>NC_136068.1:242966126-244171385 GCF_964261635.1 Lissotriton helveticus | reverse complement strand
AGGAAACAAAAAGTGTGTGTCACTGGGTGTAGTCAATTTAAATAATTAAAAAAGGCCCATGATGGGGATGTACCTACATGTGCAGGCGATCGAGTGATGACCCGTCTGTGTTGGGACTCGTGCCTGAGACGTAATTTGCTGAGGAGAATGAATTATAGTTAGGAAGGATAATAAAGGCAGGCATTTAATAATCTGGAGATTGCAGATTAACAGCGACTTACTCAGTTCACCCGTACAGTGGAAGGCGATACTGGTATCGGTCTAGCTGTGGGCGAGGCAAGCGTCCTTCAATCAGCAGGCGGTCCAGTCGGACGTGTAGATTAGTTACACAATCTAAAAGAAAAAGGAATAGAGAAACTGTATTCCTTGTTGCGACCACTCTATGTGGTAGAGTAGAACAATGGCAGGGGGTGGACGCTTAAGATTAAACAGCCCTGGGTGGTGTCCCACCTATGTGGTATGACAGGCAACAGTGCCAAACGACCGTCAATGGTGGTCGGTCTCATGTGAAGCGGGGAAATAAATGGGTAAGAGGTCAAGCTGATCCTCGAAATGGAGATCGATATCACACGCGGGAAAGGTTTTTGCATACCTGTGGGTATTGCTGAGCAAAACCGCGGAGCGGTGCCTTAAAAATTCAGGATAGCGTGATTCCTCGACTTGTTTGTGTCAGGTGGTTGTTTACATAATTATCCTGTAACAAACCGTCAATGGTGGTCGGTCTAGTGGAGGCGATGAAATGAGTAAATGGGAGGTCACGCTGTGAGGAGCGTACCTCCTCGGGGTGAAAAACAATTACACACAAGGAGAGTATTTCTGCATACCCATGGGTATGTCAGAGCCACAACATCCCGCGGGAAAATGCCTAAAATAGTCAGGATAGCATGAATCCTCGACTTGTTGTTGTCAATGGGTTGTTAGCATAATTCTCAAAGCCCGGGCTTACCTGCGGGAGCCGCTGCCGTGTGGACCACAGTGACAGCTCGCAGCGCGCGTCTGCCTATAGATGTAGCAGACGTATCCAGGGCGCGTCTCCAAGGGGCGTGGCCAAGCACCTCGCGGTGCCGCCGCTGGCTGCTGCGCGGCTTGGAGGAGAGTGAGGAGCGCATGCGCTGACAGCGGGACGCTATACCTTACTCCGAAAGGTCTGTCAGAGTAAATGGGGCTCCGTGCAGGGAAATTGAAGGAATCGTGTTCATGGATACAAGGGGAGCATCAAGAGGCTTAAGCAAAAAAGTCAAAGGGACATGTTATGCATTGATCTCAGGCCCGGCGACTATACGTGTGGAAATGTTGGTCTATTACCCATAAGTGTGCGTGTGTAGTGTATCATGGGACCGTATTGCACAAGGTCTGTAAAGATGCATCACATATCTCGTAGTATAAACATAAACATTTGTATGCAGAGGTACAGTTCAAGAGGGTAACCCTGTCCCGGGTGTAAAACATAACCCACATTATTTCATGTCGTAGTCATTGATACCAAAGTACAATCAAACATAATGTCCCCGTAACGGATATACACCCCTTATGATATGACAACTTACTGGTCGGGAACCAGTCCAGCCAATTGGGAGTAAGTGGCATCAAGTTCATTCAGGCCATTGTCCACAGTGTCCAGGGTATACATCCATTTGCACTCCCTTGTATTTAGCAGTGAATTAAGGTTACCACCCCTGGGACCCACAGAGATTTTCTCGATCACCAGCCATTTGAAGGATTCAGGGGTGTGTGATTTGGACATAAAGTGTTCAACCAGAGGGGAGCCCACTGTCTGACACCTAATTCTACTACTGTGTTGCAAAATACGTTTCTTCACATGTTGTTTAGTTTGTCCGATGTACACCAAATCACAAGGGCATATGATGGCGTAAATGACGTCACTTGTATTGCAGTTTGTCATCGTTTTCAAGGTAACTGTGTTGTTACGATAGTGCCAGACCTGGGTTTCCACTGCCTGGGGGCACGCTTTACACTTTGTGCATTTGAAATGACCGACCACTTGGGGAAGGTTCCACATGCTCTGCAGAGTGGGAGGCGTCGGGGTTCCTAGATAGGACGAGACCACTTTGTCCCTGATGTTTTTGGCTCTCTTGAAAGCATGCATCGGCAGTTGATTCTGATTAATCACATCTGATACCATAGGCCAGTGTTTGTTCACCGTCTTCTTAATCTGGTTACTCTTCGTGCAAAAAGTAGTCACGCAGATAATCCTATCGGAGTCAGTCGGACGTTCTCTGGGCTTCAAAAGTTCCTCCCTAGGGCTGTACCAGGCTCTCTTTCTTGCTCTCGTCACCAGTCGTCTTGGGTAGCCTCTTTCCATTAGTCTCCTAATCAGAAGATCAGATTCTCGGAAGTAGTCTTCTTTGAGAGAGCAGTTTCTCCTTATCCGGAGAAACTGCCCGAACGGTAGATTATCCCGTAGGTTTCTAGTATGGTGACTTGTGTACCGTAGTAGACTGTTCCGTTCAGTGGGTTTCCGGAAAAGAGTGGTATGGATGCGACCATTCAGGACCTTAATACTGATGTCTAAGAAATCCACTGAGGTCCTACTCATGTTCATGGTGAACTGGATGTCTTTAGACCGGTTGTTCAGCCAACTGAAGAATCCATTGAGGTCTTCGACACTCCCATTCCATAGCATCAGCACATCGTCAATGTACCTCCGCCACATCCAAATATTAGATTCGAATGGATTGGTCCCTGTGAGGATGTGTTCACCTTCCAATTCTGCCATATACAGTATGGCTAGATCCGGCGCAAATGCCGCCCCCATCGCCACTCCCTTGCTCTGGAAAAAGAATTCATCCTGAAAGACGAAGAAGTTCTTCTTCATTGCCACCTCCAGGAGTTGAATGATGAAGTCAGTAGGCACCTGGGTTGGTTGGGTTCTCTTGTCCAATGCCCTTCTCATGGCTTCTAGAGCCGGGTCCTGGGGGATGCTCGTATATAACGAGACAATGTCTAATGTGACCATTATTTGTTTCTCTGGATCAAAGGCAACTTCATCCACTTGGTTGATGATCTGCATGGTGTCTCTGACATAGGTGGCAGTCCCAGTTGCTAGGGGTTTCAAAAACGTATCTATGTATTTGCATAGAGGTTCAAGAAGAGAGCCGCAGCCCGATACAATGGGGCGTCCCGGCGGTTTAGTCATGTCCTTATGTATCTTAGGGAGCGTGTAGATCGTCGGTGTTCTGGGTTGTGCGACGTTCAGATACTCATATTCCTTTTGGGTTAGGAATCCCTCTTCTCGGCCTTTGTCAGTGAGCTCTCGGATCAGTCTCCTAATTTCCTTAGTGGGGTCGGCGTTGGTCGCCGTGTAGCTCACTCCATCCCGGAGCTGTGTGTAGATCTCTTCTTTGTAATTTTGGACATCTTGGAGGACTATCGCCCCTCCTTTGTCCGCCGGTTTGATTACCAGTTGTTTGTTGCTGCTTAAATTGTCCAGTGCTTGTCTCTCACCCAGAGTGATGTTATGTTTAACGTAAGTACGTGTTGTGCAAATGTCCATCACTTCTCGCATCACCATGTTCTCATATGCAAGAATCCGGTGTGGTGTCTGGTGAGTCCTCGGAGTGAAGGTTGACGGTGGACGTAGTCCGGTTACTGAGTTGGTAGTTGGACTGGGAGAGTGAAGGAAAAAATGCTTCAGCCTGATTTTACGAAAGAAGCGAGTCAGTTCCGATCTTATGTTGAATTGGTTCGGGTGAGATGTTGGTACAAAGGATAGTCCTTTATTCAACACACTTGTCTCTTCCGGAGTGAGAACATGCTGAGAGAGGTTGACAATAGGGCTTGACTGGGCTACCACTTGTAAGTCTTGCGTCTCGTGCTGATCTCTCCGTGGGGCTCTGGTTGGAAGCGGACTTGTTTCTGTGGATTCTCCGGGCGCTGGGGGTTGCCTCCTCTGGCTCGGGTTGGCCAAGATTGGCCCCTGCCTCTGCTCTGGTAATTTCCTCGTCCGCGAGGGGGTCGCCATTGGTTCCCCCCTAAAAAAGGGTGCCATTCTGGTTGTGGTTGGTACCATTGATCCTGATAGCTGTCGAACGTTGGTGGGCCGGGGGCTCCTGAGTCACTGCCTGAGCTGTAGGACGAGTCGGAGAAGTTGGTGAATTTCCGTCTGCCCCTGTAACCACCTCTACCCCTGTTGGTGAACCTGCCTTGAGTGTCCTGGTTATAATAATCCTCTGCTAGATAGGGGTATGTCTTTTTCTTATCGTAGTTCGCAATGTCTTTATTGAGTTTATCCAATTTCTTGGATTGGGTTTCAATGTCAAAAGTATCCAAGGTTTTCTCAAGTTTCTCTAGAGTTTCTCTCGCATTGGCAAAGGCACTATGACTCTTGATCTCCGCCTTGAGCGTATCAATTTCTTTCATCAGTGTTTCAACCTGTGTCTTGGCTGTCTCAATGCCCAGCACCATCCAGTGGCGCGAGCACGTGTTGGCTACGAAACTGAACCCCTCCTTGAACTTGGGATCGTCCACAAATATTGCCGGTTCGTTTTTAACCTGGAGTCCAGTAGGTATAATATTGGCTTGGAGATATTGAGTCAGTGCAAACCCATGTAGTCTCGTACGGACCAATTTCTTCTCCAGTCTTTCCAGTTTAACAATCTTCTCGTTGAGTGATTGATCTAGCAGTATGGTCTTATTTGATAAAAATGCATGCCCTGTCTCACCTTCCAGGAGATTTTGGATATACTCTTCAGTATATGTTAGGGTTTCACGGTCACTCATGATATACCCTACTTGTTTAATTTATAGATTAGAACCCTCGCAGACAGATGTCTGCTCTAAAGAGTGTTAGGTAATAATGGGGTAAACCCTTACCTCATCGACCTGGGTCAGTACAATATTATATGCAAAAGGGTGGTCGATTACAAAACTGTTAGACATCTCATTATTAATGTAGAAAGGTACATCAATTGCGTGAATTTCATATAGATTGCCTTTAATCAAGCCGTTTAGCAGTGATTTACTGCATTTATGCATGTATTATATTACACATTCATACAATACATGGTAAATTCAACTTAATTCACTAAATCGTGCTCGGTGATTGTCAGGTAAAGAAAGGGATTCAAAGAAGGGTAGGTTGTGTTTGGAAAAGAATAAGGGACAAAGAAAAAGAGTAATGTCCTTTGAACATTTCACTCATATTCAACACAACATTTCAAATCATGTCATAGATCACAATTTGTTGCCACAATATACACTATACACATTAATTAGAGATGGCTCATTTTCCAGTAAAGTGTGTATGTGTAGGTCATAATGTCGACGTTTCGACCCCCAAAATCCAGGGTAAGTGGGTCCTCAGTTCGGGGTCTTCATCAGGACAATTAAAAACAATGACAGTGAGCACCTAGGAAAACAAAAAAGTGTGTGTCACTGGGTGTAGTCAATTTAAATAATTAAAAAAGGAATCCACAGAAACAAGTCCGCTTCCAACCAGAGCCCCACGGAGAGATCAGCACGAGACGCAAGACTTACAAGTGGTAGCCCAGTCAAGCCCTATTGTCAACCTCTCTCAGCATGTTCTCACTCCGGAAGAGACAAGTGTGTTGAATAAAGGACTATCCTTTGTACCAACATCTCACCCGAACCAATTCAACATAAGATCGGAACTGACTCGCTTCTTTCGTAAAATCAGGCTGAAGCATTTTTTCCTTCACTCTCCCAGTCCAACTACCAACTCAGTAACCGGACTACGTCCACCGTCAACCTTCACTCCGAGGACTCACCAGACACCACACCGGATTCTTGCATATGAGAACATGGTGATGCGAGAAGTGATGGACATTTGCACAACACGTACTTACGTTAAACATAACATCACTCTGGGTGAGAGACAAGCACTGGACAATTTAAGCAGCAACAAACAACTGGTAATCAAACCGGCGGACAAAGGAGGGGCGATAGTCCTCCAAGATGTCCAAAATTACAAAGAAGAGATCTACACACAGCTCCGGGATGGAGTGAGCTACACGGCGACCAACGCCGACCCCACTAAGGAAATTAGGAGACTGATCCGAGAGCTCACTGACAAAGGCCGAGAAGAGGGATTCCTAACCCAAAAGGAATATGAGTATCTGAACGTCGCACAACCCAGAACACCGACGATCTACACGCTCCCTAAGATACATAAGGACATGACTAAACCGCCGGGACGCCCCATTGTATCGGGCTGCGGCTCTCTTCTTGAACCTCTATGCAAATACATAGATACGTTTTTGAAACCCCTAGCAACTGGGACTGCCACCTATGTCAGAGACACCATGCAGATCATCAACCAAGTGGATGAAGTTGCCTTTGATCCAGAGAAACAAATAATGGTCACATTAGACATTGTCTCGTTATATACGAGCATCCCCCAGGACCCGGCTCTAGAAGCCATGAGAAGGGCATTGGACAAGAGAACCCAACCAACCCAGGTGCCTACTGACTTCATCATTCAACTCCTGGAGGTGGCAATGAAGAAGAACTTCTTCGTCTTTCAGGATGAATTCTTTTTCCAGAGCAAGGGAGTGGCGATGGGGGCGGCATTTGCGCCGGATCTAGCCATACTGTATATGGCAGAATTGGAAGGTGAACACATCCTCACAGGGACCAATCCATTCGAATCTAATATTTGGATGTGGCGGAGGTACATTGACGATGTGCTGATGCTATGGAATGGGAGTGTCGAAGACCTCAATGGATTCTTCAGTTGGCTGAACAACCGGTCTAAAGACATCCAGTTCACCATGAACATGAGTAGGACCTCAGTGGATTTCTTAGACATCAGTATTAAGGTCCTGAATGGTCGCATCCATACCACTCTTTTCCGGAAACCCACTGAACGGAACAGTCTACTACGGTACACAAGTCACCATACTAGAAACCTACGGGATAATCTACCGTTCGGGCAGTTTCTCCGGATAAGGAGAAACTGCTCTCTCAAAGAAGACTACTTCCGAGAATCTGATCTTCTGATTAGGAGACTAATGGAAAGAGGCTACCCAAGACGACTGGTGACGAGAGCAAGAAAGAGAGCCTGGTACAGCCCTAGGGAGGAACTTTTGAAGCCCAGAGAACGTCCGACTGACTCCGATAGGATTATCTGCGTGACTACTTTTTGCACGAAGAGTAACCAGATTAAGAAGACGGTGAACAAACACTGGCCTATGGTATCAGATGTGATTAATCAGAATCAACTGCCGATGCATGCTTTCAAGAGAGCCAAAAACATCAGGGACAAAGTGGTCTCGTCCTATCTAGGAACCCCGACGCCTCCCACTCTGCAGAGCATGTGGAACCTTCCCCAAGTGGTCGGTCATTTCAAATGCACAAAGTGTAAAGCGTGCCCCCAGGCAGTGGAAACCCAGGTCTGGCACTATCGTAACAACACAGTTACCTTGAAAACGATGACAAACTGCAATACAAGTGACGTCATTTACGCCATCATATGCCCTTGTGATTTGGTGTACATCGGACAAACTAAACAACATGTGAAGAAACGTATTTTGCAACACAGTAGTAGAATTAGGTGTCAGACAGTGGGCTCCCCTCTGGTTGAACACTTTATGTCCAAATCACACACCCCTGAATCCTTCAAATGGCTGGTGATCGAGAAAATCTCTGTGGGTCCCAGGGGTGGTAACCTTAATTCACTGCTAAATACAAGGGAGTGCAAATGGATGTATACCCTGGACACTGTGGACAATGGCCTGAATGAACTTGATGCCACTTACTCCCAATTGGCTGGACTGGTTCCCGACCAGTAAGTTGTCATATCATAAGGGGTGTATATCCGTTACGGGGACATTATGTTTGATTGTACTTTGGTATCAATGACTACGACATGAAATAATGTGGGTTATGTTTTACACCCGGGACAGGGTTACCCTCTTGAACTGTACCTCTGCATACAAATGTTTATGTTTATACTACGAGATATGTGATGCATCTTTACAGACCTTGTGCAATACGGTCCCATGATACACTACACACGCACACTTATGGGTAATAGACCAACATTTCCACACGTATAGTCGCCGGGCCTGAGATCAATGCATAACATGTCCCTTTGACTTTTTTGCTTAAGCCTCTTGATGCTCCCCTTGTATCCATGAACACGATTCCTTCAATTTCCCTGCACGGAGCCCCATTTACTCTGACAGACCTTTCGGAGTAAGGTATAGCGTCCCGCTGTCAGCGCATGCGCTCCTCACTCTCCTCCAAGCCGCGCAGCAGCCAGCGGCGGCACCGCGAGGTGCTTGGCCACGCCCCTTGGAGACGCGCCCTGGATACGTCTGCTACATCTATAGGCAGACGCGCGCTGCGAGCTGTCACTGTGGTCCACACGGCAGCGGCTCCCGCAGGTAAGCCCGGGCTTTGAGAATTATGCTAACAACCCATTGACAACAACAAGTCGAGGATTCATGCTATCCTGACTATTTTAGGCATTTTCCCGCGGGATGTTGTGGCTCTGACATACCCATGGGTATGCAGAAATACTCTCCTTGTGTGTAATTGTTTTTCACCCCGAGGAGGTACGCTCCTCACAGCGTGACCTCCCATTTACTCATTTCATCGCCTCCACTAGACCGACCACCATTGACGGTTTGTTACAGGATAATTATGTAAACAACCACCTGACACAAACAAGTCGAGGAATCACGCTATCCTGAATTTTTAAGGCACCGCTCCGCGGTTTTTGCTCAGCAATACCCACAGGTATGCAAAAACCTTTCCCGCGTGTGATATCGATCTCCATTTCGAGGATCAGCTTGACCTCTTACCCATTTATTTCCCCGCTTCACATGAGACCGACCACCATTGACGGTCGTTTGGCACTGTTGCCTGTCATACCACATAGGTGGGACACCACCCAGGGCTGTTTAATCTTAAGCGTCCACCCCCTGCCATTGTTCTACTCTACCACATAGAGTGGTCGCAACAAGGAATACAGTTTCTCTATTCCTTTTTCTTTTAGATTGTGTAACTAATCTACACGTCCGACTGGACCGCCTGCTGATTGAAGGACGCTTGCCTCGCCCACAGCTAGACCGATACCAGTATCGCCTTCCACTGTACGGGTGAACTGAGTAAGTCGCTGTTAATCTGCAATCTCCAGATTATTAAATGCCTGCCTGTATTATCCTTCCTAACTATAATTCATTCTCCTCAGCAAATTACGTCTCAGGCACGAGTCCCAACACAGACGGGTCATCACTCGATCGCCTGCACATGTAGGTACATCCCCATCATGGGCCTTTTTTAATTATTTAAATTGACTACACCCAGTGACACACACTTTTTTGTTTTCCTAGGTGCTCCCTGTCATTGTTTTTAATTGTCCTGATGAAGACCCCGAACTGAGGACCCACTTACCCTGGATTTTGGGGGTCGAAACGTCGACATTATGACCTACACATACACACTTTACTGGAAAATGAGCCATCTCTAATTAATGTGTATAGTGTATATTGTGGCAACAAATTGTGATCTATGACATGATTTGAAATGTTGTGTTGAATATGAGTGAAATGTTCAAAGGACATTACTCTTTTTCTTTGTCCCTTATTCTTTTCCAAACACAACCTACCCTTCTTTGAATCCCTTTCTTTACCTGACAATCACCGAGCACGATTTAGTGAATTAAGTTGAATTTACCATGTATTGTATGAATGTGTAATATAATACATGCATAAATGCAGTAAATCACTGCTAAACGGCTTGATTAAAGGCAATCTATATGAAATTCACGCAATTGATGTACCTTTCTACATTAATAATGAGATGTCTAACAGTTTTGTAATCGACCACCCTTTTGCATATAATATTGTACTGACCCAGGTCGATGAGGTAAGGGTTTACCCCATTATTACCTAACACTCTTTAGAGCAGACATCTGTCTGCGAGGGTTCTAATCTATAAATTAAACAAGTAGGGTATATCATGAGTGACCGTGAAACCCTAACATATACTGAAGAGTATATCCAAAATCTCCTGGAAGGTGAGACAGGGCATGCATTTTTATCAAATAAGACCATACTGCTAGATCAATCACTCAACGAGAAGATTGTTAAACTGGAAAGACTGGAGAAGAAATTGGTCCGTACGAGACTACATGGGTTTGCACTGACTCAATATCTCCAAGCCAATATTATACCTACTGGACTCCAGGTTAAAAACGAACCGGCAATATTTGTGGACGATCCCAAGTTCAAGGAGGGGTTCAGTTTCGTAGCCAACACGTGCTCGCGCCACTGGATGGTGCTGGGCATTGAGACAGCCAAGACACAGGTTGAAACACTGATGAAAGAAATTGATACGCTCAAGGCGGAGATCAAGAGTCATAGTGCCTTTGCCAATGCGAGAGAAACTCTAGAGAAACTTGAGAAAACCTTGGATACTTTTGACATTGAAACCCAATCCAAGAAATTGGATAAACTCAATAAAGACATTGCGAACTACGATAAGAAAAAGACATACCCCTATCTAGCAGAGGATTATTATAACCAGGACACTCAAGGCAGGTTCACCAACAGGGGTAGAGGTGGTTACAGGGGCAGACGGAAATTCACCAACTTCTCCGACTCGTCCTACAGCTCAGGCAGTGACTCAGGAGCCCCCGGCCCACCAACGTTCGACAGCTATCAGGATCAATGGTACCAACCACAACCAGAATGGCACCCTTTTTTAGGGGGGAACCAATGGCGACCCCCTCGCGGACGAGGAAATTACCAGAGCAGAGGCAGGGGCCAATCTTGGCCAACCCGAGCCAGAGGAGGCAACCCCCAGCGCCCGGAGAATCCACAGAAACAAGTCCGCTTCCAACCAGAGCCCCACGGAGAGATCAGCACGAGACGCAAGACTTACAAGTGGTAGCCCAGTCAAGCCCTATTGTCAACCTCTCTCAGCATGTTCTCACTCCGGAAGAGACAAGTGTGTTGAATAAAGGACTATCCTTTGTACCAACATCTCACCCGAACCAATTCAACATAAGATCGGAACTGACTCGCTTCTTTCGTAAAATCAGGCTGAAGCATTTTTTCCTTCACTCTCCCAGTCCAACTACCAACTCAGTAACCGGACTACGTCCACCGTCAACCTTCACTCCGAGGACTCACCAGACACCACACCGGATTCTTGCATATGAGAACATGGTGATGCGAGAAGTGATGGACATTTGCACAACACGTACTTACGTTAAACATAACATCACTCTGGGTGAGAGACAAGCACTGGACAATTTAAGCAGCAACAAACAACTGGTAATCAAACCGGCGGACAAAGGAGGGGCGATAGTCCTCCAAGATGTCCAAAATTACAAAGAAGAGATCTACACACAGCTCCGGGATGGAGTGAGCTACACGGCGACCAACGCCGACCCCACTAAGGAAATTAGGAGACTGATCCGAGAGCTCACTGACAAAGGCCGAGAAGAGGGATTCCTAACCCAAAAGGAATATGAGTATCTGAACGTCGCACAACCCAGAACACCGACGATCTACACGCTCCCTAAGATACATAAGGACATGACTAAACCGCCGGGACGCCCCATTGTATCGGGCTGCGGCTCTCTTCTTGAACCTCTATGCAAATACATAGATACGTTTTTGAAACCCCTAGCAACTGGGACTGCCACCTATGTCAGAGACACCATGCAGATCATCAACCAAGTGGATGAAGTTGCCTTTGATCCAGAGAAACAAATAATGGTCACATTAGACATTGTCTCGTTATATACGAGCATCCCCCAGGACCCGGCTCTAGAAGCCATGAGAAGGGCATTGGACAAGAGAACCCAACCAACCCAGGTGCCTACTGACTTCATCATTCAACTCCTGGAGGTGGCAATGAAGAAGAACTTCTTCGTCTTTCAGGATGAATTCTTTTTCCAGAGCAAGGGAGTGGCGATGGGGGCGGCATTTGCGCCGGATCTAGCCATACTGTATATGGCAGAATTGGAAGGTGAACACATCCTCACAGGGACCAATCCATTCGAATCTAATATTTGGATGTGGCGGAGGTACATTGACGATGTGCTGATGCTATGGAATGGGAGTGTCGAAGACCTCAATGGATTCTTCAGTTGGCTGAACAACCGGTCTAAAGACATCCAGTTCACCATGAACATGAGTAGGACCTCAGTGGATTTCTTAGACATCAGTATTAAGGTCCTGAATGGTCGCATCCATACCACTCTTTTCCGGAAACCCACTGAACGGAACAGTCTACTACGGTACACAAGTCACCATACTAGAAACCTACGGGATAATCTACCGTTCGGGCAGTTTCTCCGGATAAGGAGAAACTGCTCTCTCAAAGAAGACTACTTCCGAGAATCTGATCTTCTGATTAGGAGACTAATGGAAAGAGGCTACCCAAGACGACTGGTGACGAGAGCAAGAAAGAGAGCCTGGTACAGCCCTAGGGAGGAACTTTTGAAGCCCAGAGAACGTCCGACTGACTCCGATAGGATTATCTGCGTGACTACTTTTTGCACGAAGAGTAACCAGATTAAGAAGACGGTGAACAAACACTGGCCTATGGTATCAGATGTGATTAATCAGAATCAACTGCCGATGCATGCTTTCAAGAGAGCCAAAAACATCAGGGACAAAGTGGTCTCGTCCTATCTAGGAACCCCGACGCCTCCCACTCTGCAGAGCATGTGGAACCTTCCCCAAGTGGTCGGTCATTTCAAATGCACAAAGTGTAAAGCGTGCCCCCAGGCAGTGGAAACCCAGGTCTGGCACTATCGTAACAACACAGTTACCTTGAAAACGATGACAAACTGCAATACAAGTGACGTCATTTACGCCATCATATGCCCTTGTGATTTGGTGTACATCGGACAAACTAAACAACATGTGAAGAAACGTATTTTGCAACACAGTAGTAGAATTAGGTGTCAGACAGTGGGCTCCCCTCTGGTTGAACACTTTATGTCCAAATCACACACCCCTGAATCCTTCAAATGGCTGGTGATCGAGAAAATCTCTGTGGGTCCCAGGGGTGGTAACCTTAATTCACTGCTAAATACAAGGGAGTGCAAATGGATGTATACCCTGGACACTGTGGACAATGGCCTGAATGAACTTGATGCCACTTACTCCCAATTGGCTGGACTGGTTCCCGACCAGTAAGTTGTCATATCATAAGGGGTGTATATCCGTTACGGGGACATTATGTTTGATTGTACTTTGGTATCAATGACTACGACATGAAATAATGTGGGTTATGTTTTACACCCGGGACAGGGTTACCCTCTTGAACTGTACCTCTGCATACAAATGTTTATGTTTATACTACGAGATATGTGATGCATCTTTACAGACCTTGTGCAATACGGTCCCATGATACACTACACACGCACACTTATGGGTAATAGACCAACATTTCCACACGTATAGTCGCCGGGCCTGAGATCAATGCATAACATGTCCCTTTGACTTTTTTGCTTAAGCCTCTTGATGCTCCCCTTGTATCCATGAACACGATTCCTTCAATTTCCCTGCACGGAGCCCCATTTACTCTGACAGACCTTTCGGAGTAAGGTATAGCGTCCCGCTGTCAGCGCATGCGCTCCTCACTCTCCTCCAAGCCGCGCAGCAGCCAGCGGCGGCACCGCGAGGTGCTTGGCCACGCCCCTTGGAGACGCGCCCTGGATACGTCTGCTACATCTATAGGCAGACGCGCGCTGCGAGCTGTCACTGTGGTCCACACGGCAGCGGCTCCCGCAGGTAAGCCCGGGCTTTGAGAATTATGCTAACAACCCATTGACAACAACAAGTCGAGGATTCATGCTATCCTGACTATTTTAGGCATTTTCCCGCGGGATGTTGTGGCTCTGACATACCCATGGGTATGCAGAAATACTCTCCTTGTGTGTAATTGTTTTTCACCCCGAGGAGGTACGCTCCTCACAGCGTGACCTCCCATTTACTCATTTCATCGCCTCCACTAGACCGACCACCATTGACGGTTTGTTACAGGATAATTATGTAAACAACCACCTGACACAAACAAGTCGAGGAATCACGCTATCCTGAATTTTTAAGGCACCGCTCCGCGGTTTTTGCTCAGCAATACCCACAGGTATGCAAAAACCTTTCCCGCGTGTGATATCGATCTCCATTTCGAGGATCAGCTTGACCTCTTACCCATTTATTTCCCCGCTTCACATGAGACCGACCACCATTGACGGTCGTTTGGCACTGTTGCCTGTCATACCACATAGGTGGGACACCACCCAGGGCTGTTTAATCTTAAGCGTCCACCCCCTGCCATTGTTCTACTCTACCACATAGAGTGGTCGCAACAAGGAATACAGTTTCTCTATTCCTTTTTCTTTTAGATTGTGTAACTAATCTACACGTCCGACTGGACCGCCTGCTGATTGAAGGACGCTTGCCTCGCCCACAGCTAGACCGATACCAGTATCGCCTTCCACTGTACGGGTGAACTGAGTAAGTCGCTGTTAATCTGCAATCTCCAGATTATTAAATGCCTGCCTGTATTATCCTTCCTAACTATAATTCATTCTCCTCAGCAAATTACGTCTCAGGCACGAGTCCCAACACAGACGGGTCATCACTCGATCGCCTGCACATGTAGGTACATCCCCATCATGGGCCTTTTTTAATTATTTAAATTGACTACACCCAGTGACACACACTTTTTTGTTTTCCTAGGTGCTCACTGTCATTGTTTTTAATTGTCCTGATGAAGACCCCGAACTGAGGACCCACTTACCCTGGATTTTGGGGGTCGAAACGTCGACATTATGACCTACACATACACACTTTACTGGAAAATGAGCCATCTCTAATTAATGTGTATAGTGTATATTGTGGCAACAAATTGTGATCTATGACATGATTTGAAATGTTGTGTTGAATATGAGTGAAATGTTCAAAGGACATTACTCTTTTTCTTTGTCCCTTATTCTTTTCCAAACACAACCTACCCTTCTTTGAATCCCTTTCTTTACCTGACAATCACCGAGCACGATTTAGTGAATTAAGTTGAATTTACCATGTATTGTATGAATGTGTAATATAATACATGCATAAATGCAGTAAATCACTGCTAAACGGCTTGATTAAAGGCAATCTATATGAAATTCACGCAATTGATGTACCTTTCTACATTAATAATGAGATGTCTAACAGTTTTGTAATCGACCACCCTTTTGCATATAATATTGTACTGACCCAGGTCGATGAGGTAAGGGTTTACCCCATTATTACCTAACACTACCTCCCTCTCTAGGCTGTTTCATGAATACTGCTGATACTCTGGATACTCAGACTGTGCATACTGGTACATCTGCTGTGTGACATGCTGTGTTGCAGCAATAGGCTGCGGTACTGTAACTGTCTGTTGTGCATTCTGTGGCTGAGGAGTCTGTGAAACTTGCTCTTGTCTAGGCGGACGTGGTCTTTCTTTAGTCTTACCAGTAGCTATGTTGTGTTTCAGAACTGCACACTCATTTATAAAATGACCTGGCTGTTTACAATAATTGCAGTTCCCTTTAACGGGAGCTGCAGGATGACTGGCTTGATTCGGACCCCTCTTCTGACTGTCTTGAGGAACGGATTGTGCAACTAATACTTTCATTTTCGTGTCTTTCATACGTTTTCTCTCGTGTTCTTGCTCTTCCCTGATTCTATTCTGGTGATACTGGAGCATCTGGAGCATCTGGGACGGAGTATTCGCTTGCCAGGTGCTTTCAACTTTCAAAACTCGATTTTTAACTTGTGGACTTGAATTCTCTACTAATTTAGTAACAAAAAGGTGAGGGTATGACTCACTACTTGTCTTGAGGCCACTATTGATGCTAAAACATTTTTCAAATCTAGAATAAAAATCACTAATATCCTCGTCTTGCTTCTGTTTACAGGCTGAGATTGCATCCCAGTCTTCTTTTCTAGTTGTCAATAATCTGGGTAAAACTTGAATCAATAATTCTGGTAATTCTTTACATTTCTCTCCTAGACCGGTACCTGGTACTCGTGCCTTGTCTTCAGCTTCTAGAACTGCCCAATCTATCTTTTTCTCTCCCACCTCCCATTCTTTTTCCTTAAGCTTTTCATATACCCCTGCGGGCAACAGAACTTTTAACATTTTAATTATATCTGGGTAAGTGTATTCTCCCATACGGAGCATGTCTTTTAATTCTCTATGGAACCCTGCTGGATCTTTGTCATGACAGGGAATTAATTTCTTCATTTCGAGGAGTTCCATCTTTGTAATCGGGGTGTAAACAAACACTCGTTGCATTTCACCGTCCTCTGTCTTAACTGGATGCACTTCTCGTAACGGGTTCTGTCTTTCTATGTAAAATGGTTTACTTTCTGGGGGTGAGACATGAACAAAATGCGGGTTCAGAAACGTTCTATATTTGTGGCGCTGTTCTAGAATGACACTAATTAAATCGGTACCTAGACCTCTCCATTTATACTGGAGTAACTCGTTCAGGATATCATGTAACGGACCTGGATCAGAGTGCTGACCCTCATACAGAGTAATGAGGTGCTGGATCATATACATACCCATCAGTCGCTGCTCGGCTGGGGGCAATTTCAGAAACATTTGTGCCACTATTTCGTCTGGAAAAGTGGTAGAATCAGTAATCCATCGGACTGCTGATCGGGCTAGTTCTTGTTCATGCATGGTACTTAATTCACTGTAACCGATTCGTGATTTCAGAATGTGATCGGTAGCTTGGAACACTTGTTCTAGAGAACCTTGTTCTGGTACTGAATGATGGAAAATTGACTTGTGTTCTAGGCGTAAATGGCGATCTGGAAATCTAGGTTTTCCTACATACGCTATTCTGGCGGGATTCTCGTCCTCTTCCTCTTCAGGATCAGAGATACTTTCTTTCTCGCTTACTTGTGCTGCTTTACGCTGTTCGTGTATCTTTATTATCTCTCTACGGATTTTCCTGTACATACTTTCCATGGCACTAATGGTATTGTGCTTACCCTCAGCTATATTATCACTCCACTTTGTTAGAATTTTCATTTCTTCCGGGTCTTTAGACGGGTAATCTTGTTCTCTTATTAGACAGTTAATTAAAAACTTTAATATCATGCGCTGAATCTCGGCTTTCCTTTGAGACATGGCATCACTAATACTTCCTGGGTCATCCCCTGTACGGATGAAACGATATATTCTGTCTAGATCTTCTTTCATGTTTGGTAGGGTGACTAGATACTCGGTCACCCTCCTTACGCGTACTGAATATAAAACCATATTAAACTCGCCTGGAACTGGGTCATAGGCACATTCGCCAAGGGTTTGCCTGATTTCTGCAACAGATTTATTACTCTTGGGAGTACGCTGTGATGCTTGAGCATGTAATTCGAGTGCTGATAAACGCTTGTGTGGCGGCGGGGTTTGAGGAAGACCTCCTCCTGCGGCCCCTAAACTAGAATCGTCGACTGACATTCTTCGTGGCGGAGCGGGAAATTGGAATGCTGGCTGGACCGGGGGTACCGTAGCAGGTACTGCATGGGGTGCCCTGGTGTCTGGGGGAGCAGGATGTGCCTGATTTACAGGGACTGGCGGAGCGCGAACAGGATTCGCATATTCAGGGACTGTGTCGTCCAGATAGGACGAAATAAAAATATCAGCTGCGGTCGGTTTGTGACGTAGCTTGGTCGGGACTAATGGTGGCGGAAAATTACTGGATGCCTCCGGGGTTGCTTTTGGCAGACCCTCGGCAAGAAGAGGGTACATACCCTTAATAAGGGCATTCCTCTGTCTGTCTCTCTGTTCAGTTTTGACTTGTTCACCTATCTCGATTAGTTCTTTTTCTTGGGCTCGCTCTTGGGATTCTCTACTTAATTCTGACTTTCTGATTTCTTTTTCGGTTCTTTTATGAGATTCTTTGCGCCATAACTCGATGGCATCTTTCTGTGACTGTCTGGCTTTCTTTTTCCATAATGCCTCTTCTACTCTCATGATGCACTCGGCATCCCACGTACCTGATACAGGCCATCTATACTTTTCTTCTAGCTCCTTGGTATACTCTACCCATAAATCTAGATACAATATGGCGCTTATGCCATGCTTCTGATACATAAAGTGGCCTGGGCTGTCCCTAGGCGGGACAGGAACTGCTGCTTCCAGCAGACCTTTTCTGGTTTTTAACTGACGTAATTTGGAAAAGAGCGGCATGACTGAACTATAATCTGGACACAATACAATACACTATAAACACGATACTTATTCCCCATTCATACCACGACATTAAAATACGTGAAAAACATTCAAAAATAATAGTTGGAACAGAATACTACCTGGAAATACTGAGAACAGAACACATACATTTTCTCGAGAACAGAACTGACTAGAACAGAAACTAGATGCACTGCTGGAACAGTACGAAACTTACCGGTCTCATAAAGAGACACGTCAGGACCCGCATCCACCGAAGTGGACACTTCGTTTGTGGGACTGTGTACCACCAACCCACAGACCAAAGTCAATTAGATTGACCCTGTCGAGATACCACCCCAGTAACGGTACTCACCGGGCAGCAAGAATGGAAGGCCTCGGACTGGACTGGACTGCTACGACGACGGACGACGAACTTCGGACTTCGGACTTCAGTTACGGGTGGACCTCCGGATACCTCGGACCTTGGACTCTTGGCTTGGGCTCTGGTCGGGACTCGCCGCGTTCCTCCACCGTCTCGTCTGGATGCTGGACCGCCTCCTCCGTTTCCTCCGTGGGCCTGAGGGATACTTGAGCAGAAATATCTGCCACTGCGCAGAAGAGTTCCGTCACGACTGCAGAGGGTCAGGGGGTCGGCGTGGCTTCACCGACGCGTGGGGAAAGGGCAAGTCCCTATTCGGGCGCCATTATGTGGTAAATAAATAAATAATACCCTATTTTTGAGTGCATGAATGAATAACAGATAGCTCAATAAAATAAGAGTCAAGATTCGAGGTAGTGGGAGTTTTGCAGGTTTATTACAGCATAAAGGACAGGATCAGGACAACCTGCATGGGAACAAAATGGCAAGCCTGGCAGCGCTGCCAGGATCTGGAATGGCTAGCTCTAACTTTTAATAACAATACATGAGCATATATACATAACGCAAACACATAGCATTACATTGCAATGGGCGTAACAGTGGGTGGAGCAGTAGGTGTGACGCGTAGCAGTCGCGAAAGATAAGGGTGAGAAGAAGGTGTAACAGGGCGTATACATAGACATGTGATGCAAACGTAACAGAATATGTCATGAATGGGCGGAAACCATGGAGGGGGCTACCTAAGGAGCCGGGACCTCTAACCTAATGGTGCGCGCAAACTGGCAATGACGTATCACTAGGAGAAGCTGGGGGCTATGAACTCTGTGCTAGGAGCAGAGACTAAAGTCTGGAGGGTCGGAGCGACATGTACCTAAACCCTATCTAGTATCTGATGTTTAGGGAACATGTTGATATAAACTAGAAGTCAGGAGGGGAAAGGCTAACAGACTCTAAGACTGAAACATGCATTATTCTTCATGTAGTGCGTGATGAAGAATATTAAATGACCATTAAATACAGTATTTCTCTTAACATGGAGCCCTAAAGGCTAGACAATGACGGAAACTATTGATGCGATCCAGTAGCTTAGGAATGCAGGGAAGGAGGGCTGAACTGATAACTGGAATCATAACATAGTCTTGGCAGACTTAGAGGCAGAGCCAAGCTGCACCGGGCACTGCGAGGCAGGAAGTAAGTGAAGGGTCGAGGATACAGGTGGGGGCTGGATCGCTCCTCAGCGAGGGCTTCAGGAGACAGGAGCTGAATCTGAGTCCGGGCCCTTTTGAGGCCTAGAAACGGGGACTTTCAATGAAATAACGTGCACACTGGGAAACGTGGCAACATAACTTTACATAGGCCTGATACTCGTATTATTAACGAGAACTGGAAACTGACATACTAGAGGTGGACACAACTGTAATTGCGTCTTTTAATCGAACATGGGAAATAACATATGCATATTAATCATGCACACATAACATATGATGGAGCACGCGTAGGGACACAGAACATGGCAAAATTTACTTTTCCACACTGCAACAGAAGAAAAGCAACCAGACGACTTCTACGACGCAGCTGCTGACACAGTGTACTGAAGGCACCACAGAGGGCACCGCTGCAATGCCACACCGTGACCCTGGTCTCACCAATGACACCTGCTGATGACACTACCGAGCCACTGCTCGCACCGCGACCTCTAGGCAACACACTCCGTACTATCTTGCTGCATGATGAAGCCTTGGCACCACAGAGGGCACCGCCGTCATGCCGCACCATGACATTAGTACACCGACTACACCTGCTGACGCCGCTACGGAGCCGCAAATCGCCCGCGTCCTGGGGGCACTGCACTCCCCACCGCCTCACTTCACAACGACACCTTGCTATCCCTGATGCCGCCGCTTCACGCCACATTTGACGGTGCTGCTTGCACTGTGGTTCGAGGGAACCGCTCGTAAAGTTACATGATGCATCGCCTCATCCCGCACCACAGCTTTGGCCTACTGATGCGGTGCCATCGACTCCAGTTCGTCAGCCGACAACAGCGCTTCAGCTACGACGCCGCCGCTGCTTGCACCATGACCTGCCAGCACAGTTACGATCAACGCCTTCATCCAGCACCGCAATCCTGGTCTCACTGACGACGTCATCTGATGCCGCCAACAAGCCGCTGCTCGCACCGCGACCTGAAGGCACCGCTCACTGCACAGCTGTACTTCGCACAGCAGCACACAACGCCTGCTGACGCCAGCGCTCCTGACTCCAACCGAGAGGAGATAGACCTGCAACGCTTGTGACTTTGAGGGTCCGACGACTCCTGCGTCGACCTCCTGCGGACGCCGTGTTTTCGGAAGCTCAACGAGAGGTCCCTGACGCCCTGCATTTCTAAAAGGTACTGTTTGTGGGACTTCCTGAAACCGTAGCTGGCCCACGACGCTGCGGTCAGGCAGAACTATTTGGATTTGTTTGCTCACGACGCCGTTATAGCCCCGGACAGTGCGCAGTCAAAATATCAATTTTTTTATATCAACCTACACAAATATCGATTTTTTTTAAATTGTAGGGACAGAATATCGATGTCAAGTATATCGGTGACCAGAATATCGACCTTAAGGTAAGTAATATCGTTATCTTTTTATATAGAAGTAAGTAATATCGAAGTAAGTAATATTGAAGTAAGTAATATCGTTAGCAAAAATATTGTTGTTAAGAATATCGATATTTCTATTAATGTTACGTATTTTAGTATGTATTTTATATGTATGTTTAACATTTTTGTATTTGTTATTATTCTAAAATATATGTATGAAATTTAGAAATTAGTAATTTAATTTTAAGTACATTTTGCTTTTTAGTATCAGAGCGGGTTGTGGGTTTATAGGGGAATAGGGTGGTAAGTAATTTAACTATAATTAATTAATTAACATATTTGTATTTATTGTTATTAATTATTACTTTATTGTTAATTAATTATTAATTGGTAATTCATTTTTATTAATTGATTAATGTAGCATTATATTAATTATAATTAATTTATTATTGTTTTTATTTATTGTTATTGTTAATTAATGTATTGTTAATTATTATTTGGTAATTAATTTGTATTAATCGCTTCATTGATAATTACAGTAAATATGTTATTGTCTATGTGTAGCGGGTTGTTGGTTTATAGGGGAATAAGGTGGGAAGTAATTTAAATATAATTAATGAATGTATATGTTTTCATTTATTGTTATTGATTATTATTTATTGTTAATTAATTATTAATTGTTATCAATCGATGAATGTATAATTATAATAATTATATTTACTGTCTTATTATTTTCTATTCTTATTGTTAATTCATTTATTGAAACTGTATCAGTAATTGGTCATTAATTATTGTTAATTTATTAATTGATAATTAATTGTGTTATTTTTTTATGTGTAGCAGTTTGTATGTTTAGGGGGAATACGGTGGGAAGTAATTTAATGGTATTCAAGTAAATATTTATTTAATTTTATTGGTCTTTAGAATGAATTTTTTGGTCAATTATTTATTAATATGTTATTTATTTTACAAAAATTATTGAATTAATAAGTATTTTAATTTAACCCCTACGCTATCCTACATTTTCCATACTGTTACACTCACCGGAGTTTGAATAGTAATTTTAACCCCCTCGCTATCCTACACTTTCCCTACTGTTGCACTCACTGGAGTGGGAATAGTAACTTGTTACCCCTTACGTTATCCAATAATTCCTCTACTGTTGCACTTACTGGAGGGGGAATAGTAATTTTAACCTCTACGCTATCCAACACTTTCTCTACATTTGCACTCACTGGAGTGGGAATAGTAATTTTTACCCCTACGCTATCCAACAGGTTCCCTACTGTTGCACTCACTGGAGTGGGAATAGTCAATATAACCCCTACGCTATCCAACTCTTTTCCTACTGTTGCACTCACTGGAGTGGGAATAGTAATTTTTACCCCTACACTATCCAACACCTTCCCTACTGTTGCACTCACTGGAGTGGGAATAGCAATTTTAACATCTACGCCATCCAACAATTTCCTGCTGGTGCACTAACTAGAGTGGCAATAGTCCTTTTTACCCCTACGCTATCCAACACTTTCCTTACTGTCGCACTCCCTGGAGTGGCAATAGTAATTTTAACCCCGTCGCTATCCTACACTTTCCCTACTGTTGCACTCACTGGAGAGGGAATAGTAATTTTTACCCCCAACGTTATCCAACACTTCACCTACTGTTGCACTCACCAGGGTGGGAACAGTAATTTTGGCCCCTACCCTACACAACACTTTCCCTACTGTTGCACTTACTGGAGTGGGAATAGTAATTTTTACCCCTATGCTATCCAACACTTTCCCTACTGTTGGACTTACTGGAGTGGGAATAGTAATTTTAACCTCTACGCTATCCAACACTTTCTCTACGTTTGCACTCACTGGAGTGGGAATAATAATGTTTACCCCTACGCTGTCTAACACGTTCCTTACTGTTGCACTCACTGGAGTGGGATTAGTCATTTTTACCCCTACGCTATCCAACTCTTTTCCTACTGTTGCATTCACTGCAGTGGGAATAGTAATTTTCCCCCATACTATCCAACACATTCCCTACTGTTCCACTCAGTGGAGTGGGAATAGTAATTGTTACACCTACGCTATCCAAAACTTTCCATACTGTTGCACTTACAGGAGAGGGAATAGCAATTTTTACCCCTACGCTATCAAACACTTTCCCTACTCTTGCACTCACTGGAGTGGGAATAGTAATTTTAACCTCTAAACTATCCAACACTTTCTCTAGATTTGCACTCACTGGAGTGGGAAAAGTAATTTTTACCCCTACGCTATCCAACACGTTCCCTATTGTTGCACTCACTGGAGTGGGAATAGTCATTATAACCCCTACGCTATCCAACATGTTCCCTACTGTTGCACTCACTGGAGTGGGAATAGTCATTATAACCCCTACGCTATCCAACTCTTTTCCTACTGTCGCACTCACTGGAGTGGGAATAGTAATTTTTACCCGTACACTATCCAACACCTTCCCTATTGTTGCACTCACTGGAGTGGGAATAGTAATTTTAACCTCTACGCCATCCAACACTTTTCCTGCTGGTGCACTAACTGGACTGGCAATAGTCATTTTTACCCCTACGCTATCCAACACTTTCCTTACTGTTGCACTCCATGTAGTGGCAATAGTAATTTTAACCCTGTCTCTATCCTACACTTTCCCTACTGTTGCACTCACTGGAGTGGGAATAGTAATTTTTACCCCTACTCTATACAACACTTTCCCTACTGTTGCACTCACTGGAGTGGGAATAGTAATTGTTACCCCTACGCTATCCAACACTTTCCCTACTGTTGCACTTACTGGACTGGGAAAAGCAATTTTTACCCCTATGCTATCCAACACTTTCCTTACTGTTGCACTCCATGGAGTGGCAATAGTAATTTTAACCCCGTCGCTATCCTACACTTTCCCTACTGTTGCTCTCACTGGAGTGGGAATAGTAATTTTTACCCCCAACGTTATCCAACACTTCACCTACTGTTACACTCACCGGAGTGGTAATAGTAATTTTTACCCCTACTCTATACAACACTTTCCCTACTGTTGCACTCACTGGAGTGGGAATAGTAATTGTTACCCCTACGCTATCCAACACTTTCCCTACTGTTGCACTTACTGGAGTGGGAAAAGCAATTTTTACCCCTATGCTATCCAACACTTTCCCTACTGTTGCACTCACTGGAGTGGGAATTGTAATTTTAACCTCTACGCTATCCAACACTTTTTCTACATTTGCACTCACTGGAGTGGAAATAATAATGTTTACCCCTACGCTGTCCAACATGTTTCTTACTGTTGCACTCACTGGAGTGGGATTAGTCATTTTTACCCCTACGCTATCCAACTCTTTTCCTACAGTTGCACTCACTGCAGTGGGAATAGTAATTTTTACTCCTACACTATCCAACACCTTCCCCACTGTTGCACTCAGTGGAGTGGGAATAGTAATTGTTACCCCTACGCTATCCAAAACTTTCCCTACTGTTGCACTTAGTGGAGTGGGAATAGCAATTTTTACCCCTACGCTATCCAGCACTTTCCCTACTCTTGCACTCACTGGAGTGGGAATAGTAATTTTAACCTCTACACTATCCAACACTTTCTCTACATTTGCACTCACTGGAGTGGGAATAGTAATTTCTACCCCTAAACTATCCAACACCTTCTCTACTGTTGCACTCACTGGAGTGGGAATAGTAATTTTAACCTTTACGCCATCCAACACTTTTCCTACTGGTGCACTAACTGGAGTGGCATTAGTAATTTTTACCCCTACGCTATCCAACACTTTCCTTACTGATGCACTCCCTGGAGTGGCAATAGTAATCTTAACCCCGTCGCTATCCGACACTTTCCCTACTGTTGCACTCACTGGAGTGGGAATAGTAACTTTTTACCCCTTACGTTATCCAATAATTCCTCTACTGTTGCACTTACTGGAGGGGGAATAGTAATTTTAACCTCTACGCTATCCAACACTTTCTCTACATTTGCACTCACTGGAGTGGGAATAGTAATTTTTACCCCTCCGCTATCCAACACGTTCCCTACTGTTGCACTCACTGGAGTGGGAATAGTCAATATAACCCCTACGCTATCCAACTCTTTTCCTACTGTTGCACTCACTGGAGTGGGAATAGTAATTTTTACCCCTACACTATCCAACACCTTCCCTACTGTTGCACTCACTGGAGTGGGAATAGTAATTTTAACATCTACGCCATCCAACAATTTCCTGCTGGTGCACTAACTAGAGTGGCAATAGTCATTTTTACCCCTACGCTATCCAACACTTTCCTTACTGTTGCACTCCCTGGAGTGGCAATAGTAATTTTAACCCCGTCGCTATCCTACACTTTCCCTACTGTTGCACTCACTGGAGAGGGAATAGTAATTTTTACTTCCAACGTTATCCAACACTTCACCTACTGTTGCACTCACCGGAGTGGGAATAGTAATTTTGGCCCCTACCCTACACAACACTTTCCCTACTGTTGCACTCACTGGAGTGGGAATAGTAATTTTTACCCCTATGCTATCCAACACTTTCCCTACTGTTGGACTTACTGGAGTGGGAATAGTAATTTTAACCTCTACGCTATCCAACACTTTCTCTACGTTTGCACTCACTGGAGTGGGAATAATAATTTTTACCCCTACGCTGTCCAACACGTTCCTTACTGTTGCACTCACTGGAGTGGGATTAGTCATTTTTACCCCTACGCTATCCAACTCTTTTCCTACTGTTGCATTCACTGCAGTGGGAATAGTAATTTTTCCCCCCACACTATCCAACACATTCCCTACTGTTCCACTCAGTGGAGTGGGAATAGTAATTGTTACACCTACGCTATCCAAAACGTTCCCTACTGTTGCACTTACAGGAGTGGGAATAGCAATTTTTACCCCTACGCTATCCAACACTTTCCCTACTCTTGCACTCACTGGAGTGGGAATAGTAATTTTAACCTCTACGCTATCCAACACTTTCTCTAGATTTGCACTCACTGGAGTGGGAAAAGTAGTTTTTACCCCTACGCTATCCAACACGTTCCCTACTGTTGCACTCACTGGAGTGGGAATAGTCATTATAACCCCTACGCTATCCAAGATGTTCCCTACTGTTGCACTCACTGGAGTGGGAATAGTCATTATAACCCCTACGCTATCCAACTCTTTTCCTACTGTCGCACTCACTGGAGTGGGAATAGTAATTTTTACCCGTGCACTATCCAACACCTTCCCTATTGTTGCACTCACTGGAGTGGGAAAAGTAATTTTAACCTCTACGCCATCCAACACTTTTCCTGCTGGTGCACTTACTGGACTGGCAATAGTCATTTTTACCCCTACGCTATCCAACACTTTCCTTACTGTTGCACTCCATGTAGTGGCAATAGTAATTTTAACCCTGTCGCTATCCTAAACTTTCCCTACTGTTGCACTCACTGGAGTGGGAATAGTAATTTTTACCCTCAACGTTATCCAACACTTCACCTACTGTTGCACTCACCGGAGTGGGAATAGTAATTTTTACCCCTACCCTATACAACACTTTCCCTACTGTTGCACTCACTGGAGTGGGAATAGTAATTGTTACCCCTACGCTATCCAACACTTTCCCTACAGTTGCACTTACTGGAGTGGGAAAAGCAATTTTTACCCCTATGCTATCCAACACTTTCCCTACTGTTGCACTCACTGGAGTGGGAATAGTAATTTTAACCTCTACGCTATCCAACACTTTCTCTTCATTTGCACTCACTGGAGTGGGAATAATAATTTTTACCCCTACGCTGTCCAACACGTTCCTTACTGTTACACTCACTGGAGTGGGATTAGTCAGTTTTACCCCTACGCTATCCAACTCTTTTCCTACTGTTGCACTCACTGCAGTGGGAATAGTAATTTTTCCCCCACACTATCCAACAGATTCCCTACTGTTGCACTCACTGGAGTGGGAATAGTAATTGTTACCCCTACGCTATCCAAAACTTTCCCTACTGTTTCACATACAGGAGTCGGAATAGCAATTTTTACCCCTACCCTATCCAACACTTTCCCTACTCTTGCACTCACTGGAGTGGGAATAGTAATTTTAACCTCTACGCTATCCAACACTTTCTCTACATTTGCTCTCACTGGAGTGGGAATAGTAATTTTTACCCCTACGCTATCCAACACGTTTTCCTACTGTTGCACTCACTGGAGTGGGAATAGTCATTATAACCCCTACGCTGTCCAACACGTTCCTTACTGTTACACTCACTGGAGTGGGATTAGTCAGTTTTACCCCTACGCTATCCAACTCTTTTCCTACTGTTGCACTCACTGCAGTGGGAATAGTAATTTTCCCCCCCACACTATCCAACAGATTCCCTACTGTTGCACTCACTGGAGTGGGAATAGTAATTGTTACCCCTACGCTATCCAAAACTTTCCCTACTGTTTCACATACAGGAGTCGGAATAGCAATTTTTACCCCTACGCTATCCAACACTTTCCCTACTCTTGCACTCACTGGAGTGGGAATAGTAATTTTATCCTCTACGCTATCCAACACTTTCTCTACATTTGCTCTCACTGGAGTGGGAATAGTAATTTTTACCCCTACGCTATCCAACACGTTTTCCTACTGTTGCACTCACTGGAGTGGGAATAGTCATTATAACCCCTACGCTATCCAACACGTTCCCTACTGTTGCACTCACTGGAGTGGGAATAGTCATTATAACCCCTACGCTATCCAACTCTTTTCCTACTGCTGCACTCACTGGAGTGGGAATAGTAATTTTTACCCCTACACTATCCAACACCTTCCCTACTGTTGCACTCACTGGAGTGGGAATAGTAATTTTAACCTCTACGCCATCCAACACTTTTCCTGGAGGTGCACTAACTGGACTGGCAATCGTCATTTTTACCCCTACGCTATCCATCACTTTCCTTACTGTTGCACTCCATGGAGTGGCAATAGTAATTTTAACCCCGTCGCTATCCTACACTTTCCCTACTGTTGCACTCACTGGAGTGGGAATAGTAATTTTTACCCCCAACGTTATCCAACACTTCACCTACTGTTACACTCACCGGAGTGGTAATAGTAATTTTTACCCCTACTCTATACAACACTTTCCCTACTGTTGCACTTACTGGAGTGGGAATAGTAATTGTTACCCCTACGCTATCCAACACTTTCCCTACTGTTGCACTTACTGGAGTGGGAAAAGCAATTTTTACCCCTATGCTATCCAACACTTTCCCTACTGTTGCACTCACTAGAGTGGGAATTGTAATTTTAACCTCTACGCTATCCAACACTTTTTCTACATTTGCACTCACTGGAGTGGGAATAATAATTTTTACCCCTACGCTGTCCAACATGTTTCTTACTGTTGCACTCACTGGAGTGGGATTAGTCATTTTTACCCCTACGCTATCCAACTCTTTTCCTACCGTTGCACTCACTGCAGTGGGAATAGTAATTTTTACTCCTACACTATCCAACACCTTCCCTACTGTTGCACTCAGTGGAGTGGGAATAGTAATTGTTACCCCTACGCTATCCAAAACTTTCCCTACTGTTGCACTTAGTGGAGTGGGAATAGCAATTTTTACCCCTACGCTATCCAGCACTTTCCCTACTATTGCACTCACTGGAGTAGGAATAGTAATTTTAACCTCTACACTATCCAACACTTTCTCTACATTTGCACTCACTGGAGTGGGAATAGTAATTTTTACCCCTACGCTATCCAACACATTCCCTACTGTTGCACTCACTGGAGTGGGAATAGTAATTTTTACCCCTAAACTATCCAACACCTTCTCTACTGTTGCACTCACTGGGGTGGGAATAGTAATTTTAACCTTTACGCCATCCAACACTTTTCCTGCTGGTGCACTAACTGGAGTGGCATTAGTAATTTTTACCCCTACGCTATCCAACACTTTCCTTACTGTTGCACTCCCTGGTGTGGCAATAGTAATCTTAACCCCGTCGCTATCCTACACTTTCCCTACTGTTGCACTCACTGGAGTGTTAATAGTAATTTTTAGCCCCAACGTTATCCAACAATTCACCTACTGTTGCACTCACCGAAGTGGGAATAGTAATTTTTACCCCTACGCTATCCAACACTTTCCCTACTGTTGCACTCACTGGAGTGGGAATAGTAATTGTTATCCCTACGTTATCCAACACTTTCCCTACTGTTGCCCTCACTGGAGTGGGAATAGCAATTTTTACCCCTACGCTATCCAACACTTTCCCTACTGTTGCACTCACTGGAGTGGGAATAGTAATTTTAACATCTACGCTATCCAACACTTTCTCTACATTTGCACTCACTGGAGTGGGAATAATAATTATTACCCCTACGCTGTCCAACACGTTCCTGGAAGAAGCCAGGGATGCTCTGTTAGCTTTGGGTAAGGGGCAGAACCTCACCTATACTGACATGAAGGATGCCCTCCTCACCAGGTATGGACTCACTCCTGAGAAGTACAGGGATCACTTTAGGTCCAGTAAAAAGTCTGATGCCAACAGTTGGTTGAATGTGCAGATTTGTTCTGCAGGTCATTGGATGGCTGGGGAAAGGGCAGTAATGTGACAGATTATCGGATCTGCACCAGCACCTATTTGATAGTAAGCTGACTGACCCCAGGAAGCTTGCTATAAAGCCATACCGCTAGGTGAGTACCAGGGTCCACAAGAAAGGGCGTGGGGGAGACTCAGCCGAGGGTGGGCAGGGTCCCCAGCAGAAAAGTGGGAGGGACATGGGTAAAGCACCGGAGTTCTCTAATGGTCCCCAAACTAACACCCAGGGCAAAGGTTCCCATCCCCTGGAGATAAGAAGCAAGGGATCTCATTAGGAAAGCCTGCTGAGACCGGCCCCCAAAAGTGTTTTGCATGTGACCAGGTGGGTTAAATGAAGGGGGACCCAAAAGGTTCAAAGGGGGCTCAGCCCAAGGTGTTGGCTAGTGTGGCGCTTGGGGAGGAGGAGTACCCACAGGAGGGTGGGGACCCTGCAGAAATGACCCTCATCTCACTAGGGGACAGTGAGATGGTCCCAGGAAATCAGGTGCCCCCTAACACAAAGAAATACAGCACCTGTGTGACCATCAATGGCAACAGGGTAGAGGCTCTCAGGTATACTGGAGCCAGTGTGACCTCAGTCTGGTGTCCCCAGGTCTCTGAGAAGCAGGTAGACCCCGGGGTATTCTACCAAGTAATTGCTGTGAACAATTCAGAGCCCCAGTGTCTGGTGGTGCAGGTTCCCTTCGAGTGGGGTGGGTCTCAGGTCCCTTGAGGGTGGTTGTGAGCCCTTCCATACCTGAAGATTGTCTGCTAAGGAACGACCTGGAGCAGCCCTTATAAAAGGATGTTGAGCTCAGGTCTCACTTGGAGATGCTTGGGTTACCAGAGTGGACATGGTGTCCACTCAGTCAATGGCGGCCAGAGAGGGTGATCAAGAGGACTTGGAGCCTGAAACAGTGGCCCAAGTCCCTGCCAAACGAAAGGGCAAAGGGCATGGTAAACCGGCCCCTGACGTTCCCACGGACCAGGAGGAAGCAAACCTTGAGGTGGACACCCGGTGCCTACAGGGGAAAAGATAGCTGAACTCATGGACATCTCTGAGCTGACCCATTGGCAGCAAGAAGGGGGTCCCACCAGGGAAGATTTCTGCAAGGAGCAGAAGGAGTGCCCTTCTCTAGAAGGTCTGCGGTGGCAAGCTGCAGACCAGGCAGCCGGTGATCAGTCCGGATCACATTGGATCTATTGGGGGAAGGATCACCTGTACAGTGAGCCTAAGGTCACTGAGCCTGGGTGAGCCCATGTGCTGGTGGTACCCCAGCACTTCAGGACCTTCCTACCTACTGGGTCTGGCTCATGACCTGCCTTTGGCTGGATATTTGGGGCAGGACAAGACCTTTTACAGGCTTGGCTCCCACTTCTTCTGGCCCAAAATGCGAAGGCAGTCAGATGGACACTGCAGGTCTTGCCAAACTTGCCAGGCAAGTGGTAAGAGTGAGAGTAAGGTCAAAGCTCCTCCCAACCCTTTCCAGAGGTTGGAATGCCCTTTGAAAGGGTGGGGATGGACATTGTGGGTCAACTGTATCCCAAGACAACCATGGGGAACAGGTACATCCTGGTCTTGGTGGACCATGCCACCGGGTACCTGGAGGCAATCCCTCTCAGGACAACGACAGCGCCAGTTGTGGGCCGGGCGTTAATGGAGATCTTTCCCAAGAGGGGTTTCCCAGAGAGGTGGTTTCTGACTGGGGGACCAATATCATATCCAAGTATATGACATCCCTGTGGAAAGAGTGTGGTGTAACCTACAAGTTCACCACCCCTATCACCCACAAGGTAATGGTCTCGTGGAGAGATTCAACAAGACCTTGAAGGGCATGATTAACGGTCCAACAGAACCCATGAGGTGTAGGTGGGAAGTCCTCTTGCCGTGCCTTCTCTTTGCGTACAAGGAGGTACCACAGAAGTGTCTTGGGTTCAGTCCCTTTGAGCTTCTGTATGGTCACCCTGTGAGAGGAGCTCTGAGGTTGGTGAAGGAAGGCTGGGAGGCAGCTCCCAGGAAAACATCACAGGATGTGTTCAGTTACATGCTGGCCTTCAGAAACCAAACTGCCCACTTCAGGTAACTCACTCTGGCGAACCTAGAAGCAAGCCAGGAAGAAACGAGGAAGTGGTATGACCAGCATGCCACTCTGATTGAATTTCAACCTGGGCAGAAAGTGTGGGTCATGGCCCCAGTGGAACCTTGTGCCTTGCAGGACAAGTGGACTGGGCCATTTGAGGTGGTGGAGCACAAAAGTGATGTCACCTACCTGGTGGACTTGCAGGCTCCAAGGAACCCTTTGAGGGTCCTCCACGTGAACCTCCTCAAACTCCACTTCGAGAGGTCCAAAGTGAGCATGCTCTTGCTGACAGATGATGGGGTGGAAGAGGGAAGTGAGCCTCTCCATGACCTCCAGTCTACCAAGGAGCGCGATGGGTCAGTGAAAGGTGTGATCCTTTTCCCTACACTGACTCCAGAACAGTAGAGCGTCTGTCATCAGTTGTTGGGACAGTTTGCCCCACTGTTCTCCCTGACTCCAGGTGTTACTCACTGGTGTACACTTGATGTGGCCACCGGTGACAGCCCTCCTGTGAAGCACAAGATTTACAGGTTGACTGACCAGGTCAAGACCAGCATTAAAGAGGAGGACTCTAAGATGTTGGTGTTAGGGGTGATTGAGCTTTCCAACACTCCTTGGGCCAGCTCAGTGGTCTTGGTCCAAAAGGCTGCTGCACCCGGTGCCACTCCAGAACTGTGGTTTTGTGTGGACTACCATGGGCTCAATGCCGTCACCAGGACTGACACACACCAAATCCACAAAGCTCGTTGATCACTTAGGAGCCGCCAAGTTCCTCAGCACATTTGATTTAACATCGAGGTACTGGCAGATTGCCTTAACCGATGGGGCCTAGGAGAGGTCAGCATTTTCAACCCCAGAAGGACATTACCAGTATCGGGTGATGCCCTTTGGGTTGAAGAATGCCCCTGCCACCTTTCAGAGGTTGGTCAACCAGGTGTTGGCTCTGCTGGAGGATTTCAGTGCTGCATACCTGGATGACATTGCATTGTTCAGTTCCAGCTGGGAGGAACACTTGCAGCACCTCGGTGAAGTGTTGAAGACGCTGGAGAGGGCAGGCCTCATGATCAAAGCCAGTAAGTGCCAGATCAGGCAGGGTTCGGTGGTGTACTTGGGACACCAGGTAGGAAGCAGCCAGGTGGCGCCCCTACAACCAAAGATTGACACCATTCTGGCTTGGGAGCCCCTCAAAACCCTGAGAGAGGTGAGGGCATTCTTAGGACTCACCGGGTACTACAGGAGGTTTGTTAAGGGGATTGGCACCACCGTAGCCCCCTTAAAAGAGCTGCCTTCCAGGAAGCAGCTAAAGAAGGTGATCTGGACTTAGTCCTTCCAGAAGGCTTTTGATGCCCTGAAGGACTCATGTGCAAGGCACCCATCTTTTCCAAGGATTTCGTTGTGCAGACTGACACTTCAGAGCATGGTGTAGTAGTGGTGCTCTCATAGCTGAACGAAGAGGGCCTAGACCAGCCTGTAGTCTTCCTTAGCTGGAAACTACTCTCCAGGGAACAGAGGTGGAGTGCCATAGAAAGGGAAGCTTTTGCTGTGGTCTGGGCACTAAAGAAGCTGAGGCCCTACCTGTTTGGGACTCACTTCCGGGTTCAGACAGACCACAGGCCCCTCAGGTAGTTAATGTAAATGAGGGGTGAGAATCCAAAACTGTTGAGGTAGTCCATCTCCATGCAGGTAATGGACTTTATGGCGGAACACTGTCCTGGCACAGAACACGCCAATGCAGATGGCCTGTCCAGGTTCTTCTGCCTTAGTGAAGAGAACTCCCAGGAGATTGGGTAGTTCTCCCTACTTTCAGCTGGGGGACATGTGTTTGACTTGGCATCTTTTGGTGTGTTTCCCCTGGGTTTTTGCTTTCTGCCCTTCTGGTATTGATTCTGTTTTTGCTGGCATAGTGTTTCTGTGCACTTTTCTCTCTGCGGATCATTGGTAAAGTGCATGTGCTCCTGTGGTAAATTGTATTATGGATTGGTGTTTCCATGATTGGCCTATTTGATTTATGTGTCAGTCCCTAGTAAAGTGCACTGCATGTGCTAGGGCCTGAAAATCAAATGCTGTTGGTGGGCTGTAGCAATGGCTTGTGCCATCCACACAAGCAGCCTGTAAAGTGTGGCTCAGGCCTGCCATTGCAGAGCTTGTGTGTAGTCTGGGACTGCCATGTCGACTTGGTAAGTAAACCCACTTGCCTGGCCCTAAACCTTCCCTTTTCTACATGTTAGTCACCCCTAAGGTAGGCGCTAGGTACCCCTGTGTGCAGGGTGGTGTTTATGTGAAAGGTAGGACAAGACCTGGTGTGTTTGGCATGTCCTGATAGTGAATTACAGCCCATTTAGTTTTTCACTACTGCAAGGCTACCTGTTCCCCATAGGACAGAATGAGAAGTGTGTTTATAACATCTTATAAACATAAATGGCCCTGGGAACTGGGTAGGAAAATAAAATGTAGTATGCCTGAACTCAAAATCTAAAGATGCATCTTTTAGTGAAGGTGATTTTTAGATTCTGTGTTTGAAAATACCACTTTTAGAAAGTGGGTATTTTCTTGCTCAGTCATCCTGTGTGCCTCTTTTGGAAAGTGGATTGCCTGTCTGGGTTTTGGATGACAGAAGTCTGGGAGCAGGAGTGGCTCCAGATAGTCTAGGTGGGGTAAGGGGGAGGAGATTTACTTGTACCTCAAAGGGCCTGGTCTGCCTCTGACAATCCCGTCTCCACCTCCTGCCAGGAAATCACACCAGAGAAGGCAGAACTGGTTCTTGCTGGGACAGACACTCTTTGCCTAACACATCAAATGATTTTTGGATATAAATATTGGGGCATAGACCCCTGAACTTTAGATCGTTTTTGGCACAAGAAGACTGCCAAGAAGAAGAGCTGGAGAAGCTGTGAATAGGAACTACCACTTTGCTGCGTGCTTTGCTGTGTTGGCCTGCAGTGGTTGCTTCTGTCTTGGGCAGTGAAAGGACTGGACTGAACTTTCTGCAATCTACTTTTGTAAGTTTCTCCAAGGGCTTGCAGTAGAGCTTGCCCCCTGTTCAAGAAGTCTCAGGAACAGCAAAGACTTCAAGCTCTTCTGCCCTTACCACTGGGGACTGTGTGTTTTGTGCTGCAACAGAAGAAAAGCAACCCAACGACATCTAGGACGCCACTGCCGACTCTAAGTCCTGAAGGCACCACAGAGGGCACCACGACCCTGGTCTCACCGACGACGCCTGCTGATGCAGGCACCGAGCTGCTGCTCACACCACGACCTGTGGGCACCATACTCTGCATTGCCTTGCTTCACGACGACGCCTTGGTATCCACGATGACCCCGCTCCATGCCAAAATTGATGCTGCTGCTTGCACGGTGTTAGATTTGGGGGTCTTTAGTTGGCACAGGTAGGTTCTTGTGACAAATAAGGACCCTTGCCTCTAGTCAGGGTAAGGGGGTACACTCCTAAAATAACCCCTGCCCACCCCCTTGGTAGCTTGGCACGAGCAGACAGGCTTATTTCAGAGGCAGTGTGTAAAGCATTTGTGAACACATACAGTAATCAAGTGACAAAACTACAGATGGACACCACACAAGTTGTATATCAAAAATAAGTATTCTTTATATAGATTTAACTCAAGACCACAAACGACAAAAATCCACAATGCTGTAATTAAAATGGTAGGTTTAGCTTAGTTCTCTTTAGTTCCTAAAATGCGACACTTTGAGTCAATGTACCTTAAGATGCGAAACACTGAACAACGAAAGTGTTAAGAAATAAAGACATCCTGCTCCCCTCCTTTTTTGTACAAGGCCGACCCCTGTTAGCACCTCTCTTGCTTTTCCCCCCTAGAGATATAACTGACTGGGGTATCTTAATATCTGGACCGGAGGATGAAGGTAGGGACTTATCGGAAAATGGATCAAGCGCTTTCGCTTTCCGCGAGGAAGCTCGCGTAGCAACCCTTGTAAGGCTGCTAGAACGCACCCCCCAAGCTTTACCAGGCGCTTGTTCAAAGCCAGCTCCAACAAAGATATGGATCTTATTTTGCGCATCCGTAGCCCCCCCACCAACAATCTTCCCCTTCACCTCGTCTGTTGTGAGCGTTGCTGCTGTAGACACTGCTCCGGTTTTTGCTGCCGCGCTAGTTTCTTCTTCCTCTGCTTCCTCGGGCTCCCCGGGCTGACCGCCGCCTGTGAAGACGCTGACTTGAGGATCTCGCCGGTGACTCCAATGATGTCTCCCGCGACGGAGCTCCAGGGCCGCCCGAAACCAAGGCCGCAGGCGAAACCGGTGGTCTGAAAGTTGTGAGACACCAGGAGCCTCGGAACTGGGCTGAGCTACTGCCGGGTGGAGGCACATAGAGACTGAAGAAAGACCGCAAAGCGGCGGCGGTACCGACTCCGGATAAAAATAAACAGTGACTTAAGAAAAAAAAGAAACTTTCAAGCGTTTGCTAAAAATATGAGCTTTAGATTCCCCTAGTGCTCATATTTTGCTTAAACGCTAACTCACAAATGATGCCGGCAGATATCGGCAGTGACGCCCTGTGAGGAGCTCAGCGCTGAGTACCGCGGCAGCTAGCCAGCTGCCGCCATGTTCCTCGATGTAATGTCATTTCTTGTCTCTGAATGCCCTTCTGACTGTTTGCATCAAACCATGCCGTGTTTTCCGCAGGAGGCAGTTTACCCAAGAAGTGGTGTCTATTGAAGCCAACCTCTTAACAATACAGGCGGAACTAGATGCTTGCAGTGGTGCTTTCAGTCTTACAATAGTTAAACAGGAGAAACAGTCGGAACTTAAAATACAATTGGCCTCTGTTTTAAATCAGCGAATCCTTCAGAAATGGGAAGCTAGTAAGTTAGCCCATTTCGAATTCGGCGAAGGTGCCGGCAAACTGCTGGCCTGGAAATCTAGAACTGATCAGGCGCGGAATTACATTGATTCAATTGCATCTAGTTCAGGGACCGTCTCATCTGATGTAGAAATCAGAATGGCCTTCAAAAAATTCTTTGAGAATATTTATCAGGAGGATAAAAATATCTCCCCTGAAAGCATTGGTGAGTGGATGAATGACATCTCCTTACCATCGCTATCTTCAGAACAAAGAGCCTTCCTAGATAGTGTAGTTACAGAGGAAGAGGTGGAGTCTGCAATATGTGGGAGCAAGGGGGGCAAAGCTGCAGGCCCCGATGGTCTCCCAGCTGAAATTTATAAAAACCTTGCAGGTGAAATCTCTCAATCCTTACCGGGCTTTTTAATCAAATATTGCATGAAGGGGCCCTTCCGCCAAAATCCTGGAACAACGCGTCTATCACATTGATTTCTAAACCGGGTAAGGCTCCCACGGATTGTGGGTCGTATCGTCCTATATCCATTCTCAACGCCGATTGTAAGATCTTTGCGTCACTCTTGGCTAAGAGATTGGGTAAGGTTGCCCCAGATATCTTACATCCTAACCAGAAGGGCTTTGTCAGGGGTCGTCAGCTCTTCGAATTGATGTATAACTTGATAGGAGCCATAGATATGGCTACTACCAACTCTCTGCCGCTTGCTATTCTCACGTTGGATGCCACCAAGGCTTTTGACAGGGTCTACTGGTTGTACCTGTCAGGGGCCTTGGCTAAGTTCAACGTGGGTGAGCGTTTCCGCAGAGCTGTGAAACTACTCTATCACAGTCCGTCGGTATCTGTTCTGGTTAATGGTGGATTGTCCGAACCTTTTAATGTCACAAGAGGAACACGACAGGGCTGCCCTTTATCCCCATTGCTTTTTGATCTTTATATCGAGCCCTTCGCTCAAAAATTAAGAGATAATAACATCATCAAGCCCTTTAAGTGTAAAGCTTGGGAAAGGAGGGTGGCCCTGTATGTGGACGATGTCATGATTATATCCTCAGATATCAGAACCGCATTCCCTGCTGCCATTAAGCTTGCCCTTGAACTCGGGAAAGTCTTGGGGTATGAGGTAAATGCCTCAAAAACTGAAATAATGGTGTGGAATAGTGACGTTACTGGATTCGATGAGCAGCCCAGCACAAGCTTAAGATATCTGGGGTTAAAAATTGTCAAAGATATTAACTTGATTGCCTCTACCAATCTATCTGAAGTCGCTAAAGAGTGCCGGAAATTATTGGGTTCCTGGGGGCACCTCCCCTTGTCGGTTCTGGGCCGTGCAAATCTGGTCAAAATGTCCATCTTGCCTAAATTGTCCTTCTTATTTAATACGATTCCACTCTACTTTGATAAATCTTCCTTCGCTAAACTACAGGCGGACATTACTTCATTCATTTTTGAAAAAAAAGAATGTAAGGATTGCTTGGAAAAAAATAAGGCGGCGACGAGAAAAGGGGGGACTGGCAGGGCCTGACTTGCAAATATACGCATGGGCATTCCAACTATCACATGCACGCATGTTATTAAAAATGCCATCAGATCAGGGAGTAGGGAGGATGTTCTTGGCCATGTTGGAGGGCGAAGGAGTTGGGCAGTCGGGTTTTTTATTTAAGTTTGGCGATCCTAAATACTTCAAAAAGGTCAAACTTAAGGTACTACAGAGTCTAGCTAAAACCTGGTTTAATATTAGATCTTCCAGAAAACTGGCATATCATTCTTCCAGATCACCCATATGGGATCTCCCCGCCGCCCCAGGCTAGGTGAACGATACGCTAGCACTCCCATTGAAGGAGGCGGTAATATCCACATGGGGGGACTTATTTGTGGAAGGGACTTTACTTCCATGGGAACATCTAGTGAATAAAATAGGTCCCAGTTTTTCAAGATTTAAGTATCTTCAAATATTAAGCTGGGCACAAGCTTTCTCAACCCAAAACCCTCGTCTCTATAACTTCCCACCGGGCGGAGGTAGCCAATTGGAATCTCTCTTGCTGGATAAACCGGCTGCTACAGAAGAAATTGCTGTATGGTATAATCTAATCTTGGTAGAGATTGATGGGGAATTTATTCTCCCCGAACAACTTTGGGGTTCTATGTTGCCAAGCCTGAATGTGAATGACCTTTGGATAAAATCTTGCACTGTTTTGTGGGACCTAGTTAAACCAGCGTGGCTTCATATAAACTACTTATTTACTCTACATAGGGCATACTACTCTCCACAGAGGCTGTCTAAGTTTTTCCCAGGTGGCCCGGTGGCTTGCGCTCGTTGCGGATTAATATCAGCCTCCGACGCGCACATGTTTTTGGATTGTCCCCACTTGTCATCATTCTGGGGCGCTATAAGCAAGAAACTTACAACTTTTCTGGGCTTTTCAGTGGTTATCGATCTTCGCCTGGTTATCTTTGGTATCTTGGATCAGAATCGGAGCCCAGCTAACAACCTTCTGTTCTATTGCATGTTGGTGGCACGCAGAGTAACCTGTAAGCGATGGAAAGAAGCCGCCCCTCCAACTCTCCATGACTGGTGTCTATCAATTTCTCAAATATCGAAATTGGACCTAGCCAGGGCTGGGAAATCAGATAAGAGAGCTTTTTGGCTTTTGTTTGATTGGTCTAATTAGCTCTTGTTTTTTTTTTTTTTTTCTTTTTTCTTTTTTTCCCCCAAGTCCGATGATTACCTAGCCATGGTATAATCTCCTTGCTAGTCCACTTAGGTATCTATAACGACAGTGGTTTAAGCATTGGTGTCACTGGCTCATGGTAAACTAGCTGTTAACCCGACAACAAGGCCCTGGGCTTGGCATGGTATAGGCTGTAGCTGTTGGGTTGGCTCCTCCTGATCCTGTTGCAACCCATGCCAGTTTATGACTGAGGCAGCACGCCTGTATTACTGTAAGTCCTTGCTCCCTTGTTCCAACAGTTCGGCTGCATGCAACCATGGTAGAGATGAGGACAAAAAATAAATAAATAAATAAAGACATCAAGTTGATGCGGCCCTCTGCTCCGATGTTGCGAGAAGTCTCCGCTTGATGTGTCAGCTGCAGCAGCGACACTCTTGTGCAGTGATGTGAGGACAGTGGCTTTGGTGGCAACACTCTTCTCCGACGATGCGAGACGCTTCCGCTCGATGCGACAACTGCAGTGGCGAAACCCTTGTTCAGTGATGCGACGACAACAGCTCCGTCGCGGGACACTTCTCCGTGGATATGAGGCGCTTCTTGTGATGCAGTGCAATGCAACCGCTACAGCGGCGACATCCTCACTCAGAAATGCGACAGCAGCAGCTGGGATGGTGACACGCTTCTTCCTCGGTGCAAGACACTTATCTTGATGCTGTGCAATGCGTCAGCTACAACGGCGACATTCACGATTCGACAGCAGTGGCTGCGACAGCGACACTGACACTCTTCTTCTGGGTTGCGGTACGTTTCTTGAGATGCGGTGCAATGCGTCAACTGCAGTGGCGACATCCACGATGTGATGCCAGCGGCTGCGACGGCATCATGCTTCTCCCTCTTGAGCAGCGCTTCCAGCTCCTTGTGACACGCAGTCCCTCAGAAGGCCCAAAACAGCAGCAGGCACTTCCAAAGATCTCTGGGGAGCTGGGGATTGAAGTCTGTTGTCCCTCAGACTTCAGCAGGAGGCAAGCTCTTTTCTCAAGCCCTTGGAGATCCTTCACAAGTTTAATAAAGTGCACACAACATCCTTTCTCCTTTCTTTGGCAGTCAGGCAACCACTGCAGGCCAATCCCCCAAGCAGCACTTCAGCTTAGGGTAGTCTCTCCTCAGTTTCTTTAGATTCCTCTCCTCAGCAAAAGTTTCTTCTTGTTGTCCAAAAGTGATCTAAATTATTTGGGTCAGGGTCCCAATACTTATACCCCAAAAAATGATTTGTTCTCTGAGGGCTGAGGGGCCTTTGCCTAGTCCACACCAGTTCTGGAGCACTCTGTTTACATGACTCCTTTTCTCCTTTCACAGTGCAGGGCAGAGACATCAGACGCACCACAGGGGGTGTAGCCAACATTGTGGAGGGAAGGTACAGTCCTATTCAGGTCCCAGGTGCAACTCCTCCGTCCCATCTAGATGCAGATCTCTCTATTCCCCACAGGGCGAACTCACCCTGTCTCCTGGAATCCCCCAGCCCTGTCACTCAAACTCCAGATAAGGAATACACAACCTAGCAGAGGCAGGCTTGGACAGTTAGACAAGAAAATACCTACTTTCTATAAGTGGTATTTTCAAACACAGAATGTTAAAACCAACTTCACTAAAATATGTATTTTATCATTCTGAGTTCAGGCATACTAAACTCGAATTTCTACCATGTTCCCTGAGTCAGTTAGGATTATAAGATGTAATAATCTAACTGCCCATTCTGGCCTATGGAGAATAGAAAGCCTTGCAATAGTGAAAAACGAAAATGGCCACACACACCAGGGCATGTCCTACCTTATATATGGACAATGCACCCTGCCCTTGGGCCTACCATAGGGGTGTCTGATAGGGAAGGTTTAGGGACTGGCAAGTAGGTGCACGTGCCCAGTCAACATGGCAGTACCAGACTGCACACAGGCTTTGCAATGTCAGACCTGAGACACACTTTTACAGGCTGCTGGGTAGCACAACCAGTGCTGCAAGCCCACTAGCAACATTTGGTTTACAAGCCCTGGGTACACTCAGTGCACTGTACTAGGGTCTGACCAGTAAACCAAATCAGTCAATCATGGAATCACTAATTCATACATCAATTTACAATAGGGAGAGCATATGCACTTTAGCATTGATCAGCAGTGTAAAAATGGTCAGACAAAATACAGGAGGAAGGGAAAAAGTTCAGGGATGACCCTACAAAAAAGGGCCAAGTCCAACACACGGGCACCGCTCGTAAAGTAACACGAGGCATCACACTCATCCCGCACCGCAGCCTTGGCCTACCGACGCCGGCGCGATCGACTCTAGTTCGTTAGCTGACGACAGCGCTTCAGCTATGACAACGCCGCTGCTTGCACCGTGACGTGTCAGCACTGTGATGAGCACCGCCTTCATCCCCAACCACGACCCTGGTGTCACCGACAATGCCATCTGACGCCATGCAGGAGCCGTTGCTTGCACCACAACCTGAGGTCACCGCACGCTGCACTGCTGCACTTCGCACCGCAGGACACGACGCCTGCCAGCACTCCTGGCTCCAACCGATAGGAGATCGACCTGCAATGCGTGTGACTTCGAGGCCCCGATGACTCCTGCACCGACCTCTGGAACCGACGGCTGCGGGCGTCGTGTTTTCAGAAGCTCAACTAGAGGTTGCCGGCGCCCTGCATTTCTAAAAGTGCTGTTTGCAGGTCTTCCCGACACCGTAGCTGGCACGCGATGCCTCGCTCAGCCAGAACTGTTTAGATTTGTTTGCTCACAATGCCGGGATAGCCCCGGACGGAGCTATCGACATCAAGGAACTCTTTTTAAATCGTATTTTGATCATTGTGGATTTAAAAGAACTGTATTGTGGATTTTTATAGTTTTTGGTCTTGTCTTAAGTATATAAAAATATTGGATATTTTTCTAAACTGGTGGGGTGTCCTTTTGTAGTTGGTTATGTGCAAATGCTTTTGACACTGCCTCTAGGGATAAGCCTGACTGCTCTTGCCAAGCTACCAAGTGGGTTAGCAGGGGTTAATTTAGGTGTGTAACTCCCTTATCCTGACTAGGAAGAAGGGTCCATATTTGGACAAAGGTGCAAACCCTTGCCAACTAGAGACCCCCATTTCTAACAAGAACTTTTAAACACCAAGATGAGCAAAACCCACCAGAGGGTACTCGTTATAAAGATTTTTAAGGCAAACATAAATCTCAGCTTTTTAATTAAAAGCACAAGCAATCATTGGTAGCTGTAAAGATTTGGAACATTTGAACATTTTGAAATTACTGGGTTAGGCTACTCAGCCCCAAGTTGTGCAAACAATTCTGACAGCAAGAAGGTCAGTGGGGCCAATTAGGACTATCTGGACTGTTACTTGGTCAACAAAGCAGTCTCAGGTCCAGTTCCACACTTTTTTTTTTTTATTCCTCATTTTGCGATTATATGTGTAAGGAGTTTAACGGGAGTCCGTGACTTCCACGTTTGTACCTTCACTGCCCCATGTTGGCCATCCTGGCATCGGGGAGTTTCCCTTTAGCGGTTGTTTCAGTCCATGATCTCCTATATCCTTTATCATAATCAATAATTCCTTGTGGGTGAGCTAGCCCTCCTGGCTACTCGGCGGGAATATTTCCCGTCTGAATTATTGTCACCGCTTTAATCATTGGATTTTGTTTCCCGGTGCCACATAAGTACATTAAGCACCTGATTCGTAATGATTTTCCCAAATTTCCCAAAAGCTGAACTTTTTACTGGGCTACCCTTTCCTATCCATTTTGATTGTTTTTATTATAGAATTCAACCAGTCCCCATGTAGTGGAGGTACTGGTTTAACCCAATTTATGCATATCTCCCTTCTTGCAAGCAGTACCAGTAAAAACAACAGATTTTCCTGTTTTTTTGTTAACTCACCCAGGTCAATAGTGATGTCAATCCCAAAAATAATGAGAGTTATACTTACTTCTAGTTGTTTTCCCAATACCCGGCTTACCGTCTTACCGACTTCCTGCCAAAAGGAGTCAAGGAGGGGACATTCTTGGAACATGTGTAGATCGTTCGCCCTTTCTAATCCGCATTTGGGGCACGTCTTTATGTTGGCTCCCTTTAATTTTGACAACCTTTTGGGGTCCAGTAGGCCCTGTGTATTGTGAATAAGTGGTTTCTCTTCAAGGCGGCCGGTTTTATGATGGACCAACATTTTTCCAGAGATCTCTGCCATATGTCTTGAAGGTCCAACTCTTGTATATCTTTCCTCCAGACTGTTTCTGGGATCAGGAAGTCTTCTTCCCCAGCTATAATTAGGGCCCAGTACCATCTAGATATTTCTTTCTTTATTGGGGTGGTTTTCATCATTTCTCTCTCTAGATCCTCATTTCCCTTTTTTTTTCCGTAAGTGATCTAGCCCAGCTGGTGAGTTGGTAGTATTTAAATTTGGACACAGATGAATTAGTAGCTTTCACTAGTTGATCTTAGGGGATTATAGAGTTTTCTGTCATCAGTTGGCCCCATTCTTTAATTCCTGCTGCTTTCAGTGGTAAAGCCATAGAGTCTTTTACGCAATCCGGTGTGCCCGGAGATTCCCATATGGGGGCCATAGTGCTGTAGTATGGTATGTTTAGTGTGCTTCTGACTTGGTACCATAGTTTTGCTGCATTGGTTAGGATCTTTAGTTTTATCTTTTTAAAGAATTTTGGGTGACCGAATTTGAATAAGAAATGATTTGTTCTGCCAGTCATATTTTGTAAAAAGTCGGGGTAAAGTTGATATTTTTTTAACAAAGATCTCACGTTTTTAAATTGGAAAGCCCTGTAATATTCAAAAAGGTCAGGGCTGGCTATTCCACCTTGTTCTTTTTTCCTCCTTAGTTTGTTCCAGGCGATTCTTGTTCCTTTAGATGACCAAATGAAACTCGAAATTTCTCCCTGGATATTCTTCAAATTGTCTCTCTTAAATTCCAAGGGTATGGTGTTAAAGAGGTAGGTGAATTTGGGTACAATAGACATTTTTATTATATTAGCTCTTCCCAGGAAGCTTAGAGGTAGCCCATCCCATACTTTAAGAAGTGTCTTAGTTTCTCCAGCAATCCTGTTAAGGTTTATTTGGGGCACTTTTTCTAGATCCTTAACCAAATTAATCCCCAGATATTTTATTTTGTCTTTAGAGTATGGTGTACTGTGGTGTGTGTTCCAGCTCATAGCCTCGGTTTTTGCTTGATTTGTCAAGTACCCTGACACCCTGCCAAAGTTGGCGATTGTATCTTTTATTGCTGCAGAGGAGTTTTGAAAGTTGTCTGTGAAGATCATCAGGTCATCTGCATAAAGAGCCAACTTTTTGGACCATTCCAGATGTTTAAAAGGCGTTATTGAGGTGTGATTCCTGAGAGAACTTGCAAGCGGCTCAACATAGAGATTGAATAGTAGTGGTGACAGCGGGCATTCTTGCCTTGTTCCTCTTTGTATTTCGATATTATTGGTGAGGCTCCCGTTGACTAGTATCTTCGCTCTTGGTCTTTTATAGGTTTCAACCACCATATGGCTAAAGATTTGCCCTAAGTTGTATTTACTAATAACTTTATTCAGGAATGTCCAATTGACTCTGTCAAATGCTTTAGCAGCATCGAAGGTGATTATGGTCAGAGGAACTTTTTCACAGGTGGCTATGTCTATTGCAGCAAAGAGTTTGTGGGTTATCTCTTGTATTTGTCTTCCCTTTACAAAATCCTTCTGGTCCGGGTTAATCAGTTTTGTCGTTACAGAGGACAGCCACATTGCCATGATCTGCATGAAGATTTTGTAATCGCAGTTCAGCAAGAGATGGATCTGTATGATTCACAGATTACTGGATTTTTTCCTGGTTTTAGAATGATACTGATGATCGCATCATTCCAAGAGTCGGGGATTTTATCTTGTTCCTTATAGATTATATTTAGTAGCTCTGTAATTGGCGGGGCCAAGATCTCTCTCAAGGCTAAGTAGAGCTCGTTAGGTACGGCGTCTGAGCCGGCTGCTTTCCCTTTTTTCAGACCCTTTAACACGGTTCTTACTTCTTCCATTGTGATTTCCGCGTTCAACTTCTCTTTTCCCTTTTCTGATAGTAGTGGGAGTGATAAGAGATCTAGGTAGTTTCCAATCTGTTCCTCAGACAGATTTGTGTCTTCCTTGTATAGGTTGGAGAAAAAAGTTTGTGAACTCCTGCATTATTACAGAGTCCTCGGAGCTTGGTTCATTTTGGTTACTCTGCTGAATGCTGGCTATTTTGTTTCTGGTTTGGTCTGTCTTCGTTTTCCATGCCAGCATTTTACTGCGTCCTTCTCCATACTCATGATTTGATAGTTTGCTGGCTTCCCATTTTTTCTTTACTTTGTTCTCAAGGAAGTCCACTAATTTCTCTTTTAGTTCTAGCCTTTCCTTTTCTAGTGCGTCTTTAATGTCTGGATCATTCTCTGTCGCTATTTGCGAATCGATTTTTTTTTATATCTTTTTCAATGTCTCCAATTTCTTGCTTCGTAAGTCTGGATCTGTAGGCTCCCATACTCATTAGCTTCCCCTTGATAACTGCCTTATATGTATCCCAGGTGGTTTGCTTTGACGTACCACTTTGATTGTCCTCAAAGAAGTTGGCTGTGGCAGTCCCTAGTTCTTCCAATGACTGAGGGTCTAGTAATATAGTGCGGTCAACCGTCCACCTAGGATGTGTGCTATTCTTTGATGTTTGTAACGTTAGTTGGACTGCCGAGTGGTCAGACAGGTGGGCTGGTAGATGTTCTATGCTCCTAACGTTACCTCTCAGACTTTTGTTTATCAAGAAATAATCAATTCTAGATCTCTGACCCAGTTTTTTATTGTGGAGAGTGAAATGATGTCTTTTATCACCTTTCTCCCTTCACATGTCCATTAGATCTAAATCTTTTTTGTAGTGGCCTAGCCACTCCCTCATTTTGGGTAGGTTAGCTTGTCTTCCCGGAGGGGATCTATCCACTTTGGGATCTAGAATGATGTTATAGTCGCCCCCTAGTATTATCGGTGTGGTTGTTGATAGTAGTTCTATGTAAAGCCTTTAAAGGGGGGTTGGGTCATCAAAGTTTTGGCCGTAGTAGCCTGCTATGGTGAATATGTTGTAGTTTATTCTTACTTTGGTAATAGCCCATCTTCCTTTGTTGTCTACTACCTTGTGTACAGACATAGGTGTCAACCCAACTATGACTTTTCATTATTTGGTCCCACTCTGTACTTAGCAGATGCGTCTCCTGTAGTATGATTACTTCATTGTCTGCTTCCTTCAAGTATTCAAGGATCCTTCTCCTTTTACTGGCTGTTCTAAGTCCATTGACGTTCCAAGAGAGAACTTTAAGTTTTGTTGGATTTGTCGTCATTTTCTTATATTATGTTGGGGAGTGACTGATCTTATTTCATGATTACCGGCCCCGTGTACTCCTTTTACTTTAATTACTGAGGACATTTTTTCTATTTTTTTCCCTAGTTTGCACCCAACCCGTGCTGTCTTTTTGTTTAGTATTTGTACTTTTTTGCGAAGTTCATTGTTGCCCACCCTGAGGAAGCCTCCCTTCTTCTTTTTGGGCGGTATTGTTCACCCTATTTGAGCTCCATGATTCACCTAGTTTACATGTTTCACCGTTCTTGAGTTTCTGTCGCCGTCTGCAGTTGATCCTTAATTTGTTCTAAAAAAGTTTCTACCTCTCTGGGATCCCTGATGTTGTGCATTTTGTTTCTCCACATGATCCTCAAGGCAGCGGGGAATTTCATTTGGACCGTGGCGCCAAGGGACTTTAACTCTTGCATGTATTGTCCTAATTCCCACTGTCTGTCCTGGGTGGCTTTGGACATGTCTGAACGAATTCTAAAGGTCCAGTTGTCCTTATTCAGGGAGCCATGTTTTAAGCCCTCGCTTAAGATTCTCTCTTTCAGTGTGTAGGTTTCAAAATTTATTAGGATTTTTCTTGGTGTTTTCCTTTCTTTGTTTTTTCGGAAGGGGTCCCGGTGTACCCTCTGTATGTCTTCCGCGAGGTTTGCTTCTTTAGCCCAGGGGAAGTATTCTTCAAGGAGTAAGATAGTGATTTTTTAATGTCTAACCCTTCCAAATTCTCTGGTACGTTCAAAATCCTCAAATTGTTGTTTCTCACTTGATTTTCTAGCGATTCGAGTTTTTCTTTCATGCTACTATCGGAGTCGCTTAGCTTCCTTATCTCCCTCTGGTTAGTATCCACTTTTTTACTAAGAGTTTCAACCACCGACTCGACTGCTGACACTCTGTCACCCAGTGAGTTCAATTTTTGGTCTAGGGTCTCACATACCTCCTGAATCTTGGTTTGATTGGCTTCTGAAACTGTGAATTTTTCTCTCATTTCTCCCAGCATTTTGTCCATAAATTTTTCCATGAGTTTCTCCGTTTGTTCCAGAAAGGAGGAAGGGTCTGCTAAGCTGACTGCCTGGGACTCAGCTGGGGTCGTCGATTCAGAGCCTCCTGGTGCCTCCATTTGTGGGCTTGTGTGAGTAATTTTATCTTTGCTCATTTTCCGTGATTTGCCGTTTGAGTCTGTGGTGCTCAGCTCCACTCTTGAGGGAGGGTTTATTTTTGGGATACTAATTGTATTTATTGCTGGAGGGTTGGTGTTGTCTTGCGGAGCGGGGTAATTACCCCTTACCTAAGTCAACTGCTGAACTTTAAAAAAGGACCTTAGAGAGGGGGTGACTTGGATTTTTTGTTCTATTTGGTCTTTTCCCTTCACTGTTTTATTTTTTATTTTTTGTAGTTGATGATCATGGAAGGGGTCCCTCTCGCCTTCCTTTTTGTACTTCTTGGTAACACCGCTTGTTTTATAGGGGGGAGGAAACTCTGCTTGGAGAACTGCCTGTTCCTGAGACAGTAGCTGGATCTCGTTTTGTTCCCCTCTTTGGGCTCTACTTCAGCTTGAGATTTCCCCTTTCCCCTAACCTTCAAACTTAATTGTGAGGTAACAGTTTCTGTATCTATTTCCTCCACCACAGCCTCCGCACCCTCTCCTCCTTCCCTCCTCTCTCTCCTCACTTGTTTATTTTCCCTACACCCCGCGAGCAGGTCTAATGTAATGACACCCTCTCCACCCTTCTCCCCCTGTACCTTGCTCATGGGCGTAAAGGTGGTCGTCAGATCCGGCCGTGGCGTATTCTGCCCTTCTGCCTCCGCTATCCTGAGGTCACATTTGCGGGTCTCTGCGGCTGGTTTTGACCCCCCCTGTGCCGTTGTCAGCACTGTTGCCGGTACTCTCTACAGCCGCTTCTGTTTGGTCGACCCCGGCTACGGCGGCGCTTTCTTTCCTCGCCTAGAAATGAAAAGGTTTCTCTGGGTCTGCTGTTGCAGCGGCTGCGCAGCCGATTTTGCCCCGGAAGAGGAAAGGAACCCCTCTGATTGCTCTCCGACACCCCCTACTCGCTCCTGAAGCCGCCGCCCAGAGCCCGGAGTAGGCTGTGAGGACGCTGTTGGTTGCAGCGGAAACCGGGGGAGAGAGAGCTCGCATCACCGGAGGATCCCCCTTAGAGTAGCATAAACTCAGAGACTCCAAAAAAATCCAACAAAGCTCAATCCTCTGGTAGGTTTTCCTGTTTCTGTTTCTTAGTGGTTTTCTACGTAGTTACTGCGGATTCTGCAGTGCTAGATGTGGTGATTTCTCTTTACTGCATATCACAGTAGGCATGGCGAGCATGGAGCTCACGACCGGACCTCCATCCACGACCGGACCGCCATCTTCCTCTCACATTCCAGTTCCACACTTTACATCAGGACTGCCATACACCTCAATGGAGTGGTCCTGATACTGGGGATGCAGGCTGTTGAGGATACTTAAAGATGCTCTGGGTGCTGTACGGTCAGCGGGGGTGTCCTTGTGCTCAGTTATTCCCTAGTCCATGGGTAAGGAGGAACAACTTTGGCCACAGGGGTCGGTATCCCTCAAAGACCTATTTGAGCGAGTATAAGGCCAGCTGCGACTACAGAACAGATCTCCATACACAGCGGGTCCAGCAGTGTCCTTTGGTGAAGGCTGTTGTCTGCCTTTGATGACCAAAGTGGAGCCAGATGATACTCCCGGGTCCTGCAGACTCAGGTGCAACTCTTGGTCAGTGAAGATCAGTCTCTTCGGTTAATGTCAGCGGTAATTCAAAGAATGTGAATACTGTCTTGCTGGAATGAGCTACTTCAGCTTTGATGGCCCTGATGCTGGTTCTATGGGGGTCAGCTGACGGACCCTTGGAGTCACTTCTATGGTCTGGGGCAACTTTCCCACAAGCCAGGAATTGTTCTTTCTTTTTTCTTCTTTCTTTTTTTATTATCACGTTAAAATCTCCCCCCATGCAATCTAATCTGGGCAGAGAGTGTTTGTCAGCCTCCAAGTTTTGACACCGAAGACGGGATCATCCACATTAGAACCCTAGATGAAGATTAGCCTGAGGGGAACACCCTGTATTTTGAGGAAACAACACATAGCACCTCTGTCTGTCACATAGGACCTGCCTTGTACGCCAGGGCAGGCCATCATAATAAGTATAGCTATGCCACTAGGGAAGTTTAAGTAGCAAGCAACATGCTATTCCCCAATCCATCACATGCATGGCAGAGTGTGGTCTGTCAGATTCAACCCTTGTAAAAGTATATATCTGTGCCATGTTGCTGTAGGTATGCCATGACTTGTCGCGCATTGCACCTATCATTCAATCCGTGAATGTTCCAGGTTATGTGTGTTAATAGTGCCATAGTAAAGCTGCGAGGGTGCACTGAAGTACTACCAAAGGACATTGCACGGGGCTGTGACGCGGTAGTGTAGCAGTGCATTGTATTACTTGGAAGGAAGGAAGACAAGTAGAAAGAAGTAACAGAGTGAAACTATTACAACTAACTATCACCAACAATTCATGCCCCACTCACACCTCAGCCCCCCAATTGGGCAGAATGCAGCAATCCCACTTCAACTTCAGCCACAAAGGGCAAACAATGAAGAACTGGTAGGGAATCATCCCAGAGTGGGACACGCCAGTGGCCCAGAACTGTCCAGCCAAGGGGAAGCTGGGTGGCCAGAGAAGGAAGATGTCCGGCTCCAGCACCTGCCGAATGGAGAGGGACCAAGAGTTACCAAAGTACAGCAGTTCAGCACCGGAAGTCCAAAGCACAGGGCACCACTGCAGAGTCCCGTAATCAGTTCAGCTCCACTCGGACACAGCTGGTAGCCAGTCACTGTCGGCCATGTCCCAGTTACCTATATGAGCAATCATTGTCGCTGATATGGCTAGACTCAGGGGTCTCAGGGTCAAACCTTGAGCTGATTGCAGCTGGTGGGAGGCCTCTGATGAACTTGGCAGCTGCCTTGGGGTCAGACAAAAACGTGTTTTTTTTCTGCAAGAAAAATGCACAGTTTGGCTGGATATAGGAGTAAGTATTTAGCATTGGTTTTCAGGAGGTAGCACTCTACTGGCAGAAAGCTTCTTCTGGCAGCCTGAGCTACCATTGTAAAGTTCGGCTAAAAGGATATATTGTTTGCCTGATAGTTAATCATCTGTTTGTCTCTGGCTACTGGGATTACCATATCTCCGGCTCTGTAATTTAAGAGTCGTGCAATTATAGGGTGAACCATTGTCCCATGCAGAGGCCTCCAGCCTAATTTTCTTTTCAGTTGTCCTCATAATCTTTATTATGGTTCATAGAGGTAGACTCCGGTACCCCCATTATTCTGAGATTGTTCCATTTGGATCTGGCCTTTAAATCCTCTTTTGTTGTGGTTCAGTTCCAATACTTTTTCAATTTGGAGAAGTTTCTTTCTTGCTGTGGCTCCATCGTTATCCACCATCAACGTGCGCTACTCAAGTTTACCAAGTCTTTCATTGTGGCTTGCTATTTTCTCCTTGAGGCGATCAAATGTGTTGGTCAAAAGGTCTATGGCCATTAGTTTTGTTTTGAGGCCAGAAACATTGCACAAACGTCAGTTTCCAGCAGCGATCCTCCAGCAACAATAGGGTCAGGGAGGCACTCTTCCTGGGGGCTTCCAATATCAGAGACTGCCTGCATTGGTCAAAAGACATTTAGTTTGTCTGGTGTCCATTTACCCCATCTTGATGTCAATCGAAGGGCAGCACGAAGTGGCGCTCCAAACACCCAGTCCTCCAACTGCGGTCCTTCCTTACCATGAGCAGTGTGCACCCGGGAGGGGGGCAGGAGCAGACCACAGATCCAAGTTACTGCACTGTCAAGTGGTGAGGGTAGAAGCCTGCCCCAAAAAGGTTTAAGCATCCTCCAAACCACAAATACTTTGAAATTTTCCAAGGGAGCTAGGCTCCACCACACTCCAACAGACTACACCAGGGGGTATGAGCAGGAGAGCCCCGAGGAGCACCAGAGTGCCCCCAAGATCTCAGCAAGTATTGTGTCTAAAGATGCACAGGGGGCCCAGAGCCACGGGGCGGCAGTGTTCAAAAAGGGGCACCCGGTCCCATCCACTGTCTGGTGAGTCCTCTATTATGTACTCAAGGGGTGTAGTGCTCACCTGTGCTCTTCACTGCTAGCTCCGGTATCTACTTCAGCCCAGGGACAATGCCTCACGGCAGCTCAACTTTCTCTTCTTAGTGAGCGAGCCAGGTCCAGTTGGCCAGTCCCTCCACCTCACGATGGCAGGTGGACCAGTACTTCACCCACGGAGCACTCCGCAGACTTCCTGGGTCCAGGAGTGTAACTGCGGCTTTCTGACTGCCACTCAGACCAGACGGCCTGACCGGGATTCTCTATAGCCACACACACAGCCTGCTCACATCTTCATGGCCCAGCAGGGGACCAGGCCCAATTCATGAGTGCAAGGCCTCCCAGCCAGCACACACCCACATCCAGGAGGTCATATACGCAGCCCATGTCTGCGCAATCGCCCATCTTCTGCCAAGATAGGCTGCATGGTACAATGTGACGGCCGTTACTGCATGGGTCTTTCGACTCTCAAGGGATGCTAAATCACATTCTGCTAGGTATCCCCGCTTCTCATAAAATAGCCGCGATCCTCTCAAGGGACGATACCTTCGCTGATGCAGTTCACACTGCCACAGGCCTGCGTGCCTCACACCCACGAGGGGTTAGGCCACAGAGTCCCAGCTGTCTGGTTGTTTTGCTCAGGCCGCACCAGAGTAGGCAATTAGAGGTCTTGATTTATATCAGCATAGGAGGTGTCCCTGTCGCGGACTGGCAGCCACAGATGCCTCCAAAAAGAGCAGATAAATGGAGAGCCTCACTGAGTGATGGCCATCTTGAAGTCAGGCTCTCTAGTGCCCTCCAGGCACAGTTCTTTCTTTGCTAGACCAAGATGTGGCAGGTGCAGTCCAGCAGCTGGTGCAACCTCTCTTTGCCAGGTCCAGAGGTCAGCATGGCAGTCCTTGTTCAGTCATTTCTCCGGTTCCATTATGATCTGAGGTCGAGGGTGCCAGGGGTCCATAGTTATGCCCCGGAAGGGACCTGGGGGAACGATGCAGTCACTAGCAAATCAACAACGAGCATATTCCTGCCCTGTGATGACTTTTGGCTATGTATGGCATTTAGCTATCCCGAGTGCACTATTCGGCCTACTCTCAAGGTGTTTAAACACTTGCTTTGATGTGAGGAGCTTGGTAGCCAATCCTGAGGTGTGGCTGGCTGTGGGCTACAAGTTGACCGTAAAACCAGTTTGGCCACTGGTTTCCCCTCTCTTTTCCTGCTGTCAGCCTGTCCATCTAAACAAAGTGGCAGCCCCACCGGAATATGATCACCATTTTCCCACCAAAGGCAGATGTGCCTATGAAGCTTCTCTTTCGGGCCAACACCCTGAGTGTCTTCCTGAAATGGGGAGATATCACCTTCTTCTGTAGCGGGGTTCCATTGTTCCTGAGCCTGGAAGTCGTTCACACTACTACCCAGGAGGGCAAAAGACTCTCTGGTGGCTTGCAACTGCACAGGGTCACTGGATAAACTGGTCAGCAAAGTGGCAACTTTGTACAAGTTGCCTTTCAATTCCGGTTTAATGCCACAATTAGTGTGATACCTTGAAGTAGCCATTTTAGTAGTCTTATTCAAAGGTTAGCCAGACTGAGAGGTCAGCTGGTAACTCTGTGTTAGCTAATGGGGCTACTAACTTTTAAATAGCAAAAAAGTTAATTTGGAAGATTTGGTGTTAGGACATATTAAAAGTATATGGTCACGGTGCACAGCAGCTCGGGAACGGCATCCAGCATATTCGTGAGACTAGAGTTGCAGTGTGAAGTGGGATGATGTGATGTGTGGTGTACACTGGTCATGGTTCAGGCAGTGTCATTGTCATAGATGAAGCTCTGTTGTCGGCAGACCAAAGGTTGCTATGCGAATCGGGCCATGCTTCATGTGGTGGAGTCGATAGTGCCACGTCAGTGGACCAGTGCTGCGATGTGAGAGGTGCGATGCTTCGTGTAGTTCATGAGCGGTGTCCATAGGCCACAGTGTAGGCAATGGTGTTGATATCAGCATGGAGCATTGTCGTCGGTGAGGCCAGGTGGCAATGTGAAGTGAGGCAAAGTGAAATGTGGTGCCCACAGGTCACGGTGCACGGAGCTAGTCGGTGATGGTATCAGGCAGTGACGTTGGTGAGATCAAGGTTGCGGTGTGGAGCGGGACGATGCTCTCTGTGGTACCTTCAGGTCACAGAGAGGACAGCAGCATTGTTGACTGCATCATAGTTTTTTTCTCTGTTGCAGCACAAAACACACAGTTAACAGTGCTGTTGGCAGATGAACCTGAAGTCTTTGATGTTCTTGATCCAGCAGGAGGCAAGCTCTTCTTCAAGCAAACTGAAGGCAATACGTTTCAGATAGTACAGTTCAGTTCTTGCACTGCCCAGGACAAAAGCAGCAACTGCAGGCCAACCCTACAAAACAATACACAGCAAAGTAGCAGTACTCCTCCTAGCAGCTCTTCCGGCTCTTCTGCTTGGCAGGTCCCTAAGTCCAAACAAGTCCCAAAGTTCTGAGGCTTTAGGTCTAATACGTATACCACTTTTTCCCTTTGAGGTCTTTGTTATGAAAGTCTCTCTGGCTCAGCAAAACCAGCTCTGTCCTCCTCGGTCTAGGCACACTATAGGGGCGGAGACAGCATTGTGCAGAGCAGCCACAGCCTATTTAGGTGTCATTGACAACTCCTTCCACTACTCTAGCCTAAGATCGCCCAACAGCATATGCAGGGCCCACCTCAACTCCCTTTGTGTGAGTGTCTAGATTGAATGCACAAACATCCCCTGTCAATCCAAAACCAGACAGTGAATCTACAAGTAGGTAGCGGCACAGAGGATGGTTGAGCTGGAAAATGCCCACTTTCTAAAAGTGGCATTTTCAAACACACAGTTCAAAAACCACCTTTAATAAAAAAATGTGTTATTAAATTCTGAGCTCAGGGAATCTAAACTCCATTTCTCTATTGCTTTCCAATTGAAAGTTACACTTGTAAAATGTTACAAGGCAGCTCAAATGATCACCTATGGGAAAGACATCTTTTCAATAGTGAAAAACTAAATGCATAGTATTTCACTATGAGGACATGTAAAACACAGCAGCAGTCCTACCTTTCACATACACTGCACCCTGCCCATTGGGCTACCTTGGGCCTATGTTAGGTGTGACTTATATGTAATAAAAGGGAAGGGTTAATCCTGGCAAGTAGGTCTACTTGTCAGGTTGATATGGCAGTTAAAAACTAACTGTACACACAGACAAGGCAGTGGCAGGTCTGAGACACATTTGAAAGGCTACTTGTGTGGGTGGCACAATCAGTGCTGCAGGCCCACCAGTAGCAATTGATTTACAGACCCTGGGCACAAGCAGTCTACTTTACTAGGGATTTACCAGCAAATTAAATATGACAATCATGGAGAACCAATCATAACACAATTTATAGTAGGAGCAATTGCTCTTTAGCACTAAATAGCAGTGAAAAAGTGTGCAGAGACACCGAACCAGCAAAAACGAAGTCCCACATACCATCAAAAATGGGAGGTCAGAAATCAAAAAGACTGGGGAAGCATGCCAAAAGATGCCAGGTCTAACACCTTCCTCAGGGGAGACATATATATAGTTAAGGTAAGGGAGGGCTTTGCCATTGGGTTTAAATCCCAAAACTTGAGCTAGCAGTATTAAAACTGCTCTTCTAGGCTGAAGTGGCAGGATGGCAGTCATTTTGTAAATGGACACACACAGGGAGGTACAATCAGTACTGCAACTCTGGGTGGAAACTCCAAATTACACGTCCTGGGTACCCTAGGTACCATATACTAGGGACCTATAAGTTAGTCAGCTTATGCACATTGTGGATTGTCAATTCAATATAAACTTTGCAATTGGTTAGACCAATGGCACTGTGGGCAGGTTAGCAGGCCTCAATGCACTCTCAGGGTCTGGTTCACTTGCCCTTCTTTTGCAACCTTTTGCTATCCACAAAGTTTATAAGTAGTATCTTTACCATGGTGGAGTCTTTGCACTCGTGGTGGAGACTCCACACATTCACACACAAATTCATAAACTTAAAGTAAAGTGTACGTTTACCTTTGTGAATCAGGCCCTCAGAGTTAAAAAGCAGTAGCATCAGTTCAAAACTTTGGGGGTTTTCATGCAAAAAGAGGCATTTCCTTACACAGGGCATGTAAAAAGAAACTTCAAGCAGTGGGAAATGGCAAAGGAGACTGCAGAATACATTACCTTGTGGATTAAGACGTGGGTGGAATTTCAATGCCCATTTTGAAGAGACTTTGAGCCTGATGCACAAAGGTAAACTTACCCTTTTGTGGAAGTTTGCAACTTTTGATATTCACAAACTACGAGTTAATAGTAAATGTATGTCTGCAGAAACTCCGCTGTCGGGGCGGAGAACTCAGCACATAAAAACATATGATAGGCCAAACTTTTGATGTGTGGAATTCTTCGCCCCCACTGGAGACTCTCCTTTGTCATGAATTTACTATTAGCTGGTAGTTTGTGAACACCAAAATAATGTAAACTTACCCAAAAGCGTAAGGTTATCATTGTGAATCAACCCCTCAGTACATAAAGCATAAACTAGCTAATCACTTTCAGCAGCATGTTGTCAGAGCATAAAACAAATGGAATCAATAAGCAGTTTTCCATGGTGGCGTTTGCTCAAATTAAATTCTTACAAACCATAGTTAAAATTTAAGCATCCTCTTGACAGTTTTGAGTAGAGTGAAACATCCAAGACAGGCGTGTGAGGAATGTTGAAAGCTGTCATTGCATTCCCTCATTAACGCTAACCTGTCACATAGGAAACGAAAAATAACACTTCCAAGCATGCTAATGAGGATGAGACACAGGAAATCGAGCAATAATTGATTGTAATGTAGGTTATTTTTCTAGTGCTTCATTTCAAGCAGTTTTCCTTTTTTTAATTTTTTTATCGAGAAAGTGCGTGACAATGTGAGGTTGAGGGCATATTAGACTTACTTTTCGTTTATTTGACTTTTTGCGATTTGTTCTCTTGCACAAATAATTAAAAAACATCAATGTGTTTATTATGTAGACATAAATTACCGTACCTCACTTTGGGCACTGAAGGATACAGGTGAGGAAATGTTTGAGTATAGAATGAAATGGAGGGAGTAGAAAAAGAGAAGGCAAAAAGGGCACGTAGAAACAAGAGGACCAGAGCTACGAATAAAGTGCATTAGTCATTGCTTTCTATATTTTTGGGGGGGGGGGGGCTGGAACTGCCTTTATTGGTTTTCTTTCACTCGTTTTCTGCTTTTGCTCCCATGTACTATTTGTTTACCGGATTTTGCTGTCAGTTCACATGGACAGGTGACTGTGTCTCTGATTCTTATTTTCTTTATCTCTGCCTTTCCTGCAACTCTTTGGGTAATCCCCTTAGTGAAAGGTTTATTGCCATTTCTGTGTTTTTTTAATTCTCTGTTAGTCAATATTGACAATTAGCATTAAAACTAAAATTAAACTAAAATCCTAATTAAATCAAAGTTAACATTCAAAATTCAGCACAAAATAACGATAATAAAATACCACTCACTTTTCAAAGTCTTGTACGTCGGAGGGCTAAATGTCCCTTTTTCCACTTCATGCTACACGAGGGAAAGCAATGGAAATTAGGGGGGGTCAGATTTATTATCCCCCCCCCCCGATTCAAACAACTGTAGGGAAAGCGTTAGTCTTTGGAGGCGTCAGATTAACCATTCCTACTCCAACCTAAGCAACTGCAGGGAAAGTGTTGGACTTTGGAGATGTCCGATTTACTATTCCCACTCACCTAAGCGACTAAGCAGCAGTTGGGAAAGCATTGGAATTTGGAGATGTCAGTTTAACTGTTTCCATTACAATCTAAGCAACAGTTGGGAAAGCATTGGACTTTGGAGAGGTCAGACTTACTATTCACACTCCAACCTAAGCAATGCTGTAAAAGTATTGGATTTTGGAGTGGTGGGATTTTCTATTCCCAGCCTAAGCAACACAAACAAAACATTGGACTCCGCAGTGGTCACAGTATTCCTACTACAAGCTAAGCGGGAGAAGGAGGTTCACCTTGCAGTTTTGCAGTTCCCACTCTAATCTGAGCAACAGTAAGGAAAAATTGCATTTTGATGGGGTCAGATTTATAATTGCCACTCCATCCTAAACAACAGTAAGGAAAAATTTGGACACTGAAGGGGTCAGCTTTACTATTCCCACTTAAACCTGAGCAACAACAGTGAAAATGTTGGACTTTGAGGGGTGGTGGCTAGATTTACGATCCCCTCCTACTTTACACAATATTAGTGAAAGTATTGGTCTTTGAATGAGTGAGATTTAGTATTCCTATGAAAGCAACAGAAGTGAAAGCTCTGTACTTTTACTTTGGAGGGGTGGGTCCCATTTACTATTTCCATTACATCATAAGCAACGCTAGGGAAAAGCTGGGAACAATTCTAATAATTTTCTTGAAATATAATAAAAAAATAACATAATTGAAAGATAATTTAATATAATAATTACAAACTTTATTTATTAAAAACATTCATCTAAACAACCAAAAACCCTACTAAATTGTTGAAATATAATTAAAACGCATACTAAACAATAACAACTTAAACACTATTTCTAAATAAACACAAAAAAACGATATAAAATGTGCCACTCTATACTCCTACAATTCCACAATTCATAAAGAATGTAAAATAAAGCTAATCAAATGAACTAAATAAATTATAATAAATAAAAAATAATGGTATATGTTCAAACAACAGTAGCACATTAAAAATGAATTCATTTTCTTCCATTAGATAATTTAAAACATGATTGTTGTAGTAAAGTTAAAAAGAATTCACATTTTTTTTAAGAAATAAACATTTGATGAATTAATAAATTGCATAACTTATTATATAATTAAGCAAATGGTGAGGAAAGAAGGTGGGGATGGTTTTTTGTACAAATTTGGTGACCCCAGGTACTTCAAAAAAGTAAGTTTAAAAATGTTGAAGTCTGCCCTCTACTTCTGGTATACGGTTAGGAGCAGGTGGGGACTAGGCTACTATTCGGGCATTGCCCCAATTTGGAAATCTCCGGGGACTCCGTTATGTTTGAAAGACAACTTGAGCACACCATTTGGAAGGGCAGGTACTATAAAATAGTCAGATTTTATATCAGCTGGGGGCATCCACCCTTGAGAGTCTCTGAGAGCAAAGATCGGGAATTATTTTTCCAGGTTTAAGTATATTCAATTATCCTCATGGTTTACGTCCGAACAGAACAAAGCCAGCGGTGATTGGGAGTTGGAGCGATCTCTCCAAGACGTCAATCTTTAGAACAAGGAATTCTCTTAGTGGTATGAGAAACTCTTGGAGGCGGAGGAGAAGGAGGGCTTACCGCAACATCTAGTTTGGACTTGGGCTCCCCTTGGGTGTGATATAGAGGCAGTTTGGGAATATTCCCTGAGGCTCCTATACAAATTTGTAAAACCAGCTGATTTGAAAAAGAATAATTTCTACACCATAAATCGCTTTACACCTGTCAAGATAGCAAAGTTTGCCCCTCCCCCTCCACCCAAGTGCCCAAGATGTGACTGTATAAGCGCTAACAATTTGCATATCTTTTTTGAATGTCCAAAGTTGAGAGGTTATTGGGACGGAATTGAGAATGCTTTTAGGGGAATCTTTGGTAGAGAGATTACCCTGAACATGGCTCACGTCCTGTTTGGAGAAGATGCTACAATCAGAAAGAGGCTGAAGAATACACATAGAGGGCTGTTGCTTTATCAGATCCTGATAGCCCGGAGAGAAATCTGTATAATATGAAGGGATCCCCTCCACCCAAGGTGGAAGATTGGGTTTAGGCAGCCATTCAAATTGCCCGTTTTGATCAAGCTAGGCGAAGGAGAACAACCTCAATACTTGGCTTGGCTGTCTGACATTGAGTTGAGTCTTGGGTTTTGAACATCTTCCCTTGGTCCAATGATTACGCCATGACACCAACAAAGGTATGGGTCTAGTAAGGCCTGCAGACCAAAGCGTATTCAGAGGCCACAGGGCGCACAGTTCAGAAGGGCAGCTATATAAAATATTGCAGATTTTTTTGGGGTGATATGAGGATAAAAAAATACAAAAAGATGTAATTAACCAATAAAAAAAAATGGTGGGGGTGTGGCCAACCCTACAAGATGGCAGACACGTGGAGCCTCAGCTCTTCTGCCCTCTGCTAATCTTTCACGCATACCCCAGCCCTCCATAAGAGGTCACTGAACCCACCGCAATCCCCAGGGATCAGCAACTTATTCCTACAGCCGAGGGGACTGCCCTCCAGCCTGTTAGTTACAACTGGTGTGCAATGCCCCCAGCTTGGCTGACACGGTGAGCCACCAGAGGAGCCCATAAGCTGTGTTGGGTGAGGCCATCGCCCATTGAGCACAGTTGACTCCCCTTACACTGGGGGGGTGCATCTGGGGTTATACCAAGCCGTGTGGGATTTGAAGAACCATGCACAGCAGCTCCACCAGTCGTGCCCGTCCCTGTAGGCCAGGGCATGTGGCACTGTATTGTGCCTAGAACTGCAGGTCACCAAGGAGAGGAGACATGAGATCACCTTGCCACCCCCGTATTGGACTTCACAACTTGCCAGGCCCCTGGAGGGAGGGGGCACAAGCCACGTGAACTGGCACACTCTGCACTCACCTGCCGTCTATAACCTATAATACATGCACGGGTGGAAGGGTGGCTTCCCGACAGAGCTGTGGGGTACTCCCCTGGACTGAGTGCTACATTCTGGACTGCCTCTGATGGCCCATTCCCCCTTGATGTTGCCCGGGAGCTCGCCCCCATCTTGAGCAGGAACCCTTGGTGGTGACCCCGGCTGGTTAGAGTATCTGAGGTGTGGATCCGGGCCCTGCCTTTGCCCTCTGAGCCCACTCTAGAGATTTATCATGCACTTGGTCTGCCTAATACAGCACCATCAGGCAGCTCCTGGGGGCCTGCAGCTCCTCGCCTACAAAGGGGATTACACCAGTCCTCAACCCTGCACTGGGTTGCTCCCAGCTGTTGTTTCCTGCACCATGGCCAGCGACAAAAGCAAGAAGGACTCCACAATTAATACTTTTCTCCAGCAGACAACTCAGCACCCCAATCCCATCAACTTGGACAACTCCTCAGATGGCCAACTGTACCAGTAGCTTCAATATGATCTTAAAGGTGTCAAGGCAGACCTACAATGTGACCTCTGTGCCCTCCAGAGAGATATGGAGAGAGAGTGGCCCAAACCAAAACTTCTTTTGAAAAAATCTTAAAAGAGGGCGGGACAACAAAACAAATACTTCTCCAGCTGGAGGACCGGCTCTCCCTCATCCAGGAGAAGTGTGAGGCTTGGGGAACAAGTCACACTGCAACAACATAAGCATCAGGGGGTACCTAAAGACTATTCCTGAACCAGAGCTTTCCAATACCTCTTGGACCTCCTTGATGCTGTAGTAGAACGCTCAGGAGGGGACCCCATGAGAAGAGCTCACAGAGAGGCCCCAACTCTCAAGCAGGCAAGCACACACTGGACATTCTGGCGTGCATCCTCCACTTTACTGAAAAGGAACTAATTATGTTCAAGTTGAGATATGGAGGCCCCATCTCATTCATTAGAACCACAGTCCTCCTTTTCCAGGACCATTCGTCTGCTAAGTTAGCCAGGCATTGTGCCCTCAAACCGTCCATAGACTTTCCCACTGCCCCTCTTACCAAATATCATTGGGCCCATACATTTTGCCTCCTCTTCATCTTGGAGGGGTGGGCCCATGCACTCACCACCTTGGCAGAGGAGGCTCATATGCTGGGGTGCCGACAGCTGAGACAGAAACACCAGCAATCAGGGAGTGGTCTTGGGTGTCGACCTCTAGGTGGCAGGCGATTCTAACCTGGGTAGACACCTTTGCCCAAGCCACACTGAAATTGCATCCAGCAGATCTTAGCTCCTTGAACAACTCTGCCACTCTACTAACGAAATGGTAGGCTGTATAGGCTCCTTCTGGATATAGTCACTTGCAACTGTGTTACCGGGTGGGAACTCAGGACCTGGCTCTTGGTTTACAGAGCCACTGATCCCCTTTTTCCTGTCTCACTCTCGATATTACATAACAGCGCAAAAATTCCCTCACGACCTACTAACTCTGTATGGTATCTGGATATTAATTGTTCAAATGCTGAATCACATGTCTTTTGTAAAATAATGTTCAAATTTAATAAGAATATTATAAAGAAATAATAAAAATAAACAATAAAAAATCTCAAATGAAATAGTAACCACCTTGTGTTGTAAATTTTTAATAAAAGTAGAAATGTTATGATTTACAAAAGTTAGTAGGTCGTGAGGGAATTTTTGCGCTGTTATGTAATATTGTTTCCCCTCTTTCCCTGACCTTTAAAGTAACCTCAGAGGGGGTCCCATATTAATGTAGATTCACTCTCGATATTGCAATGGCCTGCTTGACCTTCACTAGACTAGATTTGTAGAAGCCTGTAGTTATTGGTTGGGGTTTGGGAGGGAAGGGAGGATAGGATACATGAAGTCTCCAGCTGCCCCATTCACTCTTAAGTCCTCCATGGGACTGCACAGCGCACAACCCTTGCCCCCTTGGCAACTATTAACCCCCTTTCTTTACGGATCATCAAGTACAAAGGCAGGGGCCTTAATAACCCCTCTAAAAGACTTGTCATTCTAGGAGAGCTCCAGTTGACTGGAGTGTCCATTTACCTCCTCCAAGACACCCATCTGCCATGCACTGATACCTGTGTATTTTCGCAAGTTGCCGCTTCAGTACCACTCCTACTCCAAGGCCAAAAAAGCAGGAGTGGCAATTCTCATCTTCCATTCCCTATGCTTCACAGAGCAAACCACAAATTTGACAAAGAGGGTAGATGGGTAGCACTCAACGGTACCTGTGACAGCCAACCCCAATGTATAGCTTCTGCGTATGCCCCTAATACCGGCCAAGAGTCCTTCCTCTGATCCACACTGCAAACTATCACTGCTTTCATGCTGGACCCCTGATTCTAGGGGGGAACTTTAACTTGGTCCTCAGTGCACAATAAGACAAATCCCAACACTACCATGGAGGGATCTGTTCCAGAGGGCCATGCTTGACTCACAGATATTGATCTTCTTGCTGCCTGGCTTACACAACTCCCCCAAATAATTGACTATTCCCACCTCCCTGGCCCAACGCACCCACACCAGGATAGAACTCGGGCTCATTGACATGCAGCTTGAGGGAGATCTCTACGAGGCTTACCACCTTCATATTACTCTCTCTGATCACGTCTTTGTTGTGGCAACACTCCAGTGGAACCAATTTTGCTCTGGGGCCTCCTGGCATTTAAATAACTCCCTTTTCCATGACCCCATTGTGGTAGTGGCAATCAGATCTGCCCTTGTAGGATATGTATCCCTCAATGACACCAGGGACATGGACAGGAGGGTTGTCTGGTATGCTCTGAAAGCAGTTAATGTAGGGTCCTTTATTGAAGAGACCGCTAGACTCAAACAGATGTCGAGCTTGCTTGGCCACAAATCTGGCTGATCTCAAGCAACAGCATAACATTCACCCAAGAACAAACTTTGGCAGAAGGTCTTGATGGTCCAGGGTCAACTCCGCATCCCGGATCTGGATAAGGTTTATTACCTTTGCACGAGTCTGGGGGCTTGGTATAATGAGGAAGGGCAATAAACCAGGTACCAACTTTGCCCATAAACAGCAGGCATGCCAAACCCAATTACTTGTGGTTTAGATCCACGACAATGATGGCATGGTGGACAAAGTCACCCCAAATACGCTTCTGGGTTTTCATTCCTTCTACCACTTGCTGTATCAATCAATCAGTCAATCTGCATTTGTATAGCACACTCTGTCATCCCTAAGGGTATCTGGCCACAATGTCTCTGTTGAAGAGCCAGGTCTTGAGTCTCTTTCTGAAGTCTGCCAGTGAGGGGGCAAGAAACTGGAGAGGGAGGTTGTTCCAGGTCCTGGCTGTGATGTAGGAGAAGGATCAGCTGCCGCTGTAGGTGCGATGGATGCTGAAGATACGGGGTTGTGTGCAAGGGGGACTCAATAGGAGCACAGCTGTTTAGCAGGTTGGTGGAAGTTAAGTCGATGGTTGAGGTAGGCCAGTCCTAGGTCATGGAAGGCTTGGTAGGCATGCATGAGGAGCATGAACTGGAATCGTTCCTGGATAGAGAGCCAGTGGAGGTCTCTGACGTCAAGAGCGATGTGGGTTTATTTGAGGTGGTCCAGGATGAGACTGGCAGCTGCGTTCTACATAGTTTGGAGTCTTCTGAGGAGCTGGATGGGGATGCTGGTGTAGAGGGCATTGCCTTAGTCGAGGTGGCTTGTGATGAGGGCCTGAGTGACAGTCTTTCTGGTGTTGGTTGGGATCCATTTGAAGATTCTGTGGAGCATCTAAAGTATGTGGAAGCAGGAGGAGGCGACTGAATTAACTTATAGGTCCATGGTTAGTTGTCTGTTGAGGATGATGCCAAGATTGCGTGCGTGGTCAGTCGGTGTGAGAGGGGGTTTGAGTTCTGCAGGCAACCAGATGCGTTTCCATGTCGAGGTGTTCTTCCTGAAGATCAGTACTTCAGTTTTGTGGGAGTTGAGATGGAGGCAGTTGTCTATCATCTATTTGGCTACATTGGTCATGGCATTGCAGAAGTTGTTTTTGGCATTGTCATCTGCGTAGGAGATTATGTTGAGTCCATGGGATCTGACGGCATCTGTGAGGGGGGTCATGTAGATGTTGAACAAGGTGGGGTTGAGGGATGATCCTTGTGGTGTGCCGTATATGATATCTTTGGGTGCAGAGGTGAAGGGAGGCAGTTGGGTGTTCTGTATGTGTCCTGTGAGAAAAGAGGTGATCCACTTGAGAGCGTCTTGCCATATGCCTATGTTGCAGAGTCTGTTGGTGACGGTGGTATGGGAGACTGTGTTGAACACCATGGAGAGGTCAAGGAGGATTATGGCCATCATTTCTCCTTGGTTGAGGAGTGTTCTGATGTCGTCTGTGATGGCAATCAGTGCAGTCTCGGTGCTGTGGTTAGCTAGGAATCCTAATTAAAATGTAAGAGGTGTCCAGTAGGTGGTTTTGCTCTAGGAACTTGGTCACCTGCTGGTTAATGCCTTTCTCAAGAACTTTGGCCTGGTAGGGGAGCAGGGAGATTGGATAATATATTTTTTAGATCACTGGGGCCAGCGGAGGCTTTCTTTAGGAGGGGTCGATGTCTGCATGGTTCCATCTGTTTACGGAGGTTGCTGTGGAGATGTAAGTGTTGAGGATGCTGATGAGTTGCGTGCTGATTGGGTTCTTTATGAGGCTGTAGAGGTGTTGAGAGCAGGGGTTGGTGGGTGCCCCTGAGGGGATGGAAGATATGATCGTTGAGGTGGTCAGAGAAGTCAGCGGTGACAAGGTGGTGATGGTTTGGCTGGTGTTTGCTGGTTGGTTGAGATTTTTTAGATTGATGGTAGAGGGTGAGATCTTGCTGTGGAAGTAATCTAAGAGTGTGTTACAGAGTTCTAGGGTGGATGGAGAATTCATTGACTATTTTGCAGCTGTACATCCCTTCCCCAACACTCCAGAATTTCAGCCATGCCAACTTCCATTCGGTCTCCCTCCCTCGTCTTTGTTGCGGCTGCTGTGGTATCTCTGGATTTCCCCATCTTCTTTCAGGAGATCCTGGATGCCATCCACCAACTTTTGCCCTCCAAGGCCCTGGACCCAATGGCTTTGCAGCATTATTTTATAAACAGTTTGCCCCTCAACTCCTTTCTGTATTGACAGCCTTCTTCAGCGAACTAACCGATGTCTGAAGCCTCCATTGTCTTGATCACCAAAACCAGATAAAGATCCCTTGCTCTGCTCTTAATAGAGCCCCATCTACATGCTCAATCTGGCCTCAAGCTTCTCTCCAAAGTCTTGTCAAACTGTCTCGATAAACTCATTCCTGACATGATCCACCCCAACCATGCTGGCTTTGTTCTCCACCTTACCACTGGCTATAAGACGAAGCCGGTCTTGCACCTCATTGACATCATCAGAAAAAGGGAAGAGAGATGTGGTTCTGCTTTCCTTGGACAGCGAAAATGCACTTTACTAAGTGGACTGGAGAATGCTCTTCTAGGTGTTACAGAAATATGGCATAGGACCTCGATTATGCGGGTGGATATCCATGCTCTATGCATCACCCACAGCCAAGCTAACTGCCAAGCCTCAACACCCTGCCAATTGTCTGCAGCACCGACCCGGGCCTGTCACCTACTCCCCCTCTTCCCTCTCCTCTTTGAATTTTTTTTGAAGGTTTGGTCCTTGTGGGTGGATGGACATTGGCAGACTTCCTCAACACCACCACACCATTCCGCTGGTCTATGGACTCCATCTGCTACCTGGACTTTCAACTCACATCCAATCCTCAGGTGTATGCATGACTCAACTTTAGTTGCCTCCTCCGTGAGGACAGAGCCACCCTATCCAAGTGGAGTAACAATTCTCTCTCCTGGGTGGGGCAGAGAGCTACACTCAAGGTGACCTACTCCTGTGGATTCATTATCTATTTCAGGCTATGACACTCCACATTCTGAAAGGCAATACATCTTGCTCACAGACACTTTCCATGCAATACATGTGGGCAGGTAGCTGCACCCGGATGGCAGCCAAGATCTGTATGAAACTTTTTAGGACCCGCAGGTTGGGTGTCCCCAACCTCATCTCATACTACTAAGCCTCAAAACTTAGGTATGTCATTGAATGAATTGGGGAATCTACAAACAATGCACTTGGTAGCCCTGCCCTTGGGCAAGGTTCTGTGGGTTCCTCAGTGCATGAGAGGCAATCTACTGTATATCTCCCTTGTCACACACTCCGCACTCACCATGTGGTATACGATGAGTTCTTAATTTGAGCCGGTGAGTTCCAGTGCTCAGTACGGGCACTTAATTGTCAGCACCTGCTCTAGTGACAGTCTCACCACATGGTGGTGCAGTCTGTTAAATTTTGAGATGAGCACAACAACCATGTTTAGTAAGTCAAATTGCATTAACAAAGAACTGTAATAGCCCCTCATACATTATCATAGCTTCTGTGGCCTTTAATAGTCTGAATCGTAACACTTGAAGGAGTGCAATGGTTAGGTGTTATGTTATTACTGTCATTAGCAGCTCTGGCATGAGCAATGTTCGATGCAGAGTACAGTGGCCTTCTGAAAAAGGGACCTGGCAATTCATATTTTTTTTTTAATGAAGCACTGGATACGATAGCGCTCTTGAGTGGCCTCGCCTCCTTCCTGTCCCTGCTGACACCCATAGTGGGTAACAAAGACTTCACTCCTGGCACATTCACGAAAGAATACCAGGTATGAAGATCTAGTGACTACTTCCTACTTCAAGACTTTTATGACTGCGACACCCCAAGGTCCTTTTAGGACCTCTGGGATCACTGCAATATTCTAAAGTCTGAACGCTTTCACTACCTGCAAATTTGTCATTGGATCACTTACCCCTCAGTTTGGTCATGTGCCACCAGGGCACCGACTCCATTCGAAAACTTCCTACAGTGGCTCTCCACAATCCAGCACTTGGTCTCTCAGAGACACTATACCCTTTAGGCATCACTCTGACCTTAAAAAGAGGGACGAAATTTATAGCAGTAAGAGCTACTTTGCCCGTCATGCCCAGGGCGGAGAGATCTTATAAAAATTGCTATATAGGTGTCAAATGACACCAGCCAATTCCACACTATAGATCCTACATGACGGGCTACATGTTGGCATGGGTGTGGAGATCAAGGTCACTTCTCCACCTCAAGTGGTCTTGCCCATGCCTACGAGAGGACTTTTGGGACAAAATATTCCTCACCATCTCTCAAATACTGTGCTACCCCTTGACAATCTTCAGGACATAGCCCTCCTTGGGCGGTCATTGGAGGATTTCTATCCCACCAGGTCTAACCCTGGCAAGTGCATCTCCCACCTCCTGATGGCAGCCAGGCACACTATTCTTTCCCTGAGGGGCAAGACTGCCTCCCCAATCTATAAACAATGGCTCAACAAACTCTGGTTTCTCCTGGGACATGAGAAGTTAGCCTACAACTTGGCATATCGTTCCTCTCTCTTTACCAAACTGTGGAGCCCTCAAACCCTGCGAGCCCTGACCCTGGCAAACCTCTCTGCATCCCACACTTGGTGCCCAAGTATCCATCAGAAAACTGAAGCCATGTGCTTTTTTGTTGTGATTACAGTTGGCTCGGTGTGGGGTGAGGGATGGGTGAATAAGTGGTTGAGCGGGTTTTTTGGGAGGGGGAGTTTATATGTGACTTCACCCAACCACCTTGTTTTGCCAGAATTCCTTTTTCCCACAACCTGCAATAAAAACGTATTAAATCTAAAAATGATGAGTTAATAATGTAAATTAAATAATGTAACAATGTATTTTCCAGTTTTATATAGCGCTAATTAGACCAGAAGGCATCAGAGTGCTTTTTAGTTTACGTGAATACATTTACTAGAGCTACATGTGAGGATTTGTGGGGGTCAAAATATTCAATAAAAAGAGTACAGAACAATATAGTGTTAAGGTAGTTAAAAATGGTCCCAAGAGTACATTAATATAGCATCAATATAAACAATGTTGATGGCAAATTAGAGACTGAGCGAGACAGGGGAACGTCATGAAGGCTCCTGTCGCTGGGGTTGGATCTTTGGGAAAGATAGCTCAGTGCGAGAGCGTGTTGAAGTAGTTGTCCATCAGTAGCGATTAAAACAATGAAGTAAGTTCAATAATTAATATTAAAATGACCAAAACAAATGTCAAAATTTGTAAACTACCCTGTTTAGCATTATTAGGCCCCCAACAACTGCAACACAATTCCTGATGACTAAATCAAAATATTCATATGTTGCTTCACTGACTCCTTTTCACCGGGTAGGTGTTTGTAATGGACTTTTTCGTGTAAATGTAAATTGATACTTGTATAGCGCACTTCTCACCCGCAAGGGTCTCAAGGCGCTTGTACGAATACTGCTGTGGAACCCATCCTGGCTTTCCCTGTGAGGTGTCCACTCCTGGGAACCCCCAAGGTGGAGGCCAGGCATCCTTAGCGTTGTGGGGGCCGTTGTGGAGATTAAGCGAGCTATTGGCCAGAGTTGCAGAGTGGGACTCCATGATTGGAATAGGCACCGAGGCGAGAATTATCAGGCCCGTGGAATTTTGAGCCCAAGACCCGCCGAGGCGGGCAATTGAACCCTGGTCCCGGGCTAGACCTTTGCATCAGGGTCTGCCGCTCTAACCACTGAGCCACACTTCCCCACTTTCGTGGCATCAGACACTGGTGCCCTGGTTCTGTGATATCTTTTTGAGGTGGCCTTGCATAACAGTTCATAGATGTGGAAGTTGATTCTTATCAGCCTTTGTGTTAGAGTGTGATAATAGTTGCCCTGATTCTGCAAATCCATAAAATTCCCAAAGTCTCCTATTTCCTGATGTTGCCTTCCTGACAACACGGCAGCTCCATATGCATACTGTGCTACCTGAAGGCCACCCCACTGTTTGCAGTTTCATTGCTTGTGTGAATGCTGAACGGTTAATCATCTGATGCTCCGTGAAGTCACCATGTAATGCAAACCCAAGACAAGTTGCATGATTTAGTACTGCTCTCTGAGCCTACTCCAGATAACCTAGGGATCATTCTGTTTTTCACTGCTGGGGAATCAAAAAAATGATTGATGGAATGCCTGACTAAATCTAAGTCACAGGAACATTCTAGACGCCGGAAGCCAATCTTTAGTTTTTCGGCCACCTCAGTTTGGACGCAGCCATATGCAAATCAGTCTGAACCCTGATTCACTTGGGAACAACCCAGCCCGAACTGCTATGCCAGGTCCTCCCTGAATGAGCACACAAGCAACCCAGAACTGGATTCAAACTTATTAGGGATCATCAGCAAGGTATAGCTTGGTTCCAGTACCACAGTGAGCATGAGACCCACATCTGGGCATACCCTGTCACAAGTAGGGCATCAAAAACAAAGCAATAGATGGAATACTTGAATTAAACTTAGCCTCTGGCAATCACACAGGGCTAAGGAAGTGTAGTTTTCTATATCCTATTTTTCATGTGTGATCATAAATAACCCTCACCACTGGTCATATGGACCTTCGATCGTTGGCAAGAAGAAATAGGGAGCAATCATTTACATAGTAATACATCTTTAAAGACTTGGGGGCTTATTTATGAGCCTCTGCATCCATTTTGCGCCACCAATGCGTCACTTTTTATGACACACCAGTGGGGCAAAAAATGAGCCATGTAGCTCCATATTAACGAAGTGACGCATCTAGGTAGATGCGCCACTTCGTAAACCCCTACCTGCGCCAGGTATAATGTATGCAGGGTGGGCGTTCCCTAGCAAGAAAGGGTCGTAGGAGTGGCGCAGTGAAATCTATGAGATTTCGCTGCACCACTTCTACTACGCCAATGCTTCAAAACCTTACACCTGCCTCATGGCAGGCGTAAGGGTGACGCAGGCCCTTTCACATGGGGCTTGCCCCATGTGAAAGGAACATTGCTGGAGTTGCGCCAGACTTTCGACACAACTCCAGCAATGCGCCACGTTTTGCGCTGACAGATACGTCAGTTATAGTGACGTATCTGTCCTTCCTTGTGACGTGATGCGCCATATTGTAAATATGATGCATTATTGGTGTCGCAAGGAGGGCACAGTGAGAAGTGGCGCATCGCTGCTTTCACGTAGCGATGCACCACTTCTCGTAAATGAAGCACTTGGAGTACAGTCAATAAATAGAGTTTTGTATGAGCTTAAAAGCGTTCTTTTCAATGTTTCAGTGATCTCAATTGTTATTCAGTAAGGACTAATCATTTAGGTATTATCATTAGAAATGAACATAGACCAATAAGTGATATTCCAATATAAGGTAAGCAATACATTGGTCAGAATAATAGCAGTTAGTGGTATTATGCAGTAAGCGTGCTCTCTAAAGGAAAATCCCTAGTCTGAAATAGGTTGGAACAAATGAGAGAAAAAGGTGCCAATTCAGATACCCAATGAAAAGTTCTGATGAGGGAATCAATGTGCACGCATAAAGCTTTTGCATATCAAACTGACAAATATGCTCATTCATAACTAATAATGAGATAGGGTGTTTGTTGAACTATTTGATATAAAAAAGACAGACATTTCTTTAATTGTTTCATGTAAATCTTTTGTATTGTGTTGTGTCAACCACTTTTGCACTTTGTGTCCCTTCTTCACCAAGTCACATTGCTTTATTATTTCTGTGTTCATGACAGTCACATATGAAGAACATTTGTTTGTATTATTTGGGTATATGACTGAATATACTAAATAATTTATGGCATTGTTGTGTGTTGTCTATTTTAATAATTGTACTGTGGGGGCCTTGTGAAATGGATTCCCACGCTCCTTCTACTCTTTCAGATCATACACTGATCTTCGCACATAGATGTTACTTTTTGGGACATTTTTCACACAAAGAAATTGTGATACCCAACAGAATGCATTGTTGTCTTTAACAACACATACCCAGGTTCTGAGGGTCACAGGGCAACTCCCTAACTTTGATGGTAACTGAAAATAGGCATCCTGTGCACAAACAAAATAAACTCAAGGTATAACTGACTCTTCGCCTATTAAATATTCAAACATGTCCTCCCAATAACCCTGAATGTGTCCTCATAATTACTTATCCCAATGTGTCTTTTTCTAAACTGAGGTCTCCTTTTGTAAGCACATAATTCCCTTTTTGGTCGCCTATCTAATTTAAATTTGGATAAACCATTTTCTTTTTTTTCTTTTTTCTTAGCCATTAGTATAACAGAATAAAACACAATAAAATAGAACCAGAACAAAAAGAAACAGAGCATTTACACGGATGCTTAGAATGGTACACATAATGATTAGTCGATACACATATTAAATGTTGTCCATAGCGATAGAGAAAAAAAGAAGTAATCAGAAAATTTGGGGTTAGAACCACAGACGAGGAAAAATAAATTACTGCCATTTTGTGAACCATTATAATACAGAGAGAAAGATAATGATGCAGAATTAAATCCATTGAAAACTGGACTAGATCCTTTTAAATCATAGCCAGAAGCAGGGGCCTCTGACCCTAGCTAAAGCAAATTCGGAATCAAACACCCGTCTGAGCAGTGCCCAGGCTTGGTTAGCATTTCGGATGATAGGGTTTATCCAAGCTCTTGCAATACATAGGCGAGCACATACAATGATAATATAGGTTAGTGAGCTCTCATAGCTACTACCCTCATGTCTAAGCCCAAGGAGAATTTCCTTTTCCGTGAGCTGGAACTCATGGCCGAGATGCCCTGTTAGAATTGAGGATACATTGTTCCAAAATGACTTCAGCATCGGACAGTCTATAATCATGTGTTTTAAGTCCCCCGCAAAAAGCTTACATTTTGGGCAGTACAATTTGGCAGAGGATCGAAATGTTGCCCACTTAGAGATAAGCGTAAGCGTGTAGTACAGCATGAACACTTCCCTGTGTTGCTGCAGTTTCAAATTGACGTAGGCTACAGCTTGATCTAAAGTATGGAATGCCTCCTGTATTTCCTCTGCTGATATGTGAGTTTTGAGGAGACAGCTTAGTGTGGCAAAAATCTGCAGACTGTCGTCACAAGCTGATGTGATACATTTCTGAAACATTTCGCCAATGGCACCTTTGCCAGAATTCACGTATACTCCTGGCAGTATTTTCGACGTGTATGGTATATCTGACAGCTTCTGTCCATGTAAAAAATAATCCCTTACCTGTAAATATTTGAAGAAGGAAGTATGCAGGAGCCCAACTCATCTTTTAATTCAGCGAAAGAGTGAAATCCCTGACCATTTTACAATTGACCTAGTCTGTTAATACCCTTAAACTACCAGACTCTGCCAACATAATCCTGAAATATTTCAGGAAATATTGGGTTACCCCATAGAACAGTGCACTGATGCAGTGTCGTCAGAGAGTATTGCTTACAAATCTCGTGCCAGATCTTGGTAATATCCTTCACTACCTTGAATCAAACCTGCTCTTAATATTTAGGGTTAGAAGTCTTGTACAATATAAACCCAATAGATGATTTGCAAGCTAATTGATATGCCAATGAGGACAAACCAGCTTCGAGCCCATTTAGTAGAATCTGGATCACCCGGCGATTGCAGCCCAGTAATACAGCTTGAAGTCTGGGAGCCTAAAGCCTCTGTGTTTATAAGACCGTTTGATAGAGCTGAGAGCCCGTCTAGCCATCTATACCCCCAAATGAAACTACCTATGGCACTTTCCAAATACTTAAAGAGAGACCATGGGACCCACAGGGGGATTGAGTGATATAAATATAAAAACCTGGGCAACATGCTAATTTGGATTACATTTCATCTACCGAGAATACTAAGGGGAAGCCGATGCCAGCTACGCAGTTTAGCCATGAGTCTTTTGAAAAGTGGCTCATGATACAAAGTAATAATGTCCTCTACCTAACTACTAAGGCAAATACCTCAATATGCAGCAGTATATGTAGCCCCTAAGGATATTGGTAAGATATCAGGTTGGTAATTTAGAATTGTCTGGCTTTTAGCCAGATTTAACTTGTCTCCTGAGAAGGAGCAAAAGAGCTCTGCCTCTTGTGTTATACAGGTTAAAGCTTAAACGAGATTGGCAGAAAAGACAGCAATATCATCTGTGTTTGCAGTGAGCTGGAGTTCTGTACTATTTAAACATACTGGAGAGATCCCCACATTCTGAAACAGATGTCTTATAAAAGGCTCGATGCAAAGGGCAAACAGAAAGGGGAAGAATGGGCAGCCCTGCCTTGTATCCTTTTGAACAGAAAAGTGTGTTGATGACAAGCCATTCAGTTATACCGTAGCTACCAGGTTCATGTAAAGCTTCTGCACCAGAGAAAGAAACTGAGTAACAAGTCCAATAGCTCACATAGTAGACCAGTGTGTTACCCAGGCAGCTCTATCAAAAGCCTTTACAATGTTTAGCATAATCATAGCAATGTGTTTGTTCAGTTTGCCTGATAAGTCGAAAGCTGCAATAGCAGTTTTGATATGAGCCGAGGTATCTCTGCTGGGGATGAACCCATGCTGTTGATCAGAAACTGGTGGATGAAGGGGGCCAGGCATGCAGCCAAAATTTTAGAGAGCATTTTGGTCTCGGAGTTAATCAAATAGATTGGGCGGTAGGAGCTACTGTCTTTGGTTGGTTTTTCCTTCGTGGGAAACACCACTATATTAGGCACACTCCAGGATGCAGAAGCTTGGTAAACAGGTAATTAATTCTATAAACTCGGGTGCCAAAATATCCCGAAAGATTTTATAAAACTCAAGTGGAATAGTATCCTCACCCGCCGCCTTGACAGAAGAAAGAGACTTAATTGCATCTTCCACCTCCGCTGTCTCTATATCTTTTTGTAATGATGACGACTCAGCAGCATCGAGCCGTGGTAGGTGTATCTCTTGCAAGTGTTCCAGAAGTATATGGTTATTATGAAAAGCTGACTCGCGATACAGTTTGGAATAGGATAAACCGAACTGCTAAACTATGTCCTGTGGCCGAGAGTAAAGCGATCCACCCTCTCCTTTAATACCTTTGATATTAGATCTTGCCTTCTTATCGGCGATCTGAATAGCAAAAAACCGACCTACCCTCTCCCCATATTCATACTGCAGCATTTTATACTTGTGGTAATTATCGGGTACTTTCTCCGTTAGCCTTCTTTTTAACATGGATTGTGTTTCTAAAATCTTCAAGAGTATCTGCCACTCCGCTGGGTCCCTTGCTATAATCGCCTCTGCATGCTGTCATTAGAGATCTAAGTAGTCGAGATGGAACTGTTCAGCTTCTTGAGTTACATGCCTATTCTGAGCTAAAATAAACTGGAAAGTGGCACCCCTAATGAAGGCTTTCATGCAGACCCATAACACCAGGATAAGAGCAGTGCCCTTGTTATTTCCTAAGTATTCCCCCAATACGGATCTAAGATGCGCACAATACTCTAGATTGCTGAGTGAGTGTTGGGGAAAAGAAAAAGCGCAGTGAACATCTCTGACCACTGACTGCGTCTGTAATGTTATCATCACAGGGTTGTGGTCAGATGTAATTTTAGGGCAGACCTCTATGTAATCATCTTACAGAAGTGATCTCTTTATAAAAATCATGTCAACACGTGAGTATTGTTTGTGCGGGGATGAGTAAAATTTAAACCCTGGCAGGGTTGGAAATAGTGTCCACCAAGCGTCGCCTAGCTGGTGAGTATGCAGAAGTTCAAATATAGCTGCTCTGGTCGTAACCATTCTAGCCTGTGTTTTTTGTTAGTAATATCGATCTTTTTATCCATAATACAATTGAAATCTCCCATGAGTAACAGATCTCCATCCCAGCCTAGCAGTTTGGAGCTTAAATAGTGAAAAATGTCGGTTCTATCAGAATTAGGGCCATATACCGCACAAATCGTGTTTTTATACCCTGAAATCAAAAGCTGAACTATAGCCCATCTCCCTTTAGAGTCTGCTAACGTGCACGGAACAGTGACCGTTAAATTTCTAGATTTCACTACAGCGCCCCCCGTATGGAAGTTGTCTTGGAGGTCATACTAACACATCAAACCTTAATTGATTCAACACAGATCTGTCTTCATAAGCCAGGGGAGTCTCAGTTAGGCCTAGTATTTGTGGCCTAAATGCCTGGAGTTCCTCACTGATTAATTGCCACTTTCTAGCTTGATTTATTCCCGCAACGTTCCAACACATATGCTTCCTACCAGACATTGCATAAAGTAAGTTCTGCTACTTTCCCCTTTGTTCTATCATCCTGCCTAGTTCTGTCTATGTGTAAACTTTCAACTATTGACTGGCTATCTAACCACATCCCCCCACCTCCCGCCCACCCAGACACACCGATGGAAGGACAGAGAGCTGCACTCCAGTAATGTAAACTCACGACCTAACCAAGCTAAACCCACCCCCCTGTATCTGCTGAAAGGAAGCAACCCCTCGCTGACTGACAGCTTGGAGAAAACAACCTCCCAAACAACCCTCCCATCACCACCCAACCATGCAAAAAGAGAAATCAAGAAACTCAGAAAAGAGACAGAGAGGCGTTTCCCAGAGAGAATCTGTGTCTCCCTCATGTATTATTACACCTATTTCTTATATTCTCTAAGTGGAGTTGGACTGCAATCTAGAGCGAGCTTGCTTAGCATCAGTGCCTGTGTAGAAGAAGTGAGACCGTCCATCTTTAAATACCTGCAGCCGGGCTGGCTCCTACAGAAAGACTTGTGAACAGACTGTCTTGAAAGGATCAATTAACTGGTGGAGCCTCCACCGCTTGTCCATTGTAGATATACAGAGGTCTGACCATAGGAAGATAGAAATTGAGTCCTGTTTAACAGGAGTAGAAGGACAAGCTGTGAGATAGATTGCTTGGCAGAGCAGGAAGTTACCTAAAAATACCAGTATTGGATGAGGATGGGATGACTTAGCTCGGTTCCCTTGTGTGGTAAAGGCGGGAAATCGATGCGCCCGCTGAACCTGCAAATCCATGTCCCAGTCAGCAAGATCTGGGGATGCCTGCTGGAAGAAGATGCCTATATAGGCCCTGGGTCCGAGCTTTTCCACCTTTCAGGTATACTAAAAACCCTCAGGTTTTTCTGATATTGTCGATTTACAACATCCTCAAACGTTTGCCAGCAAAAACACCATTTGAGTCTCTTGAGTTTTGATGAATCTTGCAGCGGAGGTATTAACTTCTTCAACTGCTGCGACCCGCTGTTGCAGGTCTGATACTGTAAAAAAGAGTGAGGCAACCTTGGTAGTGACATCTGCCAATGCCCGTTTTATCTCCCGACTGTCAGATTTGGCCTGAAGATAGTATTTGTGAGCCTTCGCTCTTTGAGTAGTTAATGCCTGTAAGATTCTGGGTAAAAAGGGATCCCCACACTCAGTAAAGCTAGCTAACCACTGGTAACCGTTTAGTATGATCAAGTTGGTCCGTTGGTATAGAGAATGAAGGAAGAAAGCCCAATGAATCTGGAATCCCATTCCGGGTCCCGTCAGGACTTCCCATTTGAACTGTGCGAGAAGTAACTGAGTATTGTCCAGCATGAGATAGATTTGGTAGTCCCCCTCCCTCAGTTGCTGAGATGTTTGCTTTGCTGAAGTTAGACAGTAGGGAGACAATAGCTTTGACCTCTCCCATGGAAGCCACCCATTTGCACAGGGGACTAGCACCAACGCCGACCTTTGTGCCAGTCAAGGCGGTGTTTTTAGATCACTCCACCAAGACAGTAAAGGGGGGTTTGGGACCTCCTCCACCTTTCCTTCCTTTAGCTCCTTTGATTCCTTATCTCCCTTAAAGATTTGAGTTCCAGTGGGCTGCTGCCCTTTGTGGAGTTGTGCTGTGGAGCCTCCACTGATTCGTTCAGTTCCCTGCACTGCTCAGAGTGCTCAGATTGAGCATCATCCAAGATGTGTGGAGATGTGTGGAGATGGGTAGATGACTTCCTGTACAATGGATTCCACCCTTGGTAGCTCTGTCTTGGATGTGACAGAATGTTCAGTCACACTTAAACTCAGTGGGCTCTGAGGCTCAGGGCCATCTGAAGAATCTGTTAACAAATTAACATCTATGTCATCAAGTACTGTTAGACCCATGTTGCTTATAACCAGTTGCAAGCATGAGGGTGATACAGAAAGAGCACTGAATGGCAAAGCAGTACTGGCGCTGGTGAATACAGGGTTGAGTGTTTTCCTGTGCTAATCTAGAGTAAACATTAGTTATAAAATATTCTTTTTAATAATCTACAGATGAAAATTTGAATTTCAGCTCATCTATTGTGCGTGCAGATGTTGTGGATGCTGGTTTCTGTCTCTGGTGTAAAATTCATTCGAACTTTTAGTAGGACTATAATTGCTAATACAACAACTATTAGAATGTCAATAATCACTATTCTGCACATAGCTCTGGGAAAGACACATGTTTGTCTACACTCAGAACATGAGTAGAACATAGCAGCAGGCAGATTCAATATTCTGCGTTAACTTCTACTTGTGAAAATGAGAAACATGCAGGTATTTCATTTAGCTTATACCCAAAAATCTTCATTAGACATCCCTAGCCCTAAGGTTTCTACTTCTAAATATTTTGTTACTATTCTTCTACTGCACGCTTGGCTCTAGGGAGCTCTCCTTAATTCGTTTTATTCACTTTTGTTAATTGTTATTCTCACTTTCATTTATTTTAGTCTTGAATTTTTCTACTGTAAACACAGTTCATTATTGGTCATATCAGTTGTTTCAGATTTTTTTTAATAATAATAATATTAATCTTTATTGCGTGATTTAAAAATAAACCATTGCAAGTACAAAACATTTAAAAGGTTCAAGGTTGCATTTAGAATGTTAAATTCATTAAAAGTCAGTATGTATGGATGATAACAAATGAAACTTCCATTTAAAAAGTCATATTCATAAAAAGCCAGCAACAGCAAGTAAAATTTGGCAGCATTATTCCAATGGGGGGTCGCAAACTCTGGGCAGCTCAGTAAGTTTTTTTGCAGCGCGCTCCATGAATCTTACTAGGGCACAATTTAATTTAGTGTTCCTAGGGTCGAAACAGGCCAAAACTGCTGCTCTACAGCTTCTAATCATGTTTCTATTCCAATGATGCTTGAGTAGGGCCCGTCTCTCTGTCAATAGTAGAGGGCACAGGCATATGATGTGTATGATGTCTTCTTTGTGGGTCCCACAAAGTCGGCATTGATCTTTTCCATGTTGTCTTTTCCATTTTGGCCAATGAGTCAACAGGTTAATAACTCCCAGTCTCAGTTTTAAAAAACGTAGTTTCGTCCGAGCACTAAACGATATAGTAAGGTACGGCTGTGGAATTAGCGAGGCATAAGATTGAAGGGTCATCCACCCATGACTTCTTTTTGCAAGGCTGGCTTTGTCTTCCACTATTGATAATTGTTTGGTGCTGATTTTCGCTAGCCTTTTAAATTCCATCTGACTAGCATTAAAGTTCCAGAGGTCATTTAGGCACAGGGTTTTTAAGCCTTTTGACCAGTATTCATGTCCTGCTCGCCATGAGTTGTTATCAATGCTGGCCCACAAATGGTATCCTAAACTTCCCTCCTTTGATAACCTCAATTTGTGACAGCACACGAGGAAAGACATGGCTCTGGCCAATCGTTGTTTACAGATGCCAAGTTCCAACCTAATTTGTGTCGGTGATGTATGGGTTGGTAATTTGAACACAGACCTGTAGATCTTAGTAATTATTTTATCCAGATGGTCACTGTCCAATCCTTTTAATGCTTTGCTGCCGTAAGTTAAGGTAGGAATGATTTTTGCCTGAGCCACCTGTAGTGTGGGTGCTAGAGTAGGGCCTTGTAGTTTCTTTTGAATTAGTCCGATTGCATAAGCAAGTGCCGTACCCTTCCTTTCTTGCTCTTCAAGGTGGGATTTGTATTTTCCATTGTTGTTGAAAGTGACTCCAAGGTACCTTTGGCAATTTGATTCGACAATGCTTTCATTGTTCAAAGCCCAAGAGAGTTTCTTAACTTTCCTTGAGTGCACCGCTAAAATTTTCGTCTTCCTGTTGTTGATGCGAAGCTCATTGTCGTTTGAGTAGTCGGAAGTAGCATCCAGAAGTCTTTGCATTCCGATCTTTGTTTTACTTAACAGTACCACGTCGCCAGCATATATTAGATTTGTCAGCGGCAAGCCAGATAGTTTGGGAGCGTGGGAGTTGACCTTATTAAGAGCTTCAGGGAAGTCAGCTAAGAATAGATTAAAAAGTGTCGGGCCAAGACACAACCCTGTTTGAGGCCTTTTTCCGTCGGAATCGGGCGAGACAGTCTTGAGCCGTCCCCGATCTTAATTCTAACCCATGTGTCCTGGTGTAGGAGTTGTTTCAGAGTTGAATACACTAAATATTGCCTGGCAAGTTCTTGATTGTAATATTCACTTCATAAATCTTATTTAATAAATGCTGTTTTAGTGTGGCATGTCATGGAGGTTTAAATGTCTCTTATCTCAGTTCATTACGATTTTGACCTGATGCATTTGGCACATTCTCTGTATAATAAGTCCATTCAGGTGCAAAATAACTGTGACAAGGCACTCTCACTCACTTGTCTCTCCTTGATGTCTGTTGATCTTTTTCTGTTTTACTTACATCACTAGATTATGTTTCTTTGATGATGGTTTGTGGTCCTTGTTCAACTGACAAACTTTATCTCTATTGCCCCCCACACATTTGTCCATTGCAATCTCCAGATGGATATTTCTCTTCTCAAACCTGTTCCTTTACCTGGATCATTTAGTTGCTCTGATGAAGATTCACAAGTTCCTTTATCTTCAGCTCTCAATTCTTCTGCTTCAGTAAGTAGTTCCACACCACTTTGAGAGATTTTAGAAACTTGTATTGGTGAAAGATTTTGCTGTACATCACTCCCCTCTGGCTCTTCTTGATAAACGGGTACAGGAGATGTTGGACTTGGCTCAAAGAAGACTACTTGTTTGTATGGGCACTTTACTGTCTGAGTGTGCAAAGCATGCACCTAATAAGTTATCCCAGCACATTTGACAGCAGTGTTGGTAATCAAGATGACCTGTTAGGCTCCATCAGGATTTTCACACAGGTTTCTTCAACAAAACCCGGTCACCTTGGTTAAGGTCATGTAACTGATCCTAACGTGGGCTGACAGTGGCAGCTCCAAACTGATAAGAAATAGAATGCACCCCATCAGCTAATCCTTTGAAGTAATCAAGTATCATGTCAACTGTCATGTTTACAAGTCTATTTGAAGGTGCAGCAGGCAGTTTCATGGCATGACCCAAGAGTATTTTGTGTAGAGATAATTCACTTTTCCTTTCAGGGGTGCTTCCAAGACTCATTAGAACTAACGGCAATGGATCTGGCCATTTGAAAGTGGATACACAGACTTTGGCCAATCAATACCTCAATGTTCCATTTAACTGTTCGAATACCCCCAAAGCCTTGGGAAGATAACTACAGTGCAATCTATTTTCCACTTGAAGAGCCACACACAACATTTTAAAGACCTCATTATTAAAATCGACCCCTTGGTTAGACTCAGAAACCAGAAATATGAATGGTGAAATGAGTTAGTGTAACAGCAATTTAGCTGCAGTGAGACTGTCATTTCTCCATTTGGGTAGACTTCCATCGATCTGGAGGAAATGCACACTATAACTAGGACATACCTCAGCTCATTAGAGACAAACATTTCAAAAAAGTCCAACTGCATCCTATTAAGCGGTCTGCCTAATCTTCTAATATGGCTAAGTGTTACCGGGTTCTCCTTCCTACCTTAATTTGCGGACATGTAACACACCAATGGCATAGCTGTTAAGCTAAAACTCTGAATTGAGGATTAAACCAATTCTGTCAATGAAGCCTAACCTTTGCATCCCTTCCAATGTGGGCAGGACCATGGATATGTCGTGTCATGGGAAATAACAAACTGTCTGGCAACCCTGGTCTTCTATTTGCTGAAACCTCATTTGAATATATCTATGTTAAAAGTGCACAATATTGTGCAACTTCATCCACATATCGATCTGTGAGCTGCACATTAAACTACTGCAATTTCTTGGGGCAACCGCAAAGCCTCTTATAATAATTTTCCCTGTTTCAGGGCAATTAATTCTGACACTTGTGCTGAGGTAACTCATCAAAGCCTGGAGGCTTCTATCACTTCTTGAAATGCGCAAAAAGCATAGGATGTTCTCAAGGTCCCCGCACTGTCTCTTAAACATGAGTTATCTACAAAGATTACTTAGTTGGTCTCACCAAGAGTTTAATCTTTTAAGTCTGGTCTTGACTTGGTGCGTGACTCCATAACAACTAGGGAGTCAGGCAACCATAACAATATAGCTGTATTGAGTGTTTGACACCTTTTCAAAGCAACAGTATTGGCAGCAAATATTTTGTAAGCCTTCTGTTTGTCAAATACTATGTTTTGGTACAAGTGAATAAAATGTAATCTCTGTAAGAGGGTATCCCTTTATTATGCTCTCACATCACTCAATTGTGACACCAACTGTTGCAACCGTTTTAAGGCAGCTGGACAGTCCTACAGGAACAGTGTCAAAGATATTTGAAAAAAATCCCACAGGTATTTGAGAGTCTCCACGCAACTGAGTAATCACTGAGAGTGTGCAGCCCTCCCTTGCACTGCAAAACAATGTGAACATTTTACAGTAACCATGCATTCCTAGTGCCTAGGCACGACAGAGACTCTCTTTTTGCTCTAGGAACACTTTCAAGCAATCACTGTCCCCTGAAAGCAGATCAGGAACATCTTTGTGCAACAGTGACAGAGGCTTGGCCTCTAGCAAAAAGTTTGGTATCCATTGTCTACAGTAGCTAATAATCCCTAGGAACACCCTGACTTCTCTCTGAGTTTGGGTAGGTACATTTTCTGAATTTTCACTATTCTCCCCTGTGACAACTTTCTCATTCCCTTCTCAATGAGATGTCCCAAATATAGGACTTCTTTTTGACAGAATTTTAGTTTGCCTGGGGGCTCTTTAGGTTTGTTCTTAGCAAATTGATTTAAAAGAGAAATGTTGTCCTGTTTACAGGCTTCCTGCATACTTGATGCCACAAACAGGTCATCAATGCACTACACAAGAGCTGAATTGCAAGGTATCTGCAGAGTTTCAAAATTATTCTTCAAGATCTGAGTAAAGATCAGAGGACTCTCTGTGTACTCCTGTGGAACTCGTCATCATGACAAAACCCAATCTCTGAATATGAATGGGATCAGGAATTGACTGTCCCCATGCAATATCATTTCCGACCTTAAATATGGTTTTAGGCAGGGTAGAGGGACAACGGACCAGTGTGCAAATTGTAAATGAATAGTTGCTTGATACACAATAGCCAAGGGGGGAGTTTGTTTCTGGCCTTTGTGGACCTCACCTCAGCCTTCGACAGAGTAAAAAGATCTCAGCTGTGGCCTTAACTTATTAAATTGAGTGTAGAGCATGAGCTAGTGGCATTTTTGCACTGTCTTCATTCCAATCTGTCGGCCTCAGAGAGGTACAATGAAGATGGTAGTTTATGAGCTCAGTTGGATATAAAAAATCTATATGAGACAGGGATGCATTCTCGCCTCCCCTGCTGTTTACTCATTATATAAATCAATTGGGTGCCTCTGTTATGGCCGCTCGTAGAGACATGCCAAGGGTAGGCGATAAGCTAACACCAGCACTATTGTATGCAGATAGTGCAGTCCTAATAGCCAGGAACTCAGTGGGCCTTCCGCACCTAGTGGATGCCTTCTTTGGTTTTTTGGACTCTTTGGACCTCTCAAATAACTTCTAAAAGTCGCTTTCTATGGTGATTGGGAACAAAAATATGGGCAGGAAAATATTCAGTGGAAATGGGGCTGAGCTGACTGAAGTCTATTCCTTTCCATGCTTGGGTATACTCTTCGATGAATAGGCATCCTGGCTCCCGCAAAAGTCTCTGAAAGAATAGCCTACTGAGAGCAGTGGAACTGACCACACCTTTCACAAGGAGATTAGGAGCAAAGCCAGTGCAGGCGCTGGTTAAGGCCTACTCAGAAGAATGTACCCCAAGGCAAGCTACGGTTGTGATGTGTGGGGCCACAAAGAGGGCAGAGAGCTTGCGATAATGGAAAATACTTTTTTGAGAAGTCTCCTTGCAGTCCTCACAAGTATGCTTTCCTTTGTGGTCCATGAAGAAATGGGCACAGGGTATCTCTCAGATCTGATCGCTCTGGCTGCTGGAATGCAATGACTCAGAAAATGTATGATAAGGTGCAAGCGCTAACTCGGTTAGTATTAAATGACTGCAGAACACTGGAGGGTGGGCTGGCTATTCTCTTGCTCAGATATGTCAAAAATATGATGGATGAAGTGGTCTGTTCAGAGTTATTTCATAATCCCAAAGCGATTAGGAAAAAGGATTTACTGGAGGTAAAGAGCTTGTTGCTTTTGTTTTTAGCAGTGGAAAGAGAGGAGAGCGAGCTCTTGAAACCCAAAGTGAGATTGTATATCCTGTTGAAGATGGGTCCAGCAATATAGCCCCACCTGGTGGCAGTTAACAATTCATTCCATCTTTTCTTACTGATGAGGTTCAGACTCAACCAAATAACACTGGCTCCTAGCAGTCCCTAAAGGATTTCATAAAATGAAGGAGCTGACCACCTTGCCATGTGATAACTTCTTAATACAGGGGACAATGCATTTTTTTTCTTTTGCGATTTTCATCAGGCACTGAGGTCCCACAGTATCATTTTCCTGCTAAAAGATAAGAATTGACTGCAAGCAAAACAAGCAGTGATATACTTGCAAATGCTACCGTTTACTTTGGTGTGTTATGGTTGTGCAAGCTTCCTGGCAGGCACAATCAGAGCCAGGAAAACATTAGCCAGTAGGGTGCTACCACGCTCAGCGCCGATAAACCCTCTTTTTGTGCTGAACCAAAAAAGTTGGCATAGCTGAAGAATTTCTCTTATGTGCAATTATGGCCTACTTACACCAGTTAGAGATCTTTAAGGTGGGGTAGGAAGGTGCAGTGGTTTTCACCTTTGAACAAAGAGCACATGATGATGAGTTTCTTTTAAAGCTGATGCTACCCTTAGATACAGGGCTTTTAGGAATTCATAGGAGTCAGTGGCACTTTATTGAGCAGAGCTCACTAAATATATATTTTGCACTAGTTTTTTTTAGGAGAAAATGAATCCTCCCTGACCTTGCTTTTAACTTAGGCTGCTACTTACCGGTTGCTAATTGTACGAATAAGTTTGCTAACGGATGAACACTTGATCGATTTGTGAATATTAAGGACAGTCACTTATTGTAAATTTGATTTTAATCCTAAGTGCCTGTGTGCATATGTATACTCACTGTTTTAAAAAATATATATATGTTTTCATGGTTTAGCTGTACACCGAATAAAGAATCTTGATTGATTGACTGTCGATCCGGCAGAGATTCGCAACAGTAAACCATTCTGCAATGCGGGGAATTTGAAATAGTATTGTTGCTAAATTCAATACCACGGAACAACATGTTAATGTTAATGTTAGGCTACATTTATAAAGCGCACTGACACCGGAGGTTTCCTGGCGCTAAGATTGAAGTTGGGGCAGGAGGGGGAGCTAATGAGAGGTTGAGAAGAGCCAGGTCTTTAAGCCCTTTCTGAAGCTCAGCAAGGTGTCAGAGGTTTTAATGTATAGGGGGAAGGAGTTCCACAGCTTGGGTGCCAGGAAGCTGAATCTCCGGCCGCCCAATTTTTTTAACTTGATCACTGGGGAGGTGAGAAGATGAAGGTGGGCCGAGCGGAGATTACGAGTCGGACGGTGTGGGTTGATGAGGGATTTCAGGAAGGACGGGCATTTAGTATGCAGTGCTTTGTAGATTAGGCATCCAATTTTGAAGGCAGCCCTTTGTTCGATGGGCAGCCAGTGCAGCTTGGCCAGGAGAGGTCTAGCAGATTGCCATTTGGGGACTTTACAAATAAGTCTTGCTGCCTGGTTCTGCACCATCTGGAGACGGTGGAGCAGGGACCTGGAAAGGCCCCAGTAAAGGGAGTTGGAGAAGTCGAGACGGGAGAGAACGAGGGAGATGACAATTTGCACCAAGGCCTCGTGAGAGAGCAAATGAGTGATTTTCCGGATTTTGCGAAGCTGGAAAATACTAGCAGAGATAATGGCTCCGACGTGGGTTTTCAGGGAGAGGTCTTTATCAATGGTGACACCCAGACTTTTTACTGAATTCGAAGGAGTGGGGGCAATGCCCAGTTCAGCTGGCCAGAATTGGGGTCCCCAGTGAGTAGAACTAGAGCAAGGCAGGAGGAGTTCCGTTTTTTCCGGATTCAGTTTAAGCTGATTAGATATCATCCATTGTTGGATGTGCAACATTACAGCCTGGGAATTGGATATCGCATCCGCGATGTCTAAGGGAAAGATGATCTGCATATCATCTGCATAGTTGAGGACAGTGCAGTTCCAGTTGCTAAGTGACTGAATTAGTGGACGAAGATACAGATTAAAAAGTAGGGGTGACAGGGAAGATCCCTGAGGGACTCCGCAGGTGGTGGGTACCTGGGTTGCAGTGAAGGGGCCTAGGTGGACTGTCTGCACTCTGCACGAAAGGAAGGACTTAATCCAATCCTGTGCAGGGCCCTGGATGCCTGCTTGTCCGACACGGTGGAGAAGGATGTCATGGTCCACCGTGTCGAACGCGGCCGAGAGGTCCAAGAGAATTAGTGCCTGGGAGGACCCTCTATCGGCATTCTCCCGAAGAGTATCAAAGACTTTGAGGATGACTGCCTCGGTAGAATGGGCAGGCCTAAACCCTGCCTGGTTGGGTTCCAAGAAGCCGGAGCTCTCAATGAACGCGGACAGACAGGTTGTAACATGGGCCTCCAATAGTTTGGAAGAATAGGGTAAAAGAGAAATAGGCCTGTAATTGGCTGGGTTGGCAGGGTCAGCTCCAGCTTTTTTTAGGAGAGGAACCAATATGGCCTGTTTGAACGCAGAGGGAACCGTGCCAGTGCTTAGGGAAGTGTTTAAGAGAGGGAGAATACTGTTTGGTAGGGCAGAGAATACTGCCCTGAGGACCGATGGGGGACAGCAGTCCTCGGGCGAACCAGATTTAGTGCGGGTTGTGAGCTCAGTGAGAGTGCTGGGAGTAATGGCTGGGAACTGGGTGAAAGTGATAGGGTTGAGGGGGGAAGAGTCGGAGGAACTAGGGGGGATGGATAAGGGGATGGCGTTCTTGATGTCAGCAATTTTCTGAACGAAATAGGTGTTGAGCGTATTACAAGTGTCTTGGGTTGGAACCTGGGTGGGAAGATTTCTTTGGTCAGAGGAGAAGTCATTCATGATTTTAAAGATTTCTTTAGATTTGTTAGGAGCTGAGTTGATTCTTTCGGAGATATGTGAGGCCTTGGCTTTGATGATAGCACTTTTGTATTCATTACGGGCTTTCACATACTCCGCACGGTTCTCTGTGGAGTAGCCCCGTCTCCATTTGCGTTCGAGGAGGCGCAGCTTCGATTTAAGGGGTTTGAGTTCCTCAGAAAACCAGCGGTGGGAGTTGCCACACCTCGTGTGAGCAAAGCTGGTGAGAGGGGCGAATTTATCACTGGCCGCTAACAGCCAGGTGGAGATTACACCTTCCATAGAGTCGGTACCGGATGTAGGATAGATGGTGGGGCAGGTTTCGGCTGCAAAGTCGAGGAATCCCTGGGCGTCATAGGAATTCCATTTGCGGCATTGTCCACCAGGAAGGGTAGGGGCCTTTATGCTCCCTTTAATAGTGATGGTGACCTCTATCAGATAATGATCTGACCAGAGACAGGGGGAGATGTTGGGGCGGGACAGGGCAAGGTTGTGGGTCCAGACGTGATCTAGAATATGGCCTTTAGACTGTGTCGGTGAGGTAATGTGCTGGGTAAGGTTCAGGCTGGTCAAAGTTTCAAAAAGCTCCATAGCGTGAGGCCCCGCACGATCGCTGTCGTACCAATAGTTAAAGTCCCCAAATATGGCAATTCTGGAGTTATGCGTAAGCAGGTCAGCTACCTGTTCACTCAAAGATAGAGGAAAAGATGGCATCGACAGAGGGGGACGATAGAGTAGTACTAGTACAAGTGCACCACCAGCGGTTTCCAGTGTGATGACTATGTTGTCAGTCCCAGGTAGAGTGAGTGAGGCAGAGGTGAGAAATCTGATCTCTTTATGGATAATGGCCGCTACTCCACCTCCAGGGTGTTTCAGAGGGCGGTTGACGTTAAGAATATAGTAATCTGGAGGGAGGGCAGCTAAGATGTCCGGATGGGAGTCTGAGGTGAGCCAAGTTTCGGTGAGTAGCAATACATCAGGTCTGTCCGTGGTGAGCAGGAGGAATAAGTCGAGCTGATGTTTCACCATAGAGCGAGTGTTTAAATAAAACACTCGGGAGGTGGGTGTCAGAGCTTAATACCCGTGGGGGCACTTTGGGATGGGGGTGACTGATACTATGGCCAGGTCGAGTATGAGGACGCGGGGGGTGTTTAGAAATATCGAGGAGCGCTGTGCGTTCAATTGCATCAGGTGGGACCGAAGGGGTGGGAGACTGCAGTTCCCTAAGTGCACTCGCGGAGTAGGTGATAAAATGGCCAGGGGTCCTGGCCCCTGGGCCCGGACGGGCGCGGACGGGCGAAGACGGGCTCGCCTTTGGCGCGCCTTCGGCGCGCCGCCGGCGCGCCCGCTGCGCCCGTCCGCTGCGCCTCCGGGGTATGGACTCCATTTTTATAGTGGCCGGGGGCTTGAGGGTGGGAGGGGCCTAGCGCTCAACTGGTGTCCCTGTCCCAGCTCCTCACGCAAGATGGCGACCCTCCAGGCAGCGTCCAATCGGCTGCTGGGGGTAGAGTCAGGCAACAACTACTAGTTCTAGCCGTCCTGAAATGCCTTAGAAGTTCGGCTTTTGGGGAGCTAATGAACCGCTGAAGCTGCGGTATAGTGAGAGCTAATCAGGGCACAGAAGTCAGTGACTCGGGCAGAAAATACAAACAATTTTTAAAATGCGGCGAATATTAAAACAGCACAATGATTTTAATTAAGTCCCGGCTTTCCGCCTCAGGACGATATTTACGCGCTCCTACACAACAAACTTCAATCAATTGGAGTGAAGGGAGCAGTGCTTTTTGTAGTGGCCGGGGGCGCGAGGGTGGGAGGGGCCTAGCGCTCAACTGGTGTCCCTGTCCCAGCTCCTCACGCAAGATGGCGACCCTCCAGGCAGCGTCCAATCGGCTGCTGGGGGTAGAGTCAGGCAACAACTACTAGTTCTAGCCGTCCTGAAATGCCTTAGAAGTTCGGCTTTTGGGGAGCTAATGAACCGCTGAAGCTGCGGTATAGTGAGAGCTAATCAGGGCACAGAAGTCAGTGACTCGGGCAGAAAATACAAACAATTTTTAAAATGCGGCGAATATTAAAACAGCACAATGATTTTAATTAAGTCCCGGCTTTCCGCCTCAGGACGATATTTACGCGCTCCTACACAACAAACTTCAATGTGACAACTATGCACATTTTTCAAAGATCTTGTACAATTCAATACTTGCTTTTGGATTTCTGTAAACCCATTAACAATTAATTGCAAGGACTTCAAACAATTTCCTTGTTTTAGCATGTTTTCACACATTGGTGTTATTCCAACCACTGTGTCTGGTGTTAGAATATATGGCAGTGTTCTCTGGAACACTGCATTTGGTTTTATTGTCATTTAGACTGGTTCTACACCTTTGGTTAGTACAATGTCTTCCACTGAAAAATCCCTTACTTCTGATTTTTCAGTATGTCTTAATTCAGGAAGTAAATCCTCTACCATCCTTACCAGATATAATCCTACAGCTGTTCCTTGCTAGATCATTTTGAATTCAACGTCTTCATTATGCATTTTAAATTCAATACTAGCCGGTGTATGGTAAATCATGCAATTTAACTTGCATAAATGATCTCTCCCCAATAGATTGACAGGATTTGACTCAAATACCACAAGCTGGTTATCCCCCTCAAATTAAATTATGTTTACATGTGCTTTCCTTAAAAAATGATTAGTTATTTGTTTATTTGTAACACTTACAACTTGGACTTCTTTCCTGAGAGGGGTAGGACTGGAACTTCCGCTGTTCTAATAGTGGAACGGGAAGCTTCTCTGTCGATAAGAACTGACACTTGTTGGCCGTTAAATTACCCTTCTACAAATGGTCCACCTTGGTCTACTGTAAGACTGCGCCAAGTATGCAATCATCCTTCCCATACAGGAACCATCATTGGGAATTGTCTGAAATGAAACTCTCATTCCCCAACATGGGGAACTATTAGAATTGGTATTGATTTTTTAATCGATTTGAATTTGATTTTGATACTTGATTCATATTAAATCTGGGATTACCAATATGTTGTGGGGTCATCAGAATTTGGGAGACCTGCATCATTGAGATTTGTGAATCTGATTGCATTGGCATCTGCATTCATTGGACCGGAACCTGAATTGGAATATTTTGCATTTGCGTTTGATTTACCCCTCTCATTTGCCCATCACCGCTCTCTTGATTTGGATTTTGTCTACATTCCCTATTCTAATGCCTGAGCCTGTTAAAATAGAGACAAAGATTTAATTTCTTCAATGTTGCAAAGTCTATACCTGAATTTGGATCAACCAGAACACCTTGACCTCTACCCTATGCAACACCAACTGAGCCTTCCGGGATGTGACCTCCAACCTGAAAACGAACACCTTGCATTCTGCCAACATTTCCTCCATGCAATTGATTCTGAAGTCCATTTTGAGACAGCTTAGTTTGTGCTAACATAAACCTCTCCTTAAGTCTCTTCTGCCTAATTTCTTGCTCATCACTACAGTATTTTGCATACCTCAAGATCTCATTTAAACATTTTGGGCCAGATGTACAACCCTTCCAATTTGCGAGTCGCAAATTGCATCGTTTTGGGACTAGCAAATAGGAATGTACAACAGTGTCCCAGCTTTTTAAATAAGCAAAAGACACACAATTGATGGACGGAATGCAGAACAAAACAAAGCATTTATCCCCAGTCAAGAGATCTAGGTTAAATCCATCATTCTTTTGCTCACTATGCCACCCTAGTTTAGACCTGGCCATATGCAAATCAGTCTTGACCCTGTACCTCATGGGAACAATTCAGCCCGAACTGCCAAACCAGGTCCTTCCTGGACCGGAACAAGCATCCCAGGACCCGTTTCAGGGTTTCACCCGACTTCAGCCAGGATAGTTTGATTCCAGTGGCACAGTGAGCCCAGGACCCACGTCTAGGCATACCTGGTGCACTTAGGGCAAGAAAGCAACAGACACACAATTGATGGACGGAATGCAGAACAAATCAAAACATTCACCCCCAGTCAAGAGATCTGGGTTAAATCCATCATTCTTTTGGTCACTATGATAGAGCGCGCCGGTCACTCGACTTATAATTTTATCATATACGCGTCGGGCCCATAAATTCAATTCACCATATTTATTAATCGGGTAACCTTACACTCTACTACCAGTAACCCTGTTCCTTCCTATTTATTTCCTTTGTACCCGACTTACCAATCCACTGCCATGGGTACCTATGATTACGATGAATCAGGGAGCTAGCTGTAAAAGAAAGGCAGACACTAAAAATACAAAAATCAGAAACTATAATTTGCATTCATATAATGACCACTGACTCGGGAAGTTTTAAAATCTTCATCTAGTTTTCATCATCTTCAGTAAGCATAAGGATCACAGTAAGCAAACTGTCTATAACTAAGATTATAAAGAGCACATATCCATACAGCAAGTAGATAAGACCAACCATTTATGAGTCTAAAGGAAAGGTAAGAACAGGGAACATACTAATATAGGTTTCAGCGCTTTGACTCAGTATGATGTATAAAGGATGGGAAAAAGAGGGAACATACTAGAATTTCACAGTGAAATATTTCCCCATGAAGAGGAACTTTAGGTAAAGTAAGAATGGGCCATGCTAATAAGACGGTGCAATTACTTGAATCGACTAAAGGATGGGTAAAGAAAAGGAACATCTATATTGTATGAACAGTATATAGAACAGTACTTATAGGATGGGGGAAAAATTGGAACATGCTAGTATAACAACTATAATTTCCCATGACATGTGCTCTTCTCCTAACAATGGCTAATACATTTTAATATACAATTGTTACAAATGCAGTACATTTTAGCTTCGTCCTGCTGGGTCGCAGGTCAGTTCTCATGAGCATCTTGACTGGGGCTGCCAGCTGGCTGAGTTCCACTGGTACAAGGTTTTCTTCCCTCTGCCAGGGTGACATGCGCATTAGGGACTTCTAAGATGGAGTTTCATGTACTTCCCCGGCCCAAAAGACTCGCCATATGAAAAGTAAAGGAAAACAATTTAGAACATAGAAATAAATTAATACACTGTATACCAGGAATCCCTATATGACTCCCCTTACTTTATTTTAACTATAGCATTAAAATTAGTGCAAAACGAACAGCAGTGCAAAAAGCAGCAGGGCAAGCTTCGGCATGTGAGAACACAAAGCGGCCATTTTTGAAGCTAGTGCGCAAGCGCAAAGATTCCCACCAGAACTGCGAGTACGTCACGTCACGTGAGTGTGACCAACGCGTGCGCAGAAGAAATTCCCGCCAAGCAGCGGCCATTTTAGTGGCAAGCGTATTATGGTTAGTAAACACATATGCAAGCGTCTCTGGGACACCCCAAATGTCAGAATAAATGGGAAATTAGTGAGACAAACATATTGATTTAGTTTATTATAGTTATTCGAGGTTCTTGAATACAAGCAAGCCACTTTACGTGCGAATTCTTGCTCCATCAATCCCCTCTTTGATGATATTTTATATCATCACAAATCAAAAATAGAATCAGATGCCAACTTTCACAATTTGCCCAATTCAATTTCATCAAACATTCGATTCAGTTTTTCCTTGGTCTCTTTATCAGGGTGAGAATTTTTCACCCTTTTATAAATCTGATTATTCATTTCCTCTAATTCAAGTTCATCCAGATTTCTTTTCACTCCTCTCTGGTTCACAGTGTACTTCTTTTGGTGTTTTCGACATTTAGAACAGATGAATATGATGAATATAACTAAACCTATTCCCGCAATTGGCATCAGTACTTTAATTAGAAAACTTCTACCTAAATTAGCAAACCAATGGCCTATGGCAGATAGACCATCAGTAAGTCTCTTCCAGGCACTGTCAACCTCCAGTGATTTAAGCTCTTTTCCCAAATTTGTAATGTTCCTCACATACCTTTTTAATTCTACACTTTTATCTGGTATGTAGGTGCAACAATGTTGCGCTTTCAGCATTCTGCAGACTCCGCCCTCTTTTGCCAATAGGGTATCAAGAGCAAGTCTGTTCTGTAAAACCATTGATCTGACTGCAACCATTTCAGTATTGACCATCAGGAAACCTCCAGCAGTGTCAGTAGATAACCGATCTACTACTGTTGACAGTTTGCAAATTCTGTGTGTATTCAGAACCACTCCCACTGTAGGTATCAGTGCACTAAAAATATCTCCTACAATTTCACCAGCACTTTCTCTCTTAGTGCGTACTAATTGGTTAGTTTCTTCAGTGCTTCCAGTGATTTTCCCCACATGGTATATCTTTGGGAAGACAATACCAAAATTGCAACTCCCGTACCAATGGTCGGGCAATTTGAAGTAAGCCTTGTTCCCACAAATAAAATAAATTCCAGGAAACACAGGCTCTGTCCCATCTTTGAAACCCCAACCTCCAATGACCTTGTAATTATGTTCGCATTCACTGGAACCAATGAAAATATTGTTATAATAACTAGTCATTTCTCTTTTAAGACATAGTTACCCCTTCTTCTCGAAATCCAGAAGCATCGCAGCATTAGCTCCACCATTTGGGGTGCTCCCTATACTCTCTGCCCATTTAGGAACTTTATGGTTTTTGTCTTTGGCTTTCTTTTGGAAACTCTCTCTTCTTTTCTCTACCATGTCCAGAAATTCCTTTTCCTTTTCATGTAAAGAACAGGTCAGGTTATTTTTGTGTGCATCATCTATATTAATTTTTCCTACAGTTAGAAAATAATCACTCATGTATTTAGCTACATCTCTAGTCGTATGTACAGGATTCAGGTTTCTTCGAACAGGAAGTTCAGAAAATGTCACGTCAGAGTTTGAATAGTAATACTGTAAAGGTCCTCTTTTGTAAAATAAGCTAGTTAGTATACTACAGGAAATTCCATAAATTAACATAGGTTAAGGGCAGGTGATGATAAGTCACGCCTTCAGCCACAGAAGTAGGTAGCTTCATGCAGACATAACAGTCATTTATTTCCATAGTTTTGACATAATGTACTAACAGGTTTGCGAAAACGTTTAAATGAGTCTTGTTCTTAATTTTGTTAAAGTGTAATCATTCCTCATCTGGTGCTTCTAAATCTATTTGTCTCCGTTTCAGGCTAAGTGGTTTGTCCAATGTGTCTACTCTTCGTGGTGTAATTCTAGTGTGCGTTTCTACAGTGTCATCAGGTAAGTTATTGTTTGGGTATAAACTCGGGTTTTTGCTCATCATAGAAGGAACAGTTATTGTTAGTCCTATCCAAAGTATCAGTACTAATGCTACACTACATAAACATACTTGGCAGCATGTTTTACAACAACTTCATCTCGGTCTCCCATTCTCAGAAGAATCAGACATTTTTGCTCAAAAGAAGCTTCAACCCTTCTTTGTAACTCTGCACAACTTGCTTACTCGAGTAACCTTTCAGGGTGGTTCTGCTTCTTCGTCAGTCTGTTCATCAATCAATTCTTCGTCACTTTCAGTACTTTCGTCACTTATTTCCAGATTCTCAAATTCTTCCAGTACATAGTAAGTCCATTGAGGGCTCGAATACTTGTTGTTCAGCTTTTTGATGCAAGCACTTCTTCTCCTGTGCTTTGTCACCACTGGGTATGTTTGACTCAAGACCTCATTTATTTGTTCAGGCTCCTCGGTTATCGTCTTCAGACGCAATCTCAGCCCTTTAACAAATCTGGGTACAGAGTCACCTTTCTTCAGTCTTTTAACTGGCACTGTGTCTTGGCCTTCTTCAAACACCCTTTTGTTTTCATTCAGTTGTGGCACACTGGGATCAAGTTTGTCTTCTGTATTATTCCCTAACTGACTAGGTCCAGGTCTTTCATCTGTTTCTTCTGCCTGGTCCCTAAACTGGCCTTGTTCAGGTGTATGCTGATTTTGACTTTGATCTGTTTCGATTTCTTCTTCCTGAACACAATTGTCTAGTCCTATCTGTTCCTGTTCAAGCTCTTCGAACTCTTGATTTTCTTCTGCATGAACTTCCGCCCTAATTTCTATCTGTCCCTTTTCTGGTGCAGGTGTTCTTGGAGGAGTGTCTATTACCTGCTCTCTCCCTACCTGGTCCTCCTCAGAATCGGATTTAACGTGGATTTCGATTATCTGAGTAGCTTCTTCTTCACCTGTCTCGTCCTCACTATCCCACTGTCTATCTAGTTGAGCTTGACTCCTGGTTCGTATAGGGTCGATTGTCAGATCGATAAATGGAATCCAATCTTCTTGACTGGAGCTCGGTTGTTCTTCAGCTACTTCAGGACCGATCTCTTGGGATCCTCTAGCTGCGCAACCTTCAGCCTCAGTTTCGTCAGGTTCAGTCACTTTCTTTGTGTGGCTGGCATGGATCCAGCGAGGTACTCCTGCACACTTTACAGCTGTGGTGGTTACCAGGATCACCTGTCTTGGCTTTCCCCACCTGGGTTCAAGGCAACTTTTCCGAGTGTGCTTCTTTATTACGACCCAGTCACCTGGATTCAGGGCATGTGCTGGAGTCGTTGGCCTGGCGACGTCTTCTCCCCCAACCTGGCGAGAGATAGAACGTACTTGGTCAGCCAGCTCTTTACAGTATTCCAGTACCAAATCATCAGATATACTTATTATTTTGTATCCTGGCACCTATGCTTGCCGCATTGCTCTTCCCATCAGGATTTCATGGGGACTCAAGCCCGTGTTCCGATCTGGAATACTTCTGAGTCCCATCAATACAAGAGGCAGAGCATCTGGCCATTCCAGTTGAGTGTATTCACACATCTTTCCCAATCTTGATTTGATTGTGCCATTTATCTGTTCTACCACTCCAGAAGCCTCTGGACGATATGCACAGTGCAGTTTCGGAGTGATTTTGAATGCTTCACAGATTTGACTTATTATTTCATTCTGGAAATGACTTCCTCTGTCAGATTCAATTAAGACTGGGAAACCGTAACGAGGTATTAGTTCCCTAAGTAACAATTTTGCTACTGTGATGCTGTCATTTCTTCGTGCAAGGAAAGCTTCCACCCATTTTGAAAACAGGCAGACAATGACAAGTAGGTATTTCATTCCTCGACAAGGGGACAACTGAATGAAGTCAAGCTGTAATCTAATAAAAGGGCCTTCTGCCTTTCCAATTTTTCCTGGTAACACTATGGTTTTCTTTCCAGGGTTAAATTGTTGGCAGGTCAAACACCTCTGGCAGAGTGCTTCTGCTACGCTTCTGAATTTTGAGTTGAACCATGTTTAGCGGAACATGCAAATCATCGCATCTCTGCCTATGTGTGTGTTTCCATGGATCAGCCTAGCCATAGGAGCAAGCATACAGTCTGGCAACACAGGCATATCATCAAGGTAAACAATGACACCATCTTCATGCCTCCTACGACAATCCAAGTTTCTCCATCTTTGCCTCTCCTGTGGGTCTGCCGCTTCCTGTAAGTCTCTCACTTCCTCCCATGTATTCACTCCCTCTAGCATCAAAAGTTGGCAGCTGCTTCCGTTTCCCCCAACCTTTATATTGATTGCCATTTTGTATTTTGCACAATGTTGGGCTAACTGGTCAGCATATCGATTACCTGCTGTCACATCGTCATCGCCAGATTTGTGAGCAGCACACTTGACCACAGCCAATTATTTTGGTAACTGGATTGATTCCAGTAAATCCTGCACATATTTTCCATTTGGGATAGGGGTACCTGAAGAAGTCAGGAACTCCCTCTGTAGCCATAATTGGCCAAAGTCATGCACAACCCCATAACCATACTGGCTATCAGTATATATGGTTATTCTCAAATTTCTCCCAAATTGACAAGCTTTTGTTAATGCAATTAATTCGGCTATTTGAGCAGACTTGACTCCATATAAATAGGATGCTTCCACTGGACGCTCTAGACTGCACACTGAGTAGGCAGCGCTCAGGCCACCGTCCTCATGTCTCATACATGAGCCGTCTACTAACAGCTCATGATCTTCACTGTACAGAGGGCTTTCTCTGATGTCTGGGCGTGGTTTGGTACTGAACTCAGATAAAATCAATGCAATTATGTGCAAATTCCTCCCTCACTTCCTCTGCAAATGAGATGGGCAGTAAGGTAGCTGGATTCAGAATGTTACATTGCTCGATGCTTACATTTCCTGCACCTACAAGGATTTTCTCATATTTAGTCAGCCGACTAGGTGAAAGGTACTGGGTTTTTGTCATTGTCAGTAAAATTACAACAGAATGCGGAACATACACAGTTACTGAATGTCCCATAACAATGGACTCACTTTGTTCAAGACTCATGCAAGTTGCAGCTACAGCTTTCAGACATCCAGGTAATCCAGCTGCTACTGGGTCCAACGTGGAAGAAAAGTATGCCACTGGACGTCGAGTCAAACCATGAATTTGGGTCAGGACTGAAAGTGCACAATTATCTCGTGTGTCACAGAACAGTGCAAAGTCTTTTGAGTAATCGGGCATTCCTAAGGCAGGAGCAGTACAGAGACAGTCTCGTAATTTTGTAAAAGCTGTCATGCTTTCGTCATCCCACTCTACAGGGTCACTTGCTCCTTTCTTTGTCATTTTTATTAATGGTTTTGCTAGGACTGCAAATCCCACAATCCACTGCCTGCAGTACCCTACAACTCCAAGGACCATTCTGATTTCCTTCTGGGTATTTGGTAATTCCATGTTTCGAATTATCCTGATTCTTTCTGAGGTGACTTTCCTGATACCTCTCTCTATCTGGTGCCCCAGATATTTCACTGATATGGTACAGAATTGTAACTTTTCTGGTGATACTTTATGCCCCCCTCACCTAAATGGTTCAGCAAGGCAATGGTGTCAGTTACAAAGTCTTTTCGACTTTTAGACGCCACCAAGAGGTCGTCTATGTATTGCACCAAAACTGACTTTCTGGGCAAAATTAGGGTCTCAAGGCACTTTTTCAGAATCTGATTAAAGATTGAGGGGCTTTCTGTATACCCCTGAGGGACGCGATTCCAGACGTACACGTGACTGTCGAATTCAAATGAGAAAAGAAATTTGCTGTCTGGATGCAATGGAATTGAAAAGAATGCATGACATAAGTCAATGACGGTAAACCATCCAGCATTCCATGGAATTTGATACAGAATCACTGGAGGATTTTGCAAGACAGGACAGCAAGGAACCACAATTTTGTTAACAGTGCGCAGGTCCTGTACTACCCTGTACTTACCACTAGGTTTCTTGATTCCAATTATGGGTGAATTACACGGACTGCTCATCACTTCCTGAATGATATTTGCTTCTAGCAGTCTTTTTATTTCAATCGCAACTCCTGCTTTTACTTTTGCACTCATTGTGTACTGTTTAATATTTGGGTATACTGCATTTTCGTTTCTGGCTATATTGATTGGATCAACATTTTTCATTAATCCTACATCTTTTCCAGTAAAATCCCATACTTCTGGTTTAACTGTTTCTTGGAGCTCTTCAGGTAAGTCTTGTATTGTCAGTCTTTTAATTTCTGAGTCAGGTCTTGCTAACATTAGTTTGTAAATTCCATCTTCGTCTGGGGTTTGAATTTCAATGCCATTTGGTGTGCAAAAGATAGTGCAGTTCATTTTGCACAGCAAATCTCGTCCTAGTAAGTTTACAGGACTGGAATCACAGACAACAAACTTATGCATTTCTTTAAAATTCCCAATTTTGATCTCCATAGGTTTTGTAACTGGGGTAGTAATTAGCTGATTAGAAACACCCACTACTTGGATCGCTTCTCCCGAGAGGGGTAGGTTTGGAACGTCTGCTGTTCTCACAGTAGAACGGGTAGCACCAGTGTCCAACAGAAAGGTGACATCATTTCCTTCAACCTTTCCTTCAATGTATGGCCCTGACTGGTCCACCGGCAAGGAGGCGCCAAGCACGCTCTCCTCGTCCTCCCCCCTCAGGCACCGTCAGTAGGTGTCATCACAGAGAAATGTGTCATTTAACAGAAATTGTGAGGTTGCTGCATTCTTATTTTCCCTTACTTCCCACACTTCGGTGTCTTCACCCTGCTGAGCTTTGCTCCTAAGATTTTGTCTAGGTGCACGAGGCAATTGATTCTGTTTTACCTGTTGCTGGGTCTTTCGTGGTTTATCATTCTGCGTCTGTGGATTTAAATCAGTTAGTTTTACATTACTATTCTGCACATGTGGACACTCGTCTCTCCAGTGACCTATCTGTCCGCACCCGTGACAGGGGAACTTCTTTTTGGCCTCTTCTCTGCTCATTTTTACTCTGGGCTTTCCCCCACCCCCGGGGCCTTGATTCTGATTACTGGTCAATTTATTTAGCTGTTGTTCCTGTTGTTCTGCCAATTTTACCGGTGCCCACATGACCTTTCCCTTCAATGCCTTTCGTTTGTCTGCCATCTCATCCTCACAATATTTGGCGTACTTCAGGACCTCATCAATTGGTTTAGACTGTCAACAGATTTTATTGTCTTCGATACATTGTGAAATCTCTGGTCTTAACCCTAGCACAAATCTATAGATGAAGTGGGTCATGTCCTTCATTTCTATGTTATCCAGACCACTGTACGTTTTGAACACCTGTAACAGTCGCTCAAAATAGGAATGCACAGTTTCATCTCTATTCTGGGTAGTTCTGTCTATTGGGGTCCAATCAGTTTCTTTTGCAGGTACCTTTCCATTGAGATGCAACATTACCTGGTTGTACTTTTTCATTACATCTGCAGAAGGAGCCCCTGTGTTAGGGTCCCTCCGGAATTCCTAACTAGGCCAATCAATAGCAATTTTGCATTCTGTCCATAAATCTACGGGAACTACAATGTCAAAGAAACCATCCAAATCTTTCCAGAGACATTTCTGAACCTTCACAAATCTCTCTACCTGTCTGTACCAATCTGCAGGGTTTTCTCGTAATTTGGGGAAATCATTGGTAAAGGACACAATATCCTGTCGAGACCATGGAACATGTACATATTTTCCACCTGGCACTTCTCACATAGGATATAACTTCTCTGCCTTGTCTGCTTCTTTTAAGACATACTCTGAAGCCATTTGTTTTGATCTACTGTCTTCTTTTTTCTTGGCCCACCTGGTTTTCCACTTGTCTAAGTCCCCCCATTTTTGCAACAGGTTCAACAATTCTCTGATCTGTAACTTTTTCCCAGACACATTCAAGTTTTCCAAATCCTTGTCTGAGAACTCTGCTCTGTAAGGTTTTTGCAACACTTTGGATTTACTAACGTATATTCCCATGCTAGCTGCGGTGTCCATTAATTTCTCATGATATATTCTAGTATTTCGGGTTAGACTTTTACAAATGAACAACAACTCTTTCTCCGTTAGGCTGTTCAGTCTGTCCAACCCAACATTCCCAGCTGATAGTTCTTCTATTTCTATTCTTAGTTTGTAAATATCTAATGGTTTCGGCTGAGGATTTTGTTTCTCTAATTCTCGACTCCATCTCTCAATTTCTTCAGGAGTCACTACTGTGGCACTTCTAGTACCAGAAGCTGACTCAATCTGCACTTCTCCTGAATTGAAAGGAGTATTCTCCCTCCGTGAAACCCTTTCTGGTTCCCTTATCGGTAAATCCATCAAGGAAATCACAGATTCACATTCACTTTCCTGGTCATCTACAATTAAGGGCTCTTTTCTCGGCTGCACTACAGCTGGGGTAATAATCGGAGTCTTGGGACACCCCTGTTTATCCCCGTACAAAGGAACAACTGGTCCAATAGTTACTGGAATTGTCAAGGCTTCAGGACTTGTATTTAGTTGGGAAATTTTCTGAATTAATTCTGTTCTCTGTTTAGCTATAGCCTCTCGCTCTCTCTCCTGCAGTACTCTTTCCAGGCTTGTTTCATGTACTATTTGCGGAGTCAGGGTTGGAGTATAATTCGGGGCAGTCGGATGTGTCATACTTGGTCCCTCACCATAGTTAGGTTTCAGGAATGGATTCCCTGTGCTTAAAGGTCTCGGCTCCTCCTGATAAGGAGGTATTAGACAGCTGTCTCTTGTACTTACTGGTCTTGATCCCTCCTGGTAAGGGGGTCTTAGGCAAGCATTCCCTACACTTGAGGATCTGGGTCCTTCATCATAAAGAGGTGGATTCTTCATTAACAATTCCTCCGAATAATCATCATCTGAATCCCCACCGGTCATCAAATGTTTTGTTTTCTCTGTCCTTTTTTCTCCCATTGGGGCTTCTAGGGCAATTACAGGGTACAGTCCTTCTGTTATCATGTTCTGTCTCCACTGCTTCATTTTTTTCTCTTTGGCTTCTCCATGCATTTTCGGGTACCATTTACTTATTCCCTTGTCAATTCTAGGTCTATCTCGTTCAAAAGCCTCTATTTCCCATTCTTCTAAGGCCTCATATTGCGTTAGTCTGGGATGTAAATCATTCATTCGGGTTCTCAAATTGAACAGAATCCGGCTATTAAAAGTACCATCTAATGGAAATGCCAAAATTCCGTCACTTTTAGTATATTCCGCCCAATTTTCTAACCATACACATGTGTGATACCCTTTGTCAAATAACATGAATGATGCAGGAGTATTAGGTGGTGGAATAACTATTCCTTCTCTAGTTTTGATGGGTTTATCCTTCTTGAAATAATTTTTAACTTTGTCTACTAAAGTCATTTTTCTCTTGCTTCCGTACATATTATAAGGTCTGCCTTTTAGCATCTGTTCTTTAGCGAACCCTAAGTATTTCGGATCAGGTAAAAATTCTGGATACCAAATATACTTCGCAACCCTAGATCGTGTGTGAATGCGTTCTTCTGTTTACTATGTTCTTCCAATGCTAACACGTCTTTCAATTTTCTTAAACCAATCAACTCTGTGGTTGCAAATAATTTCGACCAATGATTGCGCTACCTTTTCGTGAGACAAGTTCCCACGCTTCGGCACTTACTCCTCCTTTATAATTCCGCCACAGCTACACACCCGCTGTCTTGACCAATACCAGCGCGGCACTGAGTGACGTCAGGGCAGCTCCGCAACTGACTCCCTCCTTCACAAGGTAAGAAACGCTTCGATTTCTACCTTTTAAAGTGCAAGTGCTCTATTTATTTTACAACGTAAACACATTCGCCACCGTACTCGAGTGTCTAGAAAGAAAAGATTTGTTTCACTGCAAGTAAACTTCTTCTATTTACTTTTCAAATACTGCGAGTAGATCCCTTCTGCCTACTCTTCACACAAGCATTAGTGAACCTGCTACTCCTTCGACTCATCCACTTTGGGATATATATTAAGCCAAAAGTTTCACTAGTGAACTCCTTTGCTATCAATCAAGCTTAGATGAACCTGCTACTCCTTCCGTGTGACCCTTACTAGGTTATATCACAATAGAAGTTTTGCCAGCGAACTCTTTGCTACCATTTATTCAAACATTTATTCAGTAAACCCTAATTAGTGCTTCCAGTTCTGCCTAACCTGCACCAATTTTCCTCGAGCCACTGACCTCACTGCGCGATGGATTCTCCTCACCACCCGGTATTCTTTCCCCCGGGGATTCCAGACAAACATATAACAAATCACTAACGAGTTTTGTTAGAACACATATCAATATATCAACAAGAAAAGCAATTTAAAACATTTCATAATTTCTCAAAGCAATAAAACATCAATTGTACATTTTAATCGATCGATTAGCAGTAAAGTTTTCACAACTAGCAGCAAATAACCTACCTACCTATCCTAACTAGTCCCTAACCATAGCTCTGCTACCAGAAAGTTACTGAAAGAGCGCGCAGGTCACTCGACTTATAATTTTATCATATACGCGTCGGGCCCATAAATTCAATTCACCATATTTATTACACTCTACTACCAGTAACCCTGTTCCTTCCTATTTATTTCCTTTGTACCCGACTTACCAATCCACTGTCACGGGTACCTATGATTACGATGAATCAGGGAGCTAGCTGTAAAAGAAAGGCAGACACTAAAAATACAAAAATCATATACTATAATTTGCACTCATATAATGACCACAGACTCGGGAAGTTTTAAAATCTTTATCTAGTTTTCATCATCTTCAGTAAGCATAAGGTTCACAGTAAGCAAACTGTCTATAACTAAGATTATAAAGAGCACATATCCATACAGGAAGTATATAGGACCAACCATTTATGAGTCTAAAGGAAAGGTAAGAACAGGGAACATACTAATATAGGTTTCAGCGCTTTGACTCAGTATGATGTATAAAGGATGGGAAAAATAGGGAACATACTAGAATTTCACAGTGAAATATTTCCCCATGCAGAGGAACTATAGGTAAAGTAAGAATGGACCATACTAATAATCCGGTGCAATTACTTGAATCGGCTAAAGGATATATGTACGATTTACTAAAGCAGAGAAATAGAGAATGCAAATGTTGGGTTCCCTCGGCTTTATATTTACCTAGAACGGTGTGAAGACCAACCCTGGCCACGGGTCAGTCAAGGACAGGAGAAACCCCAAGGAAGGACAGTCGCCAGTAGGCCAGCAGGTGCAGAATGGACACCCCAGGACAGGACAGGAAAACCAGATTAGGATCAGGACAGGATCACCAAGGTAAGACCAGCACCCGCAGTTCGGCAGCAACGCCTGCGCTACACCCTCTCTGCAGCTATCAGTCAGAACCCCGATTGGGTTATCGAATTCCCCAGCAAAGTGCTCCGTCAGCACTTAAGGTTTCCCAAAACCTCACTTGGGTCTATGGAAATTACGGACAGAGTGCTCCGCAGCACCTCTGTAACCGTCACCTATTAAGTGCGTTGGGTCAGTGACAGGTCAGCTATTCGGACAAGTCGGACAATTTCTCTAGCTAAACCTCGGCTAGTTATACTGTTTTCGGGTCAGTGTACCACCCCCCAAATGTTGCAAGTGTAAGAATCCACAATTTCGATTGGTCCTCAAGTAGGACCGGTCAACACACCAACCAGGATTAAGCTTCTACAAGCCCCAATTTGCATCTTCTGGGACCGCCTATTGAATTTGGGGTTCCCATGACATGCGCTCTTCTCCTAACAATGGCAAATACAATTTAATATACAATTGTTACAAATGCAGTACAGTTCAGCTTCGTCCTGCTGGGTCGCAGGTCAGTTCTCATGAGCATCTGGACTGTGGGTGCCAGCTGGCTGAGTTCCACTGGTACAAGGTTTTCTTCCCTCTGCCAGGGTGACATGCGCAGTAGGGACTTCTAAGATGGAGTTTCATGTACTTCCCCGGCCCAAAAGACTCGCCATATGAAAAGTAAAGGAAAACAATTTAGAACATAGAAATAAATGAATACACTGTATACCAGGAATCCCTATATGACTCCCCTTACTTTATTTTAACTATAGCATTAAAATTAGTGCAAAACGAACAGCAGTGCAAAAAGCAGCAGGGCAAGCTTCGGCATGTGAGAACACAAAGCGGCCATTTTTGAAGCTAGTGCGCAAGCGCAAAGATTCCCACCAGAACTGCGAGTACGTCACGTCACGTGAGTGTGACCAACGCATGCGCAGAAGAAATTCCCGCCAAGCAGCGGCCATTTTAGTGGCAAGCGTATTATGGTTAGTAAACACATATGCAAGCGTCTCTGGGACACCCCAAATGTCAGAATAAATGGGAAATTAGTGAGACAAACATATTGATTTAGTTTATTATAGTTATTCGAGGTTCTTGAATACAAGCAAGCCGCTTTACGTGCAAATTCTTGCTCCATCAACTATGCCACCCCAGTTTAGACCTGGCCATATGCAAATCAGTCTTGACCCTGGGCCCCTGTGCCTCATGGGAACAGTCCAGGCAGTGGTCCGTGGGATCATTGCCCATTTGAAATGGGTGGTAAACTGCGAGTGTTTTGCTGCCGCAATTGTGGCCGCTAAGCAATCTTACATTGAAGTGCGAGTCGATATTAGGAAGGGACGACCTTGGCACGCCCCTTCCTAATAACGACTCCCAAACCCGATTTTCAAGTCGGTATTAGGTTACCGACTCGCAAAATGGATTTGTAAATAGGGCAGACCTATTTTGCGGTCGCAAACGGGCCGATTTCCTGTTTGCGAGCGCAAAAAATGGTCGTACATCTGGACCTCTGTCTGCTAAAAAATCGCATTCTGTTGTATATGCATACTGATCTCTGGTTGCAACCTAAGAATGAACTGTGGCATAAAACTCCCTATAACATCCTTGTTTAGATTTTCTTGCCCACTATGTTGTTTAAACACCTGCAACAATCATTCAAACCAACCATGCACTGATCCTTTAACTTCTTGGGTAGATCTATTAATCTTTATGCAGTCAAATTCTCTTGCTGGAACTTTTCCTTTCAAGAAGGTATTCATCTCATCATACATTGTCATTACCATAGGTAAAGGTGCACATGTACGTGCATATCTTGGCAGTTCAGTACATGACCGCACAGCTACCTTCCATTTGGCCCACAGATCACTCAGTACTGCAACATCAAAGAAAGTATTCATGTCCGTCTGCAAAATCTTTAAAATCTTTACAATCTGCCAACTTGTGTATACCCCTGAGCGGGATTCTCTCTTAACTTTGGAAAGTTCATGAATGTTGCAAGATCACCTCTGATCCTCGGTGCATGGAAAAACCCTCCATGTGGTATTTCTCACATAGGAAAAGGTGAAGTCTCATCTTCATCTGGGGTTACTGGGGGTGACTTACCATTCGCTTCTGCAGTGTCTGATTGTTTCTTTTTCTTTCCCTGTTTCTTTGTCCACCTGCTCCCTAATCTGTCAAAATTGCTCCATTTGCAGGTGCACTTTACCAATACAGTAAATGTAATTTAACTCCTGAAGACCGCATTGTCAGAACAGCTGCATTATCTAACTGTGCCCTGAAGCTTTTTTGTAAAGGAACAATCTTGGAAAGATCCACCTGTTATTTTCCTGCCAATTCAGATAATTTGTCCTGGGTGGCAGCTGCACATCTTGTGATTACTTTGCTCAAATATATCAATTAATTTTCCTGATATTGATACAGGTATTAAATGTTTAGACATCCTCTGATAATCTCTTCTATTTCCACCATCAGATTTGGTACATCTAAGGGCGTCACTCTTTCCTGGCTAGTAGCTGGTCTCTCTGTTTCTCCCACCATTCTCTCTGCAAACCATGGAGGTAAAATCCCACTGTCAAATGGTGCTGTCTCTTCCTGTGCAATTGTTGCTGTAAAGACAATTCTTCTCTCTTCTCTATGTGGTGGTGTCCAGGCAACTATATGTGAATTTTGCGATGTTGAGATGAACCCGGTTGTAATTAGCCCTTCAACAGCATCTTGAACAGTAGGATTCTGAACAATATTTATAGGTGCAGTTGCAACTGTGACACTGGCACAGGAATAGTCACAATAGAAGCAGTAACACCTGGAGCAAACACTGTAGGGGCTGCTCCAACAGGTGCAGGTGCAATCCAAAGTGTTGGAAGCAGTCTTTCAATCTGAGTTGTATTTGGATCAACAGCAGCTGTAGTCACAGTAATACTAGTGGTTGTAAAACACCCTCTGTGTTTACTGTGGGGGGGCAGATATGACGGTGGACATGAGCATAGCAAGGAATATAAAAGGTTGTGCCTTGAACCAGTGTCTGTTTTACTTGCAGCTTCCTCATCATCATTTCCCTGGTTTTAACCATTGTTGTATACCTCCTTCAACTACACATTTCCTCCACCTCTGCTGTCCTTCATCCCATTGAGAATCTGCATAATTTAACACGCATCTCTTCACTCTATTATGGTACTTTTTTTACTCCTTGGCATGAACTGCTTGCTCCCAAGCATTTAATGCTTCATTCTGTGTAGATCTAGGAGGTGGCTTCATTTCATATAACTTTTCTCTTAGATACTCAATAATCCTTTGCTCAAAAATACCATATTGTGGCTATTTGAATGGTCCTTCTTTTTCAGTGATCTTGCACCAGTGACAAAGCCACAAACATGTATCAAGCCCTATATTGGCTGCCAAATAAGCAGCCTGTGTATCTTCAGGTGGAGCCTCTTTACCCTCTAGAACTGGAACTCGGACATCACCCCTCATCAAATCTCTTTGGGCAATAAAAAGTGTAATGATTGCAAGTATTCAACAATAAATGAACGGTAACCAAATTAAAAAATTTACAACAGTTTTGAACAGGTTACAAATCCATATACATCAATACTTGTCTACGGTCCTGTCACAATTTTCTTTCACAGGCCTTTCATGGCTTAATACTTGATGACTCGTCAACTAATCCTAGTGCGGCACTTCACACCAACTGACCTATATCAGCGCGACACACTCTGACATAATTCTTCAATACTTGCAGCGGTTCACCCTCCTTTACAATTTTCTCATACAGGTATTCTACAACTCTAAGTGAGCACAAGGATCAAGTAACTTTTGCCTGCTCTGCTAAATTATTCAAAGTAGTTCATTCAGATGAGAAACAATCAGAAATAAAGTGTTAACACTTTCAGACTTCCTTACACACATGTACACATTAATGAAATCTGACCAGTGGAAAATCACTGTGGTTGATATAGTTTCTCCTTTGTCAATAGTTTCCATGAACACCAATCAATATTAGTCCACTCACAACAAATTGTTTTAGTCCCCATCTCAATTTTGCAGTCAATGATTCCTCATGAATCTGCACCACCAACCTTAGCACACAAATATTACTACAACTTCAACTTATCTCTGGATCGTGGACTACTTTGATTCTGATTATAACTTCAACTGGCCAGCATCTAAGAGCATACACAGCTATTCTATCAATTTTACCAAAACTCAATGCAATGACTACTCTTTATTTGGCAATTACGATGCATAACCCTATTGACACTCACACTTCCACCACTGCAACCACCTTTGAAACTGCAAAATCCTTCAATCTTCAAGTTCAACTTTGGACTTAAAGGACATATGGCAATTCTAATGTGCGCAAATTATTTTAGCTCCTTTCTCCTGTGACATACGTCTCTTGCTACCACTTAAGGGAGCAGGGTTTTCAATATCGCAATCTTCGTGTGTAATCACATTAAATAACCCCCAGTACTGGTAATATGGACCTTTTAAAAAAAGTAGATATTAGGAGCAATCATTCACGGAACAATAAATCATTAGTACAATAAATAAAGAGTTTTTTGTATGAGTTTAACAATTGAATTTCTCAATGTCTCAAGATTCTCAAATGTTATCCAGTAAGGAATAATCTTTTAGGCGTTAGCATTAGAAATTAACATAGTCCAATAAATGATAATTCGCTATAAGTTAAACTAATACATTAGTCAGAATATTAGTCTTCATTGCTCTAATGCAGCAAGCGTGTTCCATAGAGGAAATTCCCTAAACTAAATACAGTTGAAACAAATAAGAGAAAAAGGTATCAGTTCAGATACCCAATAAAGAGTTCTGATGAAAGAATCAATGCTCAAACATAAAGATTTTGCATATCTGACTGGAACTTATTCAAGGTCATAAATCAGTAGACATCAGAGAAACAGCCAAGTTAACCTCTCAAGTAGTGAAGTATAAGCTACTCAGAGAGGAGTCTCCAGCTAGAGAGTCAGGAAAGTAATCCTAAACTTTTTTAGGACGAGCACTGATATAAACACAATATTCTATGTGGCAACATTATTTTCTTTTGTCTGCTACATCCTCCAACATAATTTTAGCAAATTCCTGGGAACAAGCAAACTTCTTTTTCTCAGACTGGTGCAGAAGTCTTCAAGCATTAGACATTGAAAAGTCACATTGTTAGCAATCCTGGTCCCGATTTTTAAAAAAAGAGGAACAACAAAACCTGGCTTAGTTTAAAAAAAAAAATTTATTTTATTTTACAGAGTTTTATATATACTTGACCCAAATCGGGTATCAGAGCGCTTTACATAGCACCAGTAGCTTTGGGAAACATCACTTACAACGCAACTTTTACCACGCAATGCTTTTACATCGCAGCTTTTACAACGCAAACCATTACAACGCATTGCGCTGGGGGTGCTCTAGAATAGGGAATACGTTTAATTTACTGTCCAACACCTTCCCTAGTGTCCACGGGGACTGGAGTTGGAATAGTAAATTAAACTATTCACTATCCAGCACCCCAAAGCGATATGCGTTGTAATGGTATGCGTTGTAAAACTCGCGTTGTAAAAGCATGCAATGTAAAAGCATGCGTAGTAATGTCGTACATCCGTAGCTTTACATGAGGACACATTCATTTTTGTTAGGCACAGGGAGATTACGTGATTTGCCCAGAATACAGGATGTTCAGCGTCATTGCCGAGACTCAAAACCAGTTCCCCCAAGTCGAAGTTGACCGCCCTAGCCGTTAGGCCAACTCCTCTCCTCCAAGGACCAAAATCTCTTCTTGATTTCCTGGTGAAGATGGTAGGGCGTATAGTGCTTAACAGACTCAGGTATGAACTGAGGACAATATTATAATATCAGAGCTGCAGTTTGGTATCCGGGAAGGTCTGTGTATGGTTGAGAAGGGATAAAATCTAAACCTGCTAATCGGAAAATTTGTAGTGGCCAAGCAGGGCAAATTATACCTGGCCTTTGTTGACCTAACATGCAGAATTTGACTGCGTGGAACACAATATTTTGTGGACCATATTGGCCAACATGAGTGTGGAACCCCCACTCTTACATTTCCAGGGTCACCTTTATAAAAATATGAGAGCTAGGGTACGCTATGAGGTGAAAGGTGAATGTACTGCTCGATTCGGCGTGGAGAAGGGGCTAAGACAGGGCTGTGTCCTGGCACCATTTTTATTTACGCTCTACACCAATGGGTTAGGACAAGCATTGGTGGAACAGTGCCAGGACTTTCCACAAATTTATAGACACCTCAAATGTCTGCTTTTCATCAAAGTTTTTAAGCATAGGATTAGCACAGTGCTATCCACGCCGAGATAGAAATGGACAAGGTCTTTTGCCATTTGTACAGCAAAGTCTTTAAGCATAGGATTTGCAAAGTGCTATCCACGCCGATCTGTAAAATGACAAAAGCCATTTATCACTCCAGGCACAATATTACAGCTTTGAATTGAAAAAATACCATCCAAGCCAACCTGAAATGAATAAAAGCAACCCCTGACACGCGTTTTGCTGTCATTACAGCTCTTCAGAGAGGTTTAGCTTTTTCCAGACACAAGGGAGCACCCAGTATAAGTCAAAACAATACCCTTGCAGGCATAGAGCGATGCATAAATTATGCAAAAAAGATGAAGAGAATTCTGGGTAGAGTTTAGGTGGAAGGCAGCTCCTGTATAGAGCACCCTCACCACCATCGACACTCAAATGTCTGCTTTTCTATCAAAGTTTTTAAGCATAGGATTAGCACAGTGCTATCCTATGATTATATATATATATATATTACCTACTGGCGGTCGCCAGTAGGTATATATAGTTAGGATTTTTTCTCTATGGGATTTTTGAAAATTCTATGTCTAATAACTTTGGCGTTTGTGGACGGAATTGGCTGAAATTTTCAGGAAAATGGAACATTTTGTTTCTGAGCAGCCACTGAAAATTTGGGGGGGGGTTTGTCAAGGGGGGGCTGAGAAAAAAGGGGGTCCCAAAACGTGTTTTTAACATTGAGTTTTCTATAGGGCGGTTGGCCTCACTTTTAGCCCGAACGGCTGAATGGATGTGCGCGAAACTTGGCAAAATTGTAGGGACTGGTAGCCCGATGTGCCTTTGCTAGGTCTCAATATATGTGCTGCAGTGGATTTTGAGAAATTAACGTTCAAAAAAAGATATATATCTGTAACAGCGGACCGGGCAGCGCTCCAGTTCGCGTACTTTTCGCGTTACGGAGCTTTGTGAAGCGAAGCTGATTGGTTCTCCGGCGTCTGTAAACATTCCAAACAGTCTGTAGCGGCCGCCATCTTGTCTCTCGGTAGGATCGAGAGACAAGAGGAGGCCAAAGCGAAGGGGCAAATGACCATAAGGGGGCATAGTAGATCCTCCCTGACCCCCTAGGTTTGATGTGGAGGTTTTAAAAGGGCCCCGCGGGGCAAAAAAAATAAATAATAATAATAATCGAACGGCTGAATGGATTTTCACGAAACTTGGCAAAATATTAGGGACTGGTAGCCCGATGTGCCTTTGCTAGGTCTCAATATATGTGCTCCAGTGGATTTTGAGAAATTAACGTTCAAAAAAAGATATATATCTGTAACAGCGCTCCGCTTCGCGTACTTTTCGCGTTACGGAGCTTTGCGAAGCTGATTGGTTCTCCGGCGTCTGTAAACATTCCAAACAGTCCGTAGCGGCCGCCATCTTGTCTCTCGGTAGGATCGAGAGACAAGAGGAGGCCAAAGCGAAGGGGCAAATGACCATAAGGGGGCATAGTAGATCCTCCCTGACCTCTTAGGTTTGATGTACCATTTTGCCAAGTTTGGTGTAATTCCGTTCAGCCATTCAGGCTGTAGACGTATCTAAATGTCCTATGGAAAATTGCATGGGGAAAACACATTTGAAAGTGTTGAAATTTAGAACCAATTAAAATGTTACTTTGGTTTTGTATTTGTGTGTGATGAAAGTTAATTGGTTATGTATATATCTAAAATGAGAGGAAACCACAGCCTTTTTGTGATACTACTGTCTGAGGTACATTTGTGAGGAATTTTTGGTGCTCAATTTCTGGTGTTTGATTTACACAGTACTAACACTTCTCCTACTTTTAAAAAGGTGAGTTGTTAATTTGTAAGGGGAACTATGTTGTACACTTTAAGATAATTTGAAAAATGTTTTCTGTTATTTATTTACAGTCCTTCTGTTATACTAAATACTTGATAAAGTTAGTTTTATATTATGTATTACTAAAAACGATAAATGAAAGTGATTATTTTTTTCTGCAATTTACAGCAAGCAATTTCAAAATAAAATGGCTCACAATGAAGAGAACGTGGCAATTTCTTTTGAATTATCCACTACATTTATTGAAATTGACAGCACCAATAATGAAATATTCTCACAAGGAGGAGATGACTTGAATGATTTTTTTGATCAATCTCTTGATGGCGAATTTATAGAATGTTTGGAGACCATAGAGTTACAAGAATCATCATTGCAGACTTTTCATAAGGAGATTCCTGATGAGACGATTGAAGAGGAAATTCCTGATGAGGACATGTTACTATTTCTTTCAAATTTTGAAAATTCAGAAGAATAAATTTATATTTAGAAATCAAAAATTGTTTGAGACATTATTCATTTTTATTTTTAATTTATGAGGTTGTAGCGAAGTGATTGTAGTATAAAATGAGACTTATAGTATAGAGTGCAACATTTTTATGTTACATGGTAAGTTTACTCATATTTACTTTCCTTCTCCCACTATATTATCTCCAATGTGTATTTGACATCTCTTCTTCATCTCCGGCCTCCTTTCTCTCACTGTCTGTCTCTGATGCATCTTATCGCTGCCATTTTGTGTAATTACAGAAGAGAGTAAAATAAAATAGTTCAGAACGTGAAAAGGGGGCAAAGTAGAGTACCCCTCACCCCCTAGGCCTTCTCAGGCGGTCCCAAAAGGATCAGTTTCTGTTTTCCTGAGAGATTATGGTATGAGTTCCATATACCACAATAACTTGCATTACAACATGCAAGATATCTATCTCCTATTACCAACTTTTGGAGATATTCGCGCTAAGCGCGAATATCTCCAAAAACTAACACCTGCCCTGAGCAGTTCTTAGCCATGTTATCCAATGGGAGGTGGATAACATGGCTAAGAGCATTAGCTCGGTAATGCATGAATATCGCTGACTTTTTAGCGATATTCATGCATTGCGGCCGTTTTTTATCGCATTTGCGATAAACCTTGATAATAGCAAGGTTTATCTGCGATAATTTCTGACGATGCTTAGCGGTAAAAAATTCGTTGCTAAGCATCGTTAGCGATAAATATCGCTTAACTTTGGTAATATGCACCAACGTCTGTTAACGTTCGATTCGAAGGAAATGAGGAAGTGTTGAAAAACATTGTGTGCGCCATCTTGCCTTTCTTGAAATGCCACACTTTTGTCGTGCACAGCAGCCATTTTAGATGCCTTGACCAGACCCACTCTCTGCACGCTGTTGATCCGTAGCATGGCTCCCCACCCTCGCAAGCATCTTCCCCAGGCACTGGTCACCCCCGCTCTCTGTCTTATGCATCGGCAATAAACCTCTCCCCATCTGCGCTGCTCTTCCCTGAGAATCACACTCTGTGCCCGCCCGACACCTCCCTTTCGCCCTATTCACTACCGCACCCTCTGACACTCCTCTTCCTCTGTGTCCGATTGTCCAGGCTATCAGCTAGCCCTGCAGATGTAGTTTATGGCCCCAGCTGTAAAGAATCACCCCTCTTCAAAGGAGTTATAGTAGATCAAGGCCCACACCCGATGAGATCCGTCAAACCACACGCGTTCCAACTATCTGAAAACCATCCTGTATTGTGATTGGGGAGGGGACCGAGCCTGAAGCGGAAGATTCCAGGGATGACTCTTTGTACATCAAAGTTTTTACAATTATGTGTCACATTAAAAATATATAGCACTCCAACAAAGTAGTAGGAATATAAAACTTTAATAACTTATAAATATATACAACAAAACAAAAACAGTAAAAACATTTAAACAATGAAGAGACCGTGGCAATTTCTTTTGAATTATGCACTACATTTAATGAAATTGACAGCACCAATAATGAAATATTCTCACAAGGAGGAGATGACTTGAATGATTTTTTTGATCAATCTCTTGATGGCGAATTTATCGAATGTTTGGAGACCATAGAGTTACAAGAATCATCATTGCAGACTTTTCATGAGGAGATTCCTGATGAGATGATTGAAGAGGAAATTCCTGATGAGGACATGTTACTAGTTCTTTCAAATTATGAAAATTCAGAAGATGTTGCCTGGGTGCCGCACTGATTTGGGTATCCGGAGTGGGGCGTCCCGGGGGGTGGGTTTTCAGTAGCGGTCTGTTGTGCGAATAGTTCCAAGGCAGCAGAACGCGCTGAAATCTGGATGGCACGAAGGTGATGTCTAGTAAGTTGCCGCCCAGCAAATAACGGCGTGGGGCGCCTCGGGGGGGGGGGGGGGGGAGGCAGTCCAAAGTTCCGTTAAAAGGGCAAAGGAAAGGATCGGTGGTTTGAACCATCAGTCAAAAAGGGGAGGGGGTGCAACAATTTTTCCTACCGGGTCACACTGTGCTTTCACCGGAACTGAGGTCTGCAGGATTCTAGTCATTCAAACTGAGGCTGGCGCCAGCATGGGAGCGCCGACGTCCCGCGGCTACAGTTTCGTCACTCCACGGGCGATCATGGCAGTCATTCCCCATCGGGGGTGTCTGCGGGGGTCGGGGACTCCCGCGGCTCCTCTAGAATCTTCAAGGTCATGGAGGACTACGGTGGTGGAGTCAACCAGTGACCGGGCCATTTCTTTATGCTGGGCCCGCTCTTGCCAGGTCGACCGCCATTTTGAGAGTTCGGTAGCTACTGGCGATCGCGGGGTCAAATGAGCGGACGGGCTCCACCCTGCCGGGCGAGACGTTGCAGCATCGCCACAGTGGAAGAACCCTTTTCCGGGCGCCTGGAGCGCTGAGGGTGCAGCTGGGAAGCCTCCACCTGGGGAGGCGGGAGAGGCCTGTTCGCACCGTCTCTCCCACCCAGTGCACCCCACGGCGTCTCGCTTGACATTTGTTATGGCCGGACCAGGCGATGAGGACGAGGGGGGGGGGGTCGGAGGCATGTGCAAGACATCCCCCCCCAGTGTTGTCGCAGCCATTATAAAAGAAAGAAGAAATGTCCCGTCCGTCTTTGGGCCGGACCGCCGGTGGATGGCGGCCGGACGCCCTTTGCTCTGGCCCCATGAACGGGTTCCTTGGCTCATCCGGTGGGGCAGGCCTGGGCGTGTGGTGCCTCTCCTGGGCCTTTCGTGCAATGGCCTCTCCACTCCCAGGCCCTCCATGGATGCTGGCCCAGACTGGGAGAGAGAGGGTCTAACCTGCAATTCTCCAGGGTTACCGCAACCGCGGCCGGATCCCGTCGGCCTCGGCCTCTGGTTGATGGTGGCCGGACTGGGAGAGAGAGGGGAGGGTCGAGGACATGGACATTCCCCCCCCCTGCAACTCTCCAGTGTTGTCAATCCCCCTGGCCGGGTCCCGCTGGCCTCGGCCTCTCCTCCGGCTACACCCTACGTGATGATCTCCTGGCCGACGGTTGGCAGCAGGACCCGCCTTATATGTGTTGCTTCCGGCTGGGCGTAGTCGCAAACCTGTTGCACTTTGGAAGTTTCCAGAATGGGGCGGATGTCTGCTGACTTGTATCTTTCCCAGTTTGCCGTTATTTGGGCGTGGCAGGCGGTGGGACAGACACGTTTTGGGGCAGTGAGGGGCGATGAAGCCTCGTTGCCTTGTGGCCGTTGCAATGTCACACTTGGTTTCTCTTACTGTTTTCAGGTTTCTTATTACGGGCTTACTTCTAACGTTTCTTGTTTCTAGGACAATAATAGGTTTTATCATTACGTATTGTTATCGTTTCTTTGTTTGTTATTTAATAAAAAGTTCATCAGTGGCCTACTGATTTTCGTTTTCCTATTCCTTTCTTTCAAGGTTGTTTCATGCTAAAGTTTCTGTTAACAGGATACAGTGATCACTTCGTTATTATTGCATATGTCCTTTTCACTAGGGGTGCTCTCTGGTCGGGCCAGATGACCTATCTCTAGTAAATGGTCCGGGTGAAACAGGTGCATCAATCAGTGGGGAGTAGATAGGCATGACAGATTACAACGGGGGACAAAGGTCCGCATTACCTACCCTTTCACTACTTGCAAAGATTTTCCTACGTTTATTTGCAAACAGGGAATACCTCCAAAAAGAACCAATTCCCAAACAGTCAATGTTCGGGCAAACAATCAATCAATGAGGAACGAAATAGGCACGACGTGTTAAAGGTTTGCGTTACCTACCCTTCACTATCTGCAAAGGGAGAGAGAATATTCTTATTCTTCCTCGTTTGCAGGCAGAGAAGATCCTTAAGAGAACCAACTTCGAACAATTCAATGCTCGATTCAAACAATCAACAAGGGGTACTGTGAACACAAATGAACGCCGCTTATGTACATACACATTGCTAGTTTCAACAGGTTGTTCCTAATGTTTCTATTTTAGCGAAGTCAAAAAGAGATCCCATTAGTGGCCTACTGATTTTGCTCGATTCCTTTTGTTTTTTTACACGATTTTTCGCTATCTGCAAAGACTAAACAGAGTATTGCGACTCTGTGCTTGTTTGTAAATAGAGAATGAACCAAAGAGAACAATCAATCAAATGGAGAGAGAAGCAGGCACGACGGATTACAACGGGGGCAAAGGCCTGCGTTAACTACTCTTCACTATCTGCAAAGAGAGAGTACTCCTAATAGAAATGAGGGGAGGGGGGCAGCATTCAAAGCAGATCAGTGTGCATAAACACGAAAATGTTTTTACTTACCACGTACTTGACATTCGACAGCCTATGATATTTGCTATTAAAAAACCATTGAAATTCACTGAAAAAACCATAGGTTATAGACCATATATAGTTAGGAATTAGCATTTACAAAACCTTGAAAATTCACTGAAAAAACCATAGGTTATAGACCATATATAGTTAGGAATTAGCATTTACAAAACCTTGAAAATTCACTGAAAAAACCATAGGTTATAGACCATATATCGTTAGGAATTAGCATTTAAAAAACCTTATTTTACTCACACAAAACCATTGAAATTCCATATATAGTTAGTTGCACTAACTATATATCGCGCACCCGCAATCCACTGCTGATGATGTCACATATTACATCATTCATGACATGGTCAGTGACATCACTGATGACATCACTGATGACATCTCAAATGACATCACTGATGACATCACTGATGACATCTCATTTGACATCAATGACCACATCACTGATGATATCATTCATGTGACAATACAATGCATCTCCTCACATTTTAATATAACCTCTGTTTCACCCAGTGTTAAATACAGAGTATAATTTTTGAAACCATTGACACACCAATACTAGTTACTACATACGCACTCACTGATTCCTACGTCTACACACACATTCACTCATTCACCCATACAATCATTCATACATACAATCACTCATCTTTACAACACTATCATATGCACTCATACACCTATACAGACACTCACACTCTGCCACTCATCCATGGAGTTACTCACACACCTAGTCAGTCCTGTAAAGAATCAATGACACTTCCATTTTCTTGTCTATACAGTTAAACATAGAGCACCTTACATTTTCAAACATATACTGACACATACTTACCTTCTTATACAATCATTGATACAAGTACACATTGATCTGCACAGAGTCACACACCTCCCAGCCAGCCACACACACACTCAGTCTCCCATACAAATACTTGGACAATCAATCAGTAACCCATATAGTTAATCATATAGCTACTGATCAACACATGCAGCAGTTTACAGAACAACAGACATAATGATGCACAAATTAAGACAGTTTAGTCACTAACCCATGCACTCAGTGAGACACATTTAATCACTCACTCATACATTCAGTCATGCACCTACTAAATCCTTTGTCCAGACACTTATACTTCCACTCATTCTTCAATATGTAAGACACATTTTAACTTTACAGAAACATACAGTCACTGGATGTTGTCATCAGTGATGTCATCAGTGATGTCATTTGAGATGTCATCAGTGATGTCATCAGTGATGTCACTGACCATGTCATGAATGATGTAATATGTGACATCATCAGCAGTGGATTGCGGGTGCGCGATATATAGTTAGTGCAACTAACTATATATGGAATTTCAATGGTTTTGTGTGAGTAAAATAAGGTTTTTTAAATGCTAATTCCTAACGATATATGGTCTATAACCTATGGTTTTTTCAGTGAATTTTCAAGGTTTTGTAAATGCTAATTCCTTACTATATATGGTCTATAACCTATGGTTTTTTCAGTGAATTTTCAAGGTTTTGTAAATGCTAATTCCTAACTATATATGGTCTATAACCTATGGTTTTTTCAGTGAATATATATATATATATATATATATATATATATATATATATATATATATATATATATATATATCCCACTGCTCCTGAATGCCCCTAGGCAAAGGCGCACACGACCAGCAGCTCGCACAGAGGCGTTCATCTGCTGGAAAAACCCTAATCACCACCTTGGTGTTTTCCAAGCTGGATTACGGAAATGCCCTCTTTTTCAATACTCATAAATATATTTTGAATAAGCTCCAATCTATTCAAAATATGGCAGCCAGAATCCTCCTCAATATTCCTAGGCGCCAGTCCACCTCGGCAGCTATACGCCATCTTCATTGGCTAAGAGTGGAGAGCAGGATAAAATTTAAAGCCTTATGCATTGCCTATAAGGCCATTCATCATACTGGCCCGAAATTCCTAAGACAGGCATTTCAGATTTATACCCCTAAAAGGAACCTAAGATCAGCAGCCAGTTGTTTACTATCTGTTCCCCGAACAAGAACGGCCACCTGGGGTGACAGACGATTCCTGGTAGCAACTCCCAGATTGTGGAATTCTCTCCCTTCACATATCAAAACCGCCCCCACTCTCATTTGCTTCCGTAGAGCCTTGAAGACATGGCTCTTCAACTAATAAGTTTGTGTACTAATTACTGTATCCTAGAGGATCTCACTGCGCCTAGACACCCTCGGGTATTAGTTGCGCACTAAAAATTCCATAAATAAATAAATAAATAAATATTGACTTTAAATATGGGCGTGTCATACAATACGAACTTTTGCCGAGCCTCTGATGAATAGTAATGAACTCAGAAACGCGTCAGGCTTTTAATGATCGGCACAAGAACTGTAAATCCTATTGGAAGACGAAATCCAACCTTACCCGATTGAACGCCTCTGTGCGAGCTGCTGGTCGTGTGCGCCTTTGCCTAGGGGCATTCAGGAGCAGTGAGATTATACGCGGCAGCCCAGCCGCGAAAGGCGCACCACTCCGCGAGGACAGGGGGTCCTGGGGCCCGGAATCTTTTGAGTCCCATAAGGAGCCGGCGGCTGATGGGATTATGTGTTGGAACGTGCTACCGAGGCCCATTCAGGGCTTTCATGGACAGTATGAATTTTCGTGTATCCATCTAAGGCAGTGTTTCCCAAACTGTGGTCCGCGGACCCCCAGGGGTCCGTGACACATTCCCAGGGGGTCCGTAGGCAACAGTTTTGAAAGCACAGAAAAGTTTCTTGTATAATTAGCAGCTTTCCAGCAGCAATAAAAGTGTCAAGATAAAGCCAGTGATTAATGTACCTGCTGGAGCGAGAGGAGAGTTTTGTTCAGTGGCAGCTTTGACTTAACTAATGTAGCACAGAGGGTAAATGTGCCTACTGAAAAGAACGTGTAACATGCATTTTAAAAAGCAGCATTTTATGTGCATAGGTTTGTGGTTACTGCTTTTGTCACAGATCCTTTTGTGACTGTGCACTTCATAGTGACAATCGCAATGTAGCAGAGGGACCTATAAACTGTCATCAAAGAGCTGCTTGCAAACTGCATGGTACCAGTTAGTAACTTTTGTTTTTCCCAGTTATTCATTATCCTGATGCTGCTAAAAAGATTTATTTGGGTGGAAATACATTTTTAATGTTAAAGTCAGTGCTAGCCACTGTGTTATGTTCTGAATCCTGAGTTTGTGCTTTTCCAGACCAAGCACTCTTTAAACATTTTATATAGACACTGATTTACATGTACGATTCAATGTCTCTATATGTGTGTGATGTAAAGTGCTCTGACATCCTACAATGGTATGAGAGATGCTATAAAACAAATGAAATGAATGTGACAGAGGGGCTATTACTTCAATATAAAATACTACGGGCCAGACGTATGATCCGTTTTTATATGAACAGGTTTGTGAACCCGCTTTCACATGCAAAAACGTATTGGGCCATGTACATTGCCTATTTCGCGAGTCGCAATTTGTTTGCGACTCGCTAAATAGGTTTTGCAACTTGCTATTTGGAAGGGGCATTCCCTTCCAAATAGCGAGTCTTAAAACCATGTACAAATGTTTTGCGGTCGCAAAACACTCGCAATTACCACTTACTTCAAGTAGATGGTAATGCATTTGCAAATGGGAAGGGGTCCCCTGGGGACCCCTTCCCCTTTGCAAATGCATGCAAAATTATTTTTTAATGGCAGGCAGTGGTCCCAGGGACTTCTGCCTGCCCTTAGAAAATGAAACGAAAACGTTTCATTTTCTTTTTTTTAAAAATGCATGGTAAATGGGCTGCATTTTTTTTTAAACTGCTTTATTTAAAAGCAGTCCCAGACATGGTGGCCTGCAGAGCCCAGCAGGCTGCATACCTAGGAGGGCTGCCATTCCCAATAGGCTCGCAAATTGCTAGAGGCTCATTAATATTAATGAACTTCCCAATTTGCGACCCCATTGGGAATCCGAAACAGTGTTAAACACACTGTTGTACATTTCATTTAGCGACTCGCAATTTGCCACTCGCAATGTGTCGCCAATTGCGAGGCGCTAAATGAAATGGTCGTACATCTGGCCCGAAATCCTTAGGGGCAGATTTGCAAGCCCCTTGCGACTCTTTTACGCCACCGTTGCGTCACTTTCGTGATGCAGCGGTGACGCAAAAGATGCGCCAGGGTGCAGGGTATTTACAACGTGACGCATCAGGGAGATGCGCCACGTTGTAAAGCCCTGCGCCAGAAGGAGGCGTTCCGGCACAGGAACGCCTCCTAAAAGTGGCTGAGTGAAATCTACAAGATTTCACTCAGTCACTTTGGGGCCATGCTGTGTCAAAACCTGCGCCTGCCTGAAGCAGGCGTAAGGATTGACGCAGCATTAACAAGATTCGGCCCCCCAGAGCATTGCTGGAGCTGTGTCGCGCTTGCGACGCAACTCCAGCAATGCGCCACCTTTACGGCACAGATGCGTCATGCATCTGTGCTTTTTTGCCCCATGAGGCGCAGCATTGTAAATGCGTCATATGAATGGTGGCAGAGGCATGGCGCACAATAAGTGGCGCATCCCTGCTGATATGCATGGATGCGCCACTTATTGTAAATCTGCCCCTAAGTACTTTGAGTATTTGTTTTGTGTGCACACGTGTGTATTTTTTTCGAATTACTGTTTTAATATTTGAAATTTAACTTATACAAATTGCTTGGGGGTCCCCGGCTTCCAGTGGTGACTCAATGGGGGTCCTCAGAAGTCAAAAGTTTGGGAACCACTGATCTAAGGAATTATGGGTATGACACAGACTACAAGGCCCATCAACCATTGCGTTCTAGCCCATCTGAGGGTAGTTATTGACTTTAAATATGGGCGTGTCATACAACACGAACTTTTGCCGAGCCTCTGATGAAGAGTAATGAACTCAGAAACGCGTCAGGCTTTTAATGATCGGCACAAGAACTGTAAATCCTATCGGAAGACGAAATCCAACCTTACCCGATTGAACGCCTCTGTGCGAGCTGCTGGTCGTGTGCGCCTTTGCCTAGGGGCATTCAGGAGCAGTGAGATATATATATATATATATATATATATATATATATATATATATATATATATATATATATATATATATATATATATATATATATATATATTACCTACTGGCGATAGCCAGTAGGTATATATAGTTAGGATTTTTTTCCTATGGGATTTCTGAAAATTCTATGTCTAATAACTTTGGCGTTTGTGGACGGAATTGGCTGAAATGTTCAGGAAAATGGCACATTTTGTTTCTGAGCAGCCCCTTAAAATTTGGGGGGGTTTCGTCAAGGGGGGGCCGAGAAAAAAGGGGGGTCCCAAAACGCGTTTTTCACATTCATTTTTCCATAGGGCGGTTGGACTCACTTTTAGCTCGAACGGCTGAATAGATTTACATGAAACTTGGCAAAATTGTAGATATGGTTTGCCCGACGTGCCTTTGCTATGTCTCAATATATGTGCTCCAGTGGATTTTGAGAAATTAACGTTTAAAAAAAAATATATATCTGTGACAGCGCTCCGGTTAGCGCCCAGGTTCGCGTACCTGACGCGTAACGGAACTTCGCGAAGCGAAGCTGATTGACTCTCCGGTGTCTGTCAACATTCTAAACAGTCCGGAGCGGCCGCCATCTTGTCTCTCGGTAGGATCGAGAGACAAGATGTGGTGAAAAACGAAGGGGGAAATGAAGGAAAGGGGGCAAGGTAGACCCCTCCTGACCCCCTAGGATTGATGAGGGGGATATTAAAGTGCCCCGCGGGGCAAAAAATAATTTTTGCGATTTTACGCCGTAGAGGCGCGTCCCGGTACGCGAACCGGGCAGCTCACCGGGCAGCTAACCGGGCAGCTAACCGGCAGCGTAGCTGTCAACATTGTAAACAGTCCGGAGCGGCCGCCATCTTGTCTCTCGGTAGGTTCGAGAGACAAGATGTGGTGAAAAAAGAAGGGGGAAATGAAGGAAAGGGGGCAAGGTAAACCCCTCCTGACCCCCTAGGATTGATGAGGGGGATATTAAAGTCCCCCGCGATTTTTCGTGGTAGAGGCGCTTCCTGGTACGCGAACCGGGCAGCTAACCGGCAGCGTAACGGGAGTCCGCCATCTTGTGTTTTTGGAGCGTCCGGTTCGCGTACCGGGTAGCGTCCCGGTAAGCGTAACAAGGGGAAAACCAAGAGAAACAGTAAAAAAAAAATGAAGGGAATAGATTTCCAGCAAACTTGGCAAAATTGTAGGGACTGTTTGTTTGATGTGCCTTTGCAAGGCCTCAAGATATGTGCACGTGTGGATTTTGTCTAATTAAGGTTAAAAAAAATATATATATCTGTAAGCGTGCTCCGGCACGCTTACGTTACGGGTTTTGTTTGCGCTGCAGAGCCGATACGTCACGGTTATGCGACGCGTCATGAGGCGTCTCACGTGGCTACGTGATACGTCACGTAATAAAGAATATATTTTACAGCTATAGATATTAGCTTTTAAAAAACCAATGAAATTCACTGAAAAAACCATAGGTTATAGACCATATATAGTTAGGAATTTGCATTTACAAAACCTTGAAAATTCACTGAAAAAACCATAGGTTAGAGACCATATATAGTTAGCTGGACATTTTATTGACATAAAACCAATGAAATTCCATATATAGTTAGTTGCACTAACTATATATCGCGCACCCGCAATCCACTGCTGATGATGTCACATATTACATCATTCATGACATGGTCAGTGACATCACTGATGACATCTCAAATGACATCACTGATGACATCACTGATGACATCTCAAATGACATCACTGATGACATCATGACACACCAATACCAGTTACTACATACGCACTCACTGATTCCTACGTCTACACACACATTCACTCATTCACCCATACAATCACTCATACATACAGTCACTCATTATTACAACACTATCATATGCACTCATACACCTATGCAGACACTCACACACTGCCACTCATCCATGGAGTTACTCACACACCTAGTCAGTCCTGTAAAGAATCAATCACACTTCCATTTCCTCATCTATACAGTTAAACACAGAACACCATACTTCAGTGACATCACTGATGACATCACTGATGACATCTCAAATGACATCACTGATGACATCTCAAATGACATCACTGATGACATCATGACACACCAATACCAGTTACTACATACGCACTCACTGATTCCTACGTCTACACACACATTCACTCATTCACCCATACAATCACTCATACATACAGTCACTCATTATTACAACACTATCATATGCACTCATACACCTAGTCAGTCCTGTGAAGAATCAATCACACTTCGATTTCCTCATCTATACAGTTAAACACAGAACACCATACTTTTTCACACATATACTAACACATACTTACTCTCTTATACAATCACTGATACAAGTACACATTGATATGCACAGAGTCACACACCTCCCAGCCAGCCACACACACACTCAGTCTTCCATACTTCCACTCATTCTTCAATATGTAAAACATATTTAAACTTTACAAAAACACACAGACACTAGATGATGTCATCAGTGATGTCATTTGAGATGTCATCAGTGATGTCATCAGTGATGTCATTTGAGATGTCATCAGTGATGTCATCAGTGATGTCACTGACCATGTCATGAATGATGTAATATGTGACATCATCAGCAGTGGATTGCGGGTGCGCGATATATAGTTAGTGCAACTAACTATATATGGAATTTCATTGGTTTTATGTCAATAAAATGTCCAGCTAACTATATATCGTCTCTAACCTATGGTTTTTTCAGTGAATATATATATATATATATACAAAAAGATGATAAATCCCACAAAGACATTTCCCTACTTAGGAATTCTTTTTGATTGTAGGGGCACATGGTCCCAGGCAGTTAATGCTATCAAAAGATGGGGGAAGATAGAGGTTGAGGTTAGGTTCACCCTCCTAACTAAATGAAGTTTCACAAAATCTGGAATTCCATAAATAAATACATGGGGAAGAACAGGGTTTTCACTGAACATGTATGAAAATCCTCTTTCCAAAAAGAAAAATTATTTTCTAGAGTCCCCTCAATCACCAGGGTTTCCCCTAGGTGGCATGCTTCATCATTGGGGTCCTTTCAATCCGCTGATGATTGAGGCATGCTGCGATATGCGGAATTACGTAGGAGCACTAAGTTGTGGAAAATGTACAGTGCAGTGAAAGTGGAGTGGAACAGCAAAAAGTTAAAGTCTATCTGTAATGAGTATCGAGTTCCTAGTTTTGGGTCGACCTGTTTCGAGCAGATCGCCCGAGGACAAGCCCCGTGAGTGCCACTCCTAAGCAAACCTATAATTAGGAATTATTGAGGTGCTTTAATTCCTCAGATACTATGGGCCCATTAGGATGGCGGGCGGATAGCCCCCGCCAGGCTGGCGGCAGCCAATGCCAGCCTGGTGGGGGCAATCCGCCCGCCATTCTCTCCTGAATCCCCCCCGCCATATTAGTATGGCGGGGGGACCGCGGCGGACGGAAAGACCGTCTGCCGCTTTTCCGTCACGGTCGCCTTGCGGCCGGGGCGGAAAAAGTTTATTATGGTGGTAGTGTCTATTAGACACCACCAACCATATTACGATGGGCCAGGACAGATGCCTTTCCGTGACGGCGATGCCGCCATGAAAAGGCATGCGGTCTTCACTTTGGGGGCCCCCTTCGGGCTCCCAAAGTGAAGGAGGGGTGGGGGGTGCACACTGGGGGGTACCTGTGGTACCCCCCTGCATTTGCATATACAATGCGGTAGGCACCGCGCGGTGCCTGTCGCTTTGTGTATGCAAATGCATACATGTATTTATAGCATTGTGGCGGTCGGTGCAGAGAGCACCACCTGCCACAATGTTATAAATGCAGGATGGGCCCGCCACTCTGGCGGGCCCATACTAATACCCCCCACGGGACCCCCGCCCTTATGGCGGGCGGTCCCGAATTCCGATAGGATGGCGGGCGGACTAAGTCCGCCCGTCATCCTAATGACCCCCTCTGTGTCAGTGATTAACCAAATGTATTACGTGTTAGGTATATACACAGTAGTTGTGCACCTCATTAATTCCTAATTATAGGATTGCTTAGGAGTGGCACGCACTGGGCTGGTCCTCGGGTGGTCCTGAAGAAGAGCTTTGAGGGGACTGTTTGAAAGATGTCGACTCAATACTAGGAACTCTATACTCATTATAGTTAGACTTTCCCTATTATTAATACCTGGTTTTAGAAATACCAACTAGGGGCATGAATAAAATATTAGGCAACTAATTAGGAATTTTTTACTTTTTGTTTTTCCGCTCTACTTTCACTGAACTACACATTTTCCACAACTTAGTGCTCCTACGTAGTTCCGCAAGTCACAGCATGCCTCAATCCGCAGCGGATTGAGAGGACCCCAATGATGAAGCATGCCACCTAGGGGAAACCCTGGTGGATGAGGGACTCTAGAAAAGCTGTTCTCTTTCCGGAAAGGAGATTTTCATACATGTTCAGTGAAAACCCTGTTCTTCCCCACGGTTAGGTTTTTATTTCTGGTATTCCAGATTTTGTGAAACCCTAGGCAGTTAATGCCAGAAGGCTTGCATTCATAAAATCAACAGCAGCCTTATCAACCTTTGCACGGAAACTGGGATAAAGACCCCCTGAGGAATTGATAAACATTTAAAAAGCATGTGCGTCACCATTGCTATATTTGTGGCAGGTATATGGGGTTATACTAATGCCCAGCAACTACAGATGGTGGAAAACACTTTTCTAATATTCCTCCAAGCAGTCCTGGATAGCTCTTCCACTTACATATGTCATGCAGAATTGGGGTTACCATATATAACTGAGTTGATAAAAATCCGGCCAGTCCTATTATGGCACAGAGTATGGACAGGCACGAAAACCAAGCTTAATAGGGATATTATAAGAGGTTGTATTACACTAGATAGGGCCTACAAAATCGCATGGTTGAAATACATAAAAGAATTTATGCTTGTTCGAGGACACCCAGAATATTATGAGAGGCCAAGTTCAATACCCTCTATCACAAGGAAATATCTTTAAAAAAAGTGTATGACTCTTCTGGAGTCCTGTGGACTCTCTGCAGAAATTGGGAGGCCGATAGTCCTGGCCAATGAACTGTCACTCTCTACATATGACATGACCCATTTTTGGTTTGGTATCTTCCACTGAATAACATCCTTTCCCACAATGAACGATTGGACAAAAATGCTAACTAACTGTCCATGTGGTGATGTGTCAGCTCAATCTACAATTTGTGTGGTGTTTTTTTTGTAAATTTTACTCAATACAAAGAAAGAGATGGATTTGACCAATTTTAAAGATTTTGAGTTTTAGACAATGCTGACCTGCATTATTGTTTTTACAATTTTTACAGAATGAGGATTTTACCAGGTCTATATCAAGATTTTTGAGGCACATAATCGGAGGCAGAAAAACATGATCTTGCTTTTGCTTTTATGATTTGTTTGTGAAGAATTGAATAAAGCATATTCAATTGAATTGACATTGTTTGCATTTTGTGGTCCAGACTGTTCTTCTCAAGTATCATTCTTTCTGTTGTCTCCTCTCATTTCAATGAGAACCTCGCTAGGAGTAATCTAATCCAAAGCAAGTGCCTTTCACTATCTAACAGCAGGCTTCCGGAAAATTACAACATAGGCAACAAATAGAAAAAAACATTGTGCACAAACACCTATTCAATGGGAAAAACAAGTCTTTCAGTGTTGATACATTATTTTTCAGTTAACATGGCATTGATAACTAGACTAAATTAAACTAGAACTTTTATTACTTGCAAGCCTATAACATTTAATTATGATTACATACTACAAATGTTATATTTGGTATATGTTTTATTTAAACATAAGCTCTGCATATTCTTAATAGAAGCATTATTGCTAGAGAATAAAAAAGTGCTTCTACAGGGCCTCATCCCAAGCCATCATGTTTCACTCACCATGCCACTTCAGTTTGGACCCAGCATAATGCAAATCAGTCTCAACTCTTCTCCAATGAGAATAGCCCATCTTGAACTGCCAAAACAGGTCCTCTCAGAACCAAAACACTTTAAACTTAGGACTAGTTTTGCCCTTATTAGGGTTTATCAGCCAGGTACCGGTGGGCAAGTGAGTGTTGGACCCATGTTTGAGAATACTTGTCACAATTTGAACATAAAATACAAAGTGATGGATGGAATGATTGAACTGTTGGCAGTTGCTGCCTTGGTATATTTAATGACAGCAGATTGTGAGTGTTCTGGCAACGGAGAATGTGGTATTCTTCTGGGGTTTTAGGGTGTTATGTAGGCATTTTTCATCAAGTTGATCTTTCTAAGGATCATTCTTATAGGCACCGCAGAGTTTTCTCTTATCTATGTCATGGACATGATTATGCTAATGTAGTGCCAATGTACCTAGTAGACTGCCATGTACTTTGCTTTCGGTTCTCCTTGGTACAATAGTCTCTGTCATTTTGTGAAGAAGTTTGATCAGGATTATTGACATGTTGCTATATTTATTTATTTAATGATTCATGTGTCTCTCATGATGTGTTTCGTTGTCCAAAGGGAGTTGTATTTATAATGGGTAGTTGACACCAGATGTAGAATACACATGCACATGTTAAAATGACCTTATAAATGACCATGCACCCCTGGCCCTTTTCAATATTAGACAAGTAATAGGGCCACAGCAAAGTACAAACATCTTTGTTCTTGGGCTTGTCAGTGTCAAATACAATTTCCTCTAGTTGAATATCAGCTTGTTCAATGATGGCTAGTATATGTTCTCTTGACAGCTAGAAGTGTACATTATGGATAGTAATGCCCTTTCATCTTCAATAATCATATTTTCACATCTTTGACAAGCTTCCACATCCTGTTATATATGCTGTTTAGTCTTTTGCACACGTTGTCTTTTTTCTCAAAGTGATGGTTTTCAAACATGAATTTAGAAATGTTTATGCCCCCCACCCCCCTGACAGCAATACCATTAGTGATTACATCCGAGCACAGAAGATGGTTTTGAACAGCAGGCATTCTGAAGTCATGTATTTCAAGTTCCTCTTATATGTGATAATGAACAAAAAGTAGGGATATTGAAACAAAACAAATGCCAACAGTCACACAATTTAGTCAAGTGGAGAAGCCTGGATTCATCCCGGTTTTTCTGGTTTCACATTGCACAATTGAGTTCATGCACTAAATAAACACGCTTTGCTTCCCCACACCAACTTTACACCCCCAACTAGCATCAGTGCGACCCTCGGTCACATCAAAGACCAAACTTTGCAGCTCTGGAAAATGTTTGTGAGGACCCATGCCCTAAAATATGGTGATGATAGATTGACTTTGGTCACTATGGTGTGCCTCGTGTTTTTTTCTGTTCAAAGTAATGGTTGCTGAAAACTCAACCCCTTCTCTTTCCAAATCAGATCCAATCTTTAGTATATTGTGTTGCAAAATCCTCCAACGCCTGTAGTTCATTGTGTGGGTGTGTAACTGTCCTCAACATTTCACTCATGATAAAGTATGTCCCTAAGAGCTTGTACTAGATCTATTATATATCCATTTACATGTAACTTTCAATACTCAATACAAAGGCCCTATTGCACTGATGTGGCCTTTGCTGCAGGTCTCTGTTCCTATAGTGGGATGCAATATCTTAGTTCTTCGGCTGCATGTGTCATAAGTCTACATTTCTTGAAAGAGTTGTGCCTGTGGCACATGAATGAACCCAAGTGCACACTTATTCATATCTGCAGTATCATCCACTTCTGCCTTTGTTTGCATCATCAGACCTAGGACCAAAAATAGACAGAGTATCAGCCATTAGAGGCCAATTGAAGACTCAGAATGCATGTTGTTTCATTTCCAGTGCCTTTCTCAGTGATTTTTCAAAGCATATACATTCAATTTCTGTGAATGCATAACATTGGTGAAAATAACCCAAAGGGTGGATGATCTTTTGCTATAAAGCACATGTCTTAATTCTGCCCCTAGTGCACATGGTCTGTTCTCTTCTGGACTCTAAATCAGGACATGACTGTGTTTAGATGCCACACTAGGTGAATACCGGTACAAAAGGGGGTGGTGATGGACGGAGCAGCTGAATCAATCAAACACTCACACCCAGTCAAAAGATCTGGGTTTAATCCATCACCGTTCTTTAGCCCACTCTGCCACCCCAGTTCAGACATAGCTATATGCAAATCAGTCTGACCCTGTGCCTCATGGGAACAGTCCAGCCCGAACTGCCAAGCCATGTCTTCCCTGGACCGGAAACAAGCTTCCGAGGACCAGTTTCTGGCATTCCAGCCGTCTTCAGTCCGGCTTGCTTGAATCCAGTGGCAAAGTGAGGCACAGGGTCAGACTGATTTGCATATAGCCATGTCTGAACTGGGGTGGCAGAGTGGGCTAAAGAACGGTGATGGATTAAACCCAGATCTTTTGACTGGGTGTGAGTGTTTGATTGGTTCAGATGCTCCATCCATCACCACCCCCTTTTGTACACACTAGGTGAATAGTCAGTGTGAGAAATGTGGCTACATAATGCAGTGGAGTTGGACTTACTCTGTATAAAAGTTGTCAGTGAGTGAAGGATTTATTGCCACGTGTAACAAAAAGGCATTTAGCTATTACCAAATGGAGATTCTTACTGAATCACTATTTGGTCACTGCTAAATGCGATGTATATCAGGAATTGCAAAACAATTGTGAAGACTTACAAAACGCATTCGCAATTTGTGATTACCTCATTGCGATTCCTAAAATAGGTAATTGCAAAAAGGTAATCATAAATTAGGGAATGTCACATTTCGGTGCTGCATGATGAACTCACAACCAGAAAGGAGGCACACCATGCTGTATCCCGGGTCCTGAGTCAGAGAAGGAGGCAGACTGCAGGAGTACAGCAGCAGGGAGCCTGTTCTCAGTGGACATTCAGTAGCAGAAACCCGAAATAGCGTCCAAGGAGGATGGGAAGGAGGCAGGAGGGCGCAAAAGGAAGCTCAAATTCCGTGAGCAGGAATTGGAGGTGCTCACCGAGGACATGGGGAAGAGACACAAATCATTATTTGGCTAAAACTCACTCTATGACCTGGCATATGAAAAGCACAAGATATGGCAGGAGACCCTGGCAAAAATGAGCACACTGAGGATCACACAATGCTTTACTGAGGAGATATATAAGTGCTGGTTCGAAAGAAGAGGGTGAAAGATAAGCTGGCGAGCAGGCTCGAAGAGTTAAACAAGACCAGAGAAGGGCATCCATCCACCCTGTATCTACACCCTTGGAGGAAATTGTGGAGCCCACCCTTCAGCCTGAAGCCATCATTGGGGTGATGCAGATAGACACCTCAGCCACACCCAGTACCAGCCAAGGTAAGATGGAGGCTAAAGAACATGTGCCTGCTACATGTGACAAAATGCCCACCAAGGAAGGTTAGGTATTAAGGTCCAAATAATACTCCAGATCCCATTTTACCTGCTACCCACCAATGCATTATAGAAGTAGTAGCCAGGAACACAAGAGGTAAGACATGCAGCAATATTCCAGCAGCATAGGTGCATTTAAGTAAAACTAACATGTGATCTATAGACCCACCATGTAATGTAAAACACCTTTATTAGTCAAATCAATGTGAATTGTGATATACATGTACAATCATTTTACTAAACTAGTTCTGTTAATGTCACAGATACACCTGCACAACAGTTTGGCGATACAGAATCTATTGAGCCTGTGGAGACACAGGCACAGTCAGGGGAAGACTACACAGTGGCCCCACCGCCCCCAAAACCTGCACCACCAAGATGCAGAACTCCAGTGACACTACCACCTGATTTCGAGATAGAAGGAGCAGAGAGCCAACCTGACTTGCTCACTACACAAACTGAGCAGACACCCACCCAAAGAGCTCAGTTCCAAATGCGGCGACACAACATCCCAATCAGGCGGTGCAGGGCAAAGGCACAACATCAATATGAGGAAGGTGAGGCCTCCTTTGTCTTTTGGTGGCCTGGAGATGGCAATGTTGAAGGTGTAGCACCTGCAAAGTGAACAAATGCATTCAATGCATGCAGAGCTGATATCCCTAAACCACAATATGTGTGACATTAAGAACAGCATCACACAGCTGAGCTCAGCAGTGGTGAAAGGATAGAGAGCAACATCAGTTAACTTCAGGCACATTACTGCTAGTAGGGAACTTTGCAGAGTCATGCAGCAAAACCGTATCTCCCACCGCAGGCGGCAGCACCAAGTACTGGGCCATTTAGATGGCTACAGTAGGCCCATCAACTGCCTGAGCAATACAACAGCTGTCCTGTCTATAATATTGGCTTGAGCCATGTCATGCCATTAGGTCAATTAACCTATCTCATCTCATTTTGTTGTCAGTGCTGACAGTTTAGTATTATAACAGTATTTTTCAGTTATTTTGTCACACACAATGTAATCTTCTGTGTGAATGTATTTCACCTGAAATCAACGTAATACAATTTACATTAGAGTTAATTCATGTAGTGCATTGTCTCATCATTACTTACCTTAAAAATAATTCTGCCTAATTTCTGAACATCTTTGTCTGTCTCCTGCTGCCCTTGAACAGTCTGCTGGTTGGCGAGGTGACATGACCCATCGTCTTCATCAGAATCTGCATCCGAAAGGTTGAAGGGTATACCCCTGGTAGTTGCAATGTTATGCCACATGGTACCTGTGTCCACAATATTGCTCATAGTTTCAGGACTGTACTGTAGTGCATGACCACTTTTATTGAGGTAGCGGAAGCTTGAGTAACCCAAAGGTCCACTCAATTACTTTATGTGTACTTTTATGGGCAGAATTTTAACATTGCTCACTGAGACTGGTTGGCTAGAGCTAAGGGGTGAGGAAGAATGAACGCACAGCATAATAATAATAATAATAATAATAATAATCCACATTTGTATAGCGCACAATCACCCGTTAGGGTCTCTAGGCGCTGGGGGCCGTCGGGAAGATTAAGCAAGCTATTGCCCAGAGTCACATGGTGCTGGGCTAACCTGCCGCCGGAGCCGAGGATCGAACACTGATCCCCAGATTCCAGCGTCAGTCGCCCTGGCCGCGGCGCCACACCTCTCCCTCATATGCATACGAACTGTCACCTACAGGGGAAAATGCAGGAGAATAATCACTGTACATGTGTCAATGCATCCGTTGTGACTGCTGACCTGCGTTGCATATATTTACCTATTGGACATCCTTCATGAATTCACTCCCAAGTAGACATGTGTAGATTCCACTATGTCAGAAGATGAATGAATCATGCATACTACCTAGAAATGTTGCCACTATGTCTGTGATGATATGTGCAGCATTGCATATCACTTGGGTATTTAGTGAATGGTAGCATTTCCTATTCCTGAAAGTGTACTCATCGACTGAGGGGGGGACATATAGCTACATGTGTCCCATCAATGTTATGTAAGATATTTTTGTATAGCGCATGGCTGCCCCAACACCGGGGCATCTCAGCGCTGGCGGACGGAAGGCCAGGGAAGGTGAAGCTAGACAGATGAAAAGACGACCAGGTATAATCAGTTTCTGAATGCCCAAGGGATATGTGCGCACCATGCATGCACACCATGGAGCTAGATGGACGAAAACAGCTAAGTTTTGATCTGTTTCCCTAAATGCCCAATGATCTTTTGTGCTACGAGCAGCGAGAGGAAGGAAGTTACATAGGGCATGGGCCAAAGCCCTAAATGAGTACTCCCCAGCTCTGCTCCTACGCACCTGAGGAATGCAGGCCAGGTACAGATCTGCAGAGCACAGAGCTCGGGCTGGAACATAAAATGTACAGAGCCCCTGCAATATCTGGGGACCCTGGCTGTGTAAGATCTTACGGGAGGTGTAGAGAGTTTTAACCTGGATTCTCTGTTCAATAGGCAGCCAGTAAAGACGGCGCAAGAGATGAGAGGTATGACAGTACTAAGGGAGGGCAAAAAGTATGTGAGCAGCCTCGTTCTGTGCCCTTTAAAGTCTCTTAGTGACAGTTTTATTTACGCCCAGTAGCAGCCAATCACAATAATCAAGGAGTGACATGACCACCGATTGAATAACACTTGTCGAGTGGAAACATCGAAAAAACCCAAAATGGGTTTTAGACCGCGAAGATGGCCGAAGCATGTGCCTGCCACATTTTTAGTGTCAAGGTCAAAAGAGAGGGTGTTGTCCATCAGGACTCCCAAGTTCTTGACTGCACTTTTCGGGTGCGGCAGAGTGCCTAGTGCCGCAGGCTACCACTGATAGTCCCATTTACGGGTATCGCGGCCTATCAAGAGCACCTCAGTTTTCGAGGAGTTAAGTTGAAAATATTTATCCGCCATCGAGTCTGAGATGGCCAAAACATCCTCTTGGAGTTTCAGTTGGTCTAGAGCTGGATTGTTGGAAAAGGTGCATGTCAATTGTGTGTCGTTGGCGTACGATATCATATTAATATTCCGGGCTTTGACCAGGAAGGCTAGAGGACGGACATACATGTTGAACAACATAGGGCTCAGGGCAGAGCCTTGGGGGACACCACTGCAGAGGGGGTAGGTACTTGACAGGTAGGGAGGAGCATGGATCGGAAAGAAGCGTTTAGATAGAAAAGACGCAAACCAGGCCCAAGCCTTGCCACTGACCCCGATCTTCCTGAGCTGTTAAAGCAGCATCTCTTGGGAGACCTTATCGAAAGGGCACTCCGATTGAGTAAAATCAGTACCGAAGTATTGCCCATGTCTAGAGTAGCCCTCAGCTGCTCTGTGACCACTAAGGGGCGGATTCTGTACTATGTCTAGGCCGGAATCCATTTTGTGAGCTGTCCAAAATATCTTTGACTTCCAAATACTTGGTAAGGCTGATATTAACATGGGACTGCATAATATTGGCCAAGTATGTACGCAGAGAAATTGGCCAGAAGTTCTCCGGCACAGATGCATCCAGTGTTGGCTATTTCAACAGGGGAATGACCTTGGCATGCTTCCATGATGCAGCCAATGACGTGCGGAAAATGTGCTGGCTGACAGAATTGAAATTTTGCTTGCTGCAAGTCCTGTGGTGTGTTTGGAAATCTAATGCACTTATGTATTTCCAGGAACATTGCATCCTGGAATGCATTGAAAAAGCACAACAACACACTTTGGGAGATGCCTCCTGCTACTGCTATACCCCTAGTAGCTCCCTAAGGCTAGGAGTTGCAGGGAACGTAGGACATGCACAAGGTCCTGCGAGTGTGATGCTTCAGTTGTGGTTGCAGGTCAGGTATTAGGTCTAATATGATGGCAGAATTTAACCTATACTTGTCTTATATTTGCTCCTCTGTCTGGCCAAACAATGTAATGTGCATTCTTAAAATGGGCTTTTGTCTCCTCCTCCTTCTCTGTGCTGGAGCCTGGATACTCATCCACCCCGTAATGATGTAGAGTGCAGCCATTATGGAACATGCTGAGGCACTCTAGGCCTGTTTAAATAGGTTGCACCTAGTTACCACCTGATTGGAGTTGGTGGTATTTTGCACATGCAGAAATTCCCTTTTCTAGTCTATTTGCAAATTGAGAATGGCTCCTAGAATACATTTGCAATTACCTAATTGCAATATGCATTTTGCAAATTGCAATTGGGAGTCACAAATTTGGGAATCACAATTTTTGTGATTACTGAAATGTGAGTTGCAAATGCAGGCAATTTTGAATTTGCAAATGGAAGAAATTACTGATTCACAACTTTTGCAACTGCAACATTCCTTGATAGCCCTATGTGAGAAACTATAGATACGTCATTCTCACAGTAATATGGCAAATCCTTTGGATTATGAATTGCTCAGAATGAATGGTATAAGAAATCAATGTCGATTGAATGGGTAGACGTTTAGCTCCGAGTAAGTGGTATAAAATAAATTTGCAGTGCAAGAGTGGAGTAGTATGTGAAATGAGTTGAGAGTTGCTTTGGTGAGTAAAGGCTTTGGTGAGTGCAGTTATGCTCACGACTGGGTGTATAGACTCCTTTGGACACCTCTGGGTGATTATTAATTGGTTATTAAGCTGAGGTAACATAACTATGAAACAATTCCAAATTTGGAACCTAGTAGTTTGGTGAATGCTGGTTATTCACACAAGACTAAAAAATATTTTTGGTCTGTGCAACAGCTTAGTAAGGGTCTGTAAAATGTTATGGCCCAGTTTCATCAGCCTTTGCCTTGTCCTTGCATTGTGAAAGCTGAAGCAGGGACAGTGCAAAGGCTTTAGTCATATTTATAAAAGCTACACACTGGCTATTTGTGCCACCCTATGTGACTTTGTAAAGAATTGTATTGCAATAGAAAGCTTGGAATGCAGTATGTAACATTTCAAGCTGGGAGGCGTTCCATGTGTGGAACATGGGCGTTGCCATGCACTCAACCATTGGTTTTTGTGCATTCCCAGATTTTCTAAAGCTAGTTACACTGGGAATGTGTCAAAATGCTACGACTTCCCCAATGAGGCATAACAAGGAGAAATACCTTTATGTGTACTCGTTATTTCGTCTTTCTACATGCACTGCACTCTGCAGCACACCGAGAGAGGAAAATGCCTTTAAGGATAGTTTTTGTGCAGGAAGCTGCCACTTCCGGCACAAAAACATCCTGTCTGTAAACTAGGCATCCTTGCACTATGCTGTTAGGGTGCCTGCAATTGTGCTAGATAAGCAGGCACTGCACCAGCGCAAGGAGAGAGAATTTCTGAACCTCTCCCAATCAAACAACACAGTGCAGCAGCTTTACTTGCTAGCCTGCTTTGCGCGAAAGATTAGTAAATGTGCCCTTAAATATTATAGTGTTCCAAACAGTTCAAAACCCTGTGTAATTAAAAGAAAACACATTAGTAAGCAGTCTAGTCATATGAGGTAGCAGGCACTGTAAAATATAAATGTTCCTCAGCAACCATTGTTCACAGGCCTTCAATTATCACCTACCAGGAAGCCACCATCTGTTTTTTTAGCAGAAACACTTGACTCATTTAGACAGTGTAAATGATTTATTTTTTTGCCTGTTTATATACTGTATACTAGTCATCCAAAATGCTTACGTGATGTTCTTCCTCTGGAGGGTGCATGTGTATCCATGCCCTGCCATGTATTGATGCAATCACATCAAAACATCCATTTTAAAAAAATTTAAAAAATTCCAAAAAAATGGCAATAAAAATCCCACTAACAGATACTTATTTCTATTTGCCCTGCTAGAAGAACATTTCGAAATGGCTTTTTTGAGCAGTGATATTGGTTACCATTCATTTAAAAGAGATACATTTACAAATTGAAAAGAATAAATGAGCAGTATGGCCAAAAATAATACTTGCAAAGTTTGCTCAAGCTTTCTTTTTTTATGCTCCAAATACTCGCTTTTATTTTATTCATGGATCAGTTATACTTTGTGGACAAGAAACAATTGCACCGCTCCAGGCTTTGCTAAAGCAGTTGTCAAACAGATCCAATGTACGCCATCCACTTCTCCTAATACTTCCCCATCAATCACACTGATACATCTAGCTTTCCAACCTCAAGAAAGAGATCTTTGGCTTAGCTACTTTAAGAGAAATGTAATTGCCAGATGTACGACTCGCAAATTGTAATTTACAACAGTGCCTCCGACACTGTTTGCAATTCTTAATGGGGTCGCAAATTGCATATCTCATTAATATTCATGAGGCAGGTGCAATTTGTGAAACCATTGGGAATGGCTAGCACTCCCAGGGATGGTGGCCTGCTAGGGTCAGAAGACCACCATGCCTGTTGACTGTTTTATAAACAAAGCAATTTTATTTTTTTAAATGCAGACTGCTTTCTTTAAAGGAAAATAGGTTGCATTTAAAAAAGAAAAATTAAATGTTTCTGTTTCATTTTTTAAGAGTAGGCAGTCGTCCGTGGGACCACTGCCAGCTCTTAACAAATATTTTCGCATCCATTCACAAAGGGGAAGGGGTCCAAAGGGGACCTCTTCACATTTGTGAGTGCCTTCCCACCTACCTGAAGTAGGTGGTAAACTGCAAGTGTTTTGCAACCACAATTGCAGTCGCAAAACAATAGTACATTGAAGTGTGAGTCGCTATTAGGAAGGGACGGCCTTAGCACACCTCTTCTTAATTGCAAGTTGCAAACCCTATTTTGCGAGTCATTAATAGGTTACTGTCAGAAATGGGAGTTTTAGTAGGCTAGGGCGCGGGCCAAAACCAGGCAAAAACCACGACTCTAGTCAGGATAAGTGAGTGACACGTCTAAAATAATCCCTGCTCACCCCCTTGGTTGCTTGGCACGAGCAGCCAGGCTTATCTTAGAGGCAGTGTGTAAAGTATTTGCACATAACCAACAGTAAGACGGTGTATGCACCACAAAAGGACATGACACCAGTTTAGAAAAATATCCAATATTTTTATATAATTAAAACCAGACCAAAAACGATGAAAATCCACAATACTATACTTAAAAGTTCACAGTTTAAAAATACGTTGATTAAAATGAGTTCCTTGTGTGGATAGCTCCGTCCGGGCTTCCACAGCGTCGTGAGCACATAAATCCAAAAACAGTTCTGGCTGATCGCGGGGTCGCAGACCAACTTCGGTGTCAGGAAGACCCGCAAAAAGTATCTTTCAGAGATGCAGGGCAATGGGGCTCTTGAAGTCACTCACGTTGCAGGTTAAGCTCCTTTCTGATGGGATCAGGAGCACTGGTGCCAACAGGCGTCGGGTGCTGTGGTGTGAAGTGCAGTGGTGCGGCGTGCGGTGCCCCCAGGTCACGGTTCAAGCAACAGCTCCGTGGCGGCGTCAGATGGCGTCATCTGTGAGACCAGGGTTGCGATGCAAGATGGAGGCGGTGCTTGTCACGGTGCTAGCAGGTCACAGTGCAAGCAGAGGCGTTGTCGTTGCTGAAGCGCTGTCGTCGGCTGACGAACTAGGGTCAATGAAACCGGCGTCAGTGGGCCAAATCTGCAGCGTGGGATGAGGGCTGTGCGTCATGTAACTTCTGAGTGGTGCCCCCAAACCACGGTGCAAGCAGCGACGTCGGAAGTGGCTGTGTCAGGAAGGCCACGGTGTTGTTGTGTAGTGAGGCGGTGCAGAGTGCGGGCCCACAGGTCACGGTGCGAGCAGTGGCTCGGTGATGGCTTCAGCAGGTGCCGTCGGTGAGACCAGGGTCACGGTTCGGCATGGCGGTGGTACCCTCTGCAGTGCCAAAGCTTCGGCATGAAGCAAGGCGGTGCGGAGTGCAGTGCCCACAGGTCGTGGTGCGAACAGTGGCTCGGTGGAAGTGTGAGCAGGCGTCGTTGGTGAAACCAGGGTCATGGTGCGGCGTTGTAGCGGTGCCCTCTGTGGTGCTTTCAAGACATGGAATCGGCAGGGTTGTTGTAGACGTCGTCAAGTGGTGTTCTTCGGGTTGCAGCACAAAACACACAGTCCCCCGTGCTGTGGTTCGAACAACCTGAAGTCTTTGCTGTTCCTGAGACTTTGTGAACAGGGGGCAACCTCTACCTCAAGCCCTTGGAGAGTCTCACCAATTCGGTTGCAGAAAGTCCCGTCCAGGACTTTCACTGCCCAAGACAGAAGCAGCCACTGTAGTTCAGCCCAGCAAAGCACGCATCAAAGCTGTTGTTCCTTGTAGCAGATTCTCCGGCTCTTCATCTGTGCAGTCTTCTTGATCCAGATGAATTTTAAAGTTCAGGGGTTTGGGACCTAGTATCTGTACGTAAAAATCCTTTGATCTTCCAGTCAGAGGGTGTCAGTGTCCAGGCATGAGGTGGAGACGGCTTTGTCAGAGGCAGACCAAGTGCTTTGAGGTGCAAGGAAATCTTCTCCCTCTTTCCCCCATCGTAACCCAGGTCTATTTAGCCCTTTCCTGACCTACCTAGACTATTGTGAGCCACCCTGCTTCCTAGTCACAGGCAATCCACATTCCAGCAGAGGCACACGGGATGACCGAGCAAAATAATACCCACTTTCTAAAAGTGGCCTCTATGAACTCAGAATGAAAGGGGCACCCTCACTAAAGGCTGTGTCTTTAGACACTGAGGTCAGTCATACCAAACTTCGTTCACTTTTCGGGCTACGTACGTGGGTGGCAAATCCGTGCTGCAGGCCCACGAGTAGCGCTTGACTCACAAGCCCCCCGCACCCGCAGTGCCCTTTACTGGGGACTGACAAGTAAGTCACACATCCCATCATAACACAATTTACCACAGGAGCACCAGCGCTTTACCACTGTGTAGCAGCACAAAAAGTGCACAGAAACGTTATACCAGCAAAATCAAAGTCAAAACCGGGAGGCAGAAAGCAAAAACTCGGGGGAAACATGCCAAAAGATGCCAAGTCTAACAGTTACCAACTCACTAAATATGGTCTGTACATGGGGCAGACCAATTTTGTGGTTGCAAACCAGCCGATTTCTCTTTTGCGTCCGCAAAAAACGTACATCTGGCCCATAATCTCCACAAATCACAAATGCAACTATTTGAAGAAATTTAGAAAGCACATTGATGATCACTTTGGGGCCAATTCAAAAAGGTAATCTGAGACAAAAGTCCAACTTGACGACTTTTGGTATTCACACAGGATATTTACAAGTCGTATTTTAAGATCCACACTCTGGCCTGAATCTCCGCATCCGTGCCAGAACAGCCGCACGCGGGCTAGAATCTCTGCAGTCAGGGAAGAATCTTTGGCTCGAGCTGGATGAAGTGTAATCGACTACACCTGCAGTCAACTGACACCACTTGCAATACATGCATTATGCACCAAATAAAAGCAGCAGACAAATAAGGCCCAGTTTTGGCCACACAGAGTTCCTGAATGCCTGCTCTGTGCCTTGCCTCAAAAAATGAACGAAGTAAACAGAGGAGGAGACCACCATGATCTTTGAGTTCATTGTTAGATGCCACACAAGACTCCATGGTTTCCCCCCTTCTAGCATCATTGGCACACAGAAGGCAGCCCTATGGCAGCATTTAGCCACTGCAGTCACACAGTTGGGGAAAGATGTCCCCACTATAACTGACATAAAGAAGAAGTACCAGGATAAGAAGAGGCTGAGAAGGAGAAGTACAGCGCGATTGAGGTGGCCAAAGCTCTCCTTGGTGTACAATTTGGACCCTGCCCCATCTCACCCTACCAGAGGAAGATGTCCTCAACACCATGCACCCCCACATGCTCCATGGGTTGCCTGTGAGTGATGTCTGCAATGCGGTACCAAGTAAATGTGATGACAATAACATGGATATGAAATGTTTGTCTGTGTTGCACCACAATTACGACTATGTAAGTTGCCCAAAGTATGTGTAAATGCATGGTGAGTCAGAGCCTCATGTGTCTCCTTTTGTACGTTGCACTACAAATCCCAGAATCCTTGCAGATGTACATTTTTTGTTTGATGACTTTTCTCTGTTCTCCTCTATTGACACATACAGCCAGAGTACAGTCATCCACTGTAGCAGAGTGCCCTCCATCTGCTGGGAGGCAACAAGATCAGCCAAAGCAATCCATACCACCATCCAAAACTGGTGAGTAAAAGTGGTCAGGAGAGGGTCCAAAAGCCTACATTGTTAGCAGACACCTCATGGTCATATTGCATTTATTCCATCAACAATGCCAGACCTGTGAACTGAACTCTGAAATCTAGTTCATCACATGTGGCAAATGGAAAGTTAACTGGCAAACACACATATTTTTGTAGGCCCAATGATGTTGTCCAGGTATCCAGTCCCCACAGTGACATCTGCTACAAGGGTGGCTATGACATCTGGTCAGAAACCACACACAGGGCAGCAGAGGGACCCTGGCAAGTAAACCCAAGAATGATGTACCTGAATGCTCATGCTTATAAAATGTGGATTTAATGTTGTATGTGTCTAACACCATTGTTGTCCCTCATCTCAATATGCCCACATATGGCACATTACAGCTTACCATATCACACCATGTTGGCTAGTGATAAGATGACTCTAAATGTATGGCAAGTGAGTGCAGTATGTGCATAATAGACATTATTGTGTCATATAAAGTGGAGTATCCACAATTACATTGTAAGTCCATGACATGAAAACGATCAAGCAAAATCCAAGGGCCCAAAATGTATGGAAATTGTTGTGGATGAGGGTCGCACTCATGCCAATTATGTTGTGTTGTTTGGGGAGGGCCGTATGGGCTGCTAAGGTGGATGCAGAGGAAGTGAAATATATACATCTGGTGGCTGAACAGCACTACGTAAATCCAGTAGTGGCTGCAACGATCCACACAACTACATTTTGCCACAGTGTGTGATTCTAGTCAGATGATTAATACAGCTTGACTGCGACTGCTACCGTTTTCACATATAATAAATGACAGGTTAAATATATGAGTTCAGGATGTGTGCTGTACAAGACCTCATTCATTGACAGCTAAAGTCTACCATGGAACAGAACAAATGTGTGATCTTCCAATCCTAAATGCACATTATGACTCCATGGGCTGGGAAGCACAAATGTTCCCCAAAATAAACCTGACCATTAGATGTCTCACATTTAAACTCTCCAATGCAGTGATATGATCTGATGTCGAAAGAAGAAACTGGTCTTTATGTTGAGGTACACTTCTTTAGATTTTAAATAGTAAGGGGGACCCCCTCGGAGGAGCTGAGGTCAGGGAGAAGAGGGGAACATTTTTACATGTATTTTTGAATAACAAATTATGATAAATCAATGTTAAAGCATCAAAGTGTATAAATCACGTGTAGCCCTTATTTGATGTTGTATACACAAATTAAAGTAATATAGGTCGTGAGGGAGGCTGTTGCAAATATCACGTCATTAGATTTGTCAACATCATACTCATGATGCATAATGTGCCTAACAATGAAGGTATATCCAAAGGTAGGTGGAGGAGTTCACCATTATTACACCCTTCCTTCAAATATCAGTTCAGGGGCAGCTCCTCCACTAGGGTGGAGGCGCGTTGCCCCACTGCTTTCGTGCAGTTTGAGAAAGCCAAAACATAAAATGGTAATAACTTTTAGTTAATACCACTTTATGTCTGCTTTGCACATTGCAGGCGAGTGGGTGGGCAGGGCTACTTTGCTCTTTGAGCAGGGCAGGGAGGGAGTTGTTTGCAGCACTCCTGAGTGCACAAAGACTTTTTGGTAAGCCCTCTCGGGCCTCCCAATCCAGTCATGTGCACTCTGCCCTTCTTCATGCAGCCTGCATTGCTTGCAGTGTTGTGATTGGCTTAGGGGAGGGAGCCTGGTTGCCTGCTTCCTGTTACTGTCAGAGGCAGGAAAGCAGGAGAGCAGGAACAGTGAAAACTAGGGACCTGGCAGAAAGGTAGTTTTTTAATTTAATTTTTATTTTTTTACCCACCTCCTAATGTGACCCCCTCCCCGCACGACCCCCCATGTCCGTTCCTATGGACCCTGTGTAGGTATCAACCCAGGCGGTAATAGACAGGACTTGCCCACGTAATAGTGATAGGACACAACAACCCACTTCCGTAGCAAAAGACAGTATCTTTTATTAAGACAAAATTCATTAAGAAACCACAATAACAATAATGTTTTTTTTAAAAGAAGGCATGTAAAAACATGCAATACATATGAGAAATTAAATAAAATACAAAATAAGAGATAATCCACAACAATCACAATTTCATAAAAGTATAATGTTAATTCCTGAGTCAAACATAAATAGGTATGTAGTCCTCTGGACCCACCATCCCACCCTCCGCTCCCGCCGCTGCTGTATCAGTTACTTCTAATACATGTTTGTCTGTTAACGTCATGTCATGTTAATGTCAGTGCTGTGTGGAGGTAACATCCGAAAACTCCTGCTGGTGTTCAGGGACCAGCATATAAAGGTGAGGAGGAAAACATGTGGCACACTGGACAGAAATAGCATATAACTGGTCTATGACATTGAAATATATATGTTAACTCATTGCTCTCATCCTGTGTACTTGAATATGGACATGTATGTCTCGTTACAGATGCTGACAAGATTTCATCTGTGCTGCCGACAATACCATCTCGGGGTATGCAAGACATCTTGATTGGATCAGTCATACCCATTTGCATTTGTCCATCAGGTAAGCGTGCCATAAAGTGTTCCCAAATATGGATTCCAAAATCACTCAGAAGATCTAAATCCTTGGGGAAGGGCTTTAGCAGATTTATCCCCTTCCGCATAGCATCTGTAGTTGGTTAGTAAAATGTTACAGACACACTCTTTCTTTTATGTGTGTTCACTTCTTTATCACCCTCTGTCACCATTTCACTTTATTGTGGTCCTGAAGAAAGCCTTCCAATTTTTTCATACAAGGCTGCAACATGTTGACCAGTAGCATAATAAAGACCAATCACTAGTCTTCATACATAATCCACATTTCTGCTTTTAACAAACCCTGGACCGGTGGGAAAAAATAATTTAACAGTACGAATCCCCAGAGGTATTTTTAATTCACACTACTTCACCACACACACAAAACATTCCCTCTCCGCTGTAACCAGGCGTCGTTGCACAGTTGGGTAGCATTCGGCTACTCAACTGGGAACCCGATGATGAAGCATGATACCAACTAGGTTGGTGTGTGAGGGTTCTGCTAACAAACCCTAGTGGTGTGGGGCACTACAAGCATTACAGAGCTGTCTATCTTGGGTCCATCTAAATTGATTGTGATATATATATATATATATACCTGGGGACAGGGATGCTCCCACGCAACAGTCCTTGCTCTCCTTTTTTGTTCTTCCTTATGGGTTAACATCATATAATATTGCTTTTAGTGCTACTTTGCAGCCTGTCGACTAAATGTCATATGAAAAGCAATATTAATGATTCCCCTCAACCTACAGTTTGCTTTGTGTTTCCAGGCAAACACTTAAATTAACTTGTCACAGGTAAGATATTTAGTTTAAAAGCGTGGGTTTATTTTTTGTTTACTTTTCTTATCTTTCAGTAAAAATATAGTAAAAGCCAAAGTAAATCTAGTTGTGTATAGGAGAACACTATTTGTATTGCATGTAACTTGCAAAGAACACTAAATACGGCCCTCCCTTGCAAAAACACACTCTCTTTCGTTAGATTAACTTCCTGTTGATCACCTGCTATTGTTTAAATGTACGTCCAAATACTTCAAAACCACAATTAAAGAATGTGCTGGTTGGAAAGGTGCACTGTGAAGCTTTAATACTTCTCATTAAGTTGCATTTTGTGCTTCTCACATTACAAGGACAGAGACTTTTAACATAAATATGGTATTTCTCTTCATTCTCTTCTCATTCACAGTACTAGCATGTTTTTATTAAGGGCCCTATGACTTCTGAGTGGAGTTTTGCTTCTTTTCAATTTGTCATAAAATACAGAAAACAATACATCCGTGTAAAATAAATGGTGTTATATTAAAATGTTTATTTAAAGCTCCATGTGTTTTTGATTGCAAAACTACAAATGGAAGCACTGCACTGCGTTACTGTATGTTTAACCCTAAGCAGTTATTGATACTATTTCAGAAAGAATACCAATAGACATAGGAAATGCTAGTTCTGTTCAGAATATATAGAAATAAGTCTTTAGAATGAAAGTATATTTATATTTGCCTTACTGCAAACTGTGTTAAATTGCAATGTATCAGGGCATTTTCAAGTTGGAGAAAGTCTTTGGCTACACTAAACACGGCGTCTCTGGGATGTGGCTATGTAATGTAGTACACTATAATAATAATTAGTATCCTGTCACTTCCAATAATAACATCCAGTTTGAAGCATGCCTTGTACCCACAGCAAACTAGGAGAGAGAAGGCTGGGTCCTACAGCACCTAGACAGAAATACACATGAATTGTCATGGCATACTATTCCCTCTCTTTCAAGTGTATCAAAGTGTCATATGTGACTCAAACAGCTGTGATAGGCTGAATGTGACACTATGGTGTCAGAAAGGATGCCCACAGTACTCACTCTAAAGATTCTGCAGGGCTCAGAGGAGTTATTTCTGCCCATTCATGTCAATCCATTGTGACCCTCCTAGGAGGAATTTCACAGCTCATTCAAGGCTAAGCTCCTGCTGAGAGTTGGTTTAGTTGAATAGTAAGTAATCTTCTGAAAGAGTAGGCAGGTAAGGAATAACTTTCAAAGACTTACTCTTCCTTAATATTTATAACAAATCTGATGTCATTATTAAGTTGGATTTTTAATAATGAATAAAATGTAGTGGTTTGTTATTTTTCTAGCTGGCTTTCCCGAGTTACGTGTTAGTATTGTAACCTGCACTCTGGTTTTCTACATAGGACAGCTAGGCGTGTCACAGTGCAAATAGCTTTTTTGACCTTACACTGTCAGGACTTTGTAATATTAATTTTAAATCTGTCCCATTTTTAAAAACCATGCATCTTGCATTGTGGGCTACAAGTCCTACAAGGGTGACTTACTAATATTTAAAAGTGAGGTATTTAACTGCCATAAAGGGTTATTTTGAAAAATCACACTTCAGATTTTACACTGCAGTGGTTAGGCTACCATTGGTAGGCTCCTAGCCACGTTTACACAGCCACTGCAGAGAATGCCACTATAGCTGCACCACATACTATAAACTACCGGCAAGCTGAATGTGGCAGTCAGGAATAAGCCAATTCAGATATGTTTAAAGGGAGAACATGGGCACATTCCTATGGGTTAGCAGGAGTAAGATGCACACATTTCTAAAAACATCAAAAATAGAACCCAGAAAAAGGCAAAACATCCAGGGTGAACATACACAAAAAAAGTTAGACTGCCTACAAGGATTTTATGTCCTTTTGCGTAGGCTTAACATAGAGACAATGAGTAAAATATTTATGCAGTACTCAGACAGTAGTAAAGCCAAATCACCAAACAAGAAAAATCCCAAAAGATTTTTGCAAAATAGTGAATATTTTTTTGATTTATGTAACATCAAAATACCAAAACCCCTAATCAGTAGAGCCAGATTTTTTTTTTTTAAGTCTAATTTTTTTTTTAAAGCACCAAATAGCATTAAGCAGAACATTGGTTCTGCTGGACTGTGGCAAGAGGAATATTTGAGGCTGACTGAGAAGTAAGTCATGGTTATAAAGTTACCTTTTCACTATGGAACTTTTATGGAGGTAAAAAAGCTTTAGCAGGATCTGGTAGCTGGTGGTTCCAAGGAATGGCTCAACCATAAGTGGGAACTGCTGTGTAAAGTCACAGAGCTGATTGGAGGTTGCTTGTGTCCGGTCTGATAAAACCGTAAATTGAGTGCTGTTGGGTGTCAAAGCTGGGGAAGCCGTCAACACCGTTTGTTGGCACTGAGAATCAGCGCAGAGACTGCAGAAACTTTCAGTTAGGCAGGCAGGAATACACTCTGCCCATAACTAAGTGTCCATGACCTTATTGAGAGTACTTAGGGGTCAGGGGTCACTCCTGCAGAGGGAATCATGTCAAGTCCAATTGAGTATTGTCTGCTGGGAAGAAGGAAAAGATCTCTCAAAGTTTATTAAGTCTTTGTAACACAAACAGGCCAATCTTCTGACCTGTAGAATCACCTCTGGGGTCCTGGATACATGTGAAGCAGATCCAGTCTTCTCAGGTCTTAAGACAGCAGGGCAGTCCACTTCTAAGTCTTCCTCAGGTCCAGCAGTATTCTGAGGAGAGTACTAGGGATGCCACATTTAACCACGGTGCCAACCTATAGGCAGGGGAAACTCCTGGCCACTTTCTTACCAATGATTGCACCCCTTCCTGTGAGTTATACTGTAGGAAATTCTACAGTGCCCCTCTCCCCCCAAAACCATCATGGCAGAACCTTGCTCTCCCTGTACAAAGATCCTTTACCAACACTAGAAGTGCAGCCCTGCACATGACCAAGCCCTCCTCTGTAGTCACTCATAACGAGTTTTGGGGACAGCTTCACTCCCATTGTGCCTGATGCCTGGCTGGTTAGCAGGACAAAGGAAAGGGTCAGAGCCAGTTGCTAGCTACATCTGCTTGTGACAAAGTAGTCCCCTTTAAAGTCAATCAACTTACTGGGTATAATCCCAGGTCATCCTTTTGAAGGGAAAGACAACAGCACCCTACATCCAAAGGTCTTTATCCCTGTCTAAGGAGCAGTTCACACTTCAAAACAACAATAGAGGGAGTGTAGAGGTAATGATAGAATCACCCTCCTGGCTAGTATTCATAAACAAAAAGATTCTATCAATGTGTGGTTATGGATTTTAAATTTTTATCTTTTGGTGAAAAACTAATACGTGAATTGCGAACTAGGCTCTCTCTTAGAGTGACAAGACAAGGGCACTATGTGCTTTTAAAATACCCCTCACACACAAAGAATCCCTTAGTGTCATGCTTCATCATTGGGGTCTTCCCGTCCCTCTACGGGGCGGGGCGTGCTACGACCTACGAACTACGCGGGAGCACTGTTATTGTGACAAAGACTATGTGTAAGTGCAATGTAGGTGTGATCAGTGAAGTGTAGGGACCTATTTCAGTGAGTGCAAAATAAAAAGATAAAAATTCCCTGGCAAGTAGAAAAAATATATTTTATTAACTTCTCTGGCTGGGAACATTAAAAACGGGTTTGTGTGGTAGGGCTATTAGCTCACTACCTGGTATGGAAAGACAACAGCACCCTACATCCAAAGGTCTTTATCCCTGTCTAAGGAGCAGTTCACACTTCACCATAGGAGAGACATCATCTGCCAGGGGACGGTTGACATACTTACAAAAGACTTTTAGAGGATTTAGGCAGCAAACTTTCTAAAAGTACCTTTTGCCCAAACAAGTTTCCAAAAGTGCCTTTTACCCAATAATTAGAAAAGTATGATTTCACCATTAAATCGGTATTGAATAACTATTAAAATAAGTCCTTGAATTATATTTGTAACTACTTACAACCCAACATCATCATTATACGTTGTTATAATGTAATCCAGTGTTTCCTATAAAACAACTAACCTTGCCACAGTGACAAGGGTTTTTGGGGGTGTTTCACTGTTGGGACATGTTTAACATTCTTTTTTACATGTCCTTTTTAAATACCATCCACGCTGCCCAATGGGGCAACTTTCTCTACTACAAGGGCTGTCCTATTCAGGTACCCTACTTTCACAAGGGACACATTTGGATAGTTTCTATTCCTTGTTGGTAACAATGGCTATACAAGCCCTCTACACCAATATTCCCCAGCAAAAGGCTTTACTGTTTTTTATTTCAATTTTATTTACTCACTTACTTTTACATACACTGCACCATCACCTGTATCACCCACTTTCTGCATATGAATTGTCAGTTGTATGTTTTTACTGTTCATACAAAAAACAATCAAATTGATTGTCTGAATGATTTCTGTCACATTGATTGTGATAGTAGGGCAACTGAATAGGATAGCCCTCATAGTAGTGAAAGGTCTTATAAAAGGTCTCCTTTTGGAACATATTTTCCATACATATGTCCTTTATTACCCTAGTTCCATTGTAATATGGGGTGCCCCATATTTTGTTTTGATTATTGGACAATAAGGCCTACCTTAGTGAGGACTTATGCATATGTAAAAGAAATGTGTAGCTTAAAAACTGCACAGCCAGGCTGCTGTGGCAAACATGCTTTACAGTTCTACTGAAGTGAACGGCTCAATGTGTACTGCAGCCAATTAGTAATAATTATTTTTACCTGCCCTGTGTACATTTGGTGCCATATACTAGAGACTTAGAAGTAAATTAAATGCACCAATCAGGTGTATGTCAACTCAAGCGGGTTTCAAGAGAGCATGGCACTTTACTTCTGCATAGCAGGAGTAAAGTGCGCAGAGTGCTAAAGCCATCAAAAACAGTTACGGAAAATAATCTGACAGAGCTCCACATAAAATCTGGTCATTTGCAACAATCCCTATAAGAGACAATCATTTTTGGCTTGACTGAATGATGCCCCATATATGCCCTTATGCCAGGTGAAGGTTTTTGCTATGCTGACTTCTGACACCACTCAAATTTCAGTTGGTTGTCCTCCCCTATTCCTTCACTGAATGGAGAGGAAATATTTTCAGCCATTTCACATAACTGCATGACTGCATCACACATAATCAAACGTGCATTGATAAGCATAGCTGGTGCTTGCTACATTCTGGATTGCTACTGATCACTTTCATATCACTTCATTAGCATACAGGACTAAAGATAGTTTAAGACAATGGAAATTAATGTTTCGATTGCAGTTAGATGAAGACTTTCAGTTCCCAAGCAGGTGTGGGCATAGCCAGGGAATTGATAGTAGACTACATGCTGTTTAAACATGTGCTATAAATTATTGACATCTTTTAAACAAAGTAGCAAGACAGAGTACACATTAAACAGTGAACAGATTACACCCAACATTACATTGACAAATGGCATCGGAACATAAAATGAAGGTTGAGGAAAATAGCTCAGCAAAGTTAGTAATGGTTAGACATTGGATAGGTCATTGCTTCCCAGTATGGGCTGTGTGTTTCTATGTTTCTGTTCCGGGTCTGGTGGCTCAGTGGACTAATGAGGCAACTGTAGACACATGCGTTCGACCTCATGGTCACAGGTTCAAATCCGAGTGGGTCCACTCAGCATTTCATTCAACGGAGATCGATAAAATGAGAACCGTTGGGTAACAATTACCACCTGTTATTCAGCACCAAGATGCCTACGGGTGAACGTGTGCTTTACGAATACACGTTATGTATTTATATGGTGCCTTTGACCGTATGTAGAAACATTATCGCAGTGCAAGGGTACAGTGTGATAGAGAGCATGTGTGAGTATTCATGCGTGTGACATAGGGCACATGTACTAGCGAGTCCACTTGTTCGAGAGAGACAAAGTATAAGTGCTAGTGTGAGAGAGTAAGAGGTGTGTGGGTGACGGTATGAACATATGAGGAGGTATGTGTTGCGTCGGTTTTGAAAATATGCACATGCAAGTAAGTGTGCATGAGTCTGTGTTCCATTAGAAACCACACACCATTACCCCCAGGTCCCTTATGTCCTCGTCCCATTCATAAATAAGTGGAGATAACTATCTCCCGACAGAAAAAAAGAGCAGAGGCATGCTGGGACCCTAATACTGCCCCTCCCACCGGGAGTACATAAGCAGTACTTACCCAGCATCCCGTCTGTTCTTTTTTCTGTCTGTCGACAGTTTGATTGTAGAGGTGCTGCTCCTGCTGGGCTTGAGTGGCTTCTGTTCCTGGTCTACCCCCTCCGGCTGCCTGGCTGTGCGGGCGGGGTAGCTGGTTCCTTGCCTCCCGGTCTGCTGGGCTTACTGGGAGGCTTGGTTTCTCGGCCAGCTCTTTGCTTCCTTTGTTTGGAGTTTTCTGCCGGCCCTTTGCGGCTGGTGAGCCGGCCTCCCAGGTCCTTCCGGGTTGCTGTTGTCCCGTCTTCCTGGAGCATGGCCGGGTGAAAGATGTGCCGGTCTCCTGGTTCTCCTGCCTTCCTGCCCTGCCTTTGATGTCTGGTGGCTGCTTACTGGAGTCCGGCGGGGGGGGGGGGGGCTTGTTGCTGTTCGCACCCTCCCTCCAGGGTGAGTCCCGCATAGCGGTGTGCCAATTTTCTCCCTTTTGTTTGGCGGTTCTTCCACATTGAGGGGGCTGCGGGCGGGGCTCCGTTGTTTGTCTGCTGCGGGGGCCCGCCCGGCTGTGGGGATGATGATGATGAGCATGTGTGGCGGGGGCTGGCTTAGCGGCGGCGGTCCGGCAGCCTGACTCTGACCTCGGGGCTCTTCTTGCTTCCCCCTGGCCTCTCTGGCTCTCTGCGGTGTTCGGCGGGCTGCATTGGCTACCTTGGGAGGGCGTTGATAATGCAGGCTTCTTGGCGCCGTTGGCTGCGCGATTCCGTCACGCGCTCCCAGCATCTGGTTCGTTTTTGCTTCAGACCCATGGGCTGAGCTGTGGCTGATGTCTGCGGGCCTGTTTGTGTTGATACTTGCACCTTGGCTTCTAGGGCCCCCTCAACACGCTTGCTGGAGGGTTGACACTTGTGGGGCTACGGGCTGCCGCTGTTGGTGCTTGGGGGCTGGGTTTGTGCCGGTGGTTCCTCTGCCTCCTGGGGGGCCGGTCTCCTGGTGACCTGGACGTGGGGGGGGGGTGCTTTGTTTCTGGAGTTCGCCCCCTCCTTCGTGTGTGTCCCGATTGCCTATCCATGGGGGCCTGCAGCGGCTGTGTTTGTGTGTGCTGCGTATACTGCTGTGCGTAGTGCAGGCAGGTGAGTCGGTCCTGTGCACGCCCTGAGCCGTCTGGTTGACCGTGTGGTCTGCGGCGCCTGCCTCAGGAGAGCTTGCTCTTCGGTTTGGCTGGGCCTTCTGGTCTCCTTGTTTTGGCTCTGTTTTCGCGCGTTGGTTTATTCCTCATAGGGGTTAGCTGTGTGGCTCTCTTTCTCCTGCCCCTCCCCGCATGCCTGGACTTGGCGGTGTATTAGCTGGGCCTTCTGGGTTTGCCGTGTTTTGTTGCGGTGGCTCCAAGTGCTGCCGGGGGTTTGACTATTTGGCCTCGTTCTTGCATGGCTTTTGCTCTGCCTCTCTTCCTTCCTCCTGCCTTTTGCCCTGGCTGGTGGGCAGGTCGCTGTTGCTCTCCATGCTGTGGCGGTGCTCTGTTGCCCGAGGGCTAGTCTTACTCGCGGCTTGCTTGTTCCGTGTGGTGGCCTGCTGCGCCTGTGGGTCCTCCTGGTCTCCTTCCCCGCTATGCTTCTTGCCTCTTCTCTGGCTCCTCTTTTTTGTGTGTCGGGGGGGGGGTTTGCTCTGCTGCTGCCCGCCCCTGCTCCTTATTTCTCGCGGCTGCCTTCTGGTTCAGGGTGCTGGCCTGTTTTCAGGTTCGGTACTCTTTTGCCTGCTGCCCCTCTGTGCCTTTTTGTTTGGGCGCTGGCTTTCTTAGCCTGGGTTTGGTTCCCTTTTGGGGTGCCTCCCTTGGGTGTTCCTCGCCCTTGGTCTGCGTGGTGGGGGTTTCTGCCACCGTGCTTCTCTCCTTGGTTCGCTGCCTTCTGGTGGTGTCCCGGCCCCTGGCAGCTCGTGCTCTGTGTTTTGCTTGCTCCTGGGGTTCCCTGTGTTGTGGGGTTTCTCCTGCCTGCTTGCTTTCGCCTTGCCCTCTGCACTTGGACTTATGTTTACCCTTCTTCGGGTTCCTCTGCGGCTCCCTTCCCCCTGTTGGTGGTGGATTGGTGTTCCGGTTCCTTGAGGGGCTGCGTAGGGGTGCTTTCTGTTGGCTCCCCTGGATTCCTGTCTACACTTTCTGTTCCTCTGCGGGCCTCCTTCTTGGGGGTCGCGGGTGTGGGTGTCTTGACCTGGCCTTGGTGGGGCTGTGTCCTCCCTTGTTTCGGGTGGCCTTGCCTCTGCTTTGGGCCGGCTGTTGGGTTCTGCCCATGCTCTCTGGCCTGCTGGTCCGGCGCCTCCACTTCCTGGCTTTGGCGTGGTTGGTCGGGGTGCAGGGCGCAGGGGCACCTGGTTTTCTTTTTCACCTCCCCTGGGGGGGGAGGGCGTGGCTTTCCTGGTGCTCTCTGGGGTGCTCTGTCTGCACCTCGGTGGTTCATGCTGCCTTGGCTGTGTCCCTGTTCTGTTCTGCTTTGCTCCGGCCTGGGGCTTCGGGTATGGTCCCGGGGCCTTCTTTGTGCTTGGTTGCTTCAGTGGTCTGGTTGCTTCTGTTTCCTCCTTGCCGACCCTGGCTGTCCCTGTGCTTGCCTTGGGCTTGCTTGCGGTGTTTCCTGCTTGCCCCTCCTGGTGCTGCCTGTGTTCCTGACTGGTTTTGTTCCCAGTTGGGCTTCTCTGGCTGCGGTTGTTGTCCGCCTGTTCTTCTTTGCTGTGGCGCTTCCTCCCCCCTCCCCCGTTTGTGTTTCCGGTGGTGGTTCGCCTTTTGGGCCCTGGGGTTCGTGCTGCTGCTATTTTGGCCTGGCTGTCTTTGTTGCTGCCTTGTCCTTGGCGGGGCGCCTGTTTTTCCCCTCTTCTGGTCTGCCATTCTCCCGGTTGGTGGCCTGTGGCAGTGCTCGGGGTCTGCTCTGCTTTGGTGTCTGCTGGGGCTTTCTGCTCCCGCTTGTCGGGGCTCTGCTTCCTTGCCTGGGCTCTCTTTTGTGTCCTGGCGGGGTGCTCTTCTGTTCTGGCCGCTTCCTGTTGGTCCTTCGGGCCTTTTTTTCTGTGTGGCTGCAGTGGTCTGCCGGCTTCTGGCTGGTTCTGGTTGTCCTCAGCCTGTGCCTCCTGGGCTCTCTGACTGTTTTTGCCTGCTCGGTGGGGTGTCTTCGTGGGCGTTTCCTGGTTTTGGTGTCCTGATTCGCTCTGCCTCCCTTGTGTTTCCGGGCTTGGTTCACGGGGTGGGTCTGTTTGGGTGCCCCCTCCCCCTCCCTCTCTCGGGTTGGGGTGCGGTTCCGAGTTGCTTTGCCTCGGTGGGGTCCTTCCTCCAGGCGGCGGATTCTCCGTCTCCTGCTGCCTGGCCCTCTCTTTTCTCTCTTCCTCCGGCTTCCGCTTTGGCGGTTTTCTCTGCTTCTTTCCGGTTCTCTGTGTGGTCCGGCGGGGGTATGCTGGGGGTTCCCTGCTCCTCCATGCCCCTTTGCTGTGGCCTGTCCGTGTGTGGGCTCCCTCCGGGGTTTTTCTTCTGCCTGCGTCTCTGCTGGGTGGTTCGGTTGCTTGGCTGTGGTCCTGGCTTCCTAGTTCCTTTGGCTCTGTTTCTGGGTTCCTCTCCGGCTTTGCTGGGGTCGGGCCTTGTGGTCTTTTGGTCTGGGTGCTGTGCGCCCTGTGGCTGTTTGTTTTACGGCTGCTCCTGTCCTTGCTGGTTGCTTGGCCTGGGTGTGGGGTGCCTGTGCGGTTCCCTGCCATGTTTACTCCTGTTTTTTTCTGCCCTCGGAGCCTGGTGTGGGGGCTGCTGGGTGTTCCCCGGTTGCTCTGGCCTCTGGCCCTGCTCTGTTTCCCTTCCTTTTGGGGTTGGGGGTTTTCTGTGGGCCGCGGCCGGTGGCTCTGTCCCCGCCCTTGTTGGGCTTGTACTGTTCCGGTCTTGTTGGCCTCTCCTTTGTTGGTCGGCTTTCGGCTGGTGCTTCTGGGGGCGTCTCTGGCCTGTGGTCTTTGTGTTGGCCTTCCCTTCCCCTGCTGTTCCAGGTTCGGTGGTCTTCCCGTTTTTTTTGGAGGGGCCTGCTGCCCTTTTGGTTTTTTGCCCTTCGGGGTTCTTAGGGTGTTTTCCCCTTCCCTGCCTTTTCTGTGTGGTTGGGGTTTCGCTCCTGCTCGGCTCTTGTCCTGGCCTGCTGGTTGGCGTGTCCTGTGGGTCTTCCCGTTGGTTCTGGGCTGGGCGGCCTTGTCTGGTGGGTTGCTTGGCCGTGTCTTTTGGGTTTTGGGTCCGGTTGCTCTGTCTTCAGGTTTCTCTGGTTGGCGGCCTCCTTGTTGGGGATCCTGGCTTTCTGTTTTTGGGGTGTCTCCGGTCCTTGTTTTGCTCCTGCAGTCCTGTTCTGGGGTGCGGTCCGGTTGTTTCCTGCGGTTTCCTTCGTTCTCCTTCTCGGTGCTCCCTTGGGTTGCTGCTTTTGTTGTGGTTTCCTGGGTGTGCTTTTGGGGGCAGAAGGCCGGTTTTCTGCTTTGGTATTCTCCACTTATTTATGAATGGGAAGAGGACATAAGGGACCTGGGGGTGATATTCAATTACTTACCGATAATCTTCATTACCCCAGGTCCCGTTGTCCTCGTTCCATTCATGCGCCCCTCCCTCCCTCCCGGGCGGCCGGCCTTCCTGTCTGGGCTTGGTTGTACAGACGGGATGCTGGGTAAGTACTGCTTATGTACTCCCGGTGGGAGGGGCAGAATTAGGGTCCCAGCATGCCTCTGCTCTTTTTTTCTGTCGGGAGATATTTATCTCCACTTATTTATGGATGGGACGAGGACAACGGGACCTGGGGTAATGAAGATTACCGGTAAGTAATTGAACATTTACCCTGTGTATGTATCTGTTTTCTAGTGTGCATTTGTGTAATACATGCATGCGGATGCACGTCTGCCTACTCCCATAATAATGTTTATTAAGTGTTTAATCAATAAAAAACAATACACAAACATTTGTTGACTGCATATCATGAATGTAAACAATTTCTTTACTACCACTCTTAAACATAATCCTTGACCGTTTTGTGAAATTGTTTTAATTTTAAAAGAATATATGTAAAATCTCTAAACGATCACACAGACACGTGTGTTAAATGAACATAAAATCTTGTTTTACGTTTCTGTTGTTACAGCTGCTATCTTTTAAACCACCAATCTGTTTCACATTAAAAATCCCCCCCATAGGTGTTACTTCAAAACGTATTATTCAAATTGATTGTTCTTTAGATCACTTATCTAGAGAGATAGCAGATTTTCCTTCATAGTTACATGGTTTGAAGTGCCGGGGCTTTTGCAACTTGCTTGATGCCTGATATAGTCCCGGAGATTAAAGTACAAGGGCCTTGTGCACATGTATCAGTGCTACTTTCCATCATTGTTGTGTAAATTAATTCTTCTTTAGATTCCTTATCTGGGGTTAAGACCATTTCTCCATTTTGCCTTGTTTAATCCCCTAGGTTTAAAGTGCCAGTGCATTGTGCAACTTAGTCAATAACACTTTGTCCTTACATGTTCTACAGATATTATTCCCCAATGATACTTCTTTATTAAAGTGCAAGTGCCTCATGTTAGTTGTTCCATTGCTTTCATATTTGCTTTTACGAATGTTACACCTTGGCAAATGAGGGGTATTGAGACTGCACCAAGCCACAAGATTACTGCTGACCTACAAGATAGAATTTTTAGATCTCTGTATTCCTTACAGCAAATGTTTCCTTTCTTTCAGAAGCCTTGGGCAGACACAGACAATATGTACCCGGGTTTCTTCCTTGTATTTACATAGTCAACATTCTTGGTTTGATGTCTGGTCCTTCCAGGTTACGAGAAGTTCTCCCATTTTCCAAATCTGTACTGCATGAACTGGTGTTTTTATTGACTGTGAAAAATGAGCTGCGAGATACTCCTGGGGCTTTAGTTTTTTGTATGAATTAATCACTGCCCAGGTATGTCATCTTAGTGAAAAGGTGCTATTGTCTGTTAAATATAAGAGTTGTTCGATTGAAATCTTTATGACTTGATAAACGGACTGTTTCCCAATGCTGGCACACCAGGATACTTGTACTCCTAATTCCTCGATGGTCTGGTTTAGGTGTTGGCCCCACAAGTCTTTTGTGCTATTCTGTTTTTGCTGCTTTATTTCCTGCCAGCACAAATGATTGATGGATCCTTTTTTGGAAGCGTGGAGTCTCCAGTATAGTTTTAAAAATGCACCTTTGAATTGATATTTTTGGTTCAACAGACCAAACTCTGAGCACACTTATGTTGGGGATGCTGATTTCCAAATGTTGAACACCGATATATATAGTCTTTTTTGAGTTTTGTTTAAAATGCCTTCCTCTCAATCTTGCAGCGACTCCATGCCATATGTCACTATTGGCATCAACTGGGCATGCATTACTGTTAGGAGATGTCCCAAAGAAGGACAGCTCAATTTCTTGTTTAGGATTTTGAAGCCGTAGTTTAGTGACTGAGCTTTCGCCTGCATTGCTTCTCTCCGTTGTTTTCCTTTCATTCGATGCTCTACATTAAATTCTAGATCTTTGTATGTTTTAACTTCCTCCACTTTTTCCCTTCTAAGAACCAAGAGTGCTCCTTGTTAGTTGAATCTACCAGCCGTACTACTTTTATTTTTTTCCATTTGAGCTCTAAGCCTTGATTGTCCATATAAGTTAAGGGCCTTCATGCTATGCTGTAGTCCTATATGCGTTTGGCTTAGTAAGACTATGTCATCCGCAGATGGAAGATATTCTATTTTGTCATGCTCCAAACTTGGTGGATGAGAGTTGATGTTTTGTAGTGCTTCTGTCAAGATCTGTCAGGTATATATTAAATAAGCATGGAGCTAAAAGGCACCTCTGTTTTAGTCAGTTTTTTGTATACATTTTGTTTGTTACACATGTTCCGTCTCCAATTTTGACCTGGGTCCAAGTTCCTTTGAAGAGCTCCGTGATTGCCTTCAATATGCTGCTTGGTACGGCCCATTTGTCCTTTTTTTCCATAGGTGCCCCTGTGGCACCCGATCCAAGTCAGACTTGAGGTCTCGAAACCTGCGAAAAGCTGCGTTTTCCTTTTTTTGGCCTTTTTGGCCAATAGAGCTAGGGCTGGTAGATTTGTTAATGTCCCTGATGGAGCAAGGATTTACATGTAATGCGACTTGCTTGTATGCAGTCTTCTCAACATAACGTTAATGTACTAATCAACACGTTTTGTCCTATTAATACATGACATCTAGGCGAAGCTTGCATATGTGCTTTCCCTAATGATAATCCGCTTGCATTAATATGGCCGCTGCTACGCGGGATTTCTTACTGCGCATGCGTCTGTCACACTCATGTGACATGACGTACTTTCTGCTTTGGAGGGAATCTTTTGCTTCTGCGCACTAGAACTAAGATGGCTGCTCTGTGTTACAGCATGCATGAAGATTGCACTGCTGCTTATGCTAAGCTGTTCGTTCTGCCTAATTTCTAATGCAATAGTTAAAATAAAGTAATGGGAATAGAGTAGAGATAAGTGGTATACAGTACATTCAATTATTCTTTGTTCTAAAACTGTTTCTTTTCTATTTCTCATATGTATCGAACTTTGGGCCTGACATGTATTTCTGAACTCCATCTTTAGAGGAACTGCGACTGCGCAGAAAAGCTCAAGTCCATGAAGCACTGACCTTTGAAACTCAGCCAACTTCTGACGTGCTAGAAGATGTTCATGGGAACGTCAACTCCTGACCCCTGTGAAGGAAGCTGAACTAAAATATGGAGTAATTGTAATCATTATTGGTACATTCACTGCCGGGTGGGATAAAAGTGCATGGGAAAATAAATTGATGGGCGGGAACGCAAACATTAATATTCATTCTAAAAGTTTCTTTTTGTATGGTTGTGATGACCTCTCCTCATCCTTTTGTCAAATCAAAATTGGGGATCCTTACACTTGCAACATTGGGGGGTGGTACACTGACCTTGTAAATAGAATAACTAGGGTAGGCTTAGTTAGTTAACTTGTCCGACTTGTCCGAATAGCTGACCTGTCAATGACCCAACGCACTCAATAGGTGATCGGGAGCAGAGGTGCTGGCGGAGCCCTCTGTCAGAAGGTTCGAAACCTAGATCGGGGTCTGAGAGCTAAAGTGCTGGCGAAGCCCTTTGTCGGAGAAATTGATACTACTTTGATCCCTTAGGACTTTAGGTACCGATGACGAGGATTGGTAAGTCAATGGTATAGGTCCTAATGAAATTTATAAATCACTGATTAGAGCAAGTGCACAGGTTACTTGATTCAACTCACAATAAGTTGTGTTGATTTATGGGCCCAGGTGAGTATGGTAAACAGTTTTGGGCTATTAGCCTGTAACATTTTGGTATTGAGGGATTGCCACTTTTAAATATTGTCTGGAAAATGCTACATTTCCATGATTCCGGGATGTTATTTGTGTAATAGCTCATTGAAGAGTGGGGTGAAATATTGTGCCCAGTAATTTGTATTTTCTTTAAAGAGAGCATAGGGTATGCTGTTTGGTCCAGTGGCCCCTTCTGATTTGAGTTTTTTTATGATCTTTTCAAGTTGTTCAATCGTCACGATGGGTGACAGATTCATCTTGCCGTAAGTTGTGTTTGCGCTTTCCCTTTTGTTGTTGAGGTTTGTCGACTGTCTTGCTTGTAAATGTTTGTTTTGTTATCTCCGTCCATCTGGTCCCGCATATCTTTAGGCTCTGATTCTGCATACATTTCCAGCACATGTTTTTCCCACATTGCTGCATTTATCCCTGCATTTTGATGTTGTCTGCCCTAGATTCGAACCGTTTTCTGTTGCCAACATTTTTAGCTCTTCTTTTGTTTGCTTGAGATGAGAAGCCGGTTCCTCAGATCCTGTTGGTATATTTTTTTCTTCCCAGCAGTTTTTTTTATTCTGTGTTCTTAGTGCACATGATCTGGTTTCATCACTTATTATTTGATTTGACTGTTTTGACATTTTTCAGATTTCTTGCAGCATTTGCATTTTTTCATTTTGTAGCTTCCTACTATACCAAGTTTGCTTTCCGGTTTCCCCTTTGTATTTCCTGTATGGATTGTTCGTGCATTTATGGTTTTTTTAAAATAATTTTTCTAGTAACATGTTTTTGAAACCTTCCCATGTTTTTTGTTATTCCCCCTCTTTTGTTTTTGTTATCTCCATTTTCTTGTTTGTCTTTTATTGTGTCCAATGATCCAGCATGTAAATACACCTCCTCCCTCAGTTTTTCTATCCATTATCCCTGCCATTTCAAGCTTTTTGATATAAATCTGACTAGAAACAATATTAGCTGTTTTGTTATGTGATTCAGCTCTAGTTTGCACTTTATTTGAATAATTTGGGGAAAGTAATCGCTCTCGGTACAGGGACTAATTTGAAAATGACGTATCTGTCTCATTGCACATTCACTTACTAACGTGTGGTCTAATGATGAACACTTGTTCCAGCTTAGAAATGTAATAGAAGCTGGTGTATCCCCTTTTGTATTTAAATTCAGGAGCCATAACCAAACTTTTCCAACTCAGTTCTATATATGTTCCCATTTTGACGCAGACTCTTTGTCTTTTTTTTTTTACATAAATTTATGTTGAAATCTCCTTATGAAAAAAACGCCTGTTTATATTTTCTTCTTCTTTTTTTTCCTATCTTTGCTGCCTTATGTGGTGTCGGTGTTCTAGTCGCGCCGACAGCATGTGACGTAACACGCTCTGGGGAACGGCGCACAGGAGTGCGCATGCGTGAACGGCGCTTCGCGCCGCCAGAGCAGACCGGAGCACGATCGTGACAAGACGCCCGGTTCTCTTCTGTGTAATTAGTGCCAAATAAATAGAACGTTTGCTTACCGCATCCCGTGTCCCTGGTTATCATTTAATAGGGAAACCTAGACCTCCGCAGTGACGACAAGGGTGGGATCTCTCCCCACACACAAAAAAAAAACGAACTGGAGAGACAACAGTGGAGAAAAAGAAAACAGAGCCAGGAGCCACAACTAGACTGCGCCCCAACAGAAGAGGCGGGGTTAGCATGCAGAAAAGCACAGCGAGAAGCACAAGAAGAGCGCGGCAGAGGCGCGGAAGCTTGGACAATCACACCACGTGGACCAAGGGCCCAGCAGAGCGACAGCTTACGCAAAAGCATGGTAGGAACAAGAGTGCGCCCTCACTGAGGCCCTGGCGGAAAAGGGTGACCACGAGGAAAGGGGTGGAGGAAATCCAAGCACCAACACGTCGCAAACAGCGAGCGTCACCACACCGGGCAGCCCCAGAAATAGGGGAGAGAACGAAGGCGCACCAGGCAGCCCCAGAAATCAAGGGGGTGAACGAGGAGGACAGGCGAAAATGAGTAATCAAGCGTCCTCACTCACAGCGCCGATTCCGTTCCTACCCAGGCCCGGAGAACCACAGATGAAGTGGGAGGACTGGCAGGAATACTTTAAGAACTACATAGAAGCCCTAGAAGACGAATCCAGTGACAAGTTCACTCCCGCGAGACGGAAGCGCATACTACTGCACAACCTAGGCCCAGAGGGAATAAGGGTTTTCACGAACATAATGACGACACCACTACAAGCAGTTGATGCAGATGTGTTCAAACAAGCTCTGGAAGATCTAGACGCCCACTACCGCCCAGCGGTATGTGTGTCCATTGACCGGTACAATTTTCAGCAAAGGAAGCAGGGGGAAGGAGAGTCAGTCGGTGACTATGTAGCAGCCCTGAGACGACTGGCCGTCACGTTCAAGTATGGAGCGTCGGAGGGAGATTTTATTAAAGCCCAGATCGTAATGCACACCACCAACAGAAATGTGCAGGACAAACTGTGGGCCCACGGTGAGGCGACGCTAAAAGAAGTGATCGCAATGGTGAAGAAGGCCGAACTCTCCAAACGCTGTGCTGAGGCGGCTAAGAAAGAGAGTGCGCAGAGAACCATGGTCAACAAAGTGGACGACGCTGAACCAGTGGGGAGATAGAAGATGGCACCCGGAGACAGCAGAGGCAACAGCAAATGGGCGGGAAGACCCGGACAAGCGGGGAAACAGCTTCCGCAAGTCAAGCCCGCGTGCTACAGATGTGGGAGTACAAACCACGTGGCCCAAGACAAACGCAGCCCTGCGTTTCACGCGAGATGCGCGTTCTGTGGCCTGGTAGGCCACTACGAGAAGGTGTGTCGGAGGAAAGAAAAGAAGTCGGTGGTAAAGTTCATAGCACAACTGCAACCTGAGGAAGGTGCCGACGAAGAATCAGATGAAGACGACAGAGTGCTGTGCATTGAGGAGCAGGTGCTTGGCATTGACACCAAGCGCTCCGACAAACCGCGAGCGGACATGCTGATAGGAGGAGTCAAAATCCGAATTGCGATTGACTCGGGATCGCCATACACCATCGTACAGAGATCGGTATGGGAAGAGGAATTCAGACGCAGCCTTGATCCCAGACTGGAGCCGCCAGACATACGGCCGGTATCATACACGAGCAACCCCATCCCCATGGTCGGATACCGAAGCCTGAAATTCGAGTTCAGAGGAAGGACCGCGACATGCAAGCTGTATGTGGCAGAGAAAGGCCCATCAGTTCTAGGATGGAGAGACCAGGGAGACCTTGGAATCTAACTGGACCCAGGAGGTAGAGAACAAGTGCTGCTGACAAACAACGACTGCTGGCCAGTCTTGGAGAGAGTGAAGAAGGAGTATCCCAAAGTCTTCGGAGGGAAGGTCAGGAAACTCGAGAAGTTCATGCACAAGATCATACTGAAAGAAGACTCGCGGCCAGTATCACACAAGGTCAGAAATGTGCCCATAGCGGTGAGGGAGGCAGTGCAACGGGAGCTACGCTGACTAGAAGAACAAGGGATTATAGAGCCAATAGACAGCTCGGAGTGGTTGGCTCCCTTGGTGGTCGCCAGGAAACCCAATAGCTAGGTGCACCTATGTGTGGATCTGCTCGAGCTAAACAAGTGCTTGGTGGTAGAGAAATTCCCGCTCCCCAGGATCGAAGAAATGCTGGCCAAGACAAGAAATGTGAGTTGGTTCTCTACCATAGACCTCACATTGGCATACCATCAGATTGACCTGCACCCGTCAAGCAGAAAACTCACTTCCTTCATCACACCGTACGGGTGCTACCAGTTTCGCAGGATGCCCTTTGGGCTGGCGTCCGCCGCAGCGGTGTTCCAAAAGCTCATGCACCGCCTGTTCAAAGACGTCGGAGGCATCTAGTACTTCCAGGATGACATCCTGATAATGGGAAAGGATCGCAAGTACCACGACGACAAACTGAACAAGGTACTGGGTGTACTGCAGGAGAAAGGATTGACGGCGGAATGGGAAAAGTGCAGATTTGGGATGACGTCCGTCACCTATCTGGGACACGAGATAAGCAGACAGGGGATCACTCCCAAGAGGGAGAATGTGAAAGCAATCTGTGAGGCCAGAGCTCCATCCAACAAAGACGAGGTACGGTCACTCCTTGGGATGGCCGAGTACTACAGCAAGTTTGTCCAGCACTTTGCCACGAAAACGCACAAGCTGAGGCAACTTATAAGGGAGAATTCAACGTTCCAGTGGAATGATGAAGCTCAGAAAGAGTTCGAGGAACTTAAAGAGAACATCAGTCAAGGCGTGCCCCTACACGGACATGATCCCACAGGAAACACCATCCTTTCTACGGATGCCAGTGAAAAAGGCCTAGGGGAGGTACTGGCACAGGAGAGAGACAACAGGACGGTGGAGACGCTCAGTTTTGCGTCCAGAGCGTTGTCCCCCACTGAGCAAAAGTTCAGTGTGATAGAAAAAGAGATGCTAGCTGTCACATGGGCCATGGGGAAGTTCCAACAGTTCCTGTGGGGAACGAGGTTTCGCTTACAAACCAACCACAACCCTTTGGTCAAGGTACTTACCTCGAGTGGGCATGACACGGCTACCCCGCGGATAGCAAAGATGACTCTCAAGCTCCTGGAATACACGGACGATAAAGAATACATCCCGGGGACTCGCAACAAGGTGGCGGACTACCTCAGTAGGGCCTCAGCGATGGAGCAAGCGCCCACACCGGCTGCTGAAAATGAGGAAATGGTGGCAGTGATGGAAGACATGGAAAGGGCCATCAGCTTACAAGAGTGGGAACAGGCGTACGAGGAAGATGAAAACCTGAAGGAGGTCAAAGAGAATCTCGTGAAAGGGTAGCCAGTAAAGAGACGTCTGAAGGAGGTACTGAGGAAATGGTATGTAGTAAGGGAAGAATTGTCCATGAGCAATTCAGGAACATTTCTGTACCGCGGAGACAAGGTGGTGCCTCCAGAAAAGTTGATCCCGACCCTGCTGAACCTACTACATGAAGGTCACCTGGGCATCGTGAAGACCAAGGCCAGAGTAAAGCAGACGTACTGGTGGCCAGGAATGGACACCCAGATCGAGAGACATGTCAGAGACTGTGACCAATGCCAGGGGTCAGACCAAGTGCTGAAACCTTTGAGACCGGCGCTAGAGAGATTCGAACAACCCCGCAATCCTTGGGAGGACCTTGCAGTCGACATACTGGGCCCGATATTAGACAAGCAAGGATCAGCCAAATATCTATGTGTCGTGGTTGATAAATATTCCAAATGGCCGGAAGTGCATATACAAGAAGAGATGGACTCGGAGGTGGTGATCAGATTCTTGACCACGGTGTTCCTCAGGGAAGGTATACCAAGGACTATATTAACGGACAATGGGCCGCAATTCACATCGGACAAGTGGCTCTGATACACTGAGAGGAACGGGATTAAGTCCAAACACACCTCGGTGTACCATCCGGCTAGCATTGGACAGGTGGAGAGATTTAACCGGGTCCTTATGGGATCCATGCAAGCGGCAATCATGCAAGGGAAGGACTGGGAAGCAGAGATCCAGAAGATTATATGGGCGTACAGAATCACCCCCACCGCAACTGGGTACAGTCTCTTCCTGATTTTAAGGGGCAGGCAACCGTTCACCAAGGACAACGTGGTGTGGAGAGAAAAGACCATCACTAGCCGTTGGTCGCCTGCCGTAGTCCAACACAATTTGGAGAAAGCCCAGAGAGTGTATGCTGAACATTACGACCAGAGACGAAAAGTGAAGGAGTCATTTCTGGAAAAAGGGGAGTGGGTGAGAGTCAGACATGCAGTACTGAAAAAGAAAGGAGAGAGCAAATACAGTCCAACCCTCCAAGTGGAAGAAGTGTATAGTAGAGCAGCACTCCTCAGCGATGGCAAAGTGTGCTCCCAAGATCGCATGGCAAAGGTAAATAAGATTGTCAAGTAGCCAGAAGAGGATGGAAACAGCATATGTGATCAGCGATGACAAGAAGAAGCAGAAGAGAAGGAGTCAGGCAGCAGAGACTACGGAGAAGAAGGAGCGTGCATGGAGAGTGGAGAGCTAAGTGAGACAAGCGTGAGGGAGTCCTCAAGTAACGAAAAAGTGACACCCCGGAAGAACGAAATTGGTCAGAGGAGAGAAGAGGTGTAGAGCCCTGCTACCAAGAGTGTCCACGAAGCCTCCACTCCGGTAAGGCGCACGCGTATAGGGAGAATGGTCGTCAGACCGGCGTACCTTAGAGACTTTGAGTGAAGAGACCATAGACATTGAACTGTGAACATGCATTGTGTAAAAGGACGAGATATGTGGTGTCGGCGTTCTAGTCGCGCCGACAGCGTGTGACGCAACACGCTCTGGGGAACGGCGCACAGGAGTGCGCATGCGTGAACGGCGCTTCGCGCCGCCAGAGCAGACCGGAGCGCAATCATGACAAGACGCCCGGCGCTCTTCTGTGTAATTAGTGCCAAATAAATAGAACGTTTGCTTACCGCATCCCGTGTCCCTGGATATCATTTAATAGGGAAACCTACACCTCCACACCTTATAACTTTATTTTGGTCCTCTTTTGTTCGCTGCTGGTCCTCCGGCCATCTTGATAATGTCTTATTTTTATTTTGAAAGCAGGGTCCAGTTCATCCTTGTGTTTTCCCACAATGCTGGTTTTTACTTGCTCGTTATTTGCTGCAGCTTGAGGCCCGCTTATGGTTTCCTGCGATGTTTCCATAATGTCTATTTCCAACTTTAGTGGTGTCTCCTCCTCTAATGTCTGTTTCTTTGTGTGCTGAGTAAATAATTGCCATATGTTTTGCTGTTGCAATACTTTTCTCTTCTTTCGGGCTTCTCTTTGTCTTTTTTTCTGTTTTTGTTGTTTGTTGTTCTACTGCCTCCATATGTGCGACTCCATGCTCCTTTTTTTTAAATCCAGTTTTGGGGGTTGTTTTTTGGAAGGACAAACCATCTCTTGATTCTTTTATATATACACTGGGGGTGGGGAGTGGCTAGTAGGAATATGCTCCTCGTCTCTTTGAGGGGTATGATTATCGTTTGTCCTTGCTAACTCTTCTGCTTCATATTCCTCGACTCTTTGTCTCAAGTGCGCTCTTGCTGCTTGTGACCGTACTACTTTTAAGATGGTGGTAAGAAGTGATGTCAACGTTTCTGGCCTGTCTCCTAGAATTTTGCACCAGAATGTTATTTGCTGTGTATATTTATGTTTATTGGCTCTCTAAATCAGGTCATTCAGTGCTTGTAATTTTTTTGTTGATCCCCACTATGTGAACTGCCAAGATATTTAAAAGGTCTGCCTGCAGATCCTGTTTATCTGCTTGATGGTATATGGCTATCAACATCGCATCCATGGTTGTCAAAAGTGCCCCCCAAGAGTTGGCTGTGTCCTTCTCTTTCTGATTTTCTTTGTTTGTTGTTAGGGAAGCTCTGATTAAACCTATTTCCCCACACTGCTTTTGCTCTATGTTCCTGATGAATGTTGATGGCACTATTTTACCATAGATGAAAAATGTTTGTCCTGTGGGGTGCTGCTAACTATCGCAAAGAGGCTTAGATTGATTGTAGATTTGTCCTTCTTGCCCCTACCTCTGCTTGGGAATTTTGTAATATTATCTCTAGGAAGGTAATCCTCCATTGTCTGACATCTTGGGATTGAGATAGTGTTCCACCAAATTCAATGAGAAGTTGTTCCTGTAACTTCTGTGTTTTTGCTCTAATCTGAGGACTCTCCCTTATGTCTAACTTCGGGATCGAGCTGTGCCAGCTTCTTAGATTTTGAGACAACTAAACCTCTTGGCCAGTTGAGTTATAGATTTCTTAGTACACCAAAAAAAACATAATTTATAGAATCAAAATGTGTGCACCTACCCAAATTGGAAACCAAAACCTAGAATTTTAGTACAAGAAAACCGCTGGTACCCTAGATGGCGCCCGAAGTGACTCAGAGTCTCAAAGTCAACATTAGAAGAAAAAATTATCCAAGTAATATATTGTTCACTTTACAGCTAATTGTCTCTCTTATCCAAGTCAGTAGTTCATCACACTATGCTGTGCACTCGAAACAACGATGTGAGTAGATCTGAGCTTGATGAGAATAACATCAAAAGAGTGGTTGTATTTACGCTTATGGCACGCACTGCTGAGCCAATGCTTCCAAGCCCAATCGAAAAATGGCTGCCTGTGTAATACATAAGACACTGCCTATGTGGAGAAAGGAATTGTTCGTATAAGAACACATCACAGAAACGCTTTGAGGAAAAGCATCCAAACTGCAAGCACCTTGAAATCTCAAGGCTAGCCGAGATATTCACAAATGAGGAGGAAACAGCCACTTTGAAGACGGCCCCATTACTTGCCACCATTCAAAAGTATACACAAAGCTAACACAAGCTTATCATTTCTGAGACGATAAAACAATCAAGTCTAAGTGAAGTCAATGGGGCCTTACGCACTAGATTCACCATGAGTTACCACTCACCACCATATGTTCAAAATCATCAACCTTACTATTTTAAAGATGATACAACATGCCCTTTACAGCCTGTGTGAGCTGCCTTGAATCAGCCAACATTATTCAGCTCGCATAAACACCTAGGAGAGATCCAAATGGCTTACCTCCTAGGTACACACAAGTGCAGGATGCGATCAACTTAATTGCAATCTTCTGCTCCAAAAGTGTTGAGTTGTTGATTAACAGCAAGCTTTGGCCCTCAGCCATTTTAATCGCCAATGTGAAGAAGAGCTGATACACCATTGTATATTTTCATAATGTTTATTAACTTGAAGACACAGAAAATGACTCATGCACTAGAGAGCAAATGGAATCTTCGCTGTGCAGCATTCACCTTAGGTTTATTATTCCATGTTCCCACAAGCCCCCAACAAGTTTCTAAAAACTAACATTGCAAACATAATAACGATACCACCCATGGCAACATTACTAATCATGATAAACTACATTTGATGTCACTGTAGAATACAATGGCTCTAGACAAAGAGATGTGAGTAGATATATTACTGAGAATCAAATGCAAGACCAACAAACGTGATAGTTGAGCACTTACTGGCCTGAGGCAATATGCCCAGGGGAGTATTTCTAGGGTGAAGCCCTGTTTGAGTGTAGGAAACATATACCACAGTTGCCATGATGGCTTAGGAGATTTCGTTGCTGGCCTCAGACACCAAAGGGAGAGGAAACACGAGGAAGAAAATAATGTAGCTTTTCTGCTTGAATAATAATCTATTTTTGTATACTGCATGATACTTTTCTTCCAAAGTACTTTTAACAAAACATTGTTTCAGCTGCAATTTGTAAAGTTCCACAGTTCATGGACTTGAGAGAAGGAGAAGTGTGAACTGGTCATGTTGGGACTCAAAACTGAGTAGCCCTGCCTGTAGAAACCATTGCCATCTTACAAACACTGCTCTTTTCTAGAGGGTAGGGAGCCCCCACAAATTGTAATGCTTATCCTTTGCTAATTTCAAGATGAACCATAAGAGAGAATAATATGCAGCTACTCGGATGTAATAATTACCTATTTCCATGAAGAACTTCATGCTTCTCTTGCTTAGCACTATAAGCATAAGGTATTGCTGCTGTAAAGTGGATTGGTCCTCAATTAATGGAAGGAAATAAGAACGATAAGCAATGATGATACTCAAACTTATGAGACCCCCAACTCAAAAGGTAAGAATGTTTTGGGTTGGGCCACCTTGCCAGAAGGCAAAGGGGCTGATAACAATTTTGGCGTATTACAAATTGGATGGTAGTGCCACCATAGGATCGCTGCTAATGCAAGGGATCCACAATCCCTGGCGATCTTGCAGTGGTCTGAGGACCGCAATATACTGACAGTGCCACTGCACCACTGGCTAGCATATTACACGTTTACACACTGCCACAGTTTTCATTGAGGTGAGCCTGCCATGAAAAGTGTGGCAGTGAGGAAACTAAGGGGGCCCTATAGTGTCCCCTGTTGCCTCAGGGCCAGTGGATACATACCTGTATGCATGCACCTCCAGTTCCTGCACGGCATAAACTTAACTGTCCATGCCATGCTGGAACATGCTGTGGCACACCCATTACAGTGCCTTTCTAAGGCTCAGAAAGGCACTGCTTCAAGACCACCACCCTAGGACCGCCGGTCCTGTTTTCCAATTTGAATACGGCGGGCGGCCAGACTATGGGTTTGGCAGTAGTGGAGCAGGGTGCTGGCATGGCTGCCTGCTCCAAGACCGCCAAATTAGTAATCATTCCCAAAATATTTCTTTTACAGAAACATGTCCTATTTAGATCTGAAGCCAAGTGTTTCTTCACCATGGTGGAATGGGAAACAACTGATATTTCAGTAATTTGAATTAGCTGACTACATACAGCAAAGTTTCCGCTACTGCTATTACACTGGGGTGGTCTCTAGTTCATGGAGGGGTAGTATCATCTTGTCATTACATAAAAATGGCCCTTCAAACTTACCTAGCTTTTAAAGAAGAGATTACCCTGTTGAATGCCATGGGAAAGCTTTTTTCTAGATGTGTTTTATATACTCTACTAGAATGGGTGGATGGAAAAAATATGCCATTTAAGAAGGCAGTGTTTAGAGCTGGTGACTCAACTTTGGATAATATAACTGTAATTCATCTTACATTTGAAAAATATGTCAAATGTAGGGGATGCCTGTCTACGCAGCCTACATATATTTTTTAACTGCTTTCAATCGCATAGACAGGCAGACTCTTTGGAGAAAGCTGAGTGGCATGGGAATGCCAGGGGGTGTCCTAAAACTTATCACTGCTCTTCATACAGCTACCTGGTATCATGTTATGTTAGGAGGTAGGCGGGGTATGACTCCGAAAATCGCGACCAGAAATTGCTTGAAATGCCTTTGGTGCCCCTACTTTTTTCACTTTTTTAGGGGGAGAGGAGTTGGCCTAACATCTACGGTGGTGTACCTCGAATCTGGGGAAATGGGTTTGAGTCTCAGCAATGACCCTTAACATCCTGTGATTCTGGGCAAATCACTTAATCTCCCTGTGCCTAACAAAAATGAATGTGTCCTCATGTTATGTAACTGGTGCTATGAAAAGCGCTCTGATACCCGGTTCAGGTCAAGTTCGCACTATATAAAACTCTATAAAGTAAAAGAGTAAAGTAAGTATATATGGCAGATTTGCGAGATGTGTTGAGTATGGTTGTTGATGATGCCCCAAAAGTAGGGTGGTATCCTTTAGGGACACTCCTGCATGAGGAAGATATTGTTTTGCTGGCACTGACCCACAAAAGGCTTCCAGACACATCTTGTCATCTTACTCAGATGCAGATACTCAGTTCCTGAAGGTTAAGATGAATTATGTCAGCAAACTAAGCTGACAATGAACATAATGCACATATATCAAATAAGGCTTATTCTCATGGAAATACACTAAAGGCATTTTATAAAGCACAGGTCACAGACACTTCAATCATCTCTTAACTGTATACAAAATTAAGATTCCACCAACCCTTTGATATGCTGTAGAGACAATAAATATTATTCAATGGCACTGTGAGAAACCAGGACCTGTTTGCACTGTCCCCCCCACTTTTTGCCCCAACTTTGACGACTAGGCGCTTGTTTTCTGCCTCTGATTTGCCCTGGGCTCTGATTAAAAGGACATAGCGCCAGATGTATGAAAATCCAAAATTGCAATTCCTAAATAGCAATTTTAACCGAATCGCTATTTATGAATTGCAAACCACAATGTAGGAAAAAAAATGCTAATAGTTAGCCACTCCTTAAAATTCGCAATTCCGAATACCGAATTGTACATATTGATTCGGTATTTGCGAAATCGCAATTTTAAAAAATTGCAAATTTGCAAATCTGCTATCCTGGTGCAGTCTGATGACATCACAAGCAGGAAGTGACCCCACCCATGCTGTTTCAGAGTGCCTGAGGCTGTGGGAGAGGCAGAGAGCAGTGGCACACCTCCAGGAGCTGAACAGGAGTGCCCAGACAGGGACAAACTGACAGAAAGGACACACAGGAGAAGGAAAAGGAGCCTGCAGAAAGGAAGAGAAAGCGCACATTCAGGGAAAAGGAGTTGGAGGTCCTCATAGAGGAAGTAGTGAAGACTCATGATCGACTCTTTGGGAAAAGTTCTCTGCATGTCCCAGAGTCACAGAAGAAATACAAGCCAAGTTGAATGCTATTGGGGGTCACACAGCGCTCCATCGACGACCTAAAGAAGCGCTGGTATGACTTGCGCTCCAAGCGAAAGACAGGGTTAAAACTAGGCTGAAGGAAGCAAAAGAAGCAGGTGGAGGACCATCCACAGAGCCAGCAACAATACCCCTGGAGACCACCCTCCAGCCTGAGAGCATAAGTGGCATAGGGGAAATGGACAGCTCAGCCACAGACAACACCAGACAAGGTAAGATGCATGCACATTTTGTCAGGACCCCTCACCCTCCAAAATCCCCAATCCGAAATAACACATGAGCAGTTAGATTGCCACTCCAGTTCACATTTTGTTAACAACCAGCAATGCATTATAGGAGATGCACTCCCAAACATTAAATAGCGAAGCAGTGATACAGGTTAACACATCTGCAGTGGACTCACACCAGTCATTAACCAAGCTAAGCAACTTTAGTGTGAATACTAAGTCATGCACATTTATTGAAAATAAATTGAAGTAAGGACACACAGTAAATGGTTCTCTTGTATCCACAGGTGAACATGTGCCACAGGCAGAAGACAGCCAGTCAGATGAGGCACCTGGGCAACAACATGCAGGGGAGGAAGAGTTGCACACAGGCACAGATAGTCCATACCCGAAGAGCAAGCACAGCCTCCAATTTAACAGTCTCCGGTGCAGCTTAGTCACACCAGTGGTATAAAATGCAGACCAAGGCCACAACGTGTTGATGAGCAGGGGGAGGAATCAACTGTCGTTTTGGGTCTTGAGGGCTCCATGGTCAAGGTGCAGCGGCTACAAATGAAAAGTATGAAATAATGCAATGGCAGGTGGTGGCCTTGAATAAGAACATGAGGAATATCAAGGAGGGCATTTCTGTTCTGAAATCCACAGTTGCAGAGGGTCAGGGGGCCAATACAGAGAGCATGAAGGGCATGACTGTGGCTATACAACAGCTATGCACCACCATGTAGAGGGAACATGGCTCAAGGTGCCGTGAGAAGCAACGCAGACTCAGCCGCATGAATGAGTACACAAAGGTGGTCAACCGCCTCTGCAACGCTAAAGCTACCCTGAGCAGAGACACAGTTGCCATGCAGGTGGAAATGGCCACTGCAGCCAGGAGGTTGCAAGGGGGTTTGCACAGGTCACCAGTGCTGTTGAACTGCTCCAGACAACCAACATAGCTGCCACAGGCGCTGGGGATTCTGGGGACAGTGAGGAGGTCACACGCCGCAGTAGCATAACTCCACATGTCACTTAGCCCAGATGGTAGAGTGCAAGGCAAGGGACAGCAGCAGAACCCTCGTCAAGGTAAATGGGTAAGGTAACCCATGAGAGAACAGTTAAAGGGTTGTGAATGTGCATGGGGTGTGAATATGCCATGATGTGCAACTCAAGGCACACAGAGGGCAGGATTGTGAGGCTGTGTGCACACATATTGCCTCATGTCAAGGACAATAAAGCACAATTTTTCAAAAGTAATTTTCAGCTTTGTCTCGTTACTCACTTAGAAATAGTTGTGTGTGATCTCATCACGTCTGTGTCTCCCATCTGCTGCACCTACACCCCCTGCTGCTCTGTGATGTGGCAGTGGGCCTTTCTCATCCTCCGAGTCCGAATCAGTGTTGTCCACTGGGGTTCCCTTCTTTGCGGCCAGGGGGTGTACAATTACATTGAAATTATACTGTATATACAACTTAAGAAACAAGATTCTAAGAAGAAATTGTGAAAAACAAACACCTAACCACACAAGAAGATGTAAGCAAATTATTGTATTTTAACCTTCTTCACTGTTTGAATCAATTGAAGCTGTCCAGAACATACAATAAATGAACATTATTAGAATCTTGTTTCTTAAGTTGTATATACAGTATAATTTCAATATAATTGTGTTTTCAGACAGAACCATTGGTTTTCTTTAGCTTAACCACCCAGGTTCTGAGGGTTACTGGGTTACCCCATTACATTTAATGAAAGGTTGGGTAGAATGGCACATGTTACAATGATTTTGCAGCATATCTCGGGGAGGTACTGCTGTGTGCTTTTGTGGAGACACAGCAGTACCAGATGTAATGGTGCATTCTTTGAAGCATGGCATCCAGTTAGGTGTTGAGGAAGCGTGACAGGCAACTTTGGGAGCCCCCTGCCTGCAGCTATGACCCCCTGGTAACCTCCTGATGCAAGTAGGTGCAGTGAACACAGGGCCTACAGAACAGATGTGTTGGAATTGAGTGGTCCTGCGTGTCTGATGCTCCAGGATTGGAAGCAGGTCACGTATCAGGTCTAGGATTGTAGCAGAGTCAAGCCTGTACCTATCATGTATTTCTTCTTCTGTCAGTTGGAACAGGGTAATGCACACTCTGTATATGCGTTCCTATCGCCTTCTAATTCTCTGTGCTGATGCTTGTATCCACATCCTCCTTGCTACATATAGGGTTGCCATTGTGAAAAATAGTGATGCATTCTGAGTCTGTTTATATGCTGTGCACCTGGTTACTACCTTCTTTGAGTTGGTGGTAATTTGTGAGTCGCAAATAGCAATTTTCAATGAAATAACTAATTGCAATTTTTCATACATTTGTTTGCAAATCCTTAATTACGAAATCGCTAATACATAGTGGCAGTTTGGGACTCTGTAAGTTCATATTCACAAAATAAGGGTTCACAGAATAAATGGTCTCGATTTTTGAGATTCCTTAATTTGCAATTGGGTTTTTTCTTCTCTACATTGCACAATGCGAGTTTGCGATTGCAAACACTGAAATTCGGTGAATTTCTGTGTTTGCGCTCGCAATTTAGCTTGCTCCATCTGGCCCATAGTAATTAGGTATAATTACAATTGGTACTCACAACTTACTTGTAAGACCCTAGTATGTGGTAGGGCATGAAGGTTTAGAGGATCAGTAGACTTAATGCACTTAAGTAACCACTGACGTTTGGGCCTGCTGTCATTTGAAAATCTAGCCCTGGCTAGCTGGCTGCTTTTAAAGTATAGCCAAACCATTGGGTTGACTTAGCCATATATAACTCTTCCGGAGAGACTTTCTCTATTTTGGATTTTGGAAGAATAGTGCTTTCTGGGACAAGAATATGCCCCACTTTGGAGGATGTGGTCATACACCTGGGTGGCGCCCTGCATCCAGTTGGTCAGAGGTGGCCCCTGCTTGACGCCCAGGAATACTGGACAAATATGGGAGAGTTGCCAATCAACTCAGACCTGCTGTCTGAATCAACAATGAAAAGAAAGACTACCCTGCTGGAAGCCTGATTTACACACAAATAACTGCACTGTGAAGGGCTGCTTCTGCTGAACAATCTGGTACTACAGCCCTAAAGACTTTGCCTGGTTTCACAGGATTAAGGAGTGGAGTCCCCGAAAGCTACAAGTTAGCGGAGCCCACCAACATCATCTCCACCACGAAGTACCCATCCTGGAGTGCGTCCATGTGGACTCTTAAGGATTTGGCCAGCTGCACTGTAGGAATTGTAGCCCAACATCCCAAGGACTATCTCGCTTATTCTAGACCCTTGGAATTGTGTTTTAGAGGCTTTGAACCCAGAAGAGGAACTTCAGGAAGAAGTTCCAGAAGTTTGAAGAAGTGTGAAGCAACTTTTGTAAAAAGCTTCATAATTTGACCGGGTGCATTGTGGGAGTTGTAGTCCCAGACCCCAAGAGGCAAACAAGAGCATTGGAACCCTTGGCGGGTGCAGTAGAGCACTTTCCTGCATTAGGAAACATTTCTGGAAGAAAGTGTAAAAGTATTATATTGTGGTTGGCCTAAACGCTGGACTTTGTCTTCGAACAATACAACCTCTTTTAACCCTTTGTGCGCTATTTGCTTCTAAGCACTAGTTTTACTTTTAATCTTTAAAAATTAATATATCTGGTTCCCTACATTGGATCTTTGTCATTTGGTGTACCCCGATCTGTCACTGGCAGTGAATGTCTGATTTGTTCAGCATTCTACCCATTATCTGTTCTTTTTGCAACTATCTAGGTTGAGGCACCAACGCAAGCCTTCTACTAGATGACATGAAATACACACAAATTGGAATAGTGTGTCCCTGGTCTCTTCCGTAATTAAAGAAAAATATAGTATTAATAAGCCTATCCCACTTAGCCTCACTCCATCACTTATAGTCAAGCACAAAGGGCTAAGCGTAACTGTGTCCAGATATATAGAGGATGGTTGACCTTGTGCAGAACATCTCTCAACTGATGAGTATACTAATAATTTAAAGATAATGCAAATGGAGACTTTAATTCTAAGAAAAACTGTAATTTCAAAGTGCTCTGAGCTCTGTTAATTCAGAAGCTAAACAGGTTTGAGCATGTCTTTTAGGAAACAAGGAGACCACATGTCTTTAATACATGCCCCACTCCTTTACCTATATTCTAAATCTGGATAGAAAGCCAAAGCAGACATTACACAATCTTGCACATTAACATCAATTTGTCATGTGATATATAACATAAAATCAAGATTGATGTAAATATCTACTCCATTGTGGCCCTGGTAAGAAACCGAACTGTGACGCTTGATCATGGCATGTGTGCAGTTGTAAATATTTTGCTGATGCCCACATAAGAAAGGTGGTCACCTCAGATACAGAAACGATTCATGGCCTGCACTGTTGGTACCTATTTGTTCATGGGATTATCTTGGGGGTAGTGTTTGAGTGATCACTGCCTCAATGTCTGTCTATACAGTTGAAGCATGGATGCGTGCTGAATTCTGCTCATGGGCAGTGTTGTGATCCTGTGAGTGGAGGGGTACCACATCATGTGGTCCACTATTCTGCACTGTTCTGGAAGATCATGACAACAGTATCTATGTCTGATTTCAAAATGATCAATATATATTTACTTTTGTGCTTTCATAATTTTGTGTTAGTGTTCACATTTATCATCATTCCTAATGTCTCCTATCTGATTTTTTACCCTTTACATATTTTAACAGCTGCTGAATGTAGGGAGACATTTCTCTCACCAACTTCTTCCAGGACACAGGTTCAGCAGCTTACATATAGTAGTTTGCCCACTCCCAAAGCATCAATTGAAAGTACAGGTAAAACCGTATTATATAATATTTATTTGGCCATATATTACAGAACAAGTAACAGTGTATAATATTTTAATGAAACATTTCTCTAGGCTAAAGATACATTTGTTGATTTCAACTAATGTACAACGTTTTTTAAAAGGCATAAATACATTTTGTAGCATAAAGTATACTTATTATATTACTCTTTTCTTGTAACTCCTGGATTCCAAGAGCCTGACGATGTCTACAAGCAGAGGATAAAGTGCAATCCTGGAAGATACAATATCCTTATTAAAGCTGTCATCGCTGCATCTACCACTGCAGAAAAGAAGGAGGAAGAGAAGGGAAGCATTAACGGAAGGAGGATGTGGTTGGTCCCAACAAGGAAAACATCTCCAAAAATACGTCAAGCCTAGTCAGGAGTCTCGATCCTAGAGAATTACTCTGGATTTGAAGTCTGCAGGTATTACATACAAAACCACAGATGTTTGTATGGGTAATGCAGGACTATGCACAACCCACCCCTCAGCCTACAGGAATGCCAGTTGATTTAAGTGCTTCATCCTTTAATGCAGGTGCTACTCCAGTCTTCTTTCAATATTCTGTGGGAGAAGAAGACACTGTTGAGGAGGAACTCATCCCCATATAACACTCTACTTTCCACACACTCCCAGATGTCACCACTCTCTGTAATTCACAACCTAATGGCACTCTTAGATGGTTTGCAGTAGGAGGGGTTTGCATGGTGAAATCCTGTCCAATATCAAATGAAACAGACCCTTTGCAACATCGAATCCCAGTAAGATAAGGTCCCAAGGTTGATTGAGAGACGAAATTGTGTTTTGGAAGAAATTAAAAACTCAGTCTAAGACACTGTGAATTTGCACCAGATCTTGGTTAATGGTAATCTTACTGCGGCAGTAACAATTCAGCGTGGTACGAGTCAGGGGTGTCCATTATCCCCCATTCTTTTTCATTTGTATATCGAGCCACTAGCCCAAAGTCTGAGGCAGAAGGATAAAATCTCCCCCTTTAAAGTTAACGGGTTTACTTGGAAGGTAGCATTGTATGTAGATGACCTCATTATACTGTCATCGAACGTCAATCCCACGTTATCTGAGCTACTGGTTGAAGTTCAGGCTTTTCGGAAAATGTTGGGCTATCAAGTTAATAGCAACAAGACAGAGATTATGGCCTGGAATACTCCAGCTCAGGGCGTGAGGCTTTTTAAGGAATATGATACCTTGGAGTAATGATAACTCAGGACATAAGAAAGATCCCTAAAACAAATCTAGAGAAAGATTCTGCCCAGCTGCCACTGCTGCTGAGGGAGTTCAAAGCCGGCCTCCACCCGCAGGCTACCACCTGTGCCTCATCCTTGGTGGCTAGTGGTAGGCCGTAGGTTTGCTTTTCTGCTGTAGACTGTATTTTGTATTGTGCTCCATTTGCTTTCTGCGACCATTTTGTATTGTATTTTGTATTGGTTTATCTGCTTTCTGTGTCTTTTTTCTTCCTGCTTGCTATTCTCTGCTGCTTTCCCGCTGCTGCGTCCCCTGCAGCCCCGCCCCTGCTTGTAGATTGTATTTTGTACTGTGCTCCATTTGCTTTCTGTGACCGTTTTGTATTATAGTTTGTATTGGCTTATCTGCTATCTGTGTCCGTTTCTCTTCCTGCTTGATATTCTCTGCTGCTTTCCCGCCGCTGTGTCCCCTGCGGCCTGCCCCCCTGCTCGCCTATTCGTCGTTCCCCCTCCCAGCAGCTCCTCCCTCCCACCCCGTCTTATGATGGCTGCGACGTTGGCGCACCCAAGGTGCGCGTAAGGCAAGCCGCGCCCAGCACCAGAATCCCTGGCCCGTGCAAACACCACAACGCCCGTCTCCGCTACAATGCCAGCACCTTCCAAGCACTCAACTCCGGACAAGAACACACCTGCTACCGGGCCACCCCGAAGCGCACCCAAGGACCCTTCACCTGCCGGAACTGCAGCTTCACCAGCATCCGGCCCGCCAAACCACCAACCAAAGAACCCAACTACCTCAGAGGCATCCTCCTCAACACACGCTCCGCCCGCAAACACTCCGTCGAACTTTGGGACCTTCTCGACGCAACCTCCCCAGATGTCGCCTTCCTGATGGAGACCTGGCTGAACCCCGCCTCAGCACCCAGCATCGCCATAGCCATCCTGGAAGGCTACAAGATCACCCGCAGGGACCGTACCAACGGAGTAGGAGGAGGAATAGCCATCCTCAACACCACCCTCAGAGGAACCCTCATCTACAGACCCCCTGGACCCCAACCACAGTTCTGTGATTCCATCGCTGACTTTGTCAGCACACACGCCCTCGCCTCCTTGGACTACATCCTCCTCGGGGACCTGAACTTCCACCTCAAGAACAACAGCGACACCAACTCCACCACCCTGATTGACAACCTCGCCAACCTCGGACTCAGACAGCTTGTGACAACACCCACCCATGCTGCCGGTCACACGCTTGACCCCATCTTCTCCGCAAGCCCCCAGGTCTCCTTCAACCACACCACCGAACCTCACTGGACCGACCACCACTGTATCCACTTCACCTTCAGGAAGCCCACCACGCACCACCGCACCCAACAGATGCCTCCGCGCTGCTGGAGCAAAGTCACCAAAGACCAGCTAACCACCACCCTCGCCCTGAGCCCACCCGCTGACTCCACTGATCCGGACACTGCCGCCCGCAACCACAGACAGTGGATCAACGACTGCACCAACACCCTTGTCCCACTCAAGACACCCTCCAACAGCCACACCAGCAAGAAAGCCACCTGATTCACCGAAGACCTCCGGCCTCCAAACGAACATACCGAAAATTAGAGAGGAACTGGCTCCGCGAACGGACACTGGACAGCTACGCAGCCCACAAGAATACCACCCGCAGACACCATCACCTCATCAGATCTGCAAAAAGGGCCTCATTCAAAGACCGCCTAGATAACAACGCGCACACAACAGCAAAGAGCGCTTCAACATCGTGAAGGATGCACCCCTCCTCCCCCAGCGCCTTGAGACCCTCATGGGTGTGTAGTGCGCTTTACAAGTGACTTGATTGATTGATTGATTATTGAAGAGATGGCAGAGTATGCCGTTATCCCATTATGGTGAGTCCATCTGAATAAAATATGTGTCCTCCCTAAGTATGCCTACCTTTTTAATAATATACCCTTGGAATTAGAAAAAGGTGATCTTTTTAAAATGCAGAGTAAGATCTCCTCATTTATCTGGGCAGCTAAAGGGATTAGACTGTCCTGGAAGAAACTAAGGCGGCAACTGTCACATGGAGGTATGGGTCTGCCATATCTTCAGTTGTACTGCTAGGCATAGTAATTAAAAACCTGTAGGATGTTACTCTTAAAGCCAGATAGTTCCCTGATCGGCAGTATGTTTACAGCTATGTAGAAATTTGGTGCTCCTAAATTCTTTAGAAGAGTTAGATTGAAGACTATATATGGCGGCTAAGGTATGGTCGGAGTGTTGGTTTGTTTGGGACTGTCCTAATATAGTGAATGGGCTTCAGTGTGGGACTGCCCAGGAACACCAGAATGTCTCTTAGACGCTTTAGTTCAGCCATTAAAGGAGGCTGGAGTCACATACTGGAAGGACATGGTGGATGGTAACAAATGTTTCTGTTGGGATTTCTGGAGGAACCTCACCGGTGGAGCTCTCTCCAGATTTATGTATTACCAAATTTCTTCATGGTGTAAGAGTCAACGTTGGTCTTTCCCAGAGGATAACACCATGGAAGATGAGTTACAGGACCCTACTGTAAAATAAAACGAAGTAGGACAGTGGTATAATTACCTTTTGCTGCAGTGAATAGAAAAATGGAACATCCATACCTGGTTTGGGAGAGGTGCTTGCCGAGTGAAGATCTTGAAAATATATGGCAAGTATCCTTAGGTACCCAGTGATGAAATCTGCTGCACTCAGGAAGAATCACTTTTTCACACTCCACAAGATATACTAGTCCCTTCTGAAGCTTTCCAAAATAAAGGGTAATGGAGAAGTGTATGAGATGTGGAGTCCTTACAGCGGATGACGTACATATATTTGCGGCCTGCCCCGCGATTCAAGAATTCTGGGGTAGCGTGGGTAAGACCTTGTCTGATGTCCTTGGTACGGAGGTTGAGGTAAGTCCTTCTCCTATCCTTTTTGGTATTGTACTGAAGCCTAAAGGGGTGTTGGGGCTTTCGGGGTTACAAAGTAAATTGGTATTTTACTTGGTCCTTTTGGCAAGAAGGGAGATCTGGAAGTTATGGTGCCAAGCTGTACCTCCAACATGGAGAGGCTGGTGGAAGGTAGTAAGATATTTTAGAGATTTGGATCAAAAGGCTAATCTAAATAGAGATAGAACAGATCTTGGGTTATTTTAGAATGTATTAGATTATTTAGATGCTGTTTAAATTATTTTATAATATCCAAAGATTACACCTCTTGGTCAGCTCACAATGAATGGTGCGGCTGGGTTTTACAAGACAGCATCAGCTGAGTCTGGACCACTTAGATAAGAGCAAGAGGGGTGGAACAGATTGAGAGTTTGATTCATCTTCGGAGGTCATATGAGCATTAAAAAAAAGTAATTAAAAAAAAAGAAAACCCCCTCCTAGATTTTCCCATTACTTCACTCAGTATCAGTTTTTCCTATTTTACTAATTTTACCCCTTTATATTTTCCCATGAAACTGAGACCTCCACATGTGGAGTCCACTGCACTTGTCGCAGACAACTCCAGACACAAAACATAGGCAGGCATAGGCAGAGATTTAGAAGCTGGGTTTCTCGAGTAGCATTTGGGAGTATGTAAATTAGAACATCTGGAATACAAACTTACTTACTGAAAAATGAAAAGCAAATTAACACATCTAAGTATCATTAAAAGCAGCTCAACAAATGGAAAACCTTTCTAAATGTGACATGAAAATATCTCTGCTGCAGAGAACAGCTTGGATAGTGACTGCATTTAGAATGCACTTACAGGCACCACTCTCTCAGAGACAAAATTAATTCCAGAGGACTTTACCTTTGAGAAGATAATGTCTAATGGCTTGAAACTCCTGAAATACATTTACCAGTGCTGCCATAATTGTCCCTTTCAATGTTTGAAACATGCCCCCCTACTTCAGGGAAAGAATGACAACTATTTCACAAATGGCTATAATACAATGGTCGCATGGGAAATTGATTCATTGTGAAACTATAAGGCATTGTAGTTCATGAATAATGAAAACAGAGGTTTTCCTGTTTTATGCCTTTTTAAAGCGTAATGTGTGTTATGTACATTTATGTGAATCGTAGTATTTGGTGCATGAAATGTACATATAAACAATACGGGTCAATGCATTATTTAGATTAATCACTATCTGAAAGACTTGAAAAGGGTTAAATGGCTTACAGGGTTTCCTGTTGTGCACTTGTTCGCAATTATAATTACTAAAAGTAGTTTAAACATAACTGTACTAAAAGCATTAGGAAAACAAAAAGAGTGAAATCTCATTTTATGCTGGATTGCAGTTCCTGTATTTTCCATGTTGATAATTATTATAGCCAGGGGGAAGAGCTATTAGCCAGCCACGTTTTAAGGATTTTTGGGACGCTGGTCAAAATGTATTCAGATGCTTCCTTTCTAGAACAACTTTGGATTTATTACCCTTGTTTAGCTACTCTACATGCCCCAGAGGCTAAGCAATATTGCATTTTATGTAAAACTTTCAGAAATGGCTGTGTGCAAAAATAGCTGAAATCTCTGGCTGCCTGGCGTCCTCCAACCAAATAATGCCACAAAAAATGTTGAACAAGCTTTGATGATACCATTTGTTTTGTACTTGAATATAGATTTTTTTGTCTTGTAACACAATTTTATGTAGATATAAGTGTCAAAGGGGCACATACACCAAGGTAGGCTTTTACGATTACTTAATTTCGATTATTAAGGAATCACAAAAGCCTATGCATGTAGAAATCGTTAAAAAAATAGAGATTTCTAAACATTCCTTAATTGCAAATCACAAATTGTGTGTCGCAATTAAGGAATGTCTTCCTATTCATTCCGATGGGCCTAGAGGCCCATAGGAATGAATGTCAATTGCATTCGCAATTTGCGAGTACCCAATAGGGTACATGTTGTATACACACATGCCCCTAGGCCATGTGCATGTGTAAAATGGAACGTTTTTGCGAATTACCATCAAGTGCAAATTGATGGTAATTTGCGACTCCTATTAGCGAAATCGCTAAATTTTTTACTTTAATGCATTTCATTTAAGGAATCCTAATTTGCGATTCCTTAAATGCAATAGCAATTTAAGTAATTGCAATTTAGAGATTACTTAAATTGCGATTTTTGCATTTGGGTTGATGCATCCCAAATGCAAAAAACTACCTGTCGCAAAGGGGCAGATTCTGAGAATATGCCCGTTTGCGAGCGGTTTTTCTTTTGATGCATGTGGCCCCAAGTGCCTGTTCTACCTGAAAAAACAGGGTTCCACATTCTAGACTTACTCTGGAACCCCTGGCCGATGGGTCTTTGTTGCCTGTATGCAATTGTGGAGGGGAAAGGAAATCATTGGCCATTTATGCAATACCATTTCCCATGACACTAAAGGAACACAGACTCTTGATCCAAACTTTAGTATATTTGATATAAAGCCAAAGAAAGTTGGACATACAAACACCTCAAGACAAAAGTGAAAAGATACATGGGCACCTTTACAAAACCAAACCTACGAATGAAACATGCACAGAATGACCAATCTAGAACCAGAACACAAATAATTATAGAGACTACATCAAGAGCCTTCTTCATTTGAGATTCGTAGACAAAAACATTAGTCTGTCCTTACACTACTGCTAACGTGACATCCCTGCTTAACATTTCCAAAGGCAAGTCCCCAGAAAGGTGCCTGCACATGAAGTCTTTATAAGAAGCACAGTCACGTTGAATGTGTCAAGTAGGATAAAGCTACAGATCGTTCTAAGATGCTCCCCTCTCTCCAGGTTAGGCAGAAGTCCCAGGACTCAATCCCTAACCCCAATTCAAAAATCTAAAATCACACCCCCAAACACCTCATGAGACCGCTGCATCTATTCAAACCCCTCCGTTCAGGTAGATTTCCGTGAGGCAACAGTGCTTCCGCTCTTGCTTGATGACCTTGGTTCCCAGGCCTTCTCCGATGACACCTACTTGATGGTGGGCACCTCCTACATTATCAGCACCACTGTTCAAAGACATCCTTTCCTCCCTATATCTGTCTACCTCCTGGAACAAAGATGTTATTCTAACTAACAAGGTAGAGTTCTTGCACCTGCAACAGAGAGGTGAAGAGAGGAGAATTTAAACACACATGAATTCTATTAGCAACCTTCAACATGCGAGCGAACAGGGAGAAACGAAAGTTAGGCCTACCAAATTTGGCTACCATAGGAACAATACATGATTTTAGAATACATGTATATATGGTCATTAATATCCACACCTTATATGAACATTAGTATCAAAACATGCATTAGTCATGAATATACTTTTACACAAATATGATTTCATCTAAACACATTCAATTACAACATTAACTCTTTGGCCCACCAAAATAAATTCTGCATCAATTCATTTACACGTTATTGCACCACGCGATGTAATGACCCAATGTTATTACGACAACAGATAATATGTGGATGCAAACTAATTGTGATTACGAAGTGGGACCAAAAGGCCCTGTTTTCTTACAAGAGGTAAATTCATAGGTCTTTGATTCATATTATGTACTAGTTAACTAAACATACACTGGTACCAAATCAACTCTACTCTGCCTTTACTAGGTTTGATAGAGAGCAATTGGAAGAGCATACTTGTGTTCTATCACACCTACTTATGTAAAGGCAGAGTAGAGGTGATTTGATGCAATGAACTAGTACATAAGATAAAACAAAGACATATGAAGATAGCTCTTTTAAGAAAACAGGGCTTTTTGCAGATGCCCCCACTTTTTGCCCCCTTTTGGACTGCTAGATGTTGGTTTTCGACTCTGACAGTCCACTGGAGCCGGCTGACCAGGCTCCAGTGCCAGTGATCTTTCCCCAAAACTGTTAGGTGACAATTGGTAAACCCAATTGGCCAAGACTTTTCCCTCTTATAAGTCCCTAGTATATGGTGCTAGGGGTAACCAGGGCATGGGTGGTAAACGGGTCATCAGGGCCGCAGCACCCTGAGTGACCCTAGCAACCTACTGACAGAAGGTCTTGCATTGCAGACTGTAGGCAAACAAAGCAAACACGAGGAGATAATGGACGGAGCGCTAAATATTAGTGTCTACATTTATCTAAATGTATACTCTATTTTTATAAGTTGGTTTGGGATTTTTTTCGAGTCTTGTAAATTACTTATAAACCCTTATGGTACTGTAAAATACTTAACACATGTTCTTCCAGTAATGCCTGACTGCTCTTTGCCATACTACCTGGATTGAGCTAAGGATTATTGTTGTGAATCCAAAGATCATCTTTAAAGCATTGTGATAATTTGCATGGTAAGGCTACTCACCCAAACCACATAGTATTCCACTTTACTACACAAGGCAAAGAGAGTTATGTGTTAGAGAGGGGGCAAAATGAGAAGAGGAATAGAAGGACAGGGCTGATAAATAGAGACAGGGAAGCAGAGAGAAGGGTAGAGAAGTGGAGGGGTGGTAGGAAGAGGAATGAGATGAAATTGAGAGGCATGAGCAAGGTAGAAAAAGAAAAGTGATCTTGGTACAGAGAGAATTGTGGTGTAGAGGGGATGAGTTGAAAAAGAGAAGAGATGTAGAAAGAGCTGAGAGAGGGAGAGTAGGCAAAAGAAAGAGAGGTAGCAAGAAAGGAGTAAGATAATGATCGAGATGGGGAAGAGGTAATACAGAGAGAAAAGAAAAAAAAGAAGAGAGAGTATATAGGGGCATATTATCAAGTATAGCGTTAAAATTATCGCCGCTTTAGTGGCAGGAAACTGCAGCGAAAGCGGCAATAATTGGTTTGATAATATGCCCTTGGGAATTCCCATAGAAGCCCAGGTTCACACCACAACATGGGCCTCTATGGGAATTCACAAGGGCATATTATCAAGCCAATTATCGCCGCTTTAGCGGCAGTTTCCTGCAGCCAAAGCCGCAATAATTTTAATGTCGTTCTTGATAATATGCCCCGTGGAGAGTTGAGGTGTGGAACAAATTATGAGTTAGGCTGAGAAGTGAGATAGTGAGAGACAGGTGGGGTGGAGCAAGATGACCTAATGAGAATGATGCAATTTAAAGATAAATGAGGTAGAGATGGAGAGAGTGTGGTCAGTTAGGAGGAGGGTTGAGAACGAGTAAAGAAATGTGAGTTAAAGAGGAGAAATTTTGAAATAAAGTAGAGCAGTAGGGAGTCAGATGTGACCTGGGGGAGAGTTGGAGTATATCTGAACAGGTCGTCACAGAGAGTGGTAAAGAGAGAGTTGAGAATGTTAGAGAGACAGGGTAGATTGAGGGGTGGGTTCATGGGGATGTGGATGTAGAGATAGGTATGGCAAGACAGAGATAAAGACAGAGGGCCCGATTCACAGAACTAACTTAAGACAAAATCCTACACTTACTACTTTTGGTATTCACAGAAGTTAGGATTTTGTCTTAAGTTAGTTCTGTGAATCGGGCCCGGAGAGAGGGTGAGTTAGGTGAGGTAGGGTAAAGTCTTAAGACCGTTTATTGCAGGCAATGTCCAGATGCCAAATAAAAAACACAAATCTATTTTTATACACATAGTTATCCTTTATCAAGGAGCACATGGAATGTGGACACCCTGGGCAATTGTCCATTTTCATAATGTCTTAAAAAGGCTCTGCTCTTAGCTCGCTAAATAAGTGAAGCTTTTGATTGGAATAATTGTTTCAAAATTACCAACTAATCTTCAACAAGAAAATACATTGTATTGCTTTTTCACTCAAAATGCTAAAAATGTCTAATCGTCTTATTACAATAAAAGTATTATTTTCTATACTAGGCAACTTGCTTAGTTACTGGCTCACCTGATGTGGCAAGAGAGGAGGTGCTTTGTTTCTGTGATCCCTCAGCACAAACTGTGTACTATAAAACAAGCAGTTTGTATAATGTATATCACAACTGACCTTCAACCTCTCAATTTGTTTTAGGGATTTAGAAGTCTTCAAAATATTTAGACTTGACGATGTACCCTTTCACGCAATGGATGAATCAGACGATGTTCAGTAATCAATTTCATTGCACTTTTAAAATAGATTCATTTAAAAGGAGTTCTGTAAAATGCATTTCGAACAAAACATTAAAATATTTTTCAAACTTTTTTCATTTTCTTTTTCTATCAACAGTTTTCTAGCAAAAGATTTAATAATAAATTATTCAACAAGTGTATGACAGTCTAAGTTTGATTACAACGCTGTGCTTCACCACCATCTGCCACACAACATAGTCATTCTTTAAAATGTTGCCTCACAAATTAATCCACTGTTGCACAAAGAGGCTCGTTCCTGTGATTACCAGAAACCCTTCCTTATCCTTACTCCCTTGGGTTCTTTCTTGGAATTCTTTGGAAGCGTATTTAAAAGTAGAGACAAAGTGACCTGTTCTGAATAGCAGAGGTCCATCTATGGTTTCGCATATGCAAAGTGTTGATATTACATCCTCGTTTCTTGAAGATAATTTCTAGATTTGTAGGCTGGTGAATCTAAAACTATAGTGCATGTCTAGGGAACTGATGGGCATTGCTGTAAATACTCAACCTTTTCACGGATGTATGACAGTACGACGCGGGCTATTACCACGCGTACCGTTACAATGCGAGTTTTACAACGCAAGTCGTTACCACGACTTGCGCTGTAGGGTGCGGACTTAGGAATAGTTTAATTTACTATTCCAACACCAGTCCCCGTGGATAGTAGGGAAGGTGTTGGAATAGTAAATTAACTATTCCTTGTCCTTGAGCGCCCTCCAGCGCAAGTCGTGGTTACAACTTGCGTTGTAAGAGACGCGTCGTAATGGTAGCGCGGGGTAACATCTGCGTCATAAAGGATGTTCCCCCCTTTTCACTGTTGTCTGTTGATTGTCCAGCTGTGGACAGTAGATGAGAGGGTGTCAATACCAATCATACACAGGACATGTCACGTAAAAAAGGATGTGCAGCCACCACGACCTAAGGTTATGCTTTTTGGGATCTTTAAGCATATTCCGACACCGTTCCTATAAATGCAGAGGATGCAATTCAAATGGCATTTGCAAATTGGTTGCACAGAAAAGAGAGAATTTTGCTACAGAATGGTGAAATAAAGTGTGTAGGACTAATGAGAGAATCGGAGTTGAGTTATGGGGATTTTGTGATTGCGGAATATTTAGCTTTCCTAGAGGGGGCCCACAGCCTTGATGTAAGCTGAGACTAAGGTTCTACAAGTGCCAAACGATCTCAGCAACAAAGGAAAAAGATTTCTGTGAGATGTTCTCAATGTTACAGCTGATGAAAAAGCATATGACACACATGCTAAAACTACCCAAACAACAATACAGCCAAGAAATAAAGAAACAATTGAAAAAAGTCAAAAATGTCATATGAAAAATGTCACAAAAACAAGGAAAGTTGAACCAAGATAATAACTTCACAAGCAGAAAATGCCCCATTGGAAACATTTTGAAAAGGCAGTGACTGTTATCCCATGAGAAGCGTGCTGCGCTTGATATTAGCATTTTAAAACGCTCGTTTTTCATATTGTTTATTTTTCCTTGGTGAGCCTTGATTTTAACTGCACAATTATTCTGCCCACATACTTGCATTTTAAAGAGTGCCCCCACCGCGCTTAGCGCGGAGCCTACCGTCTTTTTGGCAGCTTCCTCGTGGCGCCTGGTCGCCATCTTGGGGTGGTCTCTGCCTCCCTCCGCCTTTTGTCTGAGCGCTCTAGCGCTTCTGCAGCACAGGTGAGCTGCTACTTAAGGCGAGCTCTCCCATTGTTCCTTCTTGGGAAAGGCGCCTGCATGCGCGCTGTGCTTGGCATTCATTTAAGCGTGCTGCGCTTGATATTAGCATTTTAAAACGCTCGTTTTTCATATTGTTTATTTTTCCTTGGTGAGCCTTGATTTTAACTGCACAATTATTCTGCCCACATACTTGCATTTTAAAGAGTGCCCCCACCGCGCTTAGCGCGGAGCCTACCGTCTTTTTGGCAGCTTCCTCGTGGCGCCTGGTCGCCATCTTGGGGTGGTCTCTGCCTCCCTCCGCCTTTTGTCTGAGCGCTCTAGCGCTTCTGCAGCACAGGTGAGCTGCTACTTAATGCTCACTCCGGTCGCGCAGCGGTGACGCGCAGCGGTCGCGCCTGACTCGCGCCGGAGTCGAGCCAGAGTCTGCCCGTCTGCGCCCGTCCGCGCTAAGGACGCGCGGGACGCTGGGGGTTTTACTTTGTGGAATCGCTGTACGCTTTCATCCTTGATTTGTCAGGATGATTGTCTATTGCAGTGCCTCGCTTCGAGCCATTAGGGATTCTCTCCCACGTTGCTCGGCCGCACTATCCCACCCGCTATGTGGCCCGTGTCAATGTGTTTGTAATGGGTGGTCGCTTGATCGGCCTGGAGGTATTCGCGAGCTTGCCTCCTCCCCTGCTCCACGAGTTCGTCCCGGTGTCTCTCCTGCATCTGGTCGCCTGGGATCTGGTCTACGATTTTTAAATCTTAATACCAGATCTCTAGTAAAGCACCATCTATCTGTGGCGGACCTTATCCTGGATGAGAAACCAGATTTGCTGGCTTTAACTGAAACCTGGCTTCAAGACACTGATGACGCCATAGTCAACCTTGCTTGTCCCCTGGGTTACCTATGTTTTAGATCTAATCGCCATTCGAGAGGTGGAGGTATTGCCTTATTCATTAAATCTGATTATACTTGCACCTGGACGGTCTTGCAGATTGCTGGTTGCGAGAGTGCGCTGTTCAAAGTTACCATCAGCCCCCAGTTCTCGCTGTCGGGAATGGTTGTCTATCGCCCCCCAGGCAGCGATGTAGCTTTTAGAGGTGCCTTTCCGGAGGCCGTGAGCCTATTGGCTAGTGGCTGCGCCAATTTTTCGATCTTAGGCGACCTCAACCTCCACTTCGATAGGTTGGAGTCTCTGGCCATCAGTGGTTTTTTGGCCGACTTAGAGGCTCTGCAGCTGATCCAGCTTGTCACCCAGCCTACACACGTGGCTGGTCACATCCTCGACCCGTTTTTTACGACCCTCTTGGATGTCCAGATCGTGGCGGTTGATCCTGTGGTTTGGTCTGACCACTACTTGGTGTCTGCTTGGCTTCCTCTTCCTGCCAACCCTATTATTCCACCTCCTCTGCGGATACCTCGGCGCCACTGGAATAAACTTAGGCTGGAGGATCTTCACTGCATCATGGGTGCTGAGCCTCTGGGTCCATTGCTGAACGTCACCTCGGGCTATGATCGATTCTGTAACTGGATTACCAGGGCGCTTGATGCCCTGGTACCTATCATCTCCAGTAAGTCCAGACCTCGGCAGGCCAGCCCCTGGTATGACAGTGCGTTGCGTGCCATGAAGTCCTCTTGTAGACGGGCAGAAAGGGAGTGGCGCAGGACGTATGACGCCGATAGGAAATCCGCCTACCAGGCCCTAGTTAAGCTCTACCATCGAGCCATATGTAGGGCCCGGGCGGCATTTTACGCAGCAGAATTTTGTAACAGCCTCAACCCCACAAAAACCATCTTTAAAACCATAAAAGATCTGATGGCAAAGAGGGTTCCTCCGCAGTTGGACAGCTCTACCTCCCACTGTGAAGCATTAGCCACTTTTTTTCTGGACAAAGTTAAAAAAATCTACCAGGCGTTTCCGAGTCCACTACCACTTGTGATTCCTTGGAGTGGCTCTAGCAATTGTCCATCGTTGCATTCCCTTCCAACTCTTTCTAACGAGGAGTTTGCGAAATGGGCCTTGCGAGTCAAATCTGGCTCGCCTGCAGATCCGGTAAGGTCGGCCCTTTTCAGGGATGCTGCCTTCCAGGGACACACAATAGTGTGTTCTCTGATCAACCTCTCCCTGACTTCTGGCCTTGTTCCTGCCAAGTGGAAGCAAGCGGTAGTTTCCCCGATCCTGAAAAAACCATCTTTGGATCCGTCGAAACCTGAAAACTACCGCCCGATATCTTTGCTCCCTTGGCCGGCCAAGGTCATGGAGGCCCATGTAAATCTGGCCCTCACAGAGCATATGACCCAAGTTAATGTCCTGGATCCCGTGCAGAATGGGTTCCGTGCTGGTCACAGCACCGAGACGGCCCTTCTGGCAATGGTTGAGCACTTGCGGATTGTATTGGATGCAGGTCAAACGGCAGCGCTTATTTTATTAGACCTGAGCGCTGCCTTTGACACTGTTTCCCATCGCATCCTTCTACACCGCTTGCAGGACATTGGCCTTGGTGGTTCAGCTCTGCAGTGGTTCCGCTCCTTCCTTAGTGATCGCTCCTTCTGCGTTGCCACCCCTCCCTTTCAGTCCAAATTCCATCCGTTGGACCTGGGGGTGCCTCAAGGCTCCTCGCTGAGTCCCACGCTTTTTAATCTGTACGTGCAGCCGCTGGCTGAAGTCGCCAGGCAATGGGGCCTAACCATGGTCTCCTATGCCGACGATACTCAGCTGGCGGTTACGATCAGCGGGGATGCCAAGAAGGATGCCCTCAGGTTCCGCAGTGGACTGAGAGAGGTGGCCAGCTGGATGAATAACAACTGTCTCCAGCTGAACGCATCAAAAACGGAGGTGATGATCGTTGGAAGGGATGCGGACCTCTGGGGAGATGGATGGTGGCCTTCTGAGCTGGGAACAGCGCCAGCCCCTGTCCTGGAACTCAGGAATTTGGGAGTATGGCTTGACCATACGTTAAGCTTTGTGACTCACACGAAGAGAGTGGCGGCCTGCTGTTTTGGAGTATTACGCGGGCTAAGACCCCTGCTCAAATTCTTCGATGCTCCTACAAGACAGCTGGTCATTCAAGCGATGATTATTTCTCGCCTGGACTATGCTAGTTCACTCCTTTTAGGAGTGAACCAAGCTGAGATTCTCCGTTTACAGCGAGTCCAGAATGCTGCGGCTAGGGCGGTGGTCGGCTTGCCTCGGGCTTGCCCTACCTCCAACACTCTGCGGTCCCTACATTGGCTCCCGATGAATAAGCGAATCCAATTTAAAGCCCTCAGCATGGTTTTTAAAATTCTTCGTGAGTCGGCACCTTTGCTACTTAATAATTTGATTTCTCCTTATGTGCCAACTCGCTCACTTCGCTCCCTTGGACAATCCTTGGTGGTTGTGCCTCGGTTCAGACTCAGCCGGATGGGAGGACGCTCCTTCCGAGTGTAAACTGCAGTTCTCTGGAATGCGCTCCCCCTGGAAATCCGTCTTCTGGATGATCTAATATCTTTCCGTAGGGCCTTGAAAACTTTTCTGTTTTAAACTCCCCCTGTTTTAAGTGCTCTGTTTTTGGTGCTGGTTTTAGTGTTGTGTTGTGTCTGCCTTTCCCTTGCGCCAGGACGCTCCTTTGCTGGAGCATCTGTGCGCATTAAAAATGTTACATAACATAACATAACATAACAGAAATGCAAAGGCTTAGCAAAATAGGCATAGTGTTTCCAATGAACTGACAAAAACCTTGGCACCTTTTTGCCAATCATCATTGGCGACGACAGTGTATAATTTTGTGGTTGGTCCACAAATGTTCAAAGAAGAAAGCATGAAAGGTGTTGCCATAAAGGTTTACTGAGATTAGAAAAACACGGTTGCATGCTCCTGCCTGTTGTAGACTTATAACTTTAGTCAAAAAGCTCCCACAGGAAAAATGGTTACATTAACATTTGAATTCTTGGTCTTCTTAAGAAGGCTATGCAGGTTAGCCAGTTCTCCAAGGATAAAATCTTTCACAAATTCTAGGACACTGCTTATCAAAACATTCTCAAACTTCATGGCTGGCTCCCCATTTCCAAGACCACAATTCCTAATTGGACGAAGATACCCACACATCTTCTTAGAAGTCCATTACATATTGGTCTGTTGCATCTGGTCTTCTGGAAGTGTTCCATCCATGCAAGAATCTGCTTTGCTCTCAGAATCTTCAGTACCTTCCAACCTAGGGAAGAAAGTTCCCCATGGGTGAGCTAGAAACATGTTCATTTCCAACTGGTTCACCAGAATTCTTTGAGGCTTGCATAATTGTCGTCTTTTCCAGATCCTTCTGCTCCTTCAAGCCACAGGAATGAAGATCCACAGATGCAAGCAGGTTTTAGTCAGAACCTTGGACAATTTCGTCCTAGAGGGAAACAACCAATACTGGAACTAAATACTGGAGCAGAATTTGGTTACAGAGCTGGAAATGCTCTTCACCTGGAGAGTGTGGACGCCTTTTGATTAGTTCTATGGTTGCATTTTGTGGCCTGAATAGTCTCTCTCAGGCAGTTTTATTTTAGTTAACCAGCAGACTGGAAAGCATTTTCTTCTCTTCAGTTTCTCTTTGAAATTGGTCAAGCCCCAGGGTATTTTAAAAGGCAGATCAGACAGCTGATGTTGGTGAGACCCGCCAAGCTAATAAAATATTAAGCTTTTGGCAGATTTTTTTAGCAAGATATTGTATGTCTTTTTATATGGTCTTAAGCTTTGCTACTGCGACAAAAAGTGTACACAAAATATGTAATTATAGTGACAACTCTAAAATATAATGAGGTTTGAATCAATACAACCTACTTCTACCGATCCTCCGCTTCAAGAGGTGCAGATGGCATCTGAAAAGACAGAACTCCCATTCAGTTTGCTTGAAAATTATTCAAACTATTGTTTCTACACTTTTTGTCGCAGTAGCAAAGCTTAAGAACAGAGGCCCTGAAGAAAGCCGAGGGTAGTGTTCCCCACTGGCTGAAACTTGTTGGCCCTATATATATTTTTTGCAGCTATTTGTTGAAACTGCTATTTGCACTGTTCTGCTTTTAGATTAGGGGGTGAGGTGATATCTTGAATACTTTGTTGTTTTTCTCCTCACCACTCTATTTTAAATCACCACCTTGTTTGTTTTTGCACTGCACTTAATTCCCATATGGTCTGGAATATATCAAACTGATTACCTGTTCTTCCTTTCCTTGGGAGTTTGGTTTGATCCACATGAGCTAATTACCTTTGGATGAAAGCAAGTCTCTATGATCAAGAGACCCATCATCCGGATGGATGGATGACCAAATGATAAGATTGATCACCACGATACACTGATGGGAATCCTAGCACTTGCTCTGTGATCTCACTTTGTTCACTCCCTGTTTGCTTTTGTTTTCTTTTGTTTTCTCGTGTTTGAGTGACTCCCTTTCTGACTCAGTATTTAGAGCAGACGAAGCAATAGGTATACATTGCTTATTTAAGACCCCCAGTTCAGGTTGTTGTTGTTATTGCATACATTTGGGGATTGGAACTGTGGCAGGTCTTTAAATATCCCTAGGACCCTATATCTCGCGGTTGTTTTTTGAGGTTTTAACCTTTTCCATGCGTGTGGGAGTGTGCGGAGGACAGCCGCCGGCGGTCCAAACTGTGCACGCGTCATTTCTTTCTGCACCGCGGCGGAATGTCCACCGCAGCGAGGTGGTTAAGTGGGGCAACGCTCCTCCGCTCCAATGGAGGAGCCGCTCCTGACTTTACATACTGTAAAATTACTTTGTGAACACCCACTAAAATATTCTACATTTTTAAAACATTTTTACATAAGATGGTAAGTGCCCCAGTGGCGTTGAAGAGGTTGAAAGAAGCATTTTCTGTTATACCGTGTGGGAGATGTTTCAGACAATGAGATGGGACAGACATTGCAGCCTAATAGTACAATTTTCCAAAACACCAACATTCAGCCCGGAGGCAACTTTAGAGTGTCAGTCTGGATAAAGCAGTAGCAAGTCAAACAGCACCGAACCCACACCTGAAGCAGAAGGATCTAAAATAATAACAATAATAATAATAATAATAATAATAATAATACTAATAATAATAATAATAATAAAGACATTTATGAAGAGTTCAGTTGCCCCAAACGGGGTGTCCCGGCACTTACACAGACAGCAGTACAGGTAGAGGGGTGCACATATCTAGTCTTTACGCCTAAAGAGCCAGGTTTTCAAGTGCATCATGCGTAGTTGGGCAGGTAGGTTGTTCCAGCACTCTGAGGTACCCACCTCGAATGTCCTACCTCCCATTCTTGCTTTCGCAAAGCGGGGGTGGTGACGTAACGTTTGTGATTGGACCTTCGGAATGGGCTGGTATGGGCGAAGTCCCTTGCTCGGGTAGTATGGCCCTTTCCCTAGATACGCGCGAAAGGCAAACGGAAGGCCTTAAATTCGATACGTTTGACTACAGTGAGCCAACGAAGTTGTCTGAGATGAGGGGAGATGCGTTGGTGGAGCAGGACCTTACAGACCAGTCTAGCTGCCGCGTTTTGAATGATCTAAGGTCTACGGATCAAGCCGATCGGCAGACTCATGTAAAGACCATTAGCATAATCTAGGGACATAGGGAGTACAGACACTGACCAATGCCATTAGAGTGACACTTATGTGCACTGGCCTCCAGTCAACTGGTGTCTGCACCACTCTGGTTATGACGACTAAGGTGTGTGTGACTCTGCCCTTCCAGATGGTTATCTGTCCCTCTTCAGGACGGGGCTCTCACAGCGTGGCCGGAGTTTCCCCATATGAACCCTCCATAGTTCGAGCTTGACAGCAGGGGCATGTGTCCGCCAATGGAACGCTCATCCAATCCACTAGAGTGGGGGCATAAAGCTGGCCCCTGCAGCCTGTGCGGTGCAGGGGGTCACCAACTCACCAGGGACCACCGAATGAAACCTTCAGAGGAGCCCCACCTACTAGTCCAAGGTCAATGTGAGATATGGGAGACTCGGGCCCCTCATCACATTCTGCGGGGTGGGGGGGCCATCATTTTGCATTACACACAAGTTAACCACTGCTTTCCTTTACTGCTGTCTGTGTGTGTTTTATGTCAACAGGCTTACTGTACAGCTCATTTTATTTGTGTAAAACTAGCATAACAACATTGTATTTTAAATGATCCCGTATATATATTTGGCCCCATATTTGACAGTTTTTTTACGTTTAGATTAGTTGTTCCTCTTTGCTCTGACTTCTATTTAGTAAAGACTACATAGAGACTCCCATTACTCTTGAAAATTAACTATTCTCGTTTTTTTGTTCTGGGAGATCCTGTTCTTGGCGCAGCTCTGCTATAAATAGTGTCAATTTTTGCAGTGCTCAGCTTGTTTTATTTTTCCCCTGTCCTTGCATGTTATTGTAGTTGGTTGCATCAATTACAGCAGCGATTAGAGCACTTTAGAATGTTTTTAAGCTTTAAGTGCTTTTTTTCCATCAGGAGCAGGAAGAGAGAAACTGATCTGAATAAAGTAGACATTTTCACTGTTGCTTTCATTTCAGTATGAATGCAGTTAAAATATGATATCCAATCAACGTTTTGTCATATTATTTTACGTTTCTAATTTACAGGGGAAATTGTGTTTATGTGCACTTTTTAAATGTCTATAGTCAAGTCAGCTAGGAGAAGCAGGGTCTAGCATTAGAAAAAGAACATATAAACCAAACTCCACTTCTTGGTTGCTAATTTGCAAAATATTAGCCTACTATCTAATTTAACTTTGTAAAACTGCCCACAAACCCCTCTGGGCACAGTTGCGCTCCAAACATTGCTTCCTGGTAGCTAAAGAGTGAACAAATCAAATCACTTGAAATATTTGGCTCCCAGCTATAATATACATGTTTCTACTTCGCTTTCTTGCCAATATTCTCGAACACATACAAATGCAGCCCAGAATTCCCTTTTGCCAGCAACGGTGGGGCCTATCGCCACCAGTGTTTAATTTGTAAAAAAACATTAGTGCCAAGGCTCTTGCCAGGAGGTCACTGCAGCTTCCACCACACTTTGCCCTGCCATGCTGTCAATGATAGTAACCACAGAACTACTACTACCCATCACACTCCTACAAGTGGGACCATTTGGACTATTTTAGGCCCCAAACGCTATAATAATGGCTTGGGCAGCAGGTAAAAGGTAATTTTAATGAATATAACTTTAATAATTAACTGTTGCTGTGGTCATCTCTAAATTAGCTGGATAGCGCCACCATGTGGCAGGCTTTCCCAAGCACCAGTGCTGACAATTAAGGGCCGTTGCCGAGCACCGAAAACCAGCCGTTCAAATTAACAAATTAAGCACTGATCACCACCCTTGAGAGCCCCCCCACCTTCCCGGACTGGAGAAGGACTTTTTGTGCTTCCTGCAGAAGAGCATCGAGTATTCGAACTACTTGAACATAAACAGCAGCTCATCGCCTCTCTCAGAAGCCTGTAATCACCTTCTGACCATTATAAATATGAAACGTTTTTGGTACAACCAGACGTTGGCTTCTGGCTGCTAGAGTAACGTGAATCATAACAGGGTTTTGTCCAGCCTGGAGCACGCACTACAGACTCACAAAGAGGTGTAAGGTTTCAGCAATGCCCTGTCATCAGCCAACTGGAAATATGATCAAGGAAGGTAAAAGATCTTGGCCTTCTCTAAGTAATGCCCTCCATTTGGCACAACAGAAAGGGTAGTTTAATCCCACACCCCTACAATCTACCGCAGGGCAGTGCATCAGGAAGTCGAAGAGGATGTGGTGTAACAGTCAGAGCTGCCAACTTTGGAACTGGGGAACCAAGTTTGAGTCTCGGCAATGACTTAACATCCTGTGATTCTGGGCAAAATAACTTAATTGACCCGTGCCTAAAAAAAAAAGTGAACGTATGCAACGGGTGCTCATGTAAGTGCTCCAATACTTTCAGGGGAGCTTGCGCTATATAGAACTGCAAAAGAAAAAACTCAGAAGTTCCTTCCTAACCCAGTCTTTATTGAATTTCTTGTCACCTTTCTGCTCACCTCAGTTTTTGGATAGCAACCCTCCAGTCATGGCAATGCAGGCATTTCACCTCCACTGAGGAGAGCAGCTGTACTCTTTCTTGTGCCATGCCACAACCAGGGGCAACCAAAATAGATCCCACCTAGCTTTACAATTAATAATGCAAGCCAAATTTGAGAAGAGACCCACTCTCTCATTTGTAGAATTCATTTTTTAAGGTTTGTGCTAACTATTATTCTAAACATCCAACCCCTGAATGTCCTTGCGGATGTGGTGGTCTATCGGCATCACCATACAGTCAGTCGTCTGATTCTAGTGGTCTAGCGGCATCACCATACAGTCAGTCGTCTGATTCTAGTGGTCTAGCGGCATCACCATACAGTCAGTCGTCTGATTCTAGTAGTCTAGCGGCATCACCATACAGTCAGTCGTCTGATTCTAGTGGCTATCAAAAGTATCAAATATAGCACTAGCTTCAAAAGCAGATAAAATTGCATCTGTCTACAGTCTTGCATCCTCAAATTGTATGCTGCTTCAAAACGTGCCCTCTATATTCATAAAATCCATCATGAAAACGGATCCTTCCTTAAAATGTCTCATTGTCGCCTCTCCTTTTTCCTTTCAAATGATTCTCTTCTCCCTTTCTCATCCTCTGAGTGCCTTTTCTGTCTGAGCCCAATCTTCTCTAAGTCACTTGAATTTTTGACTGAGTCTTTGTGAATATTTCTTTATTTTGCACACGGATCTTTTAAAGATTACTGCCTCTCCTTTTTTGAAAGCCATACCCCTGCAATCTAACCATACTTAACCTGCTCAAGCTCATCTAGTAAACACACCAAACAACTGCATGTACTAGGAAACTTCCCAGCCAGCCGCCCAACTAAAGCTAACAACACTCCAATTAATGTTAACTAGCACAAAGAAGATTGAGTGACTGCCTGGAATTGTTTGCTTGAGTTCCCAAGACTAACCCCAGTAAACAATAACGCTGGACTAACTACTAACCTCAGGTTGCAGAGCAGCGTAATGCTCGCCATACAGCGCTTCAATGCTTCACAAGGTGTAGTAACCACTGTATGAATTTAATTACTATTACACTAAGTGGACTGTTTCTATATTGTGGGAATTACACAGCCCGCACACAACCCTCTGAGCTATTTCATTTGTATTTGTTGCTCTTTGTTAATAGCTAAGAAACTGAGAGCACTATTCTGTAATATTGAACCTAACTGGGAGTGGGAGGAATTTCAAGGGCTTTGGTATACCATCCATTATTAACAAACATATACAAATCATACAATAGACCCCCAAAAAGTTCAAATTATGCCTCTATATGTACTTGGAAAGTTCATAACTCCGCCCTACCTTTAAAAGGGAAATCTATTTATAGGTCGCAAGACCCTCACCGATAAAAAGGCATGTTTCATCATTGGTTCTGCTTCTCACCTAGACAGAGGTGGTAGTTATCTAGATGGGCTCCAGCAATGGGAGTTCTCTGTGAATATATTGTTCAGCAAAACAATTGTAGATTAAGAAGGGGATCCTCTAATTATTACGTTAAAAGGACTTGATGTTCACCCATCTCTAACTTTTTCAGGTTGCTTTTGAAAATTAAAAAGGTTTTTACTATTCAGCAAATCGAGTATGGAATTAAACTTCATTTTATAGTCCTATAGCCAGACATAAAACTAGCAGGTTTTTGCATTTGCAACATAAAGGAATAACTAATCCATCCCATGCAGGTAATCTTGTGAATGACATATTTTTCCACTATGACACAGCCATTTGTTTGTGGTTTGCAACAAAATCAAGTCTAAAAATGTAAATAGTGAAGGATGATAGCTGATGCCATTAATCAAGCAATTGTTAGGACCCTCTAAAGTACTGCAACATTGTAAAGATATCACAAATAGAGTGGCTGCTGGACCATCTTCTGCTTAAATAACAACTTTCATCCTTTTTCATCACTCCTTCTGCACAACTCTGGGTTCTGAGGAATCAATCTTATCCTTTTCAGGAGCATTATATGCATACATCCAGGGGTTGAATCATGATGTCAGTGGCACCAGCTATATTCAGCCACAACATGCCAACCCAGGAGTGCTAGCCTCTTTCCAGGAAGTGGCAACTCTTGCTTACATGTGGTCATACTTCAGAAGCTTAGACATTGCCTTGTTTAGAGTGGATATGGATAAACCAACCCTGATTTGGCTAAAACTAAGACAAAATATACTTTTTCTGCAGCAGAGATCATGCACTCTTTGGCAAAGTTAGCAATGGTCTCATAGTGGTCTTCCAGCTTCTCCAGACACTTATCAAGTCTGGATATAGGCTGGTGTATCCTGTACTTTCATATCATGCATCTGTCCATCCTATCCATCAAGCAAAGATATTTCTGTCCTTCTTCTTCTACAACCATATTTTCCTGACCCTATCCTACCTTGTGTTCTAACTTTTAATTCTCCTCAAGATAGAGTTGTTTCTTTGGTGGACAAATACAGGCTATAAATATCAAAGCTACTGCGAACCGTATGTCCTCCATCATCATTATTTTATTGTCACAATATTTGTAAGTGAACGTCTAGAAAAGTCATGAATAGCAAGCATAAAGCTCAAACACTTTTCAACAATTTTTAACCCAATAACAAATGCAGATATAATTCTCATGCCTACTAAAGTCTCAATTACAAGTGGCACATGAATTCTGATGAGAACGACAATAGTGGTTAGCAGGATCATTGGAGTTATGAGCTTTGGTGTTTAACATGGAAATTCCCACTGCTGAAAGCAGTCAAAATTTGCATGAGCAACTCTGGGGAAAGCATGTCTAAATCAGCATGAAAACACTGATTCTCACGTTATTGCCTCATAACAAGCACCTAGAATTATCAGGACCATGATAATGGTAATTTAAGCAACAGGTAAATAACAGCATTTTAGCGAGCCGCATGTAAAAAGGGCTCATAGAACGATCCATTGTGCAGAAGAGAGTGGGAGATGGGAGTCGTTGTTGAACCCTTTTGGAGATTGGTCAATTTTGAAGGTCCAACAATCAAACCTCTGCCTTTTTAATTTATTATTTCAGGATTTCCTTCTCATCCATGTAGTTGAAACCTAGGTTTTCAGTAAATTTAATTCACAAAGTTTGGGGAGTATAATGAATACGCGTGTTCACACAAGGCACATCTGTTTCCTGCTTTTATGTGAAAATTTTCTTTAAAGTGCATAGATTTATCCCGGAATTTTTTGAAGTTGGTGCTTCTGAGCTGTACTTTCTGCAGCACATGCACTACTCGAGATAAATGTAAGAACTTTAGAAAGTAGAATAACATAAAAAAGGTGTGCAGCTTTCCTTTGCGCAAGTGCATATATTCACTGTTTTAGCACCATGGTAGAATTCTACCTTTTATTTACTCTGTTGGTGCATATACCTGTGTATGTCTGTTTCTGTCTAATGGTTGTTGCAGAAATGTTATACTAGAATGACGCTGATTATTGAAAATGTCCCCACAGTTTATTCTGTATATCTCTCAGAAACTGAGTGAGCACGAGTGACTGAGCGAAAAGTACTGTAATGTTTCCACGATCCTTGAGGGGTCACGGTTGCCATGCTCGATAGTTGCCAGAAACTATTTGCTCCATGGTAAGGTTGTGGGTCTTATAGTGGCACTGTGAGCTAGCTGGTCTAGAGACTAACATATCCTTTGGGGGTGTCTGAAATCAGTCTGAACACCAATCCCTTAGTTTATCTTGTCTAAACGTGCAGATCCTATATAGATGTGTAGGAACTGCACAACATTAAAGTGCTTGTGATACCTCCATGGAACTTGGTAGAATTGGTTTATACCCAACTGCCAAATGTAATTTACTTGTAAGTCACTATTTGGTGACACTACATGTGCCCAGGTCCTGTGAATTAAATGCTACTTGTGGGCCTGCAGCACTGATTGTGCCACCCATTCAAGTAGCGCTTTAAACAGGACTCAATCCCACAATTGCAGCCGGTATGTGTGTAGTTTTGAACTGCCATGTCTACCTCCAAAGAAAACCTTTTTGTCAGGACCAAACCTTCATACATGTAAGTCACCCATAGGGTAAGCCCTGGACAGCCCAGAGGGCAGGGTGCAATGTTTTTAAAAGGTGGGACGTATATCTTTTAGTTTTACATGTCCTGGTACTAAAAAACTCTTAAATTCATTTGTCACTGCTGTAAGGCCTTCCTCTTCCATAGGATACCATTTGAGTCGCATTAATACATTTAATAAGCTTTAATTTCCAAATGGGCACAGGTAACCTTAGCCATTTGGTGCCCACAGCCTCGGTCAGATAACTGGGTATGGTTAACAGTTGGCCTTTGTGTATACCTCCTAGACAGCCACATACGATAAGAAGCTTAGATATGCGTGGATGGGGAATCACTGTCAGGATGGGAGTGAGGAGATGGGGACATCCCCACTTATATTTGACTAATCCTGTCCTGCTTTGACCTGTGTAGGAGGGTCGACAACCATCAACACCTGCGGCCGCACATCGCGCTTTACAGTGCTTCTAACCATCACACAGCACGGGGCGCTATAGGTGTTGTGCTAGACTCTGGAGGAGGATTCACAGTCCCATCCTGCTTTGACCAGTGGAGAAGGGGCCAGCTACCATCATCAACCGCAGCCACACATTGTGCTATAAAACACTTACAGCCATCACACAGCACGGGACAAGCACAGGCAAAGCCCGGGCCAGTGGCTGGCATGTCTGTGCCTGTCCGCGGCCCGACAAGGCCAAGCCGGGCCACCCCCCTAACTTCGATCTCAGGGGTGAGTGACTCCCTTTTTTTTGCTGCAGGTCATTCTTCCTAAAGATGGGGAAGCGTAATGGGGTTTTGGCAAACTCCACCAATAAGAGTACCCAAACCCAGAACAACATTCTGACATACTGAAATAATGCTGTAGGGGCTCTGGCTGAAGAAATGACACAGATCAAAGTTCAATCGGCTTCCCTCCTGATGCGTACACATAATGACTTTCCTGCCATTCATTCTTCAACTGTAGAGAACCTGGCCTTTAACAACTCAAATAGGCCCAAGGCTGGGTCACCTTATAATGAGATAAACCTGCAGATGACTATTACTTCAGACCGCACTAAGCTTGGTGGACAGGGTGACTCGTTGCATCTTCCAGCTCAAGGACTAAAGCCTTTACATCTACTACCCAGCTGCCCCCATTGAGAAGACTTGACAGGAGATGCAGGAAGCCTTCGGTAATGGAGGATGCTATGGCAGGTCCTGTGAGTGCAATAAACCTGGTTCAAGCTATGCCTTGAAAACACTGCAGGTCATTGAGTCCTTGGTGACCAGTCTGATTGGACTGGATGACAGGATTCATCACATGGAAGCAGGGCTGGATAAAGCATCAAGTATGATTGAAAGCCTGGAGAGTAGCTTACGTGCATTGAGCTTTCCTTCTGATGTCTCCTCCCAGGTGCTGGATCCTAGGTCTTACCAAGTTGAAAACTCTATAGTCCCAGAGGTCCAAACTAGTTGCCAATCTGCCCCTTTACAATGTATCTCTGTGGGCATTAGCACATCCAATAATATGACAATAGGGGGGGGGGGGATTGTCAATTTAGTTTGCCTAACGATCAGCCAAGAGCCCCCAGTGAGCGTCCCGAGAATTTGAGAGCTCACTTTCTTGATACCAATAGCAGCCCACCTCTTCCCCATCCTATTGTTAATGCTGAGCCAACTCCCATGAGGAATGTGATACCATTTCCCCCTGGCCTCAACCCCCTATGTTCTTGTATTGACTAATGTACCTCCCATAAGTGATGGTACTGAAGAGAGATAAAGTCAGATTAAAAAGAAGGTAATTCATTGGCAATCAAAATGGCAGAATTTTTCTGCCTCTTCTTTATACTATGAAGTCATCATGGTGCGGAGGGTTGGCTGGCTCGGGGACTCTCCCAAGTCCTGTGTAGGTGACTGTGTTGTGGTCAATTTTAGGAATCCTTGGTTAGTGGAGTGTATTTCATCTACTTTTAGGTCCAAACTGCCCACGAGGGCTGTTATTCAACTTTATCCTCTGGGCTTTTTTTTATCCCCTGCAACGTTTAAGTATTTCTCCGGTGGTTCCTCCAAATAGTGGGTGTCCTACAGTGCCAGGTATAGGACAGAGGAGGGGCATTAAACTTTATAACAGATTTGCACCTCTAGTACTGTTCGACGAGCAAGACTGCTACTCAGTGAGCCTGGACTTACCCTCGGGGAGGGCTGAGGCGTGTTCCTCACAGGAGGGGTTACTAGCTACCTTGGGCTGGAATTTTGCTGGGCAGAGTGATGTTTTGAATGATGATCAAGAAAAATCCCTGTTGTTATCATATCACATTATCTACCTACACGAGATCTGGAATGTTTCTGGTTACCTGAATTTGGATGGATTTGTGGGCTTTTGTAAGAATGCAGAACCTCATGGGAGACTTAAAGAGGGGCTCGTTACCTTGGTTAAGTTGGGCTTAGCATGCGATATAAAGATGGTGCCTATTGATTGTCCCAACATTTTATGTGTGTTGCTAACCATTGATATTAAAAAAAAAATCAATTCTACTACTGCATTAGTTTCTTCCGTGACTAACTTAACTAATTTCTTAGAAGATTTTTTATTGTCCCTACTTAAACCTATTTCCACATTAATTTGAGATAATTTTAACTTGTACCCTTGCACATCATGTGGCTTGGCGGTGGAGAAAGACGTCCATGCCTTGCTTCAGCACAAGTGCATTTTAGTCATTCTAGCCTGGGGAGTTTTTTAACACCTTATTTTCTGAGTTTAATTTTCTTAACTTTTTTTTTTTTTTTTTTTCAAAAATTCAAAAAATAACTTTATTCGATTTTTGCAAAGGAAAATCATAAAAGCACGTTTAATACAACATAAAATTGAGTTCAGAGCTCAAACGTAAAAAGAAGGAGAAAAAAAAATCTTTAGACTGTTCAAAAAGTGACTATCAAAGATCAGAGAATAGTCAGTTCATGGACGCTCTGCACCTTACTGCAAATTTCAAGAAACTGGCAGCTGCAGTAATCGTGAGTTCTTCCTCGAGCATGGATAGCTTGAGTAAGGCTGGCCTGCACTGTCTTAAACCCCACAACTTCAGGAGTGGAAGTAGATGTTTCTTTCTTCCCCAGTCATAAAATTTACAAAACAAAAAGACGTGTATGTTGGATTGCTTGGAGACACTGTCAGAGGACAGGCCACCAGGTTGGTAGACCAGTCGTTTGTAGTGGGAAATGTTAGTAAACGATAAAAACAGTCCGTCCTCAACCTTGTTAGCAACATTCTCGTATAGGTTGAAAGAGTCGGGGTAAGATAAAAGGGAATGCCTGCATCGTGTAGTAAGAGGTTATGGTGGGCAATCGTTGATTTGTTACCTTCAAGGTAGGAACGCCTGTCTTCAAGTAGACCTAAACAACGGGACTTAAGGTCCTTTTTAGAGATTGTTAGACACAGAATCGGGTTATCGTATAGATCAGCTAAATCCAGTGATGTTAAAAATTTCTTGACGTAGGCAAGCCAAGGTATTTTCCTTGAGCTAGCTAAAGCCATACAGTCCTTAATAACATCTCGGTTGAGGGCTGTCTTTTCCGAGGTCCATATTTTGTGCCATAACAAAATTGGTGTGGCTTTGATTATATCCGAGATATGAGCCCGGGCAAGCTCATTGTGGCAGACTGTAGTGGAGATGGAACGAGGGACAGCCAGCAAGTATCTCAGGAAAGCATTCTCGCTGGTTTGTATCTCTCGGCAGTCCCCCACACCCCAGAGTTCAGCACCATATGTTGCTGTGGAAACACATTTGGGTGCATAAATGTCCAGCAGAATCCCAACCGGTTTCCCACCTAGTTTTGTAGCAAATTTCTTTAGGGCTCCGATTTGTCTGATAAAAGCCAAGTTGCGAGTATGAATAGCAGTGTTCCATATCCCTTTGTTGTTAAAAAGTACGCCCAGGTAGCTGAAAGTTTTCGTAAGGCCAATCTTATTTGTATTAATAAAGGTGTTACATGAAATGTTCTTTTTATTGCTACAGCACATAGTGAAGATTTTGCTCACATTGATCTTAAGGCCTCTCGCGGCCATGAATGTTGAAAAGGCTGACAACGCTTTTTGTAGACCTAGTTGGGTCCTGGACATGATAACAGCGTCATCCGCGTATAAGAGAATTGGGACTGCATGGCCATTTATTTTAGGATAGTCAACGTCCAGTTTCGCCAGGCAGTTAGCAACACTGTTAATATAAAGGTTAAAAAGAAAGGGGGCGAGGATGCAGCCCTGCCTGACCCCCTTTCTGATAGGAAATTTATTCGTACAGGTTCCGTCCTTTCCATAGCGAACCTTGGCCCCAGCTCCTCGATACAATTCCATGATAAAAGCAAGTATATTAGGGTCGACTCCCAGGTCGGTAAGGGTGGACCAGAGTATGCTGTGATTGAGGCAATCAAAAGCAGAGCTTAAGTCTACGAAGGTCATATATATGTTGCTCTTCTTTGCCATTAAGTATTTGTCAATGATCAGGGCTAAATTAAGGCATTGCTCCACTGTCCCAAGGCCAGAAACAAAACCATATTGAAATTTAGACAGAACATCATTTTCCTGAGCCCATGCTTGTAGTTGGTTCAGCAAGACTCTCCCGGCCACCTTCATCATAGAATCCAGTAAGGAAATTGGTCTATAGCATTTTGGATCCATTCTTTCACCTTTTTTAAAAATAGGTATTATTATAGCTTCTTGCCATGTTACTGGGAATCCTTCAAGGGCATATGAGTTGAGAACATTTGTAATAATTGGTGCCCACACTTGAATATTATCTTTGAATAAGTTGATAGGAATTCCGTCCGGGCCAGGAGCTTTGGCGTTGGAGCTTTCAAGAATGGCCAATTCCACATCTGGATAGTTAAAATGGGTGAGAAGCGGAAAGGACTCTGTCTGGCTTCTTCGAGTGTCATTTCTCTCGACTGGTAGTGTTTCAAGGTCGGGAGGTTCAATTTGCTCGTCTAATTTATACAGATCAGTGAAGTAGTTGGTCCAGACTTCCTCCGTAATGGTGATTTCTATGAGGTCAGACGTCCTGTCATTGAAAAAGGGGGGGTTGACCTCCCTCCAAAAGGCCGTATTGTCCCTTAAAGTACTTGCTTTTAACAATGCCTCCCAGGCGGCATTTTTCAGTTCCTTTTTCCTGTTTTTAATTGCCTGTTTATAGGCGGCACGAGCGGATCTTATTTCCAATAGGTTTTTTGGAGATTTGTTTAATGTAGCCTTTAAAATGTTATGAGTTTTTGAACAATCATGGTCAAACCAACCAGAGCTCTTATGCGCAGTACTTTTGTTATATTTTCTGGTTAAGTTTTTCCTAATTTGTATTGCAATTTGATCAAAAGCACGAATAATTGCTTGTGGGTTGGGAGGGTATTCAAGGCAGGTCTGGAAAAGGTCAGGGTCAAACATTATCAGTTTTTCCAGGAATTTGGTTGTATCAACTTTAGCCCATTTTATGGTGTAACCGTTTCTCGATGATAGGGATATGGAGTGAGAATAAAGATTTCCTGTTATGCTCCCGGATTTTTTTCCACTGGAAGGGGTATGTATTTTAGCACTGATCGGATAGTGATCGCTCATGACTAGGTCTTCTCTCCTAGTTTCTAAAGCGTCACCATGATGACTGTTGGACAACAGGATGAAGTCTATTGTCGTGAGCGACCCCCTTCCGTGAAATGTGGGTAAGAAGACAGTCGAGGGCACAGTTAGGTCATTAAAAAAGCCCATATCCCACTCGTGTAATAGGTTATTCAATTGGGAACCCGCGGTTGTATGCTCAAAATGGGTGGTATAATCGCCATTGGGGGCTCTTAGATCACAGACCCTTGTTCCACTATATGGGCATAAGTGCAGTTAAAATCTCCTAGAATCACTATGCGTCTATCCAAACAGGACCCTCCCATGCCCTTCTTTATAAGTTTGGACAGAAGCTCTATAAATAGTGATTGGTCATCTCTCGATGCATTGTTGTATAAATTAATAATAAGGGAACTAACAACCTCTTTCCCAGTCATTCTGAAAGCCTGTAGGGAGAGGCCAATGTTAATTAATCTGGGATCAGATAAGTCGAGCTCTACAGATTCTAGAGATACATTGAGCCTATTTGAGACGTATAGGCAAAGACCTCCCGAAGGTCTGCCTCTACTAGACTGGATGGCTGGAGTAAAGTGTGTGCTGTAGCCATCCAGGTTAGTAGGTGACAGATCCCAGCATTCCTGAAGCGCTATTATATCAAGGGTGTTTATGAAATTCAGGAAGGCTGGGTCATTTACTTTATTTGAAAGGCCAGCGATGTTCCAAGTTAAGAGGGACATATATTGGTTTGGATCAGAGTAGTTTGTTAGGGAGTTGGAGTGAATTTGTTCAGGGACTGAGTGCAAAGGGAGGACTGAAGATCCATCAGGTAGAGCAGTCGTGGACCCAGGGGGGAGCATGTTAGTAAGGGCCACAGTGGATGGTTCCGTAAAAAGTTCTCTGGCTAAACTTGGGAATGACCCTGAGCTTATAGAAGGCAAGGGAGTTTTAGTCTTATTCTTAGAAGATGTTTGGTTGCTTGGTGGTCAATCAACCATTTCTAAGACTGAGAAATGGTTACTAGTCGGTGCCCCTCTCCAGCCCTCTATATAGGGTTGCTCTCTTCTTGGATACCAAGGGTAATGTTCCCAATCCCTTCTTCTACTACGTGTATCTACTTGGGACCAACTCCACCCGGGGGATTAGTTCCAACTAGGGGGGTAGTCTTGTTCGTAAGGGAACCTCGGTGGATAAAAGAAGGACAGACGATTAGTGTCTATACCTCCCTTTTCTCCAAAGTTGTCCAAGAACATATATATCTAACTGTCTCTGGGTCATCGAAATTGATAATGATACAGTCCCCCTGTGTTCTTTTTCTTGTTTCCCCAATCCAGGGGACCCTTCGTACCATGGAGAATTTGCTATTGCGGTTTGAGGGAAGGGGTCTATTGATATTAAGCCATTGCCTGACTTTATTTTTTAGGGACCAGGTAGATTCACTCGTGTTTTCCTCTAATTCTGGGACCCCCGTGAGGATCACAGTGTAGGGGCTTGCCTCTGGGGGGAGGTGGATAGGCCTCTTTGGTCTTACTGTTTTTTTTATAGTATCTCCAACCTGTTGGAGATCTAGGGTTTTGGGGGGAAGAAGCTTCGGTTTAATTTTGAGAGGGTCAATGGGTATTGCTATCTTTCCCTGCGCTTGCAGGGTGGTATCCTTGATCTCTATTGGGACCACTTGAGTAATGGTATTGGTAGGGATCGAGGGAGTTTTGCCTATTAGTGATGGAGTTTTAGATATTATTAAAGGTGGAGGTGCAGGTTTCTTTGCAGAGACTTCCTTGATGTTATTAGCATTAGTGGAAGCTTGAGGAGCTAGAGTACTGGTAGTAGGTTTTTGGTGACATGTAAGGTTGATAAGTCTGGCAATTTGTTTCTCGATATTAATCAAGGATCGTTCGATTGGTTTTAGTTGGAACTTTATAAGATCTTTGATAGTAGCTACCACTTGCGCGTCAAGTTCTAGGTGGTTTATATTGCCAGCAACGGATCCCCTCTCAGCAGCATCCAGGGATGCAGCTGCTGCAGTGAGGTCATCCATATGAGCAGGTAGGGAGTTAGTAGAATTATTGTGGGAGGTACAGGCAGATTTTCTAGACCTTTTATGCTTTGGAGGACAGTTTTGTTTGTTTTTATCTGTTGGCCTGAAGCTGTTTTGTTTAGGAATTGCTCCCTCCCTTGTCCCCTTGTCTGTTATAGTCGGGGAGACTACTATCATTTGCGACTCTACCAAGATTTGCGAGGCCATTTGGGTGGGACTAATCACCAAAGTCGGTGTTTTCTCCAAGTCTTCCGAGGTAACTTCGCCTAGAGATAGACGAGTGGCAGATAAATCAACACTCATTGGGATAGTATGTATGTCTGCACGAGCTTCATGCAATAGTGGGACGATCATTTCTTGCTGAATAGGTGTTTTGGCTAGAGCCAGAAGGCCCATTGAAGATCTTCGCGCCGCAGCGAGATCCTGGGAAACACGTCTTTCTAAAAGTACAAACCCCTGGTTAATTGCGTCATTAGCTTTCGTGATGAATTGGTCAATTGGGCCGGTGACCTGACCCAAGCCTTGAGCCGTCTTGCTCCTGCTACCCCTTGTGGTCATGGTGTCGCTGTAGTTGCACTTTAGTAGATGGAAATGAGGAAGATAGCAAAGGAGAAACTACCGGGGTGGAGGAAGGATGTCAAAAAAGCTAAGTAGAAAAAGGGGTTGGCCCAGACCAGACTTAAACAGGCTTGAACGGGCTTAAACGGGCCCGCCCTTTGCCCGGGCTTCGCCCCGGGCTGCGACCCGCGCGCGTCCCGCGATGCGCGTTGATGGCCTTGCTTAAGTCTCTGTAGAGTGAGAGGGGGCGTGGCACTGGGAGGGGGCGCGGCTCACGCGGGAAGAGGAAACAGCTGATGGTATTGAACGCTGTACCTCGCAGTCCCGGGGCCGCGCCTCTCGCCTCCTCTGCGGCCTCGTGGATGATTTTCTCCTCCCTCCGTAAGCACAAAGAGCTGGGAAGCTGACAAGCTACTCCTGTAGCGATGGGCAAAGTAGAACGCTGGAAACCTCAAGGCGAGCGGCTCCCGCGAAGCGGGGGCCGCGAGAGGTTATGAACACCTTGGTGGGGGCGGGCACTGGGAGGGGGCGCGGCTCACGCGGGAAGAGGAAACAGCTGATGGTATTGAACGCTGTACCTCGCAGTCCCGGGGCCGCGCCTCTCGCCTCCTCTGCGGCCTCGTGGATGATTTTCTCCTCCCTCCGTAGGCACAAAGAGCTGGGAAGCTGACAAGCTACTGCTGTAGCGATGGGCAAAGTAGAACGCTGGAAACCTCAAGGCGAGCGGCACCCGCGAAGCGGGGGCCGCAAGAGGTTATGAACACCTTGGTGGGGGCGGGCACTGGGAGGGGGCGCGGCTCACGCGGGAAGAGGAAACAGCTGATGGTATTGAACGCTGTACCTCGCAGTCCCGGGGCCGCGCCTCTCGCCTCCTCTGCGGCCTCGTGGATGATTTTCTCCTCCCTCCGTAGGCACAAAGAGCTGGGAAGCTGACAAGCTACTCCTGTAGCGATGGGCAAAGTAGAAGGCTGGAAACCTCAAGTTCCTCTGGGATGGCTTAATAGTACCCACTTTTAAGGGAAGAGGCCACAGCACTACAATTGACTTCATCATAGTGTTTGCCAGTTTATTTGGTTCCTTTATCAATTTTAAGACACAATGGACTACCCAAAGTGATCCAATCCACTGTCTGCTAAGTTTAGATTTTATGCGTTAGTTGCTAAACAGGCTAACTTGTTTAGGGAGCCACTTGCAGCTAAGGATCAGGGTCTTAGGATAAGCTGGAAGAAGATAATTCCTGATTTTTTTTAAAGATTCTCATAAAAAACTGCTATTTAAACTTTGAGCTCTGCTGTGTGCTTGAGTGTTCTGACTGCGCTCTTTTGAATACCTTTGAGAGTATTGGCAAGGAAATCCAGTTGAAAAAAAACACAGAAAGAGGGCCTGCAGGGAAAAATGTATTTAAAGACTCGCGGACTCAATCCCCTATTACAATTAATCAACATACAAAGAAGTCCTAAAGTCTATCCACAAAGGAGTGTTCATTGATATATGAGCAAACCAGATCCCAGGTACTCAGGACTGTAGTACTGAAGATCAACAAAGAAAAGGTCTTGTGATTGGTTAGAGATGCAAAAACAGGGGGTAACCTCAGAGAGGGAAAAAAAGAAAGAAAAAGAAAAACCACAGGAAAAAACTTGTCACGGATCATTGGTGTCCCATCCTTACACTTAGCGTGTCAAGTGTCATCATCTGGGCTACCAAAAACTATATTTCACCATACCTCCAACCAAGAGGAGGATGGACAGAGAATATAGTTTTACCCTATTTGTAGAGTTTTTACAGGAGAGTAGCAAGAAAGGTTAGGGTTCCCTTAAAAGATTAGTGCAGTATAGAAGAAAAAAGAAGTGATTTGAAAAGGATACGCATCGGAGACACCAATGGTACTAAGTCACAATAGGTTGCCTCAAGGATGTCTTCCTGTCTAAAAACAGTGCAAAAAATAAATCAAGAGCAGTTTAAATATGCCACTGCTCTTATGGTCAACATGTTTCAGCTTGTGGAGTGTAGACTCCCTAGCATTCTTCAGGACCTTAGTGCTTCGAAAAGAAGCGTAAATACTGTCACCAATTCAGTACATAGATACATACATTTTTGTTGAATTCACAAAATGAATAATCTTTTTTCAATTCCTCCAAATGGGCGTGATGTGTCTTACATCTGTGAAACAGTTAAGGAGGGAAAAAGAAAATAAAAATAAAAATAATAATAATAAACTGCATCTCTTCAAATATGTCATAAATAAAGTTATTTATAACAGAAGTGGTAAACTTACCACTGCTTATTTATGGACAGTTTGGGCCTGAAAAACAAATTTTCAAAGTCTTTCACCATGGTTTTTGGCCCGGCCAAAATGAAGTTCAAAATCTTTACCATTTTGGGAAGGCCGATTATCAAGGTTGATGAATTCTGCTACGTGGGTTTACTACTGGACACCAAACTGAATTGGCAATTCTTTCCAATGCCCAGGCACAGCATTGAGGAGTTCAGTAGGTGGCTTGACAGGCCCCATATCTGGTCAATTATTGACCTTTACAGGGCTAAACGTGTGCTGACAGTGGGCTTTGGTTGTGAGTTCTGGGGTACAAGGACTGCCAACCAATTTAGGTGGCGGAAAAGACATCATTAAGAACGGTCTTGAGGTTAACACAAAGTGTGCCGATGGAGATTGTGCCTGAGGAATTGGGGGTTAGTTATATTACAGATTGTATTCTAGTTCACCCCTTAATGTTATGGCTGACAATTTGGATTTGGAAGGAATTAAAGTTTTACAGGAGGATTTTAAGTGATTGCCTTGTCTTGGACCAAGGGCTTGATATACTTTGGTTAAATTATGTAAAAAGTTCATTCAGTACTCTAGGTAAACCAGAGTTATTCTCTGATCAATATTTAACTACCAAGAAAGATATTGCCTGGGTTCAGAAGCATTTTTTTATCATGCCCAGGAAAAAATGACAATTAAGGGTTTGATTAAAAAGTCTTTTCTACAGTATATCATGGTCAAATCCCCGAGCCATATTGAATTATATTTGTTGCTTGACATAATAGTTTACCATAGCCCATTCTTGACCTGTTTCTGTTTGAACCTTTTTCCTCAGCTGTTAATGGGCTGGCACAAGCCTTCTGAGTCTCTATCTTGTTCTTGTGATCCTGCTGTTATATTTGATACATGCATGTTGTATATAAATGTCCTCCTTTTTCTAGCTTACATTTAAAGTATATTCGAGGACTGTTTTTGACCCAGAACGTTAGGCAAGTTTGCCCTGCCTCATTGTACCCTCAGTTTTTAAGTAGACCTATGGTTTATTTTTATGTCTTTTGCTATTATCAGGGGTTATTTATTCATGTGTATGAGATGCTATATGGTTTCATCTTTGTATAGACCATAACTGTTGCTCTGACTCTGTTGTACTTGTGTTTTGATGAACTTTTGGATTTGTATTATTCAAATCGAATAAATATTATTTATGAATTTATCGTGTCATGCGTCCACACAAAGAGCTGTATGCTCTTTGTAGTTTGTCTACAGCCAGGGCAAGGAAAACTGGGCACCTGTGCACTTAAAAGGCATGTCTCTAGAAGCTTCTCCACACTTCAAAAGCACAACTCGGTATAAATATTGGACCTCAGGCACCAATTCTTCAGTAGACTTCTGGACCTGTGGATACTCTGAGTGACTCCAATGGCTAGTTGGCTGCCCGTCTGACCTGAGCCTCAGGGACCGAAGGCTCCAACAACCTTGAACCCATCATCTAGACTTTGTCATCTGTGAGTTCTGTGATCTTTAAGTGCCAAATCAGTCCTGGACCCTTGGAAGTGGGCCTGAATGTGTTCTGCCATGCCCAGCTGTGTTCCTCATCAGAACCAAAGCAAAGCCCTGCAAAACCTCGCCACACAGCTACCAGCTCAATTGGATCAAGTGCCAAGTGTTGCAAAACCTTGGCCGTACAGCTCACTGGAACCGGTGCAAAGCAACACCAAGCCAAACAAAGCCACGCCGCACAGCTTCCAAGACATTAATGACTTTCTTCAGCGGACCTTAGTGGGTACCTTTAGAAAGGCTGTGCTCCATCCCGGTCGGCCTGAACTTGTGACTTTGCCTCAGTCCGACGCAACCAGATAACCACAGGTGGCGCTTTGTGCTTTTTAGTGATATTTTCAGTTAAACCTTTCAAATTGCATATCTCCAGTTCTATTGATTGGATTTTTCCAGTGTTGGTGTTGTTTTATTTGTTTAAAATTCACTTTATTTTTCGAATCTGTTGTTGGATTTTTTGTGTGTGTAACAGGGCGGGGGAGGAACCGAACACAGAAGTGGACTAGTGGTCCGCCACCCCCCTTTTACCTGCTTCAGTTCCCTCTCAACAGCCGCCTGATCTCTACGCCCCTGAGTGGGCCATCACAGAACCCGAACAAGGATGGCAGAACGCCGTGAAGTGGGCCGCCACTGGACAAGGCTGGCCGAACGAGAACACCCAGATGCACGGCCGCTTTAAGTGGGATCCCTCGGACGACAAAGCCCCTCCCTTACAAAGCGCCACAAGTGCGTCAAAAGAAGGCCGGAACCAGGAAGCAGTGGACGGCGTTTCCCAGGAGGCGAAAGGTGGTTACAGCAGCGAAGAGCGTGGAGGTTAAAGCAGCGGAGAGCGTGGAGGTTACAGCAGCGTAGAGCGTGGAGGTTACAGCAGCGGAGAGCGTGAGGAGAGCGAGGTGGTCGAGACTCGAGAGGCTGGTGCCGAGTTGGAGAAGCCAGGAGGCCAACGTATCTACGCATCGCCCCGCCACGTTCCCATGGGAGGAGTGTGGCTCCAACAGGTACGGGGCAGAGTGGCGGGCTGGGTGGGACGTCGGGTCCAACCTACCGAGTGATCAGTTGTATAGCCCCGTGTACAGTCCGTAAACCCTTTCCTCTTCCTCACGAGCACTCTCCCCCCACAGACTGTATATATTCACGATTGCACTGGTTTCCTTCACTCCCGGTCCTTACTGCGTGCCTTGGTCCCATACCCTGGCCTAACACCGCCCTCTCTCTCCTTTCTCCCTACGGCAACGGAACGGGCAGGACAAGCTGAGATCCGATTCCCGAGCAAGCTGGATCCTGTCAGGAAGCCTGCCTTCGACCCTGCCGCCTTTGCGAGAGAGAGGATTACCAGTCGCAGAAGAAAATCGTATATAGAAATAAAGCCTTCACTTAAAACCTTATTCAAAGGGTCCGACTCTCTATCTACTTCTACTACCCCCCCTGCACAGGAAGTGTCGGGCGCTGGTCCTACATCCCTCCCTACCCCGGGACAGTGTGGTATTCTTCACTTTATTGCTCTTTGAAGCATTGCAAAAATATTTCACATATTGCCTTTAAATTAATCCTGATTTCTCTGTGCTAAACTACAAGAGAGCTGAAGACAGATTATTTTAGGGTTGGCTTGTGCCTTACCCTGACAAGGATTGTGGATGCTGCTTGACCAGGGCTTACTCCCCAGTCAACCAACAACCCACGTTCTTACACTTTCCATCCTTTTAATTTGTACTTTCATATTTCAAAATTATTCCTTTTGACATTTTGGGGGCCTATTTTGTGTTCCTCCTCAATTTAGTGTTCAAAACCTTCATCATCATCTAAGACAGCTAATTTTATGGCAGCCTGGCATTTGGTGAGGCTGTAATCAGTTTTACCATTTCAGGCCATTATTCCTGGCTGTCCAGTATCTCATCATTTTAGTAGGGCTCATTCAGCCAGATTCATCATCGGCATGTTTTGCGAGTCTGTAATAGCGAATAATATGGAATCGCTATTACAGACTCGCAAAACGGGATTCATGTAGGAATCGCAATATTTATTGCGATTCCTACAGCTTCCTTATTTGCGATTAGCTTATTGCTAATCGCAAATAAGGAATAACTCCCCATTCATTCCTATGGGCCTAAAGGCCCATAGGAATGAATGGGAAGACATATCAATGTGCGAATCGCTATTAGCGATTCACATTTTGATTTTGCGATTTCAAGGGTGCAGGGGTGTCCAATGGACACCCTGTTGCACCCCTGAAATGACATTGGATGCTGGTGTTACGCACACACATGTCCTTGGGACATGTGTGTGTGTAACATACAACTTAGAAAAATGCACTTAAGTGCATTTTTCTAAGTTTCCGCTATTTACCACGAGGTTTGACTTCGCGGTAAATAGCGGCCCAAATTTGCGAATTCGCAATTTTTAAATGTTTCATGAATTGCATTTAAGGAATCTCAAATAGAGATTCCTTAAATGCAATTCCTCGCAAATATGCGATTGCGCAATTAGCGATTTTTGCATTTGGGATGATGAATCCCAAATGTAAAAATTGCGCTCGCAAAGGGCCAGATTCGCAGAATCTGGCCCTTTGCGAGCCGATTTTTCTTTCATGAATCTACCTGATTGTTATTTTGTGTGTTCCGGTTTTTTCTTTCTATTTGTTCCTTCATTCCTTCAATGAAGTCTTACCTTTACCTGGTAATTTATGATGGGTGCAGCTGGAGACCATCTGTCATCTTCAATTTAGAAATATGCATTGCAAACAGGAGACTAGGACTCATATTTTCAAAGGCTTTGTGTCGGCACCAACCTAATGCAAAGCGACACAAAGTTGATCATGCTAATTAGTTAAGGTTCACGTTTCACCACTCAAAAACCGATTTAGAATAGGGTTTTAGGATTTGAAAGAAAAGGGGAGAGGGAACACTGTTGGCTGATCATTGCTAACACCCATAGGTTTTGACAAAAAGCTCAATCTACTAAAACTCATGCCTAGTTGAAGCAGGTACAACCAAGGAGGAATGGCTTGATTCACCCAGACAACCGCGGTACATGCAGGTAAGAGCGATTGGGCAATGGGGCTGGCTGGGGGCAGATTTTGACAGACGATGAAGAGGGCAAATTAAATAAATTGTTAATTTTCCCTTGTCTTCGTCCATCGAAATCCCCATTCCCCCAAGCTTTCCCCACTGCTCCTAACTGCACGGGCCGCTGCTGCAACCAGAAACGTATGCAATACACATCCCACGAGTGAGAATATGCTGATTTTGTATGGAAACAGGAATTTTACAGGAAGGCTATGTCCCCAGGAAAAATACTATGCTAGACAGCACACACTCAGGACTGCGCTTTGTTGCATGGCAGTGCATTAGACAAGGAAGCCTTCTTTGGGTGCCAGGGAAGAGGATGACACCAGCAGCAGGTCAATCCTTGACGTTATGGCTCCTGCTATGTTTACTCCTTCATGCAATGCAGTGCAGCAAAATGTGATGCCGCAATGCATTGTGGGAAATCTTCGCAAACCTGGACCTAGTAGCTCTGTTTGAATTTTCTGATTCTAGATTGGACTAAAAAGAACATTACTTTGTTATAAAAAAAAGTGTGTGGGTTAAATGGCTGAAAAGACTATGGAGGTAACCTTAAACAATCTCCTGAATGTTAACATTTTGCATTTGTGCTCTTTCGGGGTAATATTTCCTTTATGAGAATAATAATTGGATTTCTCTGACCTTTCAGAGATGCACTGAAATTATGGCATCATAAAATGTTCAAACCCGTCTATCATTTACTTCTTCTCTGGGTTCTATTCCTGTAGGCAGTCTGATCAATGCGGTTTAGAAAGTATGAAAGTAAGACTGCCAATTATCAGAGCTTTATCAATAGATATCTGATCAATTGCCAGATGTGTTTCCTATGTTGTTATCGCACGTTCAACAGCACGGCTGTAAGACTGGGAAATTACTAATCCTTCTGACCTTCTGATCATATAAACCAAATACCAATCTTCTAACATAAATGCCTTTGACGTCGGAAAACAAATGATTCCTTCATAGCGTGGCGCCATTTCTGAACTGTTATAATTTCAACAGATGTTATAATTTTTCCTTCAGCTTCTCTCCTAAGCCGTGTTAGTTAGTCATCAACATGTAAGTGCTGAAGTGCTGAATGTGCTAGTATTCCAGATCTAATTATTTTATCTTACATTTTCATTTGACAACGTTTACTTAATTTCACAGATCTGAAAGATACTCGAGATTTATTCGCTAAATCCCTGAATCAAATGCATTATTCCTAATTGTCGTAATCTCATTCATTTCCTGGTTCCCATTAAAAGCTACACGGTGCCTCAAGTATTCACTCTATTATCACGTTTGAAAGCAATTTCATTAATATTATCGTTTTTTATGTAGAACATGACATATGCGGATTCGGACTTTTAATTATTACAGATCAAGAATTAATCGTTGACTCACCAAAGTTTAAGTGGGATAGGATCAGCAGCAGTCCGTGCAGGTAAGAGTGGTGGAGTGGGTCAGGGGGATGTCGACAGACGGAATAGGATTTATTTATTAATTACATTATCCCTATTCCGTCATCTGTCAACTCCCCCCCAATCTGTCCCGCCCCACCGCACTTACATGCACGGACATCCACTGGATAGGGTACTGATGGAAATCAGTTACAAATATACTCCATTTAACTCTAAAACAGACTAAGGGGAATGTTTATGAGCTACTTCTTGTGCCACTTTGGCGACACAAACTACATAATCATATCCATTAGGTCTCGCAAAGTCACAATGCATGGCTTTGAATGGCCTCATAGATATGGAGTAAGGAAAGGCATTGTTGTAGGAAAGTGTCCTTTTTGGATTGTCACTCCCCCACTTTTTGCTCTGGATGCTGTAGTTTTAGAACTGAAAGTGCACTGGGACCTACCAACCAGGCCCCAGTGCCAGTGCTCTTTCCCTCAAAAGGGCATGTGAATTGGTGCACTAAATTGGCAAGATACTTTAACACCCATGATAAGTCCATACTGTATGGTTCCAGGGGCTCCCAGGGCAAGAGTGTTAAATGGGTCACCAGGACTGCAGCTCTATTTGTACCACCCCGAGTGACCTGAGTAAAAGTAAAGTCTGCAGGGCTGCAACCGCAGCCTGCATGTACATGTGTGACAGAGTCACCTCACTGCCTAAAGGTGTCTTAGTCACCCCTAAGGTAGGACTTCTAAAGCTCAGGAGGCAGGGTGGATTATCTTAATGGTGAAGGCATATATGTACAGACATAGATGCCTCTGCAGTAGCCTTGACATGGTGAACAGCGGTCCGTAGGTTAACATGGAGTGGCTACCGGAGGAAATCGAGATAGCAGCTCCATGATGGTACCATCAAATGTAGTCGTGTTTGGTATCAAACAGCGAGTGTTTTCACCTCTGACACAATTCTCGTAATGAGGTTGAGCTGGCATGCTCCCAGGTGGTATCCTTAGCGGCACCTAGATACCTTTGGGTTATGTCATGCATTATAATTCACTCAATTCAATTCATTTCGCTGCCCATTGAGATACTGAGTTCCCTTTTGCCTTGGCGGGCTTTCTGAGCAGTTTGCTGCCAAGACAGAAGTCTGACCTTCTGCTGGTGAGTACTATCACTCCCAGAAGAGATGAGACAAAATGCTTGGGCAGGCAGGAGGTCAAGCCTCCACCCTCCCAGGATGTCTGGTGAAAGACCCATCTGGACGGTGAGCCTCTAAGGCTTCACCGCCTCTGAAAATGAAGCAACTTCTCTCACAGTTGAGGCAAAGTCCCCCCACACACCTAGACACTCATGTTTGTGAGCAGCTGGGAAAATAGGAAATAAGGAGGCATACACCCCCCCTAAATGCTAGCCACTCCTCTAGGGTGAGCTAGTGGGTCTGTATGATGAGGATCACCCGTGCCATCTTGGAAAACTCCTAAAATAGTGAGTTCTGGGTAGTTTGATGACATACATCTGCTGAATGTAATGACTTCAGGGGAAGATTGGCAGCAGAACTAGTAGCCTATTGGCTACTAGGCCTTACACCTCTAAAACCCCCTAAATCCAGGATTCACGAGGCACCGATGGCACCAGAACTCCAAATCTGTTCTGAAGAAGAAAAGGACAGAGAAGAAGCTGTTTCAGCGCAAGGCAGAACTCCACAAAGAAGAGGTGAGAGGTACTGCACATGTGGCAGCCCCCTGCACCCGACTATGGGGCATATGCATCAACAATCGGTAATACATGTCGGTAATAGCGAAAAATAACAAATCGCTATTAAGGACATGCAAACCGCGATGCATCAAACTAATCGGTAAAAATTACCGAATCGGTAAAAATCGCTATTAAATACCGAAAGTACGACAGCGAGAGTAGCAAATACCGAGTTAGCTAATACCGAATCGGTATTAGTGAATGCGGTATTAGCGATTTCGGTAATAGCGAAAACGGTAAATTTACGCGACGCCTCGGAAGCAGGCCGATGACATCACAACCAGGAAGTAGGACAGCCACGCTGCATTCAGTGTTCGGAGTAGCACAGAGGAGGAGGCAGAGCACAGGAGTTGAGGACCCTGACAGAACCAGTAGCAACCAGGACAAGGCAAGCAGGACAAGATGGAGAAGGAGGCCCCCCAGCCGGGAAAGGACACACCCCGAAAGCGAAAACGCAAGTTTTCTGATAAGGAGCTGGAAATCCTAATAGAGAGTGTGACCAGCAACAATGACCGACTGTTTGGGAAGTTGTCGCTGAAGGTGCCAGAGGCAGAAAAACGAAAGATGTGGCTGCGCATCAAGGACAAGGTAAATGCCTGCGGAGTCACCCACCGCAGCATCGACGACCTAAAAAAATGCTGGTACGACCTGCGTAAGAGGGCCAAGGAGAAGATAGCGCAGAGGGTCAGGGATGCTGCTGGCACAGGAGGGGGCACATCCAATGTGACGCCTAACACAGCCCTGGAGGATCTAGTGGAGTCCACCATAGAACCGGAAGCTGTTGTGGGGGTCACACGTCTGGACACCTCTGGTGCTGCGGAAGGAGGACAAGGTAAGAAGCATGGCAGCGTAACAATGCAGCGCATACTAAGTCCCTGCCCAATCCCCCATGCCAGACCCAGTGCACATGTAGCATTGCCCTAAACACATACCCTCACCACTGTGTTGCACCATGGGAGTTGTAGTCAATACATGAATGGGTGCATGCCAGAGCCCAGAGATGAATACAGCAGCAAAGGGCCAAATGTCAGTCAGAAAAAGTAATTTATTGTGAGATGCCACAGCTATTGTCACATACTATACCATGATAATAACTATGCACTGTTTCACACACAGATGCATCCCCCATCGATTCTGACGACAGTGCCCGCCTCGTCATCTCAGAGTCGCCAGTGTTGTCAGATGCGGAGTGCTCACAGGGAGCTGAAGCCATGTCCTCCCCTTCACCACCACGGCGGACAACACCTCCACCATCCCTGCGGTCCAAGACACCACCACCACCATCCTCGCGGTCCAAGACACCACCACCACCACCAGCATCCTCGCGGTCCAAGACACCACCACCACCACCACCACCAGTGCGGGCCACTCCGCAGAGCCGCAGAGCAGATGTTCCCTCCCTGCCCGTGATGGAGTCGGATAACAGTTCAGCACACCCAAATGTTCCACGCCAGGCTGTCGTCACTCCAACCAGCCAAACTGCAGCACGACAGCGCATCAGGCAGAGGGCTGTGCCCCCGGGTCGGGCTGCTGCAAGACCAGTCGATCTGTCCGAAGGGTACGGAGTTGTGGAGACCCGGATGCTGCGTGTCCAGCGCCTGCAGGGGAGAAACATGGGTGCCATGAAACTCTCCATGACCAAACTTTGCAACAAACTAGGCAACATGACTGACACTGTGCGTGAGCACACCACTGCCGTAGCTGCCGGCAACAATGAAATCAAGCTTTGCCTGCAAGAATTGACACGTGCCGTGGTAGCAGGCCAACAGAGTGAGCGCCGGCGTCACAGGCAGATCATGCTGGCAGTGAATACAACTAACAAGGCCATTAATAAGCTGTGCAACAGCACGGCTGTGCTGTCCCACAGGTCTGTGTCCCTGCAAGTGGACCTAGGTCATTATTGTGGGGATGTGGCAAAGGCCCTTGAGAGGGTGACCACTGCAGTGGAGCAACTGCAGCCTGGGTCAGCCAGTGTCAGCAGTCTGGGAGCGGAAGAGGGGAGTGAGGCAGCCTCCAGTGTCAGCAGCGTCTCCCTGTCGGAGTCCAGCGGGAGGAGGCGTAGTGGCCGCAATGCAACTGCCACTGACTCCCATCGTGTAGAAGCCGAGGAGTCACAGGACAAGAGACTGGGGGTACGCGGCAAACGGAAGTGAACATGTGGCAAAGTCACACTGTCCTTGGTGACGTAACTATGGCCAGACTAAGGTGCCGCACGCATCACCCGTTCTGAGAAGGGACAATTTTAGTTTGACTTTAACTGCAGCAGCAGCATGTTTGTGTTACGTATTTCTGCACCAGTCAGGTGTCCATGCCCATTAAACCCTTGCAAAACTGATCCTGTTGTCAAGTCACTCTCTTACCTGTCTCAGAAATGATTCTGTGTGATGTATGTCCGCCTCCTTTGCCCTTCAGCTGTGTTGGGCACATGCGCCTGTTGGTGTTGGGGGGGGGTTGCTGTGCACGTAGTTCATCCTCTCCGTCCACCTCTATGGGTATCCCCCTGCATGTGGCGATGTTGTGCAGGATGGCACACACAGCAATGATCTGGCAGCAGGTCACTGGGTCGTACTGCAAGGCACCTCCTGTCTTGTGCAGTATTCGGAAGCGGCTCTTGAGGATGCCAAATGTCCGCTCAACCACATTCCTGGTGCTGATGTGTGCCCTGTTGTAGCGCTGCTCTTGCGGTGTAGCTGGGTTGAGATAGGGAGTGAGGAGATATTCACGCAATGCATATGCGCTGTCACCTGCAGGATGGGGAGAGAATGGTAATCAGCATGAATGAAAATATACATGTGGGGATGGAGTGGTTGGAGAGTACGATGATGCATCTATATGTACCTAGTAGGTGTCCCTCTCCGAATTCACCGTTGATCAGGCGCCTGTGGAGGCCACAGTGACGGAATATGTAGGCGTCGTGTGTGCTCCCGGGGAATTGGGATACAAGGTCCGTAATTATGTACTTGGCATTGCACACCACCTGCACATTGATAGAATTATATGACTTCCGGTTGCGGAATATGTATTCGGTGGCTGATGGAGGACAGATGGGGACATGCGTGCAGTCAACACACCCGATGACATGGGGGAATTGTGCCACCTGGTAGAATTCCCGTTTGGTGCGGGTCAGCTGCTGGGGGGTTGTGGGGAAGGTAATGTGGCGATTTATTAATGTCAGCATGGCCTCTAGGAACCGGTGGAAGAATCGTGATAAAGCACTTTGCGACACGCCTCCAGTCTCAGCTATTACCCCCTGGAAGCTTCCAGATGCAAGCAGGTGCAGGCAGCATAGGACCTGCACATGGGCTGGTATGGCGTTGGTCCTACGGGTCTCGTGCTGCAGTAATGGTTCCAGGTCTGCTATTAGGCGCATTATCATGGCACGGTTGAGTCTATACTTGTCGTATACCTGTTCCTCGATCTGCACCAGCAAAGTGATGCGCACCCTGAAGATCCTGTCCTGTATCATCCTCCTGCGCTGGGCCTGGGCGTTGATCCTCCTCCTCCTAGCAAGCACGTAGAGGGCAGCCATTTTGGTTGACATGTGGGGTTTCCCAGGGCATTTATGAAGAGTTACTGATTGTCAGCACCTGCTGATGGGGTTAGAATTTTTTTTTCTGTCCTTCAGTTAACTTTACCTCCTGATTGTGATTCCCCTTATTTCGCTCATGCTAAATAGCGATTTTAGGGATTTTCGGTATTAGCGACTTTTCATGCATACCATTGCGGTTCGTTAATAGCGATTCGGTATTTCCGAAGTCAGCTTTGGGGTTCGGTAATTCCGATTGTCTGTTTAGTGATTCAGTAATTTACCGCGGGGGATTTTAGCGATTCTTTTTTTTTTTCCGATTTATTGTTTGATGCATAGCATTTTCTGGTTTTGCGTTCGGTATCGGCCTGTTTTACCGAATCGGTGTTTTACCGGGAGGTATTTTCGTTGATGCATCTGCCAGTATGACTCTTCCAGGACCACAGATCAATTGTAAAAGGAAGGTAAACCCATCTGCAAGCCAAGGACTCTCTAGGGTTAGAGGTACCAGTCCCCTGCAGTCGGCAGGCACAAACTGCAAGTCCACGTGCCGAAGAAGGAATGACCACCGGGCTCCATCATGGACCAGCCTGAAACTAACCAGCCAGGTGCCTTCTGGGAAGCGTAGTCCTGAACCTCACTTTGTCTCAGCCCTTTACGACGTTCCCAGGACCTCTTGAAGAAGATTGACCCAGCTGTGACCTTTGCTGGGACCAGGGTTTGTTGGTGGTCAAGCTGACTAACTACTTCACTCGACGGGGGGGCACTAGGTGGCACACAACCAACATGGTCGAACACCTGTGAGGCTCTGGACACTCGGCTCATTTATCCGACATGTATCCTGGTTTAAGTGATCACAGCATGACCCCCCTGTATTGGAACGACTTCCTGATGATAACTGCTATCAGCGGCTAAGAAATCAGCCGTTGAACGTGCTTCCACGCTGAAGAAACTTACCGCAGCTGGCAGCGGTATCCTGATGTGACCTGCGGCCGGGTGCACTGTCTGGAGGAGAGTTGGGGACTCGCACGTGGCGGCTAGGCCTGAGACTCTGTCATCTCCCTCTCCCTTATGGGAGCCAGGGCCTGCCACTGCAGAGGAGCGCGGCCGCCGCCGGGGAACCCGGCAGGGGTGTCCGTTGTCGCTGCTGCTATTCACCCTCGCGGTTGAACCTCTTGCTGCCAAGGTTAGACAGTGTCACCAAGATAAGGTGCTCATCTGCCCTCTCCGGCATATTTTGATTTCTCTGTACGCAGATAACATCACGTTAAATGTCAGAGAGCCCCAAACAAACCTTAATCTGCTGCTTCGTGAATTTGTGAGATTCGGGGGGCTATCCGGGGTCCATATAAACTGGTCCAAATCTCAACTCTTCCCCCTCTCCTCCTCAGTCACAGTATTCACTCCGGATATCCCAATTGAGTGGTGTCCTGACAAGGTTAAATACCTTGGCATTTGGATCTCCACGAACCCCAACAAACTGATGCGACTTAACTATAGGCGCACCCTAGATGGGATAGTAGACAACATCACGCGCTGGATCGCCCTCCCGCTAACCATTGCAGGTCGCATATCCTTAATCAAAATGGTTATCCTGCCTAAACTTCTTTATTTATTCATGAATATAACCATATTCCAGGCAGGACTTTTTTCGTGATGCTCCGGACAGAACTCATCCGGCTTACTTGGGGTGTCAGGCAGCCCAGGATACAGTGGGATGTACTCACCCGTCCCTACTCACAAGGGGTACTCGACATACCGAATTTCGAACGTTATTACACCTGCGCGCAGGCTCATTATGCACACTTCTGGTTTCACCCCCCACCAGATATATGCCTCAGGTGGCCGCCGAGCAGTGGCTATCAGACCCCATACCTCTAGACGGTGCTATATTCACTGCCATTACTGCACGCACGGATACTCCATCCTCAATTACCAGTACAATTAGAGCATGGCACTATATTGCTGTGAAAACCCAGGCTTCCATGCTGTACTCACCTCTGCTCCAACTGACATACCACCAAACATGCCAGTCCTTCAGGAGGGAATTTTTAAAAAAACACTTGCCAAATATGGAATTAAGACTTGGGGAGACCTTTACCTCCGAGGGAAATTCTGTACCTCACAGCAACTCTTCTCCACACAGCCCCGTCTCCTATGGATATTTTTTATACATCCGGTTGCATCAGGGACTCAAGGAGCACACCCCATCCTTCCCTCGAGAACCTCTGGAGGTTGCTGCACTTCGCCTAATATTGGCCAAAGACGCAGCACCCCACTTAGTTTCTTCCCTTTACCACTCCCTGATTTCCTCCACTTGGCTTGGGGCTGCGCTGTGGTGCAGGAATACTGGCTCCTAGTACTTGAAGCGCTGGAACAGATGACATTGCTACGCCTCCCACACATTCCCCTCTTTGCCCGCCTAGGTTACACTGAATCTATAAAAGTGTCACACTGGAAATTCATTTTGTTCAGTCTCCTTCTCGCCAAATGTCGCATGGCATGCAGATGGGGTCGGGGTCGTGCACCTAAATTTAAGGAGTGGATCTGGGACATGGTGTTCTGGCAGGACCAGATGCATGCCTTTGCTGAGCTGCTCCCACTAGCCTCCCATCCTCGAGACAATTGGGGACCCCTCACAACATATCTGCTCACACACCCTATCAACAATCCCGATAACACACAAACGGTTACAGCGCCACCCACTTAAGACCCCCATGCCTGTGCTAAACCGTTATAAGATCCAATCCCTCCCCTCCCCCTTTTGAACTCGCCTCATACCTGAGTGCTGCTTTTATGTGTATCACATGGTGTCCACTACTATACTGCCTCTAATGTGTACGTGCATGGTTTACTTGCCCATTGTGTATTGTTGGTCTTCAGATCTGCCTCGCCAAATATTATACTTGTTCCATCTGTACACTTGTAATGACGAACTGTCTGTACTCATACCTACTTACTCTGCAATTCTTTTTCAAAATGTATAAATAAATTCATTAAAAAAAAACCGACTTCACTCGACACCCCACACAGAGGGAACCTTCTGCATTGTCCATCCTTCACTCCTGTGATGCAGTTGTTGAGTTCTTGCGTCCAAGGAAGTTTTTGTTGGCATACCTGGGAAAGTCAGCATCCTCAGTCCCATTCAGCCACATGGATAGCCAGGGGCACATATGCACCTGAAATGCCCAAGCGAAGCAGAGCTGTTCTGTCTGGTGATTCTTGGTCCAAGAGCCCCTCCAAGGGGCTACTCTGAGCTCAACCTGCAAGTATCATTGTGTTCAGTGTTATTATTGACCTCTCCCACACCTCCCATTCAGCACCAAGGACTTTCAAAGCATTTCTGCACCCAGACTTCCTGCGCAAAGTGATATTGTTTTGACTGTTGCAGTTTGGTCTGTGGATTAGACAGACCTTAACTCCAAATGGGTTCCATTGAACTCTTCCCACAAGTAACCGTCGCCACACATTTTCCCCATTAACTGCAAAGGTAAAGTTTGACAGCTCTGCAAAGTATTGATTTCTTGAACACTTAAAAATCGATAACTCTGTTTATCTGCCTTGTATTGACTTCAATTTGGTGTCTAAATTTGTGTAAAAGTAAGCTTTATTTTTATAAATTGGTGTCGGATTTCTTTCAAGTTTTTTCATCTACATATCATCAAGGTTGGTTCTGTAAGAAGCTTTACACATGTTCCTCTAAGTAAGCCTGTCTGCTCTTTGCCACTCTACCAATCAATCAATCAATCAGGGAATTGTAAGCGCACTACTCACCCGTGAGGGTCTCAAGAAGCTGGGAGAGGTAGGTAGCTCTTCTCAGTCAAAGAGCCAGGTCTTGAGTGTCTTCTTGAAGATGTTCAGGGAGGGGGCCCGTCTGACGTCGAGTTTGTTCAAGGTTTTGGCTACAATGTAGAAGAATGCCTTTCCACCTGTTCTGGCTCTTCGGATGAGTGGAGTTCAGCAAGGGCGAGGTCGGCAGATCTGAAGTTTCTCTTGGGTGCGTGGAAGGAGAGCCTCTCATGGAGGCCTCTGTAGGCGTGGGTGAGTATCTTGAAAGTGACTCTCTTCTCAATGGGGAGCGAGTGGAAGTTGTGCAGGCGTTGGGTAATGTTTGTGTCGAGGGATGCCGAGGACAATTCTGGCTGCGGTGTTCTGTATGGTCTGGAGTTTGCGGAGCAGGGATTTCTTGATTCTTGCGTAGAGGGAATTTCCGTAGTCCAGTCTGTTGGTTTCTGAGTGCGTGGGTAATGGTCTTCCTTGATTCGGGGATCCATTTGAAGGTCTTTCTGAGGATTCGGAGGGTGTTGAAGCAGCTGTAGGTGAGAGTGTTGACCTTTCGTGTCATGGAGAGGAAGGGGTCGAGTATGATGCCAAGGTTTCGGGCGTGGTCCAGGGGGGTGGGAGGGCTTCCAAGAGCTGTGGGCCGCCAGGTGTTATCCCATATAGAGGGGGAGGGACCTAGGATGAGGATCTCTGTCTTCTTCAAGTTGAGCTTCAGGCAGCTCTTGCTCATCCGGGATGCAACGTCCTTTATTCCTTCCTGGAAGTTGAGTCTGGTTGTGACGGGGTCCTTGGTGAGGGAGAGGATGAGCTGGGTGTCATTGGCGTAGGATACTATGCTGAGTCCGTGCTGTCTGACAATGGCAGCGAGGGGGGCCATGTAGATGTTGATGAGCCTGGGGCTAAGTGACAACCCCTGGGGTACTCCGCAGTTGATTTCCATGGATTCGGAGAGGAAAGGTGGCAGTCTGATTCTTTGGCTTCTGCCGGGGAGGAAGGAGCAGATCCAGTTGATGGCAGTTCCCTGTATGCCGGCGATGTGGAGTCTGGTGGTGAGTGTGCGGTGGGAGACAGTGTTGAACGCTGCGGAGAGGTTGAGTAGGATCAGGGCTGTGGTCTGTCCTTGGCCGAGGAGGGTGCAGATGTCATCTGTGGTGGCAAGTAGAGTTTTCTCGGTTGCTGCAGAATCTGGGTTGGGAGGGGTCAACGAGTTTTCTTTGATGAATTTGGTTAGCTGGGCATTGACAATCTTCTCTGTGACTTTGGCCATGAAGGGGAGTAGGGAGATGGGTCGGAAATTCTTGAGGTCTATGGAGTCTGCTGAGGGCTTCTTGAGCAGGAGTCTGACTTCTGCGCATTTCCAGTCGTTGGGGAAGGGGCCAGTCTTGAAGGTACGGTTGATGGTGCGTCGTAGTTCTGGAGTGATGGCGGAGGCAGCTCTATGGTAGATGCGTGGCAGGCAGGGGTCCGTGGGAGCCCATGAGTGGATGCCTTTCATGGTTGAGATGGTGTCTTCAATAGTGAATGGGGTCCTGGAGGAGACAGTAGGCTGGCTGGCATTGCTGGAGAGGGGTTGGTTTTGGAGTCGTGTGTCTGGTCATTGAAGTGGTTGTAGAGGCCCTTGAGTTTCATGTGGAAGTAGGATCCAAGCTTGTCACAGAGGTCCTGGGAGGGGGTGATGTCCGTGGTTTCGCTGGGGGGTTGCTGAATTCCTAGATGGCGCTGAAAAGTTTCTTGGAGTTGCTAGAGAGGATCTTGTTATGGATGAAGGTACTTTTGGTGGATCTGATGCATTGGTGGTACTCCACCATGGCTTTTTTGTAGGTGGTGCGATCTTCGGGCATTTTGCTGCTCCTCCAGTTCTTCTTGATACGTCTGCAGGTGCGTCTGGATTCTTGGAGTTCGGTAGTGAATCAGGTGGACTTCCTGGGGCACTGTCTGTCAGGGTTGTGTAGGGGTGCATGCCTGCCTACGCAGATGGAGATCCATCTGTGGAGTTCTTTGGCTGTGAGGTTGGTGTTGTTTGAGGTGTTGTGGGTGTGGCAGTTGAGGGCAGAGTTTAGTTGCTCCTCCGTGATTTTGCTCCTTCTTGGAGGGCGCGTTGCAAGATTGGGGGAGGTTAGTTTGTTGACTTTGAAATGTATGCAGCGGTAGTCTGTTCAGGGGGGTTGCATGGTGTGGCTGAAGTGGGTGCTGTTACTGACTGCGAAAATGGGGTAGAGGGTGTGTCCTGTCTTGTGGGTGGGCGTGGTGATGAGCTGTTTCAAGCTGATGTTGGCGAGGCTGTCCAGGAGGGTGGTAGAGTTGGGGTTGGTGGGGTTGTCGGGGTGGAAGTTCAGGTCTCCGATGAGTATGTAGTCCATGGAGGTGATGGCATGGGGTGCGATGAGGTTGGCGATGGTGGTGGCAAACAGTGCACGGGGTCTGGGTGGTCTGTAGATGAGAGTGCAATGAAGTGTTGTTCTGGGGCTGGTCTGGACCTGGAAGTGGAGGTGTTTAGTGGAGGAGAAGGGGTCGCTTGTGGTGGAGGTCTTGTGTGCAATGCTGAGTCCTCCTCCTGGGTGGTTGGGGTGGTCCTTCCTCTGGATCTTGTATCCGTCGGGGATGGTGGTGGCGATGGTGGGGGTGGAGGATGTGTTGGCCCAGGTTCCTTTGAGAAACGCCACATCAGGGGAGAGGGTGTCGAGAAAGTCCCAGATCTCTATGGTGTGTCTGTGCAGGGAGCGCACGTTGAGGAGGCTGCATTTCAGGGCTCCAGAGGTGTTGGTGTTTGTCGTTAGGGCGGTGTCCATGGGGGCATGGTCGGAGGTGAAAGTCTGGTGACAGTGGTGGCAGGAGAACTGTTCGCTGGTGTTGTTCTGTGTGGACAGGTGTCAGTTGTTGTTCCTCCCTAAGGAGAGTTGCACTGGTCGCGGTCGGTTCGCCGATGGGCGCAGATTGGCTTGCCTTTGGCACGCCAGCAACGCGTCCGCTGCATGCGTCTGGCTGCGATTAAATAGGGGCCGAGGGAGGGAATGCCAAGCTGGGAGGAGTGGATCCACGGGGGCAGCAGCAGCGGGAAAAGAGGGCAGTGAAGTGGGCATGGAGGAAGAAAAGAAAGCAGGTAGTGAGCACAGAAGCGGAAAAACAAGACATCAAGGTGAGCACAGAAAGTATAAAAAAAAGGCGTCAAGTCACAAGTCACATAAATAGCGGTACAAAGGCAACAAAGCGATCATAAAAATAAAGGCAACAATAGCGGCTCAAGCAGGACAGGGGCAAGATACTTAAAGGACCGGCGGAGAACAGGCTTGAACCCTGCTTCGACATTATTGAATGGTTCGCAGGTTTTAAGAGAGCTTACAAAATAAAGAGAGTAGGTTGCCAGCACTGGGGATCTCTTCTTTTGGAGTTATTCTCAGTAGAGGGCACAGACTGACTTCTGACCCTTAATGAAGATTTGGCTGAGTCCTATCAGCGCATGAAAGAGACCCTCATAGAAGGGGTTGGACTCACCGCAGAGGAGTACTGAGTCAAGTTTAGAGAGACCCGAAAAGGCCAAAACCAAACTTGGCTAGAATTTATTGACTTCTCAGTCATGGCATTAGAAGGCTCAGTAAAAGGTAATAGAGTGGACACTTCTGAAGGACTGTATAATCTGTTGATGAAAGAGCAGATCATGACTAATTGTACCTCAGGACTATTGCAACACCATCTAGTAGATTCTGAGCTGTCTTCTCCCAGAGCGCTGGGGAGGGGGATAAATGAGTCAGATTCAGGGTATCCCAGAAAAGGACCCAAGGTGCGGTTGACCTCAAGAAGAGTACATATACTTTCCAACAGGAGAAGGAGGTGAGCATTGACTAGGGTAAACATCAAGAGTTCTCTAATGGGCCCCAAAAGACTTCTCAGGAGTATTAACACCAAGACTCTTCACAGTCCAAAGGAAAGGGGTATCACGGTAAAAATTGGGCTCCCAAGAAGGCTGGGACATGCTATGACTATAATCAGCCAGGGCACAGGTAAGGTGATGCAATGTGCACCAAGACATCCCACATATGTGGACAATCCAAAGGAGTAGTCAGTGTTGGGGTGGGAGTGGAAGTGTACTCTGGAGAGGTCAGAGGCTACACTGAGGCTACTTTATTTTCCCTGGGATGGGTGGAAATTGACGCCTTGACAGTCTGACCCCTAAGCTTGGAAACATACAGACAAAGGCCAAAAATCAATGGGACTGAAGTAGAGGCTTTGGGGGATACAGGTGGCACTTTCACCATGGTGGCAGCCAAATTGGTTTTCCGAGACCGAATGATCCCTGGTGTTAGTTACAAGATGACCAGTGCTGACCGTGAAACTAGGCTTCATCCAATCGCTTTGTTGAACCTAGAGTGGTTAGGAGTTACTAGCCAGAAGAAATTGGCTACTGCCATACCAATAGACTGCCTGTTAGACAACGATCTGTAGAGGTCAGCATGGGCAGAAGTAGAGACGAGGGCTCATGCAGAAATGCAGATTGCACGTTAGGGGAGTCAAGAAGAAGTGGAACCCGAAAATATGGCCCAAAACCTCAGAAATACGGAAGGGCAAGAAGACTGGGGACAAACTTCTAAGAGGTTACAGAATCAGTGAGAGAAGTCTCCCCAGGGAGATGCTCTGATGCCTGTGGAGGGAACTGCAACTGACGAGCTTGGGCCTGCCCTGGCAGAGCTTCTTGGTGCTGGGGTAGCCTTCAGAATGGACCTATGCTTAATGCAAAATAAAAGCCCTACTTTTGAGGGCCTAAAGCAACAAGCTGCCAGGCAAGAAGAAGGAGATGCCAGTGGCACTCAGACAGTTTCTTGGGAGGAGGGGTACCTGCATACTAAGGCCAGGGACCCCAAATCAGGGGCACCCAGGAGAGGGGTGGTCCTCCAGGTATACAGAGAGTTCTTCTTATCTTTCACCCATGACATCCCCCTTGCTGGACATCTTTGACAAATGAAAACCTGGGACAGGTTGGTTGCCTATTTTTTGTGACCCCAGATGTCCAAGAATGTAATGAAGTTCTGTCTCTCCTGTGCAACCTGTCGGACCAGTGGTAAGATGGGAACCTAACCAAAGGCTCCCTTAATCTCACCACCAGTGGTTGAGACTCCCTTTGAGAGGGTAGGGATACATGTGATTGGTCACCCATTGACCCTCCCACTTCATCTGGAAACATCTGGAAACAGATGTATTCTAGTGGTAGTAGACCATGCCACTAGGTATCCAGAGACAATTCCCCTCAGGACTGCAACTGCTCCTACAGTGGAAAAGGCCCTCCTTGGCATCTTCACCAGGGTTGGGGTTCCTAAGGTGGTGGTCAGTGATAGAGGGTTACACCTCATGTCTGCATACGTAAAATCTATGTTTGAAGAATATGGAGTGAGTTTCAAAATTCACTACCCTATCACCCCCAAAATAATGCCTTGGTGGAGAGATTAAACAAGACCATTAAGGGCATGATCGTGGGTCTCCCAGAGAGGCACAAAAGGAGATGGGATGTTCTATTGTCATGCCTCTTGTTTGGTTACAGAGAAGTGCCTCAGAATGGGGTTGGCTTTTGCCTTTTTGAACTTGTGTTTGGTCATCATGTAAAGGGTCCTTTAAGTCTAGTGAGGGAAGGATGGGAGTGGCCTCTGAAACAACCCAAATAGTGGGTTATGTGCTAGGCCTACACTCCTACATCGCAGAGTGTATGAAGAAAGCAAGCAAGAATTTGGAGGCCAGCCTGGAACTTGTCAAGTACTGGTATGACCAAAGGTCCGAACTGGTTGAGAACCAGCCAGGGCAGTTGGTGTGGGTATTGGAGGATGTGGCTCACAGGGCCCTCCAGGATGGCCCTACTCCATTTTGGAGAAAAAAGGGGAAGTAACCTACTTAGACAATCCCAGGAGTCTTCACAGAGTACATCATTTGAACCACCTAAAGCCACACCAAGACAGGGCTGACATGACCAAATTGATGGTCACTGATGCAGGGCAGGAGGAATAAAGTGAACCCCTCCCTGACTTGTTATCGACCAACCCACAAGATGGTGCAGTAGAGTGTGTAGTCCTGTCCGACAACTCACTGTACATCAGCAGACTGACTGCAGGCATTCCTCAGCCAGTTTGCAAAGCTCTTTTCTTTGACCCATGGACAGACAACCTGGTATACCCATGGTATGGACACTGTTGAGAATATGATATACTGACTGTTTGACCAAGTAAAAGCCAGCATCAAAGCTGAAGTAAATTTTGCTGGAATATGAATTTACCTTGAAAAAAACAAAAGACAAGAGGCGTTTGGTAAAACAGGAACACTTGGTTAAATTTAAACACTTTTGTAGGAAGACATCTACAGAAAAGCGTCTAAGGACTGTCTCAACATTCATTCGGTTTGGGTGCAATTACATGCAGTCTTTGGAACGTCATAAAGCAATTTAGATCTTATTTTAAACAAAGGAATAAAGGCCTACTCATGATATGCAAATCAGGCCACGTGATAGAGAATTCAGGTGTGTCTCGACCTTGCATGACACAATGGGGGCCAGAGGGTGAAGTTTCCTGTATGGTGAGAGCATGAAAGCAGCATATACTGTCATGTAGTTCATAAAAATACATAGGAGCTGCACATTTAGACAAAATAAACTAATTGATTGGTGCCTAAACTGATTCCAGACACCCCCAAAAGATATGTTAGCCTTTAGACCAGCTAGCTCATAGTGCCACCAGAGGCCCCCTAACCTTGCCAAGGAGCGAATAGTTTCTGGCAACTATCGAACATGAGAACCCTTAATCCTTCAGGGATCGTGGAAACAGTACAGTACTTTTCGCTCAGTCAATAGTGCTCACTTAGTCTCAGAGAGATGCACAGAACAAACGATGGGGACATTTTCAAAAAGTATTCATTGAACCAGCGTCATTCTAGAATAAAACATGTTTGCTGCGACAATCATTAGACAGAAGCAAATGCATAAGATTGCAAGCACCAACAGCGTAAATAGAAGATATAACCCTACCATGGTGCTAAACCAGAGAATATATGCAGGCATATAAACTTGACAGTGATCAAGCATACTCCTATGATGCAAACCCTACCTAAGTGTACCTAGCATGTATGTGGGTGTAAAGCCAAGAATCCCCTAGGAAAAAGCCAACCCTATTACCTGATGGGAGAGAACGAAAGACCCCGTTGTGGTCTCAAGTTGGACACACTGCAAGGGATGTCAGACCACAGCGTGCTGCAGCTTTTGAAGGCCGGGACCTCAGTGTCCTCTGTCTGCATGGACGCGTCTCCACTGTCTATCTAGTGAAAGTATGGTTCTTTGATACCATGAAGATAGCCTTGGGGTTCCTAACACAATCGATATTTTGTGAGTACGTTTATGTAAATGATCCTAAATCAATACCTGCAACTATGCAAAGTAGTTATTTTACCCTAGGATGAAGATGACCATGCATTTTATACAGAGTATGTTAATCCTGTTATGTATGTCATGTGCAGGGGACATTTCTAATAATCCTCATGCATAATAAATTAGGCTAGTTTCAAGGAAACCGATCAACATTCATTCAGCACATAACTGGGTAAATAGTCAGTGCTAGAAACATTATGCAGAGCAAGGTAGGACAAATGTAGCTGAAGTGATGTTTTGCTACTTAGGCCTAGGTTGGGGTACATAACAGTAGAGTGTATGCTGTGCTCTGATTGCCTGAGAGTTCCTAACTTCATGTGGCACCTAACTTAATATAGTTTTGGGAACATGTGCACCCCTCTGTCATATGCGCTTTATTGGGGTCAAGCTCCTGGGACTTTTGTAGTGTTGCTGCCTGACTTTTCGGCTAATCTGTGTTTTTCCTGTTCGCGTGTATGTCCGGCTGGATACGTGCTACCTAACCTCTGATCTGTCAAACAGTAGCTTCAGGCCTAGCTCACAAGGCCTGCTTAACAAAGTATTTCTTACTTGGGTTGATGGAGAGGTCATCTCGGGAGATTTTGCCAACAGCGACTTGATCTTGTTTTTGAATATACATGTATAGTTGCGTAGATTGACATCAATATTAACATAAACAAGCTTCTAGAGCTAGGGGTGATTGAGCCCTCTGGCAGTCCCTGAGCCAGCCCAGTGGTACTCATTCACAAACCTCACTCAAAAGGTGGGAAACCTGAGATGAGGTTCTGTGTGGATTACAGAGAGTTGAATGCAGTAACCCAGACTGATGCTCACCCCATACCAAGAGCAGATGAGCTTATTGAGAATCACAAGTAGCAATCACATTTCTTAGTATGGTTGATTTTGCAAACAAGGTACTGGCAGATTGGTCCGCCCCAGGAAGCCAAGGAGAGATCTGCATTATCCAACCCAGTGGGAAATTTTTTACTTTAAAGTGATGCCTTTTGAGCTAAAGAATGAAAATGCTATGTTTCAAAGGTTGGTGAATCAAGTTTTTTCAGGGCTGGGTGACTTTAGTCCAGCATATCTGGACAATATTGCTGTCTTTAGCTCCATCTGGAAGGATCACCTGGTCCACCTCAGAGACATTTTGCAGGCCCTGCAACAGGCAGGCCCTCACAATGAAGGCCAACAAGTGCTAGATTGGGCAAAGCACTGTTGCCCCCTTAGGTCACCTTGCAGGTGGAGGCCAAGTGAGACCTCTCCAACTCAAGATCTAGACCGTTCTAGACTGGGAGCCTCCCAAGACCCAGACTCATGTCAGGGCATTCCTTGGCCTGACTGGTCTGGTAGCCTCCCAAAACCCAGACTCAGGTCAGGGCATTCCTTGTCCTGGTTGGATATTATGGGAGGTTTGTGAAGGGGTAGGGTACAATTGTGGTCCCTCTCACTGATCTTACATCAAAGAAGCAGCCAAAGGAAGTCATTTGGACCACAGGTTGTCAAAATGCCTTTGACACTCTGAAAGCAGCCATGTGCTCAGCACCTGTCCTAAAAGCACCAATCTATGGGACACAGTTCATTGTTCAAGCAGACGCTTCTAGACATGGGATTGGGGCAGTGTTGTCACAAACCAACAATGAGGGCCAGGATCAGCCAGTTGCCTATATTAGCAGATGACTCAGCCCTAGAGAGCAGTGTTGGAGTGCAATTGAGAGGGAAACCTTAACTGTGGTTTGGTCCCTGAAGAAACTGAGACCATACCTGTGTGGGACTCACTTCAAAGTTCAAATCAACCACAGGCCTCTCAGGTGGCTAATGCAGGTGAGAGGAGACAACCCCAAGTTGTTGAGGGGGATCTATTTCCCTACCAGCGTTGGAGTGCAATTGAGAGGGAAACCTTCACTGTGGTTTGGTCCCTGAAGAAAGTGAGACCATACCTGTTAGGGACTCACTTCAAAGTTCAAATCCACCACAGGCCTCTCAGGTGGCTAATGCAGGTGAGAGGAGAGAACCCCAAGTTGTTGAGGGGATCCATTTCCCTACCAGAGTTGGAGTGCAATTGAGAAGGAAACCTTCACTGTGGTTTGGTCCCTGAAGAAACTGAGACCATACCTGTTTGGGACTCACTTCAAAGTTCAAATCAACCGCAGGCCTCTCAGGTGGCTAATGCAGGTGCGAAGAGAGAACTCCATGTTGTTGAGGGGATCCATTTCCCTACAGGGGATGTACTTTGTAGTGGAACACAGACCAGGGACAGACCATGCCAATGTAGTTGGCCTTTCCAGATTTTTCTAATTAGTTAATGAGAAAAACCAAAAGTGAGCTTAATACTCATCACCTTTCTTCTGGGGTGCCCATGTAGGAAAGTGTCCTTTTTGGATGGTCACCCATCTGCCCACTTTTTGCTCCGGACTTACTAAGCAGGCCCCAGTGCCAGTGCTCTTTTCCTCAAAAGGTAACATGAATGGGTATACTCAATTGGCATGATACTTTAAGCCCCCTGGTAAGTCCCTGGAATATGGTACCAGTTTGTACCCAGGTCCAGAGTGTGAAAGGAGTCACCAGGGCTGCAGCACAATTTTTGCCACCCTAAGTGACCCGAGTAAAAGTAAAGTCTGCAGGGATGCTACCACAGCCTGTACGAGCAGCTTCCCTGCTCACTGTCTTAAGGAATGTAAGTCACTCCTAGGGTGAGCCTCCTAAAGCACAGTAGGCAGGATGCATTATCTTAATGGTGAAGGAAAATATGTACAGATATATATGGCTCTTCAATAACCTTGACATTCAAATTTACTGTAACTGAATGGTGGTCCATATGTTATCGTGGACTGGCTACCGGACAAAACAGAGCCTGCTAGCTCCACTATAGTACCACATAATTTAGTTGTGTGTGGCATCAAAGACTGTGCTTTTTCACCTCTGCCATGATTTTCGTGTCGAGGATGAGTTTGCATGCACCCAGTTGGCATCCTTAGAGGTTGCGCACCGAGGTATCAAGTTCCATTCTTCCTTGGCGGGCTTTCTGAGCCATTTGCCACCAAGACAGAAGTACGACCTCTGGCTGGTAAGTGCTATCACTCCCAGTGGATGTGAGACAAAAGGCTTAGGCAGGGAAGAGGTCACACCTCTGCCCTCCCAGGATTGCTAGTGAAAGACGCATCAGGGTAGTGACCCTCAGAGGCTTCACTGCCTCTGACATGAATGTGGCTTGTATCCCAGTGGTGTTTGTGAGAAGATGAGAAATTAGGTATGCAGGATGCATACACCCTCCAAAGGCTGGACATACCTCTAGGGTATGCTAGTGGGCATGTACATCTGAGGATGGCCCGTGTAATCTTGGAAAACTCCTAAAATAGTGGTATCTGGGTAGCTTGGTGACATACACCCCCGGATGTTGTCACCCTGGGGCCCAGATTAGTTGTAGGATTTGAGGGGTAACCTGACAACATAATTCCAGATCTACTCTGGAAAAAACTATGAAGAAGAAGTCGTGTCACAAAGAAGAGGCGTGAAGTGCTGCATCTGTGGCAGCCCCCAGCACCCACTGGACTATGGCTTCTCCGGGACCATAGAATGAATCTAAAAGGATAGTAAACCCCTCTGCAAGCCAAAGTTTTCACCAGGACTTGTCCCCTGCTATCAGCATGCACAAACCACACTTCCACGTTTCGAAGAAGGACAGACCACTGGGATCCATCGTGGACAAGCCCAAAGTTAACCAGCCAGGTACCTTCCGGGAGGCATAGTCCTGAACCTCACTGAGTCTCAGCCCTCTACAGTGTTCCCAGGACCTCTGGAAGAAGATTAATCCAGCTATGACCCTTGCAGGGACTAAGGCTTCTTGGTGGTCAAGCTGACTATTAACTGCTTCACTCGACATTCCACATGGAGGGAACCTTTTGCATTGTCCCCGTTCAACCCTATGGTGCAGTTGTTTACTTCTTGCATCACAAAGAAGGCTTTGTTGGCACACCTGGTAAAGTCAGTAACCGCAATCCCATTCACTATCGTGGATAGCCAGACACACGTCTGCACCAAGACGCCTGAACTAGCAGAGTTGTTCTGCATGGTGATTCCTTGTTCAGGGTGTAAGAAGGTGGAATCTGACTATATGGTTGCCTCCACTTTTTTTCCTGGTGTTTTGAGGGTGTTTGACTTAGTTTGGCTGGGATCCTGCTATTCAGGATCCCAGCCTATCTGCTTTCCTCTCTCAATTGATTCCATATACATTAGATACACTCCAGTTTGGTTACTGAGGTACCCTTGTGAGTCCCTAGTATATGGTACACCATGTACTAAGGGTATAGGCACCCCAGAGGCCTACCGGGGCTGCAGCATGTATTATGCCACCCCTTGGAAGCCTTCCAAAATGGCACCACAGGACTGCTACTGCAGTCTGGATAAGGTGGTGCATGCACCCCTTACTAAGATATAGGATACCTATATCTACCTGTAATCACTGACATATATAAACCTATCAGTCACTCCTGTGGCAGGCCTTATCACTCCTGAAGGCAGAGTGCTTGGTTTTATGTGAGAGGGTGCCCATGCATGAGCTGGGCCCCTCTGCAGCTTTCGTAGCCTACTCTCTAAGTCCGGTTCTTTGATGCAGCCAGACCATATACTCTTAAGTGCATTATAACCTCTTGGTAAATGCTAACTTTGGAATGGCTGCATGGAAACATGTTGTGTTTAGTGTTAAACACTTTGGAATCCTACCCCCACCAGTCCTGGTGGCAGGGATAGAATTCCACCCTTCTAGAGGGAGAGACAAGTGCACACGGATCTAACCGGTAATAGTTTAAAAGAGCCCTGCCATCACAAAATGGATGCTGCCACCACAGACACGAGTCTGGCCTCCTGCTGCTGACAGAAACTCTGGCAGGGGAGGCCTGGACAATAGGTGTCCTGTCACAGGGAGGTGTAACCACCTCCCAGACAGGTGTTAGTGTATTGGGGCTGGTTGCGTCCACTCTGAGAGTGCTTTGAAGTCAGCACTGGGGGCACATTTGGTGTCCCTGTGCATAGCCTAGTTCAAACCGGTTGTAGCCACCCCTCTTTCCAGACCCTACCATAGGTGGGTCCACAGAGTATGTCCAACCCCCTTTCTTGCTCAAGCAGGCACCGATGAAGCATCTTGCCGGTCTGCATTTCCGAAAGTCCCGCAGGACTCCAAAGTATTTGTGAAACAGGAAGAGGATTTCCAGACTTTGCAGAGGCCGACCCGAGTCCCCAGCAAAGCTGAGGCCCGCAGCCCTTGTGAGTGATGTGGAACTGGAACTCCTGAACACCGTGCACATTTGCTAGTGCATCAACTTCTCAACATCTCCTGAAGTTGTGCTTTGGGTTACTTGCAGCCCAAGCGGAGCCCCATCTGTACTGAAGATTGTGGGCCTATACTCCACGAGTGTTCCGTGAGCCTGCTTCTTCCATTTCCTCTTGAGGCTCCTTTACGATCCCTGGTCCGTCGACTGATGGGTCCCTGTGAAGCCAACTATGATTTTCCTTGGGCTTTCCTGAAGTGCCCTGACTGCCCACTGAGTGGTGAGTCCCTCAGACCTTGCTGGTCTGCACCAAAGCATTTCTTTGATTCCTGCATGGGTTGCTGTTGCCAAGGTTTGTTGGGTCCAATCCGGGCACCGATACCACAGCACTCAACATTCTTTTGGGATCAGCTTGAATCCAGCACCTGGTCATCACCGAGACCTCCTCGTCCTCGTGGCTGAAGAGTCAAGCTTCACCTCTTTCACCTGAAATCACCCGACATCCGTGGGCATTCAACTATCGTGCCCCAGGCCCTGGCTAGTGACCCAGACTCTGTCCCCTCTGCATTTTAAGGTTCTTCTCATATTCGATCCAGGCTTGGATCACTCCAGACACGTTCCACTTCTTCAGCAGCAGCACTTTGAAGCAGATCACCATTGAAAATGACAACGAAACCCAACCCCAAAAGACTCCTATGCACCCGGCTTCCCTGGGTGAGGTTACTCGAGTACTCCGGTGCTCCCATGGGTGTTGGCTCTAGAACCCCTCAAGTCTAAAGGGGTTTGCTCAAAGTTCTCCTCTAAGTGTACTTTATCTTTTCCAACCGCAACTTTCCCCATAGAAGTTGATGGTGATTTGCGGCTGTGTTCTCAGACTGCACGCGTCCCCTGTGGGTTCCCTGTGTCATTACCTTGGGTAGGGCCTGGAGGCTCCAGCGGTTCTACAGGCTCTAGGCCCTGTGTCTATGCAAGTTGTAGTTCTTATACCACTTTCTTAATATATGGTTTGGTACGCCCCTAGGGCTTAAAGTTTATTGTGCTAATTTACTGCGTGTTATCAAGTTTACCTAATGTACTTTTGCCTCTAGCCTCATAAAGAGACTAGTGGGATGTGTTTAGAATAAATACATATATTTTATATATACCTGGTGTGGTTCTCCTTTAATTTGGCCATTCACAAGATATAGAATGGTAAAACAAGCTGCTTTACATTCTTCCAAGACTTAGCCTGAAGGCTGCTCTCCACAGCTACCACTAGGATAGCTTTCTATAAAGGTTGCCTTTAACCTACCATCAATAAGGATCGTTTGAACTGGTGCAAGGTGCCCACTAGAATAGTGTACAGCATATGCCAGGCCAACGTCTCAGATTGGTGGCAGCGGTGGGATTCCAGCTTGCCATTGTTTTACTGGATAATCTCAAGTGATTGACTAACTGAAAACCACTAAAGGTACCAGAGGTACATATAATACAAGCTTAAGTACAGTAAGTTCTACTAAACTTAGAGTTGTGTGTTAAGGGCTTAGCACACCCTTTCTACAACTCAAGAGAGTTTAGTAGGTACAACTAGAGTAGGTAGGTGCATACACCACACCTCACTAGTAATGTCTTCAAGGCCAGGAACCAGTGGGTCCCTGCCAGATGTCAGTATGTTACAGGCATCCAAGTATGACACATTCCCATTCCTAGAATTGAGGGCCTTGTGTACTGTCTATGAGGAAATTGAAGACAGGCAAAAGTGCCAACACCCAATACCTCAAGGAGGTACTACTGCTAGATGATCTTAGAAAGGCTGCAGATCCTAAAGGATTAGGCAGCAAAGAAGGGGCAGCACATGAGGAAAGACCCAGGGTCGAAATAGACCAGGATCAGGACTCTCATGCTGGCCAGGAAGGTGACAATGACCTTTACCTGGACAATGCAGTTCCTCTTGGCAATTAGGATGGAGGCCAGGGAGGCCCTGTCTTTGTTGTCCCAGGAAGAGTTGGAGGTATACCTATAAGACCCAGATCTCCTTCTCAGGAATCTGACCATTCTGGTGTATCTGTAGGGACCTCTGTCTTTTCTCACAAGAGGGACACCTCCCTGAAGAAGAGAGAAAGACAGGTGAGAATTGAGGAACACCAGCTAAGGATTAAATGACAGCAGGGAGCCTTAGAAAGGCAGTCCCTAGAGCTTGAATGAGGTAGACAAAACATGGAACTAGAGTCCCATGGTGGCAGCAACTTCCCAAGTGGTAGAGAAAGATCTCATGACCATAGGAATTTAAATAACATTTTCCCTCCCTACCAGAGTGGAGATGACATCCACAAGTGGATCACTGCACTGGAAAAGGCCTGCAAAGTTCAGAAGGTCCCCTGGGAGCAGCCGGCAGCCATCTTGTGGCTCGCCTTTGCAGGCAAAGGTAGAGACAAGCTCCTCACTGTTAGAGAAGAGGATGCTGATAATTATACAGTCCTGAAGAGTTCCCTGATTTAAAGGTTTGGCTTAACCACTGAACAATACAGGATAAAGTTCATAGATACCCAAAAGGCTCAGACTCAGGACTGGGTTGACTTTGTAGGTTGTGCTACCAAGGTTCTGGAAGGTTGGATACATGGCAGTAAGGTGTGTGATTTTACAGGATTGTACAACTTAATTATGAGGGAGCATATCCTTAATAATTGTCAAAAGCAGCTTTTACACCAGCACCTGATCTGACCTCTCCCCAAGAATTGGGAAAGAAGGCAGACAAATGGGTCAGAACCAGGGTAAGGCCTAAGAATCAAGGTGGTGACCAGAAGAAAGATTCTACCAAGTCCCAAGAGAAAGATGGGGATAAATCAAAAGACAAGTCCCCTACAGGGCCTCAAAACTCCACTTTTTGGAGGTGGGTCCCACACTCCTTCCTCTCCTGAAAAGAAACCATATTGCCATGTTTGTAAAACTCCTGGCCACTGGAAAACTGAGCCCAGTTGCCCCAGGAGTGACAATATAGGAAATATTCCTCCAACTAACACTGCCACTCCTCCTGGTACTACTAGTAGTAATCCCCCAGGCGGTAGTGTTGCACCCAAAAAGTTTGGTGCATTCTCATGGGGAACAGAGGTGGGCCCTAGTTTAGACAGGTCCCCCTCACAAGCCTCCTTAGTCTGTGATGGTGGCATGGGGTTTGCCACTTTTACCATGGGTCCCAATGCTTTGGGCAAGTACAGACAGGAGCCCATAACCAATGGTCAGAAAGCTGTGGCCTTCAGGGACACAGGGGTTAATGTCACCATGGTGACTGGGAAACTAGTCCCCCCTCAACAGCTTTTACCTGAGCTTAAATACCAGGTGACCAACATTGATGGTGTCAGAACAGATCACCCCATGGCCATAGTCAATCTCAGCTGGGGAGAGGTCACAGGCCCAAAAAGAGAGGCAGTGTCCCCAAACTTGGCTGGAGATTGCCTACTGGGCAATGATCTGGAGATTTTAGCCTGGGCTGAAGTTGAACACCAAGCCCATCTGAGAATGCTAGGCATTCCTGAGAATGTTAGTGGGGCTGTGAGGGCCACAGCCCAGCCCCAGGGAAATTTTGGAGTGATGGAGCCTGAAAGAATGGGCCGCTCTCTTCCGCAAGAGAGCACAAGGGATGAAGAACAGCCTTCTTCCCTGCAGACTATAGATAAGGGTCAGCCTCCTCAGGGAACTGATCCTACCCCTAGTGAAAGAACTGTCCCAGAGGTAGTCAGGCCTGTCCTGGAAACATCTGTGATGGCAGGGGACCCTTCCAAGGTGGTACCGAGTCTGGAGCAGGTAACCTGCCCCTCTCTACCCTGCCTCAGTCAACCCAGGGCTGAAGAGGCCAGGGAGGTCAGTGGTCCCCACAGGGCTCCCTGTCCAGAGGAACCCCCCATCACCAGAGATGGGGCACCCAGTCTAGTAGCCCTAGCCAGGTGAAAATTCCTCAACGCCCTGAGGGATCCCTTTTGAGATTGAACAGGGACCACCCCCAGATGGACTCTGTTGGTAAAAGGCAAACCTGGGACCACAAGGGCCCAAACCTACCATGTCCCTCCAGTGTTCCAACCAAAGGGACCCACCCCCCAGCTGTAGGCAGCCAAAAGTTGACCCTTAGAGCAAAGTGCAACTCAGTCATGGAAAGAAAGGCATCCATGGTTACCAATGACCTGAGGAAGCTGAGACCAACTCTATTGGTGCTTCACTTCCCTACTCAGACAACTCACCAGCCTTTTTCTTTACCAAAACACACCACAGGTAGTAATTCCCAATGGTGGAGACCCTCTCATACCCTTAGGGTGAGGGATTGCTTAGTGGATCATAAGGCAGGGGGTAACCATGCTAGTGCAGGTACTTCCTTATATTGCCACTTAGTCAATAACGGCTCACCAGGACAAGGTTAGCCTCATCTCCTTTCGTTTGGGGGGTTATGTAGGAAGGTGGAATCTGACTACATGGTTGCTCACACATTTTCTCCTGGTGTCTTGATGGTTTTTGACTTTGTTTGGCTGATATGCTGCTATTCAGGGCCCCAGCCTATCTGCTTTCCTCTCTCAATTGATTCTATGTACATTAGGTACACTCCAGTTTGGTTACTGGGGTACCCTCGTGAGTCCCTAGTATATGGTACACCAGGTACTAAGGGCATAGGTACCCCAGAGGCCTACCAGGGGCTGCAGCATGTATTATGCCACCCCTGGGAAGACTTCCAAAATGGCACCACATGACTGCTACTGCAGCCTGGGTAAGGTGGTGCATGCACTCCTTACTAAGATATAGGTTACCTATATCTACCTTTAACCACTGACAGATATAAACCTATCAGTCAGTCCTATGGCAGGCCTTATCAATCCTGAAGGCAAAGTTCTTGGTTATGTGTGAGAGGGTGCCCATGCATGAGCTGGGGTCCTCTGCAGCTTTTAAAGCCTATTTTCTGAGGCTGTTCTGTCATGCAGCCAGACCATATACTCTTAAGTGCATTATAACCTAACAGTAAATCCTAACTTTGGAATGGCTGCATGGAAACATGTTTTTTTTGGTGTCAAACACTTTGAAATCCCCCCCCCCACCATTCCTGGCGGTCAGAGTAGAATTCCACCCATCTAGAGGGAGAGACACGCACAAACTGGTCTGTTTTTTTTAAATTTATTGTTCAGTTCATAGCATATAGCAATTATAAATCAATCATTTAAATCATTACTGTAGGAATATTACCCAGTTGCATACAATAGCACCAAAGCATGAATATCATGAAACAGCGAAAAGAAAAAAAAGAAAAAGAAAAAAAAAGCTATGATGATAAAAAACAACTAAATTTTAAATCGTCATCTCCATGTGTTGTAGCATAGGCTGCCAGATTTTAATCCCTAGTTGTTTCTTCTTCAAAGATTTTATGCGATACAAACTAAATTCAAGATTAAACACATTATAAAACTTCGCACACCACATTTCATATGATGGCACCTCTGGTTGCAGCCACATAGAGGCGACACATAAAAAGGCAACAGCCATAGTCATAAATATAAAGTATCAAAAAGGATAACAAATTTGCGTGAGTTCAGTATCCTCACTCATGCCTACTTACATAATCTCTCTAAAAATACAAACGTCAACCCCCGTAGTATGCGATAGAAATTCTGAGATGCTGCCTAAAAATTGTTTTAAAACTATACAATCAAAAAATATATGTACAATATCAGCTTTCTCCGCCTGACACCTAAAGCATTTCCCATCGTAGGGCCCAGCCCACTTCATCATTTTGACAGGTGTATTATATAAGTTAAACAAAGTTTTATAGTGTTGGGTGCGTAGATTTGCCGTAAGTATGACTTTGCTTGCCATGTCTATTGATAGTTACACATATAAGCCAGTATTGCCAAATCTATCCCTCCACTTTGCTTCGTGCATCTCAATATCATCCCGCCGAGTCGCCAACAATATATAATACAGTGCCCCAATCTTGGCTCTTTTAATCAAGGCCTCTAGTAACTCATTGGTTGTTATGGACGAGTGTCTGCAATGTTTATAAATAAAGTCACGAATTTTTAAGTATTTAAAAAAATCATTCTTAGATATTTTATATCGTTCAACTAAATCTGAAAAAGAAACAATTATCCCAGCACTATAGATATCCCCTAGGCATCGAATCCCTAGTCACTCCAAGAAGCCATCTTTGTATCCCAAAATCTCAAAGGAAATATTTCAGAGGAATTAAAAGGCGTATAATAGCCAATCCGGTTTATAGATACAGTTTTGCGTATCAGCTTCCATGCCTTATATGCAGCAGAAGCAATTTTAAATCACATTCTTTTAAAGTAACTTGGTTCATAGAACTTGAACAAAGCCTCGTCCTACCATTGAATAGTGAAGACACTCAACCTTTTTGTTATATCCTATCCTATGTTATCCTATCCTATGTTTCCTTATTGCTCATGCTGTTTCATGTATTTCTATCTTAGCACCTGGTTGCTAGGTTATTGTAGAATGTTCTTCTCCTGATCTTCAGTTGAAGACTGGAGCTTCTTGGATGTGCACTCTGATGGATCGTATGCTGTACTTGGATTTCCTGATTAAACTTAATCATTAAGTTTATCTCCTTCTCCTGTCATACTTTGGATACAACATAAATTGGCGACGAGGTGGTCAAGTCAGCATTACCTACGAACCTACGCCTGAAATTTTAATTTTAAACAGATCTCATCAGACTTCAGATGTTCATCAGTTATTTTTGAATTTTTTCCTCTTACATCTATTCAAGTCCTCTGTCAACCTGCTTCAAATTGAATTTCTTCAAAACTTCAACAACATTGACTTCATTTAAAGTAAGATATTTTCATATTCTGTGATTTGATAGCACCAGCGCCTGTTTTTATTTGTGTCATGATTGCACCAGCGGCTGCTCATTGATTTTATCTACTGTTCCAGCTATCACTCTGTTCTGACTTTATCTTTTATAAGTCTTACTACAGCCTCTACAAAATTAACAGTGATTTTTACTACAGCCACTAGAAAATAACAGTGACTTTCGTTTAAAATAGACTCTTTATTCATCCTTCGTGATTTGATTGCACCTGCGCCTGCTCATATTTGCTTGTTCATATTTTCACTGTGCTCTGATTGCACCAGCGCCAGTTTTTATCATTATTTATTCCAACTACTACTTTCTTCACCAATAATCAGCAGCTGCCGATCTAGCTGTGCCCTTGATTGCACCTGCGGCAGACTCTTTCACTTCTTTTCTATGAACCTACCAAACTTCTCTACAAGCGGCAAGCAACTTTCCCAATTTTCTCATTTGTCAATTTTCACATTTTATTAATCTTTACATTGACTTCTACCTCCTTAGAACTTTCGTTGTTCAAAATATCGCCATTCTTTCTCCACTGGCGGTTTGGACTCCACGAGAACGACGCGCGCTGCATTTCTTCTTCTTCGACTGTAAAATTTTCTGCTACCAGGAAAAATGCAATGTTATATAGGGCCAGATGTAGGAGCCCTAGTACCGGTCGGAAACGGCCGATTTCGGCCGTTTCCGATTGGTATTAGGGTTTTCAGATGTAGGGGGCTGAAAATTACAGAATCGGTATATTTACCGATTCGGTAAAATTACCGATTCGGTAAATTACCAAATCGGTAATATACCGATTATGTAATTCCAAATGTAGGTGGCACAGTTTACAGTACGACAGGCCCTTAAGAGTCGGTATTTTACCACACAATCCTATTGTGTGGTAAAATACCGAATTCAGGTGTGCATGCACATCTGTGCATGCACACCTGTGCAATGTGACACACAGACATGCCCTTAGGGCATGTATGTGTGCCACATGTCACACAAGCCTGTACTTGGGGTGCTAGAGGGTGTCAAAGTGACACCCCCTGCACCCTTGCAGGATTCGGTATTTACCGATTCTGTAAATACAGAATCGGTATTTCCCATTGATTCCTATGGGCTTCAAAGCCCATAGGAATCAATGGGAAATACCGATTCTGTATTTACAGAATCGGTAAATAACGAATGTTACAGATTCGGTAATTCTGCATTTCAAATTACCTACATCTGCCTCCTTCCTATTTACCTACTCTTAAATACCGAATCGGTAAAATTCGGTATTTAAGAGTAGGTAAATCGGAATTACCTACATCTAGCCCTAAGTGCCTTAGGCGCTGAAGGTCAAAGAATTTTTGATCATCAACCCTCTGTTATTAGACCTCCTTCAGATGATTGGAATGAGTATACTGAGGCTATTGCTCGCCTAGAAAATTATTTTAAGGATGAACCAAGTGTAATTGTTGAGAGACACAGATTTTACACACGCAAACAAAGGGAGTATGAAAAAATTGATATATTTTTAGCTGAGTTAAGAATATTGGCTGCAACTTGTGAATTTGAAGGCCCTATTGATCAGTATCTCAGGGACCAAATTGTTGTGAATTGTTTTAACAACAAAGTTCAGGAAAGAATTTTATGTTGTCGCAATCCTTCCTTGCAAGAAACTTTAGAATTAGCTAGAGGAATAGAGAGATCTGCTTCTGCTTCTAAAGAATTAAGCAACAATAAACCTCCTACACATGTAGATTTAGTAAAATCTACTTCCTCAAAAAGTTCTCAACGTAGTCAATCTCCTAAACTTGAATGGAAAAAGTCTGATAAACCTCCCATTTGTTATAGATGTGGATCAAAATTACATCTTGCTAATTCTACTTCTTGTCCAGCCTTGAAAAAACAATGTACAAATTGTAAAAAGATTGGTCATTTTGCTGCAGTTTGTAAGTTTAAGTCCAAGACAATGTACCTTGAAGTCTCTGATTCTGATAATTCCAATACATGTGAAGAACAGATTGTAAATTTTTTTTTGTTGTCTGTAGATATGATAGATGGTCAGGAAGATCCTTCTATCTATGATCCTGTATGTGATCTAAAAATTGGTGAGATTCTTGTTAAGGTCACTGTAGATTCGGGATCCCCTATTACCATCATTGCAGATTTTTTATTTCTCAAACATTGGGACGAAAATTTACTCTTACCTCCTGATATACGTACTGTTGCATTTAATGGTAAAGTCATTGATTTAATGGGTTTCTTCAACGACAGTTTAACCTTTGAAGATCGTTTCATTCAGGCCAAAATGTATGTATCTAAAAAGGGTTATAATGTTTTGGGTTGGAAAGATCAGGGCAAATTTCCTTTAGTGTTAAGACCTGGTACCAGAAATCCCATTTCTTTAGACCGTTCTACCACAATTAATGCTCTGATTACTGAGGAACTTTCTCTAGAGAGTATCATAAATAAATACAACAATGTTTTTTCTGATAATCTTGGTTCAGTTAAAGGCTTTGAACATAAAATTATTTTGAAGCCTGATGCTGTTCCAGTGATTCATAAGGTAAGACATGTTCCACTGAGCATTATGGAAAGACTGAAGACTCATCTCCAACAGCTGAGTAAAGAGGGAGTCATTGAAAACATCAACTCTTCGTTGTGGGTTTCTCCAATTGTAGTCGCACTTAAGAAGAACTGTGATGAGCTCAGGCTGTGTGTAGACCTAAGAGCCCTTAACAAAAATATTCAGGTAGATTGTTTTCCTCTCCCGCGTATTCAAGATATGTTGGCTCAATTAAGGGGTACAAAGGTTTTCTCTACCATAGACCTACGAGCTGCTTATCATCAGATAGAGTTATGTGAAGAGTCTCGAGACTTAACTGCATTCAACACTCCTTTTGGTCTTTTTAGATATCTGAGGTTACCTTTCGGTCTTGCCTCAGCGGCATCAGTTTTTCAGAAACGAATGTTTCAGTTATTTGGGGAAGTTCGTGACGTCTTAGCCTATCAAGATGATATTTTGATCTCTACTAACACTGTAGAAGAACATCTTGTCAAACTTGATCAAGTCATTGGTATTTTAAGTGACCATGGTATGACTGTTAAAAAACAGAAATGCAAATTTCTCCTTAGTGAGGTTGAATATCTTGGCCATACCATTTCTCATAAAGGCATTGCTCCAAAACATGATCTCTTGCAAGGTATTCGTGATTGTGCTCAGCCCATTAACAAAGATCAATTAAGATCATTGTTGGGTTTAAGTGAATTTTATTCGAGATTTGTACAGAATTTTGCACATGTTAGTGAGCCTTTGAGGTCGCTTACTAGGAATAATGTTAAATTTGTGTGGGATGAAGTGCATAAAGTGGCTTTTGATTCTCTAAAGGAATTGATTATACATGCCCCAGCTCTCAAGCCCTTTGATGAGAACTCTCTGTCATTTATTACAGTGGATGCTAGCAATACCGGTTTGGGTGCTGTACTGAGTCAAGCTGATGGTGGGATTGAAAATGTTGTTGCCTTTGCATCCCGTCAACTTTCCTCTTCGGAAAGAAATTATAGTACCGTCGAAAAGGAAGCTTTAGCTTGCGTTTGGGGAGTTAGACATTTTTCTACGTATGTTTGGGGTCGTGAATTTGTGCTGGTTTCAGATCATAAGCCATTGATTTTTATCTGGAATGACAAGGGTTTAAGGAATGCTAGCCCTAGATTAAGTCGTCTTCTTTCAAAGCTTTATGACTTCAATTTCATTATGAGGCATATCCCTGGTGGGAAGAATTTCACGGCAGATTTTTTGTCAAGATGTCCTTCAAGTTCTTTGAAGTTTTCTCCTATTCTTGATGACAAAGAAGTAGTTGTCAACCTTCTAGATGGACTAGTTCTAGCAAAGGATGTGGTTTCTGAGTCTGTTTGGATTAAAGAGTCTTTGTGGGATTTTTCATTTCAAACTCTTAAAAAGTATATTGCTGAAGGTTGGCCAAGAGAGAATCTTATTGATAAGGATCTTCTTCCTTTCTCCAAAGTTAGAGATGAATTAAGTTTGGAGGGTGATTTACTGTTGAGAGGTGTTTCCCTCATTCCTCCTCCTTCTATTCGAGATAAGATCATTGTAATTGCTCACAAAGGTCATGGTGGGATCACAAGCACAAAAAAGAGATTGAGGCTTCATTATTGGTGGCCAGGGATGGACATCTGTGTAGATACCTTTTTAAATGGCTGTAGCGAGTGTTCTCATGCTGAGAAATCTTTGCGGACTGTTAACAAACCCTTGTGTCCTGTTGCTTTCCCTGACAGTCCATGGGAGAAATTGGGTATGGATTTTCTAGGGCCTATTGGTGGTTTAAACCAGGGTTTCAGGTTTATACTTACTATTGTAGACTATCACTCCAAGTGGCTTGCCTGTGAATTTTTAAAAGAACCCAATACCTGTAATGTCATAAAATGTCTTAAGAAACGTTTCCAGTCCGAAGGAATTCCCAAGTTCTTAGTATCGGATAATGGGGTACAATTTGTATCTTATGAGATGAACAGTTTTTTGGATAATTTTGCTATTAAACATCTTACCACTGCCTTGTATTCCCCACAGGGCAACGGTTTAGTGGAGAGAGCAAATCGTGTCCTGAAGGATGCAGTTCAATTAGCTATTTCATCTGGTATTTGTGTTCAGGATGTTGTCTGCGACAGGGTTTGGTCATACAACAACACACCACACTCAACCACTGGGGTGACACCTTTCCTCTTGTTAAGAGGGAGACAATCCTTTAATGAATTATCACCTGGTTGGGTTGTTAGCAAAACTTCTCAAGGTAAAGGTGTTGTTGATCTTGATCTTGTCAAGGACAAGGTTGTATCTGCCCAACTCAAGTCCAAGATCAGGTATGATCTGGATAAACATGTAAAAGAAATTTCTTTAAACGTTGGTGACAAAGTTAGAATCCGAAGACCATGTAAAAACAAAGGCTCAAAGTTTTATCCGGAGACAACTATTGTTCAAATCAGCAAACATGCTGTTAAGGTTACTGGTGGTAAGTGGTGGAGTAAAAGAGCCGTTTCAAAAGTGAAGGACTCGGGCGTTACTCCTGTTAATGTTTCAGGGTCCAATGTTATTCCTAATGCAGTTGCCTCTAACAATTTTTCTCCTTACAACCTTCCTTCATGTAATTCCAACGTGTCTGAGGGAGCTATGTCTTTGTTTGATGATCCTAATGTTCATGAGGAAGAGTTTCTTCAATCTACTCCTTTGATGATTTCTGATGATAATAACGCAAGTTCTTTAGATGTACCTCAACTTACCTCAGGTTCTTCTGAGGTCTCTGCATCCTGTTCAAAGTCATCTAGAATTAAGTTTACACCCAAATATTTGAATGATTACATTACTTGATATATTGTTCAGTTCCGAAATTTTTGTTTTCTCACTTTGTTTATTTTATTTTGCTTTGTTTTGTAATTGTGGGGAAGGAGGTGTGTTATATCCTATCCTATGTTATCCTATCCTATGTTTCCTTATTGCTCATGCTGTTTCATGTATTTCTATCTTTGCACCTGGTTGCTAGGTTATTGTAGAATGTTCTTCTCCTGATCTTCAGTTGAAGACTGGAGCTTCTTGGATGTGCACTCTGATGGATCTTATGCTGTACTTGGATTTCCTGATTAAACTTAATCATTAAGTTTATCTCCTTCTCCTGTCATACTTTGGATACAACACTTTTCCAATTGCCTTCTAGCTGAAGCGAGTATATCTGCCCAGTTCACTTCAACTATCTCCTGAAGTGACATCCTGATCTTTATTCGCAAATATCTTGCTTCTGGTGTGACACGTACTTCACCAGGAAAAAGTTCCTCGGTGCAGACAACTTGGGTTTTGGAGACATTTAACTTATACCCGGCCACTTCCCCAAACTGTTGCATTTGGTCCTCAATCTCCCTTAATGCTTGCTCCGGATTAGATGATACTATCGCTATATCATCAACGTAAGCAAGAACACATACTTGATGGTGCCCCACTACCATTGACTGTATACCATTGGTGGTCTCCAATATTTGCAACAGTGGGTTAATATAAATGGCAAAAAGTAAAGGCGAACAGGGGCATCCCTGCCGGGTGCCCCTAGTTATATATACAAAAGATGACTCTTTCCCCATTGTACACATTTTAGCCCGCAGGCGTTTATACATAGTCTGTAATGCTAACAAAAATTGGGGAACAAACCCCATCTTACGCATTGTAGCCCACAAAAACGACCACGATACGCGGTCAAATGCTTTTTCAGAATCTAAAAAAATAATACCTATATGCTTTTGCAGGGTAGTTGCATAATCTAGCAGCGCAATAACCCTACGTAAGTGATTCACCGTACTCCTGCCCCGCAAAAAGCCATGCTGATGCCGAGATACCAACTGGGATATAACTTGTGGTAACCGGGTTGCAAGAATGTTTGAATACACCTTGCCATCAGCATTTATTAATAATATGGGTCTATACGACCCCGAAAACATGGGAGCCTTATCCTTCTTCTTAAAAACTCACTATATTAGCATCATCCCAAGATGTAGGGAGGTTCCCACGCTGAGCTTCCATGAACGTGGCCAGCATATCATCCTTTATAGTAGAGAAAACTATCTGATAGACCTCCAAGGGGAGTTTATCCGGCCCTACCGCTTTCCCTAACGCTAAACCGTCTAATGCTGTCTGGGGTTCTAGCGTGGTAATAGGAGTTTCCAACTCTTCCCGTGCAGCCAGCCTTATTTCAGTTAAATCAAAATTGTGGAGATATCGCTTTACACTGCCCTGCTCTACAAGATCTTGGGTATATAATTCTTTATAATACCAATGAATTACCCCCATTATACCTTCCATGGTCTCAACTATGCCTCCTTTACCATCCTCCAGAATTTCAATTCGCTTGGAAGTTTGTCTACCCCGCAGTCTTTGAGCTAGGCATCTACTAGTTGCTTCCCAATATTCATATCTTTCTGCATTATGCATTTTGAACTGAGCAGCAATTTCTTGACTCCATAACCCATTGATCCTGGCCTTACAGCAGGCCATCTTGGTTTGCACTTCTTCACTATCCGCATTAGTTCTAACCGCGTGTATAAGTTCACACTCAGCCTTCTTTAACTCCTCGAGTCAACCCAACATTTGTTCTTTCTGTTGTTTCTGCTTAGCCCACCCATGGCTAAGAGTTTCACCCCTTAGCCCAGCTTTTAAAGAGTCCTAACTCATTGGTTGGGCAGCCGATCCTCTATTACTATCCAGAAACAGTGCAGCCCAGGTTCGGATATGACAAATATAAACCTCATCACTCAAATATTTTTCAGCCACTGACATTAAATGAGCATATGTGCAACCTCCTATCTGCCATTGCTATGTAGGTATCTCATGGCCATCAATAAAAAAAAACATACACTATGATTCCTACAGCACATACTATAAACTGCATTTTTACCTTTTAACAATGTCCCACCCAACCTTTTACTCCCCAAGTTCCCCTCTACACCCCCCCCCACCACCCCAAAACCCCTCAACCCCCCTGCCCGTGACCCTCCCCCATCAATAAGGCCTTAGGACCAATCGCCCTTGTGATGCTCGGTGAATAGCCCACTTGGTACTCGCCTTTCTCGCATCCTTTAATATATAAAACGTAATATAAAAAGAAAATGTAGCAGGAAGTTACCAGAAAAAACTCATATCATTACATGCAAGATCCATTGCCTATAAAATTATCCTCAACCTAAAGATTGAAGGTATTCTTTAGCTGCAATCAGAAGTAAAAAAACATATCTGCTCTTCATTGACAGTCTTTAAAGTAGCTGGTTGTAGTAGAAACACCTGTATGCCTTTTGCTTGAAAAGGAGTGATCAGCTGCCGCAGCTGCCATCTCTTTTCCACTGTAGAGTGGCAGTAATCAGGTCTCATGAAGAATTGCATCACTTTACCAGTTCTCTTCTTATCTGCCTAGCCAAGAAATTATTGAGGGAAATCAGAATGGCCCGCGGCTGTTGCACCGCTTGACCACTCCTTGCTGGCCGTTGCCGAAACGGAAATCTGTGGGACCGTTGAATTTCCCGTGACCAGTTCCAATCTTTCAACTCAGGAAGTGCTTCCTGAAACAGCTCGATTACAAATTTTCAAACATCTTGCCCCTCAAGTCCCTCTGGCACACCTTAGGGTCTTGGAGAAACTGTCAAGGAAGTCACATCTTTTTACAGCAGCTGCTTAGAAAATCTGCTATATTTTGGGTGTCCCTTGTACATAACCCTTGCCCTGTACAATACTTTCCTGGTGCTCGGTGCCAAGCATTTCTTTGGAGCTCTTTGATGCGAGTGCTACGCATGTTCCTACCGCAGCCTCCTCAGTAGCTCTTGTTTTCCCACCTCGACAACTTTAGGCACCATATCAGAGCTCCAGTAATATATCGCAGAGCAGCCAAAAACAATGGATTTCAAACACTCTGGCTGCTTGTTTTTATATTTAGTAAATCCCAGCAAAAACTCCAATGAAAAGTTCATAGCTTTTAGCACATACACTCAAGCCGCTCTCTCATAATCAGCCAACTCACAGCCAACGAGAATAACTTTGTTGCAGAAAATAATCAAAGAGTAACCTTGTAGCAACCTTGTAGCAAAAAACAGGAAAGAATTCTGCATCTCCGAACCAGCAAAAGATGAATATACTGCCGCTCACGCTCACTCTCACTGCTCTGAAAGTTTTGATTTTTAATTTTCCAAGCCCGTCCGCCATCTCCACAGTAAGCCCTCACAGCCATTAGCGATCCAGCTCAGGTGTGGCTGCTGTCCGAATGCCACTCCCCGCAACCGTGCTTCGCTTGTTTTGCAGTCAAATGCGCGCCGGTTCCTTTTTCATAAACCAGCTTCAAGGAACTTCGATGCAGACGGCAAAAGTAGACTCAAAATGAAGTCCCGAAACCAAACTGGCCGATGCCGCTGCTACTGCCATTCCCGCCACGCAGCCACCTCCATAAAACAAACGGGAAAGACGAGCTGGCCAGGAGCTCCTCACACACACGTCCCCCGTGTGGACGCCATATTGCCTTCAAACTGGTTTAACCAGTAATATTTTAAAAGAGCCCTGTCATCACAAAATGGATGCTGCAGTCACAGACACGAGTTTGGCCTCCTGCTGCTGACAGAAACTCCGGCAGGGGAGGCCTGAACAATAGGTTTCCTGTCAAGGGGAGGTGTAACCACCTCCCAGACTGGCTTTAGCGTATTGGGGCTGGGTGAGTGCTTTGAAGTCAGCACTGGGGGCACATTTGGTATCCCTGTGCATAGTCCAGTTCAAACCGGTTGCAGGGGCTACCATCTCCTGCTCTGGCGTGAAACTGGACAAAGGAAATGGCCACCCCTCTTTCTAGACCCTCCCATCGGTGGGTCCCCAGAATATGTCCAACCCCCTTTCTTAGTATAAGTAAGGCACACCTGGCAACAGGACTTTAGATTACACCTGAATGAAACTCTGAAACTGAATCCTTCAACACTCTACTAAAGATTACAGGATGGAAAAATGTCCCTTGGGGTCAAGGAGTGCTCAAGCAGGCACCAACGAAGCATCTTGTCAGTCTGCATTTCTGAAGCTCCCACTGGACTCTGAAGTATTTGTGACACAGGAAGAGGATTTCCAGACTTCTCAGAGGCCGACCGAGTCCCCAGAAAAGCTGAGACCCGCAGCCCTTGTGAGTGACGTGGAACTGGAACTCCTGGACACTGTGCACATTTGCCAGTGCATTGACTTCTTGATATCTCCTGAAGCTGTGCTTTGTGTTACTTGTAGCCCAAGCCCGAGCACCATCTGCACCGAAGATTGTGGGCCTACACTGCACGAGTGTTCCGTGAGCCCGCTTCTTGCATTTCCGCTCAAGGCTCCTTCGTGATCCCTAGTCCACCGACTGCTGTGTCCCTGTGAAGGCAACTCTGATTTTCCTTGGGCTTCCCTAGTTGCTCCAGATGTGCCCTGAATCTCCACTGAGTGGTGAGTCTCTCACACCTTGCTGGTCTGCACCAAAGCAATTCTTTGATTCCTGCGTGGGTTTCTGTTGCCAAGGCTTGTTGGGTCCAATCTGGGCACCGACACCACAGCACTCGACATCCTTTGTGGGACAGCTCTAATCCAGCACCTGGTCATTGCCGATGCCTCCTGGTCTTTGTGGATGAAGAGTCAAGCTTCACCTTTTTCACCTGATATCACCCGACATCTGTGGGCATTCGACTATTGTGTCCCTGGTCACTGGCCAGTTACACAGACACTGTACCCTCTGCTTTCAGGTTCTTCTCATCTTTGGTCCAGGCTTGGATCACTCCCGACACTTTCCACTTTTTCAGCAGCAGCACTTTGAAGCAGATCGCCATTGAAAACAACAACGAAATCCGACACCAAAAGACACCGATGCACCCGGCTTCCCTGGGTAAGGTAATTCGAGTACCCCATCGCTGCGGGGGGTAATTACCCCATGGTGCCAGGGGTGAGCACGGCGCCGGGGTGCTCGTCATGAGTAACAGTCGAGTTGTGCTCATGACGAGCTGGGCTCGTCACAACTCTGCCCACTGATTAATTCTCCCGCACAGGCTGGAATCAATTGCGCGTTGGCGGAGCACAGCCGTTATGACGAGCCCAGCTCGTCATGAGCACAGCTCCACTGTGACTCATGACGAGCTGGGCTTGTGATGAGCACCGAAGGAGTTAAACAGCATTTTGCTAGTTGAGAAGTGTTGGATTATATTTTATCATTAGTATAGACCAATTCGCCACAATATTGACTACAGATAATTAAGGCCTAAAGATAGAGGACCAACATTTTGTGAAGGTGATTGTATATAAATTAGAACAGGTTTACTATACTTCACATGATTCATGCGTGCATACCGTTATGTTCTTCGAGGTGCATAGATGTGGAGTTTTGAAAAGTATATCCATACTTACCGATGTGCACTTACCTTCATGATATTTAGGCCACAATATTTTGGCTCCACAATATCATTGACCTCCATATTTTGAATTACTACCTTGCAAAGGACACCAAATGCCTGCCTACAACAAATAGGACTAAAAATGCTTTTGACTAAAAAGTGTATGGATTTGTAATTAAACATACACAATAAACATCAATAGAATGTTTTCCTTTTTGTGCATGGAGAAATTTCTCTGCTGGCTAGATTCTGACAGATGCCATTATATCTTTAACAAATAAAAAACATTCACTCACAAACACAGTAACTATCGGATGTGCTTGCAGACCATACAAATATAGATGCAGTGCACTTTCTCTTTCACACACACCGACAGACAAGCAGGAGAACTCTGTAGCATTATCAATCACACAGGTAGAATCAACCATGTTAAGCATATTTTTGGCATTAGAAAAACACATACATACACGCATACAAATTCACATGCACTTACGCACACTCTCTGTCTCACACACACACACGCACCCACACAAAGGGACACAATCATAGATATTCAAACATATTCAGACAAAGTGAGGATTATCATTCACACACAGGCCATGAATTATATTACATTGTCATGAGTTCAGGTTCGGGGCCATCTTTCATTCTCCTTCTACATTCTCTAACCTCAGACTCTAGAACGTTGCACACAGACTGCCATAATACATTTTAGCATAATATGCAACTTTGTGTGAAAATAGCCAACACTGTTTGATAATGGTATGTGATAGTGGGAAGCATTGTGTGATACTAAATAATATATTTTAATATTCAGAAACACTGGACGAGATGCACAATGTTTTTTTGAAGTTGCTAATGGTCCGAGTCACAGAATTGGGGCATTTGCAGCCGCAAAAAAGTATTTTTGTATCTACCAATTTGGAATTTGGTAACCTATTACCGAATCGCAAATTGGATTCTTGAAGCGGTAATAGGAAGGGGCAAGGTTAGGGCATCCCTACCTAATAGCTACTCGAAGTGGCATGTGTGAAGTTCTTGCGACATAAATGCGGTCACAAAATATTTGCATTTTTACCGCCAACTCCAAGTTGGTGGTAACCCATTCACAAAAAGGAATGGTTCCCCAAGGGACCCTTTCTCCTTTGTGAATGTTGAGGAATTTTTTTTTTAATAGCAGGTAGTGGTCCCATGGACAGCTTCCTATTTTATAAGATGAAGTCACAGACCTGGTAGTCTACTGATCCCAGCAGGCCACAATCCCAGTGTTTTTTTTTGCATTTTTTGCGTTTCCCGATGGGTCACAAACTGAGACCTACATCATGAAAATCAATGAGGTATTTGTGACGCACTGATAATAGCTAATTGTGTTGAACTCACATTTGTGCATCGCTATTAGGTAATAGCAAACCCTGGGATACATACATCTGGCCCTCTATGATTAAGGCATTGTGGGTAATACTATATGATGTTCTTCCCTACCGCCAAGAAGCAATGCCTACTGAGCCTGCACCTGATGGGCCAAATACCACCAATTTGAGGTGAAGTAGGACCAGCCCTATTGAAGGGACATACTGGTAGTCCAGCTTTAATACTCTGGCACCAGGCCCAGCACAAAAGTGTTCATGCAGAATTGGCAAGCCCATTTTCTAGCTGTATACTCAATGATCTAGTATCAGCCACGAGGGGGGGGGCATGAGGTTCTCACTGCCCTCTTAAGAGATGGAATTACTTCTGAGGCCACAGCAAGAGAGCTAGGTGTGAGATAACCTGGTTAGGTTCTGTTTTAGACCCTTATTTACGAAAGCCTTCCTTTAGTGTTATAAAGAGAATGTGGGAGATTCTTAGGATCTCACTTGAACCAGCGCTTGATGATGGATGAGATGCTATTAAGAGCTTCTATAGCACTTATTCTACTTGGGAGCATTCACCTTATTTCAATAGTAACCACGATATTTTTGGCGATGAAGATGGGATGCTCTATGGTTTGGCGATTGCAGCTCAACATTGCATGCAGTTTGGGATTTCTTATGAAAAGACTCCAACATGCTGTTTGTCTTTTACACAGTAAGGATGTGTGCTACTTCCACGTGCGGAGAAGAAGTTTTGTCCCGATTTGGCTTCCCCTGTGCTCAGATTTTAGTGGGTAATGCATGCCCACTTCATTGGGCTGGTTGCGGAGAGGTGTACCAAATCAACTGTGGAAAAAGAGGGGCATGTTAGTTTTCAACCTCTGTTTACCTGAGAAAAAGACCTGAAGGTGTGCATGATGACAGCAGCAATCTTTTCTACTATTGAAGAACAAGCTCTAATGCCTGGAGAAAAGGACTCTTGGGGGGGCATATTACCAAGGGTGGCGATAGGCAATTATCACCGGTTTAGCTGCCGTTTTCGGCCGCTAAGCGGCGATAATTCTATCGCTCTATTAGCAAGCTGTCACTAACTGATGTTAGCGACAGCTTTTAGACGATAGCGAGCGGTTTGGGTCCCGCTTTGCATGTCAGCGATATTTATCGCTAATGACATGCAAAGTGGGCGTACCCAACCTGTTAGCGACTGAAAGCAGTCGCTAACTTGGCTATTGCCTATTAGCAAGGCAGGCGTAGCGATGGAAATAGTCCCGGTATCGCCAAAAACTAACGCCTGCTCAGACCAGTTCTTAGCCATGTTATCCAATGGGAGGTGGATAACATGGCTAAGAGCATTTCGTCGCTAATGCGTGAATATCGCTGTATTCTCAGCGATATTCACGCATTTCGCCGCTATCGCTGGATATTTTAGCACAATGGAGAAAAACGTTGCTAATAGCATGTTTTCTCCGCTGATCCAGCGCCCCTATAGAAAAACTGTCTCACCAACACTACCCAACACCATAATACTCGCCATTAATCATAAATCACTCACGAAGGCCCATAATCCATCGAGACAATTTTTGGGAGACTGAATCATGTGACCTAATTAATCAGAACTATTCACAAACTATTTACATATTTATATACAACTGCAGTTTATCTTTTCTCACCATGGTTTTAATCATATATCATTTTAATTAAGTCACTTAGGTAAATTGATCAGCTGATGGTAACTAGACCATGAATAAACAAGACCAGCTTGTCGTTTCAAAATCTAATTTTATTAATTTTATTCTTCAAAGAAAGAGCATTTTCTTTAATAGATCATTATTTTATTAGCAAAGTAAGCAGCATTTAATGAGGAATGATCAATTAGACTGACATTTCAAAGGCATAATCAGAAAACATGAATATTAATTAATAACAGTTTCCATTCCCTAAAGCTATTTCCCTGGCTATTCTCACTCCACCTAGAAGGGAAAAATCAATTGTATCTGCTGTCCTTTCGTGAGCAAGAAGTCCAACAGCATGTCACGTCATTCAGGACCCGGAAAGTGAAATTGTACACATTTCTTCACCATCCAGAGTTCTCATTGGTTGACTTATGTCAGTTCATGTGGTGTCATCACCGTTTTCAATCCAAAATCGAGCTTTTCTTAAGCTCTATTGTCCTTTTGCTTACGCGTCTTGTGGCTTCCTCAAAAGAGAAACATTTCTTTCGAGATACAGTCCTCAACTTCCTAACCTTGGCAATGTCGCCTGGCTTCCTGTCCTGGAGCCATCTTCACTGAGAGCACGATCAGCACAGTTAATAGTCTGCATTTTTTGTCAAAATCAACAACGTGGTAAAAGTTTCCACTGCTGTGCAAATACAAGGCTCCACTCTGGACAAGTTTTACGACCACTGCCATTTCTTTTCAGGCCTTAGGCCTCTCTCGGAAACTATTATTTAAACAAACACAAGACATGAATTAATTAGAGAATTGAGACCCATTATGTTACCCACCCCCTCTGCTAAATTAAAAACCCATTAGTTTATGTTACCTACCTGAAGCACACAAAGCAGCATTTATATTTACTTTCTTCTTTTAGGCCGCAGGATCCTCCACGAGCTTATGCCACAGAAAAGACGTAAAGACATAACATAAGCACACTAATAAGCACATGCCATTAGTTTAACAGCGCATTTAATTCTGACAAAGACAATAGACAAGATTAGTTTATTATTTTCTACGCACTTGCTTTTGCAACATAGAACGCATAAGTTAGTCCCTCGTGTTTCTTGTGTAAATGCATTTTAAAACTAAGTTGATTAATGCTTTTCATCACATACTTGTTAATAAGGTTACAGTTTTATGGAAGTTTAACTTTGCGAGTTTGATCGAAATCTCATTCAGCACCTCGCTCCATCAACTCCCTCATCTGGTGATTTCAAAATCACCAAACTACACCCAAAAATTTTTAGCAAAAATTTAAAACTCTTGAACATGTTTTGGACAATCACAGTATTAGTATTTCTAAACTTTCGATTCAGCTGTTTGTTTGTAACTCTCAAATTGTGACCTACGAAACTCTTCTAATTCTATTTCTTTTTCTTGTTCTTTTCTAAGTTGGTAAATTCTTTTCTTTTCCCTTAGATATTTCTTTCTCTTGTGTAACATGCAACTAATTTTTAACAAAAGTATCACAAAGACTATAACTAATAAAGGACACAGTATTTTGCCTAAAATTGAACTACCAGTTTTTGGTTGCTGCAAATCTTTTACTCAAACGTTCTGAAAAATCTTCATCTTCTAAAGGTACAACTTTGTCATGTAATTCTGTAATGTTTTTAATATACATCTCAATGTTTTGACTCTTGTCAGGAATGTATGTACAGCAATGCTGGACATGAAAAATTCCAGAGACTCCTCCCTCTTTAGCTAATAGAATGTCAAGAGCAAGACGGTTCTGCATAACCATCGTCCTCATGGCAATAAGTTCAGTATCGACTAATTGGAATCCACTAGCAGTATCAGTAGACAATCTGTCAACAATTGTTGACATTTTTCTGATTTTAACTGCATTCAGGGTTATACCCACCAAAGGTATTACTGCACCAAAAATATCTCCCAAAATTTCTGAAAAACTCTCCCTTTTATATCTATTCAAATGATTACTTATTTCAAATGAACCCTTTACATTTCTGTATACATGAAAAATCTTTGGGAAAACTATAGTAGTAAACAAAATCTTTACCACCTTTAAATCCCCAACCCCCCAAGATCTGATAAGTATCTTCACATTGACTGGCACCTACAAAGTAATTATCAAATAATGTGTTATCTCTTCTAATACAAAGCTTTCCACTAACAGGTTTATCTATATGAATAGCAACATTCTCTGTTCTACCATTAAGCTTTTCGTCTTCAATCTGCCAAAACTTAGATATGGTTTGTTTCAGCATCTCGTTTCGTTTATAAATTGCTCTTCTCTCTTCAACCAAGTTTAAGAAAGATTTCTCTTCCGTTCTCAATTTACAAGTTAAATTATTTCTAAAAGCATACTCATAAGTAAGTTCATTAGTTACAATGAAAAATTCCCTCATCTGTTTAGCATGTTTATGTTTATTCAAGCTTTTATCAACTTTTAAATTTGCAAAAATGTCATCATAGTTAGAGTAATAATACTCTAAACGACCTGTCTGATAAAACAAACTAGCTATTACACTGCAGGTAACACCATAAGTAAGAGGAAGCATATTATAAGTAACCCCTTCCGAAACAGAAGCAGGTAATTTCACACAAATGTAGCAATCTTTGACATCCATAACCTTAACATATTCAGATAAAAGCCTTGAAAAAGTATTACTAGAAAAATCACCAACAGATCTATCTTGATGGATCTCTGGTTTGTGCTCAATAACTCTGTTAGACTTGTCTACTACATTATGGTTATCTTGTTTAGCCACAACTTTACTAGTCATGTTAGTCTCGTACATTTCCTTATCAACACCAAAAGGAAAAATGACAGCTAAAATTAACCAGACCAAAATTAACATGATTACACATATAGAAGACATTTTGCAACATCTCCTTACAATAGAGCTTCTCGAATTGCTATTAGTAGAAGGCATCTTTACTTTGAAACAAGAGCCTTACAAAAAAATCATGAATTTAAAATCACTAAATATACACCCCCCTGTTTTTACTTTTTTTTAATAATAATAAAACCCTACTTTCTAACAGCTTTTCTTCAACCTTATGTCTTACATTAATGTGTTTTTTCCAGCTAACACAATTTCTTCGACCTTGTGTCACCTAACACAATTTCTTCAGCCTTATGCAAAATACAAATTTCAACTTTATATGGAAACAAAATCAATCATTATCACTTGTGTCATCTAAATCTTCCTGACTACTGCTATTCACCTCCACCACGGGTGGGATGATGATGTACGTCCATTCAGGGGACTTGTACTTTTGGTTAGGCTTTACTACTCTCTTTGCTCTACTGCTTATCACTTCTATTTTCTTTCCTGCTTGATGTTTCTTATCTGTGTCTTCTTTCTGACTTGATATTTCATTAATATGCTCCTTTGATCTGTTTACTAATTTGAATTTCAGATTCTCGCTTTCAACTGGCCAGTTATCTCCTTTTCTAAATAATTTCTTCTTTGGTTCAGTCAGATTACACTCTGCTCTCCAAGCTCTTTTCTTAGAATTTTCACTTTGGATTCATCATCACTTTCATCTGATTCGCTCTCTGAGATTTCAATTCTAAATCTAGGTACTTCTTTACTCGGCAGTTTCACTCTGTTAGGAACACCATCCTTACAACTGGTACTCCGGAATTTCATCTTCTTCTTCTTCTTCAATTACTTCCAACTTCCCAGTTTCAGAACTTCGGTTCCTGCTTCCAGAGCTTCCAATCTGCTTTTCAATACTCTTCTGATCTTGAATCACCACTTGATCAGACTCTTTTTCTGCTTCTTGATCTAGCAGATCTTCATCATTTTCAGAGTCTTGTATCACAATCCCTTCAGTATCTTCATTCAATGCCTCATTCGCAATTGAACTTTCCAGCTGTCGACCTTCTTTTCGATCTTCAGGATCTGGATCTCTTTCAGGTTCTTCTTCAGAATCTGAATCAGCTGTAGAGTTACCTTCGTCAGGATTTTCAGGAGCTGGCACACGTATTGTATGACTAGCATGAATCCATCTCTTCAATCCTCTGCACTTTACTGCATTTGTTGTTACAAGTATCACCTGTCTTGCCTTTTGCCATCTGGGTACTAGGCAGTTTCTTCTTCGGTGAACTTTTGTCCTCACCCAGTCTCCTGGTAACAGATCATGAGCTTGTTCCTTCTCTTTGGTTATCACTTCAGTTCCCACCTGATGGAACACAGAAGTCACCACATCAGAAAGGCTCTTGCAGTACTCCAAAATGACGCTATCATTAATGCTCATAAGTTTACAACTGGTACAAATGCTTATCTCATGACTCTGCCCATGACAATTTCATGGGGGCTCAAACCTGTTTTTCTATCTGGAGTACTTCTCAGAGACATCAAGACAAGTGGAAGTGCGTCAGTCCACTTCATTCGTGTTGCTAAACACATTTTAGCTATTCTATTCTTGATTGTGCCATATACTTGCTCAACAACACCTGATGCTTCTGGTCTGTAAGCACAGTGAAGCTTTTGCTTTATGTTCAGTGCCTCACAAATCAATGTTAACAATCTGTTTTCAAAATGTGTTCCACGATCAGTCTCGACCGTCACCGGAAATCCATACCTAGGTATGATTTCTCTCAAAAGCAATTTTGCCACAGTAACTGAATCATTGTGACGTGTTGGGAACGCTTCCACCCATCTTGAAACCAGACAAAATATCACCAAGACGTATCTCAACTTGTTATGGGGTGGCATGTCAATGAAATCCATCTGCAATCTGGTAAAAGGATCACCCTCCCGTCCTATGGTTCCCATACTCACAACTGTTTTTCTGTTTGGGTTGATCTGCTGGCATACTAGGCATCTTTGACCAAAAGATTCTGCAATTAGTCTGAACTTTGGATTGTACCATGTCTGCCTAAACAACCTGATCATTGAATCCCTTCCAATATGTCCTGGACCATGATACATTCGAGCCATGTCAGCAATCATGCTATCTGGCATAACTGGTCTGTCATCTTTGTAAACCCAAATCTCATCTTCTTTTCGCTGTCTGCAACCTGCTTTTAACCATATGTCTTTTTCCTCATCATTTGCCTCATCCTGTAAATCTTTTACTCCTTGCCATGTCTCAACTACAGATGTTAGCATAAGTGAGTTCACAGCATGTTCATTGTCTTTTTCCCGATTACTTGACATATTGTTCTATGCGCAAAAATTAGCGATTTCATCAGCATATGCATTTCCTTTTGTCATGTAATCCTCTCCTTTTTTGTGCGCTGTACATTTCACGACTGCAAAAAACACAGTTGATGGACAGAATGTAGAACAAGGTCATACATTCATCCCAGTACAAGGATCTGGGCCTAAATCCATCGTTTTTTTTCACTCCACACCACCCTGGGTTAGACACTGGCTATATGCAAATCAGCTCTGACCCTGTGCCTCATGGGAACAGTCCAGTCCGAACTACCAAGCCATGTCTTTCCCAGACCGGAATCAAGCATCCAAGGACCGGTTTCTGGCTATCAGCCTTCATCAGCCTGGATAGCTTGACTCTAGTGGTGTGGAGAGCCTGGGACTCACGTCTGAGCATACCCAGCCCACTCAGGGTGAAAATTGCAAAAAACACAGTTGATGGACAGAATGTAGAACAATGTCATACATTCATCCCAGTACAAGGATCTGGGTCTAAATCCATCGTTTTTTTGCACTCCACACCACCCTGGGTTAGACACTGGCTATATGCAAATCATGACAGTAATTTTCTCTGGTAGCTGAATACCATCGATCAGCCTTTTTATCAATTTTGCGTTCCTGATAGGAGTTCCCGCAGAAGTTAAATAACCTCTTTGAGACCAGAGCTGGCCATAATCATGGACTACGCCATATCCATACTGACTATCAGTCACTATGGTAATTTTTATCTATTTTGCTTTTTCACATGCACGAATCAAATCAAAGCAATCAATTCTGCTACTTGAACTGAACGAATTCCTTTGAGACTGGAGGCTTCAGCAATTGTGCAGACAGAGTATGCTGCACTCAGAACACCTTCATCTGTTCTCAAGCATGAACCATCAACAAAATAAACAAAATCTGATTCAGCTAATGGGACATCTTTGATGTCCTGTCTGGGTTTAGTGCAATATTCTAAAACATCCAAGCATTCATGATCAATGTCATTTTCATTCCTGATTTCAGTTACAGTACCATCAGGCAGTAATGTGGAAGGATTTAAATTCACACATCGTGCAATCGAAACGTTATCTGATCCCAGAATAACTTTTTCATATTTTGTCAACCTGTTACTTGTCAAATGCTGTGTTTTGCTTCTAGTGAGGAGAATTTCAACTGAATGGGGTACATATACTTTTACAGGGAATCCCATTATTATCCCTTCACTTTGTTCGAGACTTACACTTGTTGCAGCTACTGCTTTTAAGCAACCTGGCAATGCCTTTGCAACAGGATCAAGAACAGCTGAGAAATATGCTATTGGCTTTCTCAGTCTTCCATGTCTTTGAATCAGAACTGATAATGCACATCCTTCCCTTTTACTGCAATACAGCTCAAACTTCCTTCTCATAGTCTGGCATACCTAATGCTGGTGCTTCACACAAACTTTTCTTCAACTGCTCAAAAGCTTCTAACTCAGTTTATGTTAGGGTAATCGGGTCTTTTATGTCTGTTTTTGTCAGTCTCTGCAGTGGCTTTGCAATTACTGAAAATCCACTAATCCATTGGCGACAATAACCTACCATTCGTAGAAACATTCTGAGCTGTCTCTGTGTTTTTGGAGGTTGCATTCCCTGAATCATTTTAATTCTCTCAGTTGTCACTTGCCTGATCCCTTTTGCAATTCTGTGACCAAGATATTTAACTTCTTGTTTGCAAAACTGTAATTTTGCAGGAGACACTTTATGTCCTTCGTCTGCCAAATGATTTAAAAGAGTAATGGTATCTGTTACACAGTTATTTCGTGTTTTTGCAGCCACAAGGAGATCATCAATATATTGCACTAATGTTGATTTTCCAGGAAATCTAGATTTTCCAAGGATTTCTTTAGCAACTGATTAAAAATAGATGGACTCTCTGTACACCCTTGAGGGATACGACACCATGCTAGGATACGGTCTTGGAACCTGAACGCAAAAATTTGTTGGCTTTCTGGATATAATGGAAAAGTAAAGAATGCGTTACAAAGGTCTATAACTGTATACCATTCTGCATCATGCAGAATCTGATAAAGAATTACCGCTGGGTTTGGTACAACAGGGCAACATGGAACAACTATCTGATTAACCTTTCTCAGGTCTTGAACAATCCTGAAAGTTCCGTTTGGCTTTTTAATTACCATGATCAGTGAATTGCATTGACTACTCTCAATTTCTTTTAGAACACCTTGTTTTATGAATTTATCAATTACAGGTATGACACCTTCAATAAATTCTGCGTTCATTTTATATTGAGGAATGTTTGGAAAATCTACTCCTTGCTTTACTGTAATTTTAACTGGGTCTACATTTTTCATCAAACCCATTTCGTTTCCAGTGAAATCCCAAATTTTATCATTGACTGTCTCTTTCAATTCTTCAGGTAGATTATTTTTATCAAATACAGGAAATAATTTATTTTCCTCTTCTTCAACCATTAACATTGTTAATCTGTACAGTCCATCTTCTTGAGTTTGGAGCTCTATACCATCCGGTGAGCAATATATTTTACAATTCATCTTACAAAGTATGTCCCTTCCTAACAGGTTTACAGGACTGCTGTTACAAACTACAAATCTATGCTTGTCTTTAAATTTGCCAATTTCAACTTTAACTGGTTCTGTTAAGTCTGTTTTAATTTGTTGATTAGCTACACCAACTACTTGGATTTTCTCACCAGAGAGAGGCAGGTTTTCTATTTCCACTGATCTAACAGTAGAACGGGTAGCACCTGTGTCCACAAGAAAAGTGATTTCTACATCATTCACTTTACCATTTACAGATGGACCAGACTGATCTACCTCAAGAGTGGCTCCAAGCACACACTCTTCCTCCTCCCTCAGGCACCGTCATCAGTAATCGTCAGAATCACTCCCTCTATTTTCATTCAACAAATACTGTTGAGAAACATTTGACACATTCACTCTTGGTGATCTGTTTACCTGTTCACCTCCGAAGAATCCCGTCTCTGTATTGTATCTCTGCACATTCACACAATTTGGAAGTGGCGGTTGTGGTATCTGACTCTGCTGATTCACTACCTGTCGCTGTAGCTGTTGCTGCAGATTTATCTCATTCTGCATCTGAGGATTAAATGATGCATTTTTAAAATTTCTGGGCGGATTCTTACATTCGCGCTTCCAGTGTCAAATTTCGCCGCATTTAAAACATGTAAGTTTTTGCTTTAATTCTTCAATATTTCCCATCAATCTTGGCTTATTATAATTACCTTTAAAATTCCCTTGATTCTGATTAACATTTTTATTTTCCAGAGTTGCTATTTGCTGTTCAGCTACTTTCACCTGTGCCCACATAGCTTTCTCTTTTAGCTGTTTCTGTTTAGCATCTATTTCATCACTACAGTATTTTGCTTTTCTCAAATTATCCTCTACAGTGAGCGATTGCCAGCCAACTATTCCAGACCTTATCATTTCACCAATTTCAGGTCTTAAACCATAAACAAACCTGTAAATGAAGGGGCTCATATCTGTCTCACTCCATTTTTCATAACCACTGTATTGTTTAAATACCACCAGTAATCTTTCATAGAATTAATGTACTGATTCTTTTGGCTCTTGATTTGTTCTATCTATTTTAACCCAATCAACTTCTTTTGGGGGAATCTTACTTTTTCAACCACACAATTACTTTATCATACAGATTCATAACATCTGCCAAAGGAGCACCTGTTACTCTATCTCCGGTAGGTTCTTCTTTGGGCCAATCTATAGAAATTTTACATTCTGTCCAAAGATCTGATGGGACAACAATGTCAAAGAATCCATCAAGATCAATCCACAGAACTTTTGAAACCTTAACAAATCTGTCTACCTGTCGATACCATTCCACAGGTTTTTCTCTCAGCCGAGGAAAATCATTTGTAAACAGTAAAATGTCCTGTCTTGACCAGGGAACATGCACATATCCACCTCCTGCTATTTCTCTCATTGGAAACTCATTTGCTACTTCACCTCTTTCTCGTCTGTCTTCCTCTCTTTTCTTTGTCCATTTTACTCTCCACTTACTTAATTCACCTAACCTTTTTAGAAATACAATTAATTCTTTTATGTGAATAATTCTTCCTGTGGTATTCATGTTCTCAATGTCTTTTTCAGAGAAATCCACTCTGTAATGTTTCTGCAAATTTTTCTGCCTACTTAAATCTATTTCTAATTCAGCAGCCATTTCTTCTAATTGAGCATACTTGGTTTTCGTTTTCCATTGTATGCTTTTGCAAATGAACAATAATTCATCATCCTGATATAGCTTTAAACTGTCAGGTCCATTTGTGCCAATAATTAATTCCTCCAAATCTACTTTCAGTTTTACAACATCAAGTCATTTAAATTCTGGGCTTTGTGGGGTATGCGTTAAATCTATTTTATTTATGCTCTTTTCCGGAGTCCCTGAATCAGAATCTGCACCAGATGGAGTTTTTTTCGACAAACTTTGATTAAAAGTGAAGTCGGGCATCATTGTTTTGTCTCGGTGAAATTCTGATAGTTCTGAATACAATTTTTCAGCCACTTTCTGAATTTCTGCATTTAATGGAACTGTCAAAGCTGGATGTCTAATTCCTCTGTGATCAAATACTGGAAGAACAGGTCCAATTGTTACTGGTACTGTTACTGCTTCCATGCTTTTAGTTAACTGCTGTATTAATTCATCTTTTGATCGGAAATATTCTGAATTATTTGGTAAATCCTCACATCTTTCTGTTCTCATTACATTTCTTGGGGTATAATTTCTGTGAACTGGGGTTTCAACATAATTTCTGTTTTCCCCTGATATACTAGAATTAGATCTTGTTTCTACTCTTTCATGAGTTTTTGCATTATTCGGATATAATCTGGGTGATGCCTCATCAATAATTTCTCTAGGAGGAGCACTTGGGGAAGTTCCTGGAGGAACTCTTGGGGAAGACCATGAACAAACTGGTTGATAAGAAGTCTGTTTCTGTTTTGTAATATAAATTTCTTCTAAAACTGGATCTTCTAATTCACTTTCTTCAGCATTATTATTTTTCTTTTGGGCAGTATTCTGACTAGTTACCTCACCAATTCTTGCTGGATACAGACCATCACATGCACTACGTCTCCATCGACGCATTCTATCCTCATGAGTTTCCCGATTAATGTCTAATCTAGTACCTCTTGTTATACCTTTATTCTCTCGTTCCAATTCAAACATCTCATCCTCCCATTCAGCTAAAGCCTCAAATTGTGTAGGTCTAGGCTTTGGTTCAAGAGTCATAATTTTTTCTCTTAATTTTTTCATAACTTTAATGTTAAACGATCCATCTTCCGGCCATGCTAAAACACCATCATTTTTGGTATAATCCATCCAATTCTCAATCCAAAGACAAGTATGATAACCATATTCACCTAACATATAAGCTGCAGGTGTTTTGTACTTATGAAGTAATCTTCCACCTCGCGTTTCAATTTTCTTGTCAGGTTTCAATTTATTTTTCAATTTCTGAAACCATGAAAGCTTCTTTTTCTCTTTCATGTAATAATAATCCATGTTTTAAAACAGTTTCCCCTGCTTCGGTAAAGATCGTAACAAGAAAGTTGATATTCCGGCGCACCAACCAATCCGTGCGCGAAACTCACTAACAAGCCAATCAGGTTAAGCTACGTCACCACCTTGCTCAACCAATAGAAATACTGTTTTCAGAAAGAGCCAATCAGCTGTCAGCTCATCTTAGTCACGTGAACCAATCAGTGCGCTTACTGTGACGTATGTTAGCCAATCACAGCAAAAACCCTGTGACGTATACTGCCGCTGCAGCTTCTCTGTCCTCGCTCCGCTGTGACACTGACACCTCCTTTACAACATGTTTTCACAGCGCCATTTTTTACAAAAATTTTCGATAGACTTCAGTTAATAACTCCACAAAAACAAACCATTTGTCTGTTTCGCTAAAATAAAGTGATAGCTTTCCCAGTCATTCAAGTATTCTTTTGCGTGAAATAGATGACGCTATTCTCACAGAATATTTAAATTCGTTGATAAAGTAAGGCTACTCTACCCTTCTAGCAGGTAATAATGAACTCGTTTTTCTCTGAATGCACATAAAGTAAAAATTCAAAGTTTCACTCGATCATATATTATGAAATCATTTACGCACATTCATACAAAGGAAAACCCTAACCATGCATACAGAAATCTTGGTAGGACTTTAACCCTCACTAGAAAACCTCACTCACCAGTAGGATAGACAACGCTTTCTCACCCTGCACTCAAGCTTGGATATATTCTACTACTCTTTTCACAGTGAGTTTTAAAACAGGCTCCAAATCCCTATACTCAAAAGCTACAATTTCATAGACAATCCTCACTAAACATTCTACCTAGCACACCTAAAATCCCTAAACTTGTGCTGTACGTCCACAACACTAGTGATATATAACAATACCACTATTTTGAAACAGAACAAATGCACTGTGCAACTTCACCTGTTACACTACTCTTGCCGGCACAACTCGGAATTTTCACACTGCTGGAAAAACCTTTCGACTACTTATAACAACTGAACAAACTTAACTTATGTCAAACATCGATCCTATGTAATTACCATGTAGCATGACATTTACCATAGCAACCGTAACTCTGCTACCAAGAAATTGATCCAGCGCCCCTATAGAAAAACTGTCTCACCAACACTACCCAACACCATAATACTCACCATTAATCATAAATCACTCACAAAGGACCATAATCCATCGAGACAATTTTTGGGCGACTGAATCATGTGACCTAATTAATAAGAACTATTCACAAACTATTTACATATTTATATACAACTGCAGTTTATCTTTTCTTACCATGGTTTTAATCATATATCATTTTAATTAAGTCACTTAGGTAAATGGAACAGCTGATGGTAACTCGACCATGAATAAACAAGACCAGCTTGTCGTTTCCAAATCTAATTTTATTAATTTTATTCTTCAAAGAAAGAGCATTTTCTTTAATAGATCATTATTTTATTAGCAAAGTAAGCAGCATTTAATGAGGAATGATCAATTAGACTGACATTTCAAAGGCATAATCAGAAAACATGAATATTAATTAATAACAGTTTCCATTCCCTAAAGCTATTTCCCTGGCTATTCTCACTCCACCTACAAGGGAAAAATCAATTATATTTGCTGTCCTTATGTGAGCAAGAAGTCCGACAGCATGTCACGTCATTAAGGACCCAGAAAGTGAGGAGCACCCTCCTGCCCAATGGGGCCAAGTTTTATACCTTTCTGACTAGCTAATCTTGTCAAAATTGTACACATTTCTTCACCATCCAGAGTTCTCATTGGTTGACTTATGTCAGTTCATGTGGTGTCATCACCGTTTTCAATCCAAAATCGAGCTTTTCTTAAGCTCTATTGTCCTTTTGCTTACGCGTCTTGTGGCTTCCTCAAAAGAGATACCTAGTCGGGTATTCCTGTCCCCCTGGGCACCGGTAGGTGCTGAATGCCCTGCTCCGGGTTTTTAAAGGTTCAAAGTTATGGATCCAATGATTTACAAATGATGCCTCTTCACAATGATTAGTTATGCCATACTTTCATTTTATTTCACTTGTGTTCCAATGCATTTCGGCAGTAATTACTGCCTTCATCAGGGAAATAAGTTCTACAAAAATCAAAGAATGAATGATGATCAGCATCGGTAATTTCATAAGATTCATTACTTAATACTATTAATACAAAAACTATGCTCTATTGCATTAATTCATTAAACATGTACCAAATTTAAACAGTGCGCAAAGTATATATTGGTGTCTCTATTCCCAACACTAGTGATACCGTTTGTAACTTTCATGGTTAACCCTCGTTGGTGTGTTCTGGGCGTATCCTGCGTCTAGCTGTTAGTGGGTTTCGCTATGGCGGCGTGTAAAACTGCTAATTAATCCGCCTCGCTAAGCGCGCTGGGTGATAGGTTGTAACGCTCCCCGTAATGGAAGCTTCTAAGTTAAGGGGATAACTACGCGCTTATGCCTAGCTGCTGCTTTAGCTCACCTTCGCGTGTATGGCGCCCTGGCTTGCAGTCCACCGCAGGTTCGTTTCTCTTCCGGTATGGATACTCGGAAGTTTGCGCATGCGCACTAATGTAGCCCTTGCGGTTTTTTTTCCTCGCTATAACTTTATTGGTGGCTAGGTGTCAAGGATGATCTCCCCTAGTGCCCGCTTCCGCTATGAATCAAAGGGGACACATACATAATGTCCAAATATTTTAGATATGCAAATAGTGTTACAAAAATGACTGATAATATGTAAAGTTAGTAACTAAAGGTAACAAAGAAATTCAGTTCGTTCATTTAGTCCGCCCGGTTTCAGGCTGCCAAGATTATAAATCCAATAGTTCTCCTGCTTTAATAGGCTCGTTTTATTGGAAGGTCCTTCTTTCTTGGGTAGAATCTCCAGAACACATACTCTTAGTTGGCTGACGTTGTGTTGCTTTTGTGTGAAATGTTCTGCTATGCTGGTCTTGGTTGATTTCAGTCTTATGGTGCTTTTGTGTTCGTTTATACGTGTTTTCAGTTTTCTTTCTGTGTGGCCAACGTAAACATCACCACATGGGCACTTTATCATATAGATTAAATTGGTTGAATCGCAAGTTGCATTTACTTTTAATGTGATGGGGTGCCCCTTTTGAGGGTGTGTTATGATGGGTCCTTTGATGATGTTGTTACATGTGTTACAATTATAACACGGTACTGTACCCCGAAATGGTTTTTTTTTTTGTTCTTCATTCTTTGGTTTGAGAAAATCAGCCAGATTTTTAGAACGAATATATGCAAATATTGGTTCTTCCCAAAAAATTCCACCAAAATCAGGTTCCAACTTTAACATTTGCTAATGTTTTTTGATGATTCGTTTAAATTGTGTACCAACTGTGGAGAATTTACTTACGCATGTGATGCGGTTACTGGATTTTTTGTCACTTCTTTTCAGGAGGTCCTGCCTCGATTTTAATTGGGCTCTTGTTAATGCATTATGGGTGATATCATTAGGGTATCCCCTGTCACTGAATCTCTGTTTCATGTTGTTGAGCTGTTCGGTGCATTGAGTGGCCTCTGAGACTACTCTCTTCACCCGTAGCATCTGAGAGTACGGCAGATGTTTCTTGAGAGCTGGAGGATGGTGGCTGTTGTACATTAATAGATTATTTCTATCTGTGCTCTTGCGATACAAGTTGGTTGTGAATTTGTTTGTTGATTTGGTGATTTCCACGTCTAGATATTGTACTTTTGTTTCATCGATGTTCCATGTGAAACCTATTTGGTCTACCCTGGTATCCAAAATTTTCAGTTCGTTTTCCAAAGACTCTTTCGTACCCCTCCATATGCAAAAGATGTCATCTATGAATCTTCCATACATGTTTATGTGCTGGTTCCAAATGGGGTTATAATGAACGTGGTCTTCTTCGAATGCTGCCATGAATAGGTTAGCATATGCCGGTGCGGCACAATTTCCCATGGCTGTGCCATGCTTCTGAATGTACCATTTCTGATCGTGTTCAAAGTAACTATGTAGCAGGGTGAACTGCATAAGTTCTAAGATGAAGACTTGTAGGTCTTGAGGATATTCACTATCCAACAGGGCCCTTTCAATGGCTTCCAGGCCACTTTGGTGAGGTATTGAAGTATAAAGTGCTTTGACATCAATGGTCGTCATAATCATATTTTCTTCGGGGTCGATGGTGGATAATTTTAGTAAAAAATCCGTGGTGTCCTTCAAGTAAGATTTAGTTTTGAGAACTAAGGGTTGAAGATATTTGTCCAAATATTTCCCCACCGGTTCGTGGATGCTTCGTTTGGTGGACACAATTGGTCTACATGGTGGTCTCTGTAAGTTCTTGTGTACTTTGGGTACCAGGTAAATCGTGGGCGATTTATGGTTGTCTTGGATAAGGTACTTTTTGGTTTTGTCCGTTATAGTTCCCAAGTCATGTGCTTTGTTCACTATGGTTAATAACGTTTGTTTGATCTCTGCTGTGGGATTTTGTTCCATTTCCATATACAGGTCTGTATCATTAAGATGTTCAGTCATGGTATCTTGGTAGTATTTTTTGTTAAGTATTACAAGGGCTCCTCCCTTGTCTGCCTTTTGGCATATGATATTTTCATTGGTTGCTATTGATCTTAGAGTCCCAAACACCTTTTTGGTCATGTTCATTTGATTCATTTTCCGTTTGGTATTTAATTGCTGGATTTCCTTATTGCAAAGTTGTTCATAAAGGTCAATCGTTTTGTGGCTTATTGGTGGCATATAAGTACTACGGGTTCTAAGGCCCATAAGTTCATCTGGTTCATCTGTTGTTTTCTTTTCCACTACATTCTCAAAGAAGTGTCTTAACCGCAGTTTCCTGGTAAGTTTAAACAAGCTGACTTCTAGTTCTAGAGTGTTCGTATGGGCTGTGGGAATGAATGATAATCCTTTTTGTAACGTTTCAATTTGGTTCGGATTGAGTGTAAAGTCGGAAATGTTCAAGACTAAGTTCTTGATGTCTGTTGTTGCTTTTTCTTCTCTTTTTTGGTCAAAGTCGATCTGGTTTGAGGTTGATTTGGTTCTACTTCTTTTTCTGCGTCCCCTCCACAGTCTTCGGTTTCTATCCGGCCTCCCTCTAAAAAAGGTGCCGCTGTTGAAGTTGTTGCTTTATCGGTTTGTGCTTCTTTTTGTGGTCTGTGTCTCATTTGGGATGTTCTTTCACTGTCTGTAGAGGACGTATCTGTGTGAGAGGTATATCCTTTGGTTTGTCTTTTACGCGCATATATTTCTGCCCATGTATATACTTCTTGTAACTTGTAGTCTAGCGTATCTCGCTTATATTTACGTAGTTTGCGTTCATTTACTTCTTGGGTATGTTTAGACAGCTGTTTGTTAATGTCTTCAAGAATGGTAGATAATTCTTCTGGTGAAATTAATTTTTCCAGTTCTGCTTTGGTTTGATCCATGTCTTGTTTGAGCTCTTCCAATATCTGAGCCAATTCCTCTATGATCAGAAGGATAAGATCCAAGCTGCATTTATTTAATATAGCGAACCATTTTTCAGTGAAGGATTTTGAGTTTTTACATAGGCTGGGTTTGAGAGCTATCTTGAGGCCTCTGGGTATACGTTGGGCTTTATGATATTTGATCATAGTAGATGCGTGCATTCTTTGGTTGATCTCCTTTCGTGTCAGATATAGCAAGTGTTTCACTTGTTGTTCTTTATTTTTTGTATATACTTGCTCGGTTCCTGGGGTTTGAATGAGTGAATATATTTTCTCACTAGCTTCTTTGGTATACGCGAAAGTTTCCGCTTTCCTGTCTGTTGAAATAGTAATTTCATCGTACTGCATTTTATTTGCTTCCTTTGTGGTTTGGTGCGTGCTACAGATTCGATGTGGCGGGAAAAATGCTAAATGCTTTGGGGTTCGAATCGTGCACCGCTGTTAATCGAGTCTTTACTGCTTTTTACGTGCCTCCAGGGTTCGTCCCCCGTCTGGGGCGATAAGTCTATAATCCTCGAAAAGCAGGGATACCTAGTCGGTTATTCCTGTCCCCCTGGGCACCGGTAGGTGCTGAATGCCCTGCTCCGGGTTTTTAAAGGTTCAAAGTTATGGATCCAATGATTTACAAATGATGCCTCTTCACAATGATTAGTTATGCCATACTTTCATTTTATTTCACTTGTGTTCCAATGCATTTCGGCAGTGTTTACTGCCTTCAACAGGGAAATAAGTTCTACAAAAATCAAAGAATGAATGATGATCAGCATCGGTAATTTCATAAGATTCATTACTTAATACTATTAATACAAAAACTATGCTCTATTGCATTAATTCATTAAACATGTACCAAATTTAAACAGTGCGCAAAGTATATATTGGTGTCTCTATTCCCAACACTAGTGATACCGTTTGTAACTTTCACGGTTAACCCTCGTTGGTGTGTTCTGGGCGTATCCTGCGTCTAGCTGTTAGTGGGTTTCGCTATGGCGGCGTGTAAAACTGCTAATTAATCCGCCTCGCTAAGCGCGCTGGGTGATAGGTTGTAACGCTCCCCGTAATGGAAGCTTCTAAGTTAAGGGGATAACTACGCGCTTATGCCTAGCTGCTGCTTTAGCTCACCTTCGCGTGTATGGCGCCCTGGCTTGCGGTCCACCCGCAGGTTCGTTTCTCTTCCGGTATGGATACTCGGAAGTTCGCGCATGCGCACTAATGTAGCCCTCGCGTTTTTTTTTCCTCGCTATAACTTTATTGGTGGCTAGGTGTCAAGGATGATCTCCCCTAGTGCCCGCTTCCGCTATGAATCAAAGGGGACTCATACATAATGTCCAAATATTTTAGATATGCAAATAGTGTTACAAAAATGACTGATAATATGTAAAGTTAGTAACTAAAGGTAACAAAGAAATTCAGTTCGTTCATTTAGTCCGCCCGGTTTCAGGCTGCCAAGATTATAAATCCAATAGTTCTCCTGCTTTAATAGGCTCGTTTTATTGGAAGGTCCTTCTTTCTTGGGTAGAATCTCCAGAACACATATTCTTAGTTGGCTGACGTTGTGTTGCTTTTGTGTGAAATGTTCTGCTATGCTGGTCTTGGTTGATTTCAGTCTTATGGTGCTTTTGTGTTCGTTTATACGTGTTTTCAGTTTTCTTTCTGTGTGGCCAACGTAAACATCACCACATGGGCACTTTATCATATAGATTAAATTGGTTGAATCGCAAGTTGCATTTACTTTTAATGGAAATGCATTGGAACACAAGTGAAATAAAATGAAAGTATGGCATAACTAATCATTGTGAAGAGGCATCATTTGTAAATCATTGGATCCATAACTTTGAACCTTTAAAAACCCGGAGCAGGGCATTCAGCACCTACCGGTGCCCAGGGGGACAGGAATACCCGACTAGGTATCCCTGCTATTCGAGGATTATAGACTTATCGCCCCAGACGGGGGACGAACCCTGGAGGCACGTAAAAAGCAGTAAAGACTCGATTAACAGCGGTGCACGATTCGAACCCCAAAGCATTCCTCAAAAGAGAAACATTTCTTTCGAGATACAGTCCTCAACTTCCTAACCTTGGCAATGTCGCCTGGCTTCCTGTCCTGGAGCCATCTTCACTGAGAGCACGATCAGCACAGTTAATAGTCTGCATTTTCTGTCAAAATCAACAACGTGGTAAAAGTTTCCACTGCTGTGCAAATACAAGGCTCCACTCTGGACAAGTTTCACGACCACTGCCATTTCTTTTCAGGCCTTAGGCCTCTCTCGGAAACTATTATTTAAACAAACACAAGACATCAATTAATTAGAGAATTGAGACCTATTCTGTTACCCACCCCCTCTGCTAAATTAAAAACCCATTCGTTTATGTTACCTAGCTGAAGCACACAAAGCAGCATTTATATTTACTTTCTTCTTTTAGGCCGCAGGAACCTACACGAGCTTATGCCACAGAAAAGACTGAAATACATAACATAAGCACACAAATAAGCACATGCCATTAGTTTAACAGCCGCATTTAATACTGACAAAGACAATAGACAAGATTAGTTTATTCTTTTCTACGCACTAGCTTTTGCAACATAGAACGCATAAGTTAGTCCCTCGTGTTTCTTGTGTAAATGCATTTTAAAACTAAGTTGATTAATGCTTTTCATCACATACTTGTTAATACGGTTACAGTTTTATGGAAGTTTAACTTTGCGAGTTTGAACGAAATTTCATTCAGCACCTCGCTCCATCACCGCTAACATATCCAGCGATAGTAAGCGATAAAAAAAATCGTCGCTAAGCCTATTTAGCGATAATTATCGCTACTTGTTGGTAATATGCCCCTTGTTGTGTGTTATGATGCATGGTGGCCATTTTAGTAGTTTGGGAAGCTTCAAAGTATGTTTAAGGGTTGCATGTATCGAAACATACTGGAACAGTGACACCTTTGTTTGTGAGGATCTGAAATGCCTGTCACATCGGTGATTGGCACACCTGTTGAGTCATGATTAATTGCAAGCAGGTCATCATCGGTGGTAGGTGCACAGTACATGGACTAAAGAATTGTTGAGAGTTTAATTTACTGGCGGGGGAAGTTTTGGTGAGGTGAATTCAAAGAAAAGATAGAGTGATTGTATTTCCTTTTCTAAAGTTGAACGGACTTATTTTGAAATTATTGTTGAAAGGTTGTTAGAGTCATTTTGATCTCATCTTCTGAAAGTGATTTTAGATTTAATTGAAGTTTTTGAGACAGGCTTTGTATTGTATGGTTAGGTATTTAGGCCCAATTTACTGGAGTTGCAAAGGAAGCAGACAATATACAGAATGCCAAGTTAACATTAAAAGGTGGCGGAGAGTAGGATTCAAAAAGCACAATCTAAACAAAACACACCGGTACTACAAATGTTGTTCTATTGGCATTCACTTGAAATAATCACATTGAAAAGAAGATGATTCAGTCATGAGCAATATATTCTATATAGGATCTTTCAAGTTCGACAGCGTCATTAAGTTTGAAAAAATCAAATTGCAAGTGTCTTTGAAGAGAAATATTTCACATGTCAAGTATTATACATAGACACTGAAGATGCCAACATGTGTTTCATTGTTATACTCCTGCTTCTTCAGGGCTGCAAAAGATATATTAATACATTTATACTAATCACTCAGGGCAAAAATATACTAAAGCATAAAACATTAAATAATTGTATCTCAATTTACACAACCTATACAGTGATGATCAAAATCATTGTTAGAGCTGGCCAAAAGAAAGATCATAAGATGCAAGCTCAATGTTTATCGGAAAACGTTGAAAGAATAAAGGCAAAAGTAAGTACAATAGAAAACAAGCATTTATAATGGAATAGGTCTTGCATTAGTGAAACTTTGAGCTATTGGCACTGCAAATGTAAAAGTTTTTTTCTTTGGTGAAATATCCCAGCGGTAGCATGAGTAATAATAAAAGAAATTTCATGAATGAAGTAAAGGGCATAGTGCAGGAGGCTGTTACTAGGTGTCCATGTGGAGTTGTAAATGGGCCTCTGTTAGCCATATAAGGTACTGCACACTTAATGGAATGATAAAGATTGCTGCTGAGTATACGTTTTCATTTGTTTTTATTTACTCCACAGGAAAACCGAGTAACAGCCTGTGGTACTGGACCGCTTCCTTGAGACCTAAAAAGGGAATATAATTACTTGCCACGCTGCAAATTCTATTAAAGATTAAAAAAAATAGAAATGAATAGCCTGGGCTACGATGTTCAAAGTACATCATTTTAAAGTGAGCATTAAGAAATGGGAGTATTTTTTGTGTGTTTTATAACCTTTGCATTGTGGCGAGCTTTAATATTATATGTTCAAAGCTGAAGCGCGTCTTGCTGTCAATGCCTGACAAGTAAATAAAAAGAAAATAGAGTCACGCAGCTGCCATGTTGAAAGGTAAAAGCAACAATGATGTAAAGGCCAACACCCACCTTTTTTGTATCTATTTGCTTTATTAACATTTGCGGAATGCCACGCTTTAGCTTCAGATGTTTAAAGCTAAAGCACTGTGATGGAGCAAGGACTTGTGAAAAAGAGACTTGCTTGAAAGCAATCTTCTCATGTAACCTCTGACCCCGTATTAGACCTGTATTGTGGAAATAATAAGCGCTACACAACCTTAATGAGAAAATATGAAGCTTGCTTATGTGTTTTAATAATAAGTAATAAGTGTAATTCTAAAATGGCCGCTAACCGAAACTCTTTAGTGCGCATGCGTCTACTGCATCGACGTACTTTCTGCACTTGCGCAGTAGTTAACAATATGGCCACTTGAAACTCACATGCTTGTCACCTGCTTGCTGAAAAATTAAACCCAGCAATTTTACTAATGCTAATGCGGGAAGAGTAATAATAAGAAAATGGGATTAGTGTAGAGATAGGTGGAATACAGTGAAACCATATATTTTTGATTTTAACATTTGTCTTTTTGGCTCTTTCAATAGTGCTTATTATGGGCCTAGAATCGTGAGCCACAGTCTATTTCCTCGCGTTCTACCGCACATGCGTAGGATAAGAAAGTCAGAAGACTTAATGTCGATTTACACTTCCTCCAAGGATGCTGATGGATACTTTCCTAAGAACCAGAAGGACTGTCCACTGAAATGGATGGGAACCTGCAGACTTTTTTTATAATTTGTGACAATTACATTGTGAATGCGGGTGGGAAATAAAGTTTGAATGAAGAATTAAGGGGATGGGTGTATTTACAAAGGGCTAACTGAAAAGAGTAATATGTAAGCATGGTGTGATGATCACCTCCCCTTGCCTGTCCAATCAGAGTTAGTACTTTCATAAGTTTGAAACATTAATGGGTGGTACCAGCATGCAGAAAGGTATAATTGAGGTCACATTAGTTAGTTAGTTAGAGTCTGGAGACGAAGATGCAGAAGCATTGAGACCGGGATGCTGTCGGAGTAACGAGTGATGCTGAAGAAGAATCGAATTGCTGAACTAATTATCTGAAGCAAATTAATTTAGAAGAAGATTGGAGAAAAATCTCGAGGAGGAAGAGAGTGTCAGAGAGGGGTGTTACGTGAGCATCGGTGATAGAGAGGTCCTGCCCAGATTCCTGTTCTAATTCCTTTCCTGAAGTTTTTGTTCGCCAGATCTTTCCTGGGGAACCCCTACCAATTCCTAGGACTGGGAGTTGGTTTTCACACCATTCTAGGTAACTATAAATATATCTGTGTATGACCTTATGTGCTTTTATCTCTCCTCTCCCTTCCATGCACTGTCATTACAAAGTATAAATGAATGCATTTTGATTGGTTACTTGAATTGTCCTTCCTGTGAGAAAGTGAGTTTGTTCTGTACTGTGTAAGTGATACACATGAATTATTCTGAGATAAAATGTAAAATAAATCCCAACTCTGTGATCATTTCCAATGGGTAAGTATATTGAAATCTTATGTCATTTCACCATCAACCAGTTCAACTAATGGTCCATTGACCAGAGGAAAGAACTCTTTCATTAGTGAAAGATTAGTTAGGGACTAGAGATAACTAATCTAGAGAATTACAAAACATGATCCCAGCGGTTATTGCGAGTGTGTTGTGAATGAATTGATGGGCCCAGGTGAGTATCTGGTGTTAGATTACCTGTTGCTGGTAACCGGCTGGATCAGCTGCATACAGCAATGGCTACAAAGGTAAATAAATGGGAAATAAATGCAGTGGCTGTCAATCTTTTTTTTCTATTTATTTACTTTTGTAGCAATTCTGTAATTCCACGCTTTAGCTTCAAATGTTTCAAGCTATTGTACAGTGAGCTAGGTTTGCTACAAAAGTAAATAAATGGAAAAGAAATACGTCGGACACCTTTTTTTTGTGCTTTAGATTTAAATGTGTAAAGCTAAAGTTCAGCTTTCCGCGAGTTCTAATAAAGTAAATAAATGGTAAATAAAGCTTTACTTTTTTAATTTTACAGTAAAGCAGACTTTAAAAAAAATTATGTCTCCTGCAGCGTCATAGGTTGCAGAAGCGGGATAACATGTCATGCTTCGTACAGCAACTACAATACAAGGCAGGTTGCAAAAGCTGGACTGCATTTTGCTCCTGCTTCAGCAAGACATTAATTACCTCAATAGTGCTCACTCCCTGTTAATGAAACCTAGAGAATAAGAAAACATGTAAGAGGAGCTGTTCTCATTGGAGGTAACAACAAAAGAGAGGGAAGGAGGTATTAAGGACAGGCAACTAAGCCTATTCACAAATCAAAAGCCACCATTTCAAAGGACAATATGAGGAGCCAAATGAAAAGATGGGTGGAAAATGGAGGTCAAAGTCCATACTTGAATACAGTGCCTCGAAGAGACAGCGCAAGTGCATGCCAGGCAAGACCTAAAAAGTTGATAAAAAAATAAGAGTAAAGACACCAAAAAGAGAATGGGGGTAAAGGAGAGAGATAGCTATATCTTGAGAGGCATCAAAAGACTAATTCAATGTTTAATGAAATGCACTAGCATCTCCAAATTTGAAGTGTTGCATGTCTTTAATTTATAACACTCACAAATAATCACTTTGAGATGCCAAACTAAATATTCGATAATAGAATTTCAAAGGTAAACATTTAGGGCCGTATTTATGAAGGCCTTGCGCCGCCGGTGCGTCACTTTTAAAATGGGAAAAAGTGACGCACTGGCGGCGCAAGGCCTTCATAAATAAGGCCCTTAGGGCCTTATTATGGCTATGGCGAGTCCTCAGGACTGCTGTTCTCATGGTAGCAGTCCGACTATCATCCCACTGAGTGGCTGCCCACAGTATTCTGAGTGTAGCAGTCAAACTGGTCCAAGACCACTGTCCCTGCCGGGATTAAGGATCCTGCTGGGCCGGCGGTCTGCAACCGGCATGAATATGATGATGCTGCTGCTGAGGCACCACCTAGGATATTAGGAGTTGTATTTTCCTGCCCTTTTCATGGCCGTGAGCCTGCCATGAAAAGGGTAGCGGAGATCCTACTAAGAACCCCCTAACAGAGCCCCCTGCCGGATCGAAGCCTAGGGCGCATGCAGGGGGCACATGCTGTGTACCCCTGTAATTGCACCTCAGTTCCTGCACGGTGTTGGATGTATGCCAGACTTTGCAGGAACATGCTGCAGGTGCTGTTATGGCAGCAGGCTGCATGTTAGGCTCTCCTATGAGCCTAACAGCCCACCACCGTGAGATCACCACAGCACAGCCTGCCCGCCATGGAATACACCCCTAATCTGGTGGGCGGATCCACTACGGACTTGGTGGTCTTCCGACCAGCACAGTTGGGCCAACAGGACGGCAGTCAAACTCATAATAAGGCCCTAAGGGGGTGATTATGATGGTGGGCGGATTGTCACCGCCAGGCCAGCGGTGGTGATCCGCCCACCATCACAATCACATTTATCCCCCACCATATATTACAATGGCGGGGGTTACCGCGGTGGACGGAAAGTCCATCCGCTGCTTTTCTGCCAGTCAGCAATCGTCACAATTGCCGGCAGAGTGGAACTCGGACATAGTATGGTGGCACCGCCATCCATATTATGATGCCTGGTGGTAAAGGCCTTTCCAAGGCGCCGATGACGTCATGGAAAGCTGGCGGGAATTGCTTTGGGGGTGAGGGGCTGCACTTGGGGGGTACATTTCTATGCACAAGGTGGCAGGTACCGCGCGATGACTGCCACTTTGTGAATGGCAATGCACAGCATGCCTCTGTGGCATTGGAGCGGGTGCTACTTAGAGCAGCACCTGCCACAATGCTGTAGCTGCGGAATGCGACTGCCAGGGTGGCGGTCGCATCCTAATTGGCGGTGTAGGACCACAGCACCGCTTGCGGCCGGTCCCAGCACCGATAGCGTGGCCATCCTAATGGGGCCCTTAGTATTTTAATGTCAGTTCCATATCTTCAGAAAGGTCTCATATCTAAAGTTGCTGAGAAAAAAGCACCAAACTTAATTTAATGTTTATGTCAGTTGACTACTCTGTGGGTGAGTGCACAGGGCATTTTCCATGGATTATCCACTGCATTTTATACAAAATGTCACCGCTCCTCTATATTATTTGTTATGTAATACAAGTGAACCTATGATTAAATGGCAGACTTAAAGAAAATGTTTGCAAATTATGTGACATTTGTGGCACAAATTCAAGGGGCTCATTAGTATGGCGGGCGGACTTAGTCCGCCCGCCATCCTTTCGGGTATTGGGACCGCCTCCCATAAGGGCGGGGTTCCCATGGGGGATGTTAGGATGCGCCCGCCACTGTGGTGGGCGCATCCTGCATTTTTAGCATTGTGGCCGGGCGGTGCTCTCAGCACCACCCGCCACAATGCTAAAAATGCACGAATGCATTTGCATTAACAAAGCGGCAGGCACCGCGCGGTGCCTGCCGCTTTGTTAATGCAAATGCAGGGGTGTACCACAGGTATCCCCCGTGTGCACCACCCCACCTCTCCTTCACTCTGGGGGCCCGCAGAGTGAAGACCGCATGCCTTTCCGTGGCGGAGATGCCGCCACGGAAAGGCATCTATCTAAGCCCATGGTAATATGGCTGGCGGTGTCAAATAGACACCGCCACCATATTAAACCTTTTCCGCCCCGGCCGCAAGGCTACCGGGGCGGAATAGAGGCGGATGGTCTTTCCGTCCGCCGCGGTCCCCCCGCCATATTAATATGGCGGGGGGTCATTTATGTGAAGATGGCGGGCGGATTGCCCCCGCCAGGCCGGCGGTGGCTACCAACAGCCTGGCGGAGGCAATCCGCCTGCCATCCTAATGGGCCCCTAAGTGTTGAACATAAATATTCACTGTTGCTGCATTGCCTTGCTGGGGAGGGGCAAGACATATTGGAGAATTTACCTGAGTTGAGTGAGACAGAGCAGAGGTTACTCAATGAGAATGAAATGTTTACACTAAAATAGACTGGCAATGGATGTATGACGTTACAACGCATACTTTTAGCACGCATACCTTTACAACGCAATTTTTACAACGCAGGATCCATTACAACGAAGTACCATTACAACGCATTTTTTTACAACGCAGATGCCTTTACAACGCATACCATTACAACGTAAGTATTGGTAAGTATATAATATTTTTAAAAATGTAAGTAATTACAATTATTATAATTTAATTTATTTTAATTTTAATTTAATTTTATTTAAAACCCAAACCTAGAACTGAACCCTAAAAATACCCCTGTACCCAAAAACCCAATCCTAGCCCTGAACCCTAAAAATACCCCTGTACCCAAAAACCCAAACCTAGCCCTGAACCCTAAAAATACCCCTGTACCCAAAAACCCAATTCTAGCCCTGAACCCTAAAAATACCCATGTACCCAAAAACCCAAACCTAGCCCTGAACCCTAAAAATACCCCTGTACCCAAAAACCCAAACCTAGCCCTGAACCCTAAAAATACCCCTGTACCCAAAAACCCAAACCTAGCCCTGAACCCTAAAAATACCCCTGTACCCAAAAACCCAAACCTAGCCCTGAACCCTAAAAATACCCCTTTACCCAAAAACCCAAACCTAGCCCTGAGCCCTAAAAACACCCCTTTACCCAAAAACCCAAACCTAGCCCTGAACCCTAAAAATACCCCTTTACCCAAAAACCCAAACCTAGCCCTGAACCCTAAAAATACCCCTTTACCCAAAAACCCAAACCTAGCCCTGAACCCTACAAATACCCCTTTACCCAAAAACCCAAACCTAGCCCTGAACCCTAAAAATACCCCTTTACCCAAAAACCCAAACCTAGCCCTTAACCCTTAAAATACCCCTTTATTTAGCGAAATGCGTTGTAAAAGTACATGCGTTGTAAAAGTACTTGCGTTGTAATAGTATCCGTTGTAAAAGTATGCGTGGTAAAAGTTATTATGTTGTAAAAAATGCGTGGTAATGGTATTGCGTGGTAAAAAATGTGTGGTAAAGGTTGTATACCCTGGCAATATCTCTCATGAGGGAAAGATATTTTTATTTGAGGGAGCAAGGTAAAGATGAAACAGTGGAGTATTTTGCAATGGTTTTTTGGAAGTTGGTGTCAAGTTATACGTTTGGGGGAGAGACAGATGAGAGGATTAGGGATCTGTTTGTATTAAGGTGTTATAATGATAAAATATGAGAGGGATCGGTGTTAAAATATGAAACACATTTGGGGAAAGTAAAAACTATAGCCAAACTGGTGGAGCCCATGGTGAAATGTGTGATGGGTTGAGTATGCAAGGTTTTGTCCAGTCATGCAAGCTACTTCTAACACATGTCGTAAAAAAGGTCAGTTTTCAAAATGTTTCTGAAGTAAAACGAGGAAAGATGTGCACCAAGATGTTGGAGAAATTGTATTCCAAGAGACTGGTGGTAAAATTGAGCAACCTGCAGACAAGGTGAGAATTGAGTGAGTGATCTTGACATGAAATTTGATTTTTGTTAACATCTTACAATGATCATGTCTGACACACATTTCAAAGGAAACGTAAGATTGAGAAAGCTGCATATATCTTGGTTGGGTTATGGTGAAGTACATAAAACAATGTTTAGGTTTGTCATTGCATGCATTGAAATCAGTGGAAGAATGATTCCAGGGAAAGCTTGTGTTTCAAAAAGAGGATATGGCTTCCTGAGTTGGCCTTAACAAAGGTTGTTGGGAATGATAGTGAACCCAAATGCCATTCCTCGTTTTCAGGTCCAAGTAATTGAGAACACCATAGTGGATTTTGAGAAAGAGTTTAAAGGAGTGTTTCATGATGAGTTGGGCTGTCTCACAGGGTACAAACATCACATACAGTTAAAATGTGATGCAAAACCAGTTGTTGCAAACGTACGTAGAATTCGACAATGCATGAATGGAAAACAAAAGGAAACTGAATGATTAATTAACTTGAAAATAATTGAACCAGTTTAGGCTACCGAGTGCCCGGCCACTATTGTAGTAGCAAAGAAAGCCAATTAAGAGATTTGCTTATGCATTGATCTTCAAGCACTAAATAGAGAGACTGTATTATACAGGTTTCCACTTCCCAACATTGGGGCGGGTGGTTCAGATGTTTTTCCCAACACAGGATCTAGCATCTAGCATCAGCTTACTTTCAGGATCAGCTAGATAAGTCCTCACAAGACTTGACCACGTTTATTTCATCCATAGATCATTTGGATTTCTAAGATTGCCATTTGGATTAATTTCAGTGGCCTCATGTCTTCTGTTCTGAAGGGAGTCTCTGGGGTTAAATGCTACCAAAATGATTTGCTGATTTTGGGACGGACAAGAGAGGAGCATAATGCTAGGTTGTGCATTGTTTTGGAAAAATTGTGGAAAGCAGAGTTGACTTTTAGACAGGACAAATGTAGGTTTGGTGTACAGGAAATACATTACCTGGGACATCATATTTCATGAAGGGAGTGTCTTTTAAAGAAAAATGTAATGGAGACTATTGATAAATTTCCTTTCTGGGTGTCGTGGAATACTATTGTAAGTTTATTCAATATTATGCAGACAAAACAGTTCATCTGAGGAGGTTGTTGGGAAAAAATATTGGGTTTGAATGGGATGATAATTGTCGGAAAGGTTTCATTGCTGTAAAAATGATCTTAACAATGCTCCTTGTTTACAGGCTTTTGTTCCTGGTGGTGATACTTTTATAATAACAGATGGGTGTGCTAAAGGAATTGGGGCAGTGAGCATCCACAAAAGAGGAGGAGTTGAAGGTAAAAGGGGTAAAGGTTTGAAGTTGAATGGACTTAGTGAATGGAGGATAAAAGAACTAAGGGCCCAATTGCGATTCTGGAGGTGCCTCACTGGCTCTCCACCAACACAGCACCGCTAAGGCAGCGAAATGACAACATGCTTAATTACTCAACTCATACATGTAGGCGGTCCTATAGCCTTTCTCACGGCAGTGCCCTGAAAAAAGGCACTGCAATAGGAACGGCAAAAATGTTCCAGCAAGGCCTGGACTGTGAATTCCATGTCGTGCTGGAACTGGGGATGCAAGCAGACAGGGGAGCTCATGTTGTGTGGCCCTAAAGGCATTCCTATGGTGGGGCATGGGGGTCCTGTAGGGCCCCCTTTGTTCTCCCACCTCCAGAAATTTCATGGGGCGATCCCCGTCACGAAAAGGCTGGTGGTGGAAGATATTTGTAATTTTCTCTGTGGGTCTGCGCCAGTCCCAGTCAGCATATTGCATTGCTCCTCTGCCGCTCCACCACCAGGGAACGGCAGTTCCTTGGCGTAGCCAGCATTCCGCCACCAAAATGACACAGAGAGTCATAATCTTACAGACTGAACACTGCCACTGCTAGTCTGGTGGTCCATGGACAGCCAGGCTCAGAATCAAGCCCTCTGACATCAGAAGTGTAGTAAAGAATATTTTGATAGAAGGAAATGGGTAGCTCACAAAAATGTTTCTCTGGGAGATGTAGTCAAGATAAGCTCTCCGGTGAGGTGTAAACCCTTGTCCAAATTCTCAAGGGAAAGGAAGGTGGAGAAGTTTTTCAAATGTGCTATGCAGACGGTTGATGGAAGAATTTGGAACAAGAGTCACATTGTGGTACTTGGCCTCAGCATTGCTATTGACTTTCATCAAACAGCTGATGGTTTTGTTGCTGGGCATTCTCCAAATGACAGATATTCAGTTGTTCATGGGGATTTACATCTGATTGTTACAAGAGAAAGATGAAGTAAGAACGCGTAAGATGCCAGCATAAATGAAGGATAATGTATTTGACTTGCAACCTTGCTCAAATAAAGTATTTTTTAAGTTAACTAGTGTTTATAGTTAACATTATAGTTTTTAGTCTTTTGTAAAAGAAGGACTAGTGTGGGATGACATATTCATGTTCCGTAGTAAATTCTGGTTAAGGGGACCATTCCTTTACCATTCTTTTACTGTGATGAAGAGAATGTGGGAGATTGTAAGGATCTCGGTTGGACCAGCGCTTGGTGATAAATGAAGTGCATTAAAGAGCTTCCCAAGCACTTATTCTACTTGAGAGTGTTTGTCTTATTTCCATTGCAAACACCACACCAAGCACTGTAATTTTGTTGTTTGATGAGTTCCTAACTGATCAGAAAAGAAGACAAGAACTGTAATGTTAATACGGTGGGGATTTAAACAAAGTAAAGAAAGACAGCATTTTCCACACTAAGGGGCCGATTACGATGTCGGTCAAAAGCATTCCGATCGACTCAGTGTCGAAATGCTTTCTGACTGCCTCGTGCTCAGGGAGTCCGACTAACCGATTACGATGTTTCCGAACACTGTTCGGTCAGACTCCCATTGACTTTAATGGGAGCCTGTGTTCTGACCGACAACACAGGCTCCCATTGAAAAAAGTGGTTGTTCTGGAAAACCTTCCACTCTGTGGTAAAGAGGGGTCCCCTGGGTACCGCCACAGAGCCCATTCAGAGGCCGCTGGGTGAAGAGGGGCCTGCTTTGAACCCTGAAATTCAGGTTCTGACAGCTGATCCGTGTCAGACAGACTGAGTTGGAACTGCTATCAGAATCCGAGATCATAAACGGTTGCTCGGAAACGTGGTCCATAGAGCTGTACGATTCGGCTCTGCCCAACTCGGACTCTGCAAATGCCAGTTGTGAACTGATTCGGAATAACTGACTCACTACCTTCTATTATAATCAGTCAGTCGGAAATGTTTCTGAGTCACTCAGTAACATGGGTTCCGACATGGATTCAGATGAACCGAATGCCGTTCGGAGCCTTTCCGGCTGACATCGTAATCAGCCCCTAAGGCTTTTGCACTAGGTCCATTTAAGGTGCGTGTGCCATGAAGCAACGGTGATTGAAAAGCACAAAGCCTTTGTGACACAAGGCCTTTGTGCTCATTAAGCCCTCAATGCCACAAATGCCTTTGTGACATTCAGGGCATGAGCTGGACCACTGAGCACACCCTATTTTAAAAATAGATGCTGGGATGGTCTCACCAGATACAAATGATATAAACAAGGCAACCACTTGTCTTCTGCCTTGCATCATAATTTTCACCCTCTCTCTGTGCTTTTTGTATGACATATTTCTCCTTCTCCCATAGCATACCAAATACACCACCATTGATCAGCATGATTACTAGACCAATAGGGGATGCATACATAGCAAGTAACCTATATACAACATGTGAAACTGGCAAAACATGTTTGTTTAGGTAATGTGTCAATTTCCATCAGTATTGCTCAACATATACGTACATCAGTGTGCACCTGCCTTCCATGCCTAGATCTAAAATGTATCATTACAGAACAAGTTAACATGTTAATCTGTGGACTCCTGCTCTAAGTTGTTCCAAACCCACATCTGTCACCCACAACGTTCACTACCAAACAAACAGACTATCAAATGTTGATTTCTATCCATTTTGTCTAAACTCCTGTATTTCACACTCTGAAAACGAACAGACACGCCACTTAAATATTGCATGTTGCATCCCAATCCCACATCCTCTCCAGATCACAGCTCTCATAGCCATAACTTCAGCTACCCACTCTCACCGAAAGCTAAGCAAGCCTTGCAGTGCATCGAAGCAAATTTCCCTGAATTCACTGTGTATCTGTTTTTTAAATAGCTGATTATTCTGCAACATAAATATATTATTATTATAGACAACTTTGTGTCACTGAACTCTTCTATAGACTTCACTGCAACCACGGGCCCAATGCGTCTTTTTAGTAATCATGCCCCATCTCACATACATCCTGAATCAGCTGCAAAAAGTGGATCATTTGATATTTGAATACATTAAACACTCATTAGCTCCCTTCATTAAAACCCACTACTCTGCCTCAATTCAAATTTCACTCTAATCCAATCATTGCACCCTTCAAAGTCAATATCTGGATGTTCTATTGCCTTTCGGGCCCTATTGGTTCCCTCTTTGAAGTCCCTGGTGATAGGGTTCTTTTACACTGTTTCCTGTTCAGAAGTGCAAGGCTGTAAATTGGAAGAACCATCCTAAATAGGGCGGGCCTTCTAACATAACCATGCCTTTGGTGGGCTGGGAGTGCCACCTAATTACAGGGACTTTCCTGCTCCATCAAACTTTAAATGAAGCCATAGGCGCTCTAAAATGAACCGTCTAATGCTACTGTTTTGGATAAATCCCTGGATGAGAACCCAGAGAGTTCCCACGTAATGTAGTACTGACATTCTTCCAACATCTAACCCATCATATTATCCCATTGGACTTTTACAGGCATATATATCCCTCCCCATACTCCTATCCAAACACGTATTAAAATCGAAACCCGATTACCCACACATCGGTTCACTCAATCATGAATTGCTACAAACAGTAAACAATCAAACATTTTCCCTTTTAGAATATCCAACATCTTTACTTCGTTCAGATTTTGTTTTGTATATTAATTGCTTTTGGGTAAAATGTAATTCAATCAATGATTAATGTATTCTTTTCATCTATGACACCATAAGGATAGTCGAGAATAGTAATCCTTTTTAAAGTAAAATTAGGGAAATAAATCACTGAATTCGCAAGACACTTCATTGGCATATCTGATATTTAAACAACTTGCAGAAAGAGACTCGGTCACCTAACACCATCTATAAAACTCACAGAGAACAGCATGTCTCTCACTGACATGTTCACACTATACATCAGTCTGTTCCAAGATATTCAATTAAACTGTTTCGACTCGAGCTTTCTATTTTTCCCGACAAAATAAATGTAGCCCATAAAACAAATTCATTTATTTGTCTTTACATTTTTCTCATGGCATGCAAATGTGTCTTTTTCGCATCTTTCTCTGTGCCTCATATATATTTTTCAATTCTGACGTGGCAGTTGTCAACATTCCACTGTTAAAGGATCACACAGAATTATTAGGAGTACAAATTAGATGTAAGTACATATTTTAAGTCCGTTCGAGCAGATGGTAGGAAGTGGAACAGTGAGCTAAAGGAATAGGAAATAAGTTTAGTCAGTCACTGTAAAGTAGACAAGAACAGTGTGAGGAAAAATTGGTGGTATAGTTCTAGTCTACCAAAGTATGTGCTTTACTTTTTCAAACATTGAAGGTAACACAACATGTAACTGAAAAGAAAAGCCTCATTTGGAGACTGGGGGCACATTTACAAGCCCCTTGCGCCACTTTTGTGTCATTTTTTAACATGGGAAAAGTGACGCAAAAGTGGCGCAAGGGGCTTGTAAATCTTCCCCTAGTGTGTAAAATGTCCACCTTAGAGAGAGGATGGCCTAACGGCTGAGCTGCTCACTACTTTATTTAGGGGAAGATGTACTTTATTTTTGTGCAACGAAGTAAAGCAACCTCAGTCAAATTTATCATTGGATTGCATTGCCTTTGGGTCACACTTGGTGTCGCAAGGGCAAAGCAGTCTTAGGTCAGATTTACCAAGGAGCGCAAGGCCACCTTTAGAGTAAGGCAAGGTAGCTCAAGATGGTGGCTTGTGTTACTCTGCCCTGGTAAGGTGTTGCATTGGTGGAGCATGAGTATTCCCATGCATCCACCCATGGTTTCTGTTGCATTCAAATGTTTACCAAGACTGGCTAACCTGGGAATCCATCAAAATGCTATGCCTTAGCAGGGGCGGTACTCCGAAGAGAAATATCTTTCTGCAGCACATTTAGAAAGAAGAGCCTCTAAGGCAGTGGTCTTCAAACTTTTTGATGCCGAGACCCCTCATGAAATTTTTTTAGGCGTAAGGACCCCCTCCCAACAAAAATTTCAACAACCTGGTTGCACCTCATAAGTACAGTTTTACACCCAAATATTGCAAAAACCAACAAAAAGGTGGCCGGTACAGCTTCACAAAAGGCCCACTGAGCGGCAACACGTGTTGCTCCTTTTAAAAACATTTGAATCTTTTTAGTAAATCATTTTTTTTGTTTTTTTTTAAATCAGCAGATTATGCAGCAGATGATGGATTATGTGGCAAAAGCGGCAAATCTATAATTATGCTAAAATCACATAATTCCAGTGGCCCTTGGTATAACAGCTGTAATGCATGGACTGATACTTTATTGCATGTCATTAGAGGAAAACCATACTATATTTCATGGGATGCTGACAGCTTGGCATTTACAGCTGCATGTAACTGGAGGTAGCTGAACATCATTCATCATAATTAAAACATATGTATATTTTTTAGGTATTTCACCGTCAAGTAGCTACATATAAAATAACGGGCAGGTTCAATGAATAATACATTTTTAAAAGTTGTTACTCAGTGGGACATGCACTATAATAAATTATGAAACCTCTATTAGTTAATGCACTGCAAAAGTCTGTGTGAAACCAGAGAGCCACAGAATTAAATTGTGGTCAGTTCAGTGGAGAATAGTGACCTGTGTATTTTTGGTGCAATGAGGTCACAACCGTGACAGAAAGCACTGTGAATATGTAAGTCTTTATTTTATACTTGCATTACACACAGTATGAGATAGACCACTACAAAATGTGCAAAATGTTTTACTATAAAATGGTGCTTCCAAAATATATGGTCTGCTTCCAGAATATAGGGGCTTATTTATAAGCCCCCTGTGCTGTAGGTGCGTCATTTTTTATGACGCTCTGGTTGCACAGAGTGCAGACCCATATCTATGAGGCCACGCAAAGTCACTTTGTGTGGCCTTTCATGGCCTCCTAGATATGGTGTAAGGCAACACAGCGCAAGTCGATGCTTTGCCTTACACTGCAGCAGGGCATTGCGGTGGGTTTTCCCTTGGGTTTTGACACTTTCCCAGATTTACAAGGATCTGTAAACCTAAGGATGCGTCAAAACTGTAAGCTGCCCCAGGGGATGCATAAGGAGGAGAAATATCTTATTTCGCCTCAATTGTTATCTCTTTTTATGTGTAGCGCACATAGCAGGAGGAAAAAGCCTCCATGGCTCATGTTTTTGTGCAGGAAGGCATGCCTTCTTGCACAAAAACAATCCTGCCAACAATGCATATTCCCTTGTACCAAGGTGCAAAAGTGCCTGCGTTGGCGCTAGGCACCAAATTGTGCGCCGGCAGAAAGAACAGGAGTGCACCTTATCTTTTTTTTTTTTTAAGGTTTTTTATTGAAGAAAAAACAAGAGAATATACATAAATCGGGTGTCATACAACTAACACGATACATCAATAGGTGGGCAAATATACAATGCGTTAAAACCAATGTTACCGACGGCTACAATTGTGACAATGACATACTTAAAGGGGAAATACTAACAGCAATCCGACAAAACAGTAGTCTGCAAAGGTAGCCCACCCACGATATAGGATATTAAAGACCAATTAGACACCCGACAAATAAGAAAATCGGTACAGGATAATCGACCCGTCTCTTGTGAAAGAGGAAAGGAAGAAGAAAAAAAAGGCCATAGAACTAAACTAGTATAAAATAATAAACCCCTCCCCATTCCCCCCACCCTACACCTCTGCAATGGCTACGGCCCATCCCCACTAGCAGCGTGCCTGTCGCCCCGGAACTGGTCCTAAAAGAAGGAAAGAAGAAAGTGGAGGAGGGAATAACAAACAGGCCCCCGGTCCCCTTGCCCCCCGCCGGTAGCAACCCACCCCATAAATCAATAGGATAAGAAAACGCAACAAGTAAAATCCAACAGGGGGGAAGCGTATAAAAACCACCCCCCTCCCGCGCAATCATGAGGTACAGTCCCGTGTCAAATGAAGTCATTTTTCAAACCCATACGGTAAAAGTCAACCCCGGGCCACTACGATTCTTCATGCAAGCCCAGTCCATTTGAACCGCCATCACAACAGGAAGATTAAGAAGTAGGAAAGTTTCCAAATCGACACGGAAGGAGTGATAACAGGATAAACGATTACAAAGTCCAAAAGTCAAACAAAGTTCACTGCCCACCAGCAATAAATCAGCCAAGCGTTTTGGGTCCATTTGAGAGAAAAGGGGCAGGTTATTAATCCAACTGTCCTTGGAAAACTCGCGATGAAATATAGGACTAGTCACATCAATTCCAGGCGATATCGACGTAGGGCAAAACACACATCCGATAGTTTCGGGCTCGCTAGTTGCCATCTGGGGTTCAAAAAGAATTACAAAGTCTGGCTTACACACAGGGTCCTCGGTTGCAATCGGAACCTGTCCCGCGGGGAAAGGATCTTGATTAACAACCAACAAAGGGTCGGAGTCCGGCCTCCGGCAGATGATATCAGCCGTTACAATCATCCTCTGGACAATGGCGGTGACTCGTACGTGGAGCTCCCCAATGGCGGCCATGATAGTATGTAGCGACGGTGTACATTCAGCCCGTTCCATCGCCCCTCACTGAGCGACCGGGCAGGTCTCTGAACCCCGGAGGTCGACTACTCCGGGGCACCAGGCAAAGGCTATGTAGATGACAACTGTGGGCACCTCCAAAAGCACGATCTCAACACCGTCGCCACCAGCGGGGAACCAAGCCCTTCGACCCCGGGAGCTCAGCGGGGCCTCCGGGCGGCGGATCCCCGACCAAAGCAGTCGATATGCTAAGCCGCCGCTGTTGTGAGATAAAGCTGCCACCGTACCACCATCCAAAACGGACAAGAAAGACGCCACTTCGGGAGGCCGGAAGCCACCCACGTCCCGCAGCCGATGTTGTTCAACTCCAACCCGGCTGGGTTGGAACTCGAGGCCCCGGCTTCAACTCCGGGTTAGGCCGAGAATGGCGCACGGCGTATCTTCATCATTTGAGCAGCTAGAAAGTCCGGGACCGCACCTTTGGAGTCAGGCGCACTTCAGCTGCACGGGAGACCGGTGGGAATTCAGGATGAGAGTCAGGATTAATGAGCAACCGGCGGAGGTCGGCGGAACCGGGAGCTTACGCGGCCATCTTGGTTGCTAGCGAAGCTCCTCCGCACCTTATCTTTTAAATATAGTCCATTCCTGCTCTTTTGAATTGGCATAGGGCAGTGCAGCAAAAATATTTGCGGAGATGCCATACACCATTTAATTGTAAATAACGCCCATAGATTTTAGTAACATCCAGACCCTATGTAATGCAATTTATTTTACATAACTGTCCCATCAACACATTCTCAAGGATAGAAATCACTATGTAAATGCAAAGACAATTAAACACAGCTCTACCACTCAAAAAGCTTCAAGTGATTTGGGGCCATATGTATCAAGCTGTTTTTGAATCGCAAAGGCCAAAATTCGCAGAATGGCCGTTTTGCATGTTTTGGGATGTATGAAACATTCCCAAAATAAGGAATTGCAAAGTTGTGCGATTCCTTATTTTGCCATAGCATTTAGGGAATCGCAATTTTGCGATTCCTTAAATGCTATGTATGTAGCATTTTTGGCTAGCGAAATATGGATTCGAATTCGCAAATTACCACCAACTTTTAGTTGATGGTAACTTGCGAATTCTTCAAAAAATGCATATTTTGGCATTTTTTAAGGTGGCATGTGATGCACACACATGCCCATAGGGCGTGTATGTGCGCCATATGCACACACATGTACATTTCAGGGGTGCAGCAGGGTGTCTTTGGGACACCCCTGCACCCTTGAAATAATTCTCAAATTGCGATTAGCAAATTGCAAATTCGCAATTTGAGAATTATTTTACAATCATTCCTATGGGATCCTGGCCCATAGGAATGCATTGGAAATTATTCCTTAATTGCGAATTCGCAAAATGAATATTAAGGAATCGCTAAAAATAGCGATTTTTTTCATACATACCATTTTGCAATTCCTAAATAGCGATTCCTTAAAATTCGCTATTTAGGAAATGCTAAATAGTTTGTTGATACATATGGCCCTTGATCAATTAACTGCAACAGCACTCTCCTGAGAAATCAAGCCAGGCAGACAGCTAAACACACCTTTCTGCCAGTGTGCTGCTGGCCTGAAAGAAATGCAAATGTGCACAATGAGTCAGTCTCCAAATTCGTTACATTTACAGATTAACTCATTGTGCAAATTTGCGTTTCTTTCAGACCAGCAACAAACTGGTAGAAATGCATGATTAGCGGTCTGCCTGGCCACGATTTCCCAGCACAGGGAATCATTTTAACAAGTCATCTGGGCCGTTTTCTTTTTTGCAAATGAAGTGCGCAACCCCCTCTCCATGCCTCCATGGCCTACCTGGGGGTCACGCCCCACAGATTGAAGACCTCTGCTCTAAGGACTGTTTTTGTGCCGGAAGGTATACCTTCGGCACAAAAAAATCCTGCTTACAAATCAGCCACCCTTGCACCATGGCACAAGGGTATCTGCATTGACGCTAGGCAGCACATAGTGCTATATAACAAGACCAAAACAACAACAATCTAATTAGTAGAACTAGAGGTATTGAAGTTTATAATGTGAAATAGCTACCAAAAGTAAAAAGCACTATTAGGGGCATCTCGTTTTGCTGGATCAGGACAAAGTCAAAGGTTCAGGCCAACTGCTATAGAGCGCTGGCCAGCCACAAGGACCCAGGTAGGCCCGCTGAATAGAAAACTTGGCAGCTGAACATTGGATGATTCCACATTGAAGATGCGTTGCACAGCCGAGGTGATGAGTTGGTTCCAAAATGTGGTGAGGCTGCACTGCAAGGTCCTGTCTGGTGTCAGGGATGCACTGCTCAGTCGAGGCAATGCGTTGGTTCCAATGAGCAGTGAAGCTGAGATGCGGGGATCATCATCGAGGCTGCGCTCAACAAGAGACTCAAGGAGCTGCATTGGGGATTGTCTTGCGCAGTGGCAGTACTGATGCAGGTTGTGGCGGTGATGCAAGTCCTTTGTGATGGGTCCAATCCGCACGACAGAAGCAATGGGTCACCTCTGCTCGGGGATTTTTGGCTCAGCTGAGGAGATGCATCAGATCTGCTAGGGAAAGCGATGCTCAGCAGAGGAGATGCAACTGTTTAGCCGGTAAGCAATTTTGGGCCACTTCCAAGGGTCCAGGACAGGGGTGGCAGCACTTGGCAGGGTAGACTCACAGATGGCAGAGTCTAGGTGCAGAGGTTGGAAGCCTGTTATGTCTCTGAGGCTTCAGATCATTTGTACAGCAACTACTCTTGGAATCACTCTGGGTTCTGGGGTCAAGAGATGCAGGTCCAGTCCTTCTCATTCAGGCAAAAGGGCAGCAGGCAGCAGATCAGCAAAGCAGGAGTCCAGCAGAATACAGTCTACAACAGAGTGGCAGTCATTCAGCAGCACAACAGTTCTTCTTCCTGGCAGAGTGTCCGCAGGTACAAAGTGTACTGAAGTGGTGGTGTCTGAGGACAATTATTTATGCCGAGTAATGCCTTTGAAGTGGGAAGACTTCAGAAACATGCCTTTAAATTCCACATATGTCCTCCCTTCTTGCTATGGCTCCAGACTCCTACAGGAGGGTATGAAGCCCTTTGCATGTGGACAAGACACAACCTATTCAGGTGTGAGTGAGGCTGGGACCAGCTCCTCCCTCCCATTCTACCAGAGATGGCCTATTGAGACACAACAAAGCTCCCATTGTGTGTGGCTGTCTAGGAGGAATACACATAGCTCAACTGCCAACTACACCCAGCCATGTAATCAGGGACAGGCTACAGGCAATAATTGGCTAAAGCAAGAAAAGGCCAACTTTCTAAAATTGGCATTTTCAGAATTGCAATTTAAAATCCAACTTCACCATAAGTTTTCATTTTAAATTGGGATTCCATAAACACCTGACGTGAAGGATTTATCTCTCCCCAATTGGAAATTACACCTGTAAAATGTGATAACTTAATTACAATGTTTTACTATGGGAGAGATATGCAGTAGTGAAAAATGAATTTGGAGTTTTTCTCTACCAGGACATGTAAAACTTAAAATCACTTGTCCTGCCTTTAAAATACATTACACCCTGCCCTCTGGGTTGTCCAAGGCCTACCTTAAGGGGTGACATATGTACAAAAAGGGAAGGTTTTGGCCTGACTTAAGGTTTATTTTGGCAGCTCGAAATGGAAGTCTAAGCTACACACATAGGCTTTGCAATGACATGCCTGAGACATTGTTAAAGGACTACTGGGTGGCACAATCAGTGCTGCAAGCCCACCAGTAGCATTTTATTTACAGGCCCTTTGTACATGTATTACCACTTTACTACGGACGTAAATATGCCAATTGTGGTTGTACCAATATTACCATGTTTAGGGGAAAGAGCACAAGCACTTTTGCACTAGTTAGCAGTGATCAAGTGCTCAGAGTCCTAAAACCAGCAAAAACAAGGTCAGAAAATTGTAAAGGGGGGGGGGAATAGTTGAGGGGAAGACCACCCTAAAGCTGTCAGGTCTAACAAGAGGGACATATGTTGTGTGTGTTTGTTAGTTCCCAACCCCCACCTTTCTATTCCATTCTTACAGGCATTTATCCAGCGTCTTCTGCAGCACTGTGACGCATTCTCCAACTTCTCCCTTTAACGCCATAGCAATGCACAGGCCCCCTGCAGTGGGGCTGTTCAAGGATAGTGCCCTGCTACCTATGTAGGGTCATCATACTGTGAAATCCCTAAGAATAATGTGATTTCTCACATTGTTGTCATGTGTATGCAATGGAGCTCCAAGCATTATTATTTTTCAAGCAGCGAACCATTGGTTAATTGTGTGCTTCCTTCCAGCAGTTTCCTTGCAGTGCTATACCACCCATGCAATGAGCGCCTTATCTCAACAGAGTATTGGAGTGCCTTTGATCACAATCTGAGCCTGTATACTCTCTTCCAAAACTTGATGCCTTGATGCAGCTGTAGGGTCACATTGAGATTCGAAGTCCCAGAATTCCACAAATGCTCTGTCTTTGCTGTAGATCACCTGCGGGTTGAGCATTTGCTGCAATCAAAGATTTCCTGAAGTCAGAGGGTGCCTCCTTCATGTTTTGACAAACACCTGAAATATTTATGAGTTTAAAGTTTCATGGAATACTATTGTCTGCTCTCATCTGCCGACAAGTCCTGCCCTCTGTAAAGGTGAAAGCACAAAAATAAATGTACCTGGAAATAAAATCCGAACAGCGTGACATTTTAAAAGATAAACCTGTACATCACAGCAATGCCGATTCTTACCTAGATTTCACACACCAAGAAGAACAAGAAACAACAAATAAAGTAGTTTTAAAAAGGCCTGCGTTAAACTAATTTAAGGCGATACAAAGAAAAAAAATAAGCATTTACTTTGCTCTCTCTCTTTCTCTCTTTCTTTCTCTGTCTCTGTCCTTCTCTCGCTCTCTTTTCATTTTTCTGTCTGCTTTTCCCTCTCTGTCTTCCTATTTCTCTCTCTTTGGCTCTGTGAATATGTATTAAGAAAGGCAGGCCCTGCACAGCGTAGAAGGCACCGGGGGGGATATTATCAAGCCTGGGCGATACAATTATCGCAGCTTTATCGGACGAAAACGGCCGATAAAGCGGCAATAATGGGCTTGATAATATGCTCTATGGAATTCCAATCGAAGCCCATGTTAGATGTGAAGACATCTAACATGGGCATCGATTGGAATTCCCTAGAGCATATTATCAAGCCCATTATTGCCGCTTTATCGGCCGTTTTCGGCTGATAAAGCGGCGATAATTGTATCGCCCAGGCTTGATAATATGCCCCCCTGTTTCTCTGCAGGGACAGTGGGATGACTCCAGAGGTGAAGATGGATATTGTACCCCTCGGCTCCAGAAGAAACAAAGGGGCATATTACCAAGCAATAGCGATAATTATCGCTATTGCTTGGTTAGAGACAAAATGTTACCGCTGAGCTGCGGCGATTTTTATCGCAGATAAACCTTGGTATTACCAAGGTTTATCGCAAATGCGATAAAAAACGGCCGCAATGCATGAATATCGCTGAAAAGTCAGCGATATTCATGCATTACCGAGCTAATGGTCTTACCTCCCATTGGATAACATGGCTAAGTACTGCTCAGGGCAGGTGTTAGCTTTTGGAGATATTCGCGCTTAGCGCGAATATCTCCAAAAGTTGGTAATAGGAGATAGTGATGTTAGCGACTGTTTCCAGTCGCTAACATCTTGGCACGCCCACTTTGCATGTCATTAGTGATAAATATCTCGGACATGCAAAGTGGGGCCCAAGATGGTCGCTATCTCCTACTAGCTGTCGCTAACTGGTGTTAGCGATAGCTAGGTAATAGGGAGATAATTTTATCTCCGCTTTCTTGGCTTTTAAAGCCAAAAAAGCGGAGATAAACCCCCTTGATAATATGCCCCAAAGTTCATGTGTAAATGGATGTGTTGGATGATTTGGACGTTAGCAGCAGATGTTCACTAGATGGGTCACAGGCCTGGAGCAGGGGGCTAATGGTTCGAAAGTAGTCGGACAACCTCGGAATTTGCTGCTGGTGACTCTTTCAGAAAAATGGCGAGGACTTACTTCTATGAGAAAGGCTTCTGGGTCTATCAGACGAATGGGGAGATTTGTTGAGATGGATCGGTACAAGGAAATGGCAGGTCAGGATGAGATCTGTATTGTCAGTGGAGTTTCTGAAGGGAATAATACAGCAAGCAATATTTGTTATATAGGGGCATGTTAATTCTTTTCTTTAGAATGACAGCTGTGATGATTGGGCCTCAGGCCATGGAGGGTTGACTGAAGGAGTCTTGCAGGTAGCTGGTGACAGGTTGCATGTTGTAATCCACGGGATCAAGATAGACCAGAGGAGAACAGTTTTGAGGGTGATATTGTGTGTGTCAGGAAAGAGTTAATACAAGAAGGGGGACCAATTCTGGACAATATTTAATGGGGTCCAGTGTACACGTCCAGTCAAACATGTAGCACAGAAAGTACAAAGTTCCCCAAGAGGGCTGCTAGAACAACCACCCCTTCCTCATCGGTTAGCCTAGGGGACTATTTACCCCCACCAGGTTCTGATCCTCTAATTATGGAGGACGTGCCTGGTCTCAGCTTCGATGAAGATGCCATAGCCGAGGCTTTGAGATCGACTCCACAACTCCTGGGAGCAGGAGCGGCTACTGCCTCCAGCACCACTAACGACGATTGGACAACACTTACTGCACTGAAAAAAGAATGGCTGAGAATCTCAGTTCATGGGATTATTATGATGGAATATCTGAGGGCCAATATAGCCCCTCAAGGACTCTTAGTGACCATCATGCCCAGGCTCTTCCTTGAAGATGGCCAGTTTAAAGGTGACTGGTGTCAGGTGTCATGGAAATGCACCAGGGACCTCTTATTTTTGATCGTTAAGACAGCTAAGAGACTTGCAGAGGCTCTGCTGGTAAAAATCACGGCCCTAGAAACAGCTATCAGGGGCACTCTAACCAAAACTCCCTTCAATACCAAGCTGACAGAAATCAACCAAGAAATCTCTGACAATCAGTATTTTCTAATCAAACAAAAGATGACAAAACTCCAAAAAGATTTAGATAAATTTGACAAAATGAAGGTTTATCCATACCTTAAGGAGGGTTACTCCAACAATAAGAATAGCTACTCCTCTGATGACAATTCAGACAATGGTAGCCGGAGGGGCTCCTCCGGCAGTGACTCTAGTGGTGGTAATCCCACCAATAACACTCGCAACCAGCGACGCCAGAACTGGAACCAGGGTTTCAACCAGGGACAGATGTTCCAAGGGCCACCTCCCCAAATGCTACCACCTTGGCAGTATCCCTTCTACCCCCAGGGACCACCTCAGTTCTTTCCTATGAATCCTCCTTTTCACGACAGAGGTTGGGGCAGAGGAAGAGGGCGCAGGCGATGAGGTCAGAAAGGGGTACAGTGGCAAGACCAGTCGACAGCATCAACATCTGTAGAGACCAGGAGCACAACCAGAGGGAAGAGAGCTTGATAGTTAATCTGTCTACTAGAGCCCTCACACCCGTTGAGAACAGAGTGCTGGAAAAGGGGTTGGGTTTTGTCCCTACCCCCATCCCAGATAAATTCCAAGAAATGTGTGCGGTAAAGCAACTCTTCAGAAAGGTACGACTCCGTTCCTTTTTCAATGACAAACCAGACCAAGAAACTATTGACACAGGACTACATAGACCATCCAAATTCACACCCACTGATGGCATGGTCCCTCCTGAAGTTCTGGTCTTCGAAAAAGCGGTCCTTAAGTCTCTTGCGGCTAAACCAAACCTGAGTAGCTTCAACAACCTCAGCCACGCGGAGAGCATGGCTGTGAAATCCCTTGGCAATGATAACACGATTGTCATTAAACAGGCGGACAAAGGGGGAGCCACTGTAATTCAGGACGCCACTACTTATGATATAGAGTGTAAACGACAACTGGCAAACACTGATCATTATAGGCCATTACCCATAGACCCAACTCCTAGACTCACCACCATGATCACTAGTTTGATTATGGAAGGAGAGGCCAACGAGTGGATAAGTAAAAAGGAGGCAGAATTTCTACTGACTACTGACCCTGTCATCCCTTACTTTTACACCCTACCCAAAATACACAAGGGAACAACACCGGTCCCGGGGAGGCCTATTGTGTCATGCATTGGCTCACTCTTGGAACCCCTTTCAAAGTTTTGTGATGTATTCTTCCAACCACTGGTAAAGAAAATCCCAAACCTACTTGCAGGATACTAGGGATGTACTATGTCTGATTGAATATATCAGGGGGGAAGAGGGCGTCGACCTCCTACTTACATTGGATGTCGAGGCCCTCTACACTAACATTCCCCAACAGGCAACCCTTGATGCAGTGGAGGACACACTCCGGATGGCAGAGTGGACTTCGCCGACACCCATCCCTTTCATCATGGCCTGTGAAAGTATAGCCTTGACGGAGAATTTCTTCCAGTATGGGTCCCAGCTATACCACCAAATTCGTGGGACATCAATGGGTTCTACCTTTGCCCCCAGCTTGGCATGCATCTACATGGCCACCTTTGAGGATAACATCATTAGATCAGACCTCAACCCGTTCTCTGAGAATATCATCCTCTGGCGCAGGTATATCGATGATATACTTGTCCTGTGGCGGGGGGATCGTGAAAGATGTGAGGCCTTCTGCTCGTGGATTAATCTACAGAACACTTTCCTGAAATTCTCAGGAACGATTTCAGACACCACTATACCTTTTCTAGATCTGACGATCAGTCTGAACCAAGAGGGACTGAGTACCAGCTTGTACCGAAAAGAGACGGATAAAAACAGTCTTCTTTTATACAGCAGTCACCACCCTAAGGCCCTAAAAGATAATCTCCCCTTTGGACAGTTCCTTAGGATACGTAGAAATTGTACCACTAGCACCAACTACAATAAGGAATCTGTCCTTCTTCAGCACAAACTCCAGGATAGAGGTTATCCCACCAAGCTGATTCGGAACTCACACAAAAGGGCGCTTAACAATCCCACAGAGGCATTACTGGAAAAACACCCAAAAGAACAAGACAATTTGATTACTTGTGTGACCTGCTTTACTAAGAATTCGACCTTCTTCAAAAAAAACGTGAACAGGCACTGGGGGTTATTGAACACAGGGGAGTTAGACATCCCACGACCCTGGTTCGCCTTCAAACGTACATCTAATCTCAAAGATGCCCTCATCCACACACGCACCAAAAGACCAACCCCCACCGGTCAAAACACTCTCTGGAATCTTCCACCGGTGGTGGGCCACTACCAATGTGGGGGATGTGTGGTATGTCCTCAGACAATCCAATGCAAAGACATAAAACTATCTGACACTTTCACCTGGCATCTTAACAGGCACACAAACTGCAACAGTCCCTGTTGCATCTACATGCTCATCTGCCCTTGTGAGAAACAGTATGTTGGCATGACGATGAGACAGGTCAAGCGGAGAATAATGGAACATAAGAGTAACATCCGTTGTTCCAAAACACATACACGCCTTTATGACCATTACTTGCAACACAACTATCATGCTGACAGTATCAAGTGGGTGGTGCTTGAATCACACCCCTCGATCACACAACAAGCACTGTTCAGAATTGAGCAACGGTGGGTCCACCGCTTACAGTTAGACACCCTTGGCCTTAACGATTCGGTCCCATGGGCATCCCTGACCAACTAGGGATGATTGCCTCACTGCCCTCCATTGGCATCCCAATAACAACCCCCCCCTTTGTTCCCCCTTCCCCCTTGGGTTTTCAGTTTGACAGTGATGATACCCCTGAGACATCACCTTTCAGCAACACTGATCCCTCTCTGTTTACCACATCATGATTTGGACCACACTCACTCCTGACTCAGGGGTGAATGCATGCTCGTAATTCTGTGCCAAATGGTTGTCTCTGTCCTGTAGCGTCAGTGCCATTTTCATTGCTCTATTTTTGAGACGCTAATACAACCCTTCCAAGATGGCCGCTGTGTTCCCTTGAAGTGCTAGCCTCCGTTGTGGCAGTCTTTGCCTATTTCGTGCCTTGGTAGCCCGGACTTTGTTACACTCTCCGGGTGACACCTACGCCCCGATTTTACGCGGTACGCACTCTTGTGTCTGTGCGCACATTCTTGACTTGACCTGGTGCATCGTTACTGCCAACATTGCCTTTCTGGAGGGTTACTTCCCCCACTCCAGGATGGCCGCTATGATGCGACTGTGGGATAGTCTAAGCGTGTGCACTCTGTCCACGCATGCGCAGTTGACCCGGTTTCCAAACCACGCCCTCCCCGCCTGGCCGCCGAAGTGGAGTGTCGGACAGCATTTAACTCGGTCACACCGGCATGGCCGTGACCAGCTGTTCCGCGCCTGTGTTCGAGCGCTTCGCGTGTGGGTAGGTTGCAAGCCAGGGTCTGCACTGCCAACAGGTAAGAGTGCGCTGCTTGTCCCTTGCCTTCCTCCCACGAGAGCTAATGTTGACCTTTGGTATTGGCCGACACGGACCACGAGTCGGTGTTGACGACGTCTGGCGAGTTTTTGGAACAGATGCCCTAGCCTCGCTGACCCGCTCCGGACTGGGTGGGTGCGTGCGGCCGGGATGGGGTTGCACGCCGGGGGCACTCTATTGCGTGCTTCTCGAAGGTTACGGACCGACAGTCCTTGAGTACACTTCTCTCAGTGGACACGGTTGCCGTGGTGGCGTGCCCCTGTTTGCGTGCATACCGATATTTGGGGCCTCTCTGCACACCTCCATTTACCCCTGGGGGGCCGAGTGATCTGGTACCTGGCTCTGAATACCCCGGATGTCGGACACTGGTTTTTGGCGGTGCCCCCGCCTGACCACTCGTTAGTGTGGAGCTCCCACAGCCGTATCATATACGCTGGCCCTCTCACTCATCTAAATAACTACCTTGAACCAGTGTGTTTTTGTTTGTTTTTTTGATTATTGTTCCCCCTTAGGGTACCTTCCCTATTGTGCTGCCCCACGGGAACAGACTGCGAGGCCCATTAGGGACTTCTATTAGGGTAAGCATCAGCCTGTATGCAGTTGTTTGTGTTGTTGCCATCGTCATTAATTTTAATTTTACTATTTATCCTGCGAAGACTCTATCTTCCGATAGGGCTTCTGCCTTTTAATCCCCCCTTGGAGTGTGTATATATTTTCACAAGAAAGAATTATGTGTGACCTACCTCTGGATGAGTTGATGGTGCCAGTATGAAATTTGTGGCCAAACTTCTCGTATCCTTTTTTATAGGTTTTCCCTTCAATGCAGAACCTCCCGGTATGCCCCTTTACAGACCCTGAGAGGTTGTATCGCTTCATTTTCACTTGTATATTGTTCACTGTGTAGTACTTACTGTTTTAGGTCCTGAAGAATTGCGCTATTAAGCAAGAAACATGTCGACCTGATCAGAGGGTCGAGGTAGTTTCCCTGTGCCAGCTACAGCCTCTATCTCCCCTCCCACCTTTTAATCAAGGGAATCAGTCACGCCAATAAAAATCTTTGTGAATTGACTCACCTTTTTTAATCTCACACTCTCCACTAGACTACACCCTTATTTCTCCCCCTCACATGCACTCAACCGTTGGCCTGAACTGAAGATCTCCGACAAAGAGCGCCCTTGTGGCGCCCGTCAGGCATTGCAGCGCCAGCCTGTCGAGGAGCAAGAGGCCAATGATGAAGCATGACATCTAGCTCGCTGGGTGTGTGAGGCCTCTGAGTTCTAACAAGGGAGCTCTTCGCTCCCTGACTCTACGCACTTTAGGTTACACACTCCTTGTCCCCTCCTTTTAGCACTCTTGGGGAACTTTGTACTTTCTGTGCTACATGTCAGGAAAGAGTTGCCTGGTTAGAGCTTACAAGCAGCATATGGATGTGAGGGGACAGGGGCAAGATGCCGATTTTAGGCATGCGGACAGCAGCAAGGGGAAGGATAGGCAGGTCCTGGGTTTGCTGAGAAAGTTTTTAATGGAAGACGGTTGGTCGCTCCCAAAAATTTGGAATGCATATGTTTAGGATTTGGGTGGCAGCAGAAGGATACAGCTTGGGATGAGTCACAGATACTGGAGTGCCTTAGGAAGATAGATGTCCATTTGTTTTTGTGACAATGTTAGACCAGGGTTTGAGCCATCGCTTGAGGAGATGTTATTGTTTGCAAGATGGGGAACTCTGGGACATCACAAGACAGAAATCTAGATTCATGGGCATTTCATAGTCAAACGGGCCCGGGAGCTTGCCAAGAGACAATGGAATGGTTGTCAGCTCCCAGAGATAGATCTAAATGGTGAGGAAGCGTGATTTTGGCGAAAACTAATCTTGCTTGATCAAATATGCTCATAACTGCGTTATTTCAATGGCTAATGGCGTGAAAATTATCATTAATATTTAGGTGAATATGTGCACAAAATGCACAACACATTTAGTAAACAGAAACTGCAACGTTTAACATGCCGAAAGCATGGAAAAATCTGAAGTGAATTTACATGACCTAAAATGTTATGGGAGAGAGACATTTGAAAAATTTGCATTTAAAAAAGGTGCATGTAGAAATATGAAATAGTGATAATAGAAACGCTTACAGAAAATGTTTCATGAAATGTTTATCTTTCCTTAAAGACAATTATTATTAATAAACTAATTATTGAAAAATTTAGACTATACTCATGAGTTTAATTAGAATAATGAACTTTGAATAATGTATTTTTTTATGTATTTTCTTTTGTTTCCTTTCACTGAAGTGTGTTTTGTTCTTGGTTTCACTGGTTTTACTATGAAGGCCTCAAACTCTGCTAGAGTAAATTTCCTTTTTCTAAGGTAGGCTACAGAAGAATGTACTTTGTCCTTCATTATTTCTGAAATGCTGATTTTATTTGTTCAGCTGTGCTTAACATATCACTAGGATTTCCTTTCCATAGTTAGAGTATTACTTTCTATGAATAATTGGGTCAACTATGTTGGAAGCTGATGTGGAAGTGAGCACAAGGACATGAAGAAATTACAATTTCTTTTACTGCTTCTGAAGAGCAATGATGACATTCAATTTTAAACAAAGAACTTTAACAGAGAAATCCGGATGAACTGACTGTGACTATGATCACAGCATAAAGTTTGACCAATAAAATTGTGTGCAACTGTAGAATTGAAACTTCAGGGGGGTATATTTATTACAGTGAGAAAAGAACTTGGCAGTAGCTTTTTCTATGAGAAGAGAGCCTTTGCTGCGGTACTCTCTATGCTTCTCTGGCTGGCTATAATCCTTGCAAATCCTGTGAAAGACTATCCTGATTATCCTGCACTTCATCGGTTGGTGATTCTTACTCAAGCTATACATTTTCGTCTGAAGGGTTAGCTATTTGTGACTTCTACATGCTGTGCATTAGTATTTCTTTGATCTAGGTGCATATGAAATTCTAATTTGCATTCGAATATTGCAATGATTTATTTCTTTTGTCTCTTATCTCTCTCCTCTCCTCTTGAAATTTGACATAATGGTCAATGAGCTGTGTTTCTTATTGTGAATTTACCTGTATTAACAGAATAATGAAGAATTAACATTTTCCTTTGTACTTGTGTGTTGACTATTCATATTTTGAAATATTAGATCAAAATAACTTGAAAAGTATTCAGAGTTTTGTCACTTTAATGGAAATTTTAGACATCTGTATATTGTGATTACTATTGCTAGATAGGCTTTTCCTCATGAGGGAATTAGCATCGGTCTCTTATTATCGAGTCACTATTACCTCTACCAAAGATCTATCGGAGTACCTGATATATGACCTGATATCTGTAAGTGATTATTGAGTTTATAAGGGCCCAAAAACTTCTTGGTTTAGAGAAGGATCTTGATTATTACTAAATTAGGAATAAAGTGAATGATTATAATTTTACACCATTTCCATTTGCATCAAGGGGCTGCAAGAGAAATGAGAGAGTGCAGAGCTTGCTGCATCCCAGGATGGAATGAAGGGCTGCCCATAAGATGATAGCGAGGGAAGATGTAAACTGGAAGGTGCATGGGTTTTGTTGGTCAAGGAATATAGGGGTGGTGATGATGCACATTGTGGACACAAGTGGTGTATATTGTTTAGGCAGGAAAAGTGTAATTATCCTTTTTGGGATCGGATATACTTAGTGGGTGTTCTTGGAACATTTAGCAGACTGGTGGAACAAAAAACACGTGAAGTGTAGGGACAGAAAGTACTCCTCAGGGGAGCGCATTTCTGCTGGTAGATGAATAGTAGTTAGGTTATGGTTAGGGGATGATAAGAAAGTTTGTATCAGAGAAGTAGGGGGAAAAAACATAGTAATATAGCAAAACACGTGGCAGCCTGACCTTCAGTCGGCAGATTGGACAAGAATTCAGGAGATATTCTAGCGAACGGAATAGGGTTAAAGAAGTTAGGAGGCAGATACCTCAATAAGTGTTCCATGTTTACTGCTAGGGGAGGGGGCATTTAAGATGTAAGGGGTAGGTAATGCTTAGTAAATATAAGGTGCAAAAGTGATAATTGGTACAATGTTATTTGGAAACTCTGGGCCCAGATTTATCAATGTCTTGCATTGTCCTTGTGTCACGCAAGGTGACATAAGGCAATGCCAGCCCTTAAGTTACATTTACTGTGCCAGGCAGAGCCACTTTGCATGACTAGGTGTGGAAAGTAAATCTGGAGTAACACAAGTCAGCTCAAGTCATGTTACTCTGCATGCGTAAGGCATTCCATGGGTGGAGCATGGGTGTTGCCATGCATTCACGCATGGTTTTTGACACACTCCCAAATATACTAAGACTGGTAAACCTGAGAATGTATCAGAATGCTATGCCTTCCCAGGTGAGGGGTTACGAGAAGAAATGTGCTTATTTCTTCTCGTTATCTCCTCTTTATTTGTGTGCTGCATTCTGCATCACGTATAGGAAGTAGAACATGCATTGGGATTGTTTTTGTGCAGGTAAAAGGTCCTTTCTATCCTGGCCATACAGCAGGCACCCTTGCATCATGCTGCACGGATGTTTGCTCTGGCACTTGGCAGCCACAAGTGAGTCAGTGCAGAGAGAGAGTAGTAATGTGCCATATGTTAGTAATTAGGGAGCTTTCTTGCTCTCTCCACTTGACACAGCGCAGCACAGTAAGTTGTCTTGCTGCAATGCATATGTCAAATGTTAGTAAATCAAAGCCTTAGTAAAATGATTTTGGTGGCCTTATTTTCTTGGTTGCATCTCCTGTCATAAATGTGTTCAGTTTGGTAAAAGTATAGTTGTGAACATGGACAAAAAGCTGTTCTACAGTCAAATATTTCAACAAATAACCTAAAATAGAGTGAGGTTGTTCATTATGTAATTCTCAAAGTTTTGAACTTCAGACAGTTCTGTGCAGTACACTTAGAGGAAGGAGTTGTTATTTCTTTATGGAGTGTTGTTCAAAATTACAAAAAAGGGAAAAGAAATGAAGACTTATGAACCAATAAGAAATACTGATTACCAGACAATCCCAAATATTGTTCAGGGTGCTAATTTTCTGAACAGAAAACATATTGCAACTTATAATTGTTTAGTGGATGCCTGGAAATCAACATCAGACTTTAAAGTCTACTCACCGAGCCTGTATTGGTAACTCAAACCGTATGGAATTTATTGTGGTTAGTCTCACATTATCTGTTTAATAGCTTGAACATTTGAAATGGAGGTATGTATCATCACACATATAAAACACTAAGAATGCATCTTAACACCAACAGAAAAACATAATCAAAAGGCCCTTGTCAGGACCACATTCAGAAGAACACGGGGCAAGCAGGAGCACCAGGGCCAACCGTGGTGGCTGAGGCTTTTACTCCCTATGTGCCGGGGCCTGCCCTCTTATGAATCCTACTCATATGGGCCAAGTGCCCCTTCTGCACATGACTCTCAGTTAGTAGCATTGGACAAGCAGGAAAGGCTCCTTTGGTGGGAAGTGCAGATACAGTTCAGTGAGCACGACTCATAACTCAATGTGCAAGCAATGCAAAAAACAAATGTCCAGTCAAATATTTGACTGTTTTAATTCTACACATGCAAAGATACACAACATTCAAAAGCAATACCACAATCTGCCTTGAGGTTGGGGCTCCAGTAGTTGTCAGGCCACTCCCAGTCCCACTAACTTTAGTACAACAGGTTTGATGTTATTCCCAATTCACTGATGGCCACACCCAGGGAATTCAAACTATTAGACCTTAGTCAAGAGTACTCCCCTCCGACTCCTTTCAGAAGTTCAGTCACAAGAGTCTATGAAGTCACACTACTGACCTCAGTATGTCGTCCAGTGGCCGAAGGGCCCCCTTTACTTCTTACTGGTTCCAGTGGTAGGGAACCCCTCAGTGGCATAGTGAAGTCCTGCTCTGGTTCAGCAAAGTCAGTCTGCGCACAGTCCCAAGCAGCAGCACCCGCAGGCACAGGCTGTCTCCTCTGAGTGATACTAATGGCTTATTCTAGAGTATGGAATCCTTCCGGCTGTGATGATCAAATGGTAATTCACACTTGCCTTCATGTGGGGGGGGGGGGGGTTGATCTCCATGCTCTGACAGGGAGTTGTCTTCATATTTTGTGTCTTCCTTATGTCAGTTTTCAGTATGCAGTCCTGTCAGACTGACCTGGCATTGATGTTCACAGTGGCCCCCTCTCTGGCATATGGGGGTCACCAAATCATTCCAGTACATGGCCTAATGCATGATCGGTGCAAGGCCTGGACCTTGCCCCTTCCAATGCTCTAGTCTTCTTCTCAGCACACATTGGTCTCAGTGAGTAGTCCGGCGCTCGTGCTCCAGGCTCCAGGGCAGGTGGCTTTGGTTTCCCTGGGTGATGTTACCTCCCCATCAGGGAAACTAGCAGGCATGGGCCCCCAGCCCTGGTCACAGACATATGTCTTGCAGCCTTCACCTCCTCACTCATCCCCATCTGGATGCTCAGCAGATGATAAACTTTGGGAGTCTCAAACTCCCTTACTTACGGTCTATTTCAGACTCAAAAATATGTGGTGGGTTCTACTTCTGTGAAATGGACATCTTTCCCCTTTCTTCTTCCTCCTGAAGGATGTCTGTCCCAGCAGGCAGGACTCAGAAGCTCATTAACACACAAAAAGATTCATGTGAGTGACTAGAGTTCACACCTGAATGCCAACCACAGTGATATTAACATAAACAAGGGTAATCCTAGGCTCCCTGTCCTACTCTTTATGATTCCATTGTCAGTACCATCTATCTCTTCCTGAGATGTGTCCAGGCTCTTTCCTTGTGATCTATCATTGAATCAAAGAGCCTTTTGAAATGCAAAGAGAGAGACTGGTTTTCCCATCCTCCAGTTCATGTCCCTCCCAGATTACAAGGAATACAGCAATACACAAATCTGTCTGGGGGATTCCTCTACTCCTCGTGTTTTCCACCAGGCAGGCCTGGGCTTCCCAAAATAGTACCCAAAGTCCTCTATCTAATGTACCAGTGCAGACACACTTGCACTCCATGCACATCCACAGTACCCTTACTGCACAGCACTGTCATCCTTATGTATTATGCCACCACAGCATAACTACATGTTGCAAACGCAATCAGTCTGTCCACACTGTTCAGTTCTGAAGCCTTTCTGTACTGTACCAGAGAATGCTATTTCAAAAGCTCACACAGCCAGCAAACATACATTTACCATGCGAGCACTGAACAACACTCCACCCCTTGTGAAGTATACTTTTTGCAAGCACCCATGCACCCAGGAGCACATGGTGAAGAGATACCAGAGGGCTAGAATTCTTGATGTTAAATGCGAACACCAAAAGTACGATTTTTTCGGTTTTATCCCCAGAATTGGGAATAACTACACAGACCTGGGAATACTGTTTCCTTTATGTGTGATTTATTCATGATTATCGGGAAAATATTATATGCAGGCCAGTGAAAGCTAGGTGTGGAAGACAGAGCAACAGGGGTCAAAGCATTTCAGGGAAGAGCCAGAGGAGCATTGTTTGCTACCCCCATTTTGTGCTGTGGGCAAAGGGGGTCGCTTAGCAGTGAGCTCTGCTATTGGGCCAAGGTGACCACTGTTTGTTCTAGGGGTCAAGGCTGGGTGGGGATGAGTGTCCTACTTTGGGAAGGGTTACCAGCACCCCCTCCCATATTCACTGTGAGAGAGCGAGGAAGGGTTCACCTAGCCCCAGGATTAGTCATTTTTTCAGGGTTTGATGTTGATGGATAATCCTGAGAAGTTGGGTAGTGCCCTGTGGTTCCCAGCCGCAACTTCTCACCTAGAGCTCTGAATATGGTGGGGCTGGGAGGAGAAGGTCTGGGCATGACTTAGAATGACTGGGCAGAGCACTGTTTAATCCCCTTGTACTGCTGCAGGAATAAGGTGAGGTAGGACTGTGACTCTGCCCCCTGGCAATGCAGTGTCTTTATTGGGTGCACAACCACATCTTGGTCTGAGTGTTCAGACCTGGGATCGTGAGTGTTGGAGTTCCACACAGAGTTGTGACTCTGCCCCCTGGCAATGCAGTGTCTTTATCGGGTGCACAACCACATCTTGGTCTGAGTGTTCAGACCTGGGATCACTGAATGTTGGAGTTCCACACAGAGTTATTACTCTACCAGTGGCATAGCAAGGAGGGGGCGGTCGACACTGGGCGGCACATGTTTTGGGGGCAACAGCTTCCTCCCACACATACCTGCCGTATTGGGGCAGCAATCACCAGTATTCCACCATTCTCTACAATGTGGCTGCCATGGGGCGGCAATCAGCAGAATCTTGCCAACACCCTCCCCTGCTCATCAATGTGGCCACAGGAGGTAAACCGTAGGGACTGCCACGGGCAGACAAAGGGCTAGATACACCACTGTAATGTATTGCTTTTCGTAATGAGAGTCGAAATGGCTTCTGCAAAAGAATGAAAGAAACTAGTCTTCTACAAAGTCTTTCCAGTCTTGTCAGTAATTTTCTCTATGATGTGTTAGCATGCATTTGTTGATCTTTTCTAGTTATTTATGTGCAAAGGGATCAAATTATGAAATATTTGAAGGCAGTGGAATAAACCTATATTTTAAAAGTGTCTCCAAAGCTGTCACCTCAATTCTCACTAAGTTGAGGCAGTCGATATTTGGCAACTCAACTGGTGCAACATACGTCCCAACATAATGCAACAAAATATGAATACAATTTACATTTTGCAGGCATAGAAATGTATTCAGGGGCTTGGATTTGAAAACAAAAAATAAATCATATTTCGGCACATGGGGCTCCTTCTCTTTGATCTGATTTTTCTTTCTGCATTTTGTTTCAGCTTAGTCAGAGAACAAAGATAGTTTTTCTTAAGCACCGCTGAATAATATGGACACTAAAGCAAAGGGCACTACTATTTGGCTTACTACAGGTGCACACAGTGACTTTTCCAGAAACAATGTACGTAGGTCAGCCCTACTGTATCATGAATGTGTATGGGTAGGGACAAAGGTCTAATGAAAGGAGGCCACAGAGTCATAGTGCCTTGCGGTGACAGAAAACTATGGTTAGCCTACCACAATTATGGCTCAGAATTATTAAACAGGATAATGGTAAAGAGAGTGCAGTATGTGACCTATTAGGTTGGCTGAACCATCATTTCAAGTCCACCACAAGAACAACCAATAATCTGTCCACATGTGTGGACTGTGGATAGCATCATGTCTGTCTTTGTGGTGGACTTGACATCCTTAAATGTGTTTTAAGATGCTATGAGTTGTTTTGCTAAAAAACCTTCCTATAATTTATATTTGTATTTCGTTTACCATAGTACCTGTCCACATAGAATGACAACATGTATGAAGTGAATTGCACTATCATCTTACCTGGTGGACACCTGTGTTGTGTCCAGCAAAGGAATTGCTCACATTCTAGTATATGTGGCATGATCTGAGCATTTGCCTGTGCTACCTTAAGAACTATTCATTTCTGGATTTGGAAAAGACCACAGACAATGACCATGTGTCACTGCAAGGATTGTTTTTATGTATAAATCTTAGTTGGTATGGTCACATATGCTGTTTTATAAATATTTGCTTTGCGAAGCTTGAGTCTGCATTTATGATATTGGGCTGATCCACAGATTGTATGTTGACCATGCCTTACTTGCCCACTAGCATTCCCTACAGGAGCACTTCACTAGATAAACACATGTCAATGTAGTTTGGTTCAAAAATATTTCACCATCTAGAAACATATAGAAATGAATTGTGTGAGGGATTTGTCAAAACTGACACAATTCTTTTAAAAAAGAATGAATGATTATATTAAAGTGTAAATTAACACTAAATTTTAGTGTAAAATATATACACATTGGCAAATACCATAAATGTCCAATTCAATGAAATGATCAACATTAGAATAAATTAGAATGCATAACTTAATTTATAGCCTCAGCATCTATACAAAGAACAGTAAAAGTTCACAACATTTAAGGGTTCATTAGGATGTAGGGCGGATCGTCACCGCCTGCATGGCGTACTCCGTCCGCCACCCATTTCCCCGCCATATTAGTATGGCGGAGGGGGACCCCTGGCAGACGGAAAGACTGTCCACCGCTTTTCCGCCCGGTCGACGAGACGGAAAAGGGTTGAACGTGGTGGCGGTGTCTGCTAGACATCGCCATCCATATTAGTACGCAGGCAGAGGGCAGCCTTTCAGTGGCAGCGTTGCCTCAACGGAAAGGCATGCAGAGTCCACAATTGGGGGCCTGTTGCAGGCCCCCAGGTAATTGGGGGGTGCACATGGGAGGGTACCTATGGTACCCCCCTGCATTTGCATGCACAATGTGGCAGGCAGCGTGCGATGCCTGCTACTTTGTGCATGCAAATGCACAACATGCATTTTTAGCATTGCAGCAGGTGCTGCTGAAAGCACCGCCCGCGGCAATGTTAAAAATGCGTGATATGCCCGCTAGTGTGGCGGGCCCATCCTAATCACCCCCACGGGAACGCCGCACATATGGCGGGCTGTCCCATTATCCATCGGGATCTCGGGCATCCTAATGATGCCCTAAGCTTCTCCTTCAGTTCAAAGATCCATTGAACAAAGTGAATTAATTGACTGCGCTTTTTAGATAGCAGATCAGTTAGCAGTACGACTTCAGAACTAAAAGTTCCATGTGCACTTTCTTAAGTCTAATGACTTCTGCATGATTTTGCTAAATAAATATGCCAATTTGATGGTGATAGTTGTTATCAAGGGTGAAAGATGAATCTCCTGCATTCTGGAAGAAGCAACTGAGAACATGGTAATATTTATAAGTATTATAAGCAACAGTTGCTAAGAATCTGCATTTATTCTGTACAGTTAAGAGCGTAATAACAAATTATTGAGAAACACAGCCTCGGGCCCGATTCACAAAGGTAAACTGAGACAAAAGTCTAACTTTACGAATTTCGGTATTCACAAAGGGCATTATTTACTAGTAGTAAAGTTAGACTTTCGTCTCAGTTAAACTTAAGTTTTGGCCTTAAGATAGGACTTTTGGTCTCAGTTTATCTTAAGCCTGAAACTTACTTTTAACTGAAACAAAAGTCTAACTTTACTACTCTTAAATACCCTTTGTGAATACCGAAAGTTGTAAAGATAGACTTTCATCTCAGTTTACCTTTGTGATTTGGGCCCACATTGTTTAGTATGGCTCTATGTCAGAAAGCCGTAGCAGGCTGTGCAGTAGATGGTGAAGTAGGGAACCAATCTGTGCATGTACAGCATGCAGAGAACAGCTGCAATTCAAATGGTTTTCTTTTCTGAGAGCCACTGCAAAATGAAAACATACAAAAAATTCTGTTGACTGATCGAAGATGCGTAAAACACTACACCAGGCAACGTTTGAAGGATTCTTACCTAAAGTGCACTTTATAGCCCTCATTACAAGTGTGTCAGAATGGGTTGGGGTATTTACCACACATGCAAATCCCATTTCTCTCGGGAGAGGTATTGACCACATGTGGTAAATACCTCCTATTGCGAGTTTTCAACAGGGAAACAAGGCATTAAATTTGAAGTCCGTTTTAAACACATCAAATTCTGCTTGCTTTGCCTTTTCCCCAGGCCTTTTCCCCAATAGAATTCAGTAGGTTTGACTCTCTGGAATTTAGCAGAGGAAAGAGTGTGTGATAATTAGCATACAGCTCATAATTCCAATACCTGTATAAACCCTGCACTCGTAATGCAAGAAGCATAAGTATTATTTTTTTCGGTTGTTGCCAAAGCTGTGTTTAGTCAGCCCATAAAAATCAGTAATCAACTGTACTAAAGAGTAAAAGGGGAGAGAAAGAGCTGTTGAGCACCACATAATATTGTTTAAAGCTAGACAGTTCAATATCTTTAAAAATATCTATAAAGTACAATAATGAGAAAATAACCAAAAAGTATAACTCATTAAATGAATACATTGCCCAGGGGCACATAATTGAATTGATACATGAAATCACAAGGGTGCCTGCCACATGGTGCAGTGAAATGTAGGGGTGTACCATGCGTACCCCCTCAGTGCACCCACACCTCCCCCCAACACAAGGGGGTCCACAATGGACCCTCAAAGCCAATCTCCACCAGCCTTTCAATGGCGGTTTTGCCGCAACCGAAAGGCTGGCTGAAGACAGCATCCTAACTTGGTGGATGGTGCCTGCTAGGCACTGCCACCATTTTATGGATGCAGACTGCTCTGCCAGGCAATTGTTACGATTGCCTATGGCAGTTCTGTGGCGGATGGTCTGTGCGTCTGCCACAGTCGTAGTCTGGATCCCCCGCCATCGTAATGTGGCGGGGGAAATTCGCGGTCGAATGGCAGAAGGATCGCCATTGCATGGCTGGCGGTGATGGTCCTTCTGCCATCATAATCGGCCCCTAAGAGCCATGTTTGCTAATGTGTTGAATCTCTCTTGCTTAGGGCAAGGGAAGCACAAGGGCGATGCAACACTAAAGTAAGCTTTATCAAGCCATGCAAGGCCACCTTGTGTGGCCCTGTGTGGCTTGATAAATCTAGAGTAATGCATTACAAATTGCTGTGTTATTCTGCCCCAGAGATACATTCCCTGGAAGGAGCATAGATGTTCCCATACATCCATCCATGGATTTTGGTGCATTCCCAGATTTATCATTAGTGGTAGACCAGGGAATGGGTCAAAATGCTACACCTCCCCAGGTGAGACATAACGAGGAGAAATGTCTTTATTTCTCCTCATTTGCCCTCTCTCTATGTATGCTGCAGAATGGAAAATGGCTTAGAGGTTTGTTTTTGTGCAGGAAGGTGCACCATGGTACAAGGGTGCCTGCCTACCTTGGCAGTAGGCAGCCAAGAGGGCACCAGTGCAGGAAAATAAGGGTAATGCACCATATGCTGTTTAATACAAAGACTGCTATGTTGTGCTGTGTGAATAATTGATGGATGTGGCCCAGAATCTGTACCCCTTTTAGCAATGGTTTGCAACTATTATTCTAGTCGCAAACTTTTGAACTGTTACTGACCCCCAAGGTGGTGCAGTAATTCATTCACAAAAGGGAAATGGTCACTTTGGGTCACTTTGTCCTTTCGTGGATTATGGAAAATATTTTTGGGAAAGAACGCCGTGGTCCAGACGCGCAGTGTCAACTCTCAGAGAAATTATTTAAAAAAATACATATTTTTTTTAAAAACAACAGCCCTGTTTCCTTCAAGGACACAGTACTGCTTTAAACAACAAAGTGCATTTTTTTAAATGCAATCACAGACCTCTTGCAGGCCACCATCCCAATGACTGTATCCAATTAGCGTGAGTCGCAACACTAATTCAGTTGATTCTAATAAAGCACCTAGGAGTAGACAAAATTCCAAGGGATTTATTCCGGAGCGAGATTGATATATGGAGCACTTATTTTTCACCACTGTTTACTGTTTTATTGAATGGGTCACCATTACCCTCAACGTGGGCAGGGGCTGAAATTATTCCAATATATAAAAAGAAATGCCACAATTATAGACCAGTTAGTCTAATTGACAGCTCACAAAAGTTATTTAGCAGAGTTATGCTTGGCAGATTACAGGAATGGCTGGCTGCAAATGATATTATCTCCCCATTACAGGAGGGCTTTAGCAAGGCCACAAGCATGGATCACAGATAAAATATCAATGACAAAAACACCAACCTACGAAAATATTGCTGAAAAAATATCATACACACATATGTCAACACCCAATACTTAAACAAGAAATGACACAAATATTGATAAAAAAAATTGCCTAATTGAATATCGAATACAAAAATATCGGCAGCAAAAATGTTAATAACAAAAATATCAATAACATATGAATATTGAAAATTCCATTTAACATTGAGGGGCCAATTCCGATTCGGTAAAATCCCGTACGAATAGCTGTACAGAGCATTTTTCCCGTACGAATTGTATCCTCGAACGTCCCCGTACGTACGATGTAGTACGATGTGTACCCAAAGCAGTTCTCCGTCCGAATGGTACTAAAGCCCGTACGACTCAATAATCCGTACGGATCGCATTCGGAATGCACAGTACGCGATGTCCGTATGGATCGAAGCAATATTTTCTGACCCAGCAAGTACGATTCGTCCAGTCAACCCTCCATACGACTCTTTTTTTACGAGAGCTCAAAATGTCCGGAAAAGCAGCGTGCAAAACGGACCCCGGTATGGTTCGTACACCCCATGATCGTAGGGGTACGGTTTGTACACCTCATGATCATAGGGGTACGGTTCGTACACCCCATGATTGTAGGTGTACGAACCGTACCCCTACGATCATGGGATGTACGAACCGTACCCTATGTGATTGTGTGGCTCTCCGTAAGAATTGCTCATACACGATGTTTACCGTACGAATCGCGTACTCATTCCCCGGTCCGAGTCGGGTCGTACGGCATGTTTACGAATTGTACGGTTCACTTTCAGAGTACGTATCATACGGATTTACCCTTGCTTTTCGTACAGTTCGCAAAGATTCGGACGTATTATTTTACTACGGATCGTACTAAGCGTACTAAGCGATTCGGACGGATTTGTACGATTCTTATGGAAAAGGCTATGAATTCGAATTGTCGTACGGATTTGTTTCCTGAATCAGAATCGACCCCTGAATGAACACTGTATACAATTATTTAGTTATTTAAAATATCCCAATTAATTATAATAAATTATAACATTATATATATAAAATATTCAATTATTTTAAAAATAATATTATAATTTCACTAACCCAAATAAATAAATAAATACATTCACAATATAACATTTAACATTTAAATCACTTTCCTACGATATTAAAATTACATATGTATAATATATACCAACAACAAATTTTATAAATTACATTTATTAACAAATATATTTTAATAACAACAACAAATAAGGTCTCTCAACCAATGAATTTAAACCTAAAACACACAAACCAATAAGAAAAGGTTAACAAATTAACTAAACACTATAAAAACAAACAACTAATTAACACAATGTTACTGTTTATCGGCCAAACACGGAGGGAGAGCATTACTTTGCGAAAGAGAGACCAGAAAAGAAAGAAAATCTATACAAACTACTATATCAAATTATACTACAACACAGGTAAGAACAACATTTTTTTACAAAATAAAAATACCTCGACCTCCTTGACTTAAATAACTAAAATAATGAAATGGTCCCCTTTTATAAATCAAAACTAAAGTGCAATACAACCACACTGATAAAATACAACACAAATATGTTATTAGGTACCTTTTTTAACTCAACATTATAAAGAATATAACTGTTTAAATATACAACTTAACCTATAAAGAAAGTAAATAACTCAGATTTTTTAAATGTATATAAAATGAACAAAACATAACTAATAATTGCGTTTCTCTTCAAGGCTTTTACAAACTGCACCTACAAAGAACATCCATGAAATTAAATTAATCAACTACAAGAAGTATTATTTGTTTCAGTGCTAAATAAAAAAACAATACATATAATTTTAAAACATATCTCACATTTGATTAACACATATTTATATGTCGTCACAGATATACCCACAAAATGGCAGAAGGAGCGAAGTTTATTACATCTCAAAAGGGGAAACTAATGCTGCTACATGGGTTACACTTACACCCAATAATAAGTTATAGAATATAAAACTCATTGGTAATGTAGCAAATATTATTCCAATGTCTGTTATGGGAGAGCTACTACAATAGGTTTTAATGTTGTGAATGGTAGAGAACACAACCATCCACCATATGTGACTGAAGTGGAAGGAAGAGATGCCCTAGAGACAATAAGTAAGCAAATGTTCCCAGCAGACAAGTACTCAAATTCTGAAAAACGTTTTAACCACAGTACAAGAACATGTCACAGGACAACTTCCTTCCATCCCCAGCTTAAAAAAAATAATATAAACTTCAGATCAAACTCCACCTACACACCAAACATTTGGAGAAATCCAAATACTCCCATAATACACCATCACCGACAAAGAAGAACAATTATTGCTCTATGACAACAAAAGTCACGAAAAATGAATTATTATGTTTGTAACTAATACTAATTTGCAAAAACGTAAAAACTGCAAAACGTGGTTGATAGACGGAACCTTTAAAGTTTGCCCCAAACTATTTTATCAGCTCTATCAATTTATAGAGAATTTGAAGAGAAAAATATCCCATTCATTTACACATTGCTGCCTAACACTGTAAAGTAACTCCCTTGTGACCTATCTATTATATCATATAATTCAAACTATGAATTCAAACATGGGCTTTGAATTCATAGTTTGAATCATATGATATAATAGATAGGTCACGAGGGAGTTACTTTACAGTGTTTGTTGTCTTTTCCCCTCTTCTCCCTGACCACAAAAGACATTTTTTCAGAGGGGGTCCCATAATTTTTGCATCGCATTGCTACCTAATAAACACAACACCACCAAATAGAAGTACTAATTACAATTAAACAATCCACAGAAAATTACTATCCCCAAAGAGTAGTAATAGATTTTGAACAGGGATTCATTCAAGCAATACTCAAACTATACCCACATACTGCAATACAATTGTGCTACTACCCTTTTAACCAAAGCATATGGAGGCACCTACAAAAATCTACTTTAAGCATGTAATATTCAATTAACAGCAACTTTGCCGAACAAATTAAAAAATTAATATCCCTGGCCTACTTACCAAATACTGAAGTATCCATCACTACAACTTACTAATAGAAAGTCGTTTCTATCAAGCCAATGAAACAAAATTAAGTCCCTTGCTCGACTACTTCAAACACACCTGGGTAGGAAGGTTACAAAGGTCAGGGCTTCGTAGACAACCTACAATTCGAATCCCCTGGTGGAATGTGTATGCCAGTAGTGTGGCTCGAAAATCTAAAACATTCAATGCAGTGGAAGGATGGCATAATGCCTTCCAATCCACAATAGGAAGAGGACAAACAACATTACACAAACTTGTTAAAGCTTTTAAAAAAGAACAAAGCTACCAAGAGCTCAGACTAGAGCAATCTCTAAGCAAAATAGGACCTAAACTAAGCAAACAAAAGAAAACTATGTATGAATACCTCCAGCATAAAACTAGGATGTATCCAAATACCCAAGCTCTAGAATATCTAGATATAATTTCAAAATCAATTCCTCAAATTAAATAGAATAGCAAACCTATTAAACATAGAAAACATAAAAACAAAGTATTTCTCTTTTTTCAATTAATAAATAGAATTGTCATAACATTTTAAATGTAACACAAAAGCATATGACAAAATATAAATATTAAAAAAGAGAATGTAAAAATAAACATTTCTCACCTACAGCCATAAAAAAGAATGTAGAATCTGCTCTGGTGGCCTGTTGCCGGCCCTCAGGGACTCTCGGGGGTGCACATGGGGGGTACCTATGGTACCCTCCTGCATTTTAAAGTACAACGTGGCAGGCACCGCGTGGTGCCTGTCACGTTGTGCTTTGAAATGCACAACATATATTTTTACCATTGCGGCGAGCACTGCCCGCCGCAATGGTAAAAATACAGGATACGCCCGCCACTGTGGCGGGCGCATCCTAATTCCCCCCACGCGACCCCCGCCCTTATGGCAGGCGGTCCCTCGACCGGGAGTATGGCGGGCGGGAAAAGTCCACCCGCCATCCTAATTGGGGCCATAATTTCAACTACATAACATTCTAATTATATCCGACACTAAGTCAAACAAATAAAACACTAAACTGCCAAAACAAAACCCTACCTATCCCGAAAACGATCAAATAACGCCCTAACAAATAAGTTTACACTACTACTAACTTAACCCTGCCTTAAAACTAACTTACAGGTACATAAAACTAAACTCACACGGACAGACGAAAAGCAGCTCCCAACTGTGAGGATCCATCTTGCAAAATGACCTAAAAACGAAAAAGATAGATACAAAATTGAGAGAAAGTAACCAAAATGGCCATATAATTAAAATGAAAATATGACTACCTCCCCATGGACAACAATGGAAAATATTTAAAAAAATGTTTAACAATATATCTATAACTTTATATATAACAATATTTTTCCCAATGTTTAAAATAAAGATAGACAAATGAAAAATTTAAAATATACATTAACATTTATATTATTCCAAAAAACTATAAAATAATATTTAATGTTTATTAAAATATAGGTTTATTCCATACACTGTTAATGTAAAAATATTATACAAACATAAAAAAAATATATGTATTACTCAAACAAAGGGGTCCATTAGGATGTCGTGCGGTGGCACCACCGCGGAGCTGGCGGGGCGGAAAAACACCTTTTTCTGTCCACGAGCAGTGAAACACACGTCCGCCATATTAGTATAGCAAAACATAGATCATTTTCCGTCCGCCGCGGAGCGACATGCATCGCCATCAAAGTGCGCCCGCCACCACGGTGGTGTGAGCCAATGGAGACTTACCGCCGTGGGGAATGATGTCCGCACCGCTCCACAAATTAGGATGGCCCAAACAGGCAGACACACAGCAGCGGAGACACCGCCCAACCAGACACGGCGAAAAATCGATAGCGGAGCGCAATAGCACAGACCCGGTCGTCACCACCTGGTCATGAACGCCATGAACCCAGCCCTACATATGCATCCGGTCATGTACCTGCTACTGCCCTACCACCAACTGGGCCACCACGGACTACGCTGCAGGTACGCTAATACACAAATACAACACACAACACACAGGCTGACACAGGGTCCACCTCCACCACAGACACCCTGCTGGGGGTCACAACATATCCACAAGGGCACCCTTACATCACCGAACTGACAACAAGTCACCCCTCTGCATCTGGGACACACATGGACTGCGAACTAGCAGCAACGTCACGCTCCTGGTCACGTCACCGCAGGGTCCGGTCAACACATGCGCACAATGCCCAAGGCAAGGCCGCAACAAGACATGGGCAGGGCACAGACACCACAGGGACACACCACCCCCAACTACACATCAACACACCCAAGCAAGTCACAGGCCAGGCGCCCATCCTGGGCTCCACAATGCACAGCAACAAGCACAGGAACAAGCAAGCACAATACACACCCTGCACCACAATACAGACAACTAGGGAGACAGCCACTGCAGCAGTGGCTGACAAGGAACACACAACACCTGTGCCTCACACACTGAAGACTGACAATACTTCACAGCACATACTCACACAAACAAACACACACCCTTGCTGTATGCACAAACATAACACACACACAGAGGATAGCCTGAACAGATGCCTGCACAAAACTACACACAAACACCACAGGAACACACACACAACCCCAACAGAAGCTGACATACATTGCCAGCCAAACTGTGGAAAGGTAATGGGAGTACAAACACAACACCATTGCACAACATCATCACTCACCAACAAAACACACACAACATACCACAAATCACACATAAATGGCACCTGCACAGAACTACACTGCCATATCAAACAAACCACACATGCACATGCAAGAACACATCTAAAAAAAACACAGGACATCAGGGGACGCACATCAGGCAATGCCAAGCCCACATACCCACAACACTGTATGCACAGCAGGCAGTGTGTGCACAACAAGCACAACAGCTACACACAGATATGACTGACACAACCTCAACACACACACCACAAAATCAGCACAGCACAAAAACAACAGCACACCCAGGAAGTGAAGATACACCACAGCCAACACACAGACACCCAACACAACAGCAACAGGATGCACCACTCTGGGATACAAGAGCACAACCAGCTACACCATAGCACTGGGCAGCACACACTGCTCAAGTGCACAAGGGCAATCCACACTGATGAATAGCACAAGAACATCACACATAAAACAATTAGGCCATGTCCGGAGTGGAACAGCACTCTTGGCCCAAAAACTGCACCACAAGGCACGGTCTCACAAATGAAGGGGTTGGGAGGCACATCCACGTGTAAACAAAGGGGACAGTGGACATCAAAATCAACTGATTTGCATGTCGCCATTAAACATGTAAGGTGTGTACCATACACAAATAGAGGGAATGCAGAGCCACAATGGCTAGGCACAAGTGGCACACATAGGGGATGGCATCACACCACACAACATGCCATACAGGAGGAGAAAAGGCACCAAGTGCCTGCAGTGTAAGAGAAAGTCACAGACAATGCCAGTGAGGAGCCACACAGTCCACACAAACATACACAACACACATCGATGATCAAACAAACACAACACTGATGTGCAAGTCACACACTCTGCACACTCATAAGTGACAAAAACAACTATGAGGAGTCACATAGAACTGCATGGACACATCAACACACTGCACCGTGCATAACAGACAACTCACACAAGTGCACACAATCATTTACACAGGGCAGGACAATCCCAGCAACAGGCACATGCCTCCTGGCTAACACATGTGTGGCTATCACAATCCAGGGGCACACACATCCACACCCACTACAAAGTCGCACCCTTCACACTGCACACCTCCTCACCACCCAAGAGCACACATCTCATGTATGCCAGGGGACCAGGACTAAGGGCCAACACAGGATGACCATACACGTACACAGCTGGGCACATATACATGAATAACACACATACATCATGACAGTGCCCAGCCTGCATGCAAACCTGTACACAGCATCACACCATGTGCTGGCAGTCTACCCCAACCTGACATGGCAACAACGTAGCCAACAACACAAAACCACTCAAAATAGAACTGCATGACAGGTAAAAGAGCCAACACAGATAACACAAGTATCAGTGTCAGAATGGACTGAAAGACCCTGTTACCCCTGTTCAAAAATGTGATGCGGCCAAAGAGCTTGCCAATGTTGAAGTGACACAAAGAGCATGGGGCACAGGCTACCAAATGCACCCACAAACATATCTTAAATCAGCAGGTACACTGACAAAACAGACCACAGGAGTAACTGTATTTATTCACAAATTGCACAGATGTGATAGTTGAACAGCTGTACACAAGATCAAGGTACAAAATGCTGAACAAATGCAAGATATCCTGCACAAGCAAACTGTAAACAGGAGTGCCAGTGTCCATGGCAGAGGGGAGACTCCAACACAGCAGAGCAACAGGGCCAGTGGGCCAGTGTCCAGGGCAGGTGCCCAGCAAGAACATGAGAGGCTGCACAGGGGAGACTCCAACACAGCAGAGCAACAGGGCCAGTGGCCAGGGCAGGTGGCCCAGCAAGTACATGAGAGGCTGCACAGGCGAGACTCCAACACAGCAGAGCAACAGGGTCAGTGTCCATGGCACAGGGGAGAGTACAACACAGCAGAGCAACAGGGCCAGTGTCCATGGCACAGGGGAAGAGTACAACACAGCAAAGCAACAGGGCCAGTGTCCATGGCACAGGGGAGGCTCCAACACAGCAGAGCAACAGGGCCAGTGTCCAGGGCAGGTGTCCCAGCAAGTACATGAGAGGCTGCACAGGGGAGACTCCAACACAGTAAAGCAACAGGGCCAGTGTCCATGGTACAGGGGAGAGTACAACACAGCAGAGCAACAGGGCCAGTGTCCATGTTACAGGGGAGACTCCAACACAGCAGAGCAGCAGGGCCAGTGTCCACGGCAGGTGGCACAGCAAGTACATGAGAGGCTGCACAGGGGAGAGTACAACACAGCAGAGCAACAGGACCAGTGTCCATGGCATAGGGGAGACTCCAACACAGCAGAGCAACAGGGCCAGTGTCCATGGCACAGGGGAGACTCCAACACAGCAGAGCAACAGGGCCATTTTCCAGGGCAGGTGGCCCAGCAAGTACATGAGAGGCTGCACAGGGGCAACTCCAACACAGCAGAGCAACAGGGCCAGTGACCATGTCACAGGGGAGACTCCAACACAGCAGACCAACAGGGCCAGTGTCCATGGCACAGGGGAGACTCCAACACAGCAGAGCAACAGGGCCAGTGTCCATGGCACATGGGAGAGCAGAACACAGCAGAGCAACAGGGCCAGTGTCCATGGCACACGGGAGACTCAAACCCAGCAGAGCAACAGGGCCAGTGTCCAGGGCAGGTAGCCCAGCAAGTACATGAGAGGCTGCACAGGCAAGGGGAGAGCTGCAGTGACTGACAAGGCCAGTGGGCATGGCAAAGTACAGAGTCAATACATGAGAAGCTGCACAGGCAAGGGGAGAGCAGCAGTGAATGACAAGGCCAGTGGCCAGGGAGAAGTGCAGAGTCAGGGCATGAGAAGCTGCACAGGCAAGGCCAGAACAGCAGCGAATGACAAGGCCAGTGGGCATGGCAAAGTGCAGAGTCAGGACATGAGAAGCTGCACTGTGAGTGTGTTTGGCTTTACCCGTCCATGGCCACAACACAACCAGGGGCAAACAATGGTCAGGACTAGCACACCTCTATGAGAGACAGGTGTATGAGGGGGAATGCCAATCACATCTGTGCCCTCCTTTGCCCCTTTGCCAGGGGTCCCACCTACAGTGCCCTCCTTTGCCCCTTTGCCAGGTGTCCCATCTACAGTGCCCTCCTTTGCCCCCTTGCCAGGTGTCCCACCTACAGTGCCCTCCTTTGCCCCTTTGCCAGGTGTCCCACCTACAGTGCCCTCCTCCACCTGCTTCACTGGGCTTGGAATTGGAGTTGATGTGGTGAGGGGATGTAGCCCTGTGCCCTTCCTAGGTGTACCCTTGCTATACTACACCTCCTCAGTGGGCACAGACACTGCACGCCTAGCTCTGCATGAACTTTTAAGGTCAGGAGAGTCCTTTGCTGTAGATGCCTCAGAGGTTTGTGAGGCTGATGTCAGCCTCGTTGCTTTTTCAGCCTTGCTCTTCCCTGACGGGCTCTTGTCCTTGCATTCTGGGGTGGCTCTCCTCTTCTGGGGGATGGTGTCTGTGGGCGGAACCGCTTGGGTTGTGTCTGCTGTGTGCTCCTTGTGCTGTATCGTGTCTGTGATGCATGAGAACCGTGGTCACTGTCCTCTGATGTGGCCACTGACTGGGGGGTGGACAAAGGCACCTGAGCATGAATGGGAGCATGTGCTTGTTGAAGGGCAGACGTTACTGCGGATCAAAAAGACTGGACTGTACGGTGGAGCCCACCCACGTCAGAGTGTATGCCCTCCATGTAGGCAACCACCTGCCCTAATTTCTTGCCACGGTCACTGAAGGCATTGAGCAGGGCAGTCTGGCTCACACAAAGCTGGCGCAGGAGCTCTACACACTCTGCACTGAGGGCAGCAGGGGGGACAGGTGCAGGATCAGTGGTGCCAGGTGTGAATGTAACTCGTCCCTTCTTATGGACACGGGCAGCACCAGAGGAACTGGTGAGGCCGGGCACTGTCCATTGAGTGGTAGATGATGTAGCAGACTCCCCATCCCCTGTGCCTGACAACATGGATGCATCACCACTCGCATCAGATGATGTAGTACTCTGTGTCTCAGCCACAGATTCCTCTTGCATACTCCTGTCCCCTTCAGATGCGCTGGTGAGCTCTGTGTCACTGGCCTCCGGTGCAGCTGTAGTGCTATTCTAGCCACCACTGGTTTCTGGCTCCTGTTCCTCCGTGCCCACTGGCAATTCTGTATGAGAGAGAGCTGCAGGGTTGTACAAATGACATCATCAGGACAAAGCAAATTAAACCATGCATACAGGGGATGCCCAAATCAACATGCTGACCACCACACCCTGCATACACATTGCAGCAACACACTACATACACCACAACAGTCCCTGCAACACTGACTACCTGCCATGACTGAGCCATCTTTAGGCCACACAGCCCAACACCTTGCCCGCGGATGAAGTGTACCACACACAACTTGACATTCCCACACCTATCATGTCCCAACACTCATTGCCACTGACAGGCCTTCAGGGAACCTGATGGGAGTACACACACACCTATTAGGACATGACAGTCCACAATGCTAAGTAGGCCATACCAAGCACCATGTGGTACTCTGGGGCACCTTGTTGTCAGACGTGTGACCCTCAACAATCATGGTGCATGCAAAGTCGGACTACATGGACTCACACTCAGATAGTGGATCCTTATGTTAACCCCCGTAATACATTTCCCACACCATCACAATGCAGAATGACCATGTGGATCCCAAAACATCTGGCTATGATAAAGCACAGCAGGGATGATCAGCCTTGTAAGAGCTGTTTGGCACAATGCCTGACACTAGCACACATCCCTGTAGCCACTCACATGACACATCACTGCACCACCCCGCAAACATAACATGGCTCACCGCTGCCACTGGCTCTGTCCACATGCATCCACTCCCAGGCAATGTCACCCTCCCCAAATACTCACCCCTGCCTTGCTGGCGATGCTCCTTCAGACGTGCATCCAACTCCGGATTACTCACTGCTGATATGCGGCCCATCAGTGGAGTCATGTTGCACCGTGCCAGACGCCCAGTGCATGGTTACTGTGCCAGCACCTCGTCCACTAGCACCTCCAGCTCCTCGCTTGTGAATGGACTGGCACAAATCTTCTCAGTTCTTGCCATCCCTGTGTGACATGGAACATCTGTGGTTGAAGTGAGTGGTGACGAGTCCCAGGCAGCAGGCACTTCTGGCAGCAGCAGGAGTGGGCCCCAGGCAGCAGCAGCAGAGGGTCCCAGGCAGCAGCAGGAGAGGGTCCCAGGCAGCAGCAAAAGAGGGTCCCAAGCAGCAGCAGGAGAGGGTCCCAGGCAGCAGGCACTTCTGGCAGCAGCAGGAGAGGGTCCCAGGCAGCAGCAGAGGGTCCCAGGGAGCAGCAGCAGAGGGTCCCAGCCACCAGCAGCAGAGGGTCCTAGGCAGCAGCAGGAGAGGGTCCCAGGCAGCAGGCACTTCTGGCAGCAGCAGGAGAGGGTCCCAGGCAGCAGGCTCTGTGAGCAGTGGAAATGTGTTGCTCTCTCCCACAGATTTATAGCCCCCTGGGTTCGTTTGTGAGGTGCGAAACTGCAATTATTGGTTGTGCAGGACTGCCTCATTCAAAATCATCCAATGACCGCATCCGCGGTGGCGGAGCACGCCTTCCGCGATTTTCAAACCTGCATCATGCCACCGCGATCATCGCTCCCATTGGCTGTAGGCAATGCTCCATGGCTGTGATGCACCGCAGGGGCCAGGCTGCTCTACCGCGATGTTGCATCGTTCAAACGCATCCAATGACCGGATCCGCGGCGGCGGAGCATGCCTTTCGCGATTTTCAAACCTTCATCATGCCACCGCAATCATCGCTCTATTAGCTGTAGGCACTGCTCCATGGCGGTGATGCACCGCAGGGGACCGGGGTGCTCTTGATGTGCGCCCGCTTCACATGATGCATTGAGGTGTGACAGGTACAGCAGATGTGTGTGAGGCATTCATGGTCATCTTACACACTTTTGTGGATGGTACGGGATGTGGCGTGCACATGTGGAATGTTGTGTTCAGGAACTGTGCATTAGCATTCACATTCTGTTATGTTTGTGGCACCTGTGTATTGAAAATGGATTGCTGTGTCCTCTATGTGTCCTCTATGTGTCTCAAATTTAAACACATGTAACCTTGTGTGCCACGCAGCTCTCATGTAATGTTAAGGTTTTGCAAGACATGCTTAGCGGTATGTGCTGAGTCCACCTCATGATGGTTGTCATTGACGTGTGTCCATGTACATCTCAACTAGGAGGCGGCCAAATCTCATACGTCACCTGACAGTGCTGGGGGACATGGAGGATATAGCGCTCATCTGAAAATTCCGCCTCGACAGAGTGACCATGAAGACCCTTTGTGATCATTTGGAGCCCCACCTGCAGCCTCATCGCTACTACCCATCAGCCTACACACCCAAATACAAAGTGATGGCAGCCCTCCACTTTTTTGCAACTGGTTCCTTCCAGGAGACCGTGGCCGGCGCTGCAGGGATGCCGCAACCCATGTTCAGCATGGTGCTGAGGCAAGTTCTTGCAGCCATGATGAGATATAAGGATCGTTACATACATTTCCCCAGGGGAGCAGAATTGCCAGGTGTGAAGGGTGACTTCTATGCCCTTGGGCACATCCCCCGTGTTGTTGGTGCCATCGATTGCACCCATGTCGGTCTGGTGGCACCACAGGCCACTGAGCATATTTTTAGGAATCGCAAACATTACAATTCTATAAATGTGCAGGTGGTGTGCCTTGTGAACATGACAATTTCACATGTGTGTACAAGATTCCCCGGATCTGCCCATGATTCATACATCATGAGTAACAGCATGGTGCCCCGGATGATGGCTAACCTGCATCCCGATCGTGCTTGGAATGTGGGTGAGTATGCCCACTGATATGGCGTGCTGTGTGTTTATGACCTATTACACAAGACAATGGTCCCTATTTGTGGAAAGAATAATATGCACAACCAATAATCATAAAATTGTGTTATGTCTTTTGTCCAGCCGGACAAGACATTTATTTATAGCTTTCTAGTTGTTAAAACAAGGTGTATGAACAATTAGATAACAAGTGGGCACAGCCGTGACACACAACATTCAGGACAAAACAACGAAAAGAATGACCAAAAGGGCAAAGCAAAAATCTGTCTGTGTACTTGTAGTCAGTGTTACAGACGCGAATTCTCATAACCACACCATTACATTTTACAATATCATATTATCATATTGCATAAGGGGTTTTAGGGTGTTTATGACCTGCTGCCCTCTGCCTGTGCAACATTGCAATGTGTGTTTGTCATTCCTAGGTGACTCTGCATATCCCAGTCGCCCATGGCTGTTGAGTCCACTGAAAAATTTCAGGACCCCCGCTGACGTCACAATGAGGCCCATGGCAGAACCCGACGTGTAATTAAGCGGACTTTTGGCCTACTCAAGTCAAGATTCCGCTGCCTTGACAGGACTGGAGGCGCACTGGCATACTCGCCTGGGAAGGTCTGCAAGATCGTTGCGGCATGCTGTATGCTGCACAATATGGCCATTCACAAGGGGATTCCCCTGCTCCTGGATGATGGAAGGAACCAAGGCCCCACCTGCCCAAGGACCTGAGTCCAGTGATGAGGACAGTGGAGAAAAGGAAGGAGTTGACATTCGTCAACAGTTCATCAACCGCTACTTCACTTGAAGGTGTGTAAAGATGTACGACTTGTACATTGTCTGTTGTGGTTGTTGTTGTTGTGCAGGGCTATCTGTGGATGGTACAGGCAGACACATGTTGAGTCACCTGTGTGTAGGAAAGGTGACATTGACGTTCCATAATTGGACGTATGCTGGACTCTATTTGTTCACACCTGCTGCACATAGTCTTGTATGCCTGTAGTCTCATGTGTATGTTTTGTGTAGTGTTATGTCTGTGATGCCACAATGACACCAGTGACTGTTGTTCTGTTGTGTCTCCCTAGGTGCTTCAGAATAATCCTGCCCTACATACTGTACATCATTTGGACACATCATGGACATTTTCAAAACTGCAAATATTGCACTAAATACGATACAGCACAAGATCTGGTGTGTCACGTTTTTTATTTGCAAAGTGGATTTGTGAGGGGTGCGGGAATATTTTCATGAAGGTGGTGAATGGGCAGTGATTTGACAGTCATGGTAGATGAGATGCAAGAGTAGACACCACATGGATGTGGTGGCCCAGTCCAACAGACAAGTGCCATTGCCAAGGCAGTGTGGGGAAGGAAGTCCAAACAGTCAATGCAGTGGGGAAGAGGGTTGCCATCAGGGGTGGCTCGGCGACTGGCATGTGGCTGGTGCTTTGCCTCCGGAAGCTCCCAGGCTCTTCTTTGGATGCCCCCTTGATCTTTTTGGTGGCGGGGGGCCTGCTGAATGGCCAGCGGCGTCTGAGGACTTGCCCCTCTCTGTTGTCGCAGGGGAGGATGGTGCACTGTCATCCTGCAGCACAACAGAAGTGGGCGGAGGTGTTGGTTGTGACGCAGGCCTGTCCCTCAGCAATGCCACTTTCTGGGCCATGAGGTCCCCCATTTGACCAATGCGTGTGTCGATGGACCTCATCTGCAGGGTGAGCTCACGTAAAAGTTCGTACGACTGGCCACTTTGTCCCTGGACCTGTTCATATGCACCGATGACTCTGGTGAAGTGGTCCAGGGATGGTGTGCCAACCTCCTGAGGTCTGAGGGGGACCCTGGCCCTCCCACCTGTCCTGCTGCCACAGACCTGTTGCCTCGCCAAGGTGGGTCCTCGCACACTCTCCCTGCCCTCCACAGTTGGTGTTGTGTCCTGGTCATCCCCTGGGACAGGGAGGGTGGTGGTGGTGGTGGTGGTGGCCGAGGTGGCAGCGGTGGAGGCACAGGCAGTGACTGCAGATGTCTGCTGTGCTGTTGTTGATACAGCAGACGTGGTGGTGGGAAGGATGGGGTCCTGGGACCTGTTTGGCCATGGCACACCAGATGGGCCGGCCTGGAGCTCATCGTCCAAACTGTCCTGGGAGTCAACATCTGAGAGTCCATGTACCGGGGGTGGAGACTGGCTCTGCTGGTCGTTGCTGTCCTCAGCAGCAAGATCTTCATTACCTGTGGATTAGATGGGAAATGGTCTGTGTAGGACAATGTGCAAGTATTCTGTTAGCTGCATGTCATCTGCTGTCTGTACACCACACAATTGAGACAACTTTTGTATTATTGTTACATGCAATACTGGCTGTTATTACATGGTGCATGAAAACATCAAATAATCAAACATGTCCTGTGTGGATGCATTGCATGCAATTGGTGCCGTGTGTAGTGTTGCAGGTCTCACAACCAGACACAGCCAGACCTGTGACGATGCCTACCTACCTGTTAGGTGAGGGTGGACAGTGCAATGGCTGACACATACTCCTGGGTGGGGGAGGGCTCCATGCAGCTGGAGTGTGGAACAGGGGGCATGTGGGAGTATTGATACAGGCCTCCCATCCCCAAACAGTCCTCCAATACAAGATGGCTACCTACCTGTAAGTCTGTATGGTGAACAGTACAATGGCTGACACCTGCTCCTGGGTGGGGGAGGCCTCCATGCTGCTGGGGTGTGGGACAGGGGGCATGCTGGGAGTAGTGATACAGGCCTCCCATCCCCAAACAGTCCTCCAATACAAGATGGCTACCTACCTGTAAGTCAGTTTGGTGAACAGTGCAATGGCTGACACATGATCCTGGGTGGGGGAGGCCTCCATGCTGCTGGGGTGTGGGACAGGGTGCATGCTGGGAGTGGTAGTGCAGGCCTCCCACCCCCCAAACATGACTCCCAGTGAGGATGGCTGCCTACCTGTTAGGTGAGGGTGGACAGTGCAATGGCTGACACATACTCCTGGGTGGGGGAGGGCTCCATGCAGCTGGAGTGTGGAACAGGGGGCATGTGGGAGTATTGATACAGGCCTCCCATCCCCAAACAGTCCTCCAATACAAGATGGCTACCTACCTGTAAGTCAGTTTGGTGAACAGTGCAATGGCTGACACATGCTCCTGGGTGGGGGAGGCCTCCATGCTGCTGGGGTGTGGGACAGGGTGCATGCTGGGAGTGGTTTGCACTCTTCCTGCATAGCGCTGCCTCCCCCAGAGGGTCCAGCCGATTTCAGGGCTGTTCGACCTGGTGGGAAGGGCGGAACTATTGCGGCGGCCATCTTGGGTAGGGCTATCCTTCCTTAGGGGCGAGAGTCACCGGTATAAAAAGAGTAAAAGGACTATAGCGTCAGATCACTGCTATTTTCGCCTGAGGCTTGAGCCGGGCGGTTATTCTTTTCTCTTGCTGCAATTTTAAAAACTTCTTATTGTTTGCACTTGCCCTTTGTGTCCTCTCCCCCCTGCACTAGCGCGCAGATTTAGCGCGACGTTTTGGTGTCTGCCGATTTTGGGTAGAGACATTATTTTAAATAACACTCACCATTCTAATATTGGTTTGCACTCTTCCTGCATAGCGCTGCCTCCCCCAGAGGGTCCAGCCGATTTCAGGGCTGTTCGACCTGGTGGCAAGGGCGGAACTATTGCGGCGGCCATCTTGGGTAGGGCTATCCTTCCTTAGGGGCGAGAGTCACCGGTTTAAAAAGAGTAAAAGGACTATAGCGTCAGATCACTGCTATTTTCGCCTGAGGCTTGAGCCGGGCGGTTATTCTTTTCTCTTGCTGCAATTTTAAAAACTTCTTATTGTTTGCACTTGCCCTTTGTGTCCTCTCCCCCCTGCACTAGCACGCGGATTTAGCGCGACGCTTTGGTGTCTTTGCCGATTTTGGGTAGAGACATTATTTTAAATAACACTCACCATTCTAATATTGGTTTGCACTCTTCCTGCATAGCGCTGCCTCCCCCAGAGGGTCCAGCCGATTTCAGGGCTGTTCGACCTGGTGGCAAGGGCGGAACTATTGCGGCGGCCATCTTGGGTAGGGCTATCCTTCCTTAGGGGCGAGAGTCACCGGTATATAAATAGACTACCATGATTCCGCGCAGCGGACGCGATCAGCGGACGCGCCGGACTCGCGCCGGAGTCAAGCCAGAGTCCAGCCCGTCTGCGCCCGTCTGCGCACGGGCCGGGCTCAGGGCTAAGAAACCTGCTGGGACCACTAAAGGGAACTACAGTAGACAGGAACTACTAGCCATAAAACCGAACTATGATTGTGACTTGCACAAATTAGACCCTTCGGATTGGACAGGTCCGGTGAGTTGCCATTATTGCCACAGCACATTCTCGTGGTCTCAGATATCCGCCCTCACTATATTTGCTGTTCCCACCCATGCCTTAAAGGCGGGTTTAATTAATGCTAGATCTCTTCCAAAACATGCCCAGCATATACACGACCTCTTAATCAACGACAACCTAGATTGTCTCTTTATTACAGAGACTTGGCTCAAACCCTGGTGCACTCCGGATTTGGTGCATGCCCTACCTTTAGTGTATGGAATCCAGAGGGCTGATAGAGGTAGTGACCAACGGGGGGGGGGAGTGGCCATTATACATAGAGATATCTTTGGTTGCTCGATGACAGAACTCCATGATTTAAAGGATGCGGAAGGGATGGGTTTTAGTCTTAAAATCCATGACAACTTCTCCTTTTCTGGGGCACTGATCTACCGCCCTCCCGGCACTTGTACAGGTTTTTTAGGGAGCCTTGGAGATGTGCTAAGTCCATTGATACTTAGATATTCTAATTTTACCATGCTGGGGGATATGAATATCTATCTGGAGTCCACAACTGAAGCATCCACTGCCTCCTTTAGAGAAATCATGGAGGTACTGGGTCTCAAAATTTGTGATACCCCAGCCACACACGAGGCGGGACACACGATTGACTGCATTGCTACCAACTTAGATATATTAACAACAGACCAGCTAAAACCCCAGATATGGACAGATCACGTACTTATACCTTTTACGATCGCACTCGAGACTGATGCCAAAAAAAAGCACACAGGTGAAAGCAACCAGGTCAGACAAGATGACTGGAAAGCTACTATGAAACATCCAGAATTAAGTATAATAGCTAGAGAATGCAGACCTAAGTTAATAGGATCCCCAAACCTAAACACTTTTAGGGAATGGATGACTGAACTAAAAAGTATGACCGGACAGGGAAGACGCAAGCCTAGACCTGGGAAAAAGAAGAGATCGGCCCCTTGGTTTGACCGAGAGCTCAAAAACAAACAGGGGGAGCTAAGACGGGCTGAACGTAGCTGGCGGAAAAATTACCTTAGCATAGAACGTAGCAAATATAAAATGATCAAGAGAGCGTACCACGCACAAATTAAACAGGCTAAAATAAAGTATTTCACGTCAGCCATAGTAACAGCCGATAGTAAACAGAAAGCGATTTTTAAAATCGTGAAGGATTTTAGTAAACCCAAATGCTTAATGCAGGACATTCCACCCTCACAAAGGCTTTGTGATTCTATCGCAGACTTTTTTGAACAGAAAGTTCTGGGTCTGACGAAAGATTTTGAGGCTCCTATTATGGGTCTAAGGCATGAGGACGAAAACACAAGGCAGGAAGCCACCCAGCTCACAGCTTTTCATACAATCAGTCTGGAGGAGACAAAACGTGCCATTCTGGCAACCAAGTCAGGATCACCATTCGATCCATGTCCCATAGGACTCTTACATCTTATTGCTGATATTGTTAGCCCAGATGTAAATGACATCATTAACAATTCACTGTCTACCGCCAATGTCCCCCCAGAGTGGAAACTGGCAGCAGTAAAACCTTTACAAAAAAAACAACTTCCCGACCCCACCACACTTTCAAATCTACGTCCAATTTCACTGCTCCCGGCACTGTGTAAAATCACTGAGTCGACAGCAAATAAGCAGTTGACAAGCTTCCTGGAAGATAATGAAGCATGGCACCCCAACCAAGCTGGCTTTAGGACTCAACACTCCACAGAATCGGCTCTCCTGTTTACTACTGAAACTATCCGCTCCGCTTTAGATCAAGGCAAGAAGGCCGTCCTGATATTATTAGACCTGTCGGCGGCCTTCGACACGGTCTCACATGCTATCTTAATAGACCGGCTAATAACATCTGGCATTAAAGGCATTGCCCTGGAGTGGATAAAAAATTTTCTTAGTGACAGGCGACAAGTGGTGACCTTGGGGGAATTCCGTTCCAGTGAGAAGTCACTGTCAACGGGAGTACCTCAAGGTTCCAGCCTGAGTCCGACATTATTTAATGTCTATACCGCGCCCCTGATACAGCTGATATCATCCTACGGCGTAGATGTAATAGCATACGCGGACGATACTCAACTGATCCTGGTAATGGACAAAGATAACCAGGTCTGGGAGGAAAAACTCAAATGTTGCTTAACTGCCACCTTTGAGTGGATGCGGGAAAACCACCTAAAATGTAACACAGGTAAAACCGAGATCATGCCTATAGGCCCAAAAAACGAGTTTATCCCCAGACTGTGGTGGCCTGAGGAGGCAGAAATACCACCCCATACCACCTCCTCGGCCCGTAACCTTGGGGTACAATTTGACGCCGATTTATCTTTTAAACATCAGGCATCAAAAGTGGCAGGTACTTGCTTTGGGGTGATAAAACTGCTCAGGAAGTTCTTTGACTTACTGCCCCTAGAAGCAAGGAAAACAGTCACCATTGCATTAGTTACATTTCGCATTGACTATTGCAACAGCTTGTATGCCGGTACCAACAAGGCGGTCACCCATAAACTTCAGATGGTACAGCATGCAGCAGCAAGGCTGGTTTTAAAATGGCCAAGGAAATCCTCAGCATCCAAAGCCCTCAATGTACTACACTGGCTGCCCATAACAAAAAGGGTCCTGTACAAAGTACTGACAATCACCTTTCGGGCTGTACACAACTCAGGCCCTTTATACCTAAAGAAAAAATTTGAAAGATATCGCCCAACTAGAGCACTACGGTCCTCAAATGCTAATCTACTGACCGTTCCAGGGTTCCGACTTAAAACCCGTGCGGGTAAATCCCTAGCGGTACTAGGTGCTAAAGCATGGAATGCCCTTCCCCCACCTTTAAGAGCACTGGACAAGGAATCTGAATTCCGCAAACAATTAAAAACCTGGATTTACAATCTTCCTGATATAACCGCCAGAGCACTAGTATGACTCCGGTCCTGGTCTCTTTAAGCAGTAAGGCAACTTCAACATCAGGTTGACCTCTCAATGGCGCCGAGATGCTCCTTGGAGCGATTGTTAGCGCGGTATAAATGGGCCCTACATTTACATTTACATTTACATTTACTGTTGGATGGGAGGGCCACTGCCAGTCTGGTTCGCCAGCTCCCAGTTCTTGCTCCTCTTCTCCTTGACAACCCTCTTGAGATCATGCCACCGCTTCATGATCTCCTTCTTGGAACGCGGAGTGGTCCCTACTGCATTGACCCTTTGGACTATCCTTTCCCACATTTGTGTCCTTGTGACTAATGGTGTCTGTTGGACCAGGCTACCAAACAGTTGTGGTTCCACTCTCACTATCTCATTGACCATGACTGTCAACTCACCCTCTGTGAATTTTGGCATTTTCTGTGCTGCCATGGTGGTTGGTGTTTGCAGTGTTTGTGGGTGCAGGTGTGTGTGTAGTGGGTGTGGTGTTGAGGTGTGAGGTGTGTTGTGTGCTGGGGAATTGTTGGTGCTGGTGTATTGGTGGTGGTGATGGTGGTGCTAGAAGTGGTGGTCGTGGTGTTTCTGTTGTGTTGTTTTACCTCTCCTGTCAGATGTGGTGTTTGGCCTTCTCTTCTGGAGTGTTGCAAAGGAGTGTGGTCAGTAGAGGGACTGTATTTATACTCAGCTGTGTGGGGGTGACCAATTGGGCCTTTTCTGTGAGGTGTATTGTGGGAGTTGTCCTGTGAATTGTATTTTTTTTTTTGCATTTGTTTTATCATTGATATGTGTTTTGTGTATTTGTGGGGCATGGCTACTTTGATTTGTGCTCAGTTAGGCATCGTTGCGGTGTTTTGGCTTCGTCCGCCATGTTTTTCAAGTACCGTCCGCTGCTGTGGCTATGCTGTAGCTCTTCCGCTGCCTCTCCCATTCACTGCAGTGTGCGACCGCGGCGGTCGGAAACAGCGGTTCGTACCGCGGGAGCATCGGAGAAATCCTAATTTCCCGTGCGGTGTCACCGCTATGCTTGCGGCGGGGTGTAGCTTTTCTGCTGCTTTTCCGACCGAAGTGGTCGGTTTTGGGTCGTCACCGCCCGCGTTGGGCGGTTTTTGTTAGCCCGCTACCGCCGCGGTCGGTCTTTTTTGGCAGTTGATCCTAATTTGACCGTCGGTTTATCCGCGGTGCCGGCGGGCGGTTGTTTTCCACCTCCATGGCGGTCGGGGTGATTTTCCGACCGCTTTCCTAATGGGGCCCATAGTATGTAACAATAAATTATTTAACATGTTAAATATTATTTAATAAAAAGTAATATTCAATATATACTAAGTGATAAAATATAATCTTATAAAATTTAAAATATATATGTTTTCAAACTAACAAAATTGAAAGAAAGTAACCAAAATGGCCGCATAATTAAAATGAAAATATGACTAACTGCCCATAGACAACAATGGAAAATATTTTAAAAAATGTTTCAAAATATATCTATAACTTTATATATAACAATGTTTTTCCCAATGTTTAAAATAAACATAGACAAATGAAAAATGTAAAATATACATTAACTATTATATTATCCCAAAAAACTATAAAATAATATTTAGGGGCCGATTCCGATCCGGTAAAATCCCCCACGAATCGCAGTACGGCCCGTTTTTCCCATACGATTCGTACACCTACACCGTCCCCGTACGTACGATGAAGTACAATCCTAACGCAAAGCATTTCAACATACGATTCGTAACAAACACCATACGAACTAAAAATACATACAATTCATATCCGGGTCACGCAGTACGCGCAGTCCGTCCGTAAACAGGCATCAGTTTACGGCACAACAAGTACGATTCGTCTTGGCGACACTCCGTACGACCCTCTTGCTATGGGAGTTGAAAACTACCGTAAAAAAAGAGTCCGGTCCAAACCGCACCCCGGTACGCCACAGACATGCCATGAACCCCATCGACCGTATCATCCCAGTCCTGTACGCCTACGACCCGGTGCACAGAAACCGACGACGGCGCAGACGGTGAGTACAACATACTGCAACAACGGAGGTGTACATGTACGGTGCATCACACGCTCGCGTATATCACCATTGCAATAGTGATACGAGCCGCACACACGCCATTTATGTTGGGGTACGGTGCTGACATCTGAGGGGGGTGTGGATATGACTCCCAGCAGTGCCCAGACATAGGAGAAGGTGGGCAGAGGACTCCCAGCAGTGCCCAGACATAGGAGGGGGGTGTGCAGAGGACTCCCAGCAGTGCCCAGACATGACAGGGGTGGGTGCAGCGGATTCCCAGCAGTGCCCAGACATAGGAGGGAGATGTGGATATGACTCCCAGCAGTGCCCAGACATAGGAGGGGGTAGTGGATATGACTCCCAGCAGTGCCCAGACATAGGAGGGGTATGTGGATATGACTCCCAGCAGTGCTCAGACATGACAGGGGTGGGTGGATATGACTCCCAGCAGTGCCCAGACATAGGAGGGGGTGTGGATTTGACTCCCAGCAGAGCTCAGACATAGGAGGGGGTGTGGATATGACTCCCAGCAGTGCCCTGACATAGGAGGGGGTGTGGATATGACTCCCAACAGTGCCCAGACATGACAGGGGTGGGTGGATATGACTCCCAGCAGTGCCCAGACATGACGGGTGGGTGCAGAGGACTCCCAGCAGTGCCAAGACATAGGAGGGGGGTGTGGATATGACTCCCAGCAGTGCCCAGACATAGGAGGGGGGTGTGCAGAGGACTCAAAACAGTGCCCAGACATAGGAGGGGTGTGGATATGACTCCCATCAGTGCCCAGACATGACAGGGGTGAGTGCAGAGGACTCCTAGCAGTGCCCAGACATGACAAGGGTGGGTGGATATGACTCCCAGCAGTGCCCAGACATAGGAGGGGGGTGTGCAGAGGACTCCCAGCAGTGCCCAGACATGACAGGGGTGGGTGCAGAGGACTCCCAGCAGTGCCCGGACATAGGAGGGGGGTGTGGATATGACTCCCAGCAGTGCCCAGACATGACAGGGGTGGGTGCACAGGACACCAAGCAGTGCCCAGACACAGGAGGGGGTGTGGATATGAGTCCCAGCAGTGCCCAGGCATTGGAGGGGGATGTGGATATGACTCCCAGCAGTGCCCAGACATGACAGGGGTGGGTGGAGAGGACTCCCAGCAGTGCCCAGACATAGGAGGGGGGTGTGCACAGGACTCCCAGCAGAGCCCAGACATGACAGGGGTGGGTGGATAAGAATCCCAGCAGTGCCCAGACATGACAGGGGTGGGTGGATATGACTCCTAGCAGTGCCCAGACATGACAGGGGTGGGTGCAGAGGACTCACAGCAGTGCCCAGACATAGGAGGGGGTGTGGATATGACTCCTAGCAGTGCCCAGACATAGGAGGGGGGTGTGGATATGACTCCCAGCAGTGCCCAGACAAGACAGGGGTGGGTGGATATGACTCCCAGCAGTGCCCAGACATGACAGGGGTGGGTGCAGAGGACTCCCAGCAGTGCCCAGACATAGGAGGGGATTGTGGATATGACTCCCAGCAGTGCCCAGACATGACAGGGGTGGGTGGATATGACTCCCAGCAGTGCCCAGACATGACAGGGGTGGGTGCAGAGGACTCACAGCAGTGCCCAGACATAGGAGGGGGTGTGGATATAACTCCCAGCAGTGCCCAGACATAGGAAGGGGTGTGGATATGACTCCCAGCAGTGCCCATACATGACAGGGGTGGGTGGATATGACTCCCAGCAGTGCCCAGACATGACAGGGGTGGGTGCAGAGGACTCACAGCAGTGCCCAGACATAGGAGGGGGTGTGGATATGACTCCCAGCAGTGCCCAGACATAGGAGGGGGTGTGGATATGGCTCCCAGCAGTGCCCAGACATAGGAGGGGGTGTGGATATGACTCCCAGCAGTGCCCAGACATAGGAGGCGTGTGGATATGACTCCCAGCAGTGCCCAGACATGACAGGGGTGGGTGGATATGACTCCCAGCAGTGCCCAGACAGTATGGTGTGGGTGCCCAGGACCACCAGCTGTGCTCAGTGAAGGGGGGGATTATTATTATCATACAACAACTACTTGTGTGTATGTTCACATCCCTAACCTATGACAGTCCTGATAGTGCCATAGCAACACATCACTTACAGCAGTGTTCCACTCGATGGAGGTCTAATACCTGTCACACACTGCGTGACGCACCACATGTGGGTGTGATGTCAGTTCACAAATGCTGATCCACCCATGGAGGTTGCAGGCAACCTACGCACACTACCATCATGACTCAATAGTGTATAGTCATGTAACAGCCCAACAAACAAATAGACCAAAAAGGATAAACACACTGTCATGTAGATCCCGGCCCTGATATGAATGTACAGGTGGTGAAACATGTACTGTTTCATGGAAGGAACAGGGTTGAAACACCTTAGATACAAATCAATAAATTGGGAGTTGTGTGCCCAAATTCCCTGCATTACAAATCCAAACATAAGGATAAGGCTGTGATCACATATAACTGCATAGTGTGAACAAGGCAGATGGTGTCCATGATGGCATTTATACATACTACAAACACAACTACAGTGAGTAGCATGGATGGCACAGACCAATGAGCACAACTCATCTGTGAGCAGGCATGGCCATTGCCGAAGGGAATGTCCAAAAAAAAGGAACTCTGCATAAAAGTAACCACAACAATTGTGCAACTGTCTGTAGTGAAGATCTCATGTGTCACTGAGGAAGGGACATTCTTTCGGACTATGTCTGTATGCAAACTGCACACACACTAATCAATATAATTTGCTGCAACATTGGGATGGCACATAGATACCATGGTCCACCTCATTACCATCAGAAAATAGACATCTTTCACAATTCCAAAACATTTATATGACACCAACTCCTAGGCACACAGCACCTAAAGCAAGTAACTGAAATGCAATAGTTCAGAATGAAAAATAAAATGCTTTATTCAGCTCCAAAATTAAAATGAGTAAATAAATGAGTCCAGGCTCAAAGAAGGCCAATGGCCAGTCCAAAATACTGTCCATTACAGTGGTGACGTTGTGGAGGTTGTCACCCCCAAACTTGCCTGCACATGGTGGATTTAGAGGTCTGTGGACCCATGGGGGGCATCATCTGGGTCAGTGGCCGGCACCGCAGGGACATGAGAGGAAAGGGTAGGTGTAGTGGGTGCAGATGGGGAGGATTCCTCCACAGTGTCTGGTGCAGGGTAAAAGGTTGAAAGATATTCTGCGCTGCACACTGCTGCCAGTTCGGACAGGCTACCACCTGACCCCGGGGACACAATGGGAGTGGAGGTAGATGGTTGTGAGTCAGGTGTAGTGTGTCTGTGGCTGCGTGACTGCCGTCTGTCCCCAGTCCCTGTGGGTGTGCCTACATCCCCATGAGATTGTGTGCCTGGAGAACTGCGCTTAGACTTCAGTGGTGGTGTGCTGGGTGTTCCTGTTGGTGTGCATGCCCTTGTGTGTCTGCATGTTCTTTGGACAGGTATGGGAGAGTGGGATGTGGATGGGTCTGAAGGAGGGGGGGAAGGAACGCTGCAGGAGGGCAACTGCTGCCGTCAGTGTTGAGTCTATGGACGACATACTCCGACGTTGGTCAGACATGTTAGCTGACATGCCCTCCATGAATGAAAACAACTGTATCAGTATTGTAGTGTGGCCATGGAGGACAGTCAGCATTGATGTCTGACCAACAAGAATCTGCCGGAGTAGGTCCACAGACTCGGCAGTGAGGGCAGCAGGGGAGACAGGGGCAGGGGCTGCGGTGCCGGGGACGAAGGAGATATGTGGGGCAGCACGGACAGAAGGGACACTAGCAACTGGGAGGGTGGAGATGGGTCTGGAGGAGGTGGGGACAGACACAGAGATGGAAGAAGGTGTCGCCGCCTATTCCCCCTCCACCAGGGAGTCAGATGACGATCTGTCCACATTATATGAAATGTCGCCTTTAAAAGGTACGGACGGTTGACTCCCCTCACCCTCCATGCCACTAGCTTCCTCCAACTCCTCAGCTCTGGTGGCACTGCGGCTGGGTCCCTCCTCCTGGTCCGTGCTCATGTCTCCTCCTTCTGGCTCGGTTGAGGATGCTGTGGGCAAGGAGAAGAAATAAAAATGCATCAGTCACCTGTACACATATGACACATGAGCACAAAATCAGTTGGTCACATAGCAAATCATGGCATGCATCATGAGTAACAGCCAGATAGCTCTGCACATATTTGAGACTAGTACTGACCAGTTGGTATTGACACAAGGCTAGTTGGACACAAGGATACCATGAACACACCAGGCCCCAACTTCAATGCGAGTTACACTTAGAAGATTCTGTTGGTTTTCATGATAGCAGACCCATACAATGAAGTGATGGCACTTAAAGTTCACTAATAAAAACACATTTGTGGCGGCCGTCAGGGCAAACTAACCCACCTCACTCCCCAAGGTGACACCACACTCAGAGCCCTGTAAGTACATTTGGTTGATCAAAAATTTAAGAAATAGTGTACATCTTGTGACTAGCAATACTTCACACATTCAACATGTATTGAATGTGTACATTCTCAAACTTGTGAAGAGAACACGTATGTGCCTGCATGAAAGGACACTCACAAGGAAATGCACCCAATAAACATAGACACATTCACTGAAACAGCTGGCACCGGGTCAGATGAAACACTGGTAGGAATAAATGGCGTTGCAGATTTGCCATATACATGGCCCAACGGAGGTCTTGATGGCTTGACACCCATTAGTCTGTACAATTGAGAACAAAGCAGTTGCAAGACCCCAAAACCACTGTGTGGACATGTATATGGAGATCAACACACAACCTTAATCACTAACACTGGGCTCATTCAAAGCAGCCAGCTTGTAACACAAAATTTGCTAATGTTGTTTTGTGTGCACTACCTTGTGAGGCAACTATCATGCAGGCACATAAGTGTAACTAACACAAATCGTCATATGTACACATTCAAAACATAAAGAAATAATTACTACATTTTGGGAGTAACAACAAGAAAAACTGGGGGTCTATATAAGAGCTAACAGAAGCTCCAAACAGCTAGGAACCCCTAACAAAGTGAGTCAAAGCATGTAGTACTAAAGAGTGTATCTAAACATATAAGTAACAGGAAATCTAATCAACAGAAATGGTAAACAACCTTTACAACGAAACTTTTACAACGCACTACCATTACAACGCGGTCATTACAACGCAACCCATTACAACGCATTGCGCTGGGGGCGCTCTAGGATAGGGAATAGGTTAATTTACTATCCAATAACCTTCCCTAGTGTCCACGGGGACTGGAGTTGGAATAGTAAATTAAACTAATCACTATCCAACACCCAAAAGCACTATGCGTTGTAATGGATTGCGATGTAAAAACCACGTTTTAAAGGCAGGCGTTGTAATAGCCTGCGTTGTAACGTCATACATCCAACAGTAACACATTTGATTGTTTGTGAGACCCATTCAGAAAAACATTGAATTCCCATCAAAATTTTTGTAAAGATCAAATATTCTCATATGGTCATCCAAAATGGGAAGGTCTGTCTTTTGATCATCGAGACCTTTCCATAGCCCACTCTGAGTTGGGTCACGCCCACAATCACTTTCTCGACCATGAACTTGAAGTTTTGATGGGACCATGTGCAGTGCAAAACAAAAATATGTGGTGACTTAAAATAGGGTAAAGAGTCAAAAGAACAACTTTAATGAGTATTGCCCTTTCCCTAACTAAAAACAAGAACAGTGCAAAGGAAGCAGTTTTCACATATAACTGCAAAAAGGGGCCAACATGTTTCAGCCGACTTGGAAAGGGATCCCACGGCTTCCTTCAGGGCCTCTGTTCTAAGCGTTTGCTACTGCGTGATTACGTAATAAGTAAAGAAAAATCAAGTTAAATAAAGGATATACGTGAACAGTCCATGTTCCTATTCCTCTGTATCAACTGGTGTGTCTCAAAAGTTGTTCTTTTGACTCTTTACCCTATTTTAAGTGTTAACATTTTCCAGAGCACTACGTTGGTACGTCATCAGTGCAACATTCCAGGGATAATGGAAATTGAAAGTTAACATGAAGTTACCAAGAATGCTTGCAAATCATTGTTCTTCACCGGCACTGATGTAGCGACATGACAGTGACATTTCATAGTGGCTAAAGGGGCAATGCATCCATACAAACAAACTCACTGGACTGTTGTCAGAGCATGTGGGACATACACTGGCCCACACCTTCACAACATGTCATTATGTAAACCAAACTGTACTGTCCCACAACATAAATGTGATGAGGCAGACACATCCTGCCGCACACAGTGATGGTGCAATTCCACACAGAGCATTGGTTGTGATGTCACACGCAATGTAAACTGTGACATCCGCAATGTGTCTGGCTCAAGGTTTAAACACATTGATGCATTTACCAGAGTAAACAGTCAACAACAGATGACTGACAAGAAGGGTGACTGTCCAGTCATGTTAGTGTTGCAACATGCATCTTGATACATGTTTATGACACATGTGTGTATGCTTCTACAACATGCACAGAAACAGTTCCCACACATTCCCAAAAAATACCGACGCAAAAAAGCCTGTTTAGCTATCTTACCCAAACTGACATTTCCACATGTCTGTGCATGGAACACTGATTCGACACACGTTGCAATCATCAGGATGAATAGCAGGAGTACCAAGATGACACGAACAGACAACAGGCAGAGCAACCTGGGAATGACAGGCACACAAGGGTACACATGAAAAATATTTCCATACAGACATGGTCATGTGAAACAAATCACAATGTAGTACACCTGTACATTCTGAATTCACTCATTGCACATATGTGTGTGTCATGACATCATCACTTGTGTGATACATCACAAAAACATCAAAGAGACTTTGGACACAGTCAGCTGGACACACAGTATGCAACACATGCCACTCAATGCCACTCGGTCGCACACAAATGCTCAGTGACTCACCATTAAGAGAAGAAGTTGCGTATGAGCCGACTCCGGATATCATCCTCTTCCTCCTCATCACTTTCATCGTGGCCAAGGCCGGTATCCTCAAAGGGTGGATGTTCTAGCTCGTAATGATCCAGGTAGAGTGGCACGGCCTTCTCAACTGCCATGTTGTGCACCATGCAGCAAGCGATGAAGATGTTACACACCTTGACCGGGGCGTAGGGGAGGGAACCGCCGGTCTTATCAACGCACCGGAATCGGCTCTTCAGGAGTCCAAACGTACGCTCTATCACTCGCCTGGTCTGTCCTGTCCTTGTGCATTGTTGTACCGCTGGTCTGCAGCTGTTCTTGGGTTGCAGAGCGGTGTCATGAGCAACGGCATTTTGGTATATTCTGCATCTCCTGCAAATATACACCATGTCATAATTTGGGGAATGCCATTCTGTCAGAGCAAACAAGAAATGAAACATACAGGACAAACTGAGTATACCCACCTACAAGGCATGCCTGATCGTTGCGCAGCTGCAGCATCATCTGTGGTACCCTGCTACGCCTCATGATGAAAGCATCATGGCACGATCCTGGAAAACGTGCACAAACATGGGAAATCAGCATGTTAGCAAGACACACCACCAGGCATTTATTGAGTGGTAATGTTTCCTATTGTGGTAGGCCTGCTCCTGAGCCTGTGGTGGCACCAAAGCCACATGTGTACCATCAATGGCCCCAATGACATGTGGCATCTCTCCCAGGGCATAGAATTCACCCTTTACATCTGTTAACTCTTCAGGTTGAGGAAATTTGATGAATTCATCAATGTGCTCTAACATGGCAGCTAACACATCACGTAGGACACGGCTGAACATGGTTTGGGACACACTCCCCACATCTGCAATGGTAAATTGAAACGTACCTGTGGCAAAAAAATGTAGGGCTGCCATCACCTTTAGCTTTGGTGTCAGCGCAGTTGGATACATTTTCATTTTCAAAGCTTTATTCGACTTTTAGTCATAAAAGCATACTTCCTAACCATAATACAATAAATACTAAGCATAAAAAACAGTCAATTAAAAACATATTAAACAAGAAAAGTCGAATGCTGATAAGATCTAAAATAATACATTAAAAGGTCGTTTAGAAAAAGATTTTAAGAACATACGTCATTAAAGGAGGCAGTTATTATTACATATTAGCTATAAGGCTTTAGCAGCACGTAATCTTATTACCCACGCCCAGGCCAAAAATTTTGCTACGCCTATTACCAGTAATGTAGAAGATTCAGATGTTAAGATTCTAAGTGCTTGCGAGGAACAGCGAGTGCCCATATTTTTACAAATTGGTTTTAACCATTTTCGCCGGGGGGTAACATATAAGGGGCAGACAAAAAACAAATGTGCAATGTCTTCTATTTGATTTTTGCAATGATCGCAGTAAGCATCCTGCGATGGAGACCAGTTTTGTCTAAAAGCATTCACTGGGAGTGTTCCCACACGAAATTGAAAATATAATTTCCTGTCAAAAGGGCGTTCGATTAAATCCCAATATTTTTCATATGATGGAAGTTGTTTAGAATCAATAAAGCGAGATGACAGGGTGGATTGCAGGCCTTTTCGGTACATTGTGGCATAAACCGAATCCCAATAAATGTCCTTCAGTTGCTTTTTAGTTGGAAATAAGGCAACATCCATATTACCCCACAAATGATCTAGGCCCAGTTTCCCTAGTGTGCCCCGGAGCTCTTTTAGCCAAATAATGCAGTGAAATCGGTCAAAATACACAACATCATGAAAAGCTGATGCATAGTGGCTTAACTCTGGGGTTACCATTAGGCGCCTCCAAAACAACAAAGGACGTAGGCGAGCAATATCTTCAATGTTTCTCCTGCCTAATTCCATCTTTAGTGGGATTGTGGGGGTGCTCTGTGGGGCCCCAACAAGCCCTCGCATGAATCTATTTTCCGCCCGCCCCAGATTACCTAGGTTCGAAAATCCCCATAGCTCAGACCCATATAAGCATGCACTCAGTACCTTCATGCTATAAATCTCGAGCGCACAGTTAATGGGTCTTGTCAATGATGTGTTATGTTTGATTGAGACCGCACCTGCTAGCTGGTTAAATTTTAATAATGCCATGTCAGTGTGTGATTTCCATTTCATATCATGTTGGAGAATAATGTCTAGGTAAGTAAAGGCATCTACCTTTTCCAGTGGTTCGCCCTTATATTTTATTACCCCCTTGAAAGCCGATTGGGAACTTAGACACATGAATTTAGTTTTACTAGCGTTTATTTCCAGACCACGGCTGTCACAAAAGTCCCCAAAAGCGTCAACCGCTTTCTGCAAACCACTGGGCGTACGTGATAGCAAAAGCGTATCGTCCGCGAACATTAGTACGGGGACGTGTACACCTGCTACCAATGGGGCGTCAGTTGGAGATTTATTTAAGAACTCCACAATTCCGTTTATATAAATTGAAAAGAGCGTTGGGGCCAGGACACAACCTTGCCTCACCCCCCGTTCTACTGGAAAACTGGCCGTCACTTCCCCCTGTTTGCCCCACCTTATTTTTGCAAAATTATTTTCGTGGAGGCGGACCAGTAGAGTAAGGAGCTCTCCGCTAATTCCCACATTGGCCAGCGTTTCCCACAGTTTTTCTCTCGGGACCAGATCAAATGCGGCTTTTAGGTCCACAAAGACTGCATACAATCTGCTATTTCGGAGTGTAACATTTCTCCAGTAAATGGCTAAAAAATAAAAAACTTGGTCAACACTGCTAGTCAAAGGGCGAAAGCCTGCTTGAAATGGCGACAATATATTTTGGTCTTCGATCCACTGCTGTAACTTGTTCTGGACCATTCGACCCATTATTTTCTGTGCGGTGTCAATTAAGCTAATGGGTCTATAATTTTTTGCCAATGTTTTATCCCCCTTTTTGAATATAGGGATAATTTCAGCCCCTTTCCACGAAGGCGGGACTTCTCCGCCCATGGCTATTGCATTGGCCAACCAATTGAAATATGTGCACCATGATGGCCGATCAGATAAAAAGACATCTGCTGGGATGCCATCCATGCCTGGTGATTTTCCGCATGACACGCAGTCGAGTGCCAGGTTTACCTCCTTTTCAGTAAATATTTGAGCGTTATAATAGACAGTTTCAGGGAGAGATATGGCTGCATATCTCGGGTTTCTGGCATATTGAGGTCGGAAAAAATCATTCCATCCTTCCTGAGACACGTGGTTTTGTGGTTGGGCTGCTTCCTCACATCTGTTCCATTTAACTAAAGCCCAAAACCGCTTTGAATCTTTATTAGTGCAGGCCTGTTTTAGCTCGCTCCAACCCTCCTCGTCCCAGCACCTCTTAGATTGCTTTTGTGTCTGCCTATAGATATCTCTTGCCTTTCTAACGGCCGTAGGGTTTCCTATTTTCAGTTCTATGCTTAGGTTTTGCCTAGCTAGTCTGCAGTTTTTATCATACCAGCCTTTGACGGGTTGGGGTTTTTTAGAAGCAGTTGGATCTACTGTTTTAAGAAAAAAGCTTTGAAGTTTAATAAACAAGTTTTTATGGGCCTCCATCATGTATTCCACGAAGTTAGAGTTCCCATGGAGCAACTTGATAGCACCGACCTCGTCTTTTACTAAAAATTTTAACTGTTCTAATTTCCTTTCATTCCCTAGCAGCGTACCCCATTTCAGATGTCTCTGGTTATTAGAACACACAACATCTTGTGTGATCATCTGTTTATGATTTATGGGTGCATTAGCTTCATAATAGGGATGAAATGTCATATGCAAAGGATGGTGGTCGCTCTCCAAGCGTGGTACAACTGCCATGTCTATTAATTTGGACCATGCTCTAAGATCGATTAAAAAGTAATCGATCCTGCTAGTTGCACGACCATTGTCAAAGGTAGAATTTCCATTTAAATCAGAGTGTGTCCTCCCATTCGTGGCTCTTAATCCTCTGAAGAGGCAAAGACTCTTAATCCTGATGGCCGTGGCACTCCATCTTTTTATAGGGGGAATCTCTAATTGCGGTATTCCCCACCTGGTATCTTCCTCCTCCGTTAGACTTCTATCCTCTTCTCCCAGGGGATCAAAAGTTGAATTAAAATCGCCACCCACAACAACATGGGAGTTGAGTGGAAGAATTTCAAGATCTTGTTCTAATGCTATGAAAACATCAGATGGAATACCTGTGCCCACCCCCCTAGCATAGAGATTATACAAGGCTAGCTCTTGGCCGTTAGGCCATCTAATATTCACTGCTAGGATGTCATTGGATGTTATTAGTCTTTGTGATATGGTGCAAGACAATGCTTGGCGTACCCATATTATAAGTCCTCCAGAAGGACGCCCCTTTTCTCCTCTGATTGCAGGTTTATAAAAGTTTAAGTACCCCATACGAAATACGGGGTTAATTGACCAAGTTTCCTGCATCAAAACTATGTAATGTCTGTCAATATAGTCCACCCATTCGGGAGTTAAAAACTTACTCGCTATTCCTGCTACATTCCAGGATATAAAGTTCAATGGCCGTTCTCCTAGAGTTGGGCCAAATGTTGGAGTCACCTCCCTGTATTCCCTAGGGACCTTAATTATCAATTCTCCCTGCTCAGGCCTTATATCATCCCCAACTATTCGGCTATTATCAATTGAGCCATCTAGCCCTGTAATAAGCGTTTTGTTATTTATATTTATATCTGCCTTATGATCTAGTGCTCGATTTTTTATATGATGGTATAGTGAGTTGTCTAGTTGGCCCATTGGATCAATCAACTGATATTTCACCATTTGTCCTTTATCTCTTATGAGTCAATCGCACTCATTCAGGTTGGATAACGGTGAAAATCTATTATCTAAATTTAGTCCCCACTCATTTGCAGGGCCCTCCCAAGTTCTTCTACCGGGCAATGTTGACCATTTGGTTCGCAGAACACTCGGTTTTGAGGACAAGCCTTTCCTTTTATAGAAAAAATCCAGGGAGAGTGGAATTAGACCTGCCGTTCTCCGTTGTGGGGGAAATAGGTTGTTCAGGATTTCCGGCAACACTTCGGGGCTTTTGAGATTCACGACCACACAATCCCCAGGAAATTTCTTGTTCCCACTCCCTACCCATTTTACCCGTTTTGCAGATAGGAGATCCTCTGCCAATTTATGTTTACCCCCAGGACCCATATGCATGTTATTGCTTAGCCATTGTAGTGCCTTGTTTAGTAATGAATCCGGGTGTTCTATCTGACCTACATTTAAAGGAGGGACGTTGGCGAGTACCAGAATAAGGGGTGAAGCTTCTACAATTAGCTCCACGGAATTATTTACCAAATTAGATCCCTGCAGTGTGCAATCCCCCACAGAATTTATGGGGGCAGCACCAGGGAGAGTAATTTGTTCTGGGCCAGACTTCTGATTTTCCTGGTCGGTTGGTGGCGGCTCTTCTACGCCTGGGTTTGCAATTTCTAATGGAGGATTTTCGGCAAGTTTTTCTTTAAGGGTTGTCGATAACTCCTCCACTCTATCATGTGTTATTTTTAAATTGGCCTCCATTTTATTTATTTATTTTAGCCGTGAGTTGATCAATTTTTGACAGTAGGGGTTTTACTAGTTGACTTAACTTAATGTCCAGCATGCCCATAATTTTTCTTAATAGACCATCATCCCACCCTTGTCTCACATCCCCTTCACCCACATTCCCATCTACAATATTCTTATTAGGCGGGGTGGCTGGCCTTTTCCTACTAGATCTTAGGCCCTCCCTTTTAGAGGCGGCCTTAGAAATATCTTTAGTTACTCTCGGGGCCGGAACAGGGGGCGGTGGAGAACTAGAATCTATTACCTCGATATCTGGGGTTAGTTCATGCAGAGAAGCATCTAGAGCCCCCACTGTCGCTTCCCCATTAGTAGCTAGATTTTCCTCAGGTGACACATTTTGTGAAATCCCTACATCCGGGCCTAATGGAGATAAGTCAGTTGGGGTATCTAGCAATATTAAGTCAGTATGTAAGTTCTCGTTTTGAGGCAGAGTCAAGGGGGTACCTAGGCCCAGCGAGGACCTCCGTTCATTATTAATCTTTTCAACAACTTGTACCAGGTAGTTGTCCATGGTGTTGGTCGGGGCGATGACATTTCTTGGCTTAGACATTGATGGTAATCTTTTTGTCTTAAAACCGATGAAAACTGTATAGTCAATAAGAATGAACAAGCTTCTTTACCTTCCCGTATGGCTTTCTCAAAGGTCCTGATTCAGAGCAGGCAAGTAGAAGCGATATGGGCCGATTAGCTTTTGAGCATTGAAGGTAGATCGTTTATCCTGTTTGCCTCAATGATGGTTCTTGTCAGGTCTGTGCAATAGATGTTAGGGGGGGGCCCGTCCCGTCACCTTAGGTCCCCTGAGGGCCACAGAGGGCCCGCCCTTTGCCCGGGCTTCGCTCCGGGCGTCCTGCTCGCGTCCCGCGAGACGGAGATGTCGTTGTATTTATGCGCCTCCTGGCGCTTCGTTTGCACGCAGACCCCAGCAGGGACTCTGGGTGTTGTAGTCCCCTCGACGGTCTCCGCTCGGCGGCTCCCGCTTTAGATGGTGAAAAGCGGTGTAGCGGCGGGAGACTGGCGGGCGGGTCCGCGGAGGGCTGGGTGAGGCAACAGCAAGTACTTCAATTTGGCAGGAACACAGCAAGGCTTTAATGCAGAGTAGCGGAAAATGAGTTGGATACCTGTGTCGCGGTTGGAGATGTGGTTCCAGCCTGTCCATCAAGTTCTGAATCAGAACGCGAGTGAATCTGTACCGTCTGATGCAATCACGTTCCCTCATGGTCTCCAAGTCGGGAAAATGCCTTGGTAGAGGGGGTGCCCTGCAGGACATATTTGGGAAGAATGGATAACAACTGTCAGACAACAACGATTCCAATGTACATGGCACATGCAACACTGCTACTACACATCAAGTTACTATGGGGTCTGGCGTATGCAATACATCCTGGACACATATGCCTCCAAACAAATCCCAGACACATCTGTTGATTTAGAACAAAAAATTACATGCACACCAAAGAGCTGCTGGGCTGCTCTGAGTGAGCAGAGCAAGATGTCAGAGGAGTGACATACGTCACCAGACCTGCATTAGAAGGTTGTCATCCCATACAGACAGCTGATTGCAAGGCACAGAGCCAGGTTACAGGGAATATCTATTGGACATATCCTAGAACTTGCTAATAACGGTGTGTCTGTGACAACGCAACACCACAGCTATTGTCACGATGAAGTCATGTATCCATGGTGATCAATGATGTATGATGTCATCAGACACAAAAGCCATTGGCAAAGCACATGTGGCATGGTGTGCGTACATGCGAAACCATTTCAGTCACAACACAGACCCATGATAGATGCATCAACAGCAGATGCATTTAACGGACCACAAACAGAAAATTAAAGCTTTACCATGACACACACATTACATTGTTACATATGGGACCTAATGACCGTCAAATAGTCCAGTGCGAAAGTGCCACGGTCCCTGGCATCATGAGACAGGTGCCCGTAGTGCTGACTGTGCCATCCCAGTGTTCATGTGCATGACAACATGTGCATGATGATACCAATGGGACTAGTGGAAAGGTGATGTGTAACAGATAATGCACCATCACAGATCACACGTGTCAACAGGTCATCACACATCGATTGTGCAACGTGCTCTGATATCCTGTGCTATATCAGTGCCTGGCACGCCTAGGACATGCTCATGTAAGTATGCAATGACAAAAACTAGATAGACTTCCGTTACACCAGTCGGTTGACGTTAATCCCAACAATCTCTTGTGCCGTGCTGCATATCCTAGTAACGGTAGGTGTGGTTTATTGGCTTTGTGCATCATTACTCTCTGTAGAGTTTGGTCACACCTGCCTGTCATGTTTGGCATTGTAAGGCACGGTTGGAAGAGCTAATGACTGACTCTTGCTAGGTTTCATTGTGTTTCAATAATTCCCTTCCTCTTTGCATGAGCTAAGTGCGGCTCTTGCGGGTGATGTGTATGTTACATTCATGACCCTCACTGATTCCCAGGGCTGACTACAGTTTTTTGTCTATGTGTGAGTAGCAGTGCTACACATTGAATTTACTTATTTTTTGGAGCCTCAATCATACACTCTAAGTCACTTGATGACCGCATGGTTCTAATTGCTCAGATGTAGTATCATTTCAAAGCATGTGCTCACAAATAGGCTACAGTGGCTGTGGTTAAAGTACACAGGTGTTACTGTTACAGTATACGTCATGCAGTATAATGTGATGCAGTGCCAAGATTTGTTGAATTGTTATGCTTGTTTACCTTGTTTACCTTTCTTTCAGATCTCCCTCCCTGCTGTTCCCATCCTCTCCTTCCCTTGCCTGATCACCTGATTGAGTCTGTTAATCATACTCAGACCAATTGGCTATCTGGAGATGGACCCCTTTCAGCATCACAAAAAATCTGAGGGTCAAAGATACCAACAGTCCCGGCCAGCTGTGTGGAGATAGTTTCAGCAGTATTACAGGCACCCTCATTGCATGACAGTCATTTCCTACAGAGCTATGCCACTGGCCATGTACATTGTCTACAGCAGCATGGCCTCAGAACGAACTGGAACCATTTTGGATGTAAAAGTATTTCCAAGTGTACCTTGTGCCCCATTACTGTTACCGCAGATGTCTTGTCAGTCTGCATGCGTCATCTATGGCATACTTTACGAATGTTAGTGCATATGTGGTTATTTGTCGTGTGTCAACATGCATGGTGTTTTTGATAGGTCATGGTCCATTATGTGATTGGCATACATGGTTCTGTATGGACTTTTGCTTCATATCCACAACGGTCATGCAACACATGCTGACGCTGTTAGGCCTGTGCCCCGCTTGCCCTTCTGGTGCATGACCCTGTGCACATCATATTTGGTGATTGTTCACCCATTTTGTAGCAGTGACTCATGAGTAACCAGAAACTCCTTCCTTTCAATACACATGGCAAATATCCTTGTCTTTGTGTGCTACTTTTCCATGGTGTCTCACACCTTCTGCCATCATGTGTTCACACATTCCTGATGCTGCATCCCCAGTGACACTGCAACACCCAGTGCCCAGATTGTGCCACACACACGCCTCCAATATGCTCCTCCATCCATCCATCCATCCATTGTGAAGGGTGGCCGCAGCTTGTCTGTGCCACAGTTACACAACCTCCATGGCAAAGGCAGGAAAGTCTGCGCCCGGGCCGCGCACACCGCCAGAACCCCTGGAACATAAAGTGCCCACAACATCAGACTGCACTACGAATCCAGCACCCTCCATGCACTCAACCCCGGGCGCGATCCCTCCTGCTACCGGGCTACTCCCAAGCACACCCAAGGGCCCTTCACCTGCCGCAACTGCAGCTTATACAGCACCAGGACCACAAAAACATCAATCAGAGACCCCACCACCTCCGATGCATCCTCCTCAACACCCGCTCCACTTGCAAACACGCCATCAAAATCTGGGACCTCCGAGACTCAACCACCCCGACGTCGCCTTCCTGACAGGGACCTGGCTGAACGTCACCTCCGCACCAGACATCACCATTGACATCCAAAAGGGCTACAAAATCTACCCCAGATGCCGCACCAACGGAGTGGGAGGAGGAATTGCCTCATCCACAAGGACTCCCTCTGAGTCACGACCAACACCCACGACACCCTCACCACCGCTGAGCATATGCACTTCCAGTCCACACCAACACCACCCTGTGAGTAACTGTCGCCTACAGACCACCCGGACCCCGAGCACATTTCAGCGAAAACATCACCCACCTCATCAGCACCCACGGCCTCACCTCCACAGACTACATCCTTCTGGGGGACATGAACATCAAACAACAACGACACCAACACTAATGCCCTGATTGACAACCTCGCAAAACTCTGACTCAAACAGCTTGTGATGACACCCACCCACCCACGCCGCTGGAACCCATGTTCTCCGCAAGTCACCACGTCTCATTCAACCACACCACCAAACATTACTGGACTGACCACAGATGTGTCCACTTCACATTAAGGATGCCAAACAAACAACACCGCACACAACAGTTGCCAGGCCTCTGCTGGTTCAGGCTCAACAAGGATCAACAGACCACCACCCTCGCTCTGGGACCAACCAACGACCCCACTGAGCCCAACGACCCCACCATCAAACTCAAACAGTGGATCAACAACTGCACCGACATCCTTGCCCCACTCAAGACCTCCGCAACCAATCACACAAGAAAGCCACTTGGTTGACGGAAGACCTCCTGGCCTCAAAACACACCTGTCGGAAGGTGTATGAGAACTGGCTCCGCAAACGAACAGCAGACAGCTGCACAGCCCACAAGCACACCACCCACAAACACCACCAACTCATCAGGACTTACAAGAGGACCGCCTTCAGGGTCAGCCTACTCAACAACACACACAATACAAATGGGATATTCTACATCGTGAAAGAACTCTCCAACCCCATCTTCAACACCAACGACATTCCACCATCACAAGACCTGTGCGATTCACTGGCCAGCTTCTTTGAACGCAAGATCGCAGACATCCACAACAGCTTCAACACCGACACCCCCTCATCCTCCACTGAGACCACCACCCCTACGACCCCCATCCGTACCATTCGCCTGACCGCCTGGTACAGCATCAGCAAAGTAAACAACATCAAGACCATGAACTCCATCCACTCCGGATCCCCATCTGGCCCATGCCCTCACCACGTTTTCAACAAAGCAAGCACAGCCATCGCTCCCCATCTCTGATAGACAATGAACTTCTCCTTCAAGACTGCAACCTTTCCGGAGAGCTGGAAGCAGACCGAGATCAACGCCCTACTGAAGAAACCCAAGGTGGACCCCAATGACCTAAAAAGATTCCGGCACATCTCCTTGCTCACTTTCCCAGCGACAGTCACAGAGAAAATTGACAACATACAGCTGACCCACTACCTCGAAGGCAACGACATCCTGGACCCATCCCAGACCGGCTTTTGCAGCAACCACAGCACCGAGATCGCCCTCATCGCGAACACCACCATCTGGATCCTGAGGGACAAAGGAGGAACAGCCGCACTCATCATTCTGGACCGATCAGCAGCCTTCGACGCGGTGTGCCGCTGCACCCTAACAGCTTGCAACCACGACGCTAGGATCCAAGAAAAGGCCCTGGCCTGGACCACGTCCTTACTCTCCTGCAGTACCCAGAGCGTCCGCCTCCCACCCTTCCGCTCAAATACCACCGAGATCATCTGCGGCATCCTACAGGGATCATCCCTCAGCACAACGCTATTCAAAATCTACATCATCTCCTACGCCAACGACACCAAAATGATCATATCCCTCACCAATGCCCCCCACACCACCAAAGACAACCTCCACAGGGGAATGAAGGCCGTTGCAGAATGGATGAAGGTCAGCAGGCTGATGCAGAATTAAGAGAAGATGGAAGTCCTCATACTCAGCACCACCCCATCATCCTGGGATGACTCCTGGTGGACAACATCACTAGGAACAGCCCCAGCACCCATCAACCACGCACACAACCTGGGTGTCATGCTCAACTCCACCCTCTCCATGACCAAGCAAGTGTACGCTGTCTCCGCGTCATGCTTCAGCACCCTCCAAATACTCTGCTGGATCTTCAAATGGATCCCCTCTGACACAGGAATGAGCATCACCCAGGCACTCGTCACCAGCACACTGGACTGTGGGAACACCCTCTATGCGTGAACAACAAACGAGCTCCTGAGACGGCTGCAACGCATCCAGAATGCCTCGGCACCACTGATCATGGACACCCCCCGACGCAGTCACATCACACCCCACCTGAGAGGCCTGCATTGGCTCACTGTCAACAAGAGGATCACCTTCAGACTCCTCATCCACGCACACAAAGCCCTACACAATGCCCGACCAGCATACCTCATCGGCCAACTCAGCTTCTACTCCCCCACCCGCAGCCTCCACTCTGCCAACCTCGCCCTCGCACCAGTTCCACGCATCCGTAACCCCACCGCCGGCGGAAGATCCAAGAGTCATGTTTTGAGGAGTTTTCTGGAGACCAACATGTCCTGGGTCTGACGTAATTTGGTTTGGAGAGTGTTCCAGGTATTGGCTGCGAGGTGGGAGAACCACCTCGCAGCCAATACCTGGACCACTCTCCAAACCAAATTACGTCAGTCGCAGGACATGTTGGCCTCCAGAAAACTCCTCAAAACATGACTCTTGGATCATTAGCAGTCCCCTTCCATCCCCCCAGCACCTTGAAATGCTCACAGGTATGTAGCGTACTTAAAAAATATCCTGATTGATTGATAGTCCCACAGACAACTGCAGGATCACCTTCATACTCCTCTGCCACACTCAGTAGGCACTCCACAACCACTGGCCAAAAAACCCAATATATGGATGTCTCCCATCCAACACCCCGTTACCTGTAGTCCAATCAGCCTGCCTTGCCCGGTGAAACATTCATCACTTCCACAGTCCAAATGCATGCGGGTGATATTTTGCACACAACAACAAAGGGACCTGGTAGTCCCTCACTGGAGACAGACACATTCCCCATGACATGTACACCTTCATGGGACTCTTCTGTAACTGTCTGTCAGAGCAGTATGGCAAGCCAGCACACCCCCCCCCTCAGCAGATAGTGACCATCACGTGTGAGTATTTCCCTCCATGGATGTAGTTGATCATACATTGTGACCTATGTGTTTCCACAACCAGACTCAGATCCCACTGTATGGATGGCTTGAGTTTGTTCAGCACTCTGGCATACTTAGAGATATCCCTACAAGTATGTCGTTGACTCACGTCAAAAATAACTCTACATCAATACGTATTGTGTTAGTTCTTTTTAATTCTCCATCTTGTGAGTGAATTATGAGTAGGGATTAGGTGCTGTACAAACATGTGGGGAATCCAAAGTTCACAGAGGGAGATGTGATGCCTTGCAGTTTTAGTCAACAGAGTCAAGACCACAGCGTTTAGCATCATTGGTGACACTGCGACCAGCAAGTCCATGTGGTTGAGTCAGACAGTCAATAAGGTGATGTTGTTGCACACAATGGCAAGATGCCAGACCAGGTGACCTGGGAGATACGCATGGCCCTCTGCCTCTCAACGGCTTCTCTGTGGATGACCCAACTTCCTTGGGGGACCCTCATGTGCAGGCCTTGACGATTCCTGGGACTCTCCGTCGGATGATTCCAACTCCTCCTCCCTCCCTGTGCCTGTTTAAACTCTTTGCCTCGATGTTCCTGGCCTGGTGACACAGGGAGAGTGTTGCATGTTGTCAGCAATCCGACGGAGTGAGTGGCTAATGTCCCTATGCACCACCAAAAGCTCAGCCAGTGTTGCCTCCATCCGTCCAAGTTGTCATCGTTGACAGGCGCGTTGCTCTGCCTGCTGGTTTTTTATAGCGATGAGGGCCCCCACTCCCTGGCTGAACTCCCTGGTGTCCCGCCGGTATCCCTCCATGATGTTTCTGAGTTCAGACATACCGGGCCCGTTAGCTTGCTGGTCAGGTTGTCGCCTCCGCCTTGAGCCACTCCCACCACCCTTGCCCACACAAGCCTGGCCTGCTGTTGTGGGCACATCAGGGTGCCGGGACCCCTGAGGGTTGACAGTGGTGGTGTTGACTGCCACCTCCTGGGTGCCCGAAGAACCGTGTCCCTCATTGTCAGACTGGCTTAGTTGTGTATTGTGGGCAGGGCTCCGAGCTGTCTGCAGGGATGTGGCAGTAATGGGTGTGGTGGTTGGCACAGATGCCCCTGATCCAGCTGCTGCATGGGTTTGGGATCCAGAGGTGCCAGGTTGGTCGGGGTCATCCATGGAGTGGTGAGAGGTGTCACTGTGGTGGGTTCAGGGTCCTGTGGAGCCTGGGACTGTGATCCATCTTCCCCCTGGTTGGGGTTAGATTGTGCATGTTGCCCTGTGGGTATGAGAGGCAGACAATGTTTAATGGCATTTCATGGAATATGTACTTTGCATGTACATAGTTCTTATCATTGTTACACCTGCTTATGATTTTGCTCACTGTTCACTTGTGATGTCAGATTGATCTGTGTTCATGACTCATTTCAATGTGAGGGTCTATTTACAATGAATGGCACAGCTAGACATATCAGCAGGGATGTGGCTGTCATTGTGCACCACAGCTATGCCAGCATGGATGCAAGACATTAACACTGCAGATCACCATGGTAGAAATACCGAACAACTGCATCACGCATCTGTGCCATAGAAGTGCACATTGCTGGAGTTGTGTTGCTGGTACTACGCAGATCCAGCAAGGCTCTGTGTGGACCTATCTGCACAATGCTCTGTCAATCCTTATGTCTGCTTAAGCCATGCACAGGGTTTTGAGGCAGCATGCCCATACAAGTGGCAGAGTGAAATGTTTAAGATTTCATTCTGCCACTTTTAGGAGGTGTTGCTGTGCTGTGACGGACAGCCGCTGCCCACCACACCACAACCAGTACACTTACTTCTGGCTCAGTGCTTTAGAATGTTGTACATCTCCCAGGTGCATCACCTTGTCAATACACAGCACCATTGCACTAAAATTTGTGGGTCCGCTGCATCAGTAAGGAATAGCTACGGCATCGTGATATGAGTGCAAGGGACTTGTGAATCAGCCATGTGCATTTCTTGCTGGAATGCTTCATCTGATCGGGATTTGTTGAGTTACATGACATTTGTGACAGTGGGGCACTACATTAACTGGCCCAGCTTGGTATGTTTAGGTAAGGGGTGTGTGTGACAGGCTGTGCTGGTATTTGGAGTGTGAGTTGCAACTGTACCTCACTCATGGTGTGGCTGTCCCCCGATGGAGCATGCTGCCATGACCGTGGTTGTGAGTTAATGTGCAAGATATCTGACCTTGTTGTCCTAATGTTAGTGTTTGCACTGGTCACAGGAGTTCCTTGTGCTGCATACACCAGGGCCCAGTGTCAGCTATGTTGCCAGTACTTTCTCACTCCCTGTACAATGAGCATGGTCCATGTGTGTGTACCTGGACCATATAGGATGAGTGGGACACTGCGGTAAGTGATTTGTTGCTATGGCACTATCAGGACTGTCACAGGTTAGGGCTGTAAACATACATGCAAGAAGTTCTTGTATGATAATGATAATGCCCCCCCTTTCACTGAGCACTGCTGGGGGTCCTGTGCACCCACCCATACTGTCTGGGCACTGCTGTGGTTTCTCTGCACCCACCCTTGTCATGTCTGGGCACTGCTGGGAGTAATATCCACACCCCCTCCTATGTCTGGGCACTGCTGGGAGTCATATCCACACTCCCCTCCTAAGTCTGGGCACTACTGGGAGTCATATCCACACCCCCTTCTATGTATGGGCACTGCTGGGAGTCATATCTACCCACCCCTGTCATGTCTGGGCACTGCTGGGAGTCCTCTGCACCCACCCCTGTCATGTCTGGGCACTGCTGGGAGTCATATCCACACCCCCCTCCTATGTCTGGTCACTGTCGGTAGTCATATCCACACCCCCCTCCTAAGTCTGGGCACTGGTGGGAGTCATATCCACACCCCCCTTCTATGTCTGGGCACTGCTGGGAGTCATATCTACCAACCCCTGTCATGTCTGGGCACTGCTGGGAGTCCTCTGCACCCACCCCTGTCATGTCTGGCCACTGCTGGGAGTCATATCCACTCCCCCCTCCTATGTCTGGGCACTTCTGGGAGTCATATCCACCCACTGCTGTCATGTCTGGGCACTGCTGGGAGTCACATCCACACCCCCCTCCTATGTCTTGTCACTGCTGGGAGTCATATCCACACCCCTCCTATGTCTGGACACTGCTGGGAGTCATATCCACACCCCCATCCAATATCTGGGCACTGCTGGGAGTCCTCTGCACCCACCCCTGTCATGTCTGGGCATTGCTGGGAGTCATATCCACACCCCCTCCCATGTCTGGGCACTGCTGGGAGTCATATCTACCCACCCCTGTCATGCCTGGGCACTGCTGGGAGTCGTATCTACACCCCCTCCTATGTCTGGGCACTGCTAGGAGTCATATCCACACACCCCTCCTATGTATGGGCACTGCTGGGAGTCATATCCACACCCCCCTCCAATATCTAGGCACTGCTGGGAGTCCTCTGCACCCACCCCTGTCATGTCTGGGCACTGCTGGGAGTCATATGCACACCCCCCTCCTATGTCTGTGCACTGCTGTGAGTCATATCCACACCCCCCTCCAATGTCTAGGCACTACTGGGAGTCATACCCACGCACCTCTGTCATGTCTGGGCACTGCTGGGAGTCATATCCACCCACCCCTGTCATGTCTGGGCACTGCTGGGAGTCATATCCACACCCCCCACCTATGTCTGGGCACTGCGGGGAGTCATATCCACAACCCCCTCCAATGTCTGTGTACTGCTGGGAGTCTTATCCACCCACCCCTGTCATGTCTGGGCATTGCTGGGAGTCATATCCACACCCCCCACCTATGTCTGGGCACTGCGGGGAGTCATATCCACAACCCCCTCCTATATCTGGGCACTGCTGGGAATCATATCCACCCACCCCTGTCATGTCTGGGCACTGCTGGGAGTCATATCCACACCCCCTCCTATATCTGGGCACTGCTGGCAATCATATCCACCCACCCTTGTCATGTCTGGGCACTGCTGGGAGTCATATCCACACCCCCCACCTATGTATGGGCACTGCGGGGAGTCATATCCACAACCCCCTCCAATGTCTGGGCACTGCTGGGAGTCTTATCCACCCACCCCTGTCATGGCTGGGCATTGCTGGGAGTCATATCCACACACTCTCCAATGTCTGGGCACTGCTGGGAGTCATATCCACAACCCCCTCCTATGTCAGGGCACTGCTGGGAGTCATATCCACCCACCCTTGTCATGTCTGGGTACTGCTGGGAGTCCTCTGCACCCACCCCTGTCATGTCTGGGCACTGCTGGGAGTCATATCCACACCCCCTCCTATGTCTGGGCACTGCTGGGAGTCATATCCACCCACCCCCGTCATGTCTGGGCACTGCTGGGAGTCCTCTGAACCCACCCCTTGCATGCCTGGGCACTGCTGGGAGCCATATCCAGACCCCCTCCTATGTCTGGGCACTGCTGGGGGGCATATCCATCCACCCCTGTCATGTCTGGGCACTGCTGGGAGTCATATCCACACCCCCCTCCTATGTCTGGGCACTGCTGGGAGTCATATCCACACCCCCCTCCAATGTCTGGGCACTGCTGGGAGTAATATCCACACCCCCTCCAAGGTCTGGGCACTGCTGGGAGTCATAGCTACACCCCCTCCTATGTCTGGGCACTGCTGGGAGTCATTTCCACAGCCCCCTCCTATGTCTGGGCACTGCTGGGAGTCATATCCACCCACCCTCCTATGTCTGGGCACTGCTGGGATTCCTATCCACCCACCCTCATATGTGTGGCCTATGCTGGGAGTCCACCCATGTAACATGAGTTGTTTGTATACTCACCAGGCTCCACGACTCCTTCAATTCCATGTACTCCCACCGGTGGTAGCAGGGCCATGACCTTCTCCTCCCAGGGCTGGTACTGTACTGGTCTGCGGGTACCACCACCTCCAGTCTACTGGCTCTGTGCGTAGTCCTCGTCCATCTTCCGCTTGACCATCCTCCGCAGATCTTACCACCTGGCCTGGCAAACCGTCCTGATGCGCCTGATGGGTGCAATGGGATTGACTTTTTTGAAGATCCCCTCCCACGTTCGTATTTTCGCAGCAATGCTGGTCTGACTGACCAATGCGCCAAACAGCTGTGGCTGGACTCTGATGACCTCATCATCTCCATCTCCTGGTTTGTGAACTTTGGATTCTTTGGTCCTGACGTGTTGTGGGGTGAATGTGTATGGGAGGGTGAGGGTGTGTATGGATGGGGGGTGTGGGTCTGAATGTGAAGAGGGGGTGTGGGTCTGAATGTGATTGTTGGTATGGTAGATGCTTGCAGTTGGTGTGTTGTCAGTCTTTAGGTAAATGTGTATGTTGCAAAGAATGCTGGTTTGTGTGTATGGGCCTTTTTTATTGGTCCATTTGTGGGTGTGGCTTAGTTTGAATTTTTTTATGGATGTGTTATGAGGGGTTGGACTGAGTTTGCCCCTCTGTTTGTCAGTTTGGTTGTGGCCAGGACATTGTTTAGCTATGGTTTGTAGCCAGGAGATATGTTTTGTGGTGTTGTGCGAATCGTTTGCACACTCCTTGTGCTGTTTTAGGGCTACGCGTGAGTTTTTTGGGGGGGATTCGTTGCGTATTGTAGTGTGTAGCCCACTCCTACGCAACGTATTTCGGGGGTGCGCATAGGGTTCGTTTAGGGTGGGTTCGTTTTCAAACTTAATTGTGTGGCTATCTCATACGTGACGTATTTCGGGGGTTCGCATCGGGTTCGTTGAGGGTGAGTTTGTTTCGTACTTTATTTTGTGGCTCCCATACGCGACGTTCTCGAGGGGTACGCGTGCGCTTCGTTGAGGGGGGGTTCGCTTTTGATTTGATTGTGCGGTTCGCTTATACGCGATGTTTGCCGTACGAATCTCACTGCATACAGGACACCGTTTTCCCGTACGAATGGCGTTCACGGTCTCCGGTCCGGATCGTACTTGGCGAGTTGTACGGCATGTTTACAAATCGTACGGTTCACTAGACAAGTCCATGTCGTACGGTTTATAGCTTGTTTTTCGTACGGTTTGTACACATTCGCACGGAAACTATGAAAACGGATCGTACTACGCAATTTCGGACATTTTTTTTACGAATCATACGGAAACGGCTCCGAAAAAAATCGCATGAGGTTTTTTTTTCCCGAATCGGAATCGACCCCTTAATGTGTATTAAAATATATGTTTATTCTATACACTATTAATGTACAAATATTATACAAACATAAAAAAAAATGTATTACTCAAACAAAGTATGTAACAATATTGTAAATTATTTAACGTGTTAAATATTATTTAATAAAAAATAATATTCAATATACTAAATTATAAAACATAATCTTGTAAAATTTAAAATATATAAGTTTTCAAACTAATTAAATTGATATAAAAAATATTGTTAAAATGTAAATAAAAATATATACAAATCTTTGTACAAAAAACAAATGAACAATACAAATGAAAATATTTATTAAGAAAATCATTGAAATGTTGTCCTTTACCATTACATAACTATGCTACAAAAATGTACACTTGTTGAACACTGTACCAAAAAATATACATACGTAATATTATATAATTAGGTTGACATTTATGAATATTAAATACATATTACAAATATATTAAACTATTAAAATGTGAATAACATCAATATGTATGGTTTATTGTTTTAAATGATAAAATATATTTTCTAACCAAAATTAATATTGGAAATATAATTGTGAATGAAAATAAAAATATCTTTTTATCAAAACAATATTCAAAAAAACTGACATCCATCTTTTGACTTATTATAATTTACAAATACACTTACAAAATGCTGAATAATAAAAATAATAATTTACAGCTACAGTGCCAAACCCATGTAAACTCAGGGAAAGTGCTGGATAGTAAACCATAATAATTTACTATTCTAACTCCAAATACAACTAAACTCAGGGAATGTGCTGGATAGTATACCATAACAATTTACTATTCTAAATCCAAATCCAACTAAACGCAGGGAAAGTGTTGTATAGTAAACCATAATCATTTACTATTCTAACTCCAAATCCAACTAAATGCAGGGAAATGATGGAACGTAAACCATAATAATTTTCTATTCTAACTCCAAATCCAACTAAACTAAGGGAAAGTGCTGGGTAGTAAACCATAATAATTTACTATTCTAACTCCAAATCCAACTAAGTGCAGGGAAAGTGCTGGATAGTAAACCATAATAATTTACTATTCTAACTCCAAATCCAACTAAACGCAGAGAAAGTGCTGGATAGTAAACCATAATAATTTACTATTCTAACTCCAAATCTAACTCCAAATCCATCTAAACTCAGGGAAAGTGCTAGATAGTTAACAATCATAATTTAATATTCTAATTCCGAATCCAACTAAATGCAGGGAAAATGCTGGATAGTACACTGTAATAATTCACTATTCCAACTCCAAATCCAACTAAACTCTTATCATTTACAAATAAACTTATAAAACGCTGAATAATAAAAATAATATTTTACAGCTACAGGGCCAAATCCAACTAAACTCAGGGAAAGTGCTGCATAGTAAACCATAATAATTTACTGTTCTAACTTAAAATCCAACTAAACGCAGGGAAAGTGCTGGATAGTAAACTATAATTATTTAGTATTCCAACTCCAAATAAGAATAAACTCTACAAAAAAAATGAAGAATACCCCCATCTTGATCTTTTAAATCAATATATAATAATCCTTAAATAAAAAATACATTATTAAATTAAATGTATCTTTCAAACATTATATAACATTTTTAACATTTCTCAAAAATGATATTTAATTATAATTAATAATCCTCCACGCAATTTAAATTTTCAAAAAAATATTAGTACATTTTAATACAATTCAATTATTTAAACAATTGTTTTAAAAAAATAAAAATGATGATTATTTTAAATCATTTATCAAATTTATAAAATTCTTAATACATTTTTTATTTTTTTACTTTTCTAAATTTACATTAATAATTTTGCTACAAATTTAACTTAATTTTTTGTCTAAACTTTTATCAAAAACAAAATGTTAATACATATATATATTTAAAATGTTGTAAAATGTATGAAATTATTAATACAAATTTCCATTCAACTACATTTACAGTAATAATTTCACAAACAATTTAATTTTGATTTTTTTATATTTAAATATTTGAATATTAATTTATAAATTTTATTTTACACAAACATTCTTCAATAACTCCAAAACGAAATACCATAAAAACCTTATATATTAGAGCAAAAATGTATTTAATACTACTAAATATTATTAATACCCACAATATTTTTAATTTACTACCCATCCTTCTCCCCTAAAAATCCAACATTCCGCTCCTAAAATATATACAAATTATTAAAATATATGAATTTTCAAACAACATTTTTAAATTACTACCCACCCTTATCCCCTATTAACCCAACACCCCACGCCTAAAATATATACAAATTATTAAAATATATTACATTTTAACCAACCTTTTTAAATTACTACCCACCCTTATCCCCTATAAACCCAACATCCCTCTCCTAAAATAAATGTGAAAAGCACACAAAAAATGAATTACATAAACAAAATATTTTATTTAAACATTATAAATTTACAAAAACAAACATTAAAATAAAAAATTGAACGTTGAAAAAAATCATAAAAATAAAATTGATATTACTTACATATATATATATATATATATTTACATCAATATTTTTTACATCGATAATTAAAAATGTGATATTACAAAATAACAAGAAATTCCATATTTTTTACATCAATATTACTTACCTCGATATTTAACACCAACGATATTCTCACCTTGATATTCATACATGTTGATATTTCCGTGTCGATATTCTGTCTCTGCACCCACAAGCATGACTGAGCAGGTGTTCTGGCTCTTGATGTTATAATGGAAATTGACTACTCTATGGGGTGGTCACCTTTATGTCAAATTTGTGGACCTGCGCTCCTCCTTTGATTTAGTCCCTAGGCTGACCCTCTGGTGGGGTCTGCAAGAGTTGGGGGTACCCAACTGTTTAAGAGATATTATCGTGAGACCTCAAAATAACAACTATGCGCAGATCGGGTGTAGCCAGACTGGCGATTTAACAGAGCCATTCCCTGTAAGCACAGGGGTAAGGCAGGGGTGTGTATTGGCTCCTATATTATTCTTATTCTATTTTAATGGTCTTATTAATTTCTTAAAACAGTACGATAATGACACCCCAAGTTGGCAAACATGAGGATCCCAGCCCTCATGTTTGCCAATGATACCCTCTTCCTCTCCAAGTCTCCGATGGGCCTCCAAAAATCTCTTGAATCAATTTGAGAACTTCTGTAAGGAGCGGCGGACGGAAACACCGTCCGCCGCTTTTCCGCCCAGTCGCCTTGAGACCGGGGTAGAAAAGGGTCTATATGGTGGCGGTGTCTGTCAGACACCGCCAGCCTTATTATGATGGGCTGTGGGAGATGCCTTTCCGTGGCGGCAATGCCGTCACGGAAAGGTAGGAGGTCTTTACTTTGGGGGCCCCCTGCGGGTCCCCATGGTGAAAGCGAGGTGTGGTTGCACATGGGGGGGTACCTGTGGTACACCCCTGCATTTGCGTACACAATGCGGCAGGCACCGTAACATTTTTAAGCATTTTTAACATTGCCGCAGGCAGTGCTTTCAGCACCACCTGCCGCAATGTTAAAAATGTGGGATGCGCCCGACAATGTGGCGGGCGAATCCTACTTCCCCCCACGGGACCTCCGACCTTATGGCGGGCGGTCCCAATCCCCGGGAGGATCGTGGGCAGGCAAAGTCCGCCCACCATCCTAATGACCCCCTAAGTATATAATACAGAATCCTGGGCACTCGCCTAAGGCCAACCCAACCCAACATTAGCTGAGACTCCCCTTGAGTGAGTACACTCTTTCACGTATCTGGGCATCTCATTAACCGAACACCTAGGGTGACAGGCCGACATTATGCATCGCAGGCTAAAACTAGAGCAGGTTGTAGGAGGTATAATCAAGCTGACACATAGCTCGCAGTTTTCACCCATACAGCCTATGGAGCAGAGCTGCGAAGTCATTTGGATGCATCTGCATTCAAATTAGTGGAAAAGTGATTTATGTGTCTACTTGTAGGCATTCCCATTAGTACTCCCCTACCCCCCCTTAGACTCGACCTTGGCTTAAGAGCACTATCAGATAAAACAGGTATATGGCCAATCCTGCATTGGAGGAGGATCTGGGCTACCCCAGGGCCTAGAAGAAATACTTAGGGCCCCATCAGGATGGCAGGCCGACTTCAGTCCGCCCGCCATCCTATCGGTGCTGGGACCGGCTGCCAGGGGTGCGGCGGTCCCTCCCTCCCAATTAAGATGTGACTGCCACCCTGGCGGATGCATCCCGCATCTTTAACATTGTGGTGGGTGCTGCTGTAAGCAGCATCCGTTGCAATGCCAAAGAGGCATGTTGTGCATTGCCATGCACATTGTGACAGACACCGCACGGTACCTGCCACCTTGAGCATGGCTATGTAGGGGGTACCATAGGTACCACTCAAGTAGAGCCCCCAACCTCAACAACCCCTCGGGGCCCGCAATGATCCCCAGAGCTATTCCCACCAGCCGTTCCAAGGTGGCATCACCACCATGGAAAGGTCAGAACCGCCAGGCATCATAATATGGATGGTGGTACCTTCCAGGCACCGCCACCATATTATGCTGGAGTTTCACCTAGCAGGCTTTGACCGACTGAAAAGCAGTGGACGGACATTCCGTCTGCCACGGTACCCCCACCATGGTAATATGGCGGGGGTAAATGTGGCTGTGATGGCCGGCGCATCACCACCTCTGCTGGGCCTTGGTGATCTGCACACCATCATAATTAAGCCTGGGCAAAGCACAACGCTAAGCTCGCATAGTTTGTGAAGTTTGCGCTACTTCGCACTACGCGAATTGCATGTAGCACAGTGCAAACACGCGTAGTGTAGTGTAGCATAGTGCCGCAGTAATTTGTTGCTTGCACGCGGTCAAGTTGGCGACCGCGAGCGAGCAAAATTACATCCCGGTGAGAATTGTTCCTCGTACGCGATGAGCAACATCAAGTTACCCATCGCGAGCATGGAAAATAAACCTCCCGGTGGGCTTCTCAATGCGGGGTGGTCAGGTTTCTTATTGCGAGTGGTCGCGTATGCTTGCGACCGCTCACGATGAGAAAACTACCAGTCCGCGTTAAGAAAGCTGCTACTCGAGTAGAAATTGACTGCTTGCACTGTGCAAGATGCAGTTTGCACTGATTGCACAGTGTGGACAAACATCCGGCACTGTGCAATCAGTGCAAACAGCATTTTGCACAGTGCACCACGCACTTTGCGTAGCTCGCGTAGTGTGAAGTGCACTTCACGTAGCTAAGTGTAGCGTTACTTTGCAAACTATGCCCAGGGTTAATCATAATCACCCCCATAGTTTGTGAGCTCCTGGATTAAGTATGTGAAAACATTTTGGGAGAGATTGGGTTGACAACTTTGTGGAGTGCCCGAGAGAGAAAGGGACAATATCCAAGTCCAACATTAAACTAGTCTATTGGCAGCACAGAGATTCCTTAATACACCCCTAGGCAAGTTGAGTCTCTTTGACTGATGTCTTTCCCACAGTCAAAGACTCCTTTAGCAGAGAAGACTTGCTGGATGAGATAGAGTCTCCTTTAACTAGGTAACTGTTTTTGTTTTTTCGCTATGAGACCTTACCTTTCCACTCGTTCACTGCAAAGTGGGCCAAAGCTTTGCTGGATACTCCTACTATGTCGGAACTTGATTATCAGAGAGTATAAAGTTGCTCTAAGGATATCAAAAACAAACTCCAGCAAGCCACTGATTTATGCACTTGCCTGATGTCTGCTGGCTATGTGGAGAGCTAGAGGCAAAGATATATGACTCCCCTGAGTACCAACCTGGCTCTGCTGTCCTGACATGTGAAACATAATGAGTACAGTAAGTATAATACTTGTCAGCTCCATTATAGGTGATTTAGAATCTGATTGGCTTTGTCCATCTTTCTTTTTGAGTGTCCCAATGTTATCGACTTAATGCAATCATATTTTTAAAGTTTTAATGACAAGCATTGCACATAAGGCTGTCTTTTTCAAAGCCTGTTCTAATAATGAGTATTGGTACCATGCATTTATTCATAATTATATTGCAATGCGTTTTTTCTACATTTTATTGTTTTCTATGTGCATTAGTGGCCGTTGCGCATAAATAAATGTGTTTGAACTGAATTGAGCATTAATTAGATAGGTTAGATTGCAACTCACTCTGATTCAGAAATTTACCAACCAACCGTGTAGGACATAGGTCAGCCGGCAAATTGAAATACTGGTTGCAAAAATGCTAATCATTGCATCTAGTTTTTGCAATATTTATAATGATACATCTAGCCCAAAGACATCAAATAATAGAAGCGACATTACCTAAACAACCATTCATTGAATTGTACTTACTGTGAAGTGTAATGTCTTAGGGGCCGATTATGATGGCGGGCGGATCGCCACCGCCGGCTCGGCGGTGACGACCGCCGGCTTGGCGGTGGCGATTTGCCCGCCATCAACCCTAAAATTCCCACCAGCAAATTAGGATGGCGGTGGGAATGTGAATGCTACCGCAGCGGACAGAAAGACCGTCCGCTGTGGTCCCGCAAGGCGGTCCTTTTTCCACCCACCTTGCGGGACCAGGTTCAATGGGGGCATTTTCGCGGTGCTGTGCAGGCATCGCCGTGGGCATTACGATGCCTGTCTTTTTCGGTGGAGATCCCGCAGCAAAAAAACTGGCAGAGAATGCCTTTGGGGGCCGTTGCGGGCCCCCGGGGAGTGGGAGGGTGGGGGGGGTTGCACGTGGATGGTACCTATGGTACCCCCCTGCATTTGCATGTACAAGGTGGCAGGCACCACACAGTGCCTGTCACGTTGTACATTCAAATGCACAACATGTATTTTTACATTGTGGCGGGTGCTGCTTGCAGCACCGCCCACCGCAGTGTAAAGATACAGGATTCACCCGCCAGTGTGGCGGGCGCATCCTGATTCATATAGCAGGACCCCCGCACGTATGGCGGGCGGTCCCTTTTGGCAATGCGATGGCGGGTGGACTTTGTCCGCCCGCCATCGTAATCGGCCCCTTAGATTCCATTGGGAGATGTCAAACCTACCAACAAAGGATTTTTGCTTTAGCAAGCCTTCAGTGAGCAAAATGCACTTCAGTGGGTTTACAAAGTAATCCCTTTGAAGGTTGTGGTATATGGAGCTGCTCTACTAGTGATATTTGGCAAAGACTGGCCATATAACACTTCACAGACTTGTGCAGTCTTCAAATCAAAGTGGAAATTTCATTGACTTCTGCATGTAGTGTAATCAAACTTCTTTAACTTGAGTGCACAACCCAACATAAGTTAATCACAACTTCATGATTGATTCACAATTCTAGTAGAATATACATGCAAGGAGCCAACACTCTCTGGTCCTGCATTAGGGATCCAACATTCATTTGCAGGGGTGTTACCAATTCTCACACCCTCCTATCCTTGTAGGGACAATATAAATGCACTTGTTGAAGACATTCCTTACCTTATAGTAACTTTTCAATAATGAGTTCTCCCATCATAAAAGCTCAACAAAATACATTAGCTAATTTACATCTCTCCCTCAACTTGTGTGGATCTGTACTAAATAAACACACACACACAACAAAAAGCATTGGAATAGTCATTAGTTCTACTGCTGCATACTAAAGGTGATGCCTATTTGCTTTGCCTAAGCTTGTTGATTGAGTATCCAGGGTTCTTGTGTATTTTTCTCCAGAAATATGAGCATTAGTTGCTATTGAAAAACGGGTGGTTTCCAGGATTACCTTAGATTCTACATTTTAGTCAGAAATGTGAAGTACAAATAATTGACAACTAAATTGTAAGAAATCTAAAATGAACTGTGACCTGCATGTAGCACTTATGTGAGGAAATATTGACAACTAAACGATTGTGTTTAACAATATAGTTGTCAAATACCAACAACTAACATATTAACTTTAATTACATCTAATGTAAATTACAGTAATATTGACAACATAAACATCGTGGGCCAAAATATTGACCTTTGCATTGGCAAGTATGTGTATTTTAATGTAATTACAATATTATTTTTTTAAGTTAACAATATATATCAATAAAATTATATCTCCAAGAATACATAAGACAAAAACAATAATGTATTAACTTGAAACAGGAAAGCACTCAAGGACCTCTCCTGTGCTTTTGAAATTGTTAATCATGCAAAGCAGTGGACCAAGTTGAGGAGTCTGAGAGTCGAGAAAGCTTCAGACAACTTGCTTAGCCCCTTGCATCGGAACACATCTGCTAATGTTTGCTATGACCAGGAGGGAGAATGTACCCACTCTAATTAGCTTGAAAAGAGGAGTTTACCAAGGTTGCATCTTGGCCCCTTTGTTATTTCACATATACATGAATGGCATGGAGAATGACATTTACCTTAAAGGGGAAGATGTGCTGCCAAAGATGTCATTAATTGGGGTCACAAATTAGTTTAAGATCTTTGCAATTTCACAGAGTGTTTGAAGCTGTTTTTAGATTTGCTTCTAAGCTGCATCATAAACCATTGAAGGAATGTATGCTTATTTATAAGAGCAAATACATCCAGGTTGGGCTCTACAGAACAGGAGTGTGGGGTTATACCAATGCTGAATCCCTTCAGATGGCTCATGTGTAGCTCACTTTGAATTTAAGATTGAGGAAGTTATTTGTCTCAGAGTTATTGACGGATGTTTGTCAGATTCATTCAGGTGCATTCTGAGAGAAATTCTTAGGGCCTCATTTATGAGGCTCCTTATAGCACTTTTCTGCTGCTGGAGCATCACTTTTCTGAAGTTCCGGTGGCAAACGGTGCCACGACATATTTACAAGGCAGAATGAAGCCACTTTACTTTTCATGGCCTTGTAAATATGTGCCCCTTTTGCGCATAATATTGCTTGAAAGGGGCATTACATGGGTTATGCTGAGGGTGTTCCCATGCAACACTCCTGAAATCTGAATCATTCCCAGATTTACAGACCTCGTAAACCTGGGAATGCGTCAGTATTTAGCAACACCCCAGGAAGTCGTTCTTCAGGTGTAAATTTTCATTTCCATACAAAGATAAATGTCCCCCCTATGGACAGATTTACAAAGGCTGTGGTTTGCAAGTTGAAGAGAAAAGTAAGTGCATCACGGCTCAAAGAAAAAATGGCCTCCGTAACGCTCCGGAAGTGGCACTAGACGCACTCCCACAAGTCCACGCGACAAAACCAGTTGAGGTAAATTGGCCCAAAATTAATTCTATTGTCATCTAAATCATCATCGAAATAATCTTCAGTATCAATATCATGTAAAGTGAAGTAGATAGTCATGCAATGTTGATGCTTACCTCAGTAAAATGCACATGTTGGACTGGTTGCATGTGAAGAAAAATACAGATCAAAGAAAAATGTACATGAAAAAGCACCAAAGTCATTCAAACCTTGTCAGAAGATTACCCTAAGAGTAAACAGTTTTTTTGTTATTGACAGTGATGTGATGATAATGATCATGCCTGATGAGAAATACAATTAATTATATCCAATGTCACGACATATGATATTGAATACTAAAGTATATTCATGGACTATATCAACGTCAATAAAACGCCAAGGTTTATTTGAAGCACTGATGAAACACAAGAAAACAAAAGTACAAGCACCCATTCATGTACTTCAAGGTATGGCATCAACTGCCTATTTAGTGAGCTTCAGCACAGTTGATGATAGCGGACTGATATCAGTGAACTATAACATGAATACTCATCACAAAATAGTAGGTCATTTCCCTTTATTGTTTCATGGGCTAGGAAAGCTCAACACTATGAAAGTACAGCTGCACAATAATGAGGACCTCCGTCCTATTGCTCAAAGATGAATTGCATTTCATTTACAGGAAGCTGTTGAAAAAGAACTTGAATCATTACTCAAACAGGATATCATTGAGTGATCCACTGGTCCAATGCCATGCGTCTCTTCCATAATGTTATTACGCAAAAAGGACAGTGAAGGATCTGTATGCATCTGTGTTGAGCTGCATCAAGCGAATAAGGCGATTGAAAGAGAACAACACCCAGTTCCCAACATTGCTGTCATGATAACACAATTGAATGGAGCTAAGGTCTTCTCTTACCTTGATTTGAATAAAGGATATCATCAGGTTGGAACTTGAGGAGAATTGCATTGAGCGTTGGGGTGTACGATTACAAAAGTAAAACTATACAATCATGCACCATCCAGGAAAAGATCAAATCCTGCGGACTTCTTCTGAAGAGTCAATCAATCCTTCATTTGTAAAGCGCAATACATACTCGCGAGGGTCTCAAGGCACTGTGGGGGGCGCTACTGATCGAACAGCCAGGTCTTCAGTATCCTCCTGAAGGTCAGAAGGTCTTGCATCTGTCGTAGGCTCAGTGGGAGGGTGTTCCATGTCTTGGCGGCGAGGTGGGAGAAGGATCTCCCACCAGAGGTTGTTCTTCAGATGCGCGGAACGGTGGTGAGTGAGAAGTCGGCGGAGTGTAGCTGGCAGTTGGGGATGTAGAAGAGAGCCATCTGTTCAGGTAGGCTGGGCCGGTCTTGTGAATGCCTTGTGTGCGTGGGTGAGGAGCTTGAAGGATATCCTCTTGTTGACGGGGAGCCAGTGCAGGTTTCTCAGGTGGGGAGTGATGTGGCCGTGGCGTGGTACGTCGAGGATCAGTTGTGCCGAGGCTTTTTGGATGCGTTGTACTCGTTTGATGAGCTTGGTCGGGGCTCCCGCATAGAGGGCATTTCCGTAGTCGAGTCTCCTGCTGATGAGGGCCTGGGTGACTGTCTTTCTTGTATCCTCCCTCCATTTCTCAATTCTTTTCTTGATAGTTTCTCACATTTGCTAAGATTTTTTTTTGCAGCGTAATGTTCTTTTTTGCACCAGATCATTTTGGCTCTTTTTTGCTCAGTTTACTTAGCTTTTTATAATAAAGTCCCTTTGCTTCTTGCCTCCATTTGGCATTGCTTTCTGTTGCAACAATTGTAGGTTTTGATGAATAATGTTGCACTGCAACAAAACCTTGTGTTATCCTTGAAAATAATTCATAGGCTATGGTGATCCCCCCAGCTTCATATGGACCATGTCTCATATGCACATTTCAAACATTAGCATTTTGTAAAGTGTAACTTTCCCTGGTGGGAGCTTCTTCTTGGGTCCCATCCCTCTACTAGGTCTGAGGTTGAGTTTGAACTTGGGTCTGTGTTACTCTTCTTCTTTTGGACTTTCACAGGCTCCATTCAAGAGGTGATGCGATGGTTCCAAACTATTCTGCAGTTTCAACCTCTCGTTCTTTCCTGTGAGGGGTGGTGTTCCTTACGGGAACAAGGTTCCAGCTTACACATGCATTACACAGTTGCGCTTCAACATTCCCAGCTCAGAACTTGCCCACTTCTTCACCTGCTTATAAAACCACCACATATTAGCCTACCCAGCCTAGGACATGCCAGTTAGGGCCTAGTCCTACTCCCATTTTAATTATTAACCACAGTGCTAACCAGAAACGATTATCATCACTGCATAAAAAAGTGTGCACAATATTAGAGTGCTGTTATATTTCACATTATAATTACTGTTTTGTAATCATCAATAGCAATGAAGCCATGCAAAGTGGGGGTTAGCCACCCTGCAGCAAGTTTGGCTCAAAAATTGTTATGTGCATTTGTAAAGTGCGCTATCACCCGTGAGGGTATTCTGGTGCTGAGCAGGTGTGTTTGATGAACCCTGCCTAGGGTGGGATAGTCAATTGAAAAACCAGGTCTTCAGGTTCTTGGGAGTTCAATAATAGAGAAGGAGGTTGTGATGTGGAGTAGGAGTTTGTTCTATGCTTTATGAGAAATATGAGTTAACGTTCTCCTCCTGATGTGGTTCTGTGTATGGGATGCATGTGAGTAGGAGTCTTGCGGAGCGGAGGTGTCAGGGTGGTGAAGAGTTTCAAATGAGATAATTTCGAGGATGTGGCCTAAAGGCCATGGCGGTCAACCTCGAAGCTGGGGATCTGGGTTCGAGCCCCGGCATGGGCGCTCAACATCCGATGAATCTGGGAAGATCACTAAGGCCCTAATTATGATGTCGGTTCTGACCAACATCTTGGGTTCTATTCAGACCGCCATAGCCCGTCGGCCAGTGGGAACCAGCATGTAATCCCTTAAGGACAGCATTTCCATCATTACGATGTCAGTTTCCCACAGGGTTTCATGTTGGGCTTTCCCACATGAAAAGCCTGTAGGAAAGCGACTTTGGGGGTTCCTAGCAGGGCCCTCCTGCAACAGCGGCCTCTGGTTGAGGGCCTGAAGGGGCAAATATGGTGGCCCCCTGTCAATGTGTTGCATGCCACCCAGTGCAGAGATTAACAAAAACTTAAATTTCTCTGTGGGTGCCTTTTCTGTGGCCGGTTTCTGATCACAGCACAATCTCCCATAAAGAGGGCTTCCTAATACTAAGGTTGGGATTGCCAACTGGAGATCGGTCAGTCCCAATTCGGCAATGGTGTCGGGTGGATGCGAGTCCACCTACATCATAATGAGGCCCTTAATCACCCCGTGCCTAACAAAAAAAAAGATTGTGTCTATCTTTAATGGAACTAGAGCTCATGCAAAGAGCCCTGATACCTTTGTGTCTAGTTCGCCCTATATAAATAAACTCCATAAAAACAAAAAACAGGTACATTTTGTGTGTAGGGAGGTGTGCCGCTCCTTGAAGGGAGGTGTGATGTGAGTTCTGTGTGGGAGGATGAGGATGAGTATGGCTATGGAGTATTGGATTGTTCATAGTCTACTGGTGAGTTACTTGGTGATTCTGGCATAGAGGGTTTACTCATAGTCCAACTTGCTGGTGACTAGGACGTGAATGACAGTTTATCTGGTGTTGCTTGAGAGCCATTAAAGACTTTGGGGCCCATTAGGATGTCGGGCGCGGGCGGTGGTGATCCGCCTGACATCCTTGCCTGCCCGCCACCCATTTCCCCCACCATATTACTATGGCGGGGGGGACCGCGGCAGAAGGAAACACCGTGCGCCGCTTTTCCGCCACGGTCACCTTACGACCGGGGCGGAAAAGGGTTTATATGGTGGTGGTGTCTGCTAGACACGCAATCCATATTAGGATGCAGGCGGGAGGGTACCTTTCCATGGCGGCATTGCCGCCAAAGAAAGGCATGCGGTCTTTCAGTTTGGGGGCCCGTTGCGGGCCCCCAGGATGATGGGGGAGGCACATGTGTATTCACAAAATGGCAGGCACCGCCGGTGCCTGCCACGTTGTGCATGCACATGCACGACATGCATTTTTAGCATTGTCGCGGGCGGTGCTGAGAGCACCGCCCGCCACAATGTTAAAAATGCAGAATGTGCCCGCCACTGTGGCGGGAGCATCTTAATACCCTCCATGGGACCCCCGCCCTTATGGAGGGTGGTCCCGTTATCCGATAGGATGGCGGGCGGAAAAAGTACGCCCGCCATCCTAATGGCCCCCTTTGTGTCCGCCGCCTGCAAAAGCCGTTTGCAGCAGGGCTTGGAAGCCCATGGAGGATTAACTATAATTTTCAATGTCTCTGGGAAAGTTCCCCTCTGAGTTTGCACTCTACACTGAACAGTATAATGATATGACCCTGTGTCTTAAATTAGCACATCTCATGCTTTTATTATGTGATACAGCCCTATGGCAGTAAGAGATGGCACAGCCAGGCTAGATCCATAAACTAAGTAGGATCTCACTTTATTCGCCAACATGTGGGGGAAAGTGAATTTTGTTCAGGTGTAGACTGTTTGATTGCCTGCATCTTAAAGTCTATATAAATTAAGCATGAATCTTTCTGTAATGTGATGCACTAAAGCAGCTCACAGCCTTATTGGATACCTTATGACAATTACACATACTTGTTGCAACAGTCTTTTTTTACAATATTCTGCAAATAAGATTCCCTACAGATAAACCAAAGTGTCAAAGCTATAAAAACATCTTCTAAGTCAATGAAAATATAGTCAGCATTAAGCACGTAGGCGCCGAAAGCTTCTTTACCTGTGTACAACCACATTAGGCAAACGTGACATACAGAAGTATCCCATTATTTTATTTTAACCCTCAACATTGACTTTAATAATTACTTGTCACCAAGTAACAGATTGACATTATCTGTGACACATCCATGCTCTGAATGATTTGTGAAGATGGCGTGTGCTTTGTTAATTGTTTAACTCCCTTCATTTATCAGCACTTGGCATCGTAATTTGCATTGGAGCTATTTTTTTAACACGCAGCTGCCATTGTGTTACTTTGATAGGCTCCAAGCTATCTAGAAAGAAGTTCATGCTGAAAAGTAATTGCTTTTATTCTCATTGCAATAATCAATAAAAATAGCTCGACATTTGACTTCAGTTAAAATGTATACACCTTTGTTACCACTCCAGTACTAACGTTACACTTCAATTAGAACATTATGCTCTTTCATTGAAAAGGTAGTTTGTACCTCTGGTTTTAGCTTTCTTGCAATCCTCAGCAATCAAAGAAATTCATAAATAGAGAAAATAATGTAATTGTAATTGCATTTATAAAGCGCTTACTACCCCTGACAGGGTGTCAAAGTGCTTTTCGGCGAGAAGAACGCTACTCCTGAACCAAAAAAAGATAGGTGGTGAGCTAGTATAGGGAAATATTAAATTTATTTGAGCGGACATGTGAGTCTGTTATTTGGGTTGAAAAGGACAGAGGCAAGATTGAAGAGGTAGGGGTTGGAATTTATATAGCATTTGGTACCCCTGATGAAGCATCAAAGTGCTTTTTGAGGAGCTGCGCACTACTCCGGAACACAAACATGTTTATTGGTGAATTGATATAAGGAAATATGAAATTAATTTGAGTGGTGGACATGTGAATCTGTTACTTGGATTGAAAAGGATAGTGAAGGGATAGAAGAGGGAAGGGTCTAGAAAGTGTTTATGTGGAGATAATAGCAGCAGGAGCATGTTTGGGGTGACCAGAGGGTGAGGGGATGAGTCAGAGGGAAGTGTTTAGAAAGGGTTGTTTTGGAGACTTGAATAGTAAAAGAGGCTTGAGATGAAGCAAGGGAGGGGTAGAAGAGGGAAGAGTCTAGAAAGGGTTGCTTTGGGGGTCCTAGTAGTCAGAGAGTAGAGGGCCAAAAAATAGGGTAGTGCATTGAAGAGAGTAGTAGATTAAGGTTTGGGATGAGACAGAGGGTCGAGGTAGAGGATACATTGAAAGAGGTATGGGCTGAGATATAGGGTAGTGCATTGGAGATATTAAATTAGGAGTAAAGTAATACATATAAAGATACATACGTACAAGTACATGGAAGGTATATATGTATAAGTAAAGTAATATATCTAGATTTAAGTTGTAATACATAAACTCAGACTTTCGAGTGTTACTGTACTTTGAGCTAATGTATTTGTTTTTATTTACGCACACACATATATATATGTATATATATATATATACACACACGCACATATATATTGATATTTATGTATATATATATATATATATATATATATATATATACATATATATATATCCAAAACAAACAGGAAGCCCAAGTGAAGCAGATCCACACGAAGTTGAAAAGGCACGTTGTCTTTATTTGGATCCATTTCACAGCTCGATCCCCAAAATTCTCCGAGCACAACCTTCTATCATAAGAGCCTGACGCGTTTCAGGAATTGTCCTTTCATCAGAGGCAAGGTTCGAAAGTTCTGAGAAACAGTCTCTGGTCGTACACCTCTTCAAATACAAATCACCTGCCAAGTGGGCGTGGCCTATCTTGCACTGCATTCTGTGCCTTGTAGTGTATATATATATATATATATTTACCCCATTTTTGAAGCAATTGTAGATGAATGGGTATTATAAAAATATACTTATTTATGCAGTGACCTATACACATGTTAAATATAGAAATATATAACCATAAGTAAAATGTACATTTGTTAAGCAGAACTAATGAAAATCTACATATTTATAAACAAGAATATACACATTTATGCAAAAGAATACCCATATCTAGGTACACATATAATTAAAATACCTACTTATAAACAAAGGGATATGCTGTATATTTATGTTTGAGTATGATGGTTATGTGGGAAAGAGTAAGCTCTTGAGTAGTCTTCTGAAGATAAGGCAGATATGCATAGATTTTATGTTTGGGATTAAGATTTGCATAGTTTGGCTACTTGAACAGAGAAGGATGTGCCACCTTATAAGGGGTTGTTACAGATGATCTGTGGTATAGGCTATTGGTGTAATCGAGTTGTGACAGAAGAAGAGAGATAGTAGCCTGGACCTTGTTTGGAAGTCCCTGGTGGAGGAAAAGGCGTTGCTGAGTTTTAATTGTAACAAAGCTGGATTTTGCTAGTTTGTACACTTGGGAATTCAATTTATAGCTTTGAGTCCATGGTAGTTCCGAGGTTTCTTAATTCATTAGATACTTTAAGTGGTGTTCCCGGATCGTCAGGCCAGGCGGCGAGTGTGTCATAAGTTTTCCAATTCTCACATGTGAGTATTTCTGTTTTAGAAGCATTCAATTAGATATTGCTCCATGTCATCCACTGAACAACTGCTCAGGGACAACTGAAAATTACTGAGTTTTTTGTGAGTTTGCAATGTCTTTGGGGCTTTCCAGTTTAAGGGCTATTTGTGTGTCATCTGTATAGTTATAGCAAGTGAGGTGAAATTGATTGATCAGTGCTAGTAATGACTTCATGTGGATGTTGAAAAGCATAGGTGAGATGATAGAGCCATGAGGGACCCTCGCTTTTTGTAAAGCATGGTTTGGATGACATTGGTTCTGTTTTGAAGGTAGGATATGATCAATTCGAGAGCAGTCCCCTCTATGACATATTCATAGAGACTTCAGATTAGAGTGTCATTGTCAACCATGTCAAAGGCGTCTGAGAAGTCCAAGGAAAGTAGTGCAGCAACCCCGTTCCAGTCAACTGCGTTCTTAAAGTCATCCCAGAAGGCAATGAGGGCAGGTTCTTTGCCACTTCCTGGATGGAATACTGTTTGGAAGTCTGAAAGTATGGAATTATCTCAAAGAATTGTGACATCTTGGCGAATGCTGCTCTATCAGTTTGCTCATAAAAGGTCCATTTTGTAATCCGTCTGTAGTTGTCTGGGTTAATCGGGTTTAGGTTTGTTTTCTTTAGTAATGGGCGTATGTATGACCTTTTCAGGTCATACTGGAAATATTCCATATATTTTAGTTTTTATTTCTATTTGATTACGAGCAGGTAGAATACAAGAAATATATACAAAACTGAAAAAAAATAGGATACAATTTGTCTTTTCCCATATGGTGTGGTACTGAAAATTCTGGACCCGTGCCATAAACATCGTCGTATTGATACCAGCAGACCGAGAATGACTAGTATATCATACACGAGCATTTTCGGCATATTCGAGTGACGAAATCACCCTTTAATTAGAGATTCCGTCCTGAACCCTCAGGTTCCATTTTGTATACGGCAGCCATTTTGTGATTGCCCTCACATAGGCCGGTGACTAAGGCCAAAATCGAGTCTGAAGGACACGTACACCTTTGCTGACTTCTGCACGACCTGAGCAAGCTGACTCCACTGCCCGGGGCCAAACCTGTTCGGTCAGTTCCTCTCCCAGTGGCCGATCAAGATTAGTATCAAGGCACAACATGCCATAAACCTTTCATCGCACACAAACCATGCCTAATCTTACACACACCTGTCCCTGTTCCTTACTTTATGACCTGCTTTACGAGGAGGAGGTGCCCGAATTTATTAGGGGTCCGTCGATATCTGATGAAAATGTTGGGCCTTGCCGGGTGATTTACTGTGGGTTGGACAAACTGAAAATAAGCTTGTCATCATGATGCTGCTTTTTCTTTGTAGTGAAAATATGTGAATGGTCAACTGTAAAACAAGGAATGCTTGCCTGAAGCATAATATTTTGCATAAAAAGAGAAGGCTGGCTTTGTAAGTTTGAGCAGTCTCCTGAGAATATACACTGTGTTGTACTTCTAGGATACCTGTTACTGGCTGCAGCCAACAAATTCGATCTTTGACTTCACCTAGAAGACTCTGTGTTTCTGTAGTCTGGGACAGGAAGGACCTGAAGTCTTAGGGTGTGTTCCCTGGCACCACTGGGTTCTTAAAAACCCAGTACTTCAATGGTTAGGTAATAAATAGCTCTATGGAAGGTAAAAGGATAGCAAGCATATAAAGCATACATATAAAGTTATATAGAAATAGATAGATAGAGTACTTTTGAACTTAATCCCCACAGTCAAACAATAAATAGTTAAATAGTTGGTGATTAACTAGCTGGTGTGCACACAGCCCCTTTCTTAGGCATCAATCCAAATTATACTTTATTTCATCTATGCTTGGTAGAACAGACCTTAATTTGATAAGTAAATTCATAAATACTTGAAAATATCTTAATTTGTGTTACATGATTTGATTAGATGAATACTTGACTAGGCCCCCAAATGCCTCATTACATCCTTGCATGAACCCTTAGTTCATGGTCACTTGTTTTGATCCTGGAGGTTGTTGCACTTAACCTTGGATACTTTCCCTTCACATATTTTACCAAATTTGGAGACCACCTCCATCCGAAGTATAAAACTCTTCCCATGTTTGCACCTGCTGCATCTTTAATACCCACTGCTCATAAAAGGGGGCGTCTCTCGATTTCCGTTTCTGGAGGATCAGTGATTTGGCCACTAAGGTCAAAATTAAATATAACTTTATGATGCACGGTGAGGTTTTCTAGGTTAGATATCCCAAAAAGGGCCCTGTGATTCTGGTGGTATTGGAATTTGGCGTATTCCCCCTATTCATTGAAATACTTTGCTGCAAAATAAAATCAGAGCTGGACAGGAGAAGATCGTATGGAGCCAGTCGCCCTTACTCACCTCACATCTAAAGCACAAACCTGATGAAGTTGGAAACATCCTTTGAAGCTTATCAGGTGTATAGTATGGCGGCCACTTCAAAGAGAACACCATCCTCTTGATGTTGGCACCTCTATTGGCCTTATTAGCCCAAACATTATCAGATTTCCACATAGAGGGCTCTATCTTACATGCAGTAGTAGCCACAATATTCGCTAGTGCTGCAGGGACTACCTTCGGATACAGTTGTTTGAGCAATGTATTATACCATTTCCCAACCCCCCACTTGTTCAGACACATAAAAAGCCTGACTTATTTCTAAAACTGGAGATTCTACAGGGGGATTTTATCATGTATGAAATGTTGAATTTGATCATATGAAAAAGGCAACCCATCAGAGACTGTCGGGTCGGAGACCTAAGACCTCACATTCTTCCAATAGAATGTTTGGGTGGAATTGAGGGGAATCATAAAACTCCTTAAAATGGTGAAATCTTGAGGCAACTATCACGGGAAATTTATACCTAAAACATATTAGGAGCTCAGGAATTTCGAGAAAAGGGAGGAGCTTGATATTTGCTCGAATCATCTGTGGGGCAGCTTTAGCTTCCTTGCTGGTCCTGCAAGGGGGATGTGTTCCTCTTTGAGCCTCCTGCCCCTTGCCATCTCAGGGGCACTTTCTTCTTTTCACCGCAAGCGCTACCGCCTGGACACACACTCTGGTAGGACTCCAAGTCCCAGAATGCAATGCATGTCTCCCGCCCACAGCCAGCTGAGAGGGAGGAGTCAGCAGAGCCCTTAGCGCTGGTGAGACCCCGCGGCTCCTGTCCTTGCCCATCATTGTCAGGAAGAGACAGGGCAGGGGTACCCTCTTTTCATCTGTGATGAGGTGGCAGAACCGTTTTTATGGTGGGAAACCAAAGGTACTGTGATATTGTATGATCCTTTTTGAGTCTATTAATTACGAAGTGACTGCCTACCCGGACCTGTTGGTTGTATTCTAGGCCCCGTAATTCTCTATTATTTCCCCTTCCTATTTATTTTTTTGGCACCTGAGAGCTAAGGTATATCCCGAACTAAGCGAAGCCCGTTTACTTGTGTTGGCAGAACCAGTATTTCAAAGGGTTGTTGGCAGCTTAGCTTAGCTTAGGTTAATGGGGAAAAGAAAGACATTGGAAGAATGCTGGGAGGGAGGAGAGGCTGGAGCAAGGCTGGACATCAGGGGAAAGAAGGCCAGGAAATCACAAAAAAACGTCAGGCAGTAACTGTGTAATGGATCGGATAGACACTCTGATAAGTGAGTGTGAGGATATCTTGGAGTCCACACTCACGACACAAAACAATAGTAATAAAAAAAACCAGACAGAGTAAACCAGCGAATACGGTCATCCTGGACATGTTTTGTAAATCAAATAAAAAAAGACCAGTAGCTAACAATAGTGTAAGGGAACGTGATACTACGGGAGTACCCCTTTTAACTACCGGGCTGACTGAGCTATTGCCAGTCATTGAACACATAGACCCCATATTCATTTGTTCCAATAGACTTCAGCCCCTGTTAGATCTAGATAACAAAAACAATGGTGGATGGTGAAAGGTCCGTGTTGGCCCAATCCCCTCCGACAATAGCTGTCCAAAGGTAAGATGTAGTGACAGGATCTTGCATATAGTGGCAGCATATGTTCCAAATAGTCACTACATTAAGACTCGAAATGGGGTCCATGATTGGCATGATAGAGGAGTTATCCTCAATGGTCAGTCTTTAGTATTACATCCAACCCGAGTAGGGAATGGAAGTGCACAGGAAAGTAGCCATATGGTAGGCCCACAAGGTGCCGTACCTGCTAATTCTCTGGTCGCATCGACCACTCCTACCACAAGTAGTAGAATCATAGTCAGTAGGGCATCACATTCTCTAGACAAGGTAAAGTCAAACATGTAAAAGACACTACCACCGACGATTAAGCACTTACCACATCATGTAGCAAGCAGCTGTACTAACTGTAGCAAGGCAGTAGTAATGAGGTCACAGTCATCGCCTAGCAGAAAAACCTTTTCGCACATGGAACAACTGCAGATAGGTATTCCGTTGGGGTCCCGAAAATAACACACCCAACGTAAAAGTACCAAAATACGACGCATGTAGAGGCTTTGAGAATAGGGAATCCTTAAACAATAGAGCCATCCATTGGATAAGGCATGTTAGAGGACGCCACTCAGTGATAAGGGAAGACACAGTAGCTAACAGGAGGTTAACTTCACCAAACCATCATCATGACTGTATCGAGCTTATCATGAAAAGAGCAGAGCTAGTGGAAAACCTTTTTACACTGGAGATTCGTACTACACCACCTGAGCACTCAACAATTCAATTTAGATGCTCCCCCTAGCACTTGCCCAGACATAGGTTATATAGCATGCAGGAAAGCTCTATACTTTATAATAACAATTCACTGAGGAAAACATTGCCCCCAAAGCAACAAGATTATGTAATAGCTAGCCCTTCCCTTGGGGTAAGCCCTGCATGCCCTAAAGATTTTATTGTAGAGCAGGCACAATCCCTAAAGTCTAATCCGGCCTTTCTACCCAGACAGATAGCACGCTGGAGGCGGGTAGTCTCCCTTCTTTTACACCTATGTGGCGACAGTCTTCATGTACAATTTAATCCAGGAATCTCATGCTGTCTTGTTACATCGCAGGACTGAGCACGAAGATGGGGTTTCCTGAGTGGCACGTATTCATAGAAGAACATGACATCTGCCTCTTTCAAGAAACTTGGGCAGAGGCTTCTCTTTTTTGTGTAGGGTATTTAAACTATCATATCCCGGCTAGTAAGGGAGCAAAAGGGAGGCAATCGGGGGCTTGATCATTTGGGTGCGACAAGAACTAGAGTAAAACATACAGGTATTCCCATCCCAGAGTCAAGATATCCAGGCAGTTAGATTGACCACATACAAACACTGGAACATAGACATATATAATGTTTAAGTGAGAGGTACTAGAGGGAAAAAGTCAGGAGTTTTGGTGGCTCTCAATGATCTCCTTGACTCACAACAGGAAGTTCCTAATATTATAGTTGAGGGGGATTTCAACACGACGTTTGAGCCCCTAACTAAGGAGGGAGGTCACCTTACAGATGTAGAAGATAATAAGTGGGGCATCCCAAAGTTGGAGCTAGACCCTATAAGGAAGTGGTCTGATGTGGGTATTCAAATAAATAATATTTGTATGGAAAAGGGCTTGTGGGCCGTAAACAGATGTACACAATCTGATAGATTCGGGGCTAACTCCTTTGATAATGGCTATAGTGATAGCAGGATAGACTACGTATCAACGAGCCTGGAATTATGGCATGCCCTAAGAGACATAGTGGTCAGAGGTAGGCTTGAAAGTGACCATAACCTCTTGTGCAAGACTAGGGATTTGAGCGCCAAAAGGCAAATACCCAACTAAGAAATGAATATTCCCCAAGTGACGTTATTCTATCTAATGATTTGAGACATCTTAAATGGGTAAAAATAATAGAAGTGCCATATCTGCTAGATAAGATTAACAAGGGCATGGACAGTGCTACAAATGAGCTAGAGGTCAGTGTAGCAAACCCCACGGCCCTAGCCCAAACAATGAGCATACACAACACATTTTTTACTGATCTGCACACCCACTTTTTAAAGCAAGGCAGAAATAAGAATGTTCAAAATCAGAAAGTGGGGCAGTCGTACAATAAAGAATGTTGAGAGGCACATCTAGCCCTAGGGGTAGCCATTAAAGCAGGTAACCCTACAGCAGTTCGAGTAGCTATCTATGGGGGTACCAGGACAAAAGCAAAGAAAACATGGGATGATAAAAGGTGGCAGGAATTAAGGGAAGCCTGTGCCATGAAAAATTCCTAAAAGTTTTGGAGGATATACAAATGGGACAACGGCGGACAGGCCCAGGCCCCAAACAAATTTGCTCAAAAAATGTAATGCAAATTGTAATATTCAACATGTTTTAAATTGTTTTTTATAATGAGATTTTATCAACTTTTATGACAAGTGTACATATTCTATTTTTAAAGGTTAGTTTTGCTTGCCCTCCCATCCAGTTTATATGATATACCATTGCAGATGTCTTATGTAACACATTTTTATCTGTATCTTGTAAATCCTTACATGACTTAATCTGTCGAATAAAGAAGTTGGAATGGATATTTTCTTCTTTTAGAATTTGATTAAGATAGAAATTATCAGTGAGATTCTGGGAGGCTGCAGCCCTCACTCACCAATCTATTAAAGAAGCTTGAAAGTATTTCTTGAAGTGTGAAGTTGCAAGGCCACACTCTTCAATTGGTAGCTCTAGGGTTCCTAATCTGGCCCAAGGCTTTTTGCCTGCCCAAATAAAATGATGCAACATTTGGTTGATTTCTAAAAATAATTTTTGCCGAACTTTTATGATAACATTAGAGAAGATGAAAAGAAAGAGAGGTAGTATCATCATCTAAATTAAAGCTACTCGTCCAATGATGGTAAAGGGATATTGGTGCCATTGCGATAGTAAGCTTTTAGCTTTCGTCAGTGTGGGTATGTAGTTAATTTGGTAGAGATCGGACAAAACATGTGAGATGAAGACACCCAGATATCTGATGGGACGTAATAACTTGGACCTGAAGTTGCATTTCACTCAGTAATATCGAGATTGGAGTGTTGAATAAAAACATTTCTGATTTTGACTGGTGGATTCCATATCCCCCAGCTCAGATAAGGCTTGAATTTTATCAAAAGTTATTTTAAATTAAATTACATTGTTCGGCGTTCAAATAAACGATTAGGTCATCTGCAAAAAGTTTTCGTTTTGGGGACCCAAAGACAGGAGGTTTGATTTTCAGATCTAGCCAGTGAGAAAGAGCTAACAATACGATAAATAGTGCAAAGAGCACCGGACAGATCAGACAGCCTTGACGAGTGCCTCAAATAATTGGGATTCTCCCTACTGGATAGGAATTAATCATGATCCGAGCTTGAGCTTCATTATATAGAGTGTCCAAGCACCTGACCAATTGCGATGGAAAGCAAAATGTAGTCATGGCGGTGAAGAGAATTTCCGACTGCACTAAATTGAATGCTTTTTCGGCATCTATCATAATGATAGATGCCTTGATGTTATCATTAGAAAAATAATCTATAGCTTGGAGGAGTAAGTTAGTATTCGCTGAGCTGATCCTTCCTGGGAGAAATCGGACTTGGTTGATATACACTACTTCTTTTACTTCTTTTACCAGAGGTGTTATTCTACATGCAATTATTCTAGCAAAAAGTTTATAATCATTAATTAGACGGCTAATGGAATGGTACAAGCCAGGATGATCTGCAGGTTTTTAAAAAAAAGCTAATGATTACTGCTTCTGGGAAGCCAGAGGGAATTTCAGTACTTTCTAAGATCTAATTGAACAAAGTGACCAAGAAGGAAACTAGATGGGTCCAAAAATGTTATACATCTCTGCTGGTAGGTCATCGTTCCCACATGCTTTCCCTGTGGGGACATTGTTAATTGCTAATACAATCTCCTTAGGGGAGATGGTAGTGATTGCACTCTGTCTCTATTCTTCATCTAGTAGAGGCATATCGATGCCATCAAGGAATTTGTTTAATACCTCTTGCCTGGTGGCCTATGAAGATACATACACATGCACATTGTGTGTTAGAAATACTTTTCTTATTTATTCTGCTTAAGAACCATCTGACCACTGGATATTTAAATCAATAAAATGAATTTCGTTCTCTGCTTCTAATTTGCATATATATATAGTTCCATGAACTGTGTTCCATGCTGGAATAAAAGAATATATACCCACGAACTTTGCTGGATGGTATAATTGGATGGCGAATATACACTGGATTTCGAGTGCATTTTCACGCTTGTGAGCGTGTGGTGAAACGTAATACATACAGGGTGCCTTTGACCCTGGTGTGCACCGCAGTCCGAGGGTCCCGGTTTCTCAAAGGATGTGGACTGTTTATATATATATATATATATATATATATTCCCTGAAAAAAACAAAAATTACAAAAATGTTATAGTTCGGCTCAAGTTTTACTCGTTCAAAATCAATTAAATTCAGCAGTTATAGTTAGCTGAGCTATAGCTATAACCATAACTCTCTCCCCCGCAATGCACTGCTTATGACTGCACATATTAAATCACTCATGATATGATCAGTGACATCACTGATGACATCTCAAATTACATCACTGATTACATCATCCACAGAATCTCTGGCGCACCACTCTCATGCAAAGCAACTCTAAAATGGCAAGCTCTTCAACTTTCCAATCTATCATCATGAGAAAAGGAGCAGATAAAATCATGTCTTTCATTTTAGGCTACTGCATCTCCACTTGAGAATGGTTAGCATCCGTTAACCCTTTCCCTCTATTTCCAAACGAGGTTCCTGTCGGTGCATTTTCATGACCATCATCGCTGAGAAATTCGGGGAAAAAAAGAGGAGTTCAAACATATTTAGCTTCATTTTTCTTAAATACAACACAACAGTTTATTACATAGTCCTAAGTTGGAAATTAAAAACTTGCCATTACTTAAATTGTGTCATCACTCCTCAACTTGAAAAAAAATGTTCTGTCTGTTTAACACCCTTCCCCCCTATACTGTCTGAGCTCAGTGTACCAACCTACCCAGTTGAGCCAGTAGGTCACAGGTTCACATGACATTATAGAAGAAACAGGCTGCTTCTAAATAAGATACAGCGCGTGTGTTTTTCTCCACAGATTCAAAAGCATATCCATGTCTGTATTTCATTTCTTTTCCTAAACAACATTCAATGATAAGACGTCTTGCTAAGGCATCCAACACACTAGCTAATTGTAGTCACTTTCAGGCGGACAGCATCCAATTAAATATATCTTTTAAAAAATGTTTTAAACTAAATATTTACTTCATTTCATTTGCAAAACGCCTTCATTGCGATTCAGCCTTCTACTTATTACTCTTCCTCCTTCACTTCAAAATGCTTACAGTATGGATTATGGGCCACAGCTATATCTATTGGCCTAAAGAGGTTCCAAAAAAGAGAGGTATTGACAGGGACTTTGGGTTGCCAAATGTGCGGATTACTTGGTTTCGCAAGATAGGGTTAACGTTTCATCAGTTGCTGGCTTTTGTTAAATCCATTGTGGATTCCCAAGCTCTTCACCTCATGATTGTGCACTACGGTGGCAATGACCTGGGCATATTGACTGGGGTAGGGTTAGAAATTCTAATGAAAGAAACGTTTGCACAACTGACATTGCTTTTCCCTTGCACTGTCTTGGTGTACTCTAATATATGCCAAAGACAGAAATGGTCAAATCAAGTCTGTCAACAGACTGACAAAGCCAGGAAACATGTTAACAAAGCTGTTTCTGCATTCGAATGGGCTGTATGTATAATAAACAATCTGCATTTTGACATGCATGAAATTTATAGAAATGATGGAGCACACTTTACAGATGAAAGCCACAGGATGTTTCTAAGTAACCTGAAACTCTGCATCTGGTCTTATTTATAGCAGCCATATGCACACAACCCACACAAAGGCTCTTGTCAGAGCCACTCTAGTACCCAAAATATTTTGAAGTTTTGTTTTGGAAAGGGATTTATCCTTTAGTTTTTGGGGATATTCGTAATGATGATGCGATCCCCAAGGACACGTTGTGAAAAACGGGAAAAAAAACAGACATCAATGACCATCAACGCATCCCAAAATAATATGTAAAGAAATCCATTCTGAACATTGCCCTACACATATTACTATATAAATATATACTTCTTTCAAAGCATGTTTAAACTCATATTTTTTGACTAAGTTGCTTTAAAAAACATCTTTAAGACCTATTTTCCATTTTTGCGATTATCCGGGACGTTGCGATGACGGCGTTAAGTGTGACGATCACGCCTTTTCCATAAAGTGAAAACACATATATACAAACATATTACAGTATTTTACACACTAGGAGTTTATATCTGTACACTTCAAACTAATGTTTTCTAGTGTTTGTCTAGTACAACCATCTCTAAAACCTATTTCCTATTTTTGCGGTGAGGCCGGAGTTCGCAATGACGCCGGTAATTGTTATCCCTGCGGTTATGTCATGAAAGCAAAAGCAGGAATTCAATAGCCACCACCATATTAAAAAATTATAACTATATAATTAATTCTTACCATCTCAGTAGATAACTCATTATAAAATTAACTCTATAAAAAAATTATAAAAATCTCAAAACTATAAGAATGATTCACTGATATTTTTTCATATTTTCACCAAAATTTGCGGCTATGTTGATAGGTGCAATGTTGCCGTGATGGTACACGGGCCGTGCTGGTGGTTGCTAACGCTGCCGTTTCTCAAACATGGGGTCAGATAGCCAGGGTGTGTAATACTGATATTCCCCAATTGTTGTTGAGACCCAATATGTTGACTGTACGTGCCTCACAAATGGCTACACCCAGGAGCCATTAGAAGAGAGATAATGCAAGTGGCTGGTGGAGGTTTGTACCCCTTAATAATGAAATTATTTATCGGAAATAATATCTAAAAGATATATTGCGTTAGACAATAGTTGGTACTCCTTTATTGTCTTTGCTGAATGTGGTAATGATGCCACAAAACATCAACGGCCGCAACATGTTTCGCCCAGTGGCCGATCGACCAAGGGCTTTTTTAAGGCTGATAGGTAAAAGAAATCACAAATATGAATGGTACATGCATCATAAATACCTCATATGAGATGTGGGGTGAACCCCAATCAGTGGTTGTGAATGAGTAGAAATAAAGAGAGTAAAAATTGTGAGAGCCAGATGATATACAAATAGAAGAACAGAGGTAAAATAAAGAAAAAAAGGACGAAAGATGAAAAAGGAAAGAAAGGAAAAAACACTGAGAAAACAATTATTAGAGTTTGAGATGTGAGGACACCTCCGAGGCATAATAAAACATATGATCAACAACTGGCAAATGTTCATGATAAGAACTTAATGTATACATCTAGGGAGAGAGACACACAAGGTTACTCATTAGACAAAGTTATGAAAGGTAGCAGAATGTTTTCTCATCAGTCAGCATGTGTAGCAAATATTAACAGAGGAAAGGTATAGATCGACAGGGCCAGACCATTCCTAATGGACAAGATTGCAAGAACACAGGTACTTTTTTTTTTTTTAAATATATTTTTATTGCAGAATCAGGAAGAAACACAACCAACAAAGCAACCCATGCCCCAGCAGGTCCCATCATACAGCACTTATAGCAATGCAATACACAGCCGATTAGCCCACATCCCGGAGGCTGGGCGGCGCGTCAATGAAACAGTTCGCTGGAGGTACCTCGGTGCACACCCTATGCGGGACACGGGTCAAGTGTAGTACTTCTTTTCTGCTTTTATCCCAAAACAACCAACCATCCCTTCCCCACCCAATCCCAGGTCACTTCAACGTCATATCACAAAATCAACACGACTATGTTCCTGGGCTAACCGGTTCCGGGAAGTCGCTGGCAACCCACCCCTTCTCACAACTCCTACTCTAAGCCCCCCCCCCCAACTGCTGCTAACGCGGGTATCCTCAATCCCCTCCTGCTCTAGGTTGACAACTATCAGGAAGTTTAAACAAACAAGCGGTCACATGGAATCCCTGTTCATAACTGTTCTGTTTCCTCGCCTTCAATTAAGTGATCCCTCAGTGCCTGCACCACCCTCTCCCATGACCGTGCCAGATCCAAGCTCTTTTCATTACCCGTCCTAGTCGCCAGGCGCATTCGTGACACACTCTCACAGCCCGACCACTTCACCAATTCGTTCCTCCACCTCCGTGCAGACGGCCCCTCTTTAGACTTCCAATGCCAAGTGAGTTCTCGCTGCGCCAGTATCAGACCCAACCCAATGAATTTACTCGTCACCTTGGTCTTTTTGGTATGCGGGAACCAAAGAAGCAGGCACGCAGCCATATCAAAATCCACCTCCCGATCCGTGACAACATTCAAGAGGTCTCCCACTTCGGCCCAGTAGTCCCCCAACCTCGGGCAACCCCACAGCATGTGATCAAAATCTGCCTCGGGCTCCAAACATCTCGGGCACATGGCGTCAAGCACTTGGAAGTGTCTACGTAGCCTCTCCGGGGTCAAATATGCCCTATGGAGCACAAAATAATGCACCTGTTGGAATCTCGCATTCCTTGTCTCTTTCCATGCCCTGTGTAGCACCTGACCCCAAACAGAGTCCGGAATTGGTCTACCGATGCTGGCCTCCCAACGCGACTTCAACTCGACCAACGGAGCCAGACCCTCGTTCAGCATCCTATTGTGGAGGCAGGTCACCGCCTTGACGGTGCCCGCGGCCATCACCACATATTGGCCCACCGCCGACACCTCCGGTTCAGCTAATCCGCCCCCCCAGTGCTTCCGCAGAGCCGCGACCACCGCCGCATGCAGCTAGAAGGAGCCACCCGGCAGGCCGAACTGCTCCTGCAAGGTCTGGAACGGGGCCAGCACCCCATCCACATACAGGTCACCTACCATCTGCAAGCCCAGGTCCTCCCATTCCAACAATTGGGACCAATCACCCCCGTGTGGCAAGGCAGTGAGCATTCCCAACGGAATCTCCGGGGCGTACGGTCGGCGCTTCCCAGCCCTTTTCATATATCTGTTCCAGCACAATCTGAGTGTCCACTCCTCCATCGTGACTTCCCTACTGGTCAGTCTCTGTTGCATCACGATAGACGATAAAACATGCCTCTGAACGCCGATCCCCCGGCCAACCTCGGGCCCCCTGAATTCTCTAGCCACGTTCTGCGTCAGGACCTGGAGCTGCGCTGCCAAATAGTATAACTCGTAATCGGGGACGGCCATCCCTCCCTCACACTTGGGTCTCAGCAGGGTGGTCAGTGCCACCCGTCTGCGACCGTGGCCCCAGAGAAAACCGGTCACCATCATCCTCAGCTCCCGAAAGATGCCCTGCGGGATCCAGACCGGCAGCGTTCTAAAATAGTAGAGCAGTCTCGGGAGTGCCACCATTTTCAACAGCGCCACTCGGCCCAGCACAGACAGCGGGAGGGAGGCCCAGAAGTCCATACTGCCTCTCAACGCCCTAATACAGTGCCCCACATTCCCCTCAAGGAGGTCCGTCGTGTCATGGTAGATGCGCACCCCTAAGTACAGAAAACAAGACGGTTCCCACACCACCGGCCTCGTGAGCTGTGGGCAGAGCGTGGCCTTCCGCAGCGGAAACACACAAGTCTTAGTCCAGTTCACCCTGAGACCCGAAAGCCTCCCAAACCTGCCCAGCATATCCACCGCGCCTTCCAGAGCCCTCCCGGCATCCGCCAAGTACAGTAACAAGTCGTCAGCGTACAACGATATATAATGCGAGTCAGGTCCCTGCACAATCCCGTCGTAAACAACTCCCAGCCTTGCCTGCGCCGCCAATGGTTCCATCGCCAGGGCAAAGAGCAGAGGGGATAGCGAGCAGCCCTGCCTCGTGCCCCTACATACCGGATAAACCGCGGAGACCAGTGTCCCTAGCCGCACCCGAGCCTTAGCCGATGAATAGAGCACTCTTGTCCAGCCTCGGAACCCCTCCCCAACCCCGAACTTCAACAGCACACCATCTAGAAAATCCCATTCCAAACTATCAAATGCCTTTTCAATATCAACCGCCAGCACCGCCGGGCCCGGATCCGACAAGGCAGCACTATCAATGACCCCAATCAGCCGACGGATATTCATCGAGGTACTCCTGGAGGGGATGAATCCCGCCTGATCCCTATGTACCAGAGAGGTCATCAATGGCAGGAGCCGGGTGGCCAGGATTCGGCTCAGAATCTTATAATCCACAGTCAACATAGACAACGGACGAAAAGAAGCGACATCTAAAGCATCCCTGCCCGGTTTCAGCAGGGGCACAACCAGCGCCTCCGTCATAGAATCAGGCAGTCGCCCCAGTTCTTTCGCCTCCGCATACACAACCTGCAGTCTTGGCGCCAGCACTTCAATAAATTTGGCGTAGAACTCAATCGGCAGCCCATCCACCCCAGGGGTCTTATTCCGCGCCATATGGTTAATCGCTCCTTTAATTTCGGCCAGGGAGACAGGGCCCCCCAAATCCCGAGCCTCGTCCTCATCCAATACCGGCAAAGGAATTTGATCTAAATAATCGCTAATGTCCGCGGCTTCTACCTCGAGGTGGCTGGTATAGAGGCCCGCGTAGTAGGATTGAAAGCGCTCCAGGACGGCGGACTGTGAGCAAACCACCACCCCATCCCCCTTTCGTACACTCAGCACCGGACAACCCCTAGGGTTTGGATCAGCCAGCTTCGCAAGGAGCGTGCCCACCTTATCACGTTCCTCATGCACTTTCACCGCATACAACTTATAATCATAGCACCGCAGTCTCTCTGTCTCAGTCGCCACCGCTTCCTTAGCACGCAACAGGCTGTCCTGCAGCTCCGGCTTCTCTGGACGCTGCTGTTCCACCCCTCTCAGCACCGTCTCCGCTTTCGCGAGGTCAGACAGCACGGTTCCCCTCACAGTCAGAAACCGGCCCATACATACCCCCCTCACCACCACTTTCATCGCATCCCATTCATTAGCTCTGGTCGCCGTCGACCCAGCATTGTTCGTGAAGTAGTCGTCAACGCTTTGACGGACCGTATCGCAGAACGCTGGGTCCTCCAACGTCTCCGGACGGAGTCGCCATGTGGGGACCGCCGATCTCGCCAGCTGCCATTGTATTGAAATCAACAGCGGGTTATGGTCCGAGATGGTTCTAGACAAGTACTCAGTGTGCCGCACCACCTTTGCCAGTGACTCACAACACAGCACCGAATCCAAACGAACATGCAAATCATGCAGCGCCGAGAAATAGGAGTAGTCCCGAGTGTCGGGGTGCTGCGCTCTCCAGACATCCACTAAGCCCCACTTCTCCTGCCATTCCCGTCTACGGGTCGCAAGTCTGCGCACTGGGGAGTCCACCAATGGCGGGTGTGACCTGTCCAACAGCACATCCGAAATGGAGTTAAAATCCCCCGCCAGGAGGATAGGGCCTGCCAAGTAGTACGCCAGTGAGCGCGACAAGCTCTCAAAGAAGTGGGCCTGCTCAGCATTGGGTGCATAGATGCTGCACAGCACCACTTCCCTTCCGCACAGCCGTCCCTCCACCACTACATAACGACCCTCCGGATCTATCTTCTGACTCGTTACTTGGAACGGCGTGCCCGCTCTGATCCATATCAACACTCCCCTGGCAAATGCTGAGTAAGTCGTGCCAAACACCTGACCCGCCACCTCCTCTGCAATGCCCCACATTCCTGCTGTGTCAAGTGAGTTTCTTGAAGCATTTCTATCTGAACGCCCCGCCTCACCAAGTAGGCATGCACCTTGTGGCGCTTAATCATAGTACGAATACCCCGGACATTCCATGTGATGCATTTCAAATTAGGTAACGTCCCCATAGAGCATCAATCCCACCAGTGGCGCATGCCAATAAATGTGACCCGCATCGCAGCAATTGAACAACCCCTTCAAAACATACCCTGCAACTCCCACCCTCCCCCTCCCCAGGACAGGGCCTAGTAACCCAGCTTCAGCCCCGTTCCAAACCTCAAACACCCCACACATCACACTAATCTGTGGTCGACACCACAGAAGACCTTAAGGGTCTGATGGGGACTATGGAGCCCCGAACCAGGACGACAGAGCAACCACCCCGCACCCATAGCCCCGTACTGCCGATGCAGCCCCATACCTGGCAGTCCAATAGAAGTCAGGAGCGTCCAGGCCATGCCAAAGTCCAGCCGCCCCAAGCCTCATCCATTAAAGATACCATCGGATGTCTGTGGAGTAACCTCCGGCCCCTGCGCTCCCCCCACCTCCGAGTCCTCATCACCAGTCTTCAAACCTTCACTCTCCGAAGCCGAACCCCTGGAGGCGTCCTCTTGCTGCGATCCCGTTATGCTCGCTGTGGCCTCCAACGCACTCCGTCTATCGGCCAGCATTTGCGCCTCTCGCTCGGCCCGCTGGCGTCGAATCCGGGAGCGGATGCGCTGCGACTTCCTGACCCTGACCGGTTGTTCCCGATCTCTGGCTGGCCTGTGCGCCCGGTCCGTCCCCGCTCGATACAGTTCCAGCCAGGACCAAGCTGCATCGGGCGTTTGGAAAAATTGAGTCTTGCCGTCAACGATAATCCGCAGCTTGGCCGGAAAAAGCAAGGAGTATTGAATCCCCTCATCTCTCAGCTCCTTTTTCACCGACAGGAAAGAAGCCCTGGTCCGCTGCACCTCCTGTGTATAGTCCGGGAATATCGTCACCTTGCTGTTGTCCACTTGAAAGGGCCCATTATCTCTTGCCTTTTGGATCAGCAGATCCCTATCTTTGTAGTGCAGCAGTCTGGCCACCACCGGCCGGGGCGGTCGGCCCTCCAGGGGAGGCTTCGCGGGCACCCTATGCGCTCTTTCCAGGGAGAAGAAGGGGGACAGGCCCTCAGGCGCCACTACAGTGCGGAACCAGTCTTCCAAATAGGCCACTGCATCATCCTTCTCAATTTTCTCCGGAAGCCCCACCACCCTCACGTTGTTCCGGCGGTTACGACCTTCCGCGTCCTCCACCCTACGCTCCAAAGTCGCCAGGCGATGGACAACGTCATCAAGTTTATGTTCCGCCGTGACTACCGCCGGTTTCAGCTCCTGGAGCAGTTGTTCATGGGACTTCACCCGGTCCGAGAGCTTGGCATGGTCCGCCCTCAGCAGGCCGAGCCCGGACGCCACCTGCGCAATATCCTGGTGCAGCTCCTCCTTCGTAGCGGTTATCGCGGCTAAGATTGCGTCAAGGCGGAGGTTGAGCCTCTGTTCTTGCGGCGAGGACTCCGTCGGGAAGCCGCCAGTCACATCCTCCGGCCTCCGGCTCCCCTGTCCAGATGGCTCGGCGTCGCCATTCCCCTGCGTGGCCATCTTGGATGCAGATATTCGGCCACTCGAGCCGCCCCTCCGGACAAAGGCAAGGCCCACCAGAAACGCCCAGCGGAGCGCCCCCACGAGCGCGGCTCACCAGTCCTCAAGACAAGCGGGGCACGCGGCGTCAACTGCACCCCACGCACAATCCGCCAACCAGAGCTAGTCTGTGAGTGCGCTCCACGATGCCCCCCAGAAACTCAGGGAACCCCAAGGCCAGGAGGGCAGAGTCCATGAAAAGGGCGGCCAGCAAATCAGGCGAGGCCCCGGGCAACACCGGCCCCCGCGAGACACCACGCGCCACGGGGCCCAGCACCACTCCACCAGCCCGGCTCTTCCCCACTGTCCAGCGGGCGGGGCCCCCTCCTTTGATCGGGCCGACAGCCACCTCCAATGCACCGGACCCTTGGACGGTGAGGCGCCGTGGGCAGCCGCCCTCCCCAGCGCCCCACCAGCTCACCGTCCAATGCTGTGTCTTGATGGCCCTTATGGCGGTTCAGCCAGTGGGCAGGCGGCCTCCCAGGCCAGCTGTGCCGCCGCCGGCACAGCGCAGGTACAGGCTCCGCTCCTCAGCCTTCTCAGGATCCAGTGGGGGAGGGGCGCCACACACGCCGTATACGCCGGCAATTCTCCGCCGGTCTTCCCCGCGGCGCGGGGTCCGCTCCGATGGGCCCCCGCTCTGCACACAGCTGCAGAAGTGCTCCGCCGGAGCCTATGTCCGCACCAGTGCCCCAAACCGCTCCGCTCCCGGAGCTCCTAGGCAGTCGGCGCCGCCATCTTGGCTTTGTTTGCTCGCCGAGCGAGCCGAGCACCAGGTCCGCCCGCGGCCACCGGCCAGGGTCCCGACGGAGCCAAACGCTCCCCAACAGGTCGCCAGCCCCCCTGGACCACGATTCTGTCCGCCAGGTAGCTCAGGGCATTGGTCGTCAGGAGAAAAGACGGGGCATGGCGCGGAGCAACTCGCTCACGCAGCCATCCCGGTCGGCGCTGTAGCCACGCCCTCTGCAAGAACACAGGTACAAGGTATGATGATTGACAACACTCATTAATAAGACTTAAAAAAGGGACTACATGTCTATACTCATCAGGTCCTGTGTTTAGTTTATTGGTGGGAGGAACCCTCCAGGGCAGATCTGTAAAAACCATAAGAATGGTGACGAAATTGTGATTAAATCTGAAGTGATGATATTCACTTACAAAGCAGTACTATGAGGGAAATTTGTTACATCCTATGATTTATATAACGCACGATGGCCTCAGGAAACAGTGATACCTGCAAGGGTAAGAACTAAGAGTGACTTTATAGTGTTACATCTGCGATGATTGTAAACTGTGTTGCACGCAAAGTACAACACATAGGCATTCAATAGACCTAGTAATGCATCTTTGCATCTTTGTTCAGTCCTTGTTTCACAGTGTTCATACGTAGGATGTGTTCGCTCTCCTTCTGTCTTAGGACAAATTCATGATTACCAACTCTGAATGGTGGTTTCACCTGTTCCAGTCCAAAAAATGTGAAGTTTTTGTGATGTGGATGCTATTTTCGGAAATGTTCTGTTAGTGGAGGTTTTATTTATGTTCCGATAGTGCTCCAGTATCCTGATCTTGAGGGGTCGTATAGTGGGTCCTATATATGCTTTGTTGCAAGGGCAGATAATTACATAAATTATGTAGGTGGAATTACAGTTTATCCGATCCTTGATTTTATGGACCTTCTGTTATATGTATTTAAATTCCAATTGTTTGTTATTCCCCAGTTTACATGCATTGCACTCGTGGCAGGTGTGTGGTAAAGTCATTTGTGGTAAAAGTATATGTGTGGTAATGGATTTGTTGTAAAGGAATGTGTGGTAATGGCATGCTTGGTTCTGTCATACATCCCACTCGAGGGTGCTGATGCTGAAGACCAAAACCCACTCTGCCAACTGCTCCTTGTAGATGTTAAACTTAATGCCATGGTCAGAGTAGGTGCGTTAGAATAAGAGGGTATCAAAGTAATTTTTGTAGGTCATAAGAAATTGAGCCAGTCTGCCCTACAGGTGGCCGGTTTGTTCCAGCTGTTCATGAGTGAATGCTCTTCTCTTTAGTCCAACAATTAGTGTTGACAACTTACAAAAGTGTCATTCAGTCATTCACACTTTTTTTGAGTGTGCAGCTGTGGGCCAAGATCTAAACATAGCTCGTCTCTTTTTTAATGAAGTTACACTAGTTGCCTCTTCTGGCATATATTTGCGGTTAAGACGTATATCTTTCTTGCTACGAATTTAGGCAGATCTCGCATTTTTATCTAAAAAGAAAACTGAAATTATTTGGTACTGTTTCTAGTCTACCTAGGGATGGCTCACTCGTGCTGGAAGTTCCCTTGATTCAATAAAATGAAAAACCGTAAGCCAAACTTTTTCAATTCATGGGGTTCTGCTTGTGAACATCCTTGTTGCCGAACTGTGAACTTCAGCGTTGTTTATCTTTTTTTTTAGAAAAGCCCAAATACCCAATTTGTTGTTCAAATACACTGTCAAAGATGCACAGAACAACTTAGCTTAAAAGTGGAATTTCAGATTGATACCAAGTAAAATAAAACGTAGACATTTAAAAAGAACAGCTCTCTTGGGAAGCTAGTCAGAATCACCAGGCAGAGAATGTACTGTAAAATTAAATTGGTCCTTATATATTTTTTTTAATGCGCAATTTCCTGTTTTATGGCGCTGCATTGTCTGAGAGCATATTGCTGTACATTCAGTTATTGCCGGAACTAAAAAGTCCTGGCACGATTTCATATTTCAAGATGAGAGGTAACCAGGGGAGAGATTTATTTTGGCTTACTATCTATGTCTACAGTTAACGTTTTATGGACATTTATAGAGAGGTGTATGAAAATGTAGCGCTGTAACCATACCAAGACCTCTAAATATGCATTCATTGTTATAGATTGGCTTGCTTGTATTCCTTCAACACATAATTTTTACAATGCATTGTTTTCACTGGCAAGCTTTCTCCCTTTGAATAGTACCCAAATGTTTAATTCAAAATTGTGTTTTATTTACAAGATATCCAAGGTGTGGAGGAGCTAATCCACTTTAATCTGATACCCCAAATTGTGCAAATGTATAGTTTATAAACAGTGGCAGCTGCCGCCTAGCTAAAGTGGTAGGGCGCCTGTGGCTGGTGCGGGTGGAGGGTTAGGGGGAGAAATAAAATGGAAGTTAAAAAATAAAAAAGACTTACCTGCTGCTCCGCTTCCGCTGGTTGCTGCCTTGTGGCTCCTCACATCAGCCGGCCGGAAGAAAATGGGCCCTCAGGGCACAGACTCTACACCCAATCCAGACACTGCTTTCACCTGAGAGCAGCACCAGGATTGGTCTGAGAGGCCTCGTTTGCCACTCAGATGGTGAATTGGAGCCTGTGGCTTTTCTCGAACTCGGCTGTGTAATACAACCGGTTGGAGAAACATAAGTGCGCGTATGTGTTTCGCTGGCCTAGGATGGCCGGCCAAACACACATGCGCACTTATGAGTGCACAGTACTCCTCCTCCCTGCCATTCCCAGCCCCGCCCTACACCTTTTGTCTTGAGATGCGCAGACAGCATACAAATATGATAATAACATTATGTTATTATCATTTTATTTATTGTCTGCTGGTACGGGCTTTGGGGTGACGCTCCTGCAACAACTGCTGCATTTATCTACTTTTCTTCTGTGGCCAACAGACGTCTGCCTGCTGGGAGCCTATTTAATTGTTTTTCCTGTTACAGGCATGGATCAAACCATGTAAAGCAGTGGTCGTAGTGGGCGGGATCTGAGCGGCACAACATGTCCATACTTTTTAATTTAAAAAACTGTTCACCTACTTTTTGTGAGAATTCTGTGGCTTGAAATGCTTCAACTGAAGTGTGGTGTGAAACTAAGGGAAGAGAACAGTGGCAGCTGGCATGTAAGAATGGTAAGGGGGCCAGTCGTTGGGCCAGGGGGGGGCTCAAGGAATGGATTTTAAAAAACGTACCTGTCTGCTGTTTGCCGCCCTCACCTCCTCCTCTCCCTCTTCGCCCATTTCCAGGGCAGGAAGGAACCTGCTCCCTGCCTCCCTGCCTCCCGATAGCCAATCACAACACTGCAATGCAGTGTTGTGATTGGTCTGAATCACTGTTGATTGATGCTCAGCCAGAGAATGGGAGGCTGGAAATGTTCTCCATGCAGGCTGTAATGCAGCCTGCATTGAGAATATGCAAAGTATGCATGACGGTTTGACTGGCCGGAGATTGGAGTGGGAAAACCACTCCTCCCCTGCCCTACTCTGTGAGCAGAGCAGCCCAGCTCCTACCCAGCTGAGCAAGGGGAAAATACAATGATAATAACATCGAGTTATTATCAATTTATTTTTTCCTCTTTGACCTGCTCAGTGGAGCAACTATCCTCTGCTTTAGTGGAGAAGCTGCTACTGGAAGAGCAGACAGCTAAACAGGCCTTCTTGCCATGGGGCCTACATGCCTAAGAGAAAAGTTAATGTGCATAACCGGTTAATCTGCAAATGTTAAGGGTTTTTGACAGCCAGTATTGGCTTTCATTGATGGAATCACTTGAAACTTCCTGATGACACAGATGTATTTGAATGAGTGGTATTACAAGGGTGTTATCAGCTGATCTGTGAAGTGTGTGCCTTTAACCCCTTCGACGCTCATGACGAGCTGGGCTCGTCATGGCGTAGCCTCCTCGCACGCTCATGACGAGCCCAGCTCGTCACGTAAAGTGCGATTACGAAAAACCCAGCGTACGGGCGAAATTCCGCCCGCACGCATGCGGTTAAATGACAATTGCACTATGTACAGTCTGGGTATCACTAAAATCTATATTTTGGAAGCACTTTTTTTATCTTAAACCTTTTCGCATTTTGTAGCAGCCTATCTGATACTGTGTGCACTGCAAGTTTAAAATAATGGCTAGCATAATCACAGGTCTTTCTGTCACAGACTGGCACCACATAGCATTAAACATTTACAAGCCTCTATCCTCCATTGCACCAACCAGGATTCAGTTTTGTGGTTTTGTGGTTATAGACACAGAACTCTGCAGTGTATTAACTAACAAGCTAACTAATGTGCGATAGTGATTTTTCCACTCATTAACTTAACTCACATCTATGTTTCATTAAAGCTCTACCTTATTTTATATGAAGTTACCTGAAGGCAAAAGACCGAAAAAAGAAAAAAATGTTTATTACACTTCGACCACTGATGTAAAGTGTATTGTTTAACAAAGTCATGTAGCAGGCATATGATATGTATATGCCTGTGTGTATGCATGAATCACTACTACAGTGCTATTAACATTTTAAATACCAATTTTACTTGATATTTTAGACACATCTAAGGTTTAAATGAGGTCAGTTTCCTGCAACTTAGCAACCCCATCCAAGCTCAAAGAAGTGAAACGTTACAAAGTGTTTTAATCAAGAATGATATCATAACAAAGGGTCAACTTTAAAACATGAATGTGCGGTTGATTATCCAGCAGTCATGTTTAAATTGAATCTGGACATACAAACTAGAATTGCTGGAATGATACTTTAAATCAAGAATCATTCAACGGTCAAACCTTTGTATTCATTGAGTTTCAATCCATAAATATTTTTCCTGTTTGCAAATAAACAAAATCATTGAAATGTTTCATTTTATATTTGAGAGGAGGTACCCCAATAACCTAAAGATAAAATGCCTGTCAAGTGCAAAACACAGTTCATTGAGAAAATATGGGCTTAAGCCCTGGGCCTGGTGCAAGCAGCATGCGTTTTAGTGGAGAGATACATATTAGGAATTTAGGCAGCACCAAAACAACATTAAAATCAAGAAGAAAGCTAAATAAAGAAAACTGACCGTGTGAAAAAAAAATTTGAATAAGAGAAAGTGGCTTAAAATGGTCAAATATGGAAAAAGAGAACCTGACATATGATTTCAAAAAATCACCAAAACGCTACAAGAAATCATAATGCACAAACACAAGACATTGTCTGTGGTTAACTGGGATCTAGACGTGATTTCAGGATGACCACAATAGACTGCAGTTTTGGTAATCGTGGGGAGAGCGTGGTTCTCTGGTTAAGCGTTTTACTTTTGGACTTGGGCAAATACATGGAGGTTGGTGGAAATGGTGCTCCAGCCAACAAAATTGATGCCCCATCGGCCAAACATATGGTTTCCTTGTTCCAAATAGGGGTAGAGAACCGCAGGGTGTCCACCAGCAGAACAGGACAGGTTTGAATGCTACAGTCATTGAGTATTCCACAGGTCAGATATCTTTGTTGGGAGGTTTCACTGAGCTCACAAAAAAACTCACAGCATGATTACATTGGAATCTTGCCTGTCAAGGTCGCAGGTTTCTTAAGTATTCATGGTACTTTTTTCTGGTCCTCCAGGGTAAAAATTCGCTAAGGGCCTTATTTAGATCTCAGCGGATGGGTTACTGTGTCACAATAGTGATAGATATCCCATCCGTCGAACTATAAATCCCATTATTTCCTATGGGATTGATATTTCAGCGAATGGGATATCCGTCACCATTGTCACGGAGTAACCCGTCCGCCGAGATCTAAATCAGGCCCTAACTCCTACTTTTCTTCTAGCACTGGAAAATGTCCTTCTGATCTCTATTCCTGCTACTAGGGTTCCAGAGAAGCCTCATAGGGACAAGGTTCTATTCCAGTGAGTGCTTCAGAAGGGGCCTGTGCAGTCCACTCCCATTGTGTCACTTGGAGCTTACACACAGATGGAGCCCTTCTTTAGGATTTTCTGAGGCTATCTGGAGGAATTTTCAATTTACCAGTGCAGAGAATTTCCAGTCACTGAATGCAAGTAAAGAACAGGGCACACCTTAGTCATTCCTTCAGGCAGAGCCTGACAGACCTTCCACAATGTGTTGCTTTATCAGGTCCAGTTATGTTCTCAGTGGCTGCTGGCCGGAAGCAAGTTTTACAATGCACACTAGCTAATGATTGGTTGACAATGCTTAGTCCTATTTAAATACTGTTAAATATAGTGATAGTTTACTAAAGATTAGCATGCCTGTTGCATAACAATTAAACAACTGAGTGACAATTAATTTCTGTGAAAGGCTCCGGTTTTTAGGCAGGAATATATAAACTTCAATGATTTCAATATAGTCAACCAGTGTCAAGAATGCCGTTTTGTAGAAATACGACCTCCCATACCCACATTCAGAGCATCAGGGGATAAGCAGGAGCTACTGGGTCCAATCGTAGGGGTGGAGGCCTTTTATTCCTGATGTTATGTGGCCCGACCTACTATGGAGCTCAAGCAACTGGGCCAAGTACCCATTCAGCACTTGTCTCTCAGTGGTAGCACAGGTCAAACAGCCCAATGCTTCTCAAGAGGGTGTAAGACGCAAGGGGGTCAACATAGGCTCACAACTCAAAATAAATTCAATAGCAGCCAAATATGATTGTCCAGTCAAATACTTTCTTTTGTGACAATAGGAGTATGTATATACAACCACACAATAAAATATGGCATACACAAACAACTCAAACATTCACTGAGGTCATGGTTCTATTGTTTTAATATCGGTCTCCTGAGTCCCACATCCCTCTCACTAGTGGTAGTGGCTGTTCCCTATTCACTGTAGGTGGCATTCATGTTAGACCCCACTAGAAGTTTGGGTCTCAAGAGTCCCACTCTGACTCTTGTTAGAAAAGCTAAAAGTGTTCCAGCAATGAAGAACTAGCTGGCATACATGTTTAACCAGGCTCTCTGGCCCTTTGCTTGGTCTTAGCAGCACCAGCAGCGATTGTCTAATCAGAGTCTCCAAGAGCATCTCTCTTGCAGGCACAGGGACTGAAGCGGCTTCCTCGGGTGGTTGTAACACATGCAGCTCTGCAGGGGCCATGGCTGGGTGTCCTCTGCCCTCCTTCAATGCAACTGAACATTCCCTTTAGTTTTCTGCACAAAGGTGAGGGGGATTTCAGTGGCTTATTGTTCTGATCCTCATTCGGGTTCCCCACAGTGGACTCTCCTCATGATAATAGCATCCTCCATGTTGCAATCCTTGTCTTCCTACTAATGCCTCCTCTGGCATATAGGGTCACCACATCTGAACTTCACTTGGGCGATGGACCTATCAAAACATTAGTAACAGGTCCCTCTCATGTCTGGCATACGGGGTTACTGACTTACAAACTACACACAGTCAACTTCCCAATTGGCAAGGCAAACTTCGTGGTGGTCCCCTCTGGCATACGGGGTCAAATTTCATGGTGGCCATCTCTGGTATATGAGATTGCGACTTACACATTGCAGATGGGAGACAGTCCGGTCAGTATAGAATCTTCACGGTGACCCCCTCTACATATGGGGTCACCTATTTACATACATCACATGGGTGATAGCCTGATTGGCACGGCACACTTCAAGGCTAGCATTACGGTATCTCTCTCTGGAATACACAGCCACCAACCTGACTCTGCATACTGGCAACAACCCTATTGGTATAGCAGCTGTCTTCTCACACCTTATTCCAGAGATCCACTTGACAGGATCCCTCATTGGACCTCCCTACCTCCAATGCTCTTCTCTTCTGCAAAGGGCTTACTGGTTTTGGCAACGAAGCAGACACTGGTGCTCTAGACTCTAGGCACAGGTGGTCTTGAATGTCCTTGGCTGATGTCTCTTCACCTATCTGAAAAATTGACAGGACTTAGCCTCCAGCCCTGGACACAGACATAAGTCTTACAGAGCTTCTCTGCCTCGCACAACCCATGTGGCTGCTTAACAGTTCACCATTTTTCGGGCCTTCAAGCTCCACTTCTTATAGTCTGTTTTCAGACACCAAACATGATTTAGACTTAGTCCATAAAGGTTGTGTTTGGGGTCTGCTTCCTTTTGAAGTGCCCTCTCCTCTGCCAAGCCCTTCCTTCAGAAAGCAGTGTGTCATCGCAGAAGTGACTCCAAATCTGATAGCCCCACACCAGAGACCATGGAAGTGACTAGAGGTTCACCTAGATGTCAGCCACATTGATATGTGTGTCAAAATGTTACCCCAGAGCCACAGCTCCCCTCTTTATGATTCTCTTATTAGCCCTATCTCTCTCCTGAGATGTGCACTGCAGCCCTCCAGTGACCTCTGTATGAATCAAAAAGCACCCTTCGAGGTATGTAGGAGAGCCTGACTCTCCTTCCTTCAGTGTGTGCCCCACCCAGCTCCACAAATATGTCAGGGTGGGATGCTTCTAATGCCTCAGGCTCCTCCAGTCAGCCATGGGACTTCCATAATTGAACCCAGAATGTTCAGCACCAGGCACACATACATCTAACAAATGGATATAACAAAAATGTAATGCACAGCCCTACATCGTAACGTGATGTAGGGCAAGGGTGAGTTAAGCACACAGTAGCAGAATTGTACATGAGTGAGCTGGTGGCCTCACTCCATTGACACAGGTAAAAGTAGCAGACACAGTTCCCTTCAGATGGAAAGACAAGCAACTGCAGAGCAGTCTAGGGTTGCTTAAGTTCTTTTTCAGAGGTGACCTGGCTTGGCATTTCCTGGTTGGATTGCTTCTATTGAAGAAGGATCTAGGCCAATATACATGTATCAGGTCCCTGTCTAAGGTGTCATGGTGGGCAATAAAAGAATGGTGTGGGATACAGGCCAGAGAACAGTGGCTGTGATTAATGCAGGTAATATAGCCATCCCTTTTTCTTGTCTTCTGCCAATAAATGTATCCCCCTGGATACTGCATTCCGTACCCTCTTCTCACAATGCATGTGAGGAAAATGTTAAACAGACACAAGAATGCTATTTTGCAGTGCTCAAGAGTCCAAAGCACCTTCAATTGATTCCTCCACGCAGATGAGATGTTAGTATGGTTAGGTAACAGGTATCATGACACCACTGACCTTATTTAATCTCTGTATGATTTTTGCACGAGGAATAAATACAATTTCATATTAATATGGCATTATAAGTGTTGCATGCATTGACAATTTTAATTAACTTTTATCTTGCTTTCAGACAGTACTTCTTACTACCTTGTTTTTTGTTCCTGTGACGCTATAAAATTGTGGTCAAAAAGAGTAATTGTCCTCACCGCTTCAGCAGTGGGGTATACTTGTAATTGAAAACAAAGTCCACTCACAGCTAGGGTCATAACCAGACCATAGTCCTAAAAGAGTACGCATCATCATCATTTTATTTCCCTGTCCTGTTTGACGACAGCCTCCAGCGTCCAGGCAGGGGAGTAACAGTGAGGGAGATTATTGGGATTTGACAACCCCCAAATAAAATCATTCTTAGCATTGTGTCCCTGAGTGAGGTCTGATATCTCTTTGTGTGTTTTTCTCATCGTGATCCAAGACTTAATGATAACAAGTAACCTTTGATGTTAACAGGAGAGAGAGAGCGCGCAAGAGCGATAAATTGGAGAGATAGAGAGCGGGAGAGATAGTTACCCATCTGGTGGCTGAATTTCAAAATGTAGAGCCAGACAGCCTGGAATCAAAAGTGACTTCCCAGATTGTCTGAATTGTAAGATTCTAGGCTCATATTTTATTTCAAAGAGACTCCTTTTATATTATTATCACATATGAGTGCAGTTTTAAATAACTTAGTTGAGGATGTGTGCTGTCAAGCACCTCTTATATTTGATTTTAAGGACTATAATGTTGCTTCAACTATAATAAGAATCTAGTGTACGTTTAAGGTTTTCATGACTATTGATTTCTTAGTTCTCTATTTGCATTGCGACTTGGGGCGACCCATGAATATTTCTATAAACAACTACTTTTATTAAATGTCTGTGTATACAGTGATCTAACCTGATGTACCAAGGAGAAATGCTTCTACTTTGTAAAGAAATACACTTTTTAGAATTTTGGAGAAATTTTTTCATTTTTTTACATTATGTTTGTTGCATGATATACATTCCAAATGCTTTCATGGCTTGGCTCATGCATGGATTCTTAGACCTAAGCCAAACCCATGGCTCGTCTCTGTCTCAGCTCACCCTTATAATTTTCCCTGTGTGCCCTCCTCTATTTGAGACTTGGACTTAGTACATGAGACTGTCAGTCACTTGCAAAATTTATTTGTAAAAGGTGAGGACTAGAGACATGGAATTCTGCACACATACACTGATTTAACAACTCTACCATCATTTTTTTCTTGTAACAGAGATACAGACCTGTGCAGTGAACATATACTTAAAATAAGGGATTCCAGTGCAGGGACTTTAGGCTGTTGTGTGGCGTGTGACTGTTGTCATGAGTTCCCAGGGAGAGGTACCAGCCCAGTTGGGTCAGTCAGGGAAATAGCATCAGTGGGGGAGTTTGGGTGTGACACTCCTCAATTGCATTCTTTGTTTGGTGGGTGGGTCTGGGGCCACTAAGCCATGTCTGCTATATTTGTTATGAGTTTTCTCTTGTTCTCAGATTACTAATAGGTTTTAATTTGTTAATTGTTTGGATCAGAGTCTTAAATACATAGAGTGACTGGTCCACCAAAAAAGTTGTAAACGTGCTCCAAAAGAAGTACTGATTAAAGGTGTGAACCCTGAATATCGAATCCACAATATCAGTGGGACAGAATCTCAGGGACAACATATTGAAAAAAATAAAATAAACAGGTCAGCAGGTGTAGATTCTCAATATCTAACTCCACATATGTGTACCTACATGGTACATGGTATTCAAAATACATAGATGTGGAGTTAGGGATAGTATGTTTATCCGTCATTATATGTACTTACCTTTCAATATTTTGTCCCTCAATATTCTGTGCTCAATATTTTTTGGTCTTGATATAGTTGATGTTGCTATTTAGTAGTACAACCCTCCTTAAGTAGGTGCAAATGTGCTACATTTTGGAATTCATAAACATTAGCAGTAGTGGGCTTGGAAAGCTGCACAATCTTAAATATTCAGATGTACTACTGGTAATCAAACACCCAGAAGATGTATGCTTTATTTTAGTCTGCCCAGTAGTAATTGCACCAGAGAAAATTCCAACCATTATTCTTTGCCCAATGTGCCACTCTAAACAGAGTCACACCTAATGCAAATTAGAGGTTATACTATTCCCATGGAACAGTTGATGGCAAATCGTGGTTGACTCGCACTTCCAGCCTGAATTCCACTACTTAGGTGGGAAATTTGAGATTCTCACCCCTCGAATCCTACTGACTAAGCTATGTACCTGAGTCAATTGGCACCAAAGACTTACTTCAACATGGAACATAAGCGGAAACTTAACAGAAAGACACACAGTTCAAGCAGAGCCAACCCTTGCTCTGATGACACATTGGAAGAAATCAATTTGGTACCCTCACTGCTGTTTGTGAACAAAATGAGGCAGAAATAAGGTGTCATTTGTGTTCAGAGGTAAGGGGGTGCAACAGTTCTGTAAGGCCTTCTGTATATTGGCATCCTGGGACTTGGCCCACATGGTGCACGCCAAAAGCAAGCTCTGAACTCAAGCACAGCAGTAACAGCTAGCCTAGAGTGAGAGAAAGGGCTTGGGGTGGTTTGAGTCAGCAGTTCTAGCTACAGTAAAAGGGTACTGCTATTTTCGTGAGGCACTCAGCCCCAAACTACTGCTCAGTTACTTTGCATGTCACAGTTGACTTCTCACTCTCTCTCTCTCTCTCCATCTCACTCTCTCTTTCTCTCTTTCCCTCTCCATCTCCCTCTCCCCTCCTCCTCCCCTGTTCCCCCCTCACACTCACCTGTCTCCCTCTTTCCCCCCTGTCTCCCTCCCTCCTTCTCTTTCTCTCTCTCTCTTTCTTTCTCAGGCTCATGCAAGCCGACTCTGAAATTAATACTTGTTCAACTCCTGTGCAGCTGCAGGCATACAATATACACAACCTCTGGAGGTCACTTGTGCAGCCAGCCAGCCAGTGCAGCACCTGTGCACACTGAATGTGTTGGGCTCAGCTGAACATCCAATCCCATTTACCTCACCCGGGTTTGGATCAGCAGTTCTAACTACAATACAGGGGACTTCCTATTTCTTCGAGCCACTCTGCCTCAAACTAATACTCAGTTACTTTGCACACATTGCAGTACTCTGCAGCAGATGCTGATGGTTGACTGCTAACTCTCACCTCCTGCACAACTACAGGCAGAAAAGTTACGCAACTACAAGAGATCACATATGTAGCATGGGCGGCAAGTGTAGCACGTGCCCACAGTAAATGTCCCAAGCTGAATTACCCCCTCTAACTCCTCTTCCTCTACCTCTACCCACAAAGTGAACAAAAAACCTATGGGGCATAATTACAAGCCCCTATTGCCACCACAAGGTCACTTTTCACGACATTGTGGTGTTGATAGGGGATTTACCTAATTTACAAGGCAGCGTTAAGTCACTTAACATAAGGCACCCTTTCACGCTATACTGAGTGTGAAAGGGGAGGGCAATGGGTGTTGCTGTGGGCGTTTCACCCCAACACCCATTGATGTTGACACTGCCCCATATTTACAAAGGTGGTGTAAATATGGGGCAGTGCCAAAATTAAGACGAGGGAAAACCTGGTCTTACCCTGGCGCAATAAGGAGAAATGTTTAATTTTGCCTAGTTTTCGCTGTTTCCATGTGTGCTGCTTTGTGCAGCACACACAGAAACAGCAAAGCACCATTGACTGTTTATGTGCAGGAAGGTGTCCCTTCCTGGACATAAACAATCTTTAAAAAAAAACACGTTTTACAACTTCTATGTGTGCTGCATTAAGCAGCACACATAGAAGTTACAAAACAGCATTTAAATATTGTTTATGTGCAGGAAGGGACACCTTACATAAACACTCTTCCCCTACAATGCAGACAGCCTTGCACTATGGTGGGTCTGCGTTGGTGCTAGGCAGCCCAATTTAGCACCAGCAAAGGGGAAAGCGCAGGCTTTGCCATATGGTTGTAAATATGATGCAGCCCAGCATTTCAGAAGTGGCGGATCGCGGCATTTAGCCAAGCAGGCTAACGCTGCACCCCATCACTGCTATTGTAAATATGCCCCTAAGACCGCAGGGAAGCACTAAAAATCAAATGCAGACAGGTTAATCTGTTGACAAAGTGAAGCGTGTCCACCTCTTTGGAACACCCGGTGCAGTGCACCAGCTGCACCACTGATAGCTATGCCCCTCTCTGTTGCTCAAAACATGGAGCTTCAAACAAAGCTAGTTTAAGTGTCTATTGTCAGCACAATCAACATTAAACCAGGGGCTAATCATGTGTTCATCGAAATTGAATGAAGTATCTTTCTTACCAACTCTGGGAATTTTTAGATGCAATCAATCATTCTCTCAGGGCTCGAAATTTACAGGGCATAATGCCAAAAAGCCCTGTCCAGCCAGATTGTGGATGAGGATCCATTTTACTGAAAGAAGCTTACATTTGCAAAGGACTGTCCGAATACCAGCAGCATACCCTAGACAAATTCTGGAACATTAAAATGACCCTTTTCAACATTGAACATTTTGGGCATCTGCCCCCACACACGAAGAATACATTTTCAAAGGCACATTTTTATTTGTATTTGTATTTGTATTTTTGATTTGTAGAGCGCCTTATCACACAGGGGTCTCTAAGCGCTTAGCGGAGAGTAGACACACGTGGACACAGAGTTGTTTAGGGGAACAAGCTAGATGGTACCCCATGCCTCCTGGAATAGCACGGTTTTTAGCTTTTTTCTGAAAGGCAACAGACTTGTTTCTTTGCGCAGGTTCTCAGGCAGTTTATTCCATGCACTGGGGATTATGTGGGAGAACGTGCGTCCTCCTATAGAGGACAGTTTGAACCGTGGGCAGATCAATAGTGCGGCTTCTGCTGATCGTAGGTTTCTGCTAGGGGCATATGGGACAAGACGTTCCTTAATGTATTTAGGGGCTTGCCCATATAAGGCTTTATGCGTAATGCATAGGCCCTTGAACTTGGCCCGTTGATTCATTGGCAGCCAGTGAAGTTTGCGAAGAAGGGGGGTGGCATGGATCCTTCTTGGTTTGTTAAAAATGAGTCGTGCTGCTTCATTCATAACAATCTGAAGTCTGTTCATTAGTTTTTTCGGAGTACCGACATACATGACGTTGCCGTAGTCCAGCCGTGCCAGGATTAGTGCTGATACTGCTCTCCTGAGAGTGTCCGCCGTCAGGATGGGTGACAGTTTGTGCAGTTGTCTCATTAGGCCCACACAAGTGCCCACTACAGCTGAGACCTGGGCTGACATAGTGAGGTTGGCATCTACAACTATGCCAAGGCTTTTTACTGTACCTGCCGGTACTGGGGGGTTTCCTAATTCAGTGGGCCATAGGAGGTCACTCCAAGGGCTAGATGATGTCGTAATTGCAAGCACCTCCGTCTTATCAGGATTGATTTTTAAAGAGTTTGCCATCATCCAATTGACTGTGAATTTTAAGATGTTTTGCAATTTTTGATCTACTATTGGGGAGTTGCCAATTTGAATGATGATCTGAGTGTCATCAGCATAGTTGTATACAGTCCATCTGATTCAGTGATGAAATGAGGGGCTGCAGATATGCATTGAACATCAAGGGTGACAGGGCCGAGCCCTGTGGGACCCCACATGTGATCCTTGCTGCCTCTGATACCAGGTTATCCAGTTGTACTCTCTGAACCCGTTCACCAAGGAACGAGGTCAGCCAGGCATGGGCCATGCCCTGGATACCAAAGTCCCACATCCGCGACAGTAGTAGGTCATGATTGACCGTATCGAATGCCGCGGAGAGATCGAGCAGCACCAGGGCACAGGGGTCTTTTTTAACTGCTTTAAGTCGCAGGTCATCTAGCACGGAAAGCATGACCAATTCCGTGCTATTGTGGGCCCTAAAGCCGGCCTGGTTGGGTTCCAGCAAGGAATTGATCTCAAGGTGGTGATAGAGGCTGGGCAGCACATGCTGCTCCAGTATTTTGGCTAAAAAAGGAAGTTGTGAAATGGGCCTGTAGTTTTTTAAGATCTTGGTATCAGCCCCTGCCTTTTTTAAGAGAGGAATCAATCGGGCTTCCTTGAGGTTAGAAGGAACCTGACCGGAAGTGAGGGAGCTGTTTAGAAGCGATAGTATGTCATCCTCCAGTCCTGGCCATGCTTGTTTGAAGACCCTCGGAGGGCAAGGGTCAGCCGGTGAGCCTGATTTGACTTGATTCATCACTCTTTCCAGAGTTTCTTTGGTGAGTAAGGGTAGTGAAGTTAGGGGCTGGCAGACTGTGGGGGTAGGTATTGGAGTAATTCCTGGGCATTCCAGTCTAGGGGTGGACTCGATTTCTGTCAGGAGGGCAGATATCTTGGTGGTGAAAAATGTCTGGAATTTATGGCAGTCTTCTTGCGTGAAGGAGGGGGGCTGTTCCTTCTTTTTTCTCAGTTCTGTAAGGACTTTGAAAATTTCTTTTTGGGGATTGGGTGCTGTCGCAATTCTGCTTTCGTAGAACGCACCTTTCCTAGTCCTTCTAGTGTGTTTGTAGGTGGTGAGCTTTTTTGCATACAAAGCTTGGGAATTAGGATCATACCCCTTTCGCCAAGCTCTCTCGCTCTGGCGCAGGGAGCGTTTCAGGAGTCTCAGGTCATCATTAAACCAGGGGGCCCCTTTTCCTTTGTCCCGGATTTTTACCCTTCGTGCAGGTGCCACTGCCTCAATAGCATTTTTCAGTTTTAGTGAAAGTTTGAGGCTGGCCCTCTCCACGTCATCCTCTGGTGGTCTGTTAAGGTGGGAGGATTTCTCTAATGTAGATAATAGAGTATCAATATTAATTGAATTCCACTTTCTCACCACCCGCCACTCGGCGGTGGGGATTACTCCTTGCCCCGGGAATGCTAATTTACCCTGTAGCAGGTGATGATCCGACCATATGCAAGGTGAGATAGTGACAAGGCTCAGCACCGGGACTGAGGTCCAAATCAGATCCAATGTGTGACCTTTCTTGTGTGTAGGGCCTGTCACTATCTGGGTTAGATCTAGCGCGGTCATAGCCACATCTAACTGTTTGGACATTGCGTCTTTAGTGGACTCCTCCCAGTGGAGATTGAAATCTCCCATTACCACAAGCCCCTCATACCTTGTGCGAAGGTCGTGGACCAATCCCAGAAAAGGCTCAAGAAAGGCTGGGGGAGTTCTAGGAGGGCGATAGACGATGAGTATCGCCAGGCAATTGGTGGCAGAGCAGAGCTTGACCCCCAAGATGTCCGCACCCTCTAAACTTTCTGCACAGATGGTTTCTGATTTAAAGGAGTTTTCATAGAAGACGGCAACTCCCCCCCCCCTTTCCTGCCGTCTTTCCTATTATGGGTGGTGGCACTGAAGTTGGGTGGGAGTGCAGCCACTAAGTCGGGCGTGGAAGAATCCTCTAGCCACGTCTCCGTGACTCCTAAAATATCTAGGTTGCCTTCATGGAGCAAGGAGAACACCTCCAAATTGTGTTTTTGGAGAGAGCGTGTATTAAGCAGGGCAACGCTCTGAGATGTTACTGTTCCTCTTTCCCTCCTAGTGTTAGTTTTAGGAGTAGATGGATCTGCTATGGGTTTCAGCAGTTCCTCCCGCTTCAGTGCCTCCATTGTTTGCAGGCTAATAAGACCGGTTTTATTATTTAGTGCAAGCAGGTCTTTCCTGGAGTACCACGATGCTGGATCAGGGGTCGTGGCCCCTGGTCCCGGCCAGGCGCGGACGGGCGCAGACGGCCTTGCCTTTGGCGCCCCGCCGACGCCCCCCTGCGCCCGTCCGCTGCGCTGCCTGCATGAGGGTGCCATTTTATGCACTCGAGGGCGGGAGTGCGGGCGTGGCTAAGCACTCGAATCCTCGCCCACCAGCCTTCTCCTCACCCAAGATGGCCGCCCCGCGTAGTCCTACCTCGGCTACACTCGAGGTGAGTGACAGAGAGCAAATAGCCTGAAACCCTAAAATCGGTTTTGGCTTTTCCTCCTAGCGTTAGGGGCAGGTCCCGGCTTTCCGCCTCAGGATGCTGCAAAATAGAGGGTGCTAGCAATTATTAAAGTGCTTCAGGTAATGTGCAAAATAGCAATTTACAAAGCAGAGTCACAATTTTAAAAACAATTAGAAATGTTAAAAAAAACGCCTTCAGTGCTCAGCGTCGCATCCACACTCACTCGCAATCAGTGGGAACTGGATGTTTTGTTGTTTGTTTTATGCACTCGAGGGCGGGAGTGCGGGCGTGGCTAAGCAATCGAATCCTCGCCCACCAGCCTTCTCCTCACCCAAGATGGCCGCCCCGCGTAGTCCTACCTCGGCTACACTCGAGGTGAGTGACAGAGAGCAAATAGCCTGAAACCCTAAAATCGGTTTTGGCTTTTCCTCCTAGCGTTAGGGGCAGGTCCCGGCTTTCCGCCTCAGGACGCTGCGAAATAGAGGGTGCTAGCAGTTATTAAAGTGCTTCAGGTAATGTGCAAAATAGCAATTTACAAAGCAGAGTCACAATTTTAAAAACAATTAGAAAAGTAAAAAAAAACGCCTTCAGTGCTCAGCGTCGCATCCACACCCACTCGCAATCACATCATCTCTCCACCACCATAACTCATACAGCAATGGGAGTACGACATGTGAAACTCCACAATTCAAGAACCTACCAGACAGCCAATCAATGGTTGAGGAGTATACACCCCCTCTTTGATGGAAGTTAAAATTGGCAAAAGTGTGTCCACCTACAACCTGCACATTCTAGGCTGCATCAGAAGTTGGCCAGATGACCTCCATGACAGAAATATAACATAATCATTTATAGCCTGATTAACATTTTCTTAATCGATAACACATATCAAATTCTCTCACACATGCCCAAGCTAATGTGAAGAAGACAAGGTCAACCTCCTATCTGATCCTTTTAAGGTTTCAGAAGAGCACAGGGACAGGAAAATGAATCGCCTTGTCCACATTAGCAATTTTCACTGGGCAAGCTTGCTCTCGGTCTTATACCAGCCCAAGGCACTTCTAAAATAAGACACATCCTTCTCAATATCTTAATCTTATGTATTCCCTTTGTATGATGATTGAGGGAATAAACCCTTAAAACTAGAAGTAAACAATTGTAAATATGTGAAGCACCCTAGCTGTTAGTAACTAACTAATGCTTGGAGACATGAATAACATTGAGAGATTTTTCTACAGATAATCTGTAGGCATGTATTATGCTGGTGAACTTCTTACATGCATAAACACTGTTTTCTTCACACTGCACCTCTCAAAGAACGCTGATTGGATGTAGTATGTTCAGATTTTATTTTTATTTTCTTGAGTACACTTGTGATAAAACAATGGGCAATTGTGAGTGCCAGTTCATTTATGCATATCTTTGGCTGCAGCATTTACTGCAGGGCATGTACAGCATTTGACAAAAAATCTGTATAACACAGAAAAAAATAATACTGTCAAAGAATGTCCTGCACGATTTGATTTTTTGCTTCATAATTTCGATGTCCGTGCCCCATAATCCTACTAGCCCTGGCAACGGTGAAGCTCTGCAGAGTTGTTTGGTGGTTGCTATGATGAATGATGAAATCCGTTTATCACAGTCCACCATGAAATATTTTCCATATTTCACTGCTTACTGTGAAATATGGGTCACATATCACTATATTTTGTGCAATTAAAAAAAAAACATGCACCATATAGTGTATATGGGGATTTGCAGAGTGTAATATGTTATATGTTATTTTATTATAGTGCTGAGTGTGTGGGGGAGCTATGATTCTGGGGATGCAAATCCTCAAGAGAGTCATGAAGCCCATCCCCTCCTACAACTACGCTAATAATAGCATATTCTATTCTGCACATCTGCATGTAATGTTTATGCCATATTGCACAACAGTTATGAACAAATGTATTTACTGTAATCAGAAAATGATGGTCCCTAGGCTAAAAGGCAGGGTTATTTTTAAGGAGACTTTCTAAACTTTGAAAGGAATTAATGTGAACCTGCCTTTCTGGTTTATGGCATGCAGAAAGAGCGAACAAAAATAATGTTCTAAAGGATTTGGTGGAAGTGTCTTCCACTCCTTTAATAGACCGAGCATTTCCTTCAGCAAAATGTGATAGTTTTGAATATCCTAGTTTGATTTTAAAAAATGGGTTTCTGTTTCATTTTAAGAAGGCCTAGTTTTTTTTGTTTCAGATCACACTTCACATTCTGAAAAAAAGTGGTTTCACTTTGATCCTAAAATGCACCCTGTACGCATCTGCCTCTTTCATAAATCAAGCAAGGCTTATATTTCCTCCTCACTTGAATTTATATTGTTTTATTTTGTTTTCTATCACAATATTTTCTCCTGAAAACTGCAGTATTCCAGACCGGCAACCACTCAAGATGATTCAGGAGTTACTGGCAGCATACTATTTGAGGATTAGCAATGATTGATTGCTTTGTTATAAGCAGTTAAGCAGAGGTCCTTTGAGTGAGCTTGCAAGTTACTTAGGCAGAAGCATAGGCACAATATTTCAAAAGACATTTGCAGTGTAATAAGAAACATGGGAACATGCATTTATTAGTACACTTGTGTTAGACCTGGCATCCCTGTCATGGTTTCCCACAACTTTTTGCGTTCTGACCTTGTGTTTTTGCTGACTTCATTTTTGCTGGCTTTAGGAGTCTTACCAAAACTAACCAGTGCTAAAGTGAATTTGCTCTTTACTTTAAACATGGTAACATAGATTTTATCCACAACTGGCATTTTTAATTTACTTAGAAGTCGCTATTAAAGTTCACTACATGTGCCAGGCCTGTAAATCAAATGCTTATAGTTGACCTGCAGCACTGATTGTGTCACCCACTTAAGTAGCCCTTTAAACATGTCTCAGGCCTGTCACTGCAGAGCCTCTGTGCACAGTTTTTTCAACTGCAATATTGACCTGGCAAGTTAACCTGCTTGCCAGGCCCACGCCTTCCTTCTTATTACATATAGGCCATCCTGAGGTAGGCCCTCAGCAGCTCATGGGCATGGTGCAATGTATTTAAAAAGTAGGACATGTACTTTTATGTTTTACACATCCTGGTACTGGATTTCACTTGAATTCATTTTTGACAACTGCAAGGACTATCTCTCCCATAGGATAATATTGGATTGCATTATTACATTTTATGAGTGTAATTGCCGATTGGGAAGAAATTGGAAACTCAAATTTGGTGTCCCTGGAACACAAATGATGGTGAAGTTGGTTTTTAAATGGCAGTTCTGAAAATGGCATTTTTAGAAAATTGACATTGTCTTAAACCATTTGATGCCTTCTGCCTGTCTCTGGAATACATGTCTGGGGTGGGTGACAGCTATCTTCCTGCATTCTCTCTGGAATGCAACTCACAAAGGAAGGGTAGGTGTGACTGAGAAGCCATCTGAATGTTGATGGATCATCCTGAGCAGGATGGGAGGGAGGAGCCTGAATGGACTCTGTCCTGTCTTCAAACAAATTATTGCATACCCTCCTGGAGTGAGTACAGAGCCAGGGCAGGAAAGATAGGGTCTTGTGCACTCCAAAGCATCTCTTTGAAATCTCCCCAGTTCAAAGGCCCACTGGGTATAAGTACTGGACCTCTGACACCAAAGCAGTACACTTCTGGAACTGTTGCCTGCTGCTTCTTGCCTGGGAGTGAGAATTACTGGACCTGCATCTCTACACCCAGAACCTAAGTACTCTCCAGGGGCTTTTTGGCTTGCCTCATGTTTCAGAAGTCTATGGGATATCAAAGATGTCACTTTCATCTTCAACTCAGCACCTGGACTTTACTTGCTGTAAGTCTTTCTCTGCCAAGTGGTGCCAACCCAGTCCGGGGCCCTTGGAAGTGAGTTTAAAGTGCTGCATCCGCCAGACCTGCGCATTGGTGGTGTTGCGCTGATTGGAAGTTACATATCTGCTGCTGTGAGATCAGGATCGACGCATCACCCCTGTTGCAGGGACCAGAAGCTGCCCATCAATGCCAGTGCTCTAATTTGAACCTACGCATCTCCTGTTGCGAGATCAGGATTGACGCTTCATTGTTGTTGCCGAAACCAGAATCTGCACTTCGACGCCACTGCGCTGATCAGAACAGATGCATCACCTGCTACGAGATCGATGCATAGCCACTGTTTCAAGAACCAGGTCAGTGCATGGCACGCAGAACGGCCGCCTGACTCTGAACAACTGATTTGAAACCAACGCATCACCATCACTGCTTGGAAAAGATTGATTCATCTCCCCTCCAGTGTGGATTGACCTAGCGCACAAATTCAGACCTGTCACATGTGAAGCTGCCACTTCGCTCAATAGAACTCACGACTCTCTGCAGTTGCGTCAAGAAATCAGAAGCAACACCCCAACTAAGAGGGGACAATCAATGCATCTCGTACTGCGACAAGGATTGAGAGACTTTTGTACAGTGGGCTCTAAGTGGGTACTGTAGCCGACCTGCGTTCCATTGTGGGTGCCCGGAACTCTTGACTTTGTCCCAGTCCACGGCGACCCTTTAACTCTTTGAGTGCTAGTTGCTTCTAAGAGCTATTTTTACATTTAATCTTTGAAAATCCATATTGACTTCTACTTATTGGATTTTTGTCATTTTGGTCTTGTTTTATTTATGAAAACATTCTCTATTTTTGTGGAGTGTTTTGTGGTGTTTTTACTGTGTCACTGTGTGTTGTGTGCACGACACTTTACACATTGCCTCTAGTTAAGCTTTACTACTCTGTGCCAAACTACCAGAGGGTGAGCACAGGTTAAGTTATATATATATTTTTTTCAGATCCCTTGGTATCTGCACAGTTATGATGAAAAAGGTCCTGATGAAGGCGGCTTAAAGCTGCCGAAACGCGCGTAGACCTGCTGCGGGAGCCCAAAGTTACATCTTGGCCCACTTTTTTAGCATTGTCATCTTGCTAATTATTAATTCAGTTCCTTTCACCATCCTAGTTTGTAGTTTGAGTGTGGTATGATTGTTAGCACGTGAGTGTGTTGAGAGATATGGTTGTTACCAAGGGGTATTACTAAATAATTTTGTATATTGTATGTTTTATTTTTTTGTTGCAGATATTTATGACTCAACTGTACCTGTCCTGAATTTTTGATATGAATTGAAAAATGTTTGTCTTGTGATTTCTGATTGATAACAGAATTTATATGAACTAAAAGATAAAAAGAGAAAAAATAAACTTTTATATGTTTTGAATAATTTCAGTATATTATCTGTCTTTTGTCACCTGGTTTGGATATTTATAAACATAATTGTGTAATTGAATTAGAAGGCCACTGCAGGAACGTCTTTACATTAGAATTGTTGTTTGTTCCCCTCTGTTCCTGGGCCACAACTTACCTTTTTGAGGGGGTCCCTTCTTACATGTTGCACAGGTTAAGTTAGGGCATATATTTTACTTATCCTGACTAGGATTGTGGTCCCTATTAGGACAGGGTGCAACCTCTGTCAATTAGAAACCCAATTTCTAACAACGTTATTCAAGTAACATATTTTGTTAGCTGATATATGTTTGCACAGAATAAAATCCACAGCAAATGCGCATAGATTCTAAAGACATACTCAAATTCAACAGTTATGGTTCAGTAAATTAAGCATTACTTGCATCACCGTCATGCACTGCTTATGACCTAACATGTTACAGCTCGTCCCTAGTGTCTGGGGTACAATTTACATGCCACAGGGCCTTGCATGCAAACCTTAATCCACACACCAAAAACAATATTTACGACCTTATCTTTAATCAAACAAATGAAATTACAAATGTTGAGCATAATCTTACACAAGGGATTACATAGCACATTACCCTCATCACTTTAACAAGATGACTATAAATATAATATCATTTATTTGGTTGATTATGCGTTCTTGGTTAATTGTGGTTTTCTTTTAGGTTTTGTTATTCTTTAGCCAAATTATTGACTGGTCATAAGCATTGCATTTGGTGTGTGAGTTATGGCTTGCAGGGCTGTTACGGATTGTGCTCCTAACCATATCTTGTGAATTTCAGTAGTTTATCGGTTTTAGTTTGAAATGATAGCTGCACTTAAAGTGTTATTTTTAATACATTTCTGAGTGTTTTAAAAAAATATATACATTGAAATACTAGAACCAAAGCTAATAATAAATTCACCTTAAGAGGATCAGATTGAAAAGACAGGCCAAATAATATTTGATCTGCTCATGACGTTAGTGCCTTATCACAGATCTGCATGAACTTTAGCAGACCCTTATCATGTTTAGCTTAAACTTGATAAACTGAGGGGCATAGTTACAGGAGAATGGAGAAGTGTGGTGCGAAGCAAACATTGCTAATGCCACGCTTCTCCATTCTAATAAAGCAGAGATGCGCCTTATTCACAAAAATGTGATGCACCCCTGCATTTCCCCTAGCACTGTCCCTGAGTTCTGCTGCCTAGCGCCAATGCAGGCACCCTTGCACCATAGTGCGAGGGAGTCTGCTGTGGGGATAATGATTGTTTATGTGCAGGAAGGGTCCAAGGCAAATTTCTGTTTCTATCGGTGCGGCTCAAGGCAGCACACATGGAAACAGCAAAAACTAGGAGAAATATAGCATTTCTCCTCATTGCGCCAGGGTACGACCAGATTTTTCCTGGTATTAATATTGGTGCTGCCTCCTATTTATGCCATTTAGCACATGAAATTATTTTTGCTAAATGTCAGCCAAATTTTAATTAGTTTTGTCAAATGATGCCATAGTTAACCCTTTTACCGCGGCGATAATTTCGCCGCAGTGCGGGGGGTTCTATTATGTGGGCGGGGCCGCGTTGGCCAACGGACATGCGCAGCACTACCAAGGTAGTGCTCGCGACGTCCGTTGGCCGACGGCAGCAAGGAAAGGGTTAATAGCAATTGTCTTACTTTATGACTGGTCACATAAAAGTGGCTCGACAGACTAATCTGCAAATGTGTCAACGAATGCTATAGATATAAGCAAATAAAAATTTACCTTTAAAACGATCGAGATATCACTACATTTCACCTCTTCAGACATAGACACAATCACTTTTTAGGCACTTATACCACTAAATGTATTTCCATCAAACCAAGCAAAGGCACTTTCTTGAGTACAATTCCGTGTGCATGCCACTTTTGGTGTATTTACATTCAGCCATTTTTTTCTGTATCAAGCAGCAAATATCCCTTAGGGATGTAAAAAGAGAAATCCCAACCATCACTTTATTTTTTTTCAGAGTAATCCCAAAGGAATGTGAGCAATACACTTTACTGTCTGGGAAACAACCTCACCCCCATTTTTTGCATAGGAACAGGCTGGGAGGGGATTATGATAGGGGACAAGTGATAAGCTTCCAAAATGGAAACCATAGCTCTCTCTTACTCCTTTGCACAAATGCATACAATGAATGTACTGTACTGGCCACATACACAATTGTTTGGAACATTCATATTGATTGTTAGCCCGAGGTGCCTTTTGCAGTTGCTCATCTCAGCTATACAAATAACTGAGAATTAGGTTAGGTAACTCAATTCAATTCAAATTCAATTCAAATAGGTCTTTATTTCGACACATATGTCATCAAAGACTTTACAATTAAAAAAAATATATATACACATGTTAAAAACGAGTGCAGGATAAGAAACCCTAAAAATATCGAGGACACAATTTTCATGCCAGGAGAACAGGTAAGCTGGTTATTCCATTACAATAAATAATATCATAACTCAAAAAGGCATTAATCTGATTGCACATTGGCGAGATGCTCTCAGCCACTGCCAAGTGACGCATAATTAGTGAATGAGCTAAACAACCTTTAAAGCAGTTAGGAAAGATCATTGAAAAGCCTCCTTCCACTAGACACCTTAAACCTTTCATGCAAAATGATACTTGATTTAATTCTGTTTATTTCATGTCCCTTCTTTTTTCAGAGTGACCCTTTCCTTACCTACCAACCCCGGCAAGCCTTCAGTTTCGGAGTATAGCTTCTTCTCACTCTCATACCTGTCTTCTGTAATCCCTATTACTTTAATTCTGCAAATGTCTCTCACCTCACTTCGTAGATCTCAACCTCTCCTTTAAAAACCTATCCCTACAACCAGACAATACCTATCCTACGCTAGCCTAACTATCTCACCAACCAATTGCCTGAAACCACATAACATCACAAATGATTGCAGTAAATAATGCTTTTCTAAGGATGAGTGAAGAATTCTGATCTGCCGGCGTAGTTCCAGGAGTTCTGCAAAACTCTGTGAAGTGATGCAGAGCAGAGTTCTTTCTCTTGCACAACTCGCCATGGTTGTTGGCAAGAGCGAGGGAGAAAAAACGCTCAGTAGACCTCCTCCTGGCGACATTTCTCAACATGGGATGTCATCGCGGTCACTCGCATTGAGAGATCTACAGCTCATGTTGAGGAAGTTGCTGCTTGATTAGAATGGCACGTAGTGCCATTTGATGTGATTTTACAGTACGGGGTAAACTCCTGGTGCTAAAAATCAGTGCAGGCAGCACGACTTGCAACACTCCACAGCTCACGGAACTCAGAGGAGCGCGCCGGAATTATTTGAGCACTTTGCAGAGTTCTGTGGAGCAGAAGTGTGCGAACTCTGCCCAGTCCTACTTTTTTCCCCTTGAGATCACGTGACTGATCCTAATAACCAACTATACCACTGGACTAACCTCTAAACTTTGGTACCGAAGTAGCTTGCTACTTGCCATAAAGTGCTTCAAAGCCTCGCTAAGGGTAGTGAGTGCTGTACAAATGATATTACAACTACAATTACAATGGGTGCAATTGGAATTTTGACACTTGGGGGCCATGTTCACTGTGCCATAAGACCCATGTTACACCTCATCTTGTGTTAAAATCACTCTAGGGTTGCTTGTTCTTGTTCACATGGCGCCTAGTCTGGCAGTTTAGCCTGGTGAGGAAAACAATTGATGGACTTGGGTGTGGTCCCAAGTAACTACTTTTGACAGATAATAATTAAATCATTCACCCATCACTTTTTTTGCTTGCAAAAATAAATATGTAAGGCAAGTCTATTGACTTTGTCAAGGGGTAGTCACATTAAAAATCTAATAACAAAATGCTGCTGCAAATCCTGTAGCCCCCACAACACTTTGCCAACAAGCAACAAGTTGGGGGTACCCCTGCCCTCCTGGGGCCACCAACCACAAGGATAAAGTGTACAAATAGGCCCATGCTGGGCGTTATGGGCTCTTGCTTACCAGAGCTATGAATATTTTATTACTGGCTTTGGGAAATGTGTTTGGAAGTGTAGTCCCACATCACATGTTTTTTTTTCTTTTCCTTTTTTTGAAAACAGGGTTGCCCTCTCCCACCCAGGACACCCTCAAAGCTGGTGGGGGCAACTCTTGAGACCCTGGTGACCCCATGCTCTGCACTCTGTGGTGGGTAATTGGTGGCAATATCTTTTCCCCCACCACATGGTAACACTTCACTTGTGCTCCCACAGCGTGGAGCAGTTTGCTTTTATCTGGATCGCGGGGATTGGTTCCCAGGATCCAGTACTGTTCTTCGAAGCCTGAGAAAAGGGTCCGGGCCCCCTTCGAGGTTTATGCTGGGCCAGGAAATGGGTTCCCTGGGCCCAGTTTAATTTGGGGAGGGGGCCAAATGCCCTCCTCCTTGGGCAATTGTAATAATTCTGTATTGCGTCCTCCCCTGGGGCTTGGCCATCTCAGGAGAAATTGAAATGAGTAGTTGGGGAGCCAAAAACACTCCATTGCTTGGTATTTATGGCATGTTAAATTGGGCAAATCTTGAAGAAGGCATACCCCAGGCCCTGTTATGATGATGTCCTTGCCGTTGGGCTCTATTTGCTCCTGGCCTCATAAAAGGAGCACTTTGCAGGAAGGTGGTTTCACTTTCTCCCTGTACCATCTTTTTCCTGTGCCCTTGCTCCGCATCTTCTGCTGAATCACAGAAGTCCAGGTCTTTCCCAAGAGGGTCATCAGGGCCAGCATAAATAGCAGCAGAGAGATCAACTAGGTCTGGAGTCCATTCAATCATCTGGTGGCTTGTCCTTCTAGCTGCCCATTGTTTTGCCACTTTCACAGTTAAGGTACAAAGTCTTGCTCTTTCACATTCTGGAATGCCACTTTTATGCCCAGTCCAGTATGTGGTTGGGGAAAACCCCTTTGTCTGACCCTAAAACTGATTCTGGTCAGTTCTCCTCTCTTTTCTGGGTTTGGCTCCAGCCAGGCAAGTGACACAAAAGGCTGCTTTCAGGTCTCTTTGTGTGTGCAGGTCAAAACCTCTTTGCATTCTAATGAGGGCAGAGTCACACTCCACTCCACACCCATGCCCTTTTGTGCACTGTCTGGCCCCTATACACATTTCACAGTGGGAGAGCCATCACCAGCCCAGGCAGCTGGAAACTCCCAGAAACATTAAGCAGAATAAAGCCAACATTACTAAAAGTGGCATTTCTAAAATGATCATTGTAAATCTGACCTCACCATTAAAGAGGACTTTAATTTTACAGTTCAAGAGAATGTAAAAAGAATTTTTCTAGAAGCCACCAATCCGAATTTAGAATGTAATAAATATAACAATGTAGTCCAATGATTCGCTATGGCAGCAGCCTGCCATGCTACAGTGAAAATAATTGTTGGGAATATTTCTCAGTAAGGACATGTTAAATATTAATTTCTACAGTCGACTTTTAAATATTTTCACTCTAGTCATTAAAGAGGTCACCCAGTTTGGCATCATTTGGGGCTCCAAATTAATTAGAATAAGTCAGAAGTATTCCCTCAGATGGGTTTTACTGACCATACACCTTCAGAGTGCCTCTGAATTGGAGTATCAAGGGAGTGAATCCATCAGTATTTGTATAGTGCAGCTCTATCACCCCTAGAGGCATCTAGATGCTGAGGGTGCCATGACCCCATCGAAAAGCCAGCTCTTGAGTTTCTTTTTGAAGTCCGCCAGGAAGGTTTCTGTTTCGAGGTAGAGAAGCAAGTATTTCCAGGTCTTGGTGCGATATAGGAGAAGGAGCACCACCCTGTGGCTGTGACTGCTGTGGGGGTGGGTGCAAGAGTGAGTGAGGTAGATGGAAGTTCAGTCGATGGTTGATGTAGAGCAATCCTTAACCATGTAGGGCTTTATATGCGTGTATGAGGATCTTGAAGTGGCATTTCTTCTGGATGGGAAGCCAGTGGAGATTCCTGAGGTGGAGGGTGATGTACGCCCATTTTGAGAGGTCCAGGAGGAGTCTGCCAATGGTTTTCTGTATGGTGTGGAGTCTTCTGAGGAGCTGGACGGAAATTCCAGTGCAAAGGGCGTTACCGTAGTCGAGGTGGCTGGTGACAAGCACCTGTGTGACGGTCTTCCTGGTGTTAATTGAGATCCATCTAGAGATTCTGCAGAGCATTGGAAGGGTGTTGAATCAGGAGGTGGCAACTGTGTAGACTTGTAATTTTAAGGTCAGTTGACTGCCAAGGATGATGCCCAGTTTGTGTGCACGTTCTGTTGGTGTGGGTGTTGGTCCGAGTTCTGCTGGCCACCAGCTGTAGTCCCATAAGGAGGTACTCTTCCCAAAGATCAGAAATTCTGTTTTGTCAGAGTAGAGTTTGAGGCAGTTGCCTCTCATCCATTTGGCTATGTTGGTCATGGCGAAGCAGAAGTTGGTTTTGTAGTTGACAGTATTCTCAGTGAGTGAGAGATTAGTTGCATATTTTCTTCATAGGAGATTATGTTGAGTCTGTGGGATCTGATGATATCTGCGAGGGGGGTCATGTAGATGTTGAACAGGGTGGGGCTTAGGGATGATCCTTGGGACATGCTACAAATGATTTCCTTGCGTGCAGAGGTGAAGGGAGGCAGTCAGATGCTCTGTGTGCATCCTGTCAGTTAAGAGATGATCGACTTGAGGTTCATTTGCTGTATGCCGATGTTGTAGGGTCTATGTATGAGGGTGGGGTAGGAGACGGTGTCACATGCAGTAGAGAGGTCAATGAATAACAAGGCCACAGTTTCCTCATGGTCGAAGAGAGTTTGGATTTCGTCTGTGGCAATATCAGTGCTGTCTCTGTGCTTAGTTGGCCCAGAATTCTCGTTGTGAGGTGTAGAGTCAGTGGTTCTGTTCCAGGTATTCGGTGGGCTTTTGATTGATGGCTTTCCCGAGAACTTTGACTGGGTTTGGGAGCAAGGATATTGGCCTGTAATTTTTATGTTGCTGGGGCCGACAGAGAGATTCTTTAGGAGGGGTCTGACCTCTAAGTGTTTCCATCTGTCCGGGACAGTTGCTATAGGGATGGGGGTGTTGAGGATGCTGGTGAGTTCTCTGCTTATTGAGTATGTTTCAAGGTTGAAGAGGTGGTGGGGTCAGGGGTGGGTGGGAGCCCCGGAGTGGATGGATGATATGATGGCTGTGGTGGTCCAGTGTTGAGAGGAGACCAGGTGGTGATCGTTCGACTGGCGTTTGCTGTTTGGTTGAGGTTGAGGTTGAGGTTGTCAAGGGTGATAGTGGTTAGTTGGTGGTAAAAGTTATTGCAGATGGTGGCAATCTTGCTGTGGAAGTGGTCTGAGAGGGTGTCGCAGACTACTTGGGTGGGATGGATGGTGTTTTCTGTGGCTGTCAGGTTGGAGAATTCATTGACTATTTTGAAGAGTTCTTTCGTGTGGTTGGCCACGTTGTCGATACAGGCAGTGATGGCGGATCTCTTGGCTTCCTTGATGGCAGGTGGTAGTTTCTGACTGCTTTTTTGTGAGCAGCTCCATCGAGGGGGCCTTAGTGAGGCGCCATCACTTCCCAAGTCAGAAACAGTTGTGCTCTGGGTTTTACCAGCTGAATTGTTTTGAGGTTTTGCTGGCTTTTGCTGACTTCAGCAGGTGACTCTATCCGTGCATTTGGTGATGCAGGCAGAGAAGTTCTGGATGGCCTGGTCAAGGTCTGCTGAAGTTTTGGGTTGGGTGGAGCTGAGGGCCTGTGTCCATTGAGTCTCGGTTACTTTGCCCAGGCTGTGGTGGGTGGCACGGTGGTGCTTGATGGGCGCTGTGGTGCTTGGAGATTATATGCTGGACATCGTAAATGGAGAAGTGAACAATGGCGTGGTCAGCCCAGGTGAATTCTGTGACCTGGCTGAATATTAAAATGATGTTGAGTGTCTATCTGGCATCGTGGGGTCATCAATGTGGAAATTGGGACATGTGTATGTGACGCTTGACACTACCGAAGTATACCAGCAAAAGTTTAGTGTATCACTCGAAATGCTTAAAACATGGGTTGAATGGTGGGTACAACTACCACTCTCATTCATGTGCTAAATCTCAGTTATCAAGAGGGTGGTGCTTCCAAAGTTATTATATATACTACTAAAAGCCTGGTTAGAATACCAGCTTTTTTTACAAGCAATGACAACAACCTCTTAGCCCTCTGGTCTGGAGAGGCAAGCAGCCATGTGTGAGGTGGGCTGTTCTGATGCAACTTATGAGGTCCAGCGGGCTGGCAGTGCCAGACCTTCAGATTTACTATCTAGTGTCACAAGCACACTATATTAAATACTGGCACTCTCATATTGATGTACCGATCAATGCTTGGAAGGAATACGCTATTGCTCGCCCCAAGTTACCAAGTTTCAACTCTCTATGCATATTGATGATGGGGCTGTGGTTAGCATTACCTGTAAAGCATGGTAGACTTTGTCTAAAAAGGCGAACTGTCTATCACCGTATTCACTTCTCCTGCTGCCTGTTACAACCCACGGCTCCCTCCTATGCTTGAGAAACTGGTGGCATATATTTTAATGGTAGCGAATATTGGTATGTTGGGAGACCTCTTTGCTGATGGGGAGTTCCTTAGCCTATGAGAGTTTCAAGAATGGGCAGGGTCTTTGCCCATGACAGCTCTGTTCAACTATCATCTTCAACTAAAGAGGCTTTCCTGGACTTGCTCAGCAAACCACTTGGGCTAGCATGCTCACACTCTTCATACAAGGCAAGTCTATCTCCTTCCGTATACAGAAGTGATCTTGCAGGGCTGGTCCCACCCTACCCTAGCAGGACGGAAAGGGAAGAGGAGCTGGGGACCCAGATATCCTATAAATGCTCGTCCTATTGTTGTGCAAAGATGTTTGCTGTCCTTTCACATTTTGCAACAAGCTTATTGTCATGGTCCCAGCCACTGCATTACCCTCTATGGCCTTAAGATTTAGGTAGACATTTCCCCTTTCTCATTGTTCCCTTCTCCTTCCCCAAATTGCATGTTCACTCGATGGAGTATGTTGCTGTGTCTTTCTTCCCTGGTGGCATAGTGGGAACTATTGGACTTAACAGACAGTTGAATAAAATCTTCTCATTAAAAATCTATAAGAACACTCACAAATCTCGTTAACAGTGACAGGTCCACGTATTAATCAAATTTATGAGGTGAAACTGTGAAGACTATTTGCTCTTTCCCAATCTGACTATTCCATGACCCTGGGAGCAACAGCAGAACACTCCAAGACTAATTACTTTGCTCAAGTTGAACTTTCCATGGCCCTGGCAGCAGCAGCAGGTGCACTTGCCAATCAAACTCACCTGGGATAACAGCCAAAAAAACAACAGGTGTTCTTTTCTAGAAACTTTTGAGGTCTAGCTTTTTTATGTTACAGAATTATATAGGACATTTTATATGACAATCAGAGGCTTAAGTTATGCATTTATTGTCGAGTTTATATTACTCCATCTAGGATGATAAGTAACAGAATACATTTTATTTCCCAGAACCACTAGCAATCACAATTGCAGCAAAAAAAACCTGTTTCTCTTACATGTAGTAATTCCTCTTTTTCCCTACTGCAGTCATAATGTAAGTACTATCCATTCAGATTGTTAACTAAACTTCCTCTTGCATTTATCACAGATTGCTTGTGCTTGCTTGTTTAATGATACTTGATACTCAAGAAATCTTCTTCTGCTATACCCCTTTGTTATTTTTCATTTCTGCCATTTTAGAATCTTTCACCCCCATTTGTGCATCCCCATGCTCGCTTGATCTGAATGACGTGTCAGCAGGGGCTCAACGGAGGCCCCTGTGATGCCAGAAGCACGGGGGCCCCAAAAGATTCGGCTCAGAGTGGCCCCATGGGCTGGCCAGCTGTAAACAAATAAAACACTCAGAAGCAGTAAGGCAGTTAAATAATAGGTAATGGGGGCTCCCTCACCTTGTCTTGCAGGGTGGCCTCCCGAGGTTTAGGTATGCCACTGTGTGGCAGTGGCTTCAGAGCGGGATCCTTCAACACTTCCCCTACTTTTTTCTATTATCTCCCACATATGGCTACCATCTACAATGGAGGATGTGTTTTCAGGCTGTGCTTTGCTGTGTACGCCCAAGTGCTTGAGTCTCCATGATGACCCTTCTCTCAATCAGCTAAGCATCACATTTAGTCATGGTTTACATTCTTTGAGTTCCAAGTAACACACCCTACTGCCTTGTGAAGTTCCCTTACTCAAGACTATAAAATAAATAAATATGAATACATAAATATATAAATAGATCGTGGTCAGCATATACCCCTTCTACTCCCTTCAAGGGAGGCCTTCTGCAGCCAGCCCTGATCCATTTAGCAGGTTAATGAGATTCCCATCCTGGCAGGTATTAACCTCAATGGATGCCTTATGTATTTTTGGTCTTTGCCAATCTCTGTCGGTCCTATGGTTAATCCTGGGAGGTAATATTCATGAAATTAAAATTGTTAAGTGTAGAGTTCAGCCTTCAGAAGAAATTCCCTACAGAAAAGGGTAAATGAGAAGATTCATTGGGCTAACCTTCAAGACTGTAAAAACATTGCCCTACCCACACCTTAATTAAGTTGACGGCACACTATGAAATATGTGGTAAAAAATATTAAAGATTTTGTGGCACAACCATTAGACCACATGAGACAAAACCAAACTGTGGCCAAGATTTACAAAGATAGGTGAAAATATACAACTACGCTGACAATAAGCAGCTGATTTTCACCATTGACAATGCCACGGAATCTAAGGAATTCTTTCAAAATACTATGTTATATATTCAGGACTGGATGAATAGTCACTATTTGAAGTTAAACTCCGACAAAAACAGAAATTGTTGTTACAAAAAACAAAGGGGCATATTATCAAGAACGGGCGTTACATTATCGCCGCTTTTATCGGCAGGAAACTGCTGATAAAGCGGCGATAATGTGCTTGATAATATGCTCTATGAATTCCAATCGAAGCCCATGTTAGATGTGAAGACATCTAACATGGGCTTCGATTGGAATTCATAGAGCATATTATCAAGCACATTATCGCCGCTTTATCGGCAGTTTCCTGCCGATAAAAGCGGCGATAATGTAACGCCCGTTCTTGATAATATGCCCCAAAGTTAATCATTGTAATCCATCCTTCTGGCCCTATGAGATGGAATCCCCGCACGGCCAACAAAGCTGTGATAAGTCTTGGGATCCTCATTGATAAGGGTCTTTCCTTGAAGCATCAGATAGGAGCAGTGGCTTCCTCTTGCTTTCTCCAACTCCAGAGAATAAGGAAAATTTGTAGATACTTCACAGTGAAAGCTTTCAACCAAATCGTCATTGCCTTAGTGATGTCACTGATCCATTATGCTAATGCTCTTTATCTGGGACTCGCTCTTGATCTAAACCCTAGGCTGCAATTAGCTCAAAATCAGGCAGCCCAGCTGGTTTTATGTCACCCTACACATTGCCACACTAAGCCTATGATGGAAATGTTACACTGGCTTCCTGTTGCTCCGAAGACCGTCTTTAAAACAGCCTGCATTATTTTTAGATCTCTTCACAGTCTTTTGTGTCCTAAAGAATTCAGGGGCATATTACCAAGGCGGGCGATATGTGATTATCGCCCTATTAGCAAGTTGTCGCTAGCAGTTAGCGACAGCTTGTAGGCGATAGCGAGCGGTTTGGGCCCACTTTGCATGTCAGCGATATTTATCGCTAATGACATGCAAAGTGGGCGTACCCAACCTGTTAGCGACTGAAAGCAGTCGCTAACGTCGCTATCGCCTATTAGCAAGACAGGCGTAGCGATGCAAATATTCGCTCTAAGCGCGAATATTTCTAAAAACTAACCCCTGCTCAGACCAGTTCTTAGCCATTATATCCAATGGGAGTTGGATATTATGGCTAAGTCCTCATAGCGATAATGCATGAATATCACTGGATTACCAGCGATATTCATGCATTTCTCTGCTAACACCGGATATTTTATCGCTTTAGAGATAAACGTTGCTAATAGCACGTTATCTCTGCGATAATATCCGGTGATGCTTGGCGTTAAAAAAATATTTGCTAAGCCCATTTAGCGTTAAATATCGCTAGTTGTTGGTAATATGCCCCTCAGTGCTACAATCCTAATTGCCATCGTTGATCTGCCCATCCGAGTTTACTAATTGTTTCAAGAAGTAAAAGGAAGAGGCTGGTAGGGGTTAGATTTTCAGCAATCATTCCCCACACCTTGAACACTCTTGCCCCTGACATTAAATCTTCAGCTAATTATAAGGGATTTTGGAAACTCCTACAAACCTGTCTGTTTGCGCAAGCCTATGGCTAACTCTGCTGTTAGTTGCTGCCTCCACTACCTTAGCGCCAAGACCCTATTGGTGTACGTGCGCTCTATAAGTTCCATATAACATAACAAAGAATTTGTGTTTGGTTTGCATTGCTTTATTAAGGCAGACCCGAGACAATATTGGGTTGGTATTTACAATCCTATGCAAATTACAATTTGCATTGGACTGTAACTCAAAGTAAAGTAACATAGAGCAATGCACTGCCTTCCGTTAATTTGCGTCAATTTAGCATTTCATGGGTGGTGCATGCGCATTCCCGTGTAACCACAGTATGGTTTGACACAAATCAAAAGCAGGTGACGTAAGGACTATTTACATAACAAACATATATGTGATTAGTGACCAAAAGCAAAACATTAAAAAAAATATATATTAAAGAAAATAAGCTTTTCAACTTGAAGCAGTCCTACTTGTTTATAAACATTAAAGGGACTATAGAGCATATTATCAACCAATAGCGATATTTATCACTAAGTAGGGTTAGCGGCAATTTTTTTATCGCCACGCATCACCGGATTTTATCGCTGAGATAACGTGCTATTAGCAACGTTTATCTTAAAAGCGATAAAAATTCCGGCGATAGATGAAAAATCCGTGAATATCGCTGAGAATACAGCAATATTCACGCATTATAGCTAACAGGGTCTTAGCTATTATATACACCTCCCCTTGGATATAATGGCTAAGAACTGGTCTGAGCAGGCGTTCGTTTTTGGAGATATTCGCGCTTAGCGCGAATATTTCCATCACTACGCCTGTGTTGGTAATAGGCGATAGCGATGTTAGCCACTGTTTTCAGTCGCTAACAGGTTGGGTACGCCCACTTTGCATGTCATTAACGATAAATATCGCTGACATGCAAAGCGGGCCCCAAACCACTCGCTATCGCCTACAAGCTGTCGCTAACTGCTGTTAGCGACAGCTTGCTAATAGGGCAATAGAATTATCGCCGCTTAGCAGCCGAAAATCGCCGCTAAAGCGGCGATAATTTCCTATCTCCCCCCCTTGATAATATGCCCCTATGTTTTCTTTTGTCCTCTATATGCTGAATTGCAATGGGTCCTAGGGAGGTCAGAGAGTTGTTTCGCGCGCTTGAATCGTGAGTTTCAAAGGTTTTGCGCGGGTACACCTCATATGGTGCAAACAATGTACTGTTGTTTGCTCTGAACCTCGCTCGGGTGGGAGTCAACGTGGTTCAACCTTCAGTATGTGGGACCGAAAGGAATAATTCTTTTGAAGGTCTTCATCAGGTCAGGGATGTGTTCATGTAGGACTAAGAGTGCCACATAACACTTGCGTGATATGTTGGAACAGTGCAGAAGTAACAGACCGCAAGAAGAGGGCCGCAGTGACAAGTGGCGTACAAAGAAGGCCTAAGATAGCCCCAGAAGTCTCCAAAGTAAAGGAACGAAGAAGATGTATTCCAACATATCACACAAGTGTTATGTGGCACTATTAGTCCTACATGAACACATCTCCGCCCTGATGAAGACCTTCGAAAGAATTATTCCTTTCGAAACTACAAATAAATATAACCCAGGGTTAATTAAGAAGACCGCTGAGGTATATGAAAAATCTAATTTATTGTGTCAGAGGTATTTTCTTTTTGTAGAAAGCCTGAAACTGGGGCCACCACTTCTGACCTGGAGGTATGGCCTAATGTCTGAAATGTGTGTGTGGGAATCAGAGGACCTGGGCTCTGATCCCAGCTCTAGCACCTGACTGAAGATGAAGTGACTCTAAACAAATCCTCTATGGGTCATTTAGAGCTGGGCAGATAAGGCGATCTGCTTTAAAATGCAGTTGACCGGCCACACCATACTTGCGGTGTCCACACCCCTTTTAGAGGTCGGGGAACCACGGGGTTCCCTGGAGTGGTGCCTCACCCTCCCTCGACTCGATGACCTGCCTGCCTTTGAGCTACAAGGCTATAATGACAGTCAGTTTGCCTCATTTAGGGCGAGGTGACCTTCATTAGATTCCCAAACATGGGGCTACAATGTGAGTCTAGGCACAGAAATCAAATAACGAACCTATCACACAGGGAGAAAACCCCCTACTCACCAGGACCATTGTTCTCTAAAAGCAAACTACCACTTTGTTTTTCAAAACCAAAAATCTGTCCTGTGTGTATCCAAAGAAACATGGCACCCATCTCAGCAAAGTGCCCCGACTTCACTGCAAATGGGGCACCAGCAGTTGCTTTAAATAACGGCAGTGAGAACCCCATCAGGCAGGACAGGATCTCATAATAGGGCAACCATTACTCCCTCAGAGCAGCACAGGCCTTAGAGCCTTCTGACCCAGTGAGATGACGCGGAACCAGACCAACTTTAAATATTCCTCTTAATCTTTAATTATAAATGTGTGAAATGTATTTTAAGTGGACAGAATCTGTAACAGTCCAGTAGAAGAGGGTAAATTACCAACTGATTTAAGCAATTTTAGAATCATCACCCAACACCCTAGTTAATGTACAGTACACCGCTGCTATACAGTTAGATGTGTGATATGTACAAACTAGCACTAATTGTAGTCCGTGTGCCAGCAAACTCTGATCAGGCACTCCCTTCTGCTTCATAGGCCCCCGATTCGTCGATAGAAAAGCACATTCAGTAGCTGCAGGATAATGGACGAGTAAAAGTACAAGATATGTGTTTCATGAAGAGGTACACATGAGGGTGGAAGAAGGGTAGATGCAGCATGAAGCCACAGGGCCCCACCATGAGAATCCCATTGGAAATTAGGAGCACCATGTGCCATTGTAAAAAGTTGTGTTTTTGCCACCGTTTTCACAGGTGCAGCTGCATTTCTATGAATTATGCACTGAGGGGCAGATTTACAATTAATGGCGCATCCCTGCATATCGGCAGGGATGCGCCAGTAATTGTGCGCCGCAGCTCCGCCACCCATGATGCGCCTCATTTACAATGCGGCGCACCATGGGGCAAAAATGGCACAGATGCGTCACGCATCTGTGCCATAAAAGCGGTGCATTGCTGGAGTTGCGTCGCAAGCGCGACACAGCTCCAGCAATGATCAGGGGGCCCTATGTGCACAATGCTGCGTCAATCCTTACGCCTGCTTCAAGCAGGCGTGGGGTTTTGATGCAGCATGGGCCCAAAAGTGACTGAGTGAAATCTTGTATATTTCACTCAGCCACTTTTGGGGGGCGTTCCTGTGCCGGAACGCCTTCCCCTGCGATGGTACGCCTCTTCTGGAGCAGGGCTTTACAACGTGACGCATCTGGGAGATGCGTCACATTGTAAATACCCCACACCATGGTGCATCTTTTGCACCGCCGCTGTGTCACAAAAGTGACGCAACGGCAGCGTAAAAGTGGCGCAAGGGGCTTTTAAATCTGCCCCTTAATAATCAGTTTGTGCCAGGTCTTAATTTGTAAAAGAATAAGTGCCAGGGCCCTAGTCAGAAGGACCCTGCAGTTTGCACCAGCCATTGCCCCTGCCAGCCCTGGCAGTGACAGTACCAACACAACTTTTGCCCATCACACTCTTACAAGTGTGATAATTCATATTATTCTAGGCCCCCAAATCTATAACAATGGCTTGAGAGGCAGGTGGCAGTCATTGTTAATGTGTACTGAATTAATAAACAGCTGTTGTTGTCCTCATACCTAAATTAGGCAGACAGTGCCACCATGTGGCAGACTGTCATAAGTGCTGATGATGACAATTTAGTGCTGGTGCTGCTAATTAAGTGCAGAGCACCGGAATCCACTGGCTCAAATTAAGCACTGGTTTGCGCACATAGCCTCTGTTATAATTAGCACAGATACTCATATTACATTTTTCATCAAGTAGTGCACATTTTTTGACTTACCTTCCTGAGAACGTAGCCAAATCACTTCTGGCTCTTTTTACTGTATTTTCACCTAGAATCGACTTCAATGTGCTAACTACCTAAAATGTACTAACTGCTATAAATTAAATCTGTGCATTTGCATTAATCAAAACAGAGGACAAATGATTAAGCACATGAATCATATAAACCCATCTGCATCTGTACAAATGGAGCTTCACAAACCAATTTTGCACACACACAAATTGCTCATTATTTGGTCTCTGGAGGCCTGACAGTCTTTAGGAGTGTGTTCAAGGACAGGAGAATTGTCTGGGACTCATAGTATCAGGAGAACCGTTTACAGCGTTTGGAGGAGACAGCTGGTGGCCTAAATGGTATTTCGTGCTATAGAGCAACTAAGGTTGTGTCTTATTTTGTTTTTTCGGTGGTGCATGCCTCTAAATCATATCTATGAGGCGATGCAATACCACCCTGTGTGGCTTTGCATTGCTTCATAAATATGGAGGAAGGCAAGGCAGCTCAAAGCACTGCTTTATCGTACTCTGCATCAAGGAGGCGCTCCCTGAGCTTTGCATGGGTGTTCCCACAAAACACCATGGATTTTGACGCTTTTTACAAAAGCATGTAAACCTGGGGAAGTGCCAAATCCTTATGCCTCCCCAGAGCAGGCGTTTCAGTTCCCCTCATTTTTTCCTCTTTCCATGTGCTGAAGTACTGGGTTTTTAAGAACCCAGCAGTGCCAGGGAACACACCCTAAGACTTCGAGTCCTTCCTGTCCCACACTACAGAAACACAGAGTCTTCTTGGTGAAGTCAAAGATCGAATTTATTGGCTGCAGCCAGTAACAGGTATCCTAGAAGTACAACACGGTGTATGTTCTCAGGAGACTGCTCAATTTACAAAGCCAACCATCCCTTTTTATACAAAATATTATGCTTTAGGCAAACATTCCTTATTTTACAGTTGACCATTCACATATTTTCACAACAAAGAAAAGGCAGATTCATGATGACAAGCCCATTTTCAGTTTGTCCATCCCAAAACCAATTTCCCGGCAAGGCCCAACATTTTCATCAGATATCGGACGGACCCCTAATAAAATCAGGCACCTCCTCCTCGTAAAGCAGGTCATAAAACAGAAAGAAGAGACAGGTGTGTGTAAGATTTGGCGTGGTTTGGATGTGATGAAAGGTTTATGGTTTGCTGTGCCTTGATACTAATCTCGATCGGCCACTGGGAGAGGAACTGGTCGAACAGGTTTGGCTTCAGGCAGTGGAGTCAGCCTGCCCAGGTCACACAAAAGTCAGCAGAGGTGTACGTGTCCGTAAGACTCATTTTGACCTTAGTCATCAGCCTATGTGAGGGCAACCACAAAATGGCTGCCATGCACAAAATGGAACCCGAGGGTTCAGGACGGAATCCCTGATTTAATGGTGATCTAACCGTTCGAGTACGCCGAGAATGCCTGTATATAGTATACTCGTCATTCTCGGTCTGCTGATACCAAAATCGACATGATTCGACGATGTTGATGACACGGGTCCAGAATTTTCAGTACCACAGACCCTCCTTTTGCCCTTACATAGGCAATCAACCTATATTCACGCTAATCTGAGTCCAGGTCTATATTCACAAATTCATTGAGATGTTGCTGTAGCATCATCCTATTGCTTAGCTCGTCCCTTGACACAGGTTTCCTTACACACGATGTAGCACAGAGGCCACATATAGCAGGAGCACACTGTACGCACAGACAAAACAGGAAAAGGATGGCTAAAATCATCCCAATGACCATCAGAATCTTCCACCCCCAGGCGGACATCAGTTCCCAGAACCACCCCATCAACGACCAATCTCCTTTATCCACATGAATAGATTCAGAGATCTTATGTAGTTTGGAGATGGCCTGGTACACTGTTGGAGCGTTATCCGGAAAGCAACTCGATTGGATCACTTTACATACCCCACCTCGGTCTGCAAGTATGACGTCTAACGCGACCCTGTTTTGAAGGGTCATAAGGCGATCCGACTGGAGCTCAGCAGTCAAGTTACTAAGGGCACCGGCAGTTACAACTACGGTGGATTCAACCACCCTCGTCAATTGCCTTATATTCCTGCTGTTAACCATAGGTCCCCAAAACGGCAGAAAACCCTTAAAGAAGTCTCCAAATTCTTGTCCTGCAGTGTCATCTTGACTGAAAACACCTCTAACTATCCTTGTCTTATGGTAATCTGCCGCAGCTGTGTAGGTGGGAGGCAACAGAAATGAAACAAAACATGTGCCCGAGAAGTCAGGGGGCAACCACGTGTAGGCTCTATCATGACAGATGAAGTAGATACCCTTAGCTGCTAGGAGCGAAGGGGAAGTGTGGGATGCAAAGACATATGTTTCTGTGCAGATACTCTTTCCTAACTGAGCTCTGGGATTCTTGCCATTACCTTGCAGACATAGGTGACCCTGATGGGGTACAATCCAAATCGGGGAGGATCTCTTAACTCGCTGTTTTTCACTCAGAGTAACTCCGTATCCGGTCACGTTCCATCCAATATAGGCTAGTGTCTCATCTCTCGGGATAGTCTCATAGGAAGCATCTTCCCTAATCATATCTACTATACCCTTAACTAGAGCACTATTCTTTGGATTATCTTTTACAGAACGTAGGGGGTGGACTTCATGTGCATAAATGAACATCGTTCTGTATGCCCACACAGAACCATTATGGCTGAAAGGCAGGACCAAATAAGGGATACCTTTATCAGTAGTATGAGGCATAAGACCACACACCCAACAGTTAGTCGTGTTTACTACTAATTGGTGTTGGTGCAAAAGCTGAACGAAGGAGTTATTAACGAACTCTAATCTCCTAACGGACTCATGTTCAGGCAAAGGGTGAAAAGAATGTGAGGAAACAGTAGAAGGAGGCATGGGCTGTGCTGTGGGTGCAAATGTCACTTGAAAAGAGAATAAAACATATCCTATTAAAAACATCATTACACTAACCAACATAAAAATGCAAAATATCAAAAAGCTTTTTCTGGCCATCATTATACACATTTTGGTTTTAAAGTTCATCTCTATGGCAGGTCTCTCCATCTCGAAAAACTCCATCCTCTAACCTTGCTGCTCGCAGAGGTAGGGTGTTCCGTGCTAAGGAATGCGCCTGTCAGTTCAAGGGAAACGCTCAAGAACCAACCAGAACCGTCGACCTTGTGTCTTCGGCTTGCACTCCAAAGACTTGTCGCCCGCTACCCTACAGCTGAACCCGGATGGTGGTTCGAAAAACAAAAATAAAAAAGTTTCTCAGATGAGAGAGCTTCACTTTCGAAAATAGCAAAAAACATTTATTTGTCCATAGTTCTCGGCCTCAGATTATAACGGTTTTTCCCAGGTAATATCTGGTCTTGAAACAAGGGTTCAGGCTCGGTAGTGTCCAATCGAATTGACGGTGGCACAGCTTCTTGCAAAAGATTGTCACTTTCACGTTCATAAATTGTTCCTTTTACACGTGCATCGCTGAAAGGCAGAAAACGAGGCATAGTCTCAGTCTCAGAGTCAGCAATACCCTCCTGGACCCACCGGTCGTACGGCAGAGGCAAAGGAACCCTCTTGCAGTGTACGCCGTGGATCCAGTGTTTCTTTCCTTCCACTCGCACGGCTGATCTGGTTGATAGCAGGACAAGGTAGGGGCCTGTCCAGCGGGGCTGATCATTCTTTTTCCGCTGGAAATTTTTCACAAAAACCCATGAGCCAGGATCGATGATGTGACCTGGATCTTCAGAAACCTGAGGCAGAGAATCATGAACCTGTTGGTGTAAAACACGCAATTTAGCCGTCAAATCATACAAATAATCAAGCAGCACAGGGTGTTCAATCTCACTGAATTTTGTCGGCCTAGGCACTCCCCATATGTTGGCTGGGCGGCCGAACACTATTTTGTAAGGACTAAGTCCCACTCGTGAGTGCACAGTCATTCTTGTCGATAGAAGTGCTAATGGTAAGGCATCGGGCCATTTAAGACCAGAGCTTGCTTGTATTTTGGCCAGTTTCAGTTTTAACATGCCATTGTAGCACTCTACTAGTCCAGCTGATTGGGGGTTATTTGCAGCGTGAAACTTCTGCTGGATCCCTAGCCCTTCACATACTCTCTTCATCACTTGACCCACAAATTTGCTTCCATTATCACTCCAGACCATTCTCGGCAACCCAAATCTGGGGAAGAATTCTTTGACAAGGGCTTTGGCTGTGGACATGGCAGTGTTGTCTTTCAGGGGATATGCTTCTACCCATCTCGAAAAGGCAAAAACAACAACAAGTACGTATTTCAAAATGTGGCACCTTTCCATGTGGATGAAATCTAGCTGCAAAACCTCGAACGGATACGTTGGAGGCGCAAAATGACCAGCTGGAGTTGGGGTTCCCCTACCAGGATTGTATTTCAAGCACACCATGCAATTCTTGACCACATTCTCTGCACACTTAGGAATTTTAGCATTTTGCCATACTGGAGCCAACAACTTACAAATCCCTTTCACACTGATGTGGGCCATTCCATGGGCCATTGTAACCACTGCAAGCACATATGCATCGGGTAACAACCATCGCTGATGTTCTGATAATTCAACCCAACAACCATTTGCGTCCAATTTACCCGTACTCTCTCTCCACACACTCAATTCTTTCTCTTTGGCTTCAGCTTGAATGGACTTTACACTGTCTATCGTATCTTCACACATTTCAATGTCACCAACCCATCTCGCAGGGCCTGCAACATACATTCGACTCATCACATCCCTCGCTGTTTCTTTCGCGATTTCATCAGCAAATGCATTGCCACGACCAACATCATCAGTAACCTTCTTATGTGCACTGCATTTCACAATCGCAACTTGCAACGGCAAAGTAAGTGACTCAAGAAGCTCATTCACCAATTGACCATGCTGTATCTTGGCTCCATGCGAAGTCAGAAACCCACGTTCTTTCCACAATCGTCCAAAACTATGGGCCACACCAAATGCATACTGGCTGTCAGTATATATAGTCACTTTCATTCCTTTCAATAACACACACGCTCTTGTAAGTACAATCAACTCTGCTGCTTGAGCTGAATTATGTGGGATACGTGCAGCTTCGACAATCGTATGCAAAGTCGTAACAGCATATGCCGCAGTCGTATCACCATTCGGAAGCTTGAAGCATGAACCATCCACCCATAAGGTACCGTCACACTCCAGAAGAGGAGTGTCTCTGAGGTCTACTCTCCCTTTCGTTTCTTCCTCTGTCTTAAGAAAACAATCATGCTGTTCAGAAACATCTGTTTCTGCTAAAATCGGCAACAACGTAGCAGGATTCAATGTGTTGCATCTTTTTATGTGCACATGACTCGCTAAAAGTGTCAACTCGTAACCTCACAATCGAGCACTAGTTAAGTGCTGTGTCTTGGTCCTGTTTAACAAAATGTCCACTGCATGTGGAACTATTACAATTAACATATTATTCATCACTAACCCAGCAGACTGCCGAATAGAAACTGCTGCTGCGGCTCTCAGCCAACTTGGCAACGCTCTAGCTACCGGATCCAAAGTCGACGAAAAATACGCGCATGGACGTTGCTTGTCCCCAAAAGACTGTGTCAACACTGACAATGCACAACCTTCTTTCTCATGGACATACAGTGTAAAGGGCTTGCTGTAGTCGGGGGTACCCAACACAGGAGCCAAACACAATGCATCACGCAATTCGGTAAAACTTTTCTGACAATCTTCAGACCATGGAAGGGGATTCGGTGTATCTTTACAAGTCAATGCCACCAAAGGTTTGGCCAGCAAAGAAAAATTGGGTATCCATTGTCTGCAGTAGGATGTAATGCCCAAGAAAGCGCGCACTTCTCTCTGTGTCCTTGGCACACTCAATTTTGCAATTGCCTGAATTCTTTCTGGGGTCAGTTTCCTTCCCTCCTTTGATAAGAGATGACCTAGGTAGGTCACTTCTTGTCGACAATATTGCAATTTTGAAAGGGACACTTTGTGATGTAAATCAGACAAATGACGCAACAATGACAACGTTGCTTCTTTACAAATTTCCTCAGTATCTGCAGCGACTAATAAATCATCAACATACTGAATAAGGGTAGCGCCATCAGGTAGAACAATTGTATCAAGCTGTGTTTTTAAAGCCTGACTATACATCGATGGACTCTCACAATAGCCCTGGGGAGCGCGTTTGAACCGGAAGCTTCGTCCTCCTAAACAGAAGCCGAAAATATCCCTGCTCTCCTCGGCAATCGGGATGCTGAAGAAAGCATTCTTCAAGTCAATCACCGAGATCCAAGTCGCAGAAGCTGGAATCATAGTCAATAGGGCAGTGATATCAGGAACGACTGAAAATTGTGGCACAACGATTTTGTTCACCTCTCTAAGATCAATCACAAACCTGTAAACAGGTGGCTGGGAAGGGTCAGTACGCTTCAAAACAGGCAAAACCGGGCTATTGCAAACGTTGCCTCTTGTCTCCTCAATTACATCTTTTTCAATCAAATCATAAATGATCGCTAGCAATGCTTTTTCACCTTCACTAGAGATCTTGTATTGGGGAATACATGGCATTTTAACATTCGCTTTTAATGTCACAACATATGGCGGTATTTCCAAAAGACCCACATCATTAGGACCAGTAGCCCAAAGAATATCAGGAAGAAGCGACAATTCTGTTGGAAGTTTATCCTTTGACAAATACATTGGGGAGACCACTTTCTTACCCAGTGTAAGCTGAACTCAAGGTTGCTTACAATCTTTTCAACAGATCCAAACCTAACAAGTTCTCACCACAATCTGTCGTCAAAATGAGGGGTGCTTCTAATTCACAAGGTCCAACCGAAAGGGACATATGACTAGAAATCGGGTTCCTAACCGGGGTGCCAGAAAAACCTACTGAAATTACAAACAGGGGGGATAGGCCCTATGGACCGGAACCAAGTAGGGCCCTTATATATAATGTAAACAATGAAGGACTTGGAACCCTTGTCACTCGTAGTAATTACTCGTACAGGAACCACACTATATTCCTTTAGTGGTCCGGTTATTAATAACCTTTTTATTTACTACTCATTTTTTGAAAATGAAGGACTTTGACCTTCACAGTGGAACACAAATGGTTTTCAACACAAATATCACAAATACCAAATATACAATATACAAATATACAATTATCACATACCAAATACGAACAAACCTTGAACAAAAATGTTGCATCAATTCATAAGACAGTTATAGTGCTTAATTACATATAAACCAATGTAGAACAATTTATTCCACTCTTTTCATGCAAGAGAAATTACTGCAACTGTTTCTCTAATGAAAAAATTGTTCTGTTCTTAAACTACTCAGATTTCAAGTTCATCAAGTTGACTAAGATTCAATGCTTTATTTCATCCAGCTAGATCAATAGCTGCTAGCCTACTGAAACATTCATTTCGCCAGACAAAGGTGCGCCAGGGAGTTTAGAGTGCATAATAGAACTCTTTGTAGCACCAGTATCCAACAGAAAAGGCTCTGACACACCTGATGTAATCACCTCAACATAAGGTCCACTCTGATCTACTGGAACTGAAACAACTCCCTCTCTTTGTCTATGGCTGTCCTAGCAATCATTACCTTCCATATTCTCATCTTCCGCATAGTAGTCATCAGCATAGTACTGAGGCGTCCTACCAGAAGCGTTATTCTGCTGATCAAAACTATTCATTGAATTCTGAGGTGGAAAGTAGCGTGCATTCTGGGGGAAACCTCCACGTCCTCTACCTCTAGATGCTTGTGCAACACCTCGACCTCTCGCGCTAGAAACACCATTCATACGCTGTAACAAAGCAGGGCAACTACTTTTAAAATGACCTTCTTCTTTACAATATGGACACTGATTAGGGCCTACAGGAAAACGTGGTTGAGAAAACTCGAACCTTTGCGAGTTTCTCTGAAACTGCTGAGGTTGCTGAAAATCACGCTGACCACCACGAGGCGGATAAGCTTGCTGTAAGAGAACCTTCGTTTTTAACTCTTTAGTTTTCTTGTCTGCTCTATCTTTTTCGTCCTTATCTCTATTTTCATAATACTGCGCAGTAGCCAATATCTGTGCTGATGAGGAAACGGCCCAAGAACTCTCTGAATCTTTCAATTTTTTACACAACTCAGGAAGCAAATTATGTACGAACTTGTCAACGAACAACCGTTGACCACCTTCTGTACTCATATCTTGACCACTGTGGTCGATAAATGTCTCCTCAAACCTGGTGAAGAAATCAGACACGGTTTCCTCTTTCTTCTGCTTACATGCAGACAATTTGTCCCACTTCACTCGCATAGCAGGCATTACAGTCTTCTTGTAGGTAACAATTTTACCAGGGAGTTCTGCAACTAGAGGCTCAGGTTTAGCACCACCAACTTGTCAGCCATCTGCAGTAGCAATATTAGCCCATGTATCACCTAACTCCGGCGCATGATCTGTATGACTAATCAATCCCCACAAAGGCTGTGGAACCACATTTCCAAACAACATGTCTATGTCAGCTAAATTCATAATACAGGAGCCTGCGGTCTGTGATAGTTCCTTATAATACCCTGCAGGATTTTTACGGGGGTCAATCAAAGTTTGCTTTAAGGCCAAAACTTCAGCTCGCTTCCATGGAACATGTACCCAAACACGCTGAAAATGTGCTGGTACAGCATCGACGTGATTAGCGCCATCAGCTGCAACGGCATCCTTCCATACCGGAGGAACTTCTCTCATCGCTTTCCTCCTAACAGAGGGATCAGGCTCAAACAATGACCGAGAGATAGCCTCCCTCCTAAATGACAACAATGTCGCAACTGCTCTTTCAACATCGGAGCCCACTATCGTTCCTTTTGCAAACTCGAACCTTACATGACACAACTCAGGTGGATTGGGCTCCAAATCATTATTCTCCAAATCCTCACAAAGAAAAGCACACATTTTATAAAAAATGTATCTTTGCTTCGGTGCTTCCCACTGCTGGAAGACATCCATAACAGACTCTAGCTCATATCTTGTGGGGTCTGTAACCAATTTATGTGCCAAATAATCCAACGTTACCCGCTCTCTAGAGTCGGGCAGTTGACTGCGCAACTGTTTGTGCGTTGAAACAGGGGTCATACTTGCTGCCCCAAAAAGAGGAGATAGGAGACTAGCAACAGTGTCAGTCATTCTCTGTCGAACAGAAGGAGAAGTCGACGAAAGAACAGGAGGAAAAGCAGAGTGAGGCAAGGCAGATGCAGATGCAGACGCAGACGCAGAGGCAGTAACAGTAGGAACATCAGAAGAGGTAGTCGGTGCAGTAGGCAAAGTTGTAGGAAGTACAGGGGGAGCAGGTAGCAAAGTTAGCGGCCCTTGAGGAGGCTGCGCCGTAGCAGTAGGAGCCAACTGAAGAGGAGCTGGCGGTTGTGGAAGAATCTGAGGCACAATAATCGGAGGTTGCACAACTAAAGGTTGCGGAGGTGCAGTAGCACTCTGCGCATAGGGGGGTGGCGAATTCAATAAATGCGACATTAGAGGGTCTTTCTCAAGTTCTTTTGCTACATCTTGCTGGAGAGGTGACAAAACTGGATAGCATTTATCGATTGCCATTTTACGTTACCTGTGCAACTGCTCACTCGCTTGCTCTTCTTCGTTATCTTTATACTGCATAGCAGCTTGCATTATCGAGATTCCCTTTTCTCTTTTATTCCTTTTAGCTAATTTAATTTCTTTCTGTTTGGCTTCCTTTCGCCATAGGCGGAAAGAGTCAAACATCGCCGGCCGGGCTTTCCTTTTAAAGAGTCTAACCTCTAGATTATCTAATATCTCTGTGTCAAAACTACCATATTGGGGCCATTTTAAAACACCATCCTTCCTGGTGTATCGAATCCATACTTCATCATACGTGATGGGGCCCATGCCATGCTTTACATAGAGTTCATAAGTTGGAGTTCCAATTGGAGGAACCGGACACAAGTCCTCCAATTGGGAATCCCTATTACAACCAAGACAAAACAAATTTCCAAGTCTGCTAAGACCAGGCATCTTCGCTCACTAGTCTAGCTTCAAACTTCAAAGGATTATCGAAATGCGATAGTCTCGTGAATACACGAGTCCCTCAGCTTTGGTACTTGCAAGTTCCAAATCAAAGATCCCAAGGGGATACCAAAACTAAGAACCAAACTAAGGACTGGGAGACGCTCCACTTATACTTAACTGAGGTATCGATGACGTCACCAGAAGACTCGTCTATCGTTTCGCTCTACAAATCATCAAAGGGTCCAAGACAGGGCGATAGTCAGGGCAGCAGTCCTTCGTAGCCGTCGGGACACGGGGAACCTCGCAGCAAAGACTTTCGGACCACAAACGACATACAGGGGTCGATGAAGTGGTTGGCCTTCCTCCAGAATTTTCACACGAAGCTCCTCACGAACCTCTGGCTTGGACCAGTACCGCTGAATTCGCCCCACATTGGGCGCCAACTGAAGTACTGGGTTTTTAAGAACCCAGCGGTGCCAGGGAACACACCCTAAGACTTCGAGTCCTTCCTGTCCCAGACTACAGAAACACAGAGTCTTCTTGGTGAAGTCAAAGATCGAATTTATTGGCTGCAGCCAGTAACAGGTATCCTAGAAGTACAACACAGTGTATGTTCTCAGGAGACTGCTCATTTTTCAAAGCCAACCATCCCTTTTTATACAAAATATTATGCTTTAGGCAAACATTCCTTATTTTACAGTTGACCATTCACATATTTTCACAACAAAGAAAAGGCAGATTCATGATGACCAGCCCATTTTCAGTTTGTCCATCCCAAAACCAATTTCCCGGCAAGGCCCAACATTTTCATCAGATATCGGACGGACCCCTAATAAAATCGGGCACCTCCTCCTCGTAAAGCAGGTCATAAAACAGAAAGAAGAGACAGGTGTGTGTAAGATTTGGCGTGGTTTGGATGTGATGAAAGGTTTATGGTTTGCTGTGCCTTGATACTAATCTCGATCGGCCACTGGGAGAGGAACTGGTCGAACAGGTTTGGCTTCAGGCAGTGGAGTCAGCTTGCCCAGGTCACACAAAAGTCAGCAGAAGTGTACGTGTCCTTAAGACTCGTTTTGACCTTAGTCATCAGCCTATGTGAGGGCAACCACAAAATGGCTGCCATGTGAGGGCAACCACAAAATGCGCTTTAGAAAATGGAACCCGAGGGTTCAGGACGGAATCCCTGATTTAATGGTGATCTAGCCGTTCGAGTACGCCGAGAATGCCTGTATATAGTATACTCGTCATTCTCGGTCTGCTGATACCAAAATCGTCATGATTCGACGATGTTGATGACACGGGTCCAGAATTTTCAGTACCACAGTGCGCTGCATTCAAGAATGAGTAAAACGCCTCTCTGGATTGTATTTGTACAGGAAGGTGCCCTTTCCTGCACAAAAAACAATCCTGGCAACTATGCAAACACCCTTGCAACATGATGCTTGCGTTGGAGCTATGAATCAAGTTGTGCACTGGTGCTGGCTGAAATGACAGGAATGCACCATATCTTGTAAATAGAGTACATTCTTGACTTTTCAAATTGGCTTAGGGCAGTGCAGTAAAAAGACTTGCTGCATTGCCCAGCACCATTTTGTTTGTGAATGAGGCCCACTGTGTCTAATACAATGGAGCATCAGTTCTTAACCTGTGATCTGGGGACCCCTAAAAAGGCCTGAGAAGAGTACTCAGGGGTCCGCACTGCATCAAACATTAAAAATAATATAGACGGGCTAATACAGTTTATATCAATAAAAAGGGAAACTGTAACATTGAAAATGTTTAAGCATTCAAGTTGGAGGCTAACAATTAAGCTGATATCCTCAGTTTGAGTCGTGGGAGTAGTCCAAGTACATCAAACAACTGAATTTAGAAAAGATCCAAACTTCCCATTACATTTTTGATTTGTTTATATTTGATTATGAATTAAATACAATAGTTCATCATTTATGTAGTTGTTTGATAAATGATGGTTTCTGTAATAATGTGCATTGTATGATGGGTCAAATTATCAAAATTGCTAGAACATTAGTGGCTCAGTGGGGTCCCAGATTACAAAAATATTCAGTGGGGGTCCCCAGATTCCAGTAATGCTTAAGTATGAGTCACATAAAGTCAAAACATTAAGAGCCACTAAACTGGAGCTCTTCAGTCACTGAATGGTTATAGAAATCTCCATTATCCTGCTACCGCCCATCCTAGTCACTTGACATTTGCAATATATCATGGCTAATTATTGTGAATCCCTGGTTTAAGTTCAAGTCTCCTAAAAAGGCATGTAATAATAGTATGGACATGGTATGGTTATAATATAAGCAGCTTATACCCTAAGATCACCTCTTTTGTGATCACATCCAATTTAAGGTGTGTTTTAAAACACAGTGTTAGAAATGGGGGTCTCTATTTGGCAATAGTTTGCACCTTTGTCCAAGTACGGACCCTTCTTCCTAGTCAGGGTAAGGGGGATACACTTCTAAATTAACTCCTGCTCACATCCTTGGTTGCTTGGCATGAGCAAACAAGCCTATCTCAGAGGTAGTGTGTAAAGCTTTTATTTAAACATGCAGTAACACAGTGAAAACACTAAAATGGACACCACACCAGTTAAAAATATAAGTAATCTTTATCTAAACCAAACAAGACCAAAACAACAAAAATCCACAATACACTAATCAAAATATGACTTTTAAAAGGTAGAAACAGTTCTGTCCATAGCAAGCTATAGATGCAACACTTTCAACACAAAGTACATTGGATGCATCAGTCACAAACAAAAACAGCCCCAGGGAAAGTGATGCGTCGGTTCCTTACGCCCAGAGAAGGTGATGCGTTTGTTTGTTACTCCAGGGGAGGTGATACATTGGTTCCTTACTGCCCCGCAAGGGAGGTGATGCATCGGTTCCTTACTGAAGGAGAGGTAATGCGTTGGTTTCTTACTGAGTGGAAGGTGATGCGTCCGTTTCTTACTACGGCCCGGTATTCTTGGAGACTTGGTGTCCCGGTGCGATGTGTAAGGATCGGGGATGCGTCGGTTCTCGATGCGGCAACGGTGCTGCATTGGTCTCTCCAGCCGTGATGCGTTGGTTCTTGCAGCCGCACAGCAGGGCCTGCGTCGGAATCTGTGCAGTGATCTCGGATTTTGGAGATTGGTGCACAGGATTCGGCGTGCGGCGTGTGTCAAATTCTCCAGCCATGGGCAGGCACTGCATCAGTTCCTTCAGAGATGCATCGGAAACTGGTGTAGATGCATCACGCTTCTTGAAGATGTGTTTCTTTTACAGCTCCCAACTGCCGGAATATCCTCCAGAGGCCCAACTCAGTAACATGCACCTCTTGGCAGGTCAGTACTCCCAGAAAGTAAGTTCAGGGGTTGGTGAAGTCTTTGTATCCCTGAAACTTCAAAACAGGAGGAAAACTCTACTTCAAGCCCTTGGAGATCTTACTCAAGAAGGAGACACAGCACAGAGCAAAGCCCTTATCCTCTCCTTGGCAGAAACAGCTACTGCAGGCCAACGCCAGGCAGCACACAGCAAAGGGGCAGTACTTCTCCTTCAATTTTCCAAGCTCTTCTCCTTGGCAGAGTTTCCTCTTGAATTCCAGAAAGAATCTAAAGTTCAGGGTTCTGGGCCCCAACATTTACAGTCCATTTCTCTTTGTTCTCTGGTGTCAGAGAGCCTCTGTGCTCAGTTCAAGCCAGTTCTTTCCTCTCTGGTATAGCTTCCTGGCAGGAGGGGGAGACTGCTTTATGTAAGGCAGACCAGGCCTATTCAGGTGAAAGGAAATTTCCTCTCCCTACTCTAAAGGCAGCCCAGGTCTATTCAGACCAGCCTGTGATGTATTCCTATAGGTACTGTATCGATTCCCCTATTCCTGACCCTGGTTTGGTTAATAATTAACTAGCAGCCATCCAACGGTGCAAAAACCGTTATCTGATTAAGCCACACCACGGCACAGAAGCGCGTTATCTGATTAGGTCATAACGCATGCCATCTAATTAGACAAGGGATATTCCTCCAGCCCCTGATAAGGCATACGGAGTTCTCAAAACAAATCAAACCTACTGCGACCTGGGAAATTCCCATAGCCATTGTTTTGATTTCACCGAGAACTTCAGCAAAAGAATGTGCGAAGAGCCCGTTCATATGACATCCTTATTGACGTATATATGTCCATCCTTACGTCAATCTCGGCACCTTTCAGGTATAAATATTACCGACATTGCCTTAAGCAAACACATGCGGTGGTAACGAGATTGGAGCAGCGAGACGTGCTAAGGAGCCCAGCAGAGAGCGAAGCCCACAGACGCTGCCCCGCCTTCCTGACGCGCTGAGAACGAGACGCTGCCTTTCTCCTGCAGAGAAATCCAGCTCCGGCGCTTCCAAGCAGCCCTCGCAGGCAGCTGGAATATCAAGACCTGGGATAAGAGATACCAGCCCTCCATCATTCTAGATCTCAGGTACAGAACTGAATAACCCCTCGCAGAGAATTCTCTAGTCAGTCCCTTGGCAAAACAAACTTAAACTGCTACTTAGCTACTCCCGCCCACGTATTAGGCTTAGGTCATGTACATTGGGGTAGGCGTGATTAGAAGCACCAGTTGAGTATGATTAGACAAATGTATATATGTATGTATCTATTTTATCCATTTTAAAGTATCATATGGCTCAGAAACCATATCAATGCTTTTACAGTATTATTTTATAATTCTGTCTCTACTGTATGCACTTTACTTAACTACAAGTATTGCAATAATAGCGATTCATTTCTCTTGTATGAGAAAAGAGACTGATCAATAAATAACATCTTTTATTGAACCACGCCCATCTCTTATTTCTCTACAAACTGGTGAAACTAAGAATGCACGTACTGACTGAGTAAAATAAGTTGTCTTTTGTTTTCACACGACTCTAGAGATACACTCTTGATTAGGGGAGAGCAAAGTTGTCATGTTCTATGGTTGTCAGAAACTAAATCCCTTCTGGTCTATCCAGGGAGGTTAAAATCCTCCTTGCCTATTCGAGAAAGTTTCTAGTGAACTCTGAGCTAGCTGGCAAACACTAAACTTTAAGTCTAATATCGTCGGTAGAAGACCTAGGTAACCTCTGCCCTAGGTCTATACTATTGAAGATATTATTCCAATGCGCAGAGCCTATTGGGATAATAGGAACTACACTACATGGCGCCCAACGTGGGGCTAGGCGATAAAACTAACGCAAGACATTATAGTAACTCAGTCGTGCTTTTTCACACAGACCCCTTTTTTCCCATAATACTCCAAAGACATCTGGAGTGGGTCAAAGGTCATATCCGCCAAACCTCGCAGGAGGAGACTCCTATGTATGGTTCTTGTATATTTCTTTTAAAGACAAACTATTCCTTCAGTGCTCGGGGACATCCATGGGCAGTATTTTCGCTCCCAGTGTGGCGGGGCTTTCTGTAGCTGATTTCGAAGCCAAATACATTCTGCCACCCTCTTCAGCCTTCTCGTCATCAATGCTCCTATGGAAGCGCTATATAGATGACATTTTGCTTCTCTGGTCAGGCAATGATACAGACCTTGAACTGTTTCTGATATGGATTAACACCCTAGACCACAACTTGAGGTTCACCAATACCAAAAGTAGATCAGAGATTGTCTTCCTCGATGTTGTAATCTCTGTTAATGGAACTGGACTTTCAACCAAGACTCACCATAAGCCCACTGCTAGAAACAACCTTCTGGAGTTTAGCAGTTTCCATCCTCGCCCTCTGAAAGAGAATCTTCCTTATGGGCAATACCTCAGACTGAGGAGAAATTGTAGTTCTCTTTCTGACTTCAAAGACCAGTCCCTGAGTCTTACGGAAAAACTAAAAGACAGGGGCTATCCATCGCCTATCCTAACCAAGGGATTTAAAAGAGCAAGAAATCAACCTAGAGAAGCACTGTTAGAAGAGAAGATTGACAACTCTGATTCAATACCCCTTACATGTGTAACCACGTATAACAGTCTCTCCAATCTGATGAAAAAATCAATCAATAAACATTGGAATATATTGACATTGTGTAAAGAAGACTGGGAGAAACCCCTCTTCTCTTTCAAAAAAGGACGAAGCCTGAAAGATGCCCTGGTGCACACTCGCCCTAAGGAAAAGCCACCTCATGTCACACCCACCATCACTACTGCATGGGGTATGCTTAGAGTTATCGGGCATTACCCATGCTCAGACTGCAGTGTTTGCCACCTAACTGAAGCTACTAAAACACTGTCGCTTGAAGCAGGAAAGGTTTGGACACAGAGAGAACATACTAATTGTAACACAATGAATGTCGTCTATCTGATTACTTGTCCCTGCCAGCTTCGTTATGTTGGTATGACCACACGTAAGATTAAACAACGTATCTGCGAGCATCGGAGCAATGTTAGATGCAAAAAAGTGACTACCAAACTGAGTCGTCATTTTTTGGACAGTAACCATACTCCAAATGACATGAGATGGACAATAATTGAAGTGGTAAATGGTACTACCAACATAGCCAGCAGACTGTTTGAAAAAGAGCAACGCTGGGTGTATCGCTTGGGCACTAATACTAACGGCCTGAACGATGACATCCCGTGGAATACAGTACTATCTTGAGCTTCTCATACCCATTCATTTACCTGTTTTGAACTGTTTAGGTACAATGCCTCCTTATAGCAACCTGGCCATAACGAATATAATTCTGAACATTTGTTTCCCAGAGTAACTACCTAAAATTGAAGTATTCCTCTTCCCCTGAGCTTTGAATTAGCCATAACTAAAAAACCTAATCTGACTCCCCTGGCATTAGGTATAGAACGTATGACCCGGCTTTCTTACTCTACCTGGATCACGGGCCATCTGGAAATGACCTGATATGTGATAGGTTTAGAATGTATGACCTGGCCTTCTTAATTCTACCTGGATCACTGGCCATCTAGAAATTAATTTTTTACGCTATACATACATTCTCCATGATGTTCATTTGAACTCTAGTACTCTCTCCCAACATTCCGTGATGATTGATTACCATGTGCCCAGGCATTCAACTTGGATCGTGGGCTATCGAGAAACAATTTCAGACCCCGATGCCATACTATTCGAGAGTCTGCCACGCCCTACCGGCACACAAACCATGCCGATTGGTCTTGATATCCAAGCCTCGTTTTAGATCCAGACCGCGCCCCCGCAGCTAGGGCGGTCGTGTTCCGAGCCTCGGCCTGGCGGGACACGCCCACCCGGAAGAGCAGGACGCGCGGCGAAGAAACCTTTAAACACTGAGTTCCCGGCCCCGTTATTTCATCTTCGGGGTCCGGTATCGAGGGAGCAGCTAGGTTTTCAGCGGGTTGAGAGCGCAGAGGGCGTGAGTACACCGCGCTGTGTAGATCGCTGAAATCAACCACTACCAAGCTAAGTGTATACTCGTTTTCATGGTATTTTCAAACCATGCCTCTTTTCCTTGCAGGATGTGCCAGGTTCGCTCTAACCCCCCTCCTGAGACCAATGGTGCAAGTAGCGCCCTGTTTTAAAGTGAGATATTACCTTAAGATAACACCCAAATGGGTCACAGACCTTTGGTCCATTGATCCCTTCATAAGGAGTACACTTATCGTGTTTTTAACCCTCATTCTTTTAATTTTAATTTACACCTTTAGCACTTCACTTCCAAGAGTTATCCGATATCATCCCCCCAGGGCTAGTCGGATGGTGTTAAAAATTAGAGTTTACTCTGAAAAAACCACTCTCGCCACACCTCATGGAGCACTGTGTTCAAACAGTAAGGCTGAAATTAATAAGATGTATGTTTGTCTTCTGTTTGTCAATGTCTTTTATTCTAAAGGTGCTGATACACTCCACTACTGGGAGTTTTTTTGAATGAGCAACCCGCTCTTCTTTTAAGCACTTTTTTCACCTTTTTTAATTTTCACTTTCACGCCCCAAGGTTAGGGTGGACGATTAGAGAGTCCATACCGCCGGGGTTTAGTTCTGACGAATGCCTTGGTAAATTTAAACCACCCATATGGCAGAAACATGTTGACTGATATAACTAATATAAGTATTTCTGAATCTTACCAATCCTAATACCTTGGCAGCAAAATTCACATAATACTCTGTGGCTTAGGGATCACTTATTAAAATTTAACTTTTGATACCTTTTTTAGGCACTTTTATAATTTAGTATTACCTCACAGCACGCCCCTCTCACAACCAGCTCCGCAGTCTTTCTGGCGTCGCAGCACACCAAAGAGGCACTCGGCCTCTTTGGTGGGGCCCGATGATGAAGCATGACACTGACTAGGTCGGTGTGTGAGGGCTTTCTTTCCCACCCAAAGTGGGTGTGCTAACTTTATATGACTCCATTTTTTGTGGTTTGCAGAATTTAATCTGACCTCTCTTTTTTTGGTTATTTGCATCTAGTTGGGGATCAAGAGAGTGTCCTTGATGTTCCCTACCTCTCCCATTGTTGTTGTGGTTCTTGGTATATTCAACGTTGAAGGATACACTGTTCCAAAATATTGTGCATCTAATCTTTGTTTCCATAGAAACCTGATCTGCAAACAAACAGAATAACCTTTCTGTCAGTAAAATGACAGAAAGTGAAGAAGAAAGGGAGACAGTTAGACTAGCAGATGAACTCCTAGAAGCAGATAATACTCTGCAGCAAAATGACCCGGATATAATACTCATCCCGGTCAACATAAGAAAATCTATAACCTTAAAACTTATAGAAAATGGACTAACACCAAGAGGTGGTACAGTCATATTCGTAATTGAGGCACACGAATATCGGCAGACAGAGGTATTCTATTCATGGATAAACTTTCCAGCAGCAAACGCTGTAACAAAGGACTTCCACTATTACAAAATAGAGGAACCTCCTAATGAGTACACTCCTTTCGAGGAGGTGGAAATACCACTCAAATTCCAAGAGCACCTGCTCTTGTTTAATGGCGCCCTAAAACATAATAATCACATCACCAGGCTCGGTCCACTAGGTAGACCAGGAGCAACGTGGCCGGTCCTAGCCGGATACACACCACATCCAGACATTGAAGAAATGCCTGCACCAGAACTTTTAGCACAGCTAAAACAATTAATAAAAATACATAGACAATTAGTCCAATATGTAATGCGGACTTCAACAATCCAACCAACAATTAAAATTCCACAGCTGACCAATCATCAGGGGAACACAAATAAAATTACACCACAGAACATACAGTCCTGTCTAGGTAAGGTACCCGCAAAACGGGAACAAATTCCTTTCTGGCTAGCACAAAAAATAACTCAAATAGAGGCGGTGTTTCCAGATACCACCCCTGTTGAGAAACATAGGATTCTGACTATCTGTCTTCCAATGGGAATCGCACCACATGTGGAGGACTGTGACACTTGGGGAACAGTCTTTGCTTCCATTTACACAAAAACACATGGTGTACCATCCATGTCAGTAATACCAGATGTGCTAAAACAGATTCAAGATGAATACGGTCCAGAACCCGCTTTAACTCTCGGTATGAAATTACTGAAAGACTTCAAGCAGGTCTCTGCAATATTATTAGCCAACATAAAGGGAGAAGCAGCAAATGTGGCGATTCGCCAGAGGTTAAAAGAGACAAATATAGCAGACCAACCATCTGAAATTGCCAGAATCATAGAAAAATCATATGAAGAACTAGGAAGGGATAGTTTGGGTGGAATACCAGTGAAACCCCAACTAGTTGAAAGTCCTGAAAAAGTATTTATTAAAAATAATTTAAACACTCAGAAAAAGAGCTGGGATGGAAATAAACAATCCAATCCTAAAGAAAAAAGATTCCAGTCCAGAGGAAGGTCTCCTCGGCGGAGAGAAAGATCTCCTGACCAAGGACGCAAGTCTCCCCAAAGGGAGCCCTCTGTGAAAAAATACAACCTTAGAAATAGGGATAATATAAAAAAACCTGATAGATATCAAGATATTGATACACGTCCCTCTCAATCTTTTCAGACTTCCTCGCAGGAATCGGAAAGAAGAGGACGATCAGAACAAAGGGAAGAGCACGTCAAGTCCAAAGACAAAGAACCTGCTCATCTGAATAAAAAATTACAATTTCCAAAAAAGAAGGTAGCCAGTATTAAAGTAATCAACAATGCCGAGAATACTGAGGACACAGCTGAAAAACGGAGAATGGGCTCAGACAATGCTAGACAGCGCAGCAGAAGTGAGCATAGCTCGCAAAGTCCTTATGAATCATCTGGAGACAGTGGACACGAATGAATACATTCAGGTGGAAACTGTAGATACCAGAGTTAGCCAACCTCATAAAATATATGAAATAACATTGCGTATAGAGAGGGATAAGACTAGAAAAATAAGGGGACTATTTTGGGATAATCTGTCCAAGGGCTATGACATCCTTCTAGCTGAACGAGACTGGCCTCCAGAGTTTGTCAGGGAGTGCCCACATGGCGAAGAAATAATTATGCCTGCCTTCTCAAACCATATTCCAATTCATAAAAAATATACACTTGCAAGAAAGTGGGCAGTAGCTCAAGCCCCTGCCTTATATAAAAATCATGTGGGATGGGATGAGGACTCTCCTCCTCACAAAATCCAGTTAAAATCACAACCTACTGCACAGAGGCAGTACCCGATTAAGCAAGAAGCTAAAAAACAGGTAAAAGAGATCCTTGACCAACTTGAATACCAGGGGGTGATTGAAACTTGCACCTCACAAATGAACAACCCTTTGTTTCCTGTCTCCAAGCCAGACAATTCATATCGTCTTGTTTTGGACTACAGACACCTTAACTCATGTTGCAAAACATTTGCAGTACAAAACTCACATAGTGCTGCACTAATGAATAACATAGTGCGCAAAAAATACAAAACCACATTAGACATTTCTAATGGATTCTTTTGTCAAAATATAGCACCAGAGAGCAGATATTTGACGGCGTTCTCAATAAATGGCACGCAAAAAAATTTCTGTCGTTTGCCCCAGGGGTTCAAGAACAGCCCAGGATTATTCTCAGCGAGAGTAACAGAATTACTACAAACATATGATGACGAGGCATTATCTTATGTCGACGACATCTATCTAACAGATGATGACTTGGATACTCACTTGAAAAGAGTGAACACCATAATACTTGGGTTTGCAGCAGAGGGTTACAAATTTAACTTTAAAAAGTCAAGAATTGCCCATCTAACAGTCCTGTTTTTAGGATATGAACTATCAAGTGAAGGCAAAAGCCTGGCTGACAATTTCCTAGAGAAATGTGCTGTATCCAAGCACCTAGAACACTGAAAAACTTACAATCAATTCTAGGCTTCCTAAATTTCGGAAGAACTTACATTATAAATTATGCAGAGAGAATTAAACCTCTCTATGGTCTAATAAAACCAGATTTTAAAAGAATCAATTGGACTCAAAAACACACAGAAATTTTGAGATCTTTACAAACAGATATGTTAGTTAAAACAAAATTACAAACACGTGAGAATACACGCAACCTTGTGATTCGAGTCATCCCAGGAAGATGCGGATTCACATACCTGACCTCTAATGAGGGAGAGAAGGTACCAATAGCATACAAATCACACTTGTACACAAAAGCTGAAATTTTTTTTAGCATTAAGGAAAGCATTGTTTGTGCGGTTCAAACAGCTGTAGCAAAAGAAAAATACCAAGCAGACGGTAGACAGGTTACAGTCAGAACAGCAGAATCAGCTTTTGAGGCATTAACAACACCATGTAATTTACCGACAACTGCACTGAATCCAGAATGGATACAATGGGTAAATTCTGTTGCTACAGACAAAGTAAAATACTATTTTGACCCGGAAATGAAAGAATTAAAATATCTAGAATATGAGAGAGAATACCCTCTGACAATCGACATTCTGCCTTTACGACAGTACGCCTGTGTAATATATACAGACGGTCATGCTCAGCCCTCAGTTTGGGGAGAGCTGGCTTACAAAGCCACATGCGAAATTGTGAAAGAAGTGTGGCGCGGAGGTAAATTAAGACCTCTACTCACAAAAACACACTCAGAACAACAAACTGAAATAATAGCGTTAAAGATGGTGCTAGAAAATGCCGATCGCGAATTCCCGACACTCATAGTGTGCGATTCGTATTACTGCGTCAAATCATACAATAACGATTTGCAGACATGGATTCAAAACGGGTACAAAGATGAAACAGGTGCAACAATCAAGCAAAAATTGCATTGGGAACAAGTAGCTCTTTTACAGAAAGAACTACCAAAAACTCACGTGATACACTCACTGAGTCATCAGCGTGATGGCGTTCACGTTGCAGGGAATTCATTGGCTGAGACAGCCACAGCGGTAGCAACTAAATCGGCTTCCGTAGCTACAAAAAAGCGTGCAGTAAAACACATTGACGGTGAAACAGTGCTGGCAGTAAAAACGTCAGCAAAAGGCGACTGCTCAGCACTACCGATCAATTACCCACTCAATTATACATACATAATCGATGCAAACTCAGTCCCTTTTGCTCGAATCCCTGGAGTGGGGGATAGAGTAATTCCAAACAAGGACAGGAGAGGCTTGTTAATAGCAGACGCACATATGAGTGAGGGTCTCAGACACCTTAAGCAAAAAGATTCTCTGGATGAATTACAATCAGTGTACTGGTGGCCAGGCATGAGCCTGCATCATCACATTTTTGTAAAAAACTGCCCAGACTGCAACAGAGATCGCGGTGGCGAGCGAGGAGGACTATTGCAATGGCATTTCGCTCCAGATAAACAACAAGAACATGAAAGTACCCATCATGAAAATCCGTCGTATTAACATAAAAAGACTAATTTACACTTATAATGTAGACCCCAGTGCTCGGCTGACGTCTGGACTGTTATAAAAAGATTTGCGAGTCTATAATGGCATATACGCTAGGAGCATGCTACGTTTTGACTAATGTATTCCTTTTAGCCTTCAAGCTTATGGGGAAGCATGGCCTAATGAGCATTGCATAGCGGGACTCTTCTCACTTCCTTCCTGAGGGATACGGGATGGTGTAAAGAAAAAACCAAGACATAAAGCAATCTATAACATAAAAGGTATTAGGTTCGGGAGCTGGGTGGGTCAAACATCTAATAAGTGTCCAACGTAGTCTAAATAACCTGCCAAGGAATTCTCTAAAAGGGTTCAGTCCGTACGAACTATTGTTCGGGACTAGAATGATGATCCAAGATCTTGATAGTCAGACTTCAGTGGTTAAAGACAAAAGCTTTGATATCAAAGATCGTTTGGCTATTTTACAGGACTTAAATGAAACAAGGAAAGACCTGAGCAACATAAAGTTGAAACAACAGCCAACAACCACTGAAGAGAAACCACCTGTCCCAGCAAGGCCTATCTGGATTCCAAAAGTCGGGGATCTAGTCAGAGAAAAGATCGCGGTAAAGAAGGAATTTGGGCCTTCTTACAGAAAAGCAGTTCCTGTCTTGTCTATCAACGGGACAAGATCAGTAGTACTACCGCCCCTTGCTGGTAAAAAGGAGAACCGAGTCATATCCATCGACCTGGTAAAATCACAATCATGTGGCCGATAACAAACAGTAGGCCAAGTGGACTCCCGAGAAGTAGCAGAACACCAATGTTTGCTACAAATACAGAGGCTCAAACTGGAAGACTGATCACATTTGGAAAATCTACAGTAAATCAACAAGGACTATGCAACAAAGCAATGGAACTTGAACCTCTTAAAACCCAAATCAAAGCTTTTCATCAAAAAACAACAACCTATGATGATGTAACTGCAGACTTTGCTAATGAAACAAAGCAAAATCCAAAAGCAATTGGAACAATTGACAGAACAGCATCCGGCTACTTCATCAACTTCGATGATTCATCTGAAAATCTGAGTGAACCTAAGGAACAGCCATCAACAAAAACCTTTAAAGATAAAGCTAAGGAACTTTTTCAACAGCTGAAAGAAACCTATCTGATTTCTCCATGGATTGAATTTTGGGTGGCCTTCGGTGCATTTATCCTCATTCTTTGGCTCATCATGGTATTATGCTTGGGACATTTCATTGAAGGAAAATATGCTAAAATGGACACAGCAAGCCAGAAGATCAACTTGGTCCTTAAACCACACACATCTTCACACATCGAGAAAAGAGAACTTTCTTCAGTAAACTTCACAGCCAATCCTATACCAGGCGGTGTAGCATGGGACAAAACTGATTATGAAATCTATGGTCCGGTTGAAATCCTGAAGTATCTACACCAATTCAAGATCTCATTGAGTGACTTTGTAAAACCAAGCACATTTGCTGATGATTGGGACTTTGAAAGTATTAATGATATGATGTCTGATCTTGTGATGTCTGCTAAATTCACAGAACATGATTATTTGCAGGGTTCGTCTAATTATGATCAGATGTTCTGCTACAACCATTATGGTAACCATTATCTACATAAATCTGCTCAACCTAGAAATGTTTTAAATTATAACCAATGGGAACATTGTGCTACTCCTCCTAAAGATAGCTCGAAAACATTTTATGATAAATATTCATACTTTTCAGGGTTTAACACAAGTAATGCAGAAACATTTTATTTCAAATTGTCAAATAAGACAGGTATGAAGACCATGCTTACAAACACAAAATTGATATATTCCGATTCATTCTTTGAACAAATGAATACATTTGGGTTTGATTTCTGGAACAATAATATTGAAGCAAAAACTGTTTGGGGTACAAGAGATTAGCAAGTACAAGGTATAGAATCATTGTTTAGAGCCTGCATGATCCCAGAACAAATTATATTCTTGAATGACACTATTCAACAAACTACCTGTCTTGGCCTAGCCAAAATCAAAGATTTAAACAAACCGTCTATTCCAAAACCAACAGTGAACATTAATAGCTCTATAGATGTTGAGATAGACGTAAACCATATATTAAACCATAACAGAACACATCCTGAATGGAAAAAATGGTTGATCTGGCCCACAGATACGAATAACTGTCAAGACCGATTCCTGAACAAAATACAGGGGTTCACATTGACTAGGCCAGACCCTAGATATTCCCAAAGACAACATCCAGGGATAGTAACCACCTACAGGGTGGGCAAGCTCTGCCTTCAATGGCTACAAACGTCCACACTGGCTGAAATTAAGCAACACCTAACTTTACTTACAGAAGGTGCTGACTTGCGTGATTTCATACTGAGACCACGCAAACAGCGTCAAAAACGTTTCATAGCGGCCTCTATATATGCAGCTTATAACGAAGTTTGGAAAGTAACTCAAATTGAGACAGCAGAAAAAATACGGGAAATTGACCGTATTAATTTGGAAAAATCACTTTCTGTGGTGGACAATGGGTTAATGACTCTGTCCTCCAGAATATATTCTCTGGACAGCATTGTGTCTTCAGCAATCAATATAATATCGCAAGACTTACTGATGTTACAACACGGTCAGTCCCAATTGCGTTCTATTGTACAGCTTGGCTGGACGTTACAAAATCTGCGTTCTGGCTATGTGCCTTGGCGTTTAATCAACACAACGTCATTATTTAATATCTTTAACCTCACTGATAAACAAATCAGTTTGGCACAGAAGGGTGCTGACTATACAATTCTGAGCATTGAAAAACTTGAGAGATTACCATTGACAATGTCAGAACGACCTGTCATTGAATGGATAATACATGGAATAATAAATATTCCGATAACTACTTTCCAGTTTCAATTCTGCCAAAAATATATACAGGCAGGCCAGTATGAAAGGTTGGGTAAAGGATACATTAAGTCAATATAGAACTTGCCCTATACACACGAATGTGTCAGTAATAAAGGCCAGAAAGTGTTTCTCAGTGGCGATAAATGTGCAAGATCACTGAGCGGTACATTTCTGTGTCAGGGTATTAGCTTGCATGGAGCCTGTGAAGGGACTGCGAATAACCTTTCATGTTACCAGCTAGGCACACCTGCAACACAAATAGACCCATTCTTTCGGAGACTCTCGAACGGGAGTTACATTCTAATAGTAGATCGCAGATGTTGTAGTTTGCTGCCCGGAAAACCTTATCTCATAACTGTGACTAGGAAGGTCATGTGCTGTGAACATGTATTGTTCCCCAGCGATTCTCCAGACAGGGAGGCAAGGTTATGGCCCGATTTGAAAATTGCTTCTATTCGAATAGATACTTTAAGCAGAATGAAGACTGTGCTCCTACAGACGCCGACCAGGCTCACGTCATCAAAAGAAACGTATGATCTCCAAGTTGCAAGGACAACAGAAGAGATTCATTCATTATTATCACCTAATTCCCCCATACATTTCGCAGAAATACTGAACGAAATCTTAAATATTTCTGATACCACTGGTATCTCCAGTGTATTTAAAGCAGTGTTTTCGGGTGCTTTAACTCCATTCAAAGCCATCCTGGGTATTTTTCCAGACTTTGTCCATTCCATTTTTGGCGGACTTCCTCTCCTTTTAGGACTAGTAGCGGGTATTCTATTTTTGATCCTGTTATTTCGCTATGGCAAACCATGTCACAGACAAAACACCTGCGACAAGGGAAGAAATGATCCCAGCCATTGGCTACCGGGACCGCATATCTAAAGTCCTTGGACTAGCACGGCTTCGGGACCTGAACATGACTTGGTTTCTTTCATTTAGACCAATGTGGCAAAGCTGTATTATGCCTGTATTAAGGTGCTTGCTATGCGGCGAAGAATGCGTGTTGGACACCTGTCTGGCACTACAATTGGATGTGCCAATGGACGCAGATACCTTGTTGGGTCCGGTAACGGCTCATGCATTGTGCTGTCCCCAGCGGCTACCAATCCTGATGACGGCATTCGTGGAGTCTTCACCACTACGATTGAGGGGTAGTGAAGTACAAGATGAAAGCAGCATCAATCAGGTACGACCTTCAGTCAGCTATGCTGATCAAAACATCAATGGAGGCAATCATGCTCAGGCTCATGAATGCATGGTAACAACTTTTTCCGAGTTAGTGGAACTTACGCAAGAAGCTGTTGACAGTTTTTTCAACAGTCTAAATGATATGATGTTTTCACCAGAACAGCAGGAATAACTTTGAGCAAATTAGCACTCGGAGTTCCCCACATCCTGAATTTGGCCTTCAACTTTTAAAGAAAAGCGATATGAAAAATTTTCTCATCAGTTTGTTCAGACTGCAATAACCTTTTTCCCCAATTCCAAAATATTTACGATTTTTGGGACACTTATCTTCTGCTTAAAGTAGACATTATTCTTAGAGAACTAAATTTCTATTTTAGGTAGTCACAAGACATTCGCTATGCTAGCACTGTTATACATAAATTTATGATTGTGATGAAATGGTCTCGCACTTTTTTTTCTGTATTAAGAGCCATTTCATGTGTGATTTTCACATTTAGATTATGCTGAATTTTTAACATATGAGTAGCATTATTAGACTGCTTGTGCATATAGTATACGTGACAGTACATGTGATTGTGTTTCGTATATTTTATAAAATCCAATTTTCGGAATGCATATAAATGTATTTTGGGGTGGTACGGTATACACAAACGCTACTGGTATTCACTATGCCTAGATTTGTAAATATGGACATAGTCTACGTGGAGTGGGTGTGATGTATTCCTATAGGTACTGTATCGATTCCCCTATTCCTGACCCTGGTTTGGTTAATAATTAACTAGCAGCCATCCAACGGTGCAAAAACCGTTATCTGATTAAGCCACACCACGGCACAGAAGCGCGTTATCTGATTAGGTCATAACGCATGCCATCTAATTAGACAAGCGATATTCCTCCAGCCCCTGATAAGGCATACGGAGTTCTCAAAACAAATCAAACCTACAGCGACCTGGGAAATTCCCATAGCCATTGTTTTGATTTCACCGAGAACTTCAGCAAAAGAATGTGCGAACGAGCCTGTTCATATGACATCCTTATTGACGTATATATGTCCATCCTTACGTCAATCTCGGCACCTTTCAGGTATAAATATTACCGACATTGCCTTAAGCAAACACATGCGGTGGTGACGAGATTGGAGCAGCGAGACGTGCTGAGGAGCCCAGCAGAGAGCGAAGCCCACAGACGCTGCCCCGCCTTCCTGACGCGCTGAGAACGAGACGCTGCCTTTCTCCTGCAGAGAAATCCAGCTCCGGCACTTCCAAGCAGCCCTCGCAGGCAGCTGGAATATCAAGACCTGGGATAAGAGATACCAGCCCTCCATCATTCTAGATCTCAGGTACAGAACTGAATAACCCCTCGCAGAGAATTCTCTAGTCAGTCCCTTGGCAAAACAAACTTAAACTGCTACTTAGCTACTCCCGCCCACGTATTAGGCTTAGGTCAGGTACATTGGGGTAGGCGTGATTAGAAGCACCAGTTGAGTATGATTAGACAAATGTATATATGTATGTATCTATTTTATCCATTTTAAAGTATCATATGGCTCAGAAACCATATCAATGCTTTTACAGTATTATTTTATAATTCTGTCTCTACTGTATGCACTTTACTTAACTACAAGTATTGCAATAATAGCGATTCATTTCTCTTGTATGAGAAAAGAGACTGATCAATAAATAACATCTTTTATTGAACCACGCCCATCTCTTATTTCTCTACAAACTGGTGAAACTAAGAATGCACGTACTGACTGAGTAAAATAAGTTGTCTTTTGTTTTCACACGACTCTAGAGATACACTCTTGATTAGGGGAGAGCAAAGTTGTCATGTTCTATGGTTGTCAGAAACTAAATCCCTTCTGGTCTATCCAGGGAGGTTAAAATCCTCCTTGCCTATTTGAGAAAGTTTCTAGTGAACTCTGAGCTAGCTGGCAAACACTAAACTTTAAGTCTAATATCGTCGGTAGAAGACCTAGTTAACCTCTGCCCTAGGTCTATACTATTGAAGATAATATTCCAATGCGCAGTGCCTATTGGGATAATAGGAACTACACTACAAGCCCTGACTCACCCTGGAAAGGCAGGACACAACTCACCCCCCAAGTGGCTGTCTGAACAGAATGTACTTCCCCAGCCCCTGTTGCTCCAAAGCTAGGCAGTCAATACACAAACCTAACAGAGGCACTCAGGATGTCTAAGTAAGAAAATAAAACAAACACAAGGAGATGATCGCTGAAACTTTTCATACACTCAACCACAGTCACAGATTTGGGTTGAATCCATCATTGTTCTTTAGCTCACTTTGCCACCCCAGTTCAGACACAGCTATATGCAAATCAGTCTTGATCCTGTGCCTCATGGGAACAGTCCAGCCCGCACTGCCAAGCCATGTCTTCCCTGCACCGGAAACAAGGATCCTGGGACTGGTTTCGGCTAACAGCCCTCACCAGCCAGGCTAGCTTGAATCCAGTGGCAAAGTGAGAAGGGACCTACGCCTGGGCATACCCTGCCCACTTAGGAAAAACAAAGCAAACACAAGGAGATGATTCAACCCAGATCTGTGACTGGGGGTGAGTGTCTGAAAAGTTTCCGCGTTCCGTCCATCATCTCATTGTGTTTGCTAGGTAAGAAAATACCCACTTTCTAAAAGTGGTGTTTTCAGACACACAATATTAAAATCATCTTTACTAAAAGATGATTTTTATATTCAGATATCAAGCATACCAAACTCCATCTTTCCATCTTGTCCCAATGAGAACGTATACTTATAAGATGTTAAAATAAACTCCCATTCTATCCTATTGGACAGATAGCCTTTCAATCGTTGTAGCAAGGTAGAATCCTTCTGAATGTGTACCCTCACTTTTTGTCTGGTGCTCAGCTGATTTTTGAGTAGTTTGACTGGGATCCTACTAATCAGGACCCCAGTCTATCTGCGTTCTCCCTAAACTGTTATGTTATGTACTTTGGTACACTCCAGATTGGATACTGGGGTACCCTTGTCAGTCCCTATTATATGGTACCCATGTACCCAGTGCATAGCTACCCCAAAGGCCTCTCATGGGCTGAAGCATGTATAATGCCACCCATGAGAGGCCACGTAAAATGGAACATACAGACCTTCCATTGCAGTCTGTGGAAGTTGGTCCATGCACCTCTAACTTAAGATATAGGTTTACTATATCTAAGGGTCACTGCACTTAAAACCTATAAGTCACTCCTATAGTAGGCCTTAACAATCCTGAAGGCAGGGTGTTTGCTTCTAAGTGAGAGGGGGCCACTGCATGAGCAGAACACCCCTGCAGTCTATGGAGTCCATTCTCCCGGGTTGTCAGTGAGGCAGCCGTTTACGACATATAGAGTGGCATTATGCGACTGTCTGAATCATCGTATGTGCCCATGCACCAGACAGAATCCATGCAGGACCTGTGGACCATCAAGGACAACCAAAGATATCTCCCATGGAGTGAAGGAGTCACTCTCCTGCATTCCCAGGCATCCTAACCCTGCTGTCCAGTCTGCTAACCCTGAGCGCCTACAGACTCCGAAGGCTTGAGCACCACAAGAGGTGGATTTCTATGTCCTACAAGGTTTGAGCTGCCCTCACTAACTTTGAGGTCAGAATCCCTCGTAGGGGCTGCAATACCTGAAGCCCTGTGCACCTCATACGTGTGCAAGTGCATATGCTTGTTGGTGCTTACCGAACAAATTGCTTTGGGTTCTGAGTAGCCCCAACCTCTGGAACTATTTCCTCCCAAAAACTCTGGCCTCCTCACACCGAGTGCTCCATGGGCTGCTGTTTGTTGAAATCGATTGAGGTCCTCTCGCCACTCCTGTGCCTCTGGCGTGTGGGTTCACTTGAGGGTCAACTTTTCTTTTCTTGGGCTCCAGGCCTGCCCTGACTTCCCGTGCTGTGGGGAGTCTCCTGGACCTTGCTAGTCCGACCCGTACCTATCCTTGACTTTCTGCATAGGTTGCCGTTGCCAAGGCTTGTTGGTGTTCCAGCCGGACACCAACCCCTCAGCACTCGACATTTTTTGTGGGACAGCTTGTATCTGGCTGCTGGTTATTCTAGACATCTCCTGGTCCCCATAGGTGCAGAGTCAAGAACTCCATCAACGCACCAAATGCACTTGACATTCGTCTACCGAGCCCCTGGTCACTCGTGAGTGACCCAGACTCTGTCCCCTCTGCTTTAAGGTACTCTTCAACAAGAATCCACCTTTGGATTTCAACTGACACTTTTCTTCCTTATTTGAAATCCTCGATTGGGTTCCATGGCGGTTTCCAACACCACTTCAGACCTGTGCACCCGGCTTCCCTGGGATAGGTTACTTGGGTTCCTCGGTATCCACGTGTGGGGTGGCTCGCCAACCTCCTAACTTCCACTGGGTTTCTTCGAAGTCCACTCAGAAGGGTCCTTAAACTCTAAAACTTCAACCGCAACTTTCCCACAGAATTGTACGGAAAATGCGGTCGTGTCCTCAACCTGCACTTGTCCTCTGTGGGGTCCCTACTTACTCACCTTGGGTGGTTTCTTGGGGTCCCAGTGATTCTACAACCTCTTGACACTGTCTTGACTCTAGTCGTGGTTCTTATACCAATTTTTTAGAATATGGGTTGGCCCCCCCGGGGTCCATTGTGTATTAGTACTATTTACTATCATTTCTGTGCTTAAATATTGTGTGCTTTGTGATTAACTCCATGTAGGACATAGTGTGTCATACTAGAGAGTGTTATATTAATAAATACATATTTTTATAACTACTGTGTGATTCTCCTTTCATTTAACCAATGTTATAAGGCTGCATTCTGGTAAAACAAGCTGCTTCACATTCCTTCAAGACTAAGTCCGAAGGCTGCTTTCCACAGCTACCACTCGGATAGCTTTCTAAGGTTATCTTTGACATCTTAAATAGCCATATGGTTTGTTTGGACTGGTGCAAGGTGTCCACTTTAATTAGTTGACCGTATATACGAGGCCAACTTCTTACAATAGTGGAAAAATGAAATTGGCAGCATTTCACTATCAGGACATGCCACACACATCAGGACATGTCCTACCTTTCACATACACTGCACCCTGCCCACAGGGGTATCTTGGGCCTACCATAGGCGTGACTCACATGTAAGAAAAAGGAAGGTTACGACCTGGCAAGTGGGTGCACTTGCCAGGTCGACATGGCAGTACTAAACTGCACACAGACAGTGCAATGGAAGGCCTGAGAACCTTTTGCAAGGCTGCTTGCGTGGGTTGCAAAGTCAGTGCTGCAGACCTTCTAGCAGCATTTGATTTACAGGACCTGGGCACACACAGTGCACTGTACTAGGGACTTAGTAGTAAATCAAATAAGCCAATTATAGAAACACTAATCCATGACAACAATTTACAGAGGGTGCACTTGCACTTTGGCACTGAACAGCAGTGTCAAAGTGCACAAAGCATCTAGACCTGCAAAAAGGATTTCCAACTCACAGTCAAAATAAATGCGGCAGAGGCAAATATACAGGGGAACCCATGCTGAGGCTGCCAGGTCTAACACACAGTTATACTGATTTATCATGAAAATACAGACGAGAAAGAGAATACACACTTAACTTGAGTGTTGGCATACCCTTGTCTCTTAGTTTGCCTGCAATTATTAACTTTTTTTGACCTAATACAAATCAAAGAATAATATAGAAGGACATAGTCTTAATGTCTTAAACAAGAGAGGGTTTCATCTTCCACGCTTAGATCTCCAGAAAGGTTCCCAGAGCACTTAGCTGACACGTTTTGGGTTACAATAGTGACACACAAATTGTGAAGACTAAATAGAAAAACATGTATAGTAAACGCATTAGCGGCTCCCCAAGGAAGTGCTGCAGGGCGGTGGGGCGGGACAGGGGAGGGGCAGGGTGGGGCGTAGTAAACTCCAGCATACGGCAGAACAGAGGTAAGTAAAGAAATAAATAAATAGAACAAATTACATTGAGGACGCTGCATCGCCATTTGGCAATTCGTCAACATTTTTAACCTTTGCTAAAGTGTGACCCCCCATACTATGTTTCTTAGACTTTGTGCTCCGAGGACAACACATCTTTATGAAAGACTCTGTATAATTAACTTGAAGATCAAGGTTCCTCATAAAATTCTAGGAATGGATCCAGCAAAATCTGGGGCCGTTTGCTGTGCAGGTGATCAGCATCATATTGCACGCATACAATGGAATGGGTATCCGCTTTTTCCCGATGCATGGGAAGTCCTTCCACTTTTCAATCAAAATGTGATTTATCTCATTGATGTGTAATAGAAAAAGGAACAGGGCCAAAATGCACCCCCCTCCTTGTGGACTTAATATAAGGGGAGCATTCACCCATGGGGTCATATCCGTCCGTACTAATATATCTTGTTAATTTTAATGTTAAATCCATTTATAACGCACTCAAATCACCCCGAGGAGTATCTGTGCACGACTATGTAGCCAAGCAGCATGGCATGACCAGCCCATAACAAAGCTGTCTTCAGTAGGTTCCTGAAGTAAAAATGTTAAATGCAAGTCCTGATATAGTGTGGGGGCTTATTACAATATATCGGGGCCAGGTAGGAAAAAGACCTGCCACCTAAGCGGTTCTTCTTGAAATGTGGGATGCTTAACAGTGCTTTGTCACTAGATTCAACAGTCTGGGCGGAAGGTACAGTTTAAGTTTGGAGGCTAGATAAACAGAGCCACGGCCAAATAAGCTTTTGTGTGTAAGACAGCACAGTTTGAAGATAAATCTCTTGCTACTGGGAGACAGTGAAGAGTTTGAAGGAGGGGCGGTGAGGCGGTCATGGCCGGCAGATTATAAATAAGGCAAACCGCAGTGTTCTGCACCACCTGCAGTTTAGATAGCAGTGTTTGATTAGCAGAGGCCAGAAACCCCTTGCAGTAGTAAAGGCAACTGATCACCAGCGTCTGGACCACTGTTTTTAGAGCAGAGAATAGAATAAAGAGGAGAGTTCTTCTTAGTAGGCGCATAATGTAAAAGCAAGAGCCAAAGGTGGAAATCACCTGTTCTTTCATTGAAAGGGGTTGATTCAAACTTACTCCCAGATTCTGAACCACCAACTTGGGTGTGCGAGCAGTTCCAAGTTCAGCAGGCCACCAGTCGGCAGACCATATTTGTTGCACCGTGTCAAATAACATATACTCAGTTTTTTCCACATTAAGCTGGAGACAGTTTTCTGTCATCCAGGAGGCAATTGCCGTCAGACCCTCTCAAAAACATTGTGTTGTGTCAACAAGGTCTTCCTCCAAAAAGATTACTATCTGAGTGACATCAGCATAAGAAATGATCCCAAACCCAAATGCTCTTACAATCTTGGCAAGAGGGGCCCCATATATGTTAAAGAGCAGCAGGCTTAGACAGGAGCCCTGGGGAACCCCTTTTTCCTATTGGTATGGTGCACGATTTAAAAGAGTCAAGGATGATGGTTTGAGTTCTGTTGGTCAGAAAATCGCCGAGCCAGTTTAGGGCTGGTCCATGGATGCCAATGTCCTGTAGCCTATGTAATAGTTTAGGATGGGATACCATGTCAAAAGCCGCTGACAAGTTGAGTAATTTAACATAGCTGGAATACTGGCATCTAATGAGCCTCAGATATGGTTGGTCACTGCAACCAAAGCAGTCTCAGTACTATGAGATGATCTGAAACCTGATTTTGAGTAGTCTAAGATGTTATTGAACTCGAGGAACTCTGAGAGTTGAGAATTGATTAGTCCTTCCAAGAGCTTCACCAATAAAGGGAGCAATGAGATTGGACAATATTTAAAGTGGTTTGATGGTGACAGATTAGGTTTCTTTAGCATTGGCCTAACCAGGGCCTCCTTCCCGTAGGCCGTAATTCTCCCAAAATTGACTGGGAGGTTGAATATAGAATGTATAGCAGGGGCCAACTGCTGGGCGAGGGCGGCTGTAATATTAAGGGGAAAGATATCCAGTGACAAGCCAGATTTGATAGTTACAAGAACCTACCGGATTTCATCCAAGGAGAATTCATTGAACTTTCCCAAGCTGAGAGTGCCCAGAACAGGGGAAACAAAGGAACTAGGTGCATATTATCAAGGGATTTATCTCCACTTTTTTTGCTTTAAAAGCCAAGAAAGCGGAGATAAAATGATCTCCCTATCAGCAACAGGGTGCTAACACGCAAATTCGCATGTTAGCACCCTTTTTCTCTACACTTCCCCTTGCATCTCTAATGAGATGCAAAGGGGGCGTTCCAGAGAAAAATAATAGGAGAAATGTTGTTAAGCGACATTTCCCCTATTATCAAGGATTTCGCTAACCCTGGTAGTGATAAAAAAAAGCAGCGCTAACCGCGGTTAGCACTGCTTTTTTTACACCTGGTATTTTCCTGACTTAGCCATGATATCCTATAGAAGGTGGATATCATGGCTAAGTTTGTGAGCCCCTAACATCAAGCTATGCCAAACTTCGAGAGATTATCGTTGGTTTTCCAGCGATAATCTCTCATTTGGCAGTTAGCGCGAGGATTTTTATCACTTCTGAGATAAACCTTGCTAATAGCAAGTTATCTATGCGATAATTTCCGGCGATGCTTAGCGTTAAAAAATTCGTTGCTAAGCATCGTTAGCGATAAATATCGCTCATCGTTGGTAATATGCCCCCTAGTCCCTTCCATGTGACTGGGAAAACTCTGATAAATTATGTTTATTTTCTCCTCAAAATGATTGGCCAAAAAATCGCAGAAAGACTAAGATATCGGGATGGCTGTAGAGCATGCTCGAGGGTTAACAAATTCATTTAAAACTTTATATAATTTTCTGGAGGAGTTTTTTGATTGCGCAATTTACTCTGAGCTGTAAACTTTCCACGCTGTCTCAATAGTACGATTGTAACATGTGAAAGCTGTTCTATACAGCTCCCTATCGCTGGTATTTTTTTAACACCGCCACTGTCTTTTCAACTTTTACAACATGATGTATCTGCCGCCGTATACCATGGGGCAAAAGCATTCCGCATGGAGTTGTGGTTTCTTTGGAGCAGAATGAGGTTGTCAAAAGCCCTGTATAGCTCAGTATGATAATCTGAAAGTGCTAGATCAACTACTAGGATGCCTGCAGAAGTAGAATGATTGAAACTTTTGCAAAGGACTCCAGAGCAATTTTACGCCAGGGTCTATCTAAGATATTATCTACTCTGGGTGCAACCTGTGTTTCTATGATAATGGGAATCTTAAAGCTGATCAAAGAATGATCAGTCCAGAGTAGAGTTTAAGACTGTTTACATACCAGAGGCATGAACTTTGTATAAACCAAATCTAATGTGTGCCCAGCGGCATGAGTTGGCCCGCTCACTCTTTGAGGAAGGCCGAGAGTGGCCTAATCGGTGATGAACTGGCTAACCTCCTCATTACAGAGGTCTTCCATGTGATAATTAAAATCCCCTATTAGAAGAAATTGTTTTGCCGCCAGGACATGCAGCGCAATGTCTTCAATTAGTTGTTGTTGAGTAAAATTCTTTTTCAACCCTGGTGGACGATATACTAATGCACCTCTCCAATGCACTGTAGGTGACAGTACCAGTCTAAATAAATGAATTTCTGCCCAAGTTACAGGGTCAGCGTCAATAACTGACAGCTTTAATTGGTCTTTAAAAAAAATGGAAATACCTCTCCCTGTCCTGAGGGGCCTGCCTAGCCTAAGCATAGAGTAATTAGGGGGGGAGGGTCAAAGTAATTGCAGAAGAAGAGACAGGTGTCAGCCATGTTTCTGTAAGAATCCAAAATTCAGGAGTTTTGAAAACAGCAGATCCCAGAGCTGCGTTGCATGTTTCGGCAAATACCTAACTTTAAGAAGGATACTGTCTAGGCCCTGGGAGCCCAGAGGTGGGGTGGAGGAGGGGGGGTAGTTTGGAGGGTACTGTGGTGTTGGGCCCTAGGCCCACATGGTGGAAGGAATGATGACACAGGACACCAGTTAGGGGATAGCAGATCTGGCCACGAGCACGTGCGCTCTGGCTCTTTTATTACCAGCGTCACCTGACCCAGTGACGTCTGTGGTGGGTGGGTGTTTAGTGTAGGGTTACACACAGAACAACTAGACTGTGTCCTAGCAGGACACTACATTCCTCCCCAACTTTAATGAAAGGAAAAGCGAATGTCCAACCGGCAAGAAAACAGAACAATAACAGTTGATAGCCCCAACAGATCTTCTTCAGGCGATCAGCTGGGAGAATGTTGAAAGTTCCAGGACTACAAAGTCAGTCAGATGAGCTTCACCTCGGCGGTGTACTTCAGATCATCCTTGTCTTGCTGTGTTGGCGCTTATATACAGTGTTCTCACTTTGGGAGCAGAAAGGGTGTGACCCTTGAGGGGTCTCGCAGGTGTTCCTAGTCCAGTGGATGACCACGCTTGTTGGTTGTAGGAGACGACTATGGCACGAGAGGTCTTTCTTTGGATTTGCTGATCTTGATGCCTTCACATCTCCGTCCGGCCAAGTAACTTCCGACTTGCCTTTCTTACCGGACTCCTCTCTCACGGGAGCCTTGAAGACTGGCCTCTCCTGCTGGACTCTTCTCTCACTAGAGACGCTGGGAGGACCCTCTTGCCGGACACGATGGGGCCGGGTGGACCGTGCGGGCTTCGCATGAGCCGCGCAAAAGCGTCGCTGCCGAACTGCCAACGGACTCACCGCCAAATCTCTCATGATGTCCTCGGGGGTGTTGATGTCATCCGCCAGGATGGTCTTGCCGTTAGGACATGGGTTCAGTGTCTTCACGAGACCGTTTCTCGGTGCCAGGTGTTTACCTGGGGCCTTCATGCTTCCTGTTGCCTGTTGTGGAGCTGCCGCTGCTGCACCTCTCCCATCCGGATTCCTCTCTCACAGGACATGAGGCCGAGGCCCTTGTCCCCTGGACCGCCACTTGATCGCGTGGGCTGTATGGGTCGCTGCGGAACTTCGGACATGGCCACAGTCGAGTCTTGTGTAGTCCACAAGGGTTGATTGTCTAGTGCTCGGGTATGCTCTGCTTCGGCAAGCTTCAGGTTCACGGGGCACCCATGCAGTTCTTCAGTGGTTGGTCTCTTCGAATGCAGGTTGTAGGGATTACTGGGATCCACACGGATGTTGCGATGTTCCTTGGACAGCACCGATGTTCCTGTGTGCTGTGGTTCTCCTCCTCTGTGGAATGATGTTGTGTTACTCCGTTCTTCCTCTTCGTTCTCTTCCTCGACGCGGTCCGGTCTTCTTTCTTGCTTTCTCATGCTAACCAGGATTCTCCATATAGCGGGCCCTCTATATGTCGTCTCCGTGGTCTTGTCCATGTGGTAGGACACTGTCTTCACTTGGCTTGGTGACTAGACCTGTCGTCGTATCTTCTCTGTTGTTGCTTTTCTTTCCTTGGTGACCAGACTGGGTGGTCGGTTTTCATCTTGGGCATGAGTTGTCATGCTGTGCTATTTTCTTTGTGGTCGCTATTCACCGTCACGGTGTTTTGGCGTTGGCACGCTTTGTCTGCGTGGAGGAGGGTTGCGTCTCCGCTCCTGGTGCAACTCTGGTGCATGCTGCCATGCGTGCTGACGATGGTGCTCCGGTTGCTGCGAGACATCGCTGTCTCTGTTGGGGACCTTTGTGTGCTGTCCCGTGGCGTTGGCGTGTCGCTGTGTAGCGTCACTCTGGCGCTCCTGATTCATGGCACGTTCGGCGCAGTGCTGTGCGGTCCTGTTGTGCGGGTGTGGAATTCTTGGACGCTTGTTGCGAGTCGTTGGGTACTTGCTGCTTTGGCTGTTGTCAGGAACTTGCTGCTTTGGACCGTTGGCGGGAGTGGTTGATGCTGCGGTGAACACCTGTGGCCACAAGGCGTCGCTGCTCTCTCCGTCGTTTGATCTCGGCAGTCGTTTCCCTGGACGTTCTCCCAGTGCTTGGCAGTCGTTTCCTCCAGACGTTCTGTCAGTGCTTGGATGCTTGGTGAGGCGTTCGTGCCTCTTTCCCAAGTCGCGCTGGAAGTGGCATCTGCAGACCCTTTGCTGGTGTGTGTCTTCTGCGTGGTTGCGCACTTACTTGCTGCGGGAGTTTAGATGCTTTCCTTGGGGCGTTACTCAGTCTGAGGCCCCTTGGTGCTGCTGTTGGCCCATCGTGGGATTGTGCAATGCTTGTTTTGTGTCTCGCCGGGAGTCTTTCGGCTTGTGGAGCTGCACTCTGCGGGCACTGTGTTGCTGCGGGCTTGTTGTAGGTTGCAGTCTGTAGGTGGTTGGCTCAAGGCTTGTTTTATTTCTCCTGACGCAGGTGCACTTTTGCTTTTGGCCACTGGGTGGCAGTGATCTATGCTTTCCTCGGTGTCTCGCAGCTTGCTGGGACCCGTGGAGAACTGCTTCTGTCCTGCCTCATGCTGCACTCGCCGTGCTGGGGTGTTGAGAGACCAGACTGGCACCAGAGGGCTGCTTCCTTACTCATGGTGAGTGTCCCGGTTATTTTCTCTGGCCCTTCGCAGCAGTCAAAGTGTTCACCGGCTTTGGGGGAGGGGGGTGACTCTGATCGCTGCGGGCAGTCTCTTCCCATTTCCCTCGGGGTCATGCAGTCTGCCATTTGACTGGGGGGTTTCACCTGCAGCGGGCATTGGACCGAAAGCCTCCCTGCCCTGCAGTAATCCCCCTGCTCACCTCCGCCCGGTCGCCGCAGCACCTCAGCTCACACGCTGCGCTGGGCGGAGGAAAAGCCGACTTCAATGAGTGCTTGCCGCTTTGAACGGCTGCAGTCTGTGTCCTCTCGCCGCTGTCGCAGCTCCACAGTTCATAGGCTGTGGGGGACAGTGTGTGTGCAGCAGTTGCGGGTACTGGACACTGTCGCTGCGGGTGGGCTCCGCTTTTGTATTTTTAAAACTCGGCAGCTCTCCGGCTGGGGGCTATGTCTGAACAGATGGGGCAGCTTGTACCGCGGGTGAGCTCCGCTTGATCCGGCGGCACTGGGTCTTTGGCTTTTCTCTCCCCGCCCGCGGCAGCTCCTTTTCACACGCTGCGCGGGGCGGGGGGTGATCCAGGCAGGCCGCGGGTGGGCTCCGCCGGCGCTGCTTTGTTGAACGTTTATTTGCGGCAAAGCGCCATGTCCCGCGGGTGGGCTCCGCTTCGTGGTAGTACGCTGTGGGCGTTTTTCCTTTGCACACCACGGGCACAGTCAGGGATCGCAGCGGGTATGCTCCGCTTCAGTGCTTTCACTCTCCCCGCCTGCCGCGCTTCACACACCGCGCGGCGGGGAGTTCTGCAGGCAGGCCGCGGGTGGGCTCCGCGAGTCTTGCTTTGATGCAGGGACAATGGCGGGCACCCCTCGCACAGTTTGGGGCACAGTTTATGTTTATAGCGGGTGGGCTCCGCTTTGGTGCACAGTCTTCCGGGGGAGTCACCTCCCGCTCCCGGCTCACCTTCGGCCGACGGGCCAGGTCCTGGGCTGCGGTCGCGGCGGGTGGGCTCCGTCCGACCGGTGCACCTCTCCGGTGGGGGTCTCTGCTTCGCGGCCGTCTCAGGTGGGCACTGGGCGGTCCGCTCCTCCTGGTGGCGCTGGATGGTGGCGGCCAACGCGGGTAGGCTCCGGACGGCTCGTCCTCCCAAGGCTGGTGCGGTGGGCCTCCGGTCGCTGCAGGCTGTGGGGCTCCGACGTGCCCACCGGCTTCTCGGCGCGCTGCGCCCTGCTACAGGGGGTGCCCTGCAGGCGGGCAGCTCTCTCCCCCTTTTACCAGGATGTATGGCAGTGGCATGCGTGGCTGCACTACCGGCCTCGTCGCCAATGTGGTGTTGGGCCCTAGGCCCACATGGTGGAAGGAATGATGACACAGGACACCAGTTAGGGGATAGCAGATCTGGCCACGAGCACGTGCGCTCTGGCTCTTTTATTACCAGCGTCACCTGACCCAGTGACGTCTGTGGTGGGTGGGTGTTTAGTGTAGGGTTACACACAGAACAACTAGACTGTGTCCTAGCAGGACACTACAGGTACCGGGAGTAGCTACAGTTCTCTTCATACTCTTACTGGCATTCTGCCGCTCCCCCGAATAATGAAATCGGCACTGTCCACATGCTACCAAACCTTTTAAGGAAATTGGATAACACTTATCACAGGTAATATCCTGAAAGGCACCGGCTCTAAGAAAAGAGTAAATATCATGTAATGTTGCTGAGGAGTGCGTAATTCTTACTGAAGAAAGTTGCTCGGCTGAAAAGAGGGCAGGGTTTCTGGCTGCTGGAGACGATCGGGCACGGACGGGCGCAGACGGATTTGCCTTTGGCACGCCCTCTGCATGACGCTGCTGGCATTGAGCTAAATAGCCCAGTGGAAATGACCAACGAGACTGCTAACTGGCTGGAAGCAGGAAGTGAGGCAGAATTAATTCTCTTAACAGCCGAAACTGTAGAGGACAGGAAAGCCACGGGGTAAGAAAAAACGTTCCTGTAAGCATAGCAAAAGCACAAATGCCCATCTAGCTTACAACAAATATCTAATTAAAACATGTATAAAAAATGTTAGTTAACGCAACAACTGCTTGCCTGTAGCTAGTGGTAGCTTGATGTAAACAACAGGTAAGAATTGACAGGTTATGTTCTACGCCCATCTCTCCCATTAGGTCCTAAAGCTTGGTGCGGTTCACAAGATCAAATGCACTTGACAAATCTATAAAAGCCAAGTGCGCTGATTAATTTTTAGCGCTTGTGTACTTCATCAGTATTAGGTAGAGATTCAGACATTTATCTATAGTCCCCAGGCCAGTCTCTGAAACCAAATTGAACATCAGATAGTATGTTGTTTGATGATGCCCAGTTTTCAAGATGGACAATAGAATATTTTTTGCAATAAGTGAGATTGGTCTATAAATTGTTGGTTGGCACCAAAAGGACGGCTCTCAAGAATGGGGGATAGGGCCCTGGCTTACCGCTCTGAATAAATTTGTTAATAACGAGGCCCATAAAGACATATTGGTCTTAAAAATGTATACAGGGACTCCATCTGGGCCTGGAGCCTTACCGAGAGTACATTTAATGATTGCTGTAATAACCTCATCAAAATTGATTGGGTTTTGAAAGCACATGCTAGTATTTTGACCGCAGGATCAGTTATCCCCTGTAATGGTAGAAGCTCTCCTGGGGCAAAGATCTTGGATGAGAGGCCCAAGCATCTACTTCAATATTAGAAGTTTGGGTATCAGATTCCGTAAAAAAAGGAATGTTAATAACCTCCCAAAATTTAGAAGTGTCTTTCAGAGTCCCTGCAAAATGGAGGTCCTCCCAAGCTTTCAGCCTAATTTCTCTTTTCCTTGCCTCAAGTTTCCTTTGGTAGTTATTTCTGGCCAACTTAACATTATGTGCTACTGTGGTCGCCGTTTTGAATGCAGTCAATAGATTTTATTAGCTGTTGCACATGCAGCGTTAAGTCAGTGGCAAGAAGCCATCTCTCTTGAGAGGGCTGTTGTTAGAACTGGGGGTCTCTAGTCGGCAGAGGTAGATTCCTTTGACCAAATAGGGACCCTAGCTTCCAGTCAGGGTAAGGGGGATACACTCTTTAGATAACCCCTACTCACCCCCTTGGTAGCTAAGCACGAGCAGACAGGTTTATCCCAAAGGCAATGTGTAAAGTATTTGTACCAACACTCACAGTAACACACTGAAAACACCACAAATGGACACCACATCAGTTTAGAAAAATAAAGTATCTTTATCAAAACTACACAAGACCAAAACAACAAAAATCCCACATACACAGGTAAAAATATGACTTTAAAAAGAGTTCAAGAACTTTTACAATAGAAATCTACGGTTGCGTGACTTAGCACCAAAGTACCTGGAGATGCGTAATGCAAAGCAAACAAAGGGGTCGCAGAGAAGGCGATGCATCGAGTCTTTCTGTGCTCCAGTGATGATGCAACAAGATGGCGCCCCGATGCGAGGTGACAAAATGGTGCCTTGATGTGTTATGACAATCCAGTGCAATACAACAAAAGTTCTCAGGCCAAACAGCTACAGCGTCTGAAAAATAAGAGATGTGTCACTCCTGAGACCCTGGGGAGGCAATGCGACAGCCCCGCTGCATGCAGCGGACGGGTTGCGTTGAGTCAAGTCTGGGGATCTTCGGGATGCGACTGCGATCGATGCGGCGGCGATGTGCGGCGCAGCATCGGTCCACTTCAGCTGCAACCCCTCGATGCGTCGATTCTTGCAACGGCAACAGGCACTGTAACGGTCTCCGCAGCGGCAGGCTATGCAATGGGAATCTTCTCACGCGGTCAAGATGCGCCAGTGAAACATGCCGCAAGAAAAACGATGGGACTGGTTTTGCAGATCCTTTCATGCTTCTTCTTCTTCAAGCTCCCAAAACATCAACCAACAACCTCCTGAGGCCCCATAACTGGATCAAGCACTCTAGGCAGGTCAGAACTCACACAGCAGAATTCAGGAGGAGCTGGGGGTGAAGTCCTTTTGTTCCTGGGACTTCAAAACAGGAGGCCAGCTCCCCTCAGGCCCTTTGAGATCTCTTCAAGCAGGGGACACAGCACTCAGCAAAGTCCTTCTCCTTTCCTTGGCAGAACAGCAGCTGCAGTTTAGATCAAGAACACACAGCAAGGGCAGTCCTTCTCTTCAGTTTCTCCAGCTCTTCTCCTCGGCAAAGGTTCCTCTTGAATTCCAGGATGACCTAAAGTTCAGGGGTTTCAGTTCTCACTTTTATACCCCAAAAGTCTTTGTTTTCTATGTTTGAGGGGTCCTGGACCCAGTTCAATCCAGTTCTGGGTGCACTCTGCCAGTCCAAAACTGCTTCCTTTGTCAGTGTGGGCCAGGGTCATCAGATGCACCACAGGAGGTGGAGCCAGCATTGTGGAAGGCAGGCACGGCCCTATTCAGGCCCAGGTGCTACTCCTCCCACCGCTCCAAATGCAGATAGGTCTATTCAGCCTAGTGTTGACTCACCCAGACTCCTGGAGCCACCCCAGCTCCTGTCACCCTCAAACCAGTCAATCCACAAACAGGCAGAGGCACACAGAAAGGTTGAACAAGAAAATAGCCGCTTTCTAAAAGTGCTCAAACACAGAACTTAAAAACCATCTTTACTGAGTTCAGGGATACTAGACTCCAATTTTCTATCTCACTGCTTTGGGAAGATAGGCAGACAAACATATTACACGGAATTCCCCATTCTGTCCTTTTGGCAAGATAGCCTTTCATTAGTGAAAAATGAAATTCGCCGTATTTCACTATCAGGACATGTTACCCACACTAGTACATGTCCGACCTTTCACATACACTGCACCCTGCCAAGGGGGATACCATGGGCATAACATAGGGGTGTCCTAAGGGTAAGAAAAAGGGAAGGTCGCGGCCTGGCCAGTGGTTGCACTGGCCAGGTCGACCTGGCATTTAAACAACTGCACACAGGCATTGCATTGGCAGGCCTGAGACATCTTTTCAGGGCTACTTAGGTGGGTGGCACAATTAGTGCTGCAGGCCCACTAGTAGCATTTGAGTTACCAGCCCTGGCACTCTTAGTGCACTTTACTAGGGACCTACTGGTAAAACAAATACGCCAATCATGGATAACCAATCACAATAACAATTTACCCAGGGAGCACTTGCACTATGACACTGATCAGCGGTGGAAAAGTGCCCAAAGCAACTAAACCAGCAAAAACGAAATCCAATATAGTGTCAAAAATACAGGAGGTAGAGGCCAAAAAGTCAGGGGAAACCACGCCATGAATGGCAGGTCTAATAGCTGTTATTATAAGATTGTTTGAAATTGACCTGCAGATGTTCACAAAGGCAAAAATAATCTGCCCAGGACCCCTGTTGTAAGTCAAACAAAAAAAAATGGTGGTAGTAGAGTCATTTATAATGATTTGGGTAAAGGTAACTGGATCAACTTTATGCCATTTTATTTTTAGGCCCTTATTTCTAGTGAGTTCCAAGTTATCATCCATTTTGGGCCTTGGAACCTACATAAGAGAATCTAGGGAAATATCAAGTGGATTATCGTCAATGATACTACCAGCATGATTTTCTGTAAACGTCGAGACTGCAGAATTACTAGGACTGTGGCGTCACAAGCAAGCACTAGATCAAACATCAATAATACTTCATTCAAAGCATCCCCTTAAACAGAATGAGTAAAGTGAGCTACATTGACACTGACATTACTTTCATCACACTTGCCACATGCACGAGTAACAGACAATTTATAGGTGCTGATGTTGAAGTCCCCAACCCAAATAATATAGGCAGGATGTTTGGTTTGATTATAAAACTCCCTTAGAAAATCAATTAATTGGTCAATAAAAACCCTTGTCAGGCAATTAAACATATTATGATGAAAGTTAATTAACAGTATGACAAAGTCCACAGGAAATAGTCAAGTCATTCTTTCTGTATTCGGCCAATATAGGCTACAAAAGCACATGCAAACAGCCAGGGTTTTAGTCTTATAACAACTATGCATACAAACATGTCTTATCATAAATGTACAAATATGTATAAAAAAGCAATTGTGACGCTAGATAAAAGCCTATACAAATTCATTTTTAACATAAATACAAGACATCCCAAAATATTTTGTTCAAAATACAATTTAAAAAGGAAACATAAAAAGGTAGAAAAAAACAAGAAATAACAGCCCCTGATAAATAAATAATTTTCCCTTGTTACTGTCCGATGAAAGCCACCACCCCCAGCCGGCCCCATAGCACCACCACTCTTACCTGCACAGGCCGCGGCTGAGAAAAAATAAAAGAGAGACCAAAAAATGAGGAGAGGGCCAGCATTTTCATGTTTTTAAGTTCAGTACCTTTACAGAAAATAAGTTTGCAAGGTCTCCTCTAGCTCTACTGGCTGATGATGGAAGTGGCGGTTGAAAATACACGTAAAACCCATCAATTTGGAAATTAGTTGTTACTGATATATATAGGACCTGAGAGAGAGGGGGGCATCCCTTTCTCAAGTCTGGAGGGTAGAGGGGTCCTTCCACCTTATGGAAGGTGCACAGGAGGGATATGTCCTCCCAAATTACTGCATATGAACAAAAGGTTATCACATCTTGTATTTTCTCTAAAATGTGGGGCACTAATCTCTTCAGGTGGAGCTCCGCCTTACTAAGGGCGGGGAAGGTAGAGTTCCTTTTCTTTAAATAACCCTCACACACTCTAAATTAATGTTTAACGTCCCCAACTTCTCCATAAATAAAGGGATACCTTTGTGTAAGCTGAAGGATTTATAATCTGTATGCCCCCTGGTCTTTTTCTTTCAAGTGCTCCTTGAAATATAGTCGGGCCCACCCTGAACTTTAGGAGTCAGGGTGAACCCGATGATGAAGGATGACACTATTTGAGTGTGTGAGGTTTATTTAAAGAAAAGGAACCCTTTCCTTTCCCGCCCTTAGTAAGGCAGAGCTTCACCTGAAGAGATTAGTGCCCCCATCTTAGTCATAATGCGAGGTGGGATACCTTTTTGTTTGTATGAAATCAATTGTTAACCATGTTTCTTGTCACCAAAAGATCTCATATTGATTGATTAACTTTAACCTGCCTGGATTTAACATTTTTGTGCAAGCTCTGGCAATATTCCATGAAATAATACTAAGGAGTTATTTCTGATCTCAGTTGGAAGGGCTCCGAATCGGAGTCAGAATTGCCTAAACTGATCTGGAACCCTTGTTTCCTACTGAATCGTTCACAGTTCTGAATGACCAAGTATGATGTCTGGAAAGCCTTAGCACTGACCGAAATGGTTCCGGAAGGCATTCGGAGCGATAGAGCCCTCCAGAGCCGATTCGTACAGCTTTATGGACTAGGTTTTCCAAGCGAGCGGGTACGATGAACGATGCCGACATCCTTTCCTATTCGGTTTGCCCAAATCAAAAAGACTTTCAGGATTGGTATTTGGGGTCCCATAGCTGGCCCCCCTTCACCTGGGGCCCTCCAGATCAAGCCTGTGGGGGACCCATGGGTCCCCGTTACCCAACCATGCACAGTGTGTCAGGCACCATGGGGTGCCCACCACAGTGTGCACGCTTTTCTCCACCCACCCCTTTTTGTAATGGGGGCCTGTCTACGCGTTCGATAGACACGCTCCCATAGAGTTCAATGGGAGTCCAAGCAAACAGAGTCCATCACTATAAAGATGCATCGGGATCGGTTGCATGGACTCCAGGAGCGCAAGTTGTTTGGAGGGCTTTTCCAACTGGATTGGAATCGGGCCTTAAGTGTGCTCTCAGTTTACACATTTGGACAAGTTACCAATAGGCCTCCAGTACACTGGGACTGGGTGCAGCCCCCTATGATAGAAACAAGAACATATTGGTTGATCTTATGAATGCCCGTCCTGCTACAGTCAATAATCGAGGAAGAGACCTTGATGAACCTCAAAGAGTCCGTGTCCTTGGATACTGGTGCCACTTTGGAGAGGCATCAATCAATATCTTTTAATGTGGCCATTACATCAAAAGTATTTCTTGTTGGGATATTATATCTGACACAGGGTATAAGAGGACAGGAGATAGGCTCAAAAGTAAAGACCTGGTGCCAGTTTGGAGGTTTCCAAAAATAACACAGGGGTACCACTTGGATACTGCCGGGTGCTATCCTAGCATTTAACCACTTGCACACTAATGACAAAGCCAGCTCGTCATGGGCTTTACCTATGGTGCGCTCATGACGAGCTGGCTTTGTCATGAACAAGCCTTTTCTTATACTTCAGCGCACAGTGGGAAAACGCGGTAGCGCTGAAGCGGTTAAAGCCAATATTTTTTTGTTTTGAGGCACATTCATGTTAAGAAAATATTGACCATGTTGTGCAGTACTTTTATGTATTTATTCTCCATCAATTTTTTCAATAAAGAAATACAAAACAACAAAAAAAGAAAGTATTGTATTACACAGGACCTTTGATGTGCATTATGTCTCTTAGAACATTGTGTGAAACTAATGGTATTTGATAGGGGTGTGCAAAGTTTGGATATTGTTTGCCGAATTTTTATACATGTCACAATTAGTAGGTAACAAACAGGCAAGACTTATTGACCGTTTCACCAAACTCAGTTTCATAATAGTTTTTCACACAAACAAACTTAATAAAATAATTTCTGGATTTATATTATTTATTGTTTTCAGAAAACTAAGTGAAAATGACACTGTCTTAATTTGTCTTCATAAAATATGCAAAATGTTAGTCAGTAGTCTTATCACCTGCAAAATTCAATAGCTTTCACACTTATAAAAATATATGTCCATGAAATTCGTAAAGTGTTATGAAGTTCGTAAAGGGCGAATAGAACCTCGTATGTGGAAGTTAAGTCCCCACAACGTTGCACACCTTTAATTTCTAATTGCACTCAATTTATGACTGACCTTTTTATTTGGAAAGCTGAGTACTGTTACAAGAACCATTCCAGTTATGTGGCACAGGCATGGTATGCACTGAGGGCCTCATTTATGAAAAGTGACGCATCACTGCGTGAAAACAACGATGCTTCACTTTTCATTGCGCCCTCCTTGCGACGTGATGGATGCGTCATATTTACTGTATGATGCATCATGTCGCAAGGAGTTACAGATACGTCAGTATTTCTGACGTATCTGTAGGTGCAAAAATTACGCATTGCTGGAGTGTGTCACAAAAGTGACGCAACTCCAGCAATGTCATTACACATGGGCAAGTCCCATGTTACATGTGCCTGCATCAGTCTTACGCCTGCCATGAGGCAGGCGTTAGATATTGATGCATTTGTGTCATAGAAGTGGCGCATTGAAATCTTGTAGATTTCACTGCTTAACTTCAATGACCCTTTCTTGCATCGGAACGCCCACCTCCGCACCCCCACCCCACTCCCCCAGCTCAGGTATAGTGTGGTGCAGGGGTTTACAAAGTGACGCATCTACCTAGATGCTATCCTAGCATTTGAAGACAATAAAAAAAAATTCAGGCACAGTCATGTTAAGAAAATATTGACATATATCAGGGACACTTACATAACATTTTGCTACTGAGAACTACTGGTCCTGTATACTGTTACAGGCATTTAAGAAATGGAACATTTAATACCTGCCTCATCACAATTGCTAGCAAAATCAAGGACTTAAAAGGGTTGAGAGTTTTTTTCTTGCTGATAAATTTTGCAAAGTTCCACCTTTTTTGCTTTTCGTGGAATTCTGTTGATTTACAGTTTGCCTTGCCACATTTTTCTCCACACAGATAGCTATTTTTTTTAACGTATACTGACATTATTTTCACTCTCTAAGCAAACACAGCTAAGATGAAGAATATATGCTGATTTTTTTCCCAGAAGTTTATTTTTTTGCTGAGCTTTCAAAGCTCAATGAAAATTGTATGCTTGATTTCCCTCTCTGTAGGTTTAGCTTTCCTATGCTTAATAACACTGTGCACTGCGTTCTATGTGGCATATGTTAGGCAGAAACATTTTATCAACTGTTATATAGATGTCGCAATGTCAAAAACACTCAAAGTTTGCGAAATTGCAAAGTTTCTACATACCTTTGTGTAAGTCACAAGATAATACATTTCACAGTGTAACACACTTCTACAGCAACTGTGAGAAGTTGGCCTGATGTATGATGTCTCCAGTTCTGGGGGCACCTTATATCAGTCCAAACAATCCCTTATGGTGGTGGTTGTAAGTCAACCTTATAGACAAGCTATTCTAGGGGTAGCATGGACTAAGCAGCCTTAAAGGCTTAACTTCAGAGAGCGAGTGAAGCAAGCTGTTTTACCATATACAATCCTGTAATACCAAATGAAAGGAAACCACACAAGTTATATATTATCAAAATATATGTATTTATTCTTAGAATAATCCCCACTACTCTTTATGAGCAATGAAGCACAAGCGTTTAAATAAAAGCACAGTATAACATAAGCAAGTTGCATGTTTTGGATGAGGCCGGTGGCCACTCAAACCATATATCAATAAAGTGGTATAACAATCACTAATCGATCTGGGGTAAGGCCTAGGGCCTTGGGAATCGCTTGGACTACGATGCACTAACAGTAGTTAGGGCGGGAGTAGCCCACGGAATTCGGGTGCAGTGCAGAAAGCACAGGCATGCACCAATGTAAAGTCAATGGTGCGTAAAAGTTATCGAGTTACAGTTTTAAGAGTCTTCCGACTGGCCTAGAAGGACAAAACTTTAGACTTAGACACTAGAGGTGTAAAACTCTACAGGAGCACCAGCGTTCAAGAGTTACCTCACCCACAGGAAGCGGGTGCACAGGTGCAAAGGTGTGTCGGGTTTCGTCACGAAGATCTAGGGTGCCTGGAGATTAAGATGCTGCAGGCGTCCAGAAGAGAAGTGTCCGGTGCAATCCAAGGGTGGATCGAAGTTGTAGAGTACCTGAAAGCAGAGGGGACAGAGTCTGGGTCACTAGCCAGTGACCGGGAAGGAATCAGGAAGGAACCAGGCAATATTGGGCGCAATCAGGTCGATGTTGTGTAGGTTCTCTCCGCTGCCACATGGTCTCTGGGGCACCGAGGATGTCCTGGAGTGAATCACGACCTGTCTTACAAAGGCTCTCGCTGTCAGCTGTGTTGGCTTCAAGATTGGAGTTAACAGGCCTTGGCAAATGCAACCTGTCGTATCGTTCCGCCTGACCCTGTCCAGGACAGGACAGGCGAGCAGGAAATAGGAAGAGGAAGAAGCTTCACAGGAAGTGAGTAGTCTGTAAGCCAGTGTGAGGCTGGCAGGGAATAAAGGAACAAGCAAAGAGCTTACCTCCGTGTTGGTGTGTATTATTGCCATGAGCGCTGCGACAATGGCGACGAGGGTGGGATATTTGTGAAGCCCACAAGCAGCACATCGCTCAGCCACCCAACGTGGCCGACCACCGAACCCTGCAGCGGAAATCGAAAACCGAGATCGACGTCGAAAACCGCCAAAGCCACGAAGCGCCAAACTGCTGCCGAAGAAGCCAGAGTGCGTGTGCCAGAACGACACCCCAAGCACCCACAACCGCTGCCCAAGGAGAGAGAGGCAGAACGCGGCCACCACGTGCTCCCAGAAGTAAGCAGTCGGGCCCGCATAGCACCGGAGAACAGTGCCCGGTCCCAGGCACGAGGTGAGGAGCGAGGGGCCAGAACCGGGTGCAGAGTGAGGAGTGAGGGTGAGTCCAAACCCCGCCGGTTCCCTCATGCGCGCCATCTACCTGAAGAGCAGGCGCCAGAGACAAATACACGAGGCACAATGTCCCGCGCGGCGGCCATTTTGGGGTCAGGCGCCCGCGTATAAACAAACCCACGCACCCTCCATGGCGGCCATCTTAAAGTCAGGCGCCACTCGTTTTCAAGGACTTTGCTAAGAATAAAAGGCAGCCAAGACACATAAAGCTAAAAGAGCCCAATAACATAAATAAGGAACTGTTGTGAAGCCAGCAATAAACTAATAAAGCCTGGACAACGCTTCATCCAGCCATTCAGAGTCAATTAGTTACAGATGTCCGATCCGGACCCTGATAGCTCCTCAGGCACTGCAAACACAGCTCCAAGTGCATCAGACACAACAAGTTCAGGAAGCCCAGCTCCAAGTACAGGAGGCCCACCTTCCCCAACCAACGTGCCCACAATGGCAAATAATCCCATCGGAGCCTCATTCATGCGCCAACCACAGCCACTACCACTGACGCCGGGCAACAGTATGGGTCCATCGTGGAAAACCTGGAGTGAAGATTTCGAAGATTATATGGTAGGATCCCTAGTGCAAGACACTAAGCAAAAACTTGTGGCTCTAAGAAACCTGATTGGCCCAGACATTGCGCAAATTATCAAAGAACTGCCCAACGCAGCAACGGCTACCTATGAAGAAACAAAAGCTGCCCTTGATAGACGTTTTCTCCACAAACGCAACATAGATTATGAGCGTCACACGTTCAACCTAGCCACGCAGGAGAAAGATGAATGCATGAGCGACTTCATCATGCGCATAAGAAGACTAGCACGATATTGCGATTTCGACAACTTCAAAACGGAAGATGCTCTGAGGCTCCGCATCATTGATGGATGCCAATCTGAAGCCTTACGCCGGAGACTCCTAAAAAAGCCGTATACACTGGAAGAAATTGAAGAACTAACAAGAATCAATGATCAAGCGGAGGACTACGCGAAGCGGATGGGGACACAGAAATCATCTGATCAAAAGGACCACGCTCTGCGAATTCAGGCACACAGGTCCTCTAAGACTACCAAGTCCACATCCAAATCTCACAGGTCCCATACTACTCGGAAGACGTCTTCAAGACGAAGCTCGCGACACACGAGGTCCGCGAAGTCTACACCCACCTGCTACAGATGTGGACAGGACTACCCGCACTCAGGACAATGCCCAGCAATCGGGCAACGATGTCACCGTTGTGGGAGAGACAACCATTTTGAGATTGCATGTCAAGCTAAACAACCAAGTCACAGATCGTCGGCCAAAGGACATGAGGCACGTCATCACGCCCGAGCCATAGAAGAGAGGGGAAGATGCTCATCTAGCTCATCAAACTCCAGCACCCAGTCAGCCTACTCATACCAATCAAGAGGTCGCTCCGGAAGTGGTCACTGCACCAGGCGTCAAGCGACAGAATCCTATCGGTCACGCAGAGACACCTCCAGTGAATCACCATCACGCACCACCACATCACAAGACAGTGATGAGTACATATGTATGGTAGCAGACCCGGACCGTGATGAGTACATATGTATGGTAGCAGACCCGGACCGACTGAAGCGATATCCAAAACTCGACATCCTGATAGGAGACCATCCAGCCAAATTTGTCCTGGACTCTGGAGCCTCTCTAAACTACATCTGTGCCCTAGAACACCAAACTATGAAGCACAAACCCAAATTGGAACCTGCAGCTGTCCGCATATTCACGTGGATGTCACGCAAGCCATTACCCTGCCTAGGCCGTTTCCGCACCACTCTCACGTTCAAGGACCGGAAAATCGATGCCTACATCCATGTAGTAGAAGGACCAGATGTGGCAGACTGTCTACTCAGTCTACCCACAGCGGAAAGACTCAAACTCGTAGAACTCCTCTACATGACGGAGGACGCTCCCGACATTGTTGCGAAGTTCCCCAACCTATTCAAAGGACTCGGGAAGCTAAATCACTTCAAGGTAAAACTCCACATCAACGAAAACGTGACACCCATTGCTCAACACCATAGGAAGGTGCCGTTCCACCTACAACAAGCCGTCGACGACGAGCTCCAAGATCTCCTCCAAACAGACATCATAGAGCGCACGACAGGACCCACCCCATGGGTATCGCCAGTCGTGGTGGTCCCCAAAAAGGGGGAAGACAACAAAGTCAGGCTGTGTGTCGACATGCGCGCACCCAACACCGCCATCGAGCGGGAACGCCATCCTGGGCCGCACATCAGCGACATGATTACCAAACTCAACGGCGCCACAGTATTCTCCAAACTCGACCTAAATAAGGGTTACCACCAGTTGGAGCTCCACGACAGGTCGAGATACATCACGACTTTCACCACGCATCAAGGCCTGTTCCGCTACAAACGCCTGAACTTTGGCATTTCCTCGGCCGCTGAGATCTTCCAGGAAGCCATCAGGCGAGTCATACAAGGCATCCCAAATGCCTTCAACTACAGTGATGACCTGCTGGTATTTGGGAAAGACCAAACAGAACACTACACTGCCCTTGACAGAGTCTGCCATGCATTAATGACCGCAAACCTAACACTTAATGCCAGCAAGTGTGAATTCCACAAAGACACTCTAAAGTTCTATGGACACATATTCTCAAAGGAGGGCATGAGACCAGACCCGGAAAAAGTAGCGGCCCTGGCTGACACTCCGAAGCCCCGAGACGTGACTGACCTACGCTCCTTCCTTGGCATGGCAAGCTATTGCGCACGCTACATCCGCGACTACGCCACGATCAGCTACCCGTTGCGGGAACTCACTCGCCAAGGTCAGCCATTCGAATGGACGGACGCATGCCAGCAAGCATTCTCCGTGATCAAACAAGCTGTGGGGTCAGCCATCAACTTGGCGTACTTTGACACAAAAAAGAAGACTGAAATCACGGTAGACGCCAGTCCGGTGGGCCTGGGTGCCATTCTAGCCCAATACCGCGAAGACTCAGACCAGCGACACATCATCGCCTACGCAAGCCGCAGTCTCACGGATACCGAAAAAGCATACTCCCAGCCGGAAAAGGAAAGCCTAGCTGTGGTGTGGGCGTGCGAACACTTCCACCTTTTTGTCTATGGCAAACATTTTACGATCATCACGGACCATCAGGCACTTATCACAATATTTGGAAACCCCAATGCGAAAATGCCACCACGCATTGAACGGTGGGGCCTGCGCCTACAAGACTACGTCTTCTCTATCGTCCACAAACCAGGAAAAGCTGAAAACCCAGCTGACTTCATGTCAAGACATCCACTGGCTGGTGCCCGAACTGCACTCTCTGTGGCTGACGAATATCTCCACTTTGTCGTTGACGCAGCATGTCCTCCCACCGTTCCAGTTGAAGCCATTCAGGAGGCATCTGCACTTGACCCCCTTGTACAGGCCATGATGACCCGCATCCGCACAAACTCATGGAGGGACACGAAACAGTCATCTCAAGGCTCAGCTCAACTTCGACAAGATCTGGCCGCATTTCAACGCGTACGTGATGAACTCTCCATCAGTGACAATGGTCTCCTCTTAAGAGGGGGGAGAATTGTGATTCCACTTAAACTACGCCAAGGAGTCATCAACCTGGCACATGAAGGACACAGAGGCATCAATGCAACCAAGAAAGCTCTGAGAGAACGAGTCTGGTTCCCCACCCTTGATCACATGGTAGAGACAACTCTGAAAGACTGCATCACATGCCAAGTGGTCAGCCGGGAAGAACCGCCGGCACCGTTACAAATGTCAGAGCTACCGGAAGGAGTATGGCAACAAATTGCGGTCGACTTCTTTGGACCGCTACAATCAGGACAGTACATCATTGTTGCCATGGATGAATACTCCCGATTCCCATTCGCACACCTAATATCATCTACCCGAGCAACGACAGAGATTCCAGTGCTCGATGAGATATTTGCAGCCTGGGGCATCCCACTGTGAGTAAAGACAGACAACGGGCCTCCCTTCAACGGCCATGAATTTACAAACTTTGCAACCCATCTTAATTTCAAACACCAGAAAATCACTCCACTGTGGCCACAGGCAAATGGCATGGTGGAGCGATTCATGGGGACACTAAAGAGGGCAATCCAGCAAGCAGAACTAACTCACCGAGACATCCAACAGACATTGAACGAAGTACTAAGAGCATATCGAAACACGCCGCACAACACCACCGACCAGTGCCCAGCCACTGTGATGCTAGGAAGGGCGCCTCAAACAAGACTACCCATGCTGAATGCGACTCCTCAACAACGAAATGTCACGGTTGATCATAACACCCTCGTGGAAATAGATCACAACAAAAATGCACAGAATGAAGACATACGCCGACCAACGTAGACACGCCAAGGACTCTGACGTACAAGAAGGAGACTGGGTGATAGTGCGAGGTGATCGACGAGCCAAGGCAGACAGTCGATATCTCGACACTCCCATGCAAGTCATTAAGAGGAAAGGAACCATGGTCACAACCAAAGCTGACCACAAGCAAATAACGAGAAACATCTCACATTTCAAAAAATGTAACAGGCGCAGCCGACACGGGACCACGTCGAATCAACCCTCAGGTGACTCCTCCAACCAGAGTGACAGCAGTGACCAGAGCCACCACAGTCCCATGCGAATGGTGGAAATCACAAATCACCACAGTCCAGCACCAAGACACAAGGAACGTCCGCAACATCTAATAAGAAAACCTCGACGTCTGGTCGAAGAGATATAGAGGAAGTGAGACTTTGCAAAACAGGGGAGATGTCGTATCGTTCCGCCTGACCCTGTCCAGGACAGGACAGGCGAGCAGGAAATAGGAAGAGGAAGAAGCTTCACAGGAAGTGAGTAGTCTGTAAGCCAGTGTGAGGCTGGCAGGGAATAAAGGAACAAGCAAAGAGCTTACCTCCGTGTTGGTGTGTATTATTGCCATGAGCGCTGCGACACAACGCACGCCAGAATCAAAGATGGTCTAACACTCGGACCAGCAAGGTCTGAGCGGGTGCTCCTTTTCAGGGGAGCGAGTGCCAGTCTGGAGCAACCAGACTAGCTGTGTAAATTCAAGGTTTCGTTGGTACTGGGGCCACTAGCCAACAGGCAAGCGACCGGACCAACGCATCAAGCAGAAAGATGCAAAAGGGCCCCACGCAGCACTCATCAAGTGTGGAGGGGTGAGCTTCAGTGCACAAGCTGCTCGGGGCTGAAGCTTCTCAGACTCCAATGCACAGCTTCGAGGGGTCCTCGGATGCTGCACGGTCAGCGCTTTGTTGTTTCTCCAAGATGGCCGCTCCCACGCTTCAGGTCGCCTCCACAGGTCTCAGCTCTGCAGGGACTGTGGTTCGGGCTGTTAGAAGGCAGACACGCTGGGTTTTGTTGATCTCTGTTGCTCGAGTTCCGGTGGGAACTGCAACAAAGCAAACGTTGAGGTGCTGGATGGTGCCTGTTTGCACAGGGTGGTCACTCCTTGACCACAAGGGAGATTCTTCAATCTTCCACGAGGAGTGGGATGTCGAAGGGTCCAGAGTTTCATTTCATAAGTTTCAGTAAGGATAATCTGATGTGCATTGGCACTGCTCCCACCTATATTCCAAATCTGGGGGCTGGATTACCTGCTAGGTCCCTCCTATGGATGGGACCTGGGAAGGGGGTGGTTACATCCCTTTCCCTTTGTCCAGTTTTGCGCCAGGACTGGGGCAGGATGGCCCCAGAACCGGTTTGACTGGAATCTGCCCAGGGACACCTTGTGCGCCCCAGTCAGTGTCTAGTTTCATTCGACCCTCCCTGCTACAATCCACTATCTCCTGTCTGGGGTGGTGTGACGCCTCCCTGTGACAGGAAACCCTTTGTCCAGGCGTCCTTTGCCGAGTTTCGGTCAGCAGCAGGAGGCCAGACATGTGTCTGTGGCAGCAGCGTCCATTTTGTGATGCTGGGGCTCTGGTTAGGATTAACCGTGTTTTAGTAAAGTAACATGCCTGCACCCTCTAGAAGGGTGGGATGCTATCCCCATTACCTGGACTGGTAAGGGGATAGTATTCCAATGTGTATGACACCAAACACGACATGTTTTGATAAAGCCAAACCAGAGTTGCAATAACCGTAAGGATTATAATGCACTTAAGAGTATATGGTATGACAGTATCACTGGAACAGCATTAAGGAATTGGTCCCAACACTGCAGACAGGCTCAGCTCATGCTAGAGCACCATCTCACATAAAACCATGCACTCTGCCTCCAGGACTGTAAAGGCCTGCCATAGGAGTGACTGATAGGTATAGATGTGTCCAGATATAGGTTTAGACATAGGTATACTACATCTAAGCAAGGGGTGGGTACACCACCTTGCCCCAGCTGTGGGAACAGCCAGTTGTGTCGATTTAAGTACCAGCCAGGGGTGGAAAAAAGATATGCTGCAGCCCCTGGTAGGCCTTGGATGCACCTATGCCCTTGGCACCTAGTGTGCACTGGATAGGGGCTGACAAGGTGTCCAGTACCAAATTGGTTATGTACCTAGGGTACATGGAGTCCATTTAAAGAAAGAGCAGATAGCCTGGGGCCCTGATTAGCAGGATCCCAGGCCAACTAAGTCAAAAACCAGCCAAACACAAGGCAAAAAATTTGGGTAACCATAGTCAGGTATCCCCCTTCCTACAGCAACTAATTAGGAAAACTATACTGTGAAAAGGAAAATTCTGGCAACATATGTGAAAGGATTCTCCAAGAAAGAGCCATCATTTCAAAAATCCTGCTTGGGCAGGAAGTCACCCTGCTCGAAAATGCAAATTAGCAGACTGTTTTTAGACACCATGAAGGGCAATATTTATTAAAGGGTTGAGTCACTTTTGCATCACTCAACAGGGTGCATGCTCGAAGCAACCCTTAAGTGTGATTCATCAAGCCATGCAAGGCTACCTTGTGTGTCCCTGAGTGGCTTGAATAATCCTAAGTAACACAACGCAGTGCAAACATCTGCATTGTGTTTCTCTGCCCCAGGGACGCTTTCCATGGGTGATGCATGCATGTTCCCATGCAACACCCATGGATTCTGACGTATTCCCAGATTTATCATAAGTGGTGACATGGAAATGCACCAAAACTGCTGCTCCTCCCCAGGTGAGGCGTAGTGAGGAAAAATATCTTTATTTCTCCTTGTTACTTCCTCTCTCTATGTGTGCTGACTGAATTCTGCAGCACACATAGAGAATTATGCCTCTCAGGATTGTTTTTCCCTTTCTGCACAAAAACAGTTTGGCATACAATGCAGACACCCTTGCACCATGGTGCAAGAGGGCCTGTGTTGGGCAGCACATTGTACACCAGCGCTGAGAAAAGTCAGGAATGCACCCTATTATGTTAAATAAGGCACATTGCTGCCCATTCCCTGTCATGCAGCGCAGCAAGGTGGCTTAATCTGCATCACATGTTGTCAGGAAACAAAGGAGCATATTATCAAGGGCCTTATCGCCGCTTTAGCAGGACTTTTTCCCGCTAAAGCGGCGATATTTTTATCGCCGTATTAGCAAGCTGTCGCTAACAGCAGTTAGCGACAGCTTTTAGGCGAAAGCTACAGGTTTGGGGCCAGCTTTGCTTGTTAGCCATATTTATCACTAATGACATGCAAAGTGGGCGTACCCAAACTGTTAGCGACTGAAAACAGTCGCTAACACAGCTATCGCCTATTAGCAAGGCAGGCGAAGCGAGAAAAAAAATTGTGCTACGCGCGATTATCGCTAAAACCAACGCCTGGTCAGACCACTTCTTAACCTGTATATCCAATGGGAGGTGGATGTTAAGTCCCCATTAGCGATGATGCCTGAATATCGCTGGGTGCCTGAATATCGCTGGATTCCCAGCGATATTCACGCATTTCATCGCTATGGCCGGATATTTTATCGCATTTGAGATAAACGTTGCTAATAGCACGTTATCTCTGCGATAAAATCCGGCGATGCGCGGCGATAAGAAAAATATCGCTAAACTCATTTAGCGATAAATATCGCTAGTTGTTGATAATATGCCCCAAACTTCTATGGCTTCTATTCGTCAGGCTCCGAAGCTTCCAGAACATGATACATCCTCTGCTGCTTCTGCACCAATGCTTTGCCAGGTCAATGAATTTTACATGGACGCGGGGCAGCTCGAACTGAATTGTGGTTGAGCATTTGAAAAGAGACAAGAGTCTGCTTTAGAGACTCGACTCTCTGTTCAGCAGAAAACCTTACCAAACCCTCACGAGGGCTTCTAAAACAGAATCGATCTTGCGGTCTGTCTGCAGCATAAAGTTCAATGGAGTTGCCTCCTTCGTGGATGTTTTTATAGGGGAAGAAAACGCTTGGGAAGAAAGACTGCATAATTAATTCAGAGACAAAACGGGACGGTAGCAAGGGTAGCATCGCAAAGTTTTCTACTTAAAAGTTCAGTTCCATGTGCATGAAAGTGCATGAAATTCGGTGTGTCAGACAGACTCATGAACATCTATGCAGCCGGTTTCTCCCACCCGAGTCCCACCAGCAACTTCTTGCACTAAATATTCAGTGCAGCTATTTCCCTTCATTTCCATTCATCTTTGTTCGTTTGTCAGATGCAGCCCTGTAACTATTCCAATTAGCAAGTTGTGTTGGGCAACCAGCGCGCCCTGACGTTACCGTGCTGCAGCGAACGTCAAACAGGACCCATCTGAGTCTGCCGACTACACACACTGCTCGGTAAAAACACAAAGTGACACAAATGAGTTGTGATCCGCTCTGGGGAAATGAACAGAGACCTCGCTTGATGCAATGCACAAACTCAGACATTAATGCATTCCGCAGCGAGGACTGATTCACAACAAAAGAACTCTTTCTCTTTCATCCTGGTTTGTGACAGGGAAAATGGGACCTGGGGATTAAGCATTAGGTACGGGAGTGGAACTGGAACTTTTTTCAAAGGCTTCGAATGTTCACAAGTGTTTAGAAATGCGTGTTCTGACGAACAACAAACACAATAAGGAAACCAACAAAAGCAATAATGTCTTTTGAGTTATACCCTACTAAACCAAGTTCATCCATGTGAACTAAGCATTACCTTTCTACATACCTGTGATCTTGCTGCAAAACAAATTAATTTTAAAACCCATAAATCAGAGATGTTTTAGGAAACAAACAATTCTTAACAGAGGAAACCTTCACTCATGGTCGGACTGGGACTGAACGTAAGCACGTGCACCAAAATATATGCCCTCATTTGTGAATTAAGTAACTAAAAAACAAGGGGCCTCATTTATGAAAAGTGACGCATCGCTGCGTGAAAACAGCAAAGCGTCACTTTTCATTGCGCCCTCCTTGCGACACCAATGATGCGTCATATTTAGAGTATGACGCATCATTGCGCAAGGAGTTACAGATACGTCAGTATTTCTGATGTATCTGTATGGCGCAAAAGTGGCGCATTGCTGGAGTGTGTCACAAAAGTGACGCAACTCCACCAATGTGTCCTTTCACATGGGGCAAGCCCCATGTGAAAGGGCCTGCGTCAGTCTTACGCCTGCTGTGAGGCAGGCGTAAGAAATTGACGCATGTGTGTCCTAGAAGTGGCGCAGTGAAAACACATAGATTTCACTGCGCCACTTCTACGACGCTTTCTTGCGTCAATACGCCCCCTTGCATACATTATACCTGGCGCAGGTATAATGTGGCGCAGGGGTTTACAAAGTGACGCATCTACCTAGATGCGTCACTTTGTATATATGGCGCAACAAGGCTAATTTTTGACGCCACTGGTGCGTCACAAAAAGTGACGCACCAGCGGCGTAAAAGTGACGCATAGCCTCATAAATGAGGCCCAAGGTGCCCATGTTTGGAAATTAGGACACTTTTGAACTTACATAGATGCCGTATACGTGTTTTGCAAGTTAAGGACGACTGCATAGATTTGAGCTTGCTTCAGGCAATATTTGTTTTAATATAAGATAAATTAACATTAAAATCTGGCCTTGGAGACTATCTAACAAGCCCACTAACAGCCAGAAAACCGGCCCACACACTGACCTCTCAGACCAAATTATCGTGCACTGCCAGGTTGCCCTATAGGCTAGCCCTACTCTGCCTTTACTTGATATCAACTGCTTCTGTATTTTCTTTAGGCATCTCTGAACACCTAATGGCGTCTTCACAAGATCAGTCCAGACCAAATGTTTATTTGTCCATTCATTCGCATTTATAATGAGTTGTGTAAAAAAAACGCCTTTAAAAATTAAGTAACATAAAAGTTCTAGCTTTTGTAATATATACTAATTGTTAGAAGTTGGGTTTCTGATTGCAGAAGTATGCACCCTGTCCAAGCAGGAACCCCAATTCTAGCCAGGGTAAGCGTAGTACCTGTGCTCACCCTCTGGTAGCTTGCCACAAAGCAGTCAGGCTAAACTAAACAGAAAATGTGCAAAGTATTTGTGCACACACAGCCACTCACTCACAGTAACACAGTGAAACCACAACAAAAAGACTCCACACTGTTGTAGGAAAATAATATCTCTGTTACTCTTTCAAACAAAAACAAACTGACAAAAATCCAATCAATGGTTCATGAGTTAGGATTGCTCAAAGTTCTGAATGCAAATGCAATGTTGAAAACACATGCATTTCTCGTAGGTCATTTGCAGTAACACTGGGGAAATGACAGCAATCCAAACTGAGGATTGGCAAATAGACTTCCTCAGCACGTTAAAACAAATACATTTGTTGGAATGGGTGAATACAATGTCAATGAATACCATGATATGTGCAGGCCCGACAATGGCTCTATGAATAAATATAATGTCAATGTATTTTTTTTTGGGAAACACCATTGCTGGAGGACGCCGGATTCACGGCCAGGCGGAATAGAAGGTCCCGATACTGTCGGACGACATTTGCGAAAATACAGAGAATAGTTTGGACTCGCGGCGATTCTTACGAAACGGAGTGGCACTAGTCATTGTAACAAAAGGAGGTTCCTGTTCCGCCGAGCTTACTCATACGGCTGAGACATATGCTTTAATTTTTTCTCCCAGACACAAGTGAAATTCTCAAGCTACTCAGTACTCAATGATACCCTTACCGGGTTGGAATTATCACCGGTCAAGCGGAATTACAACATACGCCTAGAACAAAAGGAAGCTCTGAAGAGTCAGAGCAACTTATACTCTGACGAAACACGTGTTGGCTGGCGCGTTGTAACTCGAGCAATAAAAGAAAAAATTGCTCATACAAGAAGAAGTGGACAATAACTTATTGTTGTACTGACCTGACCAATAATTGTATTACCCAGTATTAGAATTGAATTGTGTGTGCATAGGAATTTGTTTTCAAAGTATAGATGTTCTTTTGCAACATCTCTTAAGGGGTTGGGAGGGTCTCCCCTTTCCTGTGGCACCACAACCTGAAACTATTCAGCCCTACAGGCAATAATCAGAAAAACTAGCGGAGCGCAAATATTCCCTGTAAATTAAAAATCCTTCACCGTTGTAAATAATGTCAACGTATGCCTTGGTCTGTGCCCGCACACCAGTGTCGATACCGGCAGTAACAATGACAATGTATGCCATAACCCATGGATGCAAAACAATGTTGTTACAAGTAGAAATAATGTCGATGTACGGCATGATCTAGGCACGTATAACTATGTCAATACCGGTACAGACAATGTCGATGTATGCTATGACAACTGTATGCACACTGCTGAGAATGTCGAAAAATGATATCAATAACTGCCATATTATTTTTAGAAGTTCAAAAGAACTTGTATCATTGCTGTCAGATTCACCCAAGGTGACCTCCCCATCAACCAGGAGTCAGAGATATACGGTCAAGCAGGTCCTGCGGCCCCAACCCATACCTATCGAGTGACGGGTCACAGGTGGGGTTTCACTTAGCCTAAAGACAAACCAGCACACTTGGAAAACCCTGATCGAACCCACAGATAGATAGTTACACCACAAACAGGCCAGAGGAAAATTGCCCCCAAAAAACAACGTTTGGCCAAATGCTCGCATTCCCCGTTAAATAATTAGGTATCATGGTAATATACAGCATAATCAAGGGACTGAGCCATAGCATATTGTCCACAAGAGTGTGCACTCTGAATATCGAACCCACAATATCGGTGGGACAGAATATCAAGGACAAAATATTTAAAATAATTATTGATAGGTGAGTAAGTCTAGATTCTCTATACCTAATCTCACATGTATATACCTACTCAGTACATATATCTTCAAGGTAAGTAGATGTGAGAAATAGTAAATCTAGTAAATATATACTCCCTATATGCACATCATTTTCGATGCTTTGTCCCTCGATATTCTGTCCTCAATATTGTTGGTGCTAATATTCAGTAGTGCAATCATCCACATGCCATGCAAGATTTTTGTTAGACGGCGTTTGTACTTCTGTTAAATGAGAACGTATGACTTTTCAGAGCAAAAAGGTAGTAAACTTTGTAGGCAAAGCAATGGCAGAGTTTTAGTGCATGCCACTTTCTTAGGAAAGGCTCTTCCAGGACTCCAATCAGCCGGTTTTCAGTCTTGTTAAATCTCTTAATGGGTCCGCTGATTTGAGGACGAAAAATAATTGAATATTTCTAAGTAACTCCAAATGCATTGCAGATGACCTTCATAGAAGCCAATATGAAGACGTTCCGCAACACTTTTAGGAAACTCTACTCTGATAAAGAAACAAGTAGACCTCTAGACAGTGATGCTCCTGTGAGACAACATATTTAAGTACCCAGGGGCAAGTTTATCAATTATCAGTATAATGGATGTTCGAGATGGTGCATTTTATCAGGCAACGTCTGCACCATTCCTAATAAAACATGCCCCCAACACTGTCAGTAAAGTCAGGGAACATGATTTACTCTAATGCACTTTGCCTTGGTCCTCCTGGACTCTACATAATCCTCCTTTCCCTGAAAAGTCTGTGAAGCTGCCTCCAAACTGCATAATTACTTTACAAAAATAGGCTAGAAATAATCTAGGGTTATTAAAGGTTCCAGTTTGATTCAAATTTTCAGGGAGAACGAAATGAGATGCCGTCCAAGTGGCAGTGGAGATGAAAAATACAATCTTGCCCTGCTTGCCATCAGTGAGACCAAATGACACCATTTGGACAGAAATGACTGGCTCGAGGAAGAATGCTACTTTATTCTGGATACGAAGAAGAGAATGCCCCACACACTTAGGGAGCAACACTGATGCTAATGACAGCAGTCAACAGAGCTCGGATTGAATGGAAAGACTATGGTCCCTGAATCATCACAGCAACCTTCCGCACAAAGAAAAAGAGGATCAACATGAATGTTATCCAGTGCTATGTACCTACAAATGACAGCAAAGAAGAGGAGATAGAACAGTTTTACAACAGACTCCAGTCCATCCTGGAGAAATGCCTTGAAGGGACATCTCCATAATGATACGGGACCTGAATGCCGAAGAAGCACACCACTGGGTAGAAAGAAGTCATGGGCAATCATGGCCTTGGCAACATGAAGGAGAATGGTAAAAGGTTTGCAAATCTCGGTGCCCTGAACAGTCTGGCAGTGTATTCCCACACAAAATACACAAGGCGATGTGGGTTTCACCAGACCATTCAACAGAGAATCATATCAACCATATCTGCACTGCCAAGAAGTTCCGAAAGTCCTGGCAGGATGTGAGAGTGATGAGAGGAGAGGACATGGTGTTAGACCATCACCCTGTCCTTGCCAGGCTAAATCTAAATCAGAAGAAAGCATTGATGGAACTGACAAACCAGTGCCAGCAATATAACACCACCCTCCTCAAAGATGCCCAGAAACAGAGTGAATACTGTCACCCTCAGTAACTAGTTTCAAGTCCTGCATGAACTATAGTACAACAGAGACCCTGTAGAAAGTCAGTGGGACAAGAGCAAATAAACAGTGACAGGAGGTACTGCGTGCCAGGAACACAAGCATAAAGAATGGATCTCAACCTAGACTATCTGCAAAATCCAAGAGAGGAAGAAAAAGAAAGCTACTTTCAAAACCAGCTAAATGAGAGCAGAAAAGTGAAAGCTCAAGGCAAATACACCAAAACAAACAAGAAAACAAAGAGAAGCTTAAGAGCAGACAAGTTAAGATTCATCAATCATCTTGACATAGAAGCACAGGAAGCAGCAAGCAGCTATAAAAACATGACAAAACTCTATGATGTAACACGGAAACTCTCCGACAGATACCTCAAGCCAGAAAGACCTATTAAAGTCAAAGTTCGGAAGGCAATCATGGGTAACGAAAATGGGTGAAGCACTTTAAAGTACAGCTGAACCATCTCACGCCACGGTCTCCACCAGACATGCAGCCAGCTGACAAGGACTTGCCAATTGACTGCTGCAGACCAACTAAAGAAGAAACACAACAAGTCATCAAACATCCGAGAAATGGTAAGGGAGCAAGACATGAAAATATTCCTGCAGAGGTACTAAAGACAGACATTGAAACATTAGTAGACATGCTCTACCCAGGAGTAGGGATATCTCATCAAGATTCTCAAGAAAGGTGACCTGAGTAACTGCACAAACTATTTAGGGAAACATCCATTACCACAGTGGCATTTCATCGCCATGCCTTTACATCACAGGTAATACAATGCAAGTCATTACAGTAACTTGCGCTGGATGGCGCTCTAACCTAAGGAATAGTATGATTTACTATTCCAACACCTTTCCTAATGTAGGTAGACTGGTGTTGGAATAGTAAATCATACTATTCTTAAGTCCAGCGCCCTCCAGGGCAAGTCGTGGTAATGACTTGCGTTGTAAAAATTGTTATGTAACGTACCACAATCATTTTGATCGTGTTGTAACGTCACATATTCACTACAGAGGGATAACTCTTCTATCAACCCCAGGGAAATTGTTCAACAGAGTCATCCTGAACAGAATGAAGAACCAAGTCGATGCTCAGCTGCGAGAACAGCAAGCCAGCTTCCACAAATAATTCCCCACCCTTCTCCAAGCGCCTTGAGACCCTCTGGGTATGTAGCGCGCTATATAAATTATTTGAATTGAATTGAATTGAATCCTGCACAGACCACATTGCAACACTGTCAATAAATCTTTCAGGAGTTTATATAGTGTGCCATTCACCTGTGAGGGTCTCAAGATGGTGGACACTGTGCATCATCATTGAGCACTTGATATAATGGAACTCCCGCTCTATGCTAACTTCATCTACTATGAGAAGGCATTCGATAGCATGAGCAGAGAGACCCTTTGAAATCTCCTCCACCCTACGGTGTGCGAGATAAACTCATAAAAGTCATTAGAAACTCTTACAAGGAAATGACATGCAAGATAGTCCATGGACGACAACTCACTGAAGCCTTTCAAGAGAGGACCGGAGTCCGTCAGGGTTGTTTGCACTCGCCTTTTCACTTCTTGTTGGCCATTAACTGGTTCATGAAGGCATCCACAGCAAGGAGAAGAAATGAGATCCGATGGATACCTTGGACCCAGCTTGGTGACCTGGACTTTGCAGACAGCCTGGCCCTACTCTACCATACCCATCTGCATGTGCAAGAGAAAACTGACAATGTAGCAGCCACATCAGCACAACTTGGCCTCAACATCCACAGGGGTAAAACAAAAATTATGAAAGCTAACACATCCAGCACAACTGCAGTCCCTCTGGCAGGTGATGCACTGAAAGAGATTAAGGCCTTCACGTACCTGGGCAGTGTCATAGACAAGCAGGGCAGCACAGCTGCCGATCTCAATGCAAAAATCAGCATTGCAAAGCCTGCCTTAATTCAGCTAAAGAAGATCTGAAACTGCAAGGACCTAATGCTGCAAACCAACATCAGGTTTTTTAACACCAACATAAAATCAGTCCTTCTGTATGGAGCAGAAACGTGGAGGACAACAGTGACAACCACCAACAAAGTCAAAACCTTCATCAACACCAGTCTGAGGAAAAATCTCCAAATATGCTGGCCAAACACCATCAGCAACAGCGACCTTTGGCAGCAGACTCTAACTCCCTGCTCATGAAGAACTCCTGAAAAGACGTTAGGGCTGAATAGGTCACACCCTATGCAAGCCCGCTTCACACACCACCAGGAAAGCCCTGACCTGGAACCCTCATGGGAAATGAAAAAGAGGAAGGCCAAGATACACCTTGCACCAAGGCCTTCAAGGGGAACTGCAGAGAGATGGATTGCACCTGGAGTCAGATTGAAAAAAAAGCCCAGGACAGAAATGGCTGGAGAGTCCTGGTTGATGGCTTATACCCCAGGTGGGGTAGTAGGCATACGTAAGTAAGTAATGTTCCTCCAAAGTGGAACAGTCACACTTTTTAGAGCAGAGTACCCTAGAAGAAACTAATGAGGTCAGTGCAAATAATACTGTTAAGTCCAGTGATTGAAAATGGAGTTTCCAGATCAGTAGAAGAGTTCTGTTGAAATGGGGTGGCTGAGTGGGCTAAAGAATGGTGATGGATTAAACCCAGATCAGTTGACTGGGGGTGAGTGTTTGATTTGCTTAAACGCTCCGTCCATCATCCCCTTTTGTATCGCTTTGTTCGCCCTAAGTGTGGCAGGGTATGCTCAGACGTGAGTCCCTTGCTCACTTGGCCACTGGATTCAAGATAGCCTGGCTGATGAGGATTATGAATCCGAAACCGGTCCCAGGATGCTTGTTTCCGGTCCATGGAAGACATGGCTTAGGCAGTTCGGGCTGGACTGTTCCCATGAGGCACAGGGTCAGACTGATTTGCATATAGCCATGTCTGAAATGGGGTGGCTGAGTGGGCTAAAGAATGGTGATGGATTAAAACCAGATCAGTTGACTGGGGGTGAGTGTTTGATTTGCTCAAACGCTCCATCCATCATCCCCTTTTGTATCGCTTTGTTCGCCCTAAGTGTGGCAGGGTATGCTCAGACGTGAGTCCCTTGCTCACTTGGCCACTGGATTCAAGATAGCCTGGCTGATGAGGATTATGAATCCGAAACCGGTCCCAGGATGCTTGGGTCCGGTCCAGGGAAGGCATGGCTTGGCAGTTCGGGCTGGACTGTTCCCATGAGGCACAGGGTCAGACTGATTTGCATATAGCCATGTCTGAAATGGGGTGGCCGAGTGGGCTAAAGAATGGTGATGGATTAAACCCAGATCAGTTGACTGGGGGTGAGTGTTTGATTGGTTCAGATGCTCCGTCTATCACCACCCCCTTTTGTACCACCAATGTAGAGCAGCACCTATTGTGCCATCCACTGCAATGGCTGTGTAGCATGGCTTCATGCCTACCATTGTAGCATGACTAAAGCAATTTTTAAACACCAATTCGACCTGGCAAACTATTTTGACAGGTCACATGCTTCTTTTAAAATATTATTGTCACCCATAAGTAGGACTTATAATGCTGCAAAGTGGGTAAAGTAACCACTGGAAACTTTCAGCCCATTGGTTAGGCAGGAGCCAGGAGTCACCACCATCAGCAGGCTGCTACAAGACAGGATCTGTCCTCTCTTGCACCCAGGACACAGAAGTGGACTCCAATGGGCATAAGGATGACCTCCTTTATTTTATATTTTATTGTTTTTATTTTAGGAGTTTTACATAGCGCTAGCCAGACCCGAGGGTATCGGAACGCTTTACAGCAGTTATAGTAAGGAATCTCAAATAATCATAAGTATACATATTGGTTCGGAAGTCCCGGCGTGTAGGGCAATATAGAGGCAGGGCAGTCCGAAGAGCCTCACAGAGTGCACGATTGTCTTGTGCAGGGAGTGGGGGGTAGCGTGGAGGGGCGACAGGATGCTTGGAGGAGGTAGATTATGGTCAAAAGTGTCATGATGCTGCGGAATGCAGGTATGAGCCCTTTAGCGCTGGTTACCTGTCGGGGAAGGCTCGGTTGAGGGAGAGGTCTTTTATGAGTTTTTTTAATTTTACAAAGAACGGGATAGTCCTAATGTCTACTGGGATGGACTTCCAGATTCTGGGTGTGTTTCCGGAGAAGGATCATGCAGCGGTGTTCTGTTTGCGTGTTTTCATAGGAATGAGCAGAAGGTAGTTGGAACTTACTAAGGTTCCTAGTCTGGCCGGCCTTTTTGAGTTTGGAGGCTAGGTATTCAGGTTTCCCTGTGTGGAGGGATTTGTGCGTGAGGCAGCCAGTTATGGAGCTGGCACTCATCTCTATTGGGAGCCATATTAGATCTTTGAGTGCAGGTGCAATATGCTCAAATTTCCTGACTCCAGTGACCATTCTGCCTGCTGCGTTTAGAGTTGTTTTGGGGGGGGGCTAGGTGGGATTTCGCTGTACCGGTGAGGATAGCATTTCCGTTGTCGAGTCTGGATAACCATAGGGATTGGGTGGCTTGTTTGAGTTCATTGGGCAGGATAAAGGGTTTTATTTTGTTGAGAAGCTTCAGATTGAGGAAAGCACTCTTCGAGGAATTCTTGATGTGACTGACCATGTCAAGTTTGGTGTCTAGGGTGAATCCTAATGATTTAGTGGAGTTAGCCAGAGTGAGATTACATTTGAGAGCATCGATTTCTTTAAGCCATTCCATGATTTGGGGTTTTTCGTCTTTGTTGGAGATGAGGAGAATTTCATTTTTGTCTTGGTTGACTTTGAGGTGGTTCATGGATATCCAATGCTGGACTTCTTTAAGTGTTTTGTTAAGTCTCTGAATATTTTCAAGGGAGGATGTTTCCAGATAGATCTGGGTGTCGTCTGCATAGAGGTGAAAAGTGATGTTGCCTTTTTTTTGGTCTATCCTCAAGCTGACCAATTCCAAAATGAACTGCTCTAAACCATACTGGTGGCCACTGCTTGAGTGATTCCTGACACCAAAGTGCTGTTTCTGAGGTCCTAGAACCTGTAGCAGGGTCTGGGTGGGCATCTTCTACCACCTTTGAAACCCTGGGACTTGGAAACTTTTTGGCTCTAAAGACTTTTAGAATCCTGGTACAAACTTGGAAAGCCAGGCCGACCCAGGTGCAATGCCTCTGGGCTGATAATCCAAGTTTCCCTGGCTTGGAGCTTCTTCCGAGCAGCAAATCCAAATTAGCTGGACCTCTCTGTGATGGTGTCTGGCTTTGTGGAGCCCTCTTCTGCAATGGCCTACAGTTTTGTCTCGCTGGAGGAAACCAAGCTTCAAATAAGTGACTATATGCAAACTAAGACTTCTTGACTGGGCAAAGGTGCCAAAAGTATTCAACTGGGCAAGGCACCTTTGTGGGCACAAATTCGAATTTCTCCCACCAGAAGCTCTCCAGCCAAAAATCAATGGCTTCACTGAGACTTTGTTCAATGGCTATACAACCTTCATGAAGCCCTTCTCAGCTACAGCCTCCTGCGTTGCCCCGCTGTAGACTTTATACTTCCATATTTGAGACTAAATCCCAACGAAAATCCTCTGACCGTGACCAACATGGTCTCTGTTTCCGCCCTCTGCTCTATCACAATCAGTCATAAATGGCACCAAGGTCCCAATCAACCCCTGTCAGATTTACCAAATGTTCGTAAATTAATGCTGTCTGCACTGTGCCGTAGCTACCAGGGATTGAGCTCAGGTTTAAATTACTGAAACCTTTAACCGGATCTAACAAGATAGTGACCTTTTGGCTTGTGGTGGACTGGTGTTCACCCAAAGTAATAATTCACTTTTCTCGCAATTGTATTGCAAAGCACTTAGAAATATGTTCATTTGCTGCAAGATGCTAATATAAGGCTGTAGGACTATAGCTTGATAAACAAGATGTCTTAGTGGATGCTACTTTTTTGATATGCCTCATAACTATTCTAATGTGCGGAGCTTGCTCTTTCTATGGACTCTGTTGATTAACAATTAAGCTGGCCATTACTGATTGATAGTGTTTAGTGATCAGGGGATTAAGTTTAAAATGTTTGTGTTTATTATTTCTTAAATTGAAAACAAGACTACGACAAAAAGAAATAATAGGAAATAAGTTACTTAGAAGCTTTTATGTGATAGTTTTCTTTTGTTTACTGTAAAGGGCTCACCTATCTGCTATGTCTTATCCTCATGTAAACTGATGTACAACCTTACAAACAAAAAAAAGGGTGGGTTTGCCTAGATTAATCCGCACATCTACTCACTTGTCATGAAAAGGAAGCAATTGCTTGGTTGTACAGACGGTCAGTAGGGGGTGCTAACTACGATAGACAATATCTACCCACTAAGATATTGTTAAAATCAGAAATTCTTGGAATTCTGATTCATCAGTTTCAAAAATATATCAGAGCACACCCAATCACTATATCTATAATCCAATTATTGTGACACACATTCATAGGTCCACAGATACATAAGTTCTTTCAAGAATGTAGTATGGAATTCCAAATTTTCAATCTCAAAAAGGGATCCAGTCACACTCTTCAATCAGATCCAAGAGTTTTTTTATTTTCCAATCATAGCATTGATGAAAAGCAGCAGCCGACGCGCGTTTCGCCCACAGGGCTTTTTCAAGGCTTCAAAATGGTAATAAAATCCGAAGTTTCAAATGGTATCAGAAGTCCAAAAGAACACATTGATGAGAATCAAAAATATAGAGATGATGTCATTATAATCACTCTTTATATCCGTGAGAATAGACGTCCAGAATTCATTTGATAGTTCCCTCTGTTATAAAGCGATAACATTTAGATTGGCGTCTTCCCCTTGGATTATGTTCCCATGTCGATCCTGATAAACCGCACAACTGGGAAGTATAGCCTGTATTGGTTTTCAGTTTCTCCTCGTCCGTTTTGGCATTGGCCAATCTAAATGTTATCGCTTTATAACAGAGGGAACTAGCAAATGAATACTTCGGATTTTATTACCATTTTGAAGCCTTTTTGAGATTGAAAATTTGGAATTCCATACTACATTCTTGAAAGAACTTATGTATCTGTGGACCTATGAATGTGTGTCACAATAATTGGATTATAGATATAGTGATTGGGTGTGCTCTGATATATTTTTGAAACTGATGTACAACCTTAATAAAGAGCTATTTTATTAAAGATAAACAAAGAAAGGGCATCAGTAGGATTCCCAGGCCTCATCCTGGGAACGAGAAGAGTATTGGAGATTTCCATTCAAGAGCCAGAGTTTTTATCACACATCCACAGAAACTCAATGAGTGGGAGATATATTGAGGTACAGTAGATGGGCCTTCAACAATATAGAATTTCAACTACCAGTAAATCATCAAGGTAAGTAACTAACATATCATTTTACATTAAAAAAAGTATATATATATATATATATATTTTTTTTTCACAAAAAAACGATAGGTTTCTGGGACGCTATAGTTAGCTGGACATTTCACTCCTGGAAAACCATTGAAATTTGGACGTTATAGTTAGTTCAGCTAACTATAACTCGCGCCCCCGCAATGCACTGCTGATGACGTCACATATTACATAATTCATGACCTGGTCAGTGACATCATTGATGACATTACTGATGACATCTCAAATGACATCGTGTACCTATCATGGTGGGTGCGTGAATTCAAGCCGCCATATTGGTAAAGTCGAGAAGGAACTGCTTTTGGTTTGTGACGGCTGCCCGGTGTGTAGCCCCACGTAACTCATATACCTATGGGATTGCGTCATGTGCGTACTTAGTAAGTGACGGATGCGAGGTGCATGGCCCCGCGTAACGTCATACACGTGTGGGTTCACATCATGTGCGTGTTTCCTATGCGACGTGTGCGCTGTGCCGGGACCCGCGTGACGTCATATACGTGCTGGTTTGCACCCGGTGCCCGACTCCCGTAAAAAAAATGTATGTTTTAAAATTATATATATATACCTTTAATGTACATATCAGGATGAGAGATTTTCTAAACTATTTATAAAAATAATATATTTGTACTTGTAATAAAGTTATTTTATTCTTAAATATATTTTCGCGAAGTCGCGTTGGGTGCACGCTGGTTGCGCTCTGGGTGTGCCACTCTCATGTGACTTTAAAAGAAACCATTTCATTGGTTGGCAAGGTGTTCATTATAGAACTTGAAGGACCCCACCCTTTTTAGTCATTCTCTCTGCTGCTTCACAGAAGAGACCCTTATTGTGTTTTTGGGAGCAACATTGTGATTTTTGTTGGTGTGTACTTGGAAAACTTCTACAATGGCTTCTTCAAATCCACCAATAGACCTTCCATCTGATGATGATGAAGATTTGGAACCACCCCCCAAAAAAGACCAGCGTCTATTGTTTGGAAATTTTTTACAATCCCGGAGGGTGAAAGAAAAGTGAATGCAAGAAAGGTGAGCTGCACGCTCTGTCCCAGAGTTCTATCAAGAGGCAGCGAGAAGAAGTACTCGTTTGGCACTTCTTGTTGTATAAGCATCTACAGACTATAAATCCGAGACAACTTGCACAAGAACAACTGCGATGTGCTCAAGAGGCCACACCACAAACTGACTAGGGAGCTGGTACAAGCACTTCTGGAGGCTCAACCTCTGCATCTAGTGGTCCGGACATTCGAACAGAGTTTGTGATCCTCAAACAGCATTGTATAAAATGCAATGACATTTTATGTTGTGGGCAGCAGTCAGTTGACTCTGTGTGTTCAGTAGCAAGAAACCATTTTTTTTCTGTTGGAATGACAATATAATTCCTAAAGTTTAAAGTTTTGTCTGTTTGCTTTTTCGTTTTTCAAAAAACACCCAAAAAATTCACAAAATTGTTTAAAAAACAAAAAAATAAATACAAAAAAGAAGAAAAAAAACAGTTCTCTTCAGAACTACCTTATTTCGTTAAAAAAGAGAAATAACTGCATGTTAATGTCTGGGTGATTGTTTGAGTACATGTGTGGAGCATGATTGATTCTAAGAGTGCATGGGTAGTGACAGGGAGATGGCTGGACTGCATGAGTAATGCACAGGTAATTGTAGGTCTGCATGTGTTAGTGCCTGGGTCATTGTATAACCACATGGGTACTGAGTGGATGATTCGAGTACTGCAAGGAGATAGCATGGTGAATTTATAAGTGCTTGGGTTTTGGCAGAGTGATTGGATTACTACATTGTAATAGTTCTGTGATTGGAGAAGTGCACTGGGAGTGAAAGTGTGATTGCTGGACTGCATGGGTACTACCTGGGTAATCGGAGGAGTGAATCAGTAGTGTGTAGGTGGTTTGAGGACTGCATGGATAGTGCACATGTGATTGTAGCACTGCATGTGTTCGTGTCTGGATCATTGCATGAGTACATGGATAGTGACTGGATACTTAAAGTGTTTAAAGTGCTGCAAGGAGAGTGCATGGAGAATTTATAAGTGTTTAGGTTTTGCAGAGTGATTGGATAAGGACATGGGACTGTCTGGGTTATTGGAGGAGTGCATAGGTAGCAGTGAAAGGATTGTAGAAGTGCATGAGTTAATGTCTGGGTAATTGCATGAGTACATGGGTACTGACTGGATGATTAGAATACCACAAGGAGAGTGCATGGTGAATTTATAAGTGCTTGGGTATTGGTGGAGTGATTGGATTAGTACATGGTACTGGCTGGGTGATTGGAGGAGTGCATAGGTAGTAACAAGGAGATTACTAAACTGTGTAGGTAGCAGTCAAAGGATTGTTGAAGAGCATGAGTTAGTGTGTGGGTAATTGCATGAGTACATAGGGTACTGACTGGATGATTAGAGTACTACAGGGAGAGCTCCTGAGTGAATTTATAAGTGCTTGGGTATTGGCAGAGGGATTGGATTAGTACATGACACTGGCTGGGTGATTGGAGGAGTGCACTGGGAGTAACAGTGTGATTGCTGGACTGCATGGGTACTACCTGGGTAATTGGAGGAGTGAATCAGTAATGTGTAGGTGGTTAGAGGACTGCATGAATAGTACACATGTGATTGTAGCATTGCATGTATTAGTGCCTGGGTTATTGCATGAGTACATGGATAGTGACTGGATACTTAGAGTGCAGCAAGGAGAGTGCATGGTGAGTTTATATGTGCTTGGCTTTTGGCAGAGTGATTGGATAAAGACATAGGAGTGGCTGGGTAATTGGAGGAGTGCATGGGTAGTAACAGGGAGATTTCTACACTGTATAGGTAGCACTCAAGGGAATGTAGAAGTGCATGAGTTAGTGCCTGGGTAATTGCATGAGTATATGGGTACTGACTGGATGATTGGAGAACTGCAGGAGTGCATGGTGAATTTCATTCTGCTTGTGTTTTGGCGGAGTGATTGGATTAGTACATGGTAGTGGCTGTGGGATTGGAGAAGGTCACAGGGAGTGACAGTGTGATTGCTGGACTGCATGGGTACAACTTGGGTAATTGGAGGAGTGAATCAATGGTTGGCTACAGGACTGCATGGATAGTGCACATATGATTGTGGCACTGCATGTGTTAATGCCTGGGTCATTGCATGAGTACAAGGGTTGCAACAGAATACTTAAAGTGCTGCAAGGAGAGTGCATGGTGAATTTATGAATGCTTGGATTGTGGCAGAATGATTGGATAAGGACATGGGACTGGCTAAGTAATTGGAAGAGTGCATAGGTAGTAACAGGGAAATTACTAAACTGTATAGGCAGCACTCAAAGGATTATAAAAGTGAATGAGTTAGTGCCTGGGTAATTGCATGAGTACATCAGTACTGACTGGATGCTTAGAGTACTGCAAGGAGAGTACATGGTGAATGTATAAGTGCCTGGGTTTTTGGCAAAGTGATATGATCAGTACATGGTACTGGCTCTGTGATTGGAGGAGTGCATTGAGAGTGACAGCATGATTGCTGGACTGCATGAGTACTCCCTGGGTAATTAGAGGAGTGAATCAGTAGTTGGTTACAGGACTGCATGGACAGTGCACATGTGATTGTTGCACTGCATGTGTAAATGCCTATGTCATTGCATGAGTACATGGATAGCAACAGGATACTTACAGGGCTGCAAGGAGAGTGCATGGTGAATTTATAAGTACTTACCTTTTGGCAGAGTGATTGGATAAGGACATGGGACTGGCTGGGTAATTGGAGGAGAGCATAGCTAGTAACAGGGAGATTACTAAACTATATAGATAGCACTCAAAGGATTGTAAAAGTGCATGAGTTAGTGCCTGGGTAATTGCATGAGTACATGGGTACTGACTGGATGATTAGAGTACTGCAAGGAGAGTACATGGTGAAATTATAAGTGCCTATGTTTTGGCAGAGTGATTGGATTAGTACATGCTACTGGCTCGGTGATTGGAGGAGTGCATTGAGAGTGACAGTGTGATTACTGGACTGCATGGGTACTCCCTGGGTAATTGGACAAGTGAATCAGTAGTTGGTTACTGGACTGCATGGATAGAGCACATGTGATTGTAGCACTGCATGTGTAAGTGCCTGGTTCATTGCATGAGTACATGGATAGCAACAGGACACTTAGAGTGCTGCAAGGAGAGTGCATGGTGAATTTATAAGTACTTACGTTTTGGCAGAGTGATTGGATAAGGACATGGGACTGGCTGGGTAATTGAAGGAGAGCATAGCTAGTAACCGGGAGATTCTTAAACTATATAGGTAGCACTTAAACGATTGTATAAGTGCATGAGTTAGTGCCTGGGCAATTGCACAAGTACATGGATACTGACTGGATGATTAGAGTACTGCAAGGGAAGTGCATGGTGATGGTGGTTTCTTTAAAACAGAATCTTGTCCGCCATTTTAGATATCTCTCATTCCACCAACTGACTAGCTCAGCTACATACATCTTTTCATTACCTACAGTCATCACTTTAAGATGCTTTCAGTGTGGATTGTTGGGCACAGCTGTGTTTTCCAGTGCAAAAGGTATGCTGAACGCAGAGGTATTGACAAAGACCTATCTTTGCAAAATGTAGACATTAAATGGATTGGACAGAGAGGATTAAAGTGGCATCAATTGATGCCTTTGGTTAAAACCTTTTTGCATCTCCAACCCCCTGACCTCATAATTGTGCACTGTGGTGGAAATTACCTATGCACATTGACTGGGGTAGGTCTGGGATTGCTAATGCAGAATTGATGTTGCTTTTCCCCCAAACTGCCTTTGTATACTCTAACAAATACCAAAGACAGAAATGGAAGTGGTGCAGTAATTTTATCCTCAGATTGAGAAATCTAGAAAAAATGTCAAAGCTGTTTCTGCTTACCTCAGAGACCATAGAATGGGCTCCATATAGAACAACAAACTTCGTTTCCATATGGAGTGCATCTACAGGAGTGACAAAGTACACTTCACTGATGAAGGGAACAAACTGAAGCTCGGCATCCGCACTTACAGGTAGCTGCAAGAAACTCATAATAAACACAAGGGCTCTTTTTAGAGCCACCCAATAACCCAACATATAACCTAGGTTTATATAAAAAAATCGTAATTATTTTTGCTTGGAGATGCGCACCCAGCGCGACTTAGAGCTGCGCACCCATCGCGTTCACACAAGGGGGCCATGCTGAGTACCGCGCACCTCTCGCGTTCACACCAGAGGCCGCACTGGGACCCGCGCACCCCTCGCATTCACACCAGGGGGCCGTGCTGGGAGCCACGCACCTCCGTGTTTACACCAGGGGGCCATGCTGAGTGCCGTCCACTTTCATTAATTTACAATCACCCCTGGGACCCGATCCCCTGGGGCATGCCCAAATATATATGTATGTATATATATATACACTGAAAAAACCATAGGTTTCAGACATGTTATAGTTAGGAATTAGCATTTAAAAAACCTTAGAAATTCACTGAAAAACCATAGGTTTCACTCGTACAAAACCATTGAAATTTCCCCGTTATAGTTGGTTGTACTAACTATAACTCGTGCGCCCGCAATCCACTGCTGATGATGTCACATTTTACACCATTCATGACGTGGTCAGTGACATCACTGATGACATCTCAAATGACATCACTGATGACATCACTGATGACATCACCCAGTGAATGTGTTTTATATATATATATATATATATATATATATATATATATATATATATATATATATATATATATATATATATATATATATATATTCACTGAAAAAACCATAGGTTATAGACCATGTATAGTTAGGAATTTGCATTTACAAAACCTTGAAAATTCACTGAAAAAACCATAGGTTAGAGACCATATATAGTTAGCTGGACATTTTATTGACATAAAACCAATGAAATTCCATATATAGTTAGTTGCACTAACTATATATCGCGCACCCGCAATCCACTGCTGATGATGTCACATATTACATCATTCATGACATGGTCAGTGACATCACTGATGACATCACTGATGACATCTCAAATGACATCACTGATGACATCACTGATGACATCTCAAATGACATCACTGATGACATCATCTAGTGTCTGTGTGTTTTTGTAAAGTTTAAATATGTTTTACATATTGAAGAATGAGTGGATGTATGGAAGACTGAGTGTGTGTGTGGCTGGCTGGGAGGTGTGTGACTCTGTGCATATCAATGTGTACTTGTATCAGTGATTGTATAAGAGAGTAAGTATGTGTTAGTATATGTGTGAAAAGTATGGTGTTCTGTGTTTAACTGTATAGATGAGGAAATCGAAGTGTGATTGATTCTTCACAGGACTGACTAGGTGTATGAGTGCATATGATAGTGTTGTAATAATGAGTGACTGTATGTATGAGTGATTGTATGGGTGAATGAGTGAATGTGTGTGTAGACGTAGGAATCAGTGAGTGCGTATGTAGTAACTGGTATTGGTGTGTCATGATGTCATCAGTGATGTCATTTGAGATGTCATCAGTGATGTCATCAGTGATGTCATTTGAGATGTCATCAGTGATGTCATCAGTGATGTCACTGACCATGTCATGAATGATGTAATATGTGACATCATCAGCAGTGGATTGCGGGTGTGCGATATATAGTTAGTGCAACTAACTATATATGGAATTTCATTGGTTTTATGTCAATAAAATGTCCAGCTAACTATATATGGTCTCTAACCTATGGTTTTTTCAGTGAATTTTCAAGGTTTTGTAAATGCAAATTCCTAACTATATATGGTCTATAACCTATGGTATTTTCAGTGAATTTCAATGGTTTTTTAAAAGCTAATATCTATAGCTGTAAAATATTTTCTTTATTACGTGACGTATCACGTTGCCACGTGAGACGCCTCATGACGCGTCGCATAACCGTGACGTATCGGCTCTGCAGCGCAAACAAAACCCGTAACGTAAGCGTGCCGGAGCACACTTACAGATATATATATTTTTTTTAACCTTAATTAGACAAAATCCACATGTGCACATATCTTGAGGCCTTGCAAAGGCACATCAAACAAACAGTCCCTACAAGTTTGCTGGAAATCTATTCCCTTAATTTTTTTTTTACTGTTTCTCTTGGTTTTCCCCTTGTTACGCTTACCGGGACGCTACCCGGTACGCGAACCGGACGCTCCAAAAACACAAGATGGCGGACTCCCGTTACGCTGCCGGTTAGCTGCCCGGTTCGCGTACCGGGAAGCGCCTCTACCGCCAAAAATCGCGGGGGACTTTAATATCCCCCTCATCAATCCTAGGGGGTCAGGAGGGGTTTACCTTGCCCCCTTTCCTTCATTTCCCCCTTCTTTTTTCACCACATCTTGTCTCTCGAACCTACCGAGAGACAAGATGGCGGCCACTCCGGACTGTTTACAATGTTGACAGCTACGCTGCCGGTTAGCTGCCCGGTTAGCTGCCCGGTGAGCTGCCCGGTTCGCGTACCGGGACGCGCCTCTATGGCGTAAAATCGCAAAAAATATTTTTTTTTTATTGTTTGCCCCGCGGGGCACTTTAATATCCACCTCATCAATCCTAGGGGGTCAGGAGTGGTCTACCTTGCCCCCTTTCCTTCATTTCCCCCTTCGTTTTTCACCACATCTTGTCTCTCGATCTTACCGAGAGACAAGATGGCGGCCGCTCCGGACTGTTTAGAATGTTGACAGACACCGGAGAGCCAATCAGCTTCGCTTCGCGAAGTTCCGTTACGCGTCAGGTACGCGAACCGGGGCGCTAACCGGAGCGCTGTCACAGATAGATATATATATTTTTTTAAACGTTAATTTCTCAAAATCCACGGGAGCACATATATTGAGACACAGCAAAGGCACGTTGGGCAAACCATATCTACAATTTTGCCAAGTTTCATGTAAATCTATTCAGCCGTTCGAGCTAAAAGTGAGTCCTACCGCCCTATGGAAAAATGAAAGGAAAAAACGTGTTTTGGGACCCCCCTTTTTTCTCGGCACCCCCTTGACGAAACCCCCCCAAATTTTCAGGGGCTGCTCAGAAACAAAATTTGCCATTTTCCTGAAAATTTCAGCCAATTCCGTCCACAAACGCCAAAGTTATTAGACATAGAATTTTCAGAAATCCCATAGAGAAAAAATCCTAACTATATATACCCACTGGCTATCGCCAGTAGGTAATATACATATATAAACATATATAATCTGCATATCTATATAAATATAAATGCATGCATACATATACATATATGCATACATATGCATGTTATTTACATGAAAGTTTTAAAAACACTAATAAAAGCAAAGCTAAAAAGCCACCTCATTACAAACAGAATGGCTTTAACTTAAACGAGGGCGAGATCTATTGCATTTTCAATGCTTGTTTACTTTGGTTCTATCAAGAAGGCATTCAGATGTGTCACACATTTGCCATAAATTCTGAATGTTAGCACTCTAGTTGCTCATTAGATCACTGTAGTAAAGCTAGTGCTCACCAGGGAAGTCTGCTGCTAATCATGGTTTGCAGCCATTTTCCCGCATTTTTTATCCCGCAGACTTTCAGTCCGCATACCATTATCCCGCAAGGTCATTGACCTCGCATACCATTATCCCGCATTTTTTCAAAACGCATGTGCATTTATCGCGCATGCCTTTACAAAGAATTACGTTTTAAAGGCATGTATGGTAAATGCATTTGCGTTGTGAAAACCACGATGACGAGAGAGGTAAGTGGGTTTGTGTTAATTTTTTCGTGGGTTAGTGATTGTGTAGTGTAGTGTAGTGTTGTGTAGTGTAGTGTTGTGTTAGTGTAGTGTAGAGTTGTGGTGGTTGTTTAGTGTAGGGTCATGCTGGGGGTAGTGTTTTAGGGTTTAGGGTTGTGTTGTAGTGTTTGCGTAGTGTAGGGTCATGCTGGGGGTAGTGTTTTAGGGTTTAGGGTTGTGTTGTAGTGTTTGCGTAGTGTAGGGTCATGCTGGGGCTAGTGTTTTAGGGTTTAGGGTAGTGTTGTAGTGTTTGCGTAGTGTAGGGTCATGCTGGGCGTAGTGTTTTAGGGTTTAGGATAGTGTTGTAGTGTTTGCATAGTGTAGGGTCATGCTGGGGGTAGTGTTTTAGGGTTTTGGGTAGTGTTGTAGTGTTTGCGTAGTGTGGGGTCATGCTGGGGTGTAGTGTTTTAGGGTTTAGGGTAGTGTTGTAGTGTTTGCGTAGTGTAGGGTCATGCTGGGGCTAGTGTTTTAGGGTTTAGGGTAGTGTTGTAGTGTTTGCGTAGTGTAGGGTCATGCTGGGCGTAGTGTTTTAGGGTTTAGGATAGTGTTGTAGTGTTTGCGTAGTGTAGGGTCATGCTGGGGGTAGTGTTTTAGGGTTTTGGGTAGTGTTGTAGTGTTTGCGTAGTGTGGGGTCATGCTGGGGGTAGTGTTTTAGGGTTTTGGGTAGTGTTGTAGTGTTTGCGTAGTGTAGGGTAATGCTGGGGGTAGTGTTTTAGGGTTTTGGGTAGTGTTGTAGTGTTTGCGTAGTGTAGGGTCATGCTGGGGGTAGTGTTTTAGGGTTTTGGGTAGTGTTGTAGTGTTTGCGTAGTGTAGGGTCATGCTGGGGGTAGTGTTTTAGGGTTTTGGGTAGTGTTGTAGTGTTTGCGTAGTGTAGGATCATGCTGGGGGGTAGTGTTTTAGGGTTTTGGGTAGTGTTGTAGTGTTTGCGTAGTGTAGGGTCATGCTGGGGGTAGTGTTTTAGGGTTTTGGGTAGTGTTGTAGTGTTTGCGTAGTGTAGGGTCATGCTGGGGGTAGTGTTTTAGGGTTTTGGGTAGTGTTGTAGTGTTTGCGTAGTGTAGGGTCATGCTGGGGGTAGTGTTTTAGGGTTTAGGGTAGTGTTGTAGTGTTTGCGTAGTGTAGGGTCATGCTGGGGGTAGTGTTTTAGGGTTTAGGGTAGTGTTGTAGTGTTTGCGTAGTGTAGGGTCATGCTGGGGGTAGTGTTTTAGGGTTTAGGGTAGTGTTGTAGTGTTTGCGTAGTGTAGGGTCATGCTGGGGTGTAGTGTTTTAGGGTTTTGGGTAGTGTTGTAGTGTTTGCGTAGTGTAGGGTCATGCTGGGGGTAGTGTTTTAGGGTTTAGGGTAGTGTTGTAGTGTTTGCGTAGTGTAGGGTCATGCTGGGGTGTAGTGTTTTAGGGTTTTGGGTAGTGTTGTAGTGTTTGCGTAGTGTAGGGTCATGCTGGGGGTAGTGTTTTAGGGTTTAGGGTAGTGTTGTAGTGTTTGCGTAGTGTAGGGTCATGCTGGGGGTAGTGTTTTAGGGTTTAGGGTTGTGTTGTAGTGTTTGCGTAGTGTAGGGTCATGCTGGGGGTAGTGTTTTAGGGTTTAGGGTAGTGTTGTAGTGTTTGCGTAGTGTAGGGTCATGCTGGGGTGTAGTGTTTTAGGGTTTTGGGTAGTGTTGTAGTGTTTGCGTAGTGTAGGGTCATGCTGGGGGTAGTGTTTTTGGGTTTAGGGTAGTGTTGTAGTGTTTGCGTAGTGTAGGGTCATGCTGGGGGTAGTGTTTTAGGGTTTAGGGTAGTGTTGTACTGTTTGTGTAGTGTAGGGTCATGCTGGGGGTAGTGTTTTAGGGTTTAGGGTAGTTTAGTTGTTTAGTGTATGCTGAAGGCATATTCGTTCTAAAAGTTTTTGTTATTTTAATTTGCGGCCTAATAGTACATGCGGGATTTTTTTTGCGGACTGATGGTATGCGGGATTTCGGCATATATTCGCTAATCATACTTTCTATGGCAAAATGAACCCCCTCATTTTGTTCCTTTTTAAATTAAATGTTTTAAGAGTTACCACTTTATTCCAATCAAGATGGCTTCAGGTGTGCCATACCATTGTAATAAGTAGGACTGTTAGCACTCTAGTTGTTCTTTAGAACACTCTGGGACATTCTGTCATTGGGCTATAGTTGGGCTACATCTGGCTGATATTTGGGCTACATTTGTTTTTTTTGTCTCTGGTGGCCATCTTTGGGCTACATTGGGCTACATTGGGCTACATTGGGCTACATTTGGGCTCCAACATATATATAGCCCAATGTAGCCCAATATATATTTTTCAAAGTTAATTTTCGTAAAAACCACTGGAGCCTATATCTTGAGACATAGCAAAGGCACATCGGGCTACCAGTCCCTACAATTTTGCCAAGTTTGGTGTAAATCCATTCAGCCGTTCAGGCTAAAAGTGAGGCCAACCGCCCTATGGAAAATTGCATGGGAAAAACACGTTTTGGGACCCCCCTTTTTTCTCTGCCCCCCCTTGACGAAACCCCCCCAAATTTTCAGGGGCTGCTCAGAAACAAAATGTTCCATTTTCCTGAACATTTCAGCCAATTCTGTCCTCAAACGCCAAAGTTATTCGACATAGAATTTTCAAAAATCCCATAGGAAAAAAATCCTAACTATATATACCTACTGGCTGTCGCCAGTAGGTAATATATATATATTTATATATATATATATTCACTGAAAAAACCATAGGTTTCACTCATGTTATAGTTAGCTGGACATTTCACTCATACAAAACCATTGAAATTCCCCCGTTATAGTTAGTTCAGCTAACATGTATACATGTATTAGGGAGTAATGTTTAAATATGTAAATATCCGTATCAGTGTCTCACTTTGTGTATAAGTGGCTGCCTGGGTTGGTGAGTAGCTACATGAGGGTCTATATGGGTTATTAGCTGGTTTTCTGAGTATCAGAATGAGTGTCTGTATGGTTGGATGGGGGTTATTAAGTAGCGCACAGAGGCATGGATGACTGATTCACTGTTTGTATGTGTTTTGAAGACAGCATGTGTGCAGGACTGTATGGGTGGATGAGTGTGTGTATGGGTGTGTTAGTGAGTTAATGACTGTCTCAATAGTATCTTTATGAGTAATTACATATGTTTTAAACTAGTATATGTGAGTATTGATGTATATAAGTGAGTATATGTGAGAGTAAGAGATTGGAAGAGTTCCTGTATAAATAAGTATGTGTTTCTATAAATGATTGTTTAAGAGAGTATGTGTACGTTTCTGTAGAGGTAATTGTAGTGGTGTGTGTATAGCTGTATATGCAAGTCAATGGATGTTTGATAGTTCATTTGCATGTGAGTAACTCTATGGATGAGTATCGGTGTGTAACAGGATGTATAGGTGTATGAGTACATATGATGAGTGAGTACATGTATGATTGACTATATAGAACTGTTGGTGAATGAGTGGATGTGTATGTAGATGTTGGAATTACTGAACAGGTTGTTGTAACTGGTATTGGTATCTCAATTGTTTTGAAAATTTTAGTTTCTATTTTTGAATGTGTGTATCAAATGTTATATTAGGGTGAGAGGAGGTCTGCCACTCTTTCACAAGGATGATGTCATCAGTGATGTCATTTGATATGTCATTAGTGATGTCATGAGTGATGTCACTGACCATGTCATGAGTGATGTAATATGTGATGTCATCAGCAGTGCATTGCGGGCACGCGAGTTATAGTTAGCTGAACTACCTATAACGGGGGAATTTCAATGGTTTTGTATGAGTGAAAAGTCCAGCTAACTAACATGTGTGAAACCTATGTTTTTGTCAGTGAATTTCTAAGGTTTTTTAAATGCTAATTGCTAACTATAACATGGCTGAAACCTATGTTTTTTTTAGTCAATTTCTAAGGTTTTTTAAATGCTAATTCCTAACTATAACGTGGCTAAAACCTATCTTTTTTCAGTGAATTTTAAAGGTTCTTTAAATTATAATTTTTAAATATATTGTTATATATTTTTATACTGATTTACTACATTGTTTTAAAGTATTTATTTTTAGATATTTTTTTTAATCACATTACATATTTTTATTATAAATTGAAAAAAAATGTTTTAGAAAATATTGTAATTGTAATATTTTTTTTTATTTTATATATTTTTTAATTTATATATATTTTATATAGCAGGCAATGATATCCCATGGAAGGAAATTCTAGTTACTTGTAAGTACGGCTAGAATTACTTTTCAGGATCAGAACTAGGCTGAAAGATGCAGCACTGAGGTCTCTCCTGATAAAAGGTGAGTAAATCGGAATTTGTAGTTTGGCTGATTTTAGAGGAATTTTTTAAAGTTCCAAAATTCCACACTTAAAAGAATTTCCAAGTGAAACCAGTCAGTTAGCCTATGGAAGGAAATTCAAGTTACTGTAAGTATGGTTAGAATTGCTTTTCAGGATCAGTAGTGGGCTGAAAGATGCAGCACTAAGGTCTCTCCTGATAACAGGTGAGTAAATCGAATTCGTAGTTAGGCTGATTTTAGAAGAATATTTGTATGTTTCAAAAATAGACACTTAGAAACTTTTCTGGTGAAAACCACACAATAGATTCCTATGGAAGAAATACAAGTTACTGGTAAGTACACTTAGATTTACTTTTCAGGGTCCGTACTGGGCTCAAAGATGCAGCACTGACTTAGAACACGCTACAGGGTGCGTTTGCACAGTGGTGAAGGTAGGGGGCGGTGCTTGAGGTGATATGTGTGCAAACATGCCCTGTGGCGCGTTTTAAGTTGGGGAATTAATTCCTCTTCAATCCTGAGGTCCCCTGTGGGCCAACTAGCCCACCAGGTATCTCCAGTATGCGCCAGGGAGTTGCATTGCAGAGAGGTGTTCAGAGGGCACACCCCCTTTTTACAACACTCTGCAACGCAGCTCTGTGGCGCTTACTGGAGGTCCCTGTTGGGCTAGTTGGCCCCTAGGGGACCTCTGGATTGAAGAGTAATTAATTCCCCAACTTAAAACGCGCCACAGGGCATGTTTGCACACATATCACCTCAAGCCGCGCCCCCTACCTTCACCACTGTGCAAACGCACCCCGTAGCACGTTCTAAGTTGGGGGATTAAGTCCCCTTGCATACTGGGGATCCCTGGGGGCCAACTAGCCTACCAGGAAGCTCCAGTATGCGCCAGGGGGCTGCGTTGCAGAGAGGTGTAAAAAGGGGTGTGGCCTCATTACACTTCTCTGCAACGCAGCCCCCTGGCGCATTTCCAGAGGGGGAACTAAATCCCCTTGAATACTGGGGGTCCCTGGGGGCCAACTAGCCCCCAGGAACCTCCAGTGTGTTCCGGGGGGCTGCGTTGCAGAGAGGTGTAAAAAGAGGCGTGGCCTCTTTACACCTCTCTACAACGCAGCCCCCTGGTGCGTTTCCAGAGTGGAAACTAAATCCCCTTGAATACTGGGGGTCCCTGTGGGCCAACTAGCCCACCAGGAACCTCCAGTATGCGCCAGGGGGCTGCGTTGCAGAGAGGTGTAAAAAGGGGCGTGGCCTCATTACACCTCTCTGCAACGCAGCCCCCTGGCGTGTTTCCAGAGGGGGAACTAAATCTCCTTGAATACTGGGGGTCCCTGGGTGCCAACTAGCCCACCAGGAACCTCCAGGATGTGCCGGGGGCTGCGTTGCAGAGAGGTGTAAAAAGAGGCATGGCCTCATTACACCTCTCTTCAACGCAGCCCCCTGGTGCGTTTCCAGAGGGGGAACTAAATCCCCTTGAATACTGGGGGTCCCTGGGGGCCAACTAACCCACCAGGAACCTCCAGGATGCGCCAGGGGGCTGCGTTGCACAGAGGTGTGATGAGGCCATGCCCCTTTATACACCTCTCTGCAACGCAGCCCCCTGGCGCATACTGGAGGTTCCTGGTGGGCTACTTGGCCCCCAGGGACCCCCAGTTTTCAAGGGGAATTACTTCCCAATCTGCAAACGCGCCATGGGGCGCGTTTGATGAGTGGTGTTTTTTGGGGGATTGGCAGGATACGCGTACCCTACGCGCATCCCGCGATTTAAAAAAAAATAAAAAACATTTTTAGGGCCTTGGGGCTCCTTGTGGGATCCCCTAAGCAGGCCTAGGAGGTCAGGGTGTTTCTACCCTGCCCCCTTTGCGTCTTTTGCGCTCTTGTCTTTCTGTTTTCTTGTACCTCGGTTCTACAGAGGCACAAGATGGCTGCCAACACTTCCTGGTTTGGAGTGTTGACAGCCAATTAGCATAAAGCTCGTGCTCGAAAGGATACCCGTACGGTACTTCGTCTATAGATATATCTATGATTTTACTTCTGATTTTCTCTGGAACTACTAAACGGATTTACACCATTTAACAAAAAGCGTAATCTGCAAACCAAACTCTACCTTTTTGCCAAATTTGGTGTAATTCCGTTTAGCAGTTCAGGCTGTAGCCGTGTCTAAAGGTCCCTATGGAAAATTGCATGGGGAAAACACGTTTTGGGACCCTGCTTTTTTCTCAGCCCCCACTTGACAAATCACCCCAAAACTTTCAGGATAGGAGCAGAGCGCAGCGCCCCATCTTCTTTGAGAATCCCGCGAAGATTCGTCGACCGGCGCCAAAGTTATTCCAAATAGAATGTTGTGGATTTCCTATGGGAACTAGGTCCTAACCATAACTACCTACTGGCGACCAGAGGAGGGGGACTACCACGCCCCCTCCCCGGCCATTTTGGGCCCTGGGGACGCCATCCTCCGGGACCTGGCCTCATGGTTGGGGACCGTGGGGTGAGTCCCAATGCCGCCACAGTACTGGTAGCTCCCTGCCTCCTATGGGAGCCGGCATTGCATTTCCACACTGGGAGCTGGTGACATGCAGCTCCCCTTGTGGTAAAGCAATCTGCTTTGGATTTTGCTGCTCTCACTTCGAAAATCCAAAGCAGTGTTTGCTATGACAGGGCGAGAGCTGCATGGCTCCCGCCCTGCCATAGCAAACAGCAGTGTCCCAGGGTGAGCACCATTAAGGGCTCCAGGAGGGGGGACGAGCGGCCCCACTCCCAACTTGAGTGAAGCCCCAGGGAGGTGGTGGTCCCCAGGACTTGGGGTACATAACGGACCACGCATTTGCATTTTAGTGCTCCGGGGAGGTGGCAGTCCCCAGGTCGTGTGGGGGGCTCCAGCACCCCCACACAGGTATATTATTATTTGTTTTTAAACCCTGGGGGTGGCGGTCCCCAGGGCTGCGGGGGGCTTATTTGAAAATATTTGAGAGAAACCCAGGGAGTGGCGGTCCCCGGGGCTTGGGGGGGCTTGGAGGCCCAGCACACATTAAAAACCAAGCCCTGGGGCTATGGGAGGGCCTCGTGACCTCCTGCATAGTATTATTAACATAGCCCCAGGGAGGTGGCGGTCCCAGGCCATCAGGGGTCCCCGCAGCCCTCTGCAATGTTTTAAATTAGAATTGGGCAATGCCCCCGGGACCTGGCTCACCCGGTATCCAGTAGATAGTTATAGATAGGACCTATTATCCATAGGAAATCCGCAACATTCTATTTAGAATAACTTTTGCGCCGGTTGACGAATCTTTTCGAAATTTTCAAAACTGGTGAGGCACTCCGGTCCGCTTCTATCCTAGAAGTCTTGGGGAAATTTGTCAAGCAGGGGCCGAGAAAAAAGGGTGGTCCCAAGACGGATTTTCCCCATGCAATTTCCCATAGGAACCTTTAGTCCCAGCTACAGCCCGAACTGCTGAACGGAATTACACCAAATTTGGCAGAAAGGTAGACCTTGGTTCAGAGTCGTGCCTTTTGATTACATTTTGTAAATCTGTTCAGTAGCTCCAGAGAAAATCAAAATTAAAATCACATATATATCTATGGCCGTGCAGACTCCGCGCACCCTGCCGAGCACGAGCTTTATGCTAATTGGCTGTCAACACTCCAAACCAGGAAGTGTTGGCAGCCATCTTGTGTCTCGGTAGAACCGGGGCACAAGAATGCGGAGAAAAAAACACGAAAAATGCAAAAAAGGGGCAGGGTAGAAACACCCTGACCCCCTAGGCCTGCTTGGGGGTCCCCAGAGCCAAAAAAAAGGTAATTTCTTTAAAAAATAGGCAAAATCTACGCAGGGTGCACGGATCCTGATGATAAAAAAAAACGAAGCGCGGGCTCCCGTGCTTTGATGCTAATTAGCCCCCGGGGGCCAAATCCTGAGGGCATGTTGAAAAAAAGTGTGGTGGGCCCAATCCACCACCCCCGGGGTTAAGTATGAATAATTGGGGGGGCACACAGCCTCCTGCAGCCCCTGGGACCGCCACCCCATGAGGCTTAATATTTTAATGAGCCCCAGGGGCCTCCACCCCCGGGGCTTGACTAAATTAACATTGCGGGGGTGAACAATGCCCCCCTGCAGCCCTGGGGTGGTGGTTCCCAGGGCTCTAAATATTTAAATTGGGGGGTCTGTGACGGACACCCTAGCCCCAGGGACCACCACTCCCCGGGGCTTTGAAATTGTGAGGAGGGGGCCGCATGCCCCCCTCCTGGAACCATTGATGGCCCTGGGGTCCGCCACTCCCAGGGCCGGCTCCTGCAGTGTCCTCCCGGGGTGCCTGTCCCCGGGACGCTGCTGTTTGCAAATACAGGGTGGGAGCCTCACAGCTCCCCCCCTGTCATTGCAAACTGCTTTGCTTCCATGAAGCGAGAGCAGGGAAACCTGTTCTCGCTTCAATGAAGTAAAGCAGATTGCTTTTCCACATGGAGAGCAGCATGTTAGCTGCTCCCTATGTGGAAAAGCAATGCCGGCTCCCGCAGGAGGTGGGGAGCCGGCTGGGACCGTGGCGGGATTGGGGACCCCCCACGGTCCCCAACGAAGAGGGCCAGCCCCGGGGGATGGTGTCCCCGGGGCTACAAGTGGCCCAGGAGCGGAGCCACACGGTCCCCCTCCCCTTAAATTACTTTTTTTTTTTACATGAGGCAGGCCGGCCCCGAGGGAAGGGGTCCCCGGGGCTATATTAGTCCTGAGGAGGGGGGCCACGCGGCCCCCTCCAAATTTTTTTTTAAAACAATGGCCAGGCCCTGGAGCCAGATGTGGCCCGGGAGGGGGGACATGCAGCCCCCCCTCCCAAATTATACATACATTTTTTTTTAAAAGAGATAGGCTGACCCCGGGGCCATAAATGGCCAGACGAGAGGGGCCACACCGCCCCCCTCCAAAAATTAACAAAACAAGCTTTTGCAATGCAATAGGTCTGCACTTATATGAGTTTGAGCTATTGGCATTGTTAATAACAATGCCTTTTATTTATGTTTTGGTTTTTAAAACATAAATAAAAGCCATCGTCATTTACAATGGCAATAGCTTAAACTCCCGTAAATGCGAGACCTACTGCATTGCAAATGCTTTTCTATTAAATGTGTGCAATGAATGGAGCATATTAATATCCTCACCTTTCAATTACTACTGTAAGCAATGCACATTAGAATACACCACATATGCATGTGTCATAGAGAAGACCGCCCCACCTCCTGAGCTATAGTCACTGGACAGCCTCTTCTCAGGGCCTGGGATGCATGCCGGGGTCCAGACATCCACTTTTATTACCATAGAGGGTTTAGGCATCTGACAGAGGGTCACTGTCACCATCACGGACACCTAAACATTGTCCCTTCCGTCTTTCAGTCTTGCATTACCTCCAACACCAGCTCAGTGACCTCTGAAGCCAGTAGAAGGAACACCTATGCATATCTGGCTGAGAAATTAACCACCTCAAGGGGACAGCACCAGATCAGGCGCCAGGACACTGCCAGACTGTTGGCCCAGAAATATAAGAAGGAAGCAACCAGAATCAGGCATTTTACATCTATTCACCGAGTCAGGAGTAACAACCCAACCAGCATCAAACCTGCCCTGACCCTACAGCAATACAGAAAGAACCTAAAGACGTATCTCTCCACATGGCACTACCTCCCCACGTGTGATATGATCTATGTTGTTCCCTCTTCGATAGAAATAGTCTTCAGGGCAAATTTCCTATTACGTCATGCAATGCAACGCAGCAACCAAAGAATTTGCACTGGAAAGAAAATGAAATTTTGTGGCAGTTTGTGTCACTTTTGGTCAGTTTGCGCACAGTTTTGATAAATCTGTCCCTTCATTCGTACCCCTAGGCTCTCACCCTCGCGCTACTGCAATTCATTTAATGGGAGAGTACCGGCATTTTTCAGCAGAGGCGCAACTAGAGCCAAATTTCAGGGGGGGTCGCAGGCTACAGAAAATTTCAGGGGGGCTGATTCATCCAGCAATATGCAGACTGGAGATGCAAGGGCACTAAGAAGGGGTGCAAACACAACAAAGGCTCATTAGCAAGTAAATGGTCTTTAAAAGACCTGTGAAGTACTCGGGTGTGGCTGTCTGTGCCCGGGCTGCCACACACGACGGGGGAGTTGGAGGCCCTTTGAGCCCAATGGCTCAAAGGGCCAATAGGGCGTGTTTACACAGTGGGGAAGGGAAGGGACGGGGCCTGAAGTGACATGTGCAAATACGCCCTATGGCGCATTTTAAATTGGGGAAATCATTCCCCTTCAATTCTGAGGGCCCCTGGGGGCTAACTAGCCCACCAGGTGCTTACAGTAAGCACCACTGTGCTGCGTTGCAGAGAGGCGGTCCAGGCCATGCCACTTTTTACACCTCTCTGCAACGCAGCTCTGTGGCGCTTACTGGAGGTACCTAGTGGGCTTGTTGGACCCCAGGGACCCTCAGGATTCAAATGAATGTAATCTCCCAAATTAAAACGGCCACAGGACGTGTTTACACAGTGGTGAAGGGAGGGGACGGGGCTGAGGTGATGTGTGCAAACACGCCCTGTGGTACGTTTTAAGTTGGGGAAAAATTCCCCTTCAATCATGAGGGCTCCGAGGGGCCAACTAGCCCACCAGGTGCTTCCAGTAAGCACCACTGCGCTGCAGAGAGGTGGTCTAGGCCGTGCCCCTTTTTACACGTCTCTGCAACGCAGCTATGTGGCGCTTACTGGAGGTACCTAGTGGGCTAGTTGGACCCTAGGGACCCTCAGGATTCAATGGGACTTAGTCAGATAACTTAAAACGGCCAAAGGGAGCGTTTATACAGAGGTGAAGGGAGGGGACGGGGCCTGAGGTGATGTGTGCAAACACGCCCTGTGGCGTGTTTTAAGTTGGGGAAATAATTCCCCTTCAATCCTGAGGTACTCTGGGGTCAACTAGCGTTGCAGAGAGGTGGTCTAGGCCGTGCCACTTTTTACTCCTCTCTGCAACGCAGCTCTGTGGCACTTACTGGAGGTACCTAGTGGGCTAGCTGGACCCTAGGGACCCTCAGGATTGAAGGGGAATTATTTCCCCAACTTAAAACGCGCCACAGGGCGTGTTTGCACAGTGGTGAAGGGAGGGGATGGTGTAGGAAAATGGCTCTATATATACTGGACCGAAGTAAAATCAACGGAACTACGAATTCATATTTACTCCCCTGTTATCAGGAGAGACCTCAATGCTGCATCTTTGAGCCCAGTACTGATCCTGAAAAGTAATTCTAACCGTACTTTCCAGTAACATGAATTTCCTTCCATAGGCTAACATTGACTGGTTTCACTCGGAAATTCTTCTAAGTGTGGAGTTTTGTAACTTACAAATACTCCTCTAAAATCATCTGAACTACGAATTCCGATTTACGCACCTGTTATCAGCAGAGACCTCAGTGCTGCATCTTTGAGCCCAGTAATGATCCTGAAAAGTAATTCTAACCATACTTACCAGTAACTTGAATTTCCTTCCATTGGATATCATTGCCAGCTTTTTGCTGAAAAAGTTTCTAAGTGTCGATTTTTTAAACTTACAAATATTCCTCTAAAATCAGCCAAACTACGAATTCCGATTTACTCACCTGTTATCAGGAGAGACCTCAGTGCTGCATCTTTGAGTCCAGTGCTGATCCTGAAAAGTAATTCTAACCATACTTACCAGTAACTTGAATTTCCTTCCATTGGATTTATGCAAACAATTGATCATCCTTACGTTTTATAAGCTACACACTTATACAAACATCACTTTATGAATTCATATAGATAGTAACTCATACTTAGTGTGTTATAAAATCACTATTACAAGTATACAGTTTTCGAAACAGTCACTCATACAATCACTGAGTCTTATTTATACTTATTTATATAAAACAACTGTCACATACACTGCCTTTTATATTTCTACTTTGTTGGACATGTATCATTGAGAAATGTATTTACTCATCACCACATCCATAAAGAGATTCACTCACCCAAACAACAGTTTCCACATACAGTCTTAACTTCATATACCTACTAAATCAACTATTTACACATCTTTGGACAGTCACACACCTCCCACCCAACCGCACATACATTCACTATCCCATACAAATACTCACTTAACTAATTAATACTAATATAGACTTTCACATAGCTAGTAACAAAACTTATGTAGTACTTTACACAACAAGAGATAGAGTGATACAGATATTCACACAGTTTAATTACTATCCCATATATTTAGTGAGAAACTTTAAATTAGTCACTTAGACAGTCAATCACAGTGCTACTAAATCCTACATCCAAACACTTATACATTCACTCAGTCTTCAATGCAGATTGCTATATATAATACTTATTTAAATATCAAACCAAACCACATTCACTGGATGATGTCATCAATGATGTCATCTGTAATGCCATTTGAGATGTCCTCAGTGATGTCATCAGTGATGTCACTGACCATGTCATGAATGATGTAATATGTGATATCATCAACAGTGGATTGCGGGCGCACAAGTTATAGTTAGTACAACTAACTATAACGGAGGAATTTCAATGGTTTATGTTAGAAACGGGACCCCCGGCCGGCCAAGGCTCACGCCAAAGTCAGTCAGGGATCACCATTTCTAAGTCAGGGCAAGGGAGTTACACACCAAGATAACCCCTGCTCACCCTCTAGGTAACGTGACGCGAGCAGCAAGGCTAATCTCGGAGGCGATGTGTAAAGCGTTTGCGCGCGCACCCAGCAACAACACCCAAGGCCCACCACAAAGGAAACTCCACACAAGGTTATATCAAAATAGCCTTTGTATTATAATAAAAACACAGTAGATAACAAAACACACTTTACAATGTGCCAACAGGCACGGGCAGAATTTACAAGGGATTATGTACAGGACAGGGCCACCTGGACCACTGTCAGGGGTATGCACTTTTAGAATCAGCACTTGTAGGTATAACACTTAGCACATAGACATATAATGACTGTATCATTAAAATAGTAAATGTAGCACACAACCAGTAATTACTGGTAAAGGGTAAATACCACCTACGCAACCCTAAACACTGTAGGAAAATCACGCAGGGAACTAGGACCTTATTCTCAGGACCTAAAGAACATAAACAATCACCTAAGCAGGTCACTTTTAGCAAAGGTAATAAAACATAAACAATCCTCTAAGCAGGTCACTTTTAGCAAAGGGGAAGAAACATAAAACAATCACCTAAGCAAGTCACATTTAGCAAAGGTAATAAAACATAAATAATCCTCTAAGCAGGTCACTTTTAGCAAAGGGGATAAAACATAAACAATCACCTAAGCAGGTCACTTTTAGCAAAGGTAATAAAACATAAACAATCCTCTAAGCAGGTCACTTTTAGCAAAGGGGATAAAACATAAACAATCACCTAAGCAAGTCACATTTAGCAAAGGTAATAAGACATAAACAATCCTCTAAGCAGGTCACTTTTAGCAAAGGGGAAGAAACATAAAACACAGTGCACATGAGGTATAAAAACACATTCAGAGGTGCAGGTAGAACATTTGTGCAGGAATCATATTAGCAAGTAAACCATAAATGCGCAGGGTGCACATGGCACAACACTAGAACTGTCCCCCAGGCCAACTGGCCTCGCAAGGGCTGAAATGCCCTTAGTCCAAAATGTCAGGGCGGGCTGCGCAGGCAGCAGAGAACAAACCTAAACATGGCAACTGTCCACTAAGTGCTGGACAGTTGTAAAGCAATGATGGGCCAACGTTGGAGCCTCGTGGGCTCAATAACAATGGTGGGGCGAAACACAGCGTGGGAGCCACGGGGCTCTAACCAACTGCCTGTGTCCCCCCAAGAGCCTCTCTCTGGGCTCTAAATAAACCAAATGGCACCTCGAGCCTCTCTGGGCTCGTAAAACACATATGGGATCTCAAGAGCCTCTCAGGACTCGCAAATAAATATGCTGGCACTAAAGAGCTTCAGCGCTCCAAAACAATGAAATGCCCCCAGAGCCTCTCGGTCTCAAAGGACAACTGGGGCCCAAGAGCCTTTCAGGGCTCGCCAAACAATGGGGACTTGGAGCCTCGTGGGCTCAAAAATAAAGATCTGGCCCTCCTGAGCCTCTCGGGGCTCGTCACAAATGGGGGCGGAACGTTGGAGTCCCTCACGGGGGACTCGTAAGCAAGTGATGCCCCCGGAGCCCTCTCCGGGCTCTAAACACAACGGGGGCCTCGCTCGGCCAGGCCCGCACACTGGAGGGGAGGGGCGGGCACCGGCAATGTGCCCCGACGCCCTCCTCCCTTCACTCCACTCACCGGCTGTCTCGCTGGCGGTGCGGTTCTCTTTCCCCGGGGCTCTCCCTTCGCTCGGGAACCTCGGGACGGCCAATGCAGGCTGCTTCCTGGTTCTTCCTCCTCCCTCGATGACGTGGCGGGAGGCTCGGCCGGCTGGGCCAATCCCAGCGTGGGTCTCCCGGCAGCTTCTCTCGGCGGTTCTTTGTCCTGGGCTGCAGCGGTGAAAACACGGGGCAATGCCGGGCGAGCACCGGCTTGTCTAAAATACCCAAGGACTCGAGGTGGGCACTCCAAGTGGCTCGGCAGTCCTGACCAAATGCCGGGTGGGCACCGGCTGGACAACCAGAGCGCTCCCCAGCGCTCTAAGGACAAAGTCAAGCGCTCCCAGCGCTAGGGAGGAAAATAAAGCCCTCCCAGCGCTAGCAGCAAAAATACAGCGCTCTTAAGCGCTAGGGACAAAAGCAAAGCTCCAGCAAGGTCTGGAGGCAGGCAGGGGGCAAGGCTGGGCCCAGAGCCAGCTCACTGGGTCTCCAGGCAGGGAGACAATCCAAGTGGCGGTCCTCCTGGCCCCAGCAACAGCAGCAGCCCCCTCTGGCAGGATCCTGGAACAGAACAGAGAACCAATTGTAAGGGGACACAGCCCCTTCTTATACTACTAAATCCTTTGTTTCGGGGTGCAGGGTGGGGGAGAAACCAGTCGCAGCTGGTTTTGGAGCACCCTTGATGGCTCAACCACCCCTTTCATTCACTAGGGAGGCTAGGGTCGTTAGACGCACCACAGGGGGCGGAGCCAGCATTGTGTGGGGAAAGCCCAACCCCATAAGGAACCAGGTGCAGCCCTCCCTCACATCACTCAGGCTGATCTCTCCACTCACTCCTGGGCAGACCCATCCAGACATCCTGGAGCCAGGCTTGCCAGCCAGCTCCAGCCAATCACGCTCCGGCACCCTCACTGCACACACACAGCAATGTCTAGAAGTGGCACTTCCCCACTAGACACATACAAGCCGCACATACCATTGCGCAGCATTCACTCTCACGAATTCGCACATACCAAACTCGAGCCTGCACTTCCCACGCATCAGGAACTAACATGGACACACACATTCCCCATGCATTCCTATGGGAGGGCAGGTCAGCCTCACTACACACACGCACTTTACTCTGGGACACAGGGAAAAAGTGCGCAGAGACCAAAAAATCACTAACACAGATCACATATTAAAAGCAAAAAGATTAGGGGTGAACCTGCCAGAAGGGCCAAGTCCAACAGTTTTGTACAAGTGAAATGTCCAGCTAACTATAACACCCCTAAAACCTATGTTTTTTCAGTGAATATATATATATATAATTCCTTTTTTTCAAATTTGCATTTATGCTTTTAAATTATTTATCAATACTGCTATAATTTAACATTGATCAGATCGATGTAAAATCACTGTTGAAACAGCTTGAAAAATATAGAAAGTCAGAAATTATTAAGTGGTGGGAGCATTACTCTTTGACTAAGTATTCTGAAGCTGGTCGTGTCCCTCGCGGTTTACGTATTTTATTGGTGCCCAGTTTTGACAAACCAAACTCCCTGATGTTGAAAGAGTGGGGGCAAAGCAACCTTGCCGCGTCAATGAATCTGGTACACATTTTGATAAAATACGCTGAAATCGATCGCGTGGAGATACTTAAGGAAATTGACAAAATTAACATTGAAATTGACAAATTTGAAGAGACGAATGTGACAAAAAAACTAAAAGAAAGTATGGCTGAAAGGATAAAGAAACACGAAGATAAAATCAAGACGAGAAAAGTACAAAAGTTTGCTAGAGACCAAGCTGATTACAACAACGGTCAGATCTTCATGTTTTCTCGCAAATACAATGCTGTGAAGCGGCAACAACACAGTAATAAAGGCATCAACAAAGGAAATACAAACACCGTTTCCAATATTGCCATAGCCTCAGCCTCAACTTCAGCTAACAGGATCAATGTTACCGACAATGATGAGACCAGCACAGAAACAGAGTCACTCACCAGCAATTCTAGTCTTGACAGCAATCTACAAACAGCGCCAATTTTTTATTTGGAAGAAGAACTAGATTTTTTAGTTGCGGAAAAACTGCACACTTTGAGACCGAGACAAAGACAAAGAAATACAACAAACAGCGCAGGAACAGGAGAAGAAGAGAAAGCAGACGAAAACACAAAAAAGACAAAACAACAAAAAAAGACGAAGAAACAGTGGAGCAGGAAACAATAAAAGGTAATAATTCCATCATTAATCTGTCCGACATAGTATTAAACACAGCTGAAGAGCAACTACTATCGCTCGGACTTAATTTTTGTCCAAAACAACCGTTTAAATATGCCTCCACACGTATTGATGTGTTCTGTTTTATTCGCAAGTTGAAACTGAAAAAATTCTTTGCTTTGCAGAACATCAAAAAAACTACGGAGGGGGAATCTCGCCTTCTTAACTTAGCCACAGATGCGCCTAGCCTTGTTTCCTCGGATGTCTCTACCCTTTTATCAACGCATGATCTTGAAGTTTCCACAGACTTGCAACTTATGCAGCATGATCCAGATGAAAGCACTCAATCTAGATTATCCAAGATCGACTGTGCACAGAAAGGAGCTGGCATTTCACCTTTTAAAGTCAAATCTACTTTTATTCCATTAATGACAAAGGACGCTGTGGACACTTTTCATGATTGCGTCACCAATGACATCAAGGGACTATATAAAAATACCAGTAAAAGGAAAAAGAAAAATAGCCACACACAAACAGAGTACAACCGACTCATGAAGAAACTAAATGAAAATCCCAACATTGTAATAAAGAACTCTGACAAGGGCGGGAATTTAGTGATTTGGCCCAAGAAGGAGTATATTATTGAAGCATAAAGATAATTGGCTGACTCAAACTGTTATGAAAAAACTTGACAGAAAGACTATGTTAAAGCTAAAGACACTTTATTGAAATTATTGTCACAGTGGCGGAGGGAAGGTTTAATTTCATTCGAAGAACACAAATTTATGTACAATGAATCACCCATCCTCCCTGTGCTCTATTTGATCCCCAAAGTTCATGAATGTATTTTCCCTACACCTGGGAGACCGATAATTTCTGCCATAAATAGTGCAAGTGAACAGGTCAGCCAATATATTGATTTCTTTTTACAAGATGTAGTCAAAAGCTTGCCAAGCTACGTTAAAGGTACTAGTGATTTTCTACATAAAATAAATGATCTGGAATGGAATGATGACATGCTTCTATTAACTTTAGACGTTGAGTCTTTATATACCAGTATCAACCACAATCAGGGTATAGCGTCTGTGAAACATTTTCTTGGCAAGAGATCAATTGAGTTATATCAACACAACAAAGTTCTAGTGAGTCTAATTGAGTGGTGCCTACACACCAATTATTTTCTATTCGGAAATGATCTCCTTAAACAACTTAGAGGGGTGGCGATGGGATCCTGTTTCTCCCCCAGCTACGCGTGTTTACACGTTGGCTGGTGGGAGGAACAGGTCCTAAATAAGGAACATCAAGTGTGGGTGAAGGAGAAGATAGTGAGATATCTTCGCTATATTGACGATGTTTTTATTCTCTGGCAGGGTGATGAGATTGAGGCTTCTTTGTTTGTACAGGAAATTAAGAACAATAACCTGAATTTGAACTTTACGTCTCACATCAATAGGAAAGAAATAGAATTTCTGGACGTTAAGGTTCTCATTAAGAATGCCCGGATTGAAACCACTTTGTTCAGGAAACCCACGGCAGGAAACACGACTTTGCATGCCACCAGCCTACACCCCAAGCACACCATTAGCAGTATTCCGTATGGGGAAGCTTTGCGATTGAAAAGAATATGCAGCACCACTAGTGATTATGATTTGTGTGTGCATGACATGAAGAACAGATTAAAAGAAAGGGGCTATTCGGATAGCATTCTAAATCAAGCTATAGCCAAAGCCAATTTACAAACAAGAGAGGCTTTGTTATTTCCTACTTGTTCTGATGTGGAAGTGTCTGATGCCATTAGGGATATTGATAATCCCTCGGGCAATTTCCAATGTCCTAGACTAGTCACTACATACAGCAATGAGGAGAATAAAATCAGAAACATCATTAAGAAAAATTGGCCCATAATCTTAACGGATTTGGTAATTGGACCAAAGCTGCCTAATTTACCTCCTATTACTTTTAGAAGGGCTAGAAGTATGGGATCTCTTCTAGATAAAACTAGTCCCGAAGTACATCTACCCTCAAAGTGGCTACAGCCTGCACGTGTTTTTTACAAATGCTCCACGTGCAGAGCCTGTAAATTTGGTGAGAATAAAACACATTATTCAACTCCATTTAGCTCTCAAAAAATTGCTATCCCTGGCAATTTCAACTGTAAAACTGATCATGCGGAATATGTCTTGACATGCACCTGTGGCTTGAACTACATTGGAAGTACCAAGCTACAGGTGCATGTCAGGATTCTACAGCATCTCAGGGCTATCCTGCATAGCGATCCAGCGTACCCAGTTGCATGCCATTTTAAGAAATTTCACGGCAATGACTTGACATGTCTTAAGTATTATAGATAAAATAAAGCAGGTGCTCGAGTTGTAGCTCGAATTCAGTTAAACTCGAGCACCTGCTTCATTTTATCTATTAGTGCTTCCTGTTGAAGCTAGCTTAGTAACTATTTTAGAATGGCTCTGGCAGATTGCCGGCGCCTTTCTAAAATAGTTACAAGCTTGAAGCTTGAACTTTTCCCCCCCGGATCCGTTCCGCTCACGGATTTGCGGATTTTTGGCAAATTCGTGGGAATTCGCGGATTGCGAATTTGCCGAAAATCCGCAAAATCCGCAAGCGGAACAGATTTTGCGCCCATGCTTATTTAAAATACAGTGCCCAATAGTTGACATTGCCGTGACCCTAGCCCTGCCTTCCTCTGTTCATCCGAGATGAGTATTTTGCTATGTCTTAAAACAGCTATATATCTTTTAAATCTTTTTATAGAGTTGTATTTGTACTATCTATTTATGGCAACTTTGCACTGAACATCTTTTTGCACCATTTCCAGAGTTAGAGAAGAATCCCTTGTATTTTTTTGCATAACATTGTTTTTTAACAATGTTTTACTGACATTTTGTCAGTTAGGATTCTATAAAAGTCTCTAGCTGATACTGCTAAAAATTATGAGGTTCTCTCCTTTTTTTTGTTTAGCAAAAAATGTGTAATATGAATAGAATATTATGTTTGCAAACACAGAGAATCAATTATTTCTTATGTTTTCTTTACTAGCACCTATTCGCCTCCATTTCTTATGTAAATATTAATGATTTTTGCACATTTCTTAACGGTGATGATGACATCAGGTTTTTTTCTATAGGATTGTGAACATGAAGCCAGGTTTAATAACTGACAAATGTTATATCTGAACATACACAAGTGTCATCACACAGTTAGCTTTTTATAGTATTGTTTGCACAACAATGTTCTTCAATTTGCACTTGTTGGCACAGTTTTGCACACTGACCATTCTTTGCTGCTATTTGTATTAAGAAATTGTGTATTTTATGCCAATCACCAGTTTTGATTACGTTTTATTATCCCTGAGGAGTATTGACATCAATTGATTGACTCTGATATAAATATGTTTTTATACCTTTACATATAATGAATTTTAGGATGTATGCCTTTTTTGATTTATTGGAACTATTTATTGTATTTATACAGTCATTCTAGTAATTCCTTTTTTCAAATTTGCATTTATGCTTTTAAATTATTTATCAATACTGCTATAATTGTACATTTATCAGATTGTAACAACATGTCATTCTATGTGTCGGGATAAGAGTATTTGTTCAGTATTTTTTCTGTGTTTAATGATCATGTGATCGGAACACAAAAAATGGTGATAGGGTCAACACCTCTTTAAATACGTTAATATGGCGTCTGGTCAGTGTTCTCCGCTTGTGAACAAGGGCTTTCGAGCCCGAAACGCGTCTTGCTGCACTTTCAAAAATAAAACCTTCACACACCTGATCCTGTGGTCCGTCTTCCTGGTTCGCCGTTTCTACAGGATCGGAGGTTGCATTGGAGCTGTCTCGCATATATATATATATATATATATATATATATATATATATATATTAATATATATATATATATATTACCTACTGGCGGTCGCCAGTAGGTATATATAGTTAGGATTTTTTCTCTATGGGATTTTTGAAAATTCTATGTCTAATAACTTTGGCGTTTGTGGACGGAATTGGCTGAAATTTTCAGGAAAATGGAACATTTTGTTTCTGAGCAGGCACTGAAAATTTGGGGGGATCGTCAAGGGGGGGCCGAGAAAAAAGGGGGGGTCCCAAAACACGTTTTTCCCATGTTAATTTCCATAGGGCGGTGTGTCGCACTTTTAGCCCGAACGGCTGAATGGATTTGCACGAAACTTGGCAAAATTGTAGGGACTGTTAGCCTGATGTGCCTTTGCTAGGTCTCAATATATGTGCTCCAGTGGATTTTGAGAAATTAACGTTCAAAAAAAGATATATATCTGTAAGCGCGCTCCGGGCAGCGCCCCGGTTCGCGTACTTGACGCGTAACGGAACTTCGCGAAGCGAAGCTGATTGGCTCTCCGGTGTCTGTCAACATTCTAAACAGTCCGGAGCGGCCGCCATCTTGTCTCTCGGTAGGATCGAGAGACAAGAGGAGGCCAAAACAAAGGGGGAAATGACCATAAGGGGGCATAGTAGATCCTCCCTGACCCCCTAGGTTTGATGTGGAGGCTTTAAAAGGGCCCCGCGGGGCAAAAAAAGAAATACATTTTTTTTTGTTTTTTTTGCGTTGGGAGCGCCCGGTTCGCGAACCGGGAAGCGGCCCGGGGAGCGTACTATAAGGAAAAAAGAATGATAGACTTTTCAAATATTGTATGTTAATTGATTGTTTGTTTTGTTGATTTTTTTTTTTTTTTTTTTTTTTTAAACAATTACTTATTATTGTGATTGTGTTTCAAAATTTAATAAAATGTCTACCATTTCACTGTCTGAAATGTCGTTATTTTCATTGAACATAGCTTGTAATGTTTGAGTGTGTAAAATGTCCTCATTTTCAAGGAGGACATCTACTGATTGCACACATTGCAGTAGTTCTTGGTCCCAAGTTTCATCCATAAATTCAATGTCATTTGGATCAATGATTTCTTGGTTGGTCTCTGCAAGGACAATTTCAAATGACACTTTCTGTTCGCCTTCCATTTTGCCTGAAATTTGCATAAAAAAAATATATATTAGTAGAGATAGGGCACTGTTGAGATTAATTTTAGATAGGCAGTTTTTAACAGTGAATTTATCTTTGGGCAGTGTATAGTATCAGAGTGGAAGTAGGAATATAAAAAAGTGTATGTGATGAAGCCTAAGTAAATTCATAATTATACAAGACAATCCTAAATCCATCCATAACTATAACAGAGAAGTCTATCTAAATCAATAACTAATACAGAGGGATAGTATATAACTATCAGAAAAAGTTTACCATATTAACTTAAAGTGCACAATATACTTCAGTTTTTAAAATAACAACTTACCTTTAAAAAGAAGTTGAAGTTATTAGTGAAAATCCTATTGAAATGTATACCAGGAAGTAGTAGTCAAAATGGCTGTGTTTCCTTCTCTTCCTTTATATTTAGGTACATAACCAATCAAATGTCAGGTAAAAAAAAATGGAAAAGAAAGTAACATTTTCATTGGTTGTCAATTCCAACACTTCAGATGTGTTTTGTGAAGTAATTTACCTCAGGGTATTTAGAGAGGTCTATAGGCTAAATGGCTAAATGGAATTCCAACCAAATTTGTGAAAATGGTAGGGATTGGTATGTAGTATGAGCAAATCTATATTTGGTGAAAGTGTCTCCAGGGTTTCTTCTGTAAATTACTTTCCCACCTTTTTTAATGGAGCGCTTCCCGGTGAGCGCCCCGGTACGCGAACTGGCAGCGTTACGGGAGTCCACCATTTTGTGTTTCGGTCGAATTAAGATACAAGATGGAGGGCAAATAATGTTCAGAATGGGTAGAAGGGGACACGGTAGACGTATTTTGACCCCCTAGGTTTTCTGAGGATGGCTGAGGAGGCCCATATGTGCGAAAAAAAACATTTTTAAAAAAAAATTTGTGCGGTTAGCTTCCGGTTCGCGTACCGGGTAGCGCTCCGGGGAGCGTACTTTGTTGAAAATTAGAGTAAAATAATAATTGTGAGTGATCAGATGTAGGGTAGCTCTGAGAAGAGCTTTTGGGTTTATGGTACATTTAGGTACTTATAAGTAGGTACCAATGCACAGTCTTAAATTCAGAATGAAAACTCTGTTCCCTTCATCTGAGAAGTGAACTCCATCTCCTCTGTAGATATCTTGCATGTAGTAACGCAAGTTATTGTTGTACATGGAGCCCATTCCATGGTCTCTCATGTAAGCTGAAACAGATTTGTTTACATGCTTCCTCGATTTCTCAATTTGTGGACAAAATTGGTTCGACCACCTCCATTTCTGTCTTTGGCATATATTTGAATATACCAAGGCAGTTTGAGGAAAAAGTGCCATCAATTGCTCAAAGGTGTCCTTTAAAAGCATTTCCAGACCTACACCAGTCAAAGTGCCCAAGTCATTACCTCCACAGTGCAAAATTAACAGGTCAGGTTTAGGCAAATGCATAAAGGTTTTCACCAATGGTATCAATTGGTGACATTTTAATCCTCTGTGGCCAAACCACTTAATTTCCACATCTTGTAAATTGAGGTTAGGTAAATTTCTGTTCTCAGCGTACCTTTGAGCCCAGTAGATGTAACTATGTCCAACAATCCAGACAGAAAACATGGTGAGAGAAGGTTCTGCTGCAGTCAGATGAAGTGTGGCAATGAAATGGCAGTTGGAAAAATAAGAGTTTAAAATGAAAAAAACTGTGGAGTTTCTGTGTTAAGGAAGCAGTAGCAGTGATTGGTGGATTTTGATTGCTGAAAACAGAAAGTTAGGGTGCATGGATGAGTTCTTTGAAAGATGTAATTTGAATGGTCAAGAAAAAATCATTTAATGAAAGATTGTACTGGATATGCAGGTGCACTGAGAGTTCAGAGTTCAATTGAAACATTGTTGTGTGAACTTGCAAACATCAGAGGTCTTTCAGGAGGTGGTTGCTATGCAAAAAAGGCAGGGAGGGCAGAGGGGGGAAGGGTGTTGATTTGAAAAAAGTGAGGGAAGAGTTTTGATTGGGTGACATGAGAGATATGTGTGATGAGTTACAGCATTTCTGTGCTTTTCATAGCTGCAGACTCTGGAGTGCATACCTTTTGCTCTGCTAAAGACAAATTGGTGTGTTTCAGAGACTGTTTTGAAACTCATAAAGTATTTGCTAAGGTGAGAAAAGATTCATTTAATTTAGATAGACAATAGTATGCTTTAGGGAGAAAATTATGAAGAAAGTTCTGTATTTAAAATGTTGCTTTGTGTCAAGTGTTTTACAAATAGATTTTGTTTCTTTGAGTTACATAGCCATGTTAAAAGTGACCCTTAAAAAAACGCTTTCATGTGTCTTAGGGCATTGTAAGTCATTTCCCGATGAATGTAGGTATATAATTGATTTATATGATGTGTTTAAAATCGTTTTTTTGAAAACAATTAGGTTTCTTGATATGTAGTGCTGGAGTTTCATAGGTTGCTTGGGGTATATTTTAAAGGCATTTGAGTCTCTCTGATGTTATTTTTCTCATTTTAATTTAAGACCTTTCCCCGTGGTGCAAGGTCCTTGTAAATACGCCCCCATCTGTGCTTGGCAATTTTAGATTTTAATTCTTTGACTAACATAGCCATGTTAAAAGTGACCCAGAAATGGTGCAAGGGCCTTAAAAAACGCTTTCATGTGTCTTAGGCCATTTTAAGTCATTTCCCCTTGAATGTAGGTATATAATTGATTTAGATGATGTGTTTAAAAACGATTTTTGAAATCAATTAGTTTACTTGATATGTAGTGCTAGAGTTTCATAGGTTGCTTGGGGTATATTTAAAAGGCATTTGAGTCTCTCTGATGTTATTTTTCTCATTTTAATTAAAGACCTTTCCCCGTGGTGCAAGGTCCTTGTAAATACGCCCCCATCTGTGCTTTACAAATTTAGATTTTAATTCTTTGACTAACATAGCCATTTTAAAAGTGACCCAAAAATGGTGCAAGGGCCTTAAAAAAACGCTTTCATGTGTCTTAGGCCATTTTAAGTCATTTCCCCTTGAATGTAGGTATATCATTGATTTAGATGATGTGTTTAAAAACGATTTCTGAAATCAATTAGGTTTCTTGATATGTACTGCTAGAGTTTCATAGGTTGCTTGGGGTACATTTAAAAGGCATTTGAGTCCCTTTGATGTTATTTCTCCCATTTTAATTAAAGACATTTCCTCGTGGTGGAAGGTCCTTGTAAATACACACCCATGTGTGCTTGGCAAATTTAGATTTTGATTATTTAACTTACATAGCCATGTATGCCTCTTTTGCATCACTGTGCGTCACTTTTGTGACGCAGCGGCGGTGCAAAGGATTTGCTATGTGGCGACATATTTACAACTTGATGCATCTAGGCAGATGTATCATGCTGTAAAGTCCCGTGCCACATGAAACCGATGCAGCAGTGATGCAAAACATGCACCATGTTGCAAGACAGGCCTCATTTCATCTCCAACAAGATAAGAAGCTGTATCTTCTGTAAATGTCAAAATTGTTGTATACACTGCTCAACTTATGTGTACTCTTTCATATGCTAGAGTCCATCTGCACTATGAGATACCTAAGCAAAGGAAACACAGGTGATGTGATTGTGAAATGAGGAAAAGAAACTCCATATTTTTCAATTACATCACCTGTGTTTCCTAAGTTTACGAATGACATTGTGCAGATGAGGTTTAGGTCTGTCCACGGACACAGAAGAGGTCTGGCCTTTGTTCAAGAGTGAAGTGGACATGACTTACTTCATTGGTAGGCCTTCACATATATTATCTCCTCTGTACTCTTCAACAAGTGTAAATCTCATCTGCAACCCTGAGTAGGCCTCACCTCAAACAAACCTCTGGATAGGCCACACCTTATCGTCATCCTGAATCAATCATTTAAAATGTTAGGGACAGATTTATGATAGGTGTGTGCCTCTTTTGCGCCGCTGTGCGTCACTTTTGTGACGCAGCGGCGGTGCAAAAGATTTGCTATGTGGCGACATATTTACAACTTGATGCATCTAGGCAGATGTGTCATGCTGTAAAGTCCCGTGCCACATGAAACCGATGCAGCAGTGATGTAAAACATGCACCATGTTGCAAGACAGGCCTCATTTCATCTCCAACAAGATAAGAAGCTGAATCTTGTGTAAATGTCAAAATTGTTGTATACACTGCTCAACTTATGTGTACTCTTTCATATGGTAGAGTCCAACTGCACTATGAGATACCTAAGCAAAGGAAACACAGGTGATGTGATTGTGAAATGAGGAAAAGAAACTCCACATTTTTCAATTACATCACCTGTGTTTCCTAAGTTTACGAATGACATTGTGCAGATGAGGTTTAGGTCTGTCCACGGACACAGAAGAGGTCTGGCCTTTGTTCAAGAGTGAAGTGGACATGACTTACTTCATTGGCAGGCCTTCACATATATTATCTCCTCTGTACTCTTCAACAAGTGTAAATCTCATCTGCAACCCTGAGTAGGCCTCTCCTCAAACAAACCTCTGGATAGGCCACACCTTATCGTCATCCTGAATCAATCATTTAAAATGTTAGGGACAGATTTATGATAGGTGTGTGCCTCTTTTGCGCCGCTGTGCGTCACTTTTGTGACGCAGCGGCGGTGCAAAAGATTTGCTATGTGGTGACATATTTACAACTTGATGCATCTAGGCAGATGTGTCATGCTGTAAAGTCCCGTGCCACATGAAACCGATGCAGCAGTGATGTAAAACATGCACCATGTTGCAAGACAGGCCTCATTTCATCTCCAACAAGATAAGAAGCTGAATCTTCTGTAAATGTCAAAATTGTTGTATACACTGCTCAACTTATGTGTACTCTTTCATATGCTAGAGTCCATCTGCACTATGAGATACCTAAGCAAAGGAAACACAGGTGATGTGATTGTGAAATGAGGAAAAGAAACTCCACATTTTTCAATTACATCACCTGTGTTTCCTAAGTTTACGAATGACATTGTGCAGATGAGGTTTAGGTCTGTCCACGGACACAGAAGAGGTCTGGCCTTTGTTCAAGAGTGAAGTGGATATGACTTACTTCATTGGTAGGCCTTCACATATATTATCTCCTCTGTACTCTTCAACAAGTGTAAATCTCATCTGCAACCCTGAGTAGGCCTCACCTCAAACAAACCTCTGGATAGGCCACACCTTATCGTCATCCTGAATCAATCATTTAAAATGTTAGGGACAGATTTATGATAGGTGTGTGCCTCTTTTGCGCCGCTGTGCGTCACTTTTGTGACGCAGCGGCGGTGCAAAAGATTTGCTATGTGGCGACATATTTACAACTTGATGCATCTAGGCAGATGTGTTATGCTGTAAAGTCCCGTGCCACATGAAACCGATGCAGCAGTGATGCAAAACATGCACCATGTTGCAAGACAGGCCTCATTTCATATCCAACAAGATAAGAAGCTGAATCTTCTGTAAATGTCAAAATTGTTGTATACACTGCTCAACGTTTGTGTACTCTTTCATATGCTAGAGTCCATCTGCACTATGAGATACCTAAGCAAAGGAAACACAGGTGATGTGATTGTGAAATGAGGAAAAGAAACTCCACATTTTTCAATTACATCACCTGTGTTTCCTAAGTTTACGAATGACATTGTGCAGATGAGGTTTAGGTCTGTCCACGGACACAGAAGAGGTCTGGCCTTTGTTCAAGAGGGAAGTGGACATGACTTACTTCATTGGTAGGTCTTCACATATATTATCTCCTCTGTACTCTTCAACAAGTGTAAATCTCATCTGCAACCCTGAGTAGGCCTCACCTCAAACAAACCTCTGGATAGGCCACACCTTATCGTCATCCTGAATCAATCATTTAAAATGTTAGGGACAGATTTATGATAGGTGTGTGCCTCTTTTGCGCCGCTGTGAGTCACTTTTGTGATGCAGCGGCGGTGCAAAACATTTGCTATGTTGTGACATATTTACAACTTGATGCATCTAGGCATATGTGTTATGCTGTAAAGTCCTGTGCCACATGAAACCTGCGTCAGGTTTCATATAGGTGTTTTGTTGCAGGGTGGGCATTCATTTGCATGAAAGCCCTGTAAAACTAACACAGTGAAATTTAGAAGATTTCACTGAGTCAGCTTTATAGCATTGCTGAATCAAATACTTATGCCTGTTTGAAATAGCCTAAGGAGTGATGCACCATGCAATGTGTGGCTTCCTCCTGTGCATTGCAGTAGACATGTCGTGCTTATGACGTGATTCCTGCAATGTGCTGCTTTTGCGGCACAGATGCGTGACGCTTCTGTGCTGTTTTTACTCAATGGTGCTCCACATTGTAAATGCGGCACACCATGGGTGGCAGAGCAGCGGTGCACGTTAACTGGTGCATCCCTGGGGATGTGCCAGTTAACATAAATCTGCCCCTTTACATTTAAGTATGTGCAGGGGACACAGAGTCGGTGAGGCTTATCCAAGGTTAAGAAGAGATGAGTCCTGTTCACTGAAAACTTGGACATAGGCCTAACCTCCTCAGCATCGCTGGACATGGCTAAATAATAGCTGCAAAATGTTACTCTTGTTAAACAAATTTACTATTATAGTCTCTGAGATTTGTGTCTTACTCTGCAACATCTCATTGTTGTTCTCTTTTTTTAAAGATAACAACAACATCAAGTATGAGTGATAATGAGCAATTAGTTGATCTGGATCTTATCGTTGAACTTGTGATTGAAACATCAGTGGAAGTAGATCCCTTTGATGATTTAAATTCTGAGGATGATGAAGAACATGATGAGGATGCCGATTTGTCAGAATTGTATGACATAGGGTGGGAAGCTGACCTGCTTGAGCCTATGGAACTATAAACATTTATTTTTAAAATTTAACGGAAATAAAAAGTAAAAATGTAAACCGTTTCATTTAAAATTAAACACAACTTCAAAAACAGGTTATGTGTAGTGTCTTTAATAAAATAGTATAATATGCTCATAAAATTAGATCAGATTCACATATAAAACAGCACAGGTAAAATGTAGAAGCATTCCATTTCTTTGGTACTATTTATGAATACTGAATTTGCCTATGCACTAAAAATTATTCTAAATGAAAATGACAAGCAGTGTGTTAAGTTTTTGCCTACTGTTATTTTATTGATTTACTTTTTGGTAATAGTGGTTAATAACATTTTTTATTATATTTCACCACAGATTCAACTGCAGATCATTTCAAAAGTAGAGAATGCCAAGTAAGGATAGAATTAGAAAGGCTACAAAAAGTCAAAGACAGCAGGTTCACAGATGTTTGCAGCAGTCCTCTACAAAAGAAAATCGTGAAGTCACCAAGAAAGCACCGGGTAAGACAACTAAATCATTCATAAGAAACATTTGTAGAACAAAAGTATTACTACAGAAAATGTTTCAGTCCAGAAAAAGAGAAGCATTTTAAACGGAAAGGAAAGGCCAATCAAAAATGTTACTGCTAGAGCAAGAGATAACTCTGTGCATGATAGTAGAAGGAAACAACAGTTTAGGGACATTCGTAAACGAATGTTCCGCAACAGGATAATTGGCAATTTGTTAAAAAATATTAAGAAAGGTCAACAGAAAGTGGTTTTTTATAAGAGAAAAAAAAAGTTGAGAAAGTTATTGATCAGGCATTTGAAATTAAACGAAAATTATTTATTTTGATAATCAATAGAATTAGGAAGCTAAACAAGGCAATTTATGATTTCAAAAGAAATAGTAGATGGAAGAGAATAGTTAATCGTAGTAATTTTTGTGAAGTTTTTTCAGGAGAATGGATGCATAGTTCAAGTTGTGAGGCATTTTTTAATGAGGAGAGTTATTTCCAGGATAATGATTTGGTGCATGCAGTTGACACCAGTGGTCGAGCTTATTAGGTGAAAGATGGTTGTCCAGTTGAAAAAGAAAAACTTGTGACAACAGAGACAGAAGAGGTGTTAGGTAATGAGGTTTTAGGAAGACGTCCTAAGGGTCCTGTGTACACCTGGAAGTGTAATAGTATTTGCAGTGTACGACAGGATTCCATCAATTTGCTTTGTGATTTTGTACGGACATTTAATAAGAAAAGTTTGAAGCAGAAAATGAAGTTGTTGCAAGAATTAGATCCTTGCAGAGTGAGAGAAGTGACAGGTTTGCATGGTCATTCACTGGCTTGTCTTTCCAGGAGAGTATGCCAGAGTGTTTTTCATCATTTCAGGATGCTAGCAGTGCATCATAATAAAGTGAGGAAATTAGTTAGAATGTTGTATTATGCTAAGAGTCCAGCAATTATGCTTAAACAATTATGCGCTGCTCTTTTGCATGGTTCTGAAATAGATGTGAAGAATATTTGTGAAGAAATTGAGTTTTGTTAAAGAGGAGAATGTTGAAATTGACCAAGAAGAAGAGGGTAATGTGGAAGACAGTGTACAGGTTTCCAGTACAGATAATTTTCAGAAGGAAATTGCGACGTTTCAGGTGAAATCAAGTGAGAGGCCTAATTTCACTTGTGTGTGTTGTCGACGCACTTATTATAAGAATCAGACTAAGTTAGTGGATTTATATGCAAAAAGTGAAAGGGAAAATAATAGTGAATGGAAGGATTTCGCAACATACTTGATGGTAGAAAATTGTTTTGATTTGGGATCGGATCAACGTGTGTGTACTTATTGTTGTAACAAATTAAATCAAAACCAGCTGCCTGCTAGAGCGGTTCATAATCATCTGGAATTGGTTGAGATTCGTTCTGAATTGAAGGATTTAAATACTTATGAATCTATTTGGATTCAAAGTATCCATCCCTTTCAGGCTATTGTAAGAATGGAGCCAAAGACAGGGAAATTGCCTCCATCAGATTTACAGAGAGGATTAAAGGGAAGAGTTGTTTATTTGCCTCTAGATTTGAAGAAAAACATTAACACAATTGGAGTAGAAAAAGTGGAAGAGGAACCTCTGGTTATCTTAGTTAATGGGGTTCCGACAAAGAATAAGAAAATATGGCAAGATTTAGTGGATGTTAGGAAAGTCAAAAAGGCAACATTGTATTTGAAAAAAAATAATAAGTACTATAAGAATGTTGCAGAAGAGGGAGTAAGTGAGGAAGAGGATAGCAATTTGTGTGCTGGTCAAATTGAGAAAGTAGAACCCTCTAAAAGTGAAGAAATATATGAACATTATAGTGTTCATCCTTTGCATTCCAAGGAAGTCATGGGGAATGCTATTGAGTTGTTTCAAATGAAACAAGCCAAAGGGAGTCCCATTAGTGTTTGGGAGGAAAGTTTGGAAGCTCGGTGTTTCCCACAGCTATTTCCAACAGGTCAAGGAGGAAGATATGATGAGCGACCTCATCAAATTCCTGCTTCTGAATACCGGACTTTACGATTGTATGCAGAAGATGCTAGGTTTCGACAATGCATTCCCTATTTGTTTCATATCCTGTTTGAAAGCGATCTGTCTGGACTGTCATATGCAGTGAACCACATCTTGAAAAGTGGTATACAGATGCAAAACATCTCGGCAAGTGACTTTATGGATAAAGTCAATGTCCAAGACAGTATTTTGGATTGTCACCTGATTAATCTCATGGCGTGTCAGCGTGGTACTAATGAGTACTGGTACCGTCGTCATGGTGATTTAAAATGTATGCTGAGGAACTTAGGAACTCCCACATGGTTCCTCACTCTGAGCTGTGCCGAGTATGGCTGGGAAGACTTACTTGAATTTCTACGAGAGGCAAATGGAAACATTGAAAACATCGAATTCAAGACACCCGGAGAACTGTGCTCTTTGGATCCAGTCAATGTATGCAGGTACTTCAATCATAGATTTGAAGCTATGATGTCTTTCATCATGAATAAGAAGAATCCACCTCTTGGAGAGGTGTTGGATTTCTTCTGGAGAAAGGAGTACCAAGCAAGAGGTGCTCCTCATATACATATGCTGCTGTGGATCAAGGATGCACCTAAATTTGGAACAGATCCAGAAGACTTAGTGATGAGTTTCATACAACAGTATTCTACGTGTGCTGTTCCAAACGCAAAGGAGAAGAAAAGCCTAAGAGAAAAAGTTCTACGTTTCCAAAGCCATCGTTGTGGAAAGTACTGTCGTCGTAAATTCAGAAACAAGGACAAGTTCTACACCAAATGTCGTTTCGGCTTTCCACGACCGGTGATTTCTAAAGGAAGAGTAAACAGTTTGATGTCTTCGCTGCGACAATATGTGATGAAGAAATCACCTAAAAACACATACAATTTGAAGAGGAACGAAGAGTCCAAGTACATCAACGACTACAACCCAGTGATTTTGTCCATGTGGAATGCTAACATGGATATACAGTTTGTGGCTGATAACTTTATGGCTGTGGCTCGGTATGTGACATCTTACATCACCAAAAAAGAAAAGACAGAATTGAAGGATATGTGGGAGGACATTTCCCATGAAAAGAGCCTCAGTAAGAAGTTGTACAGTTTCAGTCTGAAGATGTTGTCACATCGAGAAATCGGAGCTCACGAATGTTCTGACCGGTTGTCTTCAGCAAGTCTCTATGCCAAATCCAGGAGTATCGTTTGGGCGAGTCTTGGTGTTGCTGCAACGCGTAATCGAGTTCTGAAACCTGTGCGGGAAATTGAGTATTTGGCGGAAAAGGAGCCAAACAGTACCGACATTTTGAAGACCAACATGTTGGATACATATTATCCAAATCGAAGCAGTCACCTCGAGAATGTTTGTCTGTATGAGGTTCTACAAAATGACATATTCAAGAGGAACATCAAAGAAGATATTGAGAAAGGAGTGTATGCTGTAATTGGAAGTGAGGGATGTCTGGTCAAGCAAAGAAAATGCCACTTGGTAAACCATCGAAAATTGAGTGGCGAATCTCCTGAAAAAAAGGAGTTTTTCTATTTAGCACTTTTGCAACTTTTCAAGCCTTGGCGTGCAGAAGAGGAACTGCTTGGAGATTTCCTCTGTTACGAAGACTCTTTCACTGCCGCCAAGGAGACCATAGAATGTCCTGCTTTTCCCAAATATCTAGAAATGTTGAATGCGGAAATCGAGCAGGAAGCAACGATTGCAGCCGAGATTGCCAGAGACAGTTCTCAGGACAGTCAGAGTTCTGTTTCATTGAGTCAGGATCCACTAGGAGGACCTGTTATCGAAAATAAAGCTGCCACTGCCATGAATGAAGTGGAAGGAGCCATGGCACATGCTCAGGAGGATGCGGTTAACTTAGAAGACTTGGAAAGACAACTCAACGTTGAGCAGAGGAAAATATATGACGAAGTTACCAAGCAAATTGATCATGGATTTAGTCATGAGAAGAAAGAGTGCTCAGGTACGTCGTTGAAGCCTGTCCGACTGTACGTGAGTGGAGAAGCGGGAACTGGAAAAAGTTTCCTCATTAAAGCAATTTCATGTTATTTGAAGGAAAGGACTGAGTCATCGCTGTCTTGTGTTGTCACCGCTCCAACTGGACTGGCAGCACATAACATTAAAGGTATCACTTTGCATCGTCTACTGATGCTGCCAGTGGAGCATGACAACAAATTACAATACCACAAGTTATCTGGAGATGCTTGTTGTGAAGTTTCAAGAGTCTTGAGGAAAATGAAACTTCTTATCATTGACGAAGTAAGCATGGTTTCCAATGTCATGCTTGCCTTTGTGCATTTGAGAATGCAAGAAGTTCTCAAAACAGAGTATGATGTGTTATTTGGTGGCAAACACATCATTGTTTTCGGAGATCTTCTGCAGCTGACACCAGTGAAAGGACAACCTGTGTTCAAAATGCTCACGCATGAAGATACCAGGAAGTGCCTAGGGAGCATTGGCAACGTCAATATATGGTTAAACTTCAATTATGCTGAACTGCATGAAAATATGCGTCAGGCGAAGGATGAAGATTACAAGAATATTCTACAAGATGTTAGAATTGGAAAAGTGACCGAGCATGGGAAAGAAGCTTTACATGCACGATTACTGTCAAATTTATATCCAGAACAAGACGTTGTGCCTGAGAATATTTTTCAGAAAATTACTGAGAAGAAATCTGGAATATGTTTGATGCCAACTCTTGCAGAATGTGCCATCTTCAACAACAAAATGTTGCATTTAGAAAACCAAGAGATTGTGAAACTGGAAGCTATTGACAGAGTAGAGCATATGGGATCAACAATTATTTTGTCTGAGAATTTGAAAACAAAATTGGATTCATTAGAGAAGACTATATCTAAAACTGCAGGTTTTGAAAAGACTCTGAATGTGTGCTTAAACTGCTGTATAATTTTAAGAAGGAATTTACATGTTGAAAGAGGTCTGGTAAATGGATCAATGGGTAATGTTGTTGATTTTGTGAAATACAGAAATAGAGATGGAATTGAATTTTTAAAAATTAAATTTGATGGCATTGAGGAAGTACAGCTAATTGGTCGTTGTTCTGCTAGATTTTTGCTTGTAAAAGACTTATATGTTCGCCGTAAGCAGTTTCCTGTTTGCTTGGCATATGCGGTGACAATCCATAAATCGCAAGGTTTAAGTGTAGACAGTGCATTGGTGAATATTGGCAGTTCTGTGTTCAAGGAGGGTATGGCATATGTGGCATTGTCACGAGTTAGAACTTTATCGGGATTGTACTTGATTGAGTGTGATGTCACAAACATTTGTGCGGATCTAGATTGTGTTAAGGAATACAATATGTTAAGAAGAGAGTATGCGCCACATTTGCCTCAATATCCTTTGTTTGAGAAACGTGTGGTAGGCCGGAAACGAAGAAATGTGACCAATACTAGGGAGGTTGTAGCAAAAAGACGAAAAGTCGATGAACCTGAAATTATAAGCAGAAACAAAAAGGATTCTGTTAAAGATGTTGTTGGTTTTCAATTTGAAAACAGTTCTGGTGTCAACTGCTATGCTAATGTAGTGGTTAATGTTTTGTTTTCTCTAGAAAATGTAAAAGAAGAGATTGTGGTCAATTCTGATCAAAGATTTTGCAGTTTGTTAAATTCTGTGTTAGAGAAATGTAGCACTGATAGAACAAAAATAGAAAGTGTGTCTGAAATTCGAAATCTGTTAGACAGATGTTCAGGTCAAACACAATTCTCTCAAAATATTCAGCAAGATTGTCAGGAGTTTTTAATGTATATGCTTGATGTATTGCATGCTGAAGGTGTAGATGTAGATCACCTGTTTGGGCTTTCTTATCAATGGCAGCATGACTGCGAGAACTGTAGGGTATCAAGTACTACTAGTGTAGACTCAGAAAGATTTATATATTTAACTTTGCCAGACAGTAAATCAGTCTCCTTTAATAAGCTAGTAAAAGCAGCTGATCACAACATGGAGTGTAGCCAATGTAAATCTGAAATGATGTCAACATTATTTATACGAACATATGGCCAGTATGTCATTTTAATGTTCCAACGATGTAGGCCTGATGGAACAAAATTGACAACTTTAATTAAAAATTTTGTGGCTTCGCAGTTGTCAATATCAGGAAGGACTTTTGTAACTGCAGCAATTATATATCATGATGGTCCTTCAATAACATCAGGACATTACACAGCTTACTTAAAGTCTAGAAACGGCTGGTCATTCTGCAACGATTCTGTTTTAACTTTCAAAAAAAAATTGCTGTATGACCTTAAAAATTCTTACCTGGTGTTTTTAAAACCAAAATTTTAGGGAAAGAATCTCGGGATGTACTCTGAGGAATTTCAAGAGGTTCTAATGGCTCCTACACGATTTGGCCTTGAGGATAAGTGTAGTACAGAGACATAAGTTATTTTTGAGTATTAAATAGTTCCTGGAAAAAAAGAAGATTTTCTTACAGAAAGTGGTGGGCAGAGATTAGTTGAAGGACAACAGAGTATTTCCCAAAGCAAACGGTGTTCTTACCATAACACTTGACGTCATGGAAAAATAACTGCACTTTGAATGAGTTCAGAAAAACTGTTTCTTTTTATAAGCTAATTCAAGCAGCCAATCAAAACATGGAGTAGAGGGAATGTAAGTCTGCAATGCTGTCTAGATTAGTGGTACAAACTTTTGATTATAATGTCATTTTAAAAATCCAACTATATAAACCTGATGAAAGTAAGTCTTCAACTTTAATTGCAAATGTTGTGGCTACACAGTCGTTGATTTTAGGAAGAACATTTGTAACTGCAGCTATTATATGGCATGATGGTCATTTGACAAGATCCGCTTATTACACAGCTTATTGAAAATGCTGTTTCGGAAATGATTTCCTATTTGACTACGATACAATGTTGCCTTTTTATTTAAAAATATTCTTACTTTCTGTTTTCAGAAAAGAGAATTTAGGGTAGGTAACTGGGGTATAATGATTCTTGGGGTTGATATAATTTTATCTACTGTTTTATATTGCTTTGTGATTAAAAGTGATGTAGAGAATTAAATAATTGTAGTAGTCATAGAGGTAGTGTAAGTCTGCTTCATAGTAAGCAGTATCAGTGTCATAGGAAATGTAGAACATGAGTGAGCAAGAAGGGTAAGATATTACTAGTCCAGGATTGTGAAAGTGATCTTGAACGTTTTCTTTCTGAAAGTTGCGGAAATACAAAATGACGGGATTTGCTTACAAGAATTCCAAGAGTTATAAATGGCTCTTACATGATTTGGCCTTGTGGAAACATGTGGTAGAGAGCGAGAAGTCATTTATTGTATGTAACATATTTTTCAAAACGATGGAGGTTTTCTTTCAGAAAGTGGCGGGCTAAAAGTAATAACAGCACAACAGAGTGTAAGCTGTTCATAGGACATCCTTCGACGTCATGGAAAGTAAGTTAATTTTAAGGAGTTCTGAATTCTGATTTGTTATGTTGTATGGGTTTTTTAAACACAATCATTTTGATTGCGTTTTTTTTCCCCGCTGTTATATGATGAATACCTTCAAGTCACTGTTTTTAGTGAAATTTGATACATTCTGGCTTCTGTAAGTGTCAAAGTTATTGCATACAGTGCTCACATTCTACGTAGTCTTTCATATGATAGACTATATTTCCACAATGAGATACGTAAGCAAAGGAAACACAGGTGATGTGATTGTGGAATGAGCAAAAAAAATTGCACGTTTTTCATTTATATTACCTGTGTTTCCTAACATTACGCATCACATTGTGTAGATGAGGTTTAGGCCTGTTCCAGGAGACAGAGGAGGTCTGACATTTGTTCAAGAGTGCAGTGGACATGACTCACTTCGTTGGTAGGCCTGCACATGTATTATCTCTTCTATACTCTTCAACATGCCTAAATTTCATCTGCAACCCTGAGTAGGACTTACCTGAAACAAATCTGTGGATAGGTTACACCTTATCAGCATCTAGAAACAATCATTTAAAATGTTAAGGGCAGTTTTATGAAGGCTGTGTGCCTCTTTTACGCCGCTGTTCCGTCACTTTTGATAAAAGATGCACCATGTTGCAAGATAGGCCTCAGTTCATTTCCAGCAAGATACCGTCAGTTTAAAATGTATATAATTAGGACTGTGTAGGGGGTATGGAGAAGCTGAGGCTTCAGTAAGTGTCAAAGCTGTTGCATGCAGTGCGTACTCTTTCATATGCTGGACTACATCTGCACAATGAGATACCTAACCAAAGGAAACACAAGTGAGGTGATTGTGAAATGAGCAAAAGATATTGCACGTTTTTCAAATATATTACCTGTGTTTCCTAACATTACGAATCACATTGTGCAGATGAAGTTTAGGCCTGTCCAGGGAAACAGAGGAAGTCTGAACTTTATTGGTTGGCCTGCACATGTATTATCTCCTCTGTACTCTTCAACAAGCCTAAATTTGATCTGCAACCCTGAGTAGGCCTCACCTGAAACAAACGTCTGGATAGGGCACACCTTATTGCCATCCTGAAACAATCATTTAAAATGTTAGGAACAGTTTTATGATGATTGTGCACATTTTTTGCGCTGCCATTGCGTCACTTTTGTGAGACAACAGCAGTGCAAAAGATGAACCATGTTCCAAGATAGGCCTTACTTCATCTGCATCAAGATACTGTTAGTTTAAAATGTATATCTTTAGGACTGTGTAGGGGGCCTGGAGAAGCAGAAGCTTCTGTAAGTGTCAAAGTTGTTGAAAAACTGTTTGTCCTTCAATCTTTTCCCTTGTCTTTTCAAATTTTTAAATACATGTTTTAATATTTTTCAAATGTTTGCTATCTCTTTCACAGATTGAAAGTATAAAAATAACAAGTGACTAAGTTAACGACAATTATAAGGTAAATGTTTTGTACTCTTTTCGTTTCATTTCTATCACATTTAACTACTATTAGTTCCACTGCTTCATTTCTTTAACCCTCACTTTCCTGCCTTTGCTACTTCCCTCATTCCTTCCTCTATTACTTACTTACTCTACTCCTTCCACTCCTTTTCTCAGTCTTTCTCTTCTCATAGTTCCTCACTCTTGTTCACTCACTCCGTCTCTATTACTCTTAGTGTCTCTGACTGATCACTCTTTCACTACTTGTTCATTATGCTTTCTCTGTGTAGTTGAAGCACAGTAAGGGGCATATTATCAACACAGCCAATTAAATTATTGCTGTTTTTATCGGCAGAAAACTGCTGCAAAAGCGGTTTTAGCCGATAAAAGCTGCAAAACTTTTATTGCCTATGTTGATAATATGCCCCTATGTTATTTAGATTTCTTTGCTGTTTCAATTATTCTTTTTCTGTTACTTCTTCTTTTCTGCTTTCTGTTTTTTCTCTCTGTTATTCCACATGTTTTAATCTTATTTTGAACATTCACTCACATTCTCTAAGAAACTCTTCTTTGTTATTCTTCTACTGTCCTTTTTTTCTTTCACTTCCTTATCTATTTTGTTTTTCACAATTATATCCTCTTCCATCTTTTCTTCGGTAAATAAATCTATTAAACAGTATCTCTGGTTTAGTCCCTATAGCTGTCTTTCTTTTAACATTACTCTCTGTTTACTTCCCTTATACTTACTCTTCTTTTTTTTTTTTTTAAATGTTTTGGTTCGCTCCCGGTTCGCGTACCGGCAAGCGAACCGGTAAGCGAACCAAAAGAAATAGAGCTTGCCAGAGTGCTAAACATTCTAGCAATTTTTTTTATAAAGGGGAGGTAGTTCTGAAAAGAACTTTTTTTTTAATGTTTTTGTTGTTTCATATTTTTTTATTTTTCTGAAATTTTTTTTTTTTTTTTTGAACAATTTTATGTTTTTTTTGGTTTTTTTTGGGGGGGACAACAAAAAACAGGCATTGGAAAGGGCTCAACAGGAGGAAATTTATTTTTTATTTTTTGGGGCGTTTAGAGCACTTGTGATTTTCATATGCTCTGTTTATTAAATTAACACTCATATTGCCACATGAGAGTAAGGTACCATAATATATACAGACTATCTTCAAGTGGACAAAGTTTTCCTGAATGTTTGGCACTGTTTCCCGTGCCTCTGGCCCCGACAGAGATACCTGTGCCGATGTCCTGGCCACAGGAGTTGAGGGGTTGTCCTGAAGGTCACGCATCTCTGCCCGGCTGTAATTTAGTGGATGCCACCTCTGCATGTGACGGTGCATAGTATAGTTGCCGTAACTATACTTCTTATCTGTGCCTCTAGATAAGTCCTCTTTGCATATGAGGCACGTCACATACCGAGCATTAACTTTTTTCTGTCCTTCAGGAAAAGAAAAAAACTGCCAAATGAAACTATTTTTATGATGAGATACCCGGGGCTGCTCTTGTAAAAAATGTGGTGCCTGTATTTCCTCTTCCTCTTCTTGATCCTCTTCCTCCTCTGTGTTGGGAAGGAACTGTGGAGGTGGTCCTCTCTTCCTATGAGGAGGTGGTGGTGGTGGTGGGGGTGCACCAGCTGCAGCTACTAGTGAAGCCATTTTCCACTCAGCAAAATAGGTCTTCCTTTCACAAAGTTGAAAGTCAGAGTGAGAAAAAAGGTGGGGGCTTTCATCATTTTGGAAAAAAAATAGTTCTAAACCAATGAAAAGTGTTATTTTTAGGTCACCTGACCTAGCCTTACATCATTAGGAAACCAAAAGTGAAATGAACCAATGAAAAGTGTTAACAAGTCACATGACCTGTTACGCTTATGTTACGCGCTGCGGAACGCGCCCCGGATCGCTTCCGGTTCGCGCTCCGGAGCACTTCCGGGTGCGCTAACGCGGTGCGTCATAAGACGCATTACGCGGCAACGCGATATGTCGCGCTTTCGCGACGCGCCCCGGATCGCTTCCGGGGAGCTGCGCTTCGCGTCTCAGTTCGCGTACCGGAGCACTTCCGGGTGCGCTAACGCGGTGCGTCATAAGACGCATTACGCGACAACGCAATACGTCGCGTTTCCGCGACGCGTCACGATGTTGATTTCTAACGCGGCAGTTGCGCAAACGGAACGTTTACCGGTTCGCGGACCGGGTCGCGGCACCAAATTGAGCTAACGGGAAGCTTCCCGGTTCGCGAACCGGGAGCGAACCAAAACATAATAATAAAAAAAAAAAAAATTTAATAAACATATAAAATATATTTTTTGATTTAAAGAAGAATACATTTTACAGCTATAGATATTAGCTTTTAAAAAACCAATGAAATTCACTGAAAAAACCATAGGTTATAGACCATATATAGTTAGGAATTAGCATTTACAAAACTTTGAAAATTCACTGAAAAAACCATAGGTTATAGACCATATATAGTTAGGAATTAGCATTTAAAAAAACTTTTTTTACTCACACAAAACCATTGAAATTCCATATATAGTTAGTTGCACTGACTATATATCGCGCACCTGCAATCCACTGCTGATGATGTCACATATTACATCATTCATGACATGGTCAGTGACATCACTGATGACCTCACTGATGACATCTCAAATGACATCACTGATGACATCACTGATGACATCTCAAACAGGGTTATGGCTCTCCGAGTATGGTCTGTAGTGCCCTTGCCGGGGATAAAGCCATGTTGCCACGGGGACACGAGATGTTCGATGACCCCGCCCAATCGATTTGCAAGTATTTTAGCATACAGTTTTGAGTCGGAGTTAATCAAGGATATGGGCCTATATGAAGAAGGGAGATGATGCGGTTTACCCTTTTTATGGAAAATTATTATACTTGTTTGCTTCCATGATTCTGGAGGAGTTGTGTGATATTGTACACCAAGAAACAAATCAAGCAGGAAAGGAGTTATTTGATTACCAAGGATTTTATATAAATCCAATGGGATTTTATCCGGACCTGCCGCCTTACCTTTGGCCAACACGGCTAGTGCAATTTCCACTTCAGTGATCGTAATTTCTCTATCTAGATAAGCCTTGGTCTCATCATCAATGATTTTATTTAACGTCCGGTCAGGAAGCCAATTATTTAAAAATGTTAATATTTCGTTGCTAGAATGTGAAGTATCGCTACCATAGAGTTTTTGATAATATTTTTGAAATACTTTAAGAATCTCTTTAGGAGTTGTATACTCATTACCCTCAAATTCAATCTTCTTAATGCTGCCTAATGATTGTTTTTGACGAGTACGTAATGCTAACTGCTTCCCCACGTTTTCTCCTGATTCATACAGTCTAGCCTTATTTGCCTGGTAAGTTTCAGCAGCCTTTTGAATGAGCATACTGTTGATCTCATTTTTTATGATCATTATTTTGTTTAAAGTTTTCCCAGGGTCTAAGGTAGGATCGGCTTGCCCTCTTTGAGACTGATTTATTTGGGAGGCATGAAGGGTCTCAAGATTAGAGAGTTCTTGCATCTGTTGTATATTAATCTGCTTTTCCTTCTTTCGTTTGTTGGCTACAAATGAGATAGTTTCTCCCCTCAATGCAGCTTTAAAACAGTCCCAAACTATTACTCGAGATGCGCTAAACTGGTTACAATCAAAAAAGGACTGAGCCCATAATTTAATATACGCTATATATTCATGGTTAACCAGTAACCTCCTGTCAAAAGTCCACTGGGTCTTTGGTTTAACCAAATTGGCCGTATCAAAGATGAAGGTCAGCGCGTTATGGTCAGACATTGTTTTCGGGGCATCTCCTCACACTTTAATATAACCTCTGTTACACCCAGTGTTAAATACAGAATATTATTTTTTAAACCATTGACACACCAATACTAGTTACTACTACGCACTCACTGATTCCTATGTCTACACACACATTCACTCATTCACCCATACAATCATTCATACATACAATCACTCATCTTTACAACACTATCATATGCACTCATACACCTATACAGACACTCACACTCTGCCACTCATCCATGGAGTTACTCACACACCTAGTCAGTCCTGTAAAGAATCAATCACACTTCCATTTTCTAATCTATACAGTTAAACATAGAGTACCTTACATTTTCAAACATATACTAACACATACTTACTCTCTTATACAATCATTGATACAAGAACACATTGATCTGCACAGAGTCACACATCTCCCAGCCAGCCACACACACTCAGTCTCCCATACACATACTTGGACAATCAATCAATAACCCATATAGTTACTCATATAGCTACTGATCAACACATGCAGCAGTTTACAGAACAACAGACATAATGATGCACAAATTAAGACAGTTTAGTCACTAACCCATGCATTCAGTGAGACACATTTAATCACTCACTCATACAGTCAGTCACGCACCTACCAAATCCTTCATCCAGACACTTCTACATCTACTCATTCTTCAATATGTAAAACATATTTAAACTTTACAGAAACACACAGTCACTGGATGATGTCATCAGTGATGTCATCAGTGATGTCATTTGAGATGTCATCAGTGATGTCATCAGTGATGTCATTTGAGATGTCATCAGTGATGTCATCAGTGATGTCACTGGCCATGTCATGAATGATGTAATATGTGACATCATCAGCAGTGGATTGCGGGTGCGCGATATATAGTTAGTGCAACTAACTATATATGGAATTTCAATGGTTTTGTGTGAGTAAAAAAAGGTTTTTTAAATGCTAATTCCTAACTATATATGGTCTATAACCTATGGTTTTTTCTGTGAATTTTCAAGGTTTTGTAAATGCTAATTCCTAACTATATATGGTCTATAACCTATGGTTTTTTCAGTGAATTTTCAAGGTTTTGTAAATGCTAATTCCTAACTATATATGGTCTATAACCTATGGTTTTTTCAGTGAATATATATATATATATATATATATATATATATTACCTACTGGCGGTCGCCAGTAGGTAGTTATAGTTAGGACCTAGTTTCCATAGGAAATCCACAACAGTCTATTTGGAATAACTTTGACGCCGGTGGACAAATCTTCGCGAATTTCTCAAAGACGATGGCCCGCTCTGCTCCTTCTCTGAAAGTTTTGGGGGGATTTGTCAAGTGGGGGCTGAGAAAAAAGGGGGTCCCAAAACATTTTTCCCCATGTTATTTTCCATAGGACGATTAGACACGGCCACAGCCCGAACTGCTGAACGGAATTACAAGAAATTTGGCAAAATGGTAGAGTCTGATTCACAGATCACGCTTTTGCTTAAATGGTGTAAATTCCTCCAGTACTTCCTGAGAAAATCAAAAGAAAAATATATATATATAGCATTCCGAGCACAAGCTGCATGCTGATTGGCTGTCAACTGTCTGTCAACACTCCAAACCAGAAATTGTTGGCAGCCATCTTGGGACCAATATACATGAAAGCACCTCATTAAAAAGCATTGCAGTTGATAGAAGGTTTTAAGACTTTAGTTACATTATAAATCATTTGTTGATAGTACCATACTAATTTTAGGACTTGTGGTGTGTTCTAAGGTGATTTTACCATGTGAAAAAGCCTTCTGCTGGGATGTCATGAATCATGTTTTAGAGAAAACTATTTTCTCATGCTTTTCCCACAGAGGTTTGGAAGGTGGTCTATAAGCTAAACTGAGAGCATATTTTCTGTAAATTCACATTATCGTTCTCAGTCATGTGAGAATGAAGTCTGACATTCTCAGTAAAACATGTACATCCAACAAGAGCAGAGACTGCCCGTTGATTCCTTTGTGTTCTACTGCAGCTTCCTAGAGTGTTCTAAAGAACAACTAGAGCGCTAACAGTCCTACTTATGACAAACGTATGGCACACCTGGGGGGTTCATTTTGCCATAGAAAGTATGATTAGTGCTGCAGAAAGAAAAATTAGGGCACATTTGGAGTGACTTCTCAAATCCTCTTCTATTTCATTCAGAAAACCTGACATGCAGACTGAAACATGCACTTTCAATACCAGCAGCAGACTTCCCTGGTGAGCAGTAGCTTTACTACAGTGATCTAATAAGCAACTAGAGTGCTAACATTCTGAATTTACGGCAAATGTGTGACACATCTGAATGCCTCCTTGATGGAATCAAAGTAAAAAACAGAAAGTATTTCCTACTGAGGAGACTGTAGTAAATGAGGAAATTAGGAAACTTCATAACAAATACGTCTCTCAAGATGGCCACCAGAGACAAAAGAGCCCAAATGTAGCACAAATATCACCCAGATGTAGCCCAAATATAGCCAAATGACAGAATGTCCCAGAGTGTTTTAAAGAACAATTAGAACAGTCTGACTTATGACAAAAGTATGGCACACCTGAAGCCATCTTGATTGGAAATAAGTGGTAACACTTAAAACATTTAATTTGCAAAGGAACAACATGAGGGGGGTTCATTTTGCCACAGAAATGATGATTAGTGCTGCAGAAAGAAAAATTAGGGAACATTTTGACTTCTCAAATCCTCTTCCATTTCATTAAAAAATTCTGACATGCAGACTGAAACATGCATTTTGAATACCAGCCGCTGACTTCCCTGGTGAGCATTATCTTTACTACAGTGATCAAATGAGCAACTAGACTGCTAACATTCCGAATGTATGGCAAACGTGTGACACATCTGAATGCCTTCTTGATGGTACCAAAGTAAGCAAGCACTGAAAATGCAATAGGTTTCGCCCTCGTTTAAGTTAAAGCAATTCGGTTTGTAATTAGGTGGCTTTTTAGCTTTGCTTGTATTAGTGTTTTTCAAACTTTCATGTACATAACATGCATTTGTATGCGTACATGTATATGTATGCATGCATTTATATTTGTATTTATATAGATATGCATTTTATATATATGTTTATATATGTATGTATATATATACACACATACATATATATAAATGCATATGCATATATATATATATATATGCATATATGTACGTGTAGAGAGAGGTGGAGAGAGGTAGAGAGGTAGAGGTAGAGAGGTAGAGGTGTAGAGGTAGAGGTGTAGAGGTAGGGAGGGAGAGGTAGAGAGGTAGAGGTAGAGAGGTAGAGGTGTAGAGGTAGAGGTGTAAAGGGAGAGAGGGAGGGGTAGACAGTAGTAGAGAGAGAGGTAGAGAGTAGACAGTGAGTATTAGAGAGTAGAGAGTGAGTAGTAGAGAGTAGTAGAGAGAGTAGCAGAGAGTGAGTAGTAGAGAGTAGTAGAGTGAGTAGTAGAGAGTGAGTAGTAGAGTTGTAGAGAGTGAGTATTAGAGTGAGTAGTAGAGTAGTAGAAGAGAGTAGTAGCGAGTGAGTAGTAGAGAGTGAGTAGTAGAATGAGTAGTAGAGTGAGTAGTAGAGAGTGAGTAGTAGAGAGTAGTGGAGAGAGAGAGAGTAGTAGAGAGTGAATAGTAGAGAGAGTAGTAGAGAGTAGGAGAGTATTAGAGAATGAGTAGTAGTGAGTAGTGGAGTTGTAGAGAGTGAGTAGTAGAGAGTGAGTAGTAGAGTGAGTAGTAGGGAGTAGTAGAGAGTGAGTAGTAGAGTGAGTAGTAGAGAGTAGTACAGAGCAAGTAGTAGAGTGTGTAGTAGAGAGTGAGTAGTAGAGAGAGAGAGTAGTAGAGTGAGAGAGTAGTAGAGTGAGTAGTAGAGAGTGAGAAGTAGAGAGAGTAGTAGAGAGCGAGTAGTAGAGAGTGAGTAGTGGAGAGTGAGTAGTAGAGAGTAGTAGAGAGCGATTAGTAGAGAGTGAGTAGTAGAGAGTGAGTAGTAGAGAGAGAGTAGTAGAGAGTGAGTAGTAGAGAGTAGTAGAATGAGTAGTGGAGAGAGAGTAGTAGAGAGCGAGTCGTAGAGAGTGAGTGGTAGAGATTAGTAGAGAGTAGTTTAGAGTGAGTAGTAGAGAGCTAGTAGTAGAGAGTGAGTAGTAGAGAGCGAGTAGTAGAGATTGAGTAGCGGAGAGTGAGTAGTAGAGAGTGAGCAGTAGAGAGTGAACAGTAGAGAGTGAATAGTAGAGAGCGAGTAGTAGAGAGTGGTAAAGAGAGTAGTAGAGAGTGAGTAGTAGAGAGAGAGTAGTAGTGAGTAGTAGAGAGTGAGTAGTAGAGTAGTAGAGGGGGTGTGGTAGAGAGTAGTAGAGAGTGGTAGTGAGTAGGAGAGAGTAGTAGAGAGTGAGTAGAAGAGAGTAGTAGTAGAGAGTAGTAGAGAGTGAGTAGTAGAGAGTAGTAGCGAGTGAGTAGTAGAGAGTAGTAAAGAGTGAGTAGTAGAGAGTGAATAGTAGAGAATGAGTAGTAGAGAGTGAGTACTAGTGAGAGAGTAGTAGAGAGTATTGGAGAGTGAGTAGTAGAGAGTAGTAGAGTAGTAGAGAGTGAGTAGTAGAGAAGTAGAGAGTGAGTAGTAGAGAGAGAGTACTAGAGAGTAGTAGAGAGTGAGTAGTAGAGAGTGAATAGTAGAGAGTAATAGAGAGAGAGTAGTAGAGAGTGAATAGTAGATAGTGAGTAGTAGAGAGTGAGTAGTAGAAAGTAGTAAAGAGTGAGTAGTAGAGTAGTAGAGAGTGAGTAGTAGAGAGAGAGTACTAGAGAGTAGTAGAGAGTGAGTAGTAGAGAGTGAATAGTAGAGAGTAATAGAGAGAGAGTAGTAGAGAGTGAATAGTAGATAGTGAGTAGTAGAGAGTGAGTAGTAGAAAGTAGTAAAGAGTGAGTAGTAGAATAGTAGAGAGTGAGTAGTAGTGAGAGAGTAGTAGAGAGTAGTAGAGAGTGAGTAGTAGAGTAGTAGAGAGTAGTCAGTCAGTGTCAGTCAGTGTCAGTCAGTCAGTGTCAGTGTCAGTCAGTCAGTAAGTGTCAGTCAATCAGTGTCAGTCAGTGTCATTCAGTCAGTGTCAGTCAATCAGTGTCAGTCAGTCAGTGTCAGTCAGTCAGTGTCAGTCAATCAGTGTCAGTCAGTGTCAGTCAATCAGTGTCAGTCAATCAGTGTCAGTCAGTGTCAGTCGGTGTCAGTGTCAGTCAATCAGTGTCAGTCAGTCAGTGTCTGCTAGAGCAGCTCTGCTGACTTGGTTCTCTGACTCAAAAGCAGCCCTGCTGACCTGGTTCTCTCCCTCTAAAGCAGCTCTGCTGACCTGGTTTCTCTGGCTCTACAGCAGCTCTGATGACCCGGTTCTATTGAGGTTCTTTGAAATCTGAACCTGTGTTTAAAATATCATTATTCTGCTATGATTTTGATATCAGAGAAACGAAAATGGCAAGTTTTATATGTGTATGTATTTTCATCACAATACAATGATGCATGCAGGAGTTATTGGCAAATTCATTCTGAGCCCACAGGCACCCATGTTGTGAACAGCGTCCATTTTAGGTGTTGCCCTTTACATAGGCATATACATGAGCCAATGATTCTGGTAGAGCAAGTATGAAAGGACACGTACCCCTTAGCTTGAGTTCTTCCTGATTCCCATTTGACCTGAACAGGCTGAATCTGCCTACGTGATGTTGGCCTCACCAAACCAGTCCATGCCCTCTAGTCAATCTATATTAAAGATCTGAGCAACTTGTTGTGTACATTGGCCTGAGCAAGATAAGAAGGCCGAATACAGTAGCCATGCCTGTTTATGGTCCATAAGCACCCCTTATCCTACATTTCTATCTTCCACACCTGGCTCTGTTTCTCTGCTTCTGGGCTTTTACAATGGGGAGGTGACTGTTTATATGATGGGGAGGAAACCAGTTCTATTGTGAGCTTCTCCGGCCTGCACAGGAAAATATGTGAAGTTTGACATATGTTCATGATGGAAGATGGGTTGGTCAGTTTGGGCAAGTAGAATGGAATTCATAATTATAGCCTGCTTTGTTATGGTACCATGGGAGCGACCTACAATGATGTGTGTCACAGCAAGAATGTGAGCCTAGGGGCAAACTTTTTGTATAAAAGGCCTGCCTGAGAAAGCTCAGGCAGGCTCCCTCTTTCAATTGTAAAACTACGGTTGGACGACGAAGCCTCATAATTAATTATAATAAAGATGTCTTTTAATTTTACAGATTGCCTGTCAATTCCTTTGCTGCTTTATTATGCAAACTGCTGGATAGATCCCTGGTGGGGAGAGTGAGTCATTTTCTACTTTTCCTCAAATGGCGCATCCAACTGTGGGCCTTATAATGGAGTGGTTATCTTCAGTAGTGTTTTTGTCAACGGATGGAAAAACTGCTGGGGAAGACAAGACAGAATTCTACCAAAAAGAGGTACTCTGGGCACAGGGTTTTCTGGGGGATTATCTGTCTCTGTGGCCCAGTATGTTTTTTTGATGTTTCTGACTTAAAACTCTCCTAAAGATGCCACTCCTGACTAAGGAACCCATTCTTTTTTTGCTGTAAGTATTTTTTAACAGACTGTTAGTGCAGTGGGGAATTGACAGTTATAATTTGGACAAATATTCGTGTATATGCAAATTGCAATTTGTATAGGCAGTTAATGAAGAGATATTTTCTCCATCTGCTTTAATTGAAGAATAAGTGGGTCGCTCCCACTCCTTTTTGGTTCTGAGTCCTCAGTTATTTATTGGTCGCAGAAATGTGACGCAGTCCTTCGTAAGATTCTCGGTTCAGTTCGGTTTTGTAAGATTATCTGGTTACGATAATCATTCGGTTCAGTTCAGTTCAGTTCGGGTATCGATACATTTGGTTCGTTTGGTAGGCCTTTGGTTGCTGTGGTTCAGATTATCGCCGGTTGCTTTAGTTGGATAATCTTCCTCAGTATTGGTTCCTTAGTATTATTTGAACACTGCAGTATTCAAAAACCGTGGGTCACGTACATTTGCGTGTATATCGTTGGAGATAGCCCCATGAAGTCTGAAACCCGACTAGTGAGCGCAGATGCCTGGTCGCGGTATTTTGTTTTGTATTAGTATTGACTAGGTTGCAACAAAGGATTCCCGGTTGGAGGATTCGCGTCTGATACCTCCGGTTGGAACTCCAATTTATGAGCTCTCTCTAAAGGTCTGTGAGGCTGTCCCTTTTGCAGCCTTCTGGAAATCTGTTGAAGAATTTAACAAAAAAAAAACGAAAAAAAATAGGAACAAAAAAGTTTTTGTTGTAAATATGGTTTACAACTAATATTGGCAGGTTATTTTTGAGCACAGTCTGTAGGCTGTTCCTTGTTTCTGTCCTAAGTGTTGACCTATGGGTTAAAATGTGTGTTTAAATGTCTATGTTGTTTGTAGGTTTTGTTGTACATTGCGACGGCGCTATGTACAAGAACGGCGCTATGTACAAGAAATGGTTAGAGAGCGCTGTTTTGTGTGGCCTGAGTGTTTGACTCCCCTTCTGTTTTGTGTCTGGAATGAGCTCAATGTATGTATGTGTATGGGTCACGTTCAATAGATGTAAATAAGGCTCCAAAGAAAAAAAATGAAAAAAACGAAATTGCCTGTTCTTTAGACGCACGGTGTTAGATGTTCACAGCCAAGTCTTTTCAGCTGCAGTATATCTAATAAGAATGTTCATTCAGCCAGCACCTCTTTAGTTAAACACGGGTGGTGGAATTTTGCAAATAGTCCTTTTTACATAAATATGGCGCAGTAATCTCACGCAGTCCCAGTTAGGCAGCTGCGCCTAAGCTTGTGTGTTAATATGTATCTAAATAATAGGCTAGGGATATAGTGAGCGTTTTACATGTAGAACAGTCACAAATAGCAATAATTAGGCTTCATTAGGAGGAAAAAATTATTAATTATGAAAAATAATAATTAAAAACAAGTGCTACAAAAATCGTTTTTTAATATTTGTGAAGCTTAACACTCATACTATGACCCCCTAGCATTAAAATGTTTGATTTAAGTTATGTTGTACCACGAAAATGACCAAACACTTCTGTGCGCAATTTCCCTTACCCTAGGCGCAAACAAGCTCATTTCTATAAGGTATAAATAATTATTTTCAAATGTATGACTCCTAAATTTGATATTAGACATTCTAGTAATACCCATTATAAAAAAAAATTGTAGGATATTTATTTCTTAGTATCCAGAATGCAAAAGTCGATTTTCAGATAAATAGACTGTTTTGAATGGTTTCAGGGCCCCTTTTTAAAGCGTCACTTCAGTAAAATGCATACATTTAGGTCATAATATATGTTTGCAGTTTGTGCCTTCTTATGATTCAGCGAGTCAATGTGTCATAGAAATTGTTTTAAATATAGTGAAATATTGCAGGTTATGTGGAAGTGGTTAAACCTACTGGCTTTGTCAGCTTCAGTTACCACGAGCAGGGGACTGGCAGAACCTGTATAACGTGTTCCAGCAGTAGCGGCCGAGATGTTATCTTGTAAGGCTGTCTTGTTGACATTTGTGACCTTTTAATTAGGGCCTCGCCTGTGGAATGCAGCATGACATGGTTAAACATGCATTTGATGCTAACTTCAGCTGCCTCTTTATATTTAAATCCCTGCCCCAGCCACGGTCCTGACCTGAGGTCACTTGAATAGCCTGACTTGCTCCGATAAATTTAATTCCTGCTCATGTTCATAATTTAAAAGTGTCTTCTTAAAGCGTTACAAATTTGACATTAGCTGGGATGGGGTTTCTGTTTTTGAACTAAAATGAGCAGAGGATGCAGGGCACATGTACAGCAAATGATGATTGCATTTTAGCCAAAGGATAAATAATAGCTCCAGCATGTTCCCACAAAACGCTTGTTGTTCGGTAAATTATGTCATCAACACATTTATCTCAAATTAGAAATACGGCAGGGCTGACACAGCATTGCATCCCGCTAATAATAATAAAAGGAACACTATTTAATTTGAAAAACTGCAGCCTCATTTGTCAGTACCCTGAAGGATTCTAGAGCCCACACGTGGTTTGCATAGCTCCCAGTTGCTTTCAAAATGCTGCACACAAGCGCTTTATATGAGATGTAGTTGATTGTATATGATTTAAATCTGTAACCTTCATTCATTGCAGGCTGGCTTGTTCTCATTTGCCGCATTCACATTACATCTGCGTTAAAAGCGCACATCTGAGATAATAAACAAATAGGAAAGGTATTCCTCATGCAAAATTATAGCACCTGCACTTCATGTCTTACAAATTAAGCACTGTGTAAAATGAGGGAACATGATTTAAAAAGGGCAAATGCAAAAGTGATTTCTTTAAAAAAAAATATCAAACATTCTGCTAAATGATCTGTAGAACTGGTATATGTGTGTCTCCATGCTAGGAACTAATGATTTTTTTTAGTTAAGTTTATTTGACAAAAAGAAAAACGAAGTGTTACATTAAGTTTTAGATAGGCAATAAGTAGAAGCCCTTCCCCAAAATTCTGCAACTTAAAGGCCTTAGGCCTGAGTGAGAATGGGCGTTTTTGCAAGGTGCATGGACAAAAAGTTACAGGTAAATAATGAAAAGTTTTTGTATGTCACATTGTGTCATGTTTGATAAAAAGGGTTATAATTGATGTTGTATTATGAGAAATGTGTGTGTTGTGTATCTTTTCTGCTTCTTCCAATAGATAATTCATGGATTAATTCACAAGACACGTGAGTTGGCTGGTTGAAGAGAAATGTTTTTTTTTGCGTAATTTCTTTAAAAAAAAAATGTGTGTTTATGTTTCATTTATACATTTGGTCCACTGAAACGCGTTATTTGACACAGCGACATTATATTTTTTACAGCAGAGTATCAATTACCTGATGCCCTGCTGTCAAAAGTAGGGTATAGGATTTTAGACTTGACAATTGAGATTGGGCTGCAGGTTTATAGTATACAGTACATGTGCCATGGTATTATGCATGACCGCTTATTCATATATGCTGTTTGTTTGTCTGGGCTGTTTTTTTCCTTGTGCTTGATATACAGCAAGTATATCTTATGGCTTGAGATGGCTTGATATGTATTTTTTTTATCCCCTGTGCTGTGAAGGAACACATATGATGATATGTGTTATTTCACAATAAATTGGATGAATATTGTATTAAGATAAATTTCACAGATATGGACCTCATACTGTGAGCGAGTAAGGCAGCAGTTTTTCTAGTGCATGCCTAAATTTGGCTGTAATGATATTTTAAGAAAACTAAAATGATATACTGGATCAAAGTGTGCCATCCGTTGTTAGTCACTTAACTGCCCTTTTTCCTTAAGGACAGGCAGCTCTGCATTTATGTATCCTTGATTGGGCCTAAGGATGGAATTATAGATCCGTGACTAAAGGTGGCCTAATTTCGATATCGCATTTTTTGATCGCATTTTTTTGATTAGCCTATGGATTCATTTTTTTTCTCTTTCCCTGAAGAGACAACTGAACATTAGTTGGAATTACCGTGTAGGGTATAGATTGTCAGCGGTAGAGTTAAATTTCTGTAACATTGGTCTTTCATGTATCCCCGTGCTCTTGGTGCTGCGTCACACGCCTTAGGCCACCCAGGCAAACTCTTGTCCTTCCTATAGATTTTTCTTTTTGCTTCTTACCTGACCAATGTTGCATCATGTTTATTTATTGAAGATTTTAGCTGTGTTCTACGTCCATTTTCCCTTCTCCATCTTCCTTTCACCAGTCAGCCCATTTATTATTATGGGTGTATTGTTCATGTTCACACTTCTAGACTGCAGTGATGTATTAGGAACCCCCCTTATGCTACATACTATCCCCTTTTGTGTGACCAGACTGGTTTTCAAGAATTTTCTTTAGGCCTACTTCAAATGTCTTTTCAGACTGACTGTCAGGATAGTGATAGCCTGGTTAATTGACCCAATACAAGTTTTCCATCTCAATAGGAGATATCTCAAGTTTACATTCTTTTTAGTACGACATATTTTTAATGTCTATTTTTAATTTTTCAGTTCTCTTCTGTTTCTGCTGTTTCAATTTTTTTAATTAGATGTGTTCTAATCATGCAAATACCAGGACTTTCTAGTGTTTGTTCTTTGTCTTCACATTTGATCATTAGCCTTTGTGTTGCATAGTGCACTTAATGCACATTTTTAAGGGATTTTTCTTCATGTCCTTGATAATCTGAATCATGTTATTTTTCTATTCGAGATGTTCTAGATAAGGAATTTAGGAACACCTAGGCTTAGTCATTGAGGGAACACATGTATTTACCCCATTAGACAATGCCACTGTGTGAGGAAATTCATTTGGATAGAATTCCTGTGTAGCTATAGATGACAGAGAATAATGAAAAGAACATAAATGAAGATTCTAAAGATACTGTTTTGCCCTTTTGCCTTTGCTCTTGTATTTTATGCCAATGGCACATTGTCACTCCCTTGCAGAATTACAGGCCACATGCTTACCAGTCCCCTTGTTAAAACACATGAACTGCTTCTTGTGCTTGATTTGAAGGAAACTAACAATTGTGTTACATTCCCTGCATCACTAGGCTCTGCTAGACCTTCCAGAGTTAAAGGAAGAGTGATTCCCTGTAGACCTGTGATCAGCACTAAGCTCACTCCCCATCAGTGACCGCTCTGAGATGAATAGATTTCCTGGCTCTACAATTCGTGCAACAAGAAAGTCGCGAAGCTTAACAGCGATCATCAGCGCGACATCAGTGGTACCTCCAAAGCAAGGCATTTGATTTGCGAAAGGCGTTGCAGAAGAAAGGAGGAGCTGGTTCTTTTATTTGTTGTTTGGGCTCTGTACCTGTTATGTGCTGGAAACCTCTGTCAGTGTACATTCCCTTGAGCCCTTGGCCCGAGTTTTGGCCACATTCACACCTCTTTTGCTTTGCACCAGTGGAACGGCAGTACACCCAAGCATCCACGTTTGGAAAAAGGCACTACATTTTGGTGCCCATGAGAGAGCAGCTTGAGCGTCCTCTGACACTAAATGATGAGTGTTGGAGTCCGAAGATGCTGCTGATCTTGCTAAGTAGTGCTTGGATCTGCACGAGATGCTTTGTGCCCTTGATCAATGAACAGCACATCATTTGTAGCGTCTGCCACAAAGAACAGACACTGGTGCATTGTTTTGAGACATTGAGACTTTCGAGTGAGCTGTGAGTGTTTTGCCCGGAGAGCACTCCAACTAAACAGTATTGTTTTCTCATGAAAAGCCTGACTTGAAGAGGCCCAACGCGAAGAAGACACTGGAAGCGGATTTGATGGACAATAGAAGCCTACCAGTAGAGGCTTTGACGGACTCTGGGTATTTTCTGTGAGCTTGTCTAGAATTGGAGTTTGGAAACTAATTTTTGCAGCTTTGCTAGCATTATTTTAAAGTACTATTCCCTTGAGTTGAAGCAGAATAACGTCCCTTTTCTGTGAAAGAGTACCCCCTTTTCACCTCAGAGCATTAATGAGAGTCACCACTGTTTCACTTGAACATATGATGAATTACAGAAATGCATAAGAATACCTAAAATGTACTAGATAATTTTAGGATTTACGTTTGCTTAGGGTTGTGGAAAATTATGATTCATTGGTAATAGCGGTCACTGCTTTGTTTATATGTTCCTAATGACGTGTTTTCTAGTGTGTTTTAAACATGGCGTTGTCTTTTATGGGTAGGATTGTTTGTTTTTTTTCTCTGCCCAATTCACATCTGCACCCACCTTCCACACCTATGTCTTTCTTCTACTTCTTTGCATCTTTCCAGATGTTTCCCGAACACGGATAGTTAGGAGATCAGAGTTTACTGATAATTCCTTTTGTATCGTTTTCATCAACACCAGTTAGTAGTTGGACATCACTTATTGTTGGGTATGTGGCCTTGTACCACATACTACAGATAGAGGCACTCCCTATTTTTGTCCTGCCATATATGGCCTTTGTTCTACTACGTGTGTAGGGAGGCCTGTCCCGAGAAAGATGCTAGGTAATAGGATTATGCTTCAGTAACATCTTGAGGATTTTTATAAAATATAGATCTGGACCCAGACTAGCGTGAGTATAGGTTATTGCCTATGTAAGGGCAAAAGGGGCGTCTGAGGTTCTTTGAAATCTGAACCTGTGTTTAAAATATCATTATTCTGCTATGATTTTGATATCAGAGAAACGAAAATGGCAAGTTTTATATGTGTATGTATTTTCATCACAATACAATGATGCATGCAGGAGTTATTGGCAAATTCATTCTGAGCCCACAGGCACCCATGTTGTGAACAGCGTCCATTTTAGGTGTTGCCCTTTACATAGGCATATACATGAGCCAATGATTCTGGTAGAGCAAGTATGAAAGGACACGTACCCCTTAGCTTGAGTTCTTCCTGATTCCCATTTGACCTGAACAGGCTGAATCTGCCTACGTGATGTTGGCCTCACCAAACCAGTCCATGCCCTCTAGTCAATCTATATTAAAGATCTGAGCAACTTGTTGTGTACATTGGCCTGAGCAAGATAAGAAGGCCGAATACAGTAGCCATGCCTGTTTATGGTCCATAAGCACCCCTTATCCTACATTTCTATCTTCCACACCTGGCTCTGTTTCTCTGCTTCTGGGCTTTTACAATGGGGAGGTGACTGTTTATATGATGGGGAGGAAACCAGTTCTATTGTGAGCTTCTCCGGCCTGCACAGGAAAATATGTGAAGTTTGACATATGTTCATGATGGAAGATGGGTTGGTCAGTTTGGGCAAGTAGAATGGAATTCATAATTATAGCCTGCTTTGTTATGGTACCATGGGAGCGACCTACAATGATGTGTGTCACAGCAAGAATGTGAGCCTAGGGGCAAACTTTTTGTATAAAAGGCCTGCCTGAGAAAGCTCAGGCAGGCTCCCTCTTTCAATTGTAAAACTACGGTTGGACGACGAAGCCTCATAATTAATTATAATAAAGATGTCTTTTAATTTTACAGATTGCCTGTCAATTCCTTTGCTGCTTTATTATGCAAACTGCTGGATAGATCCCTGGTGGGGAGAGTGAGTCATTTTCTACTTTTCCTCACTATGGCTCTAAAGCAGTTCTGCCGACATGGTTCTCTGGCTCTAGAGCAGCTCTGCTGACCTGGTTCTCTCCCTCTAGAGCAGCTCTGCTGACCTGGTTCTCTCCCTCTAAAGCAGCTCTACTGACCTAGTTTCTCTGGCTCTACAGCAGCTCTGCTGACCTGGTTCTCTGGCTCCAGAGCAGCTCCGCTGGCCTGGTTCTTAGGCTCTAGAGCAGCTCTGCTGACCTGGTTCTCTGGCTCTAAAGCAGCTCTTCTGACCTAGTTCTCTGGCTCTAAAGCAGCTATGCTGACCTGGTTCTCTGGCTCTAAAGCAGCTCTGCTGACTTGGTTCTCTGGCTCTAGAGCAGCTCTGCTGACCTGGTACTCTGGCTCTAAAGCAGCTCTGCTGACCTGGTTCTCTGGCTCTAAAGCAGCTTTGCTGGCCAGGTTCTCTGGCTCTAAAGCAGCTCTGCTGACCTGGTTCTCTGGCTCTAGAGCAGCTCTGCTGACCTAGTTCTTAGTCTCTAGAGCAGCTGTGCTGACCTTGTTCTCTGGCTCTAAAGCAGCTCTGCTGACCTGGTTCTCTGGCTCTAAAGCAGTTCAGCTGAACTTGTTCTCTGGCTCTAGAGCAGCTCTGCTGACTTGGTCCCTTGGCTCTAAAGCAGCTCTGCTGACCTAGTTCTCTCCCTCTAAAGCAGCTCTGCTGACCTGGTTCTCTCGCTCTAAAGCAGCTCTGCTGACCTAGTTCTTAGTCTCTAGAGTAGCTCTGCTGACCTGGTTCTCTGGCTCTAAAGCAGCTCTGCTGACTTGGTTCTCTGGCTCTAGAGCAGCTCTGCTGACCTGGTACTCTGGCTCTAAAGCAGCTCTGCTGACCTGGTTCTCTGGCTCTAAAGCAGCTTTGCTGGCCAGGTTCTCTGGCTCTAAAGCAGCTCTGCTGACCTGGTTCTCTGGCTCTAGAGCAGCTCTGCTGACCTAGTTCTTAGTCTCTAGAGCAGCTCTGCTGACCTGGTTCTCTGGCTCTAAAGCAGCTCTGCTGACCTGGTTCTCTGGCTCTAAAGCAGTTCAGCTGAACTTGTTCTCTGGCTCTAGAGCAGCTCTGCTGACTTGGTCCCTTGGCTCTAAAGCAGCTCTGCTGACCTAGTTCTCTCCCTCTAAAGCAGCTCTGCTGACCTGGTTCTCTCGCTCTAAAGCAGCTCTGCTGACCTAGTTCTTAGTCTCTAGAGCAGCTCTGCTGACCTGGTTCTCTGGCTCTAAAGCAGCTCTGCTGACCTGGTTCTCTGGCTCTAAAGCAGTTCTGCTGATCTTGTTCGCTGGCTCTAGAGCAGCTCTGCTGACTTTTGTCCCTTGGCTCTAAAGCAGCTCTGCTGACCTGGTTCTCTCCATCTAAAGCAGCTCTGCTGGCCTGGTTCTTAGGCTCTAGAGCAGCTCTGCTGACCTGGTTCTCTGTCTCAAAAGCAGCTCTGCTGACCTGGTTCAATGGCTCTAGAGCAGCTCTGTTGACCTGATTCTCTGACTCTAGAGCAGCTCTGCTGACCTGGTTCTCTCCCTCTAAATCAGCTCTGCTGACCTGGTTCTCTGCCTCTAGAGCAGCGCTGCTGACTTTGGTCTATGGCTCTGAAGCAGCTCTACTGACCTGGTTCTCTGGCTCTAGAGCAGCTCTGCTGACCTGGTTTTCTGAGTCTAAAGCAGCTCTGCTGACCTGGTTCTCACCCTCTAAAGCAGCTCTGCTGACCTGCTTTCTCTGGCTCCAGAGCACCTTTGCTGACCTGGTTATCTGGCTCTAAAGCACCTCTACTGAGCTGGTTCTCTCCCCCTAAAGCAGCTCTGTTGACCTGGTTCTCGGCCTCTAGAGCAGCTCTGCTGACCTGGTTCTCTTGCTCTAAAGCAGCTCTGCTGACCTGGTTCCATGGCTCTAAAGCAGCTCTGCTGACCTGGTTCTCTGGCTCCAGAGCAGCTCTGCTGACCTGGTTCTCTGGCTCTAAAGCAGCTCTGCTGACCTGGTTCTCTCCCTCTAAAGAGCTCTGCTGACCTGGTTCTCTGGCTCTTAAGCAGTTCTGCTGACCTGGTTCTCTGGCTCTAGAGCAGCTCTGCTGACCTAGTTTTATGGCTCTAAAGCAGCTCTGCTAACCTGTTTCTCTGGCTCTAGAGCAGCTCTGCTGACCTGGTTCTCGGCCTCTAGAGCAGCTCTGCTGACCTGAATCTCTGGCTCTAGAGCAGCTCTGCTGACCTGGGTCTCTGATTCTAGAGCAGCTCTGCTGACCTGCTTCTAAGGCTCTAGAGCAGCTCTGCTGACCTGGTTCTCTGGCTCTACAGCGGCTCTGCTGACCTGGTTTCTCTGGCTCTATAGCAGATCTGCTGACCTGGTTCTCTGAGCTCACGATGCACGCACCCGACTTCTCGAAAATATATTTAAAAATAATATTTTATTTTAAGTACAAATATATTATTTTTATGAATATCTTAGATAATCTCTTGCCCTAATATGTATATTAAAGACACATACATATAATTTTGGAACATAATTTTTTTTGGCGGGAGTTGTGCACCTAGCGTGCCCCAGCACGTATATGACATCATCACGCGGGACCCACCACCGTGCAAGCGTCTCGTACCGTAATGCGCATGTGTCGCGAATGCGCGGGAGCAGGAGTCGCGGCTGGTCGCATACCAATCACGCACATCACGTAATATTAAATTATATGATGTAACTGAAAAACACGCAGCCTTCGCACACCGTACGCGGATCCTTCACGACTTTTCTAAAATGGCATCTAGAATCCACGCACCTACCGTGATGTGTACGCTTTGAGTGCGCGACTCCGAAAAAAAATTGGGAACTTTTTTTTAAAAAGAAAATAATATAAATATATAAAACAAAAAATGAAAACAAAAAAATTTATCAATATTTCAGTTTGAATTTTTTAAAATATATTTTTGCAATTTTCAGAAAAATATATAATGTTATTTAATGAATACAAATTTTATAAATAAACAGCTAAAAAACTGTAGAAAATCAGTACAAAAAATAGGTATAACTACTATCACACTTAAAAATTAGCATTTAAAAAACCTTTGAAATTCACTGAAAAAACCATAGGTTTCAGAGACGTTATAGTTAGAAATTAGCATTTAAAAAAACCTTAGAAAGTCACAGAAAAAAACATAGGTTTCACGGGTGTTATAGTTAGTTGGCCATTTCACTCGAACAAAACCATAGAAATTCCTCCATTATAGTTAGTTCTGCTAACTATAACTTGTGCGCCCGCAATGCACTGCTGATGATGTCACATATTGCATCATTCATGACATGGTCAGTGACATCACTGATGACATCTCAAATGACATCTCTGATGACATCATCCACGTGACAATCTGATACACCTCATCATACACAAGTATAACATTTCATCACTCACTGTAAAATACAGAGTACCATATTTGAAACCATTGACACACCAATAACATTTTCTAAAAACCCACTAAGTGATTCCTACATCTACAAACACATCTAAACACTTACATATAGATTCACTCATACATGCTGTCAATGATCAATAGAGCACTATTAAATATACTTATACACCTACAACGACATTACACACCAGCATACATCCTATTCACTTATGCAGTCATTCTATTCACTCATGCAAACAATTGATCATACTTACATTTACTAAGCTACACACTTATACAAACACCACATCATTTATTCGTATATATAGTAACTCATACTTAGTGTGTTATAAAATTACTATTACAAGTATATAGTTTTCGATAGTCACTCATACAATCACTGAGTCTTATGTATACTTATGTATATACAACTGTCACATACACTGCCTTTTATATTTCTAGTTTGTTAGACATGTATCATTGAGAAATATATTTACTCATCACCATTCCCATAAAGAGATTCACTCAGTTCAGTTCAGTTCTTTATTTATTTCGGTGGTTAAAAACCATCATAAAAATCCATAACATTACATGTGCGCATATAATCAAACTGAACATTACAATGTTAAAAACAAGTTTAAAAAATTGTTATTATTTACAGGCTTTAACAAAAAGAAGGGAGCAGTAAATTAATTTCATCCTCCGTCAACCCCTTGTATTTCTTAGTCTGACCACAATTTTTAGAAAGCTCATGATAGTACACAGGGTCCGCGTCACCGTTGGTCTTTGCAAAAATAATAAAGCAGTTTTAGCATGATAAATTTTGGACTCCTTTAAAATGCCCACCAGGAATCTTTGACGCGGCATTTGATAAAAAGAACAGAATAATACAAAATGAAGGGTATCCTGCGGAGACCTATTGTCGCAGCCGCAGGCACCCTTCTGCTCAATTGTTAATGTAAAACCAGACGGGTAAGCTAAAATGTTGGGTAACAAATTGAGCCTAAAACGAGTCATTAAAAACCTCTCATGTTGACTATGAATTAAAAAGAGATACGATTCCATACCCATATCATTGCTTACAAGCGAGTGGGCTACTACCGAGGATTTATTAGAGTCAAAATCATTCCTCCTGTTGTCTTATTTTTGTAATAGCTAATTTTGAAGATAATATTTGCAAGAGCTGTCCACATTTGAAGGGTCAGAAAATATCATTAACTGGTCAATGGACTCTAGGGTTTCTTTATGGTATTTTAACCAGGGGATTTGCATCCATCTGTCTCTCCGGAGACAATCCTTGATAATCTGTCTTGTTAATTCCGCATTCACTCACCCAAACAACTGTTTCCAAATACAGTCTTAACCTCATATACCTAGTAAATCAACTATTTACATATCTTTGGACAGTCACACACATCCCACTCAACCACACACACATTCACTATCCCATACAAATACTCACTTAACTAATTAATAACTAATATAGACTTTCACATAGCTAGTAACCAACTTATGTAGCAATTTACACAACAAGAGATAGAGTGATACAGGTATTCACACAGTTTAATCACTATCCCATATATTTAGTGAGACACTTTAAATTAGTCACTTAAACAGTCAATCACATTGCTACTAAATCCTCCATTCAGGCACTTATACATCCACTCAGTCTTCAAGGCAGATTGATATATATATATATATATATATATGCACTGAAAAAAACATAGGTTTTACACACGTTATAGTTAGGAATTAGCATTTTAAAAACCTTGCAAATTCACTGAAAAAACCATACGTTTCACACACATTATAGTTAGGAATTAGCATTTAAAAAAACTTGCAAATTCATTGAAAAAACCATAGGTTTCACACATATTATAGTTAGCTGGACATTTCACTCATACAAAACCATTGAAATTCCCCCGTTATAGTTAGTTCAGCTAATTATAACTCGCGCGCCCGTAATGCACTGCTGATGACGTCACATATTACATCACTCATGACATGGTCAGTGACATCACTCATGACATCACTGATGACATCTCAAATGACATCACATGGGGCTTGCCCCATGTAAAAGGATGCATTGCTGGAGTTGCGTCACTTTTGTGACACACTCCAGCAATGCGTCACTTTTGCGCTTACAGACACGTCAGAAATACTGACGTGACTGTAACTCCTTGCGACATGATGCGCCATACATTAAATATGATACATCTGGTATGTTGCAAGGAGTGCGCACTGAGAAGTGACGCATCGCTGCTTTCACGCAGTGATGCGTCATTTCTCATAAATGAGGCCCAAAATGTTTAGACTTGCCTCTGATGAGAAAATATTTCTGAAAATTGAAAAAGATAATAAAACGATTGAATAATGCACCTCCCTTGCGAACGGAACCTTAGACTATTCATACTGCAACAGTCTATGAGAGAATTATATTTGGCATGAGAGTAGTTAAAGAAAGTCATAAAACATGTCATTATTAAAATCCAGCTTCTTTGATTGCTGAATGAAACATAAAATATGTTATACATACTTCTTCTAAATTGTCTATTTTGAGGTATTGTGTGTGAAAAATTCCAATATTTATTTTTACCAGAGGCAATCACTTAAAAAAAAGTTTTTTTTAAATAATATGTCCAAGCATTGAGTACGTGCATACAACTAAAACATGGCACAAGAGTGCTGACTGCACTTCAAAAAAGTATATCAACTATTAGTAGCAGAAGAACTGCGCGCATGGATTATATGATCCCATTTCTACTCACCAACGACTTTCTGAATTTCAAAAACAAATTGATTACAGAGATTTGCAGAACCCACATAATGTGTGCATGTAACAGGTGGGATGGTCAGGGAGGTGAAACATTTGGGTGGCTGGCTGTGTACACGTTCATCGTTTTTAGGATTTTCAGACTTCTCAGAAGGGTTTTGGAGGTGGTGTTTATAAATGCTTTGTGGTGTAAAATTAATAGTCTTGATAGGTTAAAGATGTGTGACAGAATGGCTGATGATGCATATAGCCATTAAAGATAATATTATTTCCATGAGCTACTATGAGACAAAGTACACAGGTCAGTGCAGGGTCATTGGAATTATGGGGCAATGAAGGATCAAATTAAGTGGCAAGGTTGACTAAATTATGCAGCAAGAAACATCAACTTCTGCATAATAGTCTGACTCTATCCGTTGCAGTATAATTTCACTGTTTTGTCACTTTAACACGCATTATGCTGAACAACTTTCTCACCGCTCTAGTCCCAGTTTATATATCTTTCTACAGCAATTAACAGCTTAAAGAGATACCCAGTTTACCTTTGGTAAACTTCTGCCTGTTGTACATGTGCCACTTTTGATCTATTTGAGGTAGATTTTTCGTTGTTTATGTAATCTGCAAATAATTCACCAGATGATGGTTTATGTGGCAAGTGTGATAAACCCAAATTACTCAAAAACCATCACAGCCGCAGAATATCATAATTTCAGTGGTACTGGTTATAATAGATTTAGAGGATAAACTTGCAGATTTGGAGGATTGAGAGATGGTTGCGGTGGTGAAGAAAAAGAATAGGAAGGGTGATGGGGAGTAGAGGGTAAGACAGCAATCACTGAAAGATGGCAAAGGAAAGTGGATCATCAAGACAGAAGTGGTGGCTTCAAGGAGTTGTAAAGAATGTGGAAATTAAACAAGCGGCACATGAGAAATAAGTGAGATCTGCTTTAAGCCCTAAATCATCAAACCTAATCGGTGCAGAAATGAGTCAATGTGTTTGAGGCCAACTGTTCTTTTTAACTTCATTGCCACAACCACTGCTGAAGTGCATTGCTGCCCTGCTTTGGGCGTCTCACTGCTGGGGGAAGCTGCTGATGCCCAGCACTGCTGGGGACACACGTCGCATGATCCCTTAGGGCTAGACCTACAGCTATGGGTGGTATTTAAGCATGCTGCTGCCCCGCTGTGTGGCACGCATGTGAAGAGACGCGCGAGCGCGTAAACCAACATGGCCGCCGCCGCTTAAGCTCCGGTGCATCGACGGCCCGTTTTCGGTTAATGACGACGATTTTCTGTCAGTTTTGAAGCGCAATTGAGGTCGCTTTGAAGTACAAGCGGATTCCTACCGTACATAGTGCTTTTAGGCCTTTCTGCTTGCTGTAAGTTCTGTTTTCTACCCCCTGGTTCCTGCTCCCAGCCTCTCACCAAGATACTGCCTGTTGTGTATGCCCAGGGGGAGGAGTGCTTTTTAGGAAAGGGCCTGGCTTGGGCCTAGCCACACCCACAGTCCTTCATAGCTGCTGCACCAGTGCTTTTGAGGAGTTTCCACTGCTCTTTTTACTTCACAACATTCTTTTTGTGTATTTGTTTATCACTTAAACTTATTTGTGGATTTTATTTTCTCCTCAAAATGGAAAATAAAAATCCAGTCAACAATAAAAGGAGGCAGCAAGTTTCACCGCCTCCAGTTAAATCAAAGGCAGTGGAGTCCTCTGAACCTTCTCTTTCATTCATTTTGGAGGAAATTCAAGCATTGCGTGTTAATACTGAAAATATTGCATCAGAAGTTAAAAGTGTACGTAAAGACATGACTTGTCTGTCTATGAAAATTTCTGATAATCCCATCAAAATACAAGATAATAAAACTAAAGTGGATGCCTTTACATCATTAGTGGCGAAAATTCTCCCTATGCATTCTCAACTTTTGGATATGGAAAATCGCAATAGACAGTACAACCTTCGCATTTTTAATTTGCCTGAAAAGTTGAGGGTCCTAATTGTCGGTTATATTTGGAAACTTTGCTTCCTGGTCTGTTGAATATCAAGTTTTCAGAAAAATTTGAAGTAAATAAAGCCCATAGAATCCCTTCTCATCGTAACCTTCGCCATACTAAACCTAGGCAAATGATATTTAAAGTTCTTCGTCATCACCATCTTGTCTTGATACGAAAAGCTGCAAGAGACATTCCCTCGCTGATGGTAAATGGTAACAACATTTTTATTCACCAAGACTTTGGCAAAAGAAACTGTTGTAATTCGTAAGGATTTTGCTGCCTTTCGTCCACAGTTAAGAATTCTTGGATTCAAATATGGACTTTTTGACCCATCTACAATGCGCATATGGAAAGATAACTTCTCTAAAGCCTTTCAATGACCAGAAGACGTGCAACACTTTCTTGATCAACAAGTTTCACATTCAATGGATACTCATGACCCTCCTACACAACTCTTTCCAGTCTGAAATTTGCTGACAACTTTATGAGTATTTTCTACAATTTTGGGCTCCAGCGGTTCTGGCCATGCTTGCAGAACGTGTGTGCGTTTCAATGTTCTTATTTATGTATCTTGTTTGTATTTTTCACCCTGTTTTCTTTTTTCCCTGTCCTTTTCTCAAATCTAGAGTTACTGTTTCTCATCTATTTCTCAACTATGCTTTTTTCGCCTCTTCTTGTTCTATTGCTTTTCTTCCTTACTTATTTCTTCATAATGGCTAATGTTCATAATATTAAAGGTATTTCTCTAAATGTGAAAGGTTTGAGACACCCAGTTAAGCGTAACAAAATTTTGGATTATTTAGGAAGTTGTAAAGCTGACATTTGTTTTGTTCAAGAAACTCATATTGATGATAAAGTACTACATTATATGAAAAAGAAATGGGTTGATACTGTTGTGTTGTCTCCTGCTAATGGAAAGAGAAACGGTGTTGCTATCTTCTTTGCGAAAAAATTACACTGTCAAGTTTTAAACAAAATTTCAGATTCAGATTGTAGATATATAATAGTTAAAATTAAAATTCATGATTCTACTTTATTTGTACTTAATATTTACGGTCCTACTGCTGATGATCCTACTTTTTGGTCTAATATTACTACTGAAGTCTTAAAGTTGGGTAACGCTCCGTTGATTGTTGGGGGTGATTTTAATGTTATTGCAGACCCATTATTAGATAGGTTGTCTAGTACTAAATTTCGTCCTCCTAAGGTTTTTCATGCTTTTAGATCCTTTATTCATACCACCACGCTAGCTGACATTTGGCGAATGCACTTCCCTACTGATAAATGTTTTACCTTTTTTTCCAATCCCCATAATTCGCATTCTAGAATTGATTATTTTTTACTTTCTCCACCTCTTATCCAATCTGCAACGAACCCTTTCATTGGTAATATTGATATATCTGATCATGCCTTAATTTCTTTTGTTTTAAATATATCTTCCACTTTTACTAAGCAAACCAGATGGTGTATGAATACTGGTATTGTTCTTAATGAGCATAATAAGCCTAAACTTTTACAAGCCATTCAAGATTTTTTTTTGTTTAATCCGGAAGAATCTACTTCTATAGTCAATAGATGGAATGCCTTTAAAGCTTACATTAGATGTGCTACAATTTCTATTATGGCTCATGAGAACAAGTCATTCAATGCTAAAATTAAACAGTTAGAGAAGCAACTAGCAAAATTTGAACGGTTATTTATTACCACCAATAATCCCCAATTCAAAGTTAAACTACAAATACTTTGTTATGAATTTAACTCTATCCTCAGTAAAAGAGCTGGTGTGCAAATCTCTAAATCTAATGCTAGATTTTGTTTCAATGCCATTAGGTCAGGGAAACTCCTTGCGAATTATCTGCGTATTAAAAGAGATACAACGCAGATTACCTCTATTCATTGTCCTCAAGGCAAGATTGCATTGTCCCATAATGATATTGTTAAAGAATTTCTGGATTTTTATTCAAACCTATATAACAAACCAGATCTTCAGGATACTTCATTAATTGACGCTTTTTTAAATACTTGTGATTTACCTCAAATTTCGCAATCGGATAGACTTGCATTGGATCTGCCCATTACTACTGATGAAATTTTAAAAGCCATAAAACCTCCCCCAAAAAATAAGTCTCCAGGCCCGATGGTATTCCAGCTGAATTTTACAAGGAATTTCAGTCTCATCTCCTGCCTTACCTATTTCAACTTTTTATTTTTTTCGGCTCTTCTGGGACCGTTTCAGGTTCTTTTGCCGATGCTTTAATTATTGTACTCCCCAAGCCTGATAAAGACCCTACCCTCATCTCAAATTATCGTCCTATATCTTTAATTAATCAAGACTGTAAATTGTATGCTAAAATTCTTGCCTCTAGATTAGCCCCAGTACTTCATTCTATTATCCACCCAGATCAATCAGGATTTATGAAGAATAGATATTCTGCTAACAATACAAGAACTCTATTGCATGTAATTGAACAGAGTCCTACCCTACTTGCTCCCCTCTGGAATTATGGCTTTAGATGCAGAAAATGCCTTTGATTAAATCCATTGGCAATTTTTATTCCAAACTTTATTGTCATTTGATTTTGTTCCCTCGTTTATCCGTATGTTTTCTGCCTTGTATTTTGCTCCCACTGCTCAATTATTTATCAATGGCCAAATATCTACTCAATTTTCCCTTTTTAGAGGAACACGGCAAGGTTGTCCCCTTTCCCCACTTTTATTTCTGTTAGGAATTGAACCTTTTCTTAACCATGTACGAAATTGTGATGCTATTAAAGGTATTGAGATTAAGGATGTTACTATTAAAACCTTAGCCTATGCTGATGATGTGCTGTTATTTATTAGTGATCCAATCCCCTCTATCCCCGCCTTATTAGACATTATTAGCAAATACTCCACAGTCTTGGGATATAAACTTAATGTTAATAAAACAGAATTTTTCCCCCTAAATGTTTTTGGGACCCCTGATATGTTACCTGTGGCAGATATTATTTGGCAGAAAAATAGACTCAAGTATCTTGGTATTTTGTTTTCATCCTCCATCCCACCAACATTAAAATTAAACAGTCATTTAATTTTTGATTATATTAAGAATAAAACATCTAAATGGTTGTCCCTTCGTCTCACTTGTTGGGGGAGAATGCAATCCATTAAAATGAATATTGCTCCTAAAATCTTTTACTCCCTTGCTATGATCTCTACTCAGTTTCCACTAAAATTTTACAAAGATGTTGATAAAATGTTATCCAAATTTCTCTGGAATAATAAACCACCTCGAATTTGTTACAAAAAACTAAAAATGCCTAAATGTCATGCAGGATTTGGCCTTCCTGATTTTCTTTTATATCATAAAGCATTCATAGTGAAACAAAGTTCTTTATGGTTTAATTCCTCCTCTATACTTCAACCTCCTAATTGGTTCGATATAGAGAAATCACTTATTTCTCCTTTCCCATTTCCCACCTTGCTTACAATGTCTCACAAATCGATAGTTGTACACCACTCAGTTATAATCAAATCGTCGAAATTAATATTTAATGATTTAGATTTAAATGTTGCTTCTCCTTTAAGTTCTACTACAGATTTATCACTATGACATAGTTCTGTTATAAAATTGAATAGAAATGTGTATTTTTGGAATTCTTGGATTAAGGCTGGTATATTTTATCTTAAAGATTTATTTTGTGATAATGCCTTTATTCCCTTTGACATTTTACAATCAAAATTCCAATTACCTAAAGCGGATTTTATTAAATATCAGTCTTTATGTAATTCAATTTTAGACTCATTCCCGAATGGTATCCCTTCTACTGTTACAACAGATTTGATAATTTATCTTTAGCAGTCTGTCCGTCAGTCCGTCAGAGGAGACCAGAGGAGTCAGGCTGCGTGCAGCATGCAGGTGTGAGCGCCGAGTCCCGCGCTGTGAGAACAACACCGCCGCTAGCCCTTAGCGGCAGAGAGGATTTTTAATACGCCAGGAAAAGCCGCCAGGGAAGGCTGCAAGCCGCAGCAGCAGCAGCCGCTGGTACTCGGTACTCAGTACTCAGTGAGTCGGTGACCCGGGGTGGTCAGCAGCGCTCACGGTCTGCAGTACACACGTAGTTGGGCGTGCAGGCGTGTGATCCCGGGCTGGGCAGACATAGCACCAACACTGTGTGAACAGAGCCAGGGTGTAGCCCAGCCCAGCCCAAATCGTTGTCCAGGATCCCAGCGCGTAGAGAGCACAGAGAGCGGAGTGCCACTGAGGACGGAGGACTGGTGCCCGCTCCCATACCAGTGCTCCAGCGATCCTGCAACCCCTTGTTAGCCGTGCATAGATTTCAGCGCCTAACCCCCCCCTCCGTAAAAGTTGCGGGGTATGGTGTAGCATGGTGTAGCACGGTGGGGGGGCCCAAACCGAAGGAGGGAATAGCACCAACTCCAGCAAAAGCCTCAGCCGCGCGCCGGATGGCCAGAAGCAGAGCGAAGAGCCCCACGAGCCCTGAGAACTAAGAGAAAAACAGAGTGTATTACAGAGAGCATCAGTAGCACAAGCAGCACCAGCTCCGGAACACTAGGACAGCGGTACCAAACTGCTGGAGCATGGGAGCCAAATAACGGTAAACAGACATAATATCGACTACAAAATATCGAATGGACATAATATCGAGTTCAAAATATAGACTGGACAAAATATCGAATGGACAGAATATAGACATCAACAATATAGTTTTTAAGGTAAGTAATGTAATATCGAATGTTAAAAATATAGAAAGTAAAAATATCGTAGTATATAATATAGGTTATTAAAATTATCGAATTTTTAATAGTATCGAATTTTTTATAGTGTTTTTTATGTTATTATATGTGTGAAAATTGTGTATTTATGTTATAAATAATTTTAAATAATGAAATTTGTTTTTTTCATTTTTGAGTAATTCAATTCTGTAGCGGGTTGTGGGTTTATAGGGGAATAGGGTGGGAAGTAATTTAATTATAATTAATTAAATATGTGAATTTAATTATTGTTATTAATGTTTAAGTAATTGTTAATTAATTTATATTTGGTAATTAATTACATTTTAATTGGTAATTAATTTTAATTAATTGATTAATTGCTAATTATGTTAATTTTACTAATTTATTTTCTGTAGCGGGTTGTGGGTTTATAGGGGAATTGGGTGGGAAGTAATTTAATTATAAATAATTAAATATGAAAAAAATATTTATTGGTATTTTTTTAGAATTAATTGTTAATTAATTTTTTATGGGTAATTAATTAAATTTTAATTGGCAATTAATTTTATTTAATTGATTAATTGCCAATTATGTTAATTTTACTAATTTATTTTCTGTAGCGGGTTGTGGGTTTATAGGGGAATAGGGTGGGAAGTAATTTATTTATAATTAATTAAATAATTCAATATATTTAATTGTATTTAATTTGAAATAATTGTTAAATAAGTTTTAATTGTTAATTAATTTTTAATTTTTAATTAATTTGGATTAATAGGTAACTAATAGTAATAATTAATTTTAATTTGCAATTGTAATTGATTAATTGTTATATTATATTAATTTGGTAATTACTTTAAATTAATTTTTTATAGATATTAATTTATATTTTTTAAAATAATATATGAAGTATTTACTTTCCCTACTGTTGCACTCTTTGGAGTGGGAATAGTAATTTTAACCCCTACGCTATCCATTGCTTTCCCTACTGTTGCACTCTTTGGAGTGGGAATAGTAATTTTAACCCCTACGCTATCCAATGCTTTCCCTACTGTTGCACTCTTTGGAGTGGGAATAGTAATTTTTACCCCTACGCTATCCAACGCTTTCCCTACTGTTGCACCCACTGGAGTGGGAATAGTAATTTTGACCTCTACGCTATCCAACGCTTTCCCTACTGTTGCACTCACTGGAGTGGGAATAGTCATTTTTACCCCTACGCTATCCAACGCTTTCCGTACTGGTGCACCCACTGGAGTGGGAATAGTAATTTTTACCTCTACGCTATCCAATGCTTTTCCTATTGTTGCACTCTTTGGAGTGGGAATAGTCATTTTAACCCCTACGCTATCCAATGCTTTCCCTACTGTTGCACTCTTTGGAGTGGGAATAGTAATTTTTACCCCTACGATATCCAACGCTTTCTCTACTGTTGCACTCTTTGGAGTCGGAATAGTAATTTTTACCCCTACGCTATCCAACGCTTTCCCTACTGTTGCACTCACTAGAGTGGGAATAGTAATTTTTACCACTACGCTATCCAACGCTTTCCCTACTGTTGCACCCACTGGAGTGGGAATGGTAATTTTTACCTCTACGCTATCCAACGCTTTCCCTACTGTTGCACTCACTGGAGTGGGAATAGTAATATTTACCTCTACGCTATCCAACGCTTTCCCTACTGTTGTACCCACTGGAGTGGGAATAGTAATTTTTACCCCTACGCTATCCAATGCTTTCCCTACTGTTGCACTCACTGGAGTGGGAATAGTAATTTTTACCCCTACGCTATCCAACGCTTTCCCTACTGTTGCACTCTTTGGAGTGGGAATAGTAATTTTTACCCCTATGCTATCCAATGCTTTTCCTACTGTTGCACTCTCTGGAGTGGGAATAGTAATTTTTACACTTCTGCTATCCTACGGTAATAATATTGAATATTATTTAATTATATTATGTTACTATATATATATATATATATATATGTTTTAACAAATATGATTGTAAATTTTTTTTTTAAGAACTTTCAATAAATATTTAATTATTATAAGGTAATTTAAGTATTTTTAAGTATATTTTAGTAATTAATTTTTAATATTAAGTTAATTTAACAGTTTTTAATAAAGTCGATATTTTAGTAAACTATATTTTTGTAAACGATATTTTGTAGTCGATATTTTTGTACTTACCTGTTTGTAGATACAAACTCGATATTGTGTCTGTCGATATTTTGTCAACGATATTTTTGCTACTCGATATTATGTCCCTCGATATTATGTCAGTGATCCCCAAATAACATCACCGGATAGCAGGGCATCAGGGCTTCAGGGCTGAGCACCCAATTGCATAAGGTGCGGCAAAAGCCCCTCATTTATCTCAATCCATCCCGTCACCCCATCCCACGGAGTGAATCACAGGTTAAAGGAGAAAGGAGTAAGGGGAAGAGATAGTGGCCTACCGGTGCAGCAGGAGTTACCCACCCCCTCAATCCCTCCCGGAGAGAGCACAATTCATCCACCTCCAAACCAGGGCTGGCTCCCCCAAGTCGTTACCACTTGATAACAATCAACAATCAATCAACTACATATTTTACTACCTACCATCTCTATTCCGCCGGAAGACGGAGTGGCCCAAGGCAGCAAAGAAAAAAAGGGAAGGAAGCGGGCTCTCCCAAAGAAACATCCGTACCTCTTCACCATCATGAGATCCGGGAAAATTAGAATAGACCCCACAATCAAGAAAAGAAATCAATCACACTCCAGAAAAACGAGCGAAGGAACCCACGATTCCTCCGCTGAAGACTCAGCAGAAGCACAAGACACAATAGCCAACACCCCCACAGAAAACATATCACAACTAACATCACATCTAAAAAATTCCAAGATCACAGACTTTTTAATCCTTCCCTCGTCGCCATCCGTGCTGCAGAAGCCTTCACTCGCTAACAGCAAAAAGAGAACATCTCAGTCAGTGGGTTCGATGTCGTCAGTTTTGCAGCCTTTGTGCAACACCCCACGAAAGATCAGCTATAACCCTTGGACAACATCCAATAAACTCACAGTTAAAGCACAAATAAACCTAACGGAAGCAGCAACCCACGCAAATGTCCATGCGGCGGTATCAACGGTAAAAACACCAAATTTGCCAACGAAGCGTCGCTCATCAAGTCTGGGTTCCTACTTCAGAGTGACCCTGGGACCGCAAACCCAGCCTCAAGAATGGACATTAGTAACATACTAGACAAGGACGTAACCGGCAGAGGAATGGTCGAAAGGCATCAAGACGACCTGGCCTATCAGGACGAACACAGAAAAGGCAACGTGCCCCCTAAACTGGAAGGAGTCACGGCACAGCAGGGACGTCAATGCACAGATGGCCTCGATGGCCAACCGATGGAACAAACAACACCTAAACCTCAATCCCCCCCTCGTCCAGAAACTCGGGAAGCTAACAATTCCACTCGTTCTGGTAGCTTAATAATTCACCAAGAGGCAAATTGTCAAACACCGAACGGTCCATCGGGATCATTCCCCCTTCATTATTCGATTTGCTCACCGACCAAAACAACCCCTCCCAAAGGTCCTGAGCCCAGAAAAACAAGGGAACATGGAACACTTACCCCAGACACAGGTCAGGGTGGAGATCCTCGAATACTGGTTCGGAATAAGCCAGGGGTCAAAGTTAGGACCAGTTCACAATCCACCAGCAACCAAACTGACAATCAGCCACTAGCGCAGGCACTGCTGTGGCCACCATTCATCAGTATTATGGAAACTATTTCCTCAGCACTACTCCGACACTCTGAAAAATTAAATCTACAGTTAGACCTCCTACAAATTTTGGCTTCTCACGTGGTTGGCATAGACAGCAAGATACTAGAGCTCAATTCTCTATTAGAGCGGGTACAGAAAGACCCACACACAACGTATCACGAATGCCAGTGTTCGGAAACAATGAACCAACTAAAAGTCTTACCGACCATTCTAACAGACATTCTATGGGAAGTCCAAAACAAAACAAAAGAGCACCAAGACACCATGGAAACTTACCCCACCGATACTCTCTCTGCCAACTTGACAAGTATAATCAGCGCCGACATCTCCATTGGTGAGGACTATGGGCCAGACGCAACGGCAGGACCCCCAATGACAAATCATTTATCAACAGCATACATTGCACTTCTAGAAGACCCTACTCCCCAAGACAATCGCACTCAAGACCCAACTAACCTAGGGAGTGAGGATCTTGGCCCTCTACCCCATGGGCAACAAAAACAATTCCCCTCCTTAACAAAACGAGAACGCAAGAGATTAAGGAAATCTAGGCAAAAGAAGCTGCAAAGAAAACAAAAAACACCACAGCCTAACAGGTCCCAGGGTCAAGATCCCCTGGGGGCCTGCAGTCAAAAAATGAATTTGAACCCTGAAACAATCCCCGCAAGAACCAAAGTTCAAAGATGCAAGCTCTAAGGTCCAGAAGGAGCAAGGGGAAACCTGGCAGGGATCCTTACCTCCAAGTTTGCCCCACGCAGTAACATCAATAGAATCGGCCAGCTGCCAAAGTGCACATACTCCCACACAAGACCATCAAAAAATGCAACTGGAGTGCGGCTCTTCTGTGCAGAAACCCCAGGCAGACCAAAAAAGCATTATGCACTATTTCCCGAAAATGACAAAAGCACAAAACGAAAATCCTCGCCCTAATGCGCTGCATCAAAGACCCTCTACTGTAAGCCGCGACCTTCCCAGATCCCTCCAGTATGCTCCCGCCCCTGAACCAGCAGCCCAGTTCATTATTCCATTCCAGGGTAACTCAGTTAAGATAGCCAAAACATCTACTGAAATAAGGAACAAGGAGCAAGAAGAAGATCCAGACTTACTGTACCCAGCAGGCTCACTTATACATGAAATCATCCTGCATTATAGTTCAAGGGGGAAGCACGATATTCTTAATCGGAGCGCCATCCTAAAACTAACCAATCTGATAGAACCTCTGAGTCATCTGAACACCAATCACATTGAAGGCATCGAATTTCATCCAATTGCAAATACTAACGGGAGAGAAATGACAGTGGCAACATGGAAGGATCTCAGGATAGCCAAGAAATTTTGGCAAAACAGAGACATATTCGCAAAATGGGGAATAGAAATCAGACCGGTTCCATTGGAGAGATATCCGGGTCGTTATCCTTGCTGGTCGAGGAATGTTCACGTCCAGGCAGTGGAGTACTTCGGGGGGCAGTCGGCTGCTCAGGGAGTACCAAGGGAGGATGGTCCAACCTCCGAATTATCCACCACGGCATGATAGGTGGACCAACTGAGAGACGCAAAATCTTGCCCCCAACAGCTAGTCCAACAGCTCATATGACGAATGAAGCGTGAACACAAAATCTGAAAATATGTTCATGGAACATAAACGGGTTGGGAGGCAAAACAAAAGACGCTGACTTACTAGCATTTCTAAATAAATTTGACATCATCTTACTCCAGGAGACTTGGTCAACCACTGCAGAACAAATTGACGGTTTTAAAGAAATTCAACTACAGGCCATCAGAAGAGGGAACACAGGCAGGGCCGCAGGAGGCCTATCGATTTACCTGAACACTAGCATTCCCTGGTCTCACGTTACCATTGACACAGGACAAACATGGATCCAGTGTACTAAAATCAAGCTACCTCCCGATCCGTCTTCAAGGCCTTCTGGCCCTCAAGAGTCTCGGCAATTGGTAATTTGTAACACCTACATACACCCGGATGCAAAGAAGAAACCAGAGAAAATCCTGACCCTAAAGGCGCTAATCAAATCAATGCTATTCACTTACCCACAGGCGGGGCTGGTGGTGTCAGGAGATCTGAATATGTTCCTTCTATCTAAGGACTACGCCCTTAATAGCAACCAAAATAAATGGAAAGACAAATTCATCCCTCCAATGGTATCAAGCCATCAAAAAAAAGGATAAGCACGGCCAGCAGTGCGCGCAAATGCTCACCGACGTCGGACTTATCGTTCTGAACGGTCGCTTTCCCCTAGATCAACCGGCGTCCCCAACCAGAATAACCAAACAGGCTCAAGCTGTTTTAGACTATACCATAGTGGACTCAGAGGTCGTACAATGAATAGTTTCCTTCAGCATAACTCACCGGTTGGAGAGCGACCACAGCCCACAAACAATCGAACTCAGTCACCAACACATTAGGGCATCAGCATGCAATGATCTGACCGAACCTTCGTGTCTATACAATCTCAAGCGATTAGTATGGAATGGAAAGAATGCTGAAGAAATCACGGCACATGCGAAAAGAGCGCATGCGGAGGTTACCGGGAACAGTCAAGCGTCTCTACAGGACAACTGGGTAAAGATCATCATCACCCTAACGGAAAGATTTGGCCACCAAACACATACAAACAAAAGGAACCCATGCAAGGCATTCCAGGCGCCTGTGGGCTCAATACTGAGCACAAAAAGGATTCTAAATCAAGAAATAAGAAAGTTAGTAAGAAAAGGCACGACAAAGGGTGACGACACCAAACGTCAAATTTACAATCTACGGCAAAAATATAAAAAAGACGCTTGGCTTGAAAAGTCAAAACAACAAACAGAAATTTGGCAACGACTATTAGAATCTAGTAAATCACATAACAACAGGAAATTATGGGCAGACATCAACAAAGTAGCAAACGGAGCCGCCCAGACCATCAATTCAAACATTCTACAGGAAGACTGGATCCAGCATTTGGAGCGAACACAACAGACCAAACTTCAATCATGGGACTCAAATCATTTCTCGCTCCAACAATACGAAAATCAAGAAGCGGCCCAAAACTGCGAAGAACATCGGATTACGCCATCCCAAGTTCATATGGTCATCAAAAAACTAAGGTCAAAAGGTGCGCCAGGCCCAAACGGTTTGCCAAACGTCCTCTTTAAATTTGACCAATCCTTTTGGGCGGAATACCTTACTCCCTTGTTCAACAATGCATTTCAAACAGGAAACATTCCTATATCATGGAGAGGGAGCATTTTGCACCCAATATTTAAAGCAGTTGCAAGAACAGACCCAGCCAACAATAGGCTGATTGCCCTAATCGACGTTGAGGCAAAGATTTACGCATCTAATCTCCTGAGAGATCTGGAAGAGTGGGTTAGCTCCAAACACATCCTCCCTATTACCCAGACGGGGTTTAGGCCCGGAACCAACACCACGTGTAATCTTCTAGCACTAAATCTCCTCGCCGAAAGAGCAAAGTAAAGGTCAACAAAATTGTACACCTGTTTCGTAGACCTGAAGGGGGCGTTCGACACTGTCACAAGGGAGATCCTATGGCAAAAGATGGACAATTGGGGGACTCCTCCGAACTTGTTACGAGCAATATTAGAACTATACACATCCACCTGGGTCAAGATCAAATTAGGCAACAGAGATAGAACAACAACAAAAATCCCCACCCTAATCGGCCTGAAGCAGGGATGCGTATTAGCCCCAACGCTTTTCAGCATCTTTACCGCCGACCTTGACAAGTGCATCGCGGAGACACAAAGTGACCCGCCAAAGCTAGCTCAATACAAAATAAGGAGCTTACAGTATGCCGACGACATAGTTCTCTGCAGCCAGACCCCCCTGGGTCTTCAACGCTCCATCACAAGATTGCATGACTACATCTCTGCGAACGGCTTGCAAATTAACTACAATAAAACAAAGATCACCAGCTTCTCATCCCGGCAAGTGCGACAACCCTTCAAATGGCACATCGCGGGCAATACCATAGAGTCAAGTAACTCGTACAAGTACCTGGGGGTAATGGTCGACTCAAGTCACTAAAAACTCACCAACTGCATAGGAAAGTGCAGTCTAATAAACTACGGTTTGCTCTAAAGTTACTGACAACAAAATTGAAATAGTTGTTAGTTGATTCCTTTGGGGGATAATACTTAGGCTAGGTCTATAAACATCCCTCTAGCCCTGTATAAACTCGTGTTTTTCTAACAAAATTGAAATGCCCATCCAACCTCGACCTCTTGAAAGTGATTGAGGCAAAGTTTCTACCTTCCCTTACATACGGTTCGGAGCTATTCAGAGGCAAAGATGCAAACTTCTTGACCTTACAACAGTCAAAACTGTTCAAATACATCTTTCACATACCAAGGTTTGTATCACAAGCGCAAGTACGCCTGGAATTTGGGCTTTCAAACCAGCATCAAGTCAGGCAAGCCGGGATACTAAAAATATGCTGGAAATTAAGGGCAGCAAGTGAGGACACGCTGAAGGGCCTTTGCTGGTGCGAAATTAATAACCGAACAAATGCAAAAAAAGTATGGAAAACATCTTTGGAAGACGCACTGACACAACTCAACATGCGAGAGGCATGGAATACAAACCACCCCTTCATGGCCTTCAAAAAAATAGCCAACAGTACAGCAAAACAAAAATCCAGGATTGTCGACAGAGCCGCCCTCGCAAAGAAAAAACATGGTTGGACGGTGCTAGCCACGTATGAGAGAAGTGCCCCTCAACCATACCTAGTCAACCATATAACACCGTCCACACAGCAAATGCTCCTATGCATACGCCTGGGCACCTACATCACAAAGGATCAGATCTCAGCATGGAAGCAAACATGGCCAACATCGTTATGCAGACTATGTGGCCGTTCTGAAGAAACACTGACTCACATCCTGTGCATTTGTTCATCACTGGCTAGTCTGAGACGTTACTACTTATTACAAATATTCCGTTTCTATCAAATCAGAACATGCAGGCCTGCCGTCATGTTAGCACCGAACAGTTTCCAGTTGTAAACGGCCTGCAGGGCCGCCAAATTCTTACAGAAAGCGAGCCTCCTAATCCAGAAAACTGAAAAAATGGTGCGGACTTAGTCGGAAGGACTGACATGTTAGGAGAGGCTCAGGCCGCAGACGACGTAATACCGTTTTTTTAAAAAGAACTTGTTTTTTAAAGAGTGCAAATGCATTTTAACCAAGGCTAGTTCGTATACTACTTTGTACTCAATTTTGTAAAGGTTTTAATTAACCATATGCAATAAAATATTACTTACGATAATTTATCTTCATGCTGTATCTGCATCTTCCAATGCAGTTTCTATTTTGTATAAAAATTAACTACTTCATTAGGTACCAATCTTAATGTAATTTCAGATTTTTGGAACGTTGAACTTTCCATTTCATTATCTACTGACTCTTGGAAAGTTATTTGGCTTAGTAGCATTTCTGGTTGGCTACCAGTGTCTCTCTACCAGACAAAAGGGTATATATTATTTAACTCTTTATGGACTCCATTACGTCTATTCCATGCTAAATTACTTCCATCTGATACTTGTTGGCATTGCAACTTGCATCCTGGTTCATTACAACATATGCTATTTGATTGCCCTTTAATTTTGAAATTTTGGTCTAACGTTTGGGATATTCAATCAATCAATCAATCAATGACATTTATAGAGCGCACTACATACCCGTAGGTACCAAAAGTATTACCTATTCAAGATGTTCTTTCATATAAATTGTTAATTTCTAAATCAGTTACTCTTGTACATCAGCTTGGCGACTCAGAAGCAAAATTGTTTAATTTCTTGATTTCGGCTGCTTTAAAATCCATCACTTTTTGTTGGAAAGATGCTTCATGTCTATCTGTTCATGCTTGGTGGTCCTGGATCATTTTTACAAGAAGAGGTGCCCAATTGTCATTACATGGAATTAATCATAACTTGCATTCTTATCAATAATTTTGGTCACCTGTAGATTCATATTTGTTGTTATGATAATATTTTCCACTATTTGTTCTGTTTCACTTTACAATTTTTGTATCTGCAATATTTATATCTTATTAGTAACTCTAATTTCTATATAAGATTATATAGTTTGTACCCTTTCTTCCCCTACCCTTTTCCCTTTCCTCTATAATATTTTTCTATTTCCTTTTATTGATTATTATTTTTTGACACTTTAATGACCTATTATATTTTGCTAAATATTTACATTTATCTATTGCTTAGGTTTTATTGCCCTTGCTAACATTTATGTATTGTCTATGTATGTCATTTTTTCTGAAAATTCAATAAAATTATTCTGAAAATAGGGACGCATGTGGGCTGTGCCCTGGTAAAGCCCAGGACAAGGGCGGGCCCATTCATGCAAGTCAGAGCCTGGAGGAGCCTGCCTGAGCCATGCCTCTAATGTTTTCCCATTAAGGTACTGTTAGCTTCTGTCTAAACTTTGTATTCGCTGTAAGCCTTCTTAGGGCTGCTCCTTTAAGCCTTTTTGAGGCGGTATTACTAACTGACTATCTCTATGTGATCCGCTCCCAAATTACAGATTATCAAGCTGCTGCCTTGTTTAGCCCAACATGTTGCCTAGGGTTTAATCTATAATTGCTACGGTATTATCATCTGCTCTTTCATATATCTGCTATATATGTTTTTGGAAGGAGGAAGGGTGATTGTTTTTTTTTAATGCACCAAACTTACCATAAGGTATGGACAACAGAGGGGCCATGGAGAGAGTTAGCGGTCCCATTTAAACTAAAAAAGCTCTAAAAACGGCCTTGGGCCACTGTGTTTTCAATAGGATAGATAACCTGCTTGTCGAATGCGAGGAAATACTTGGCCCTGCCCTGATTTCGCTCTCTCCAGCCCTGCTTATTCATGGTTCTCCCCTTTTAAATCTCCAGCATAACCAGAAATAAATCCCAGGCATGTTTAAAAAGTCATTGACTCGGGCTAAACACCTACACCACTTGGCAACTCTATTAGATCCTGTGATGTATTCACTTCTGGGTCACCACACTCCCCTTCTCTTGAAGATGTCCTTCCTTGCAGTAATTGCTTCGTGCCTCTGCTTGAACTACCAAAGGTGCAGGTTTCTTCTGATACTACCATTAACATCGTTTCCACACCCGCACTGCCTGCTTCCTCCTGTATTGAACAGGCATACTATATCTTGCTTATCACAGATCTAAAGGCAGAGGTGGGTAGTTAAAATCGATGAAACTTCTCATGTCTACTTCATTGAATCAACTTTAAACATCAAGTAGCACTAACATTTCTACAGGCCAAAAAACTCCACGTCCACCGGCAATCTATCCCTCAATTCCACCACATAGGCTACCATCGGGTCCTGCTAATTCGGGGCCCTATTCAGCCACAGGATGGGTAAACCCAAAAGACCATGACCAGTGTACGTCAAGGACTGAGCTCCCACGAGGCCCCAGATACAATAGACCAGCAGGCAATTCTGACAGCCTCCAGTTCTCCAGTGCCCAAGTTGGTTATGCTATACCTGATAGCCTTCCAACCTTTAGGGCTCCACATGGTTGCAGTGTCAAGTCTCCTTTTTATTCTGATAGTAGAATGCACACTTTTGCATACCCTGTCAGGATGACCAACGTTCCTAAATTGCCTCGTCACATTAGCTATGAAGGGGAGGACTCCATTAAAAACAAAGTGATCAGTTATCTGCAATTATATCACCAGTGCCAAAAAAAGTCCTTCAGCTAATTCAAACTTTGATATGATCAAATTGGTTTCAGGGAAGAGGCCATGGGTGACAATCTAGTCGCTCTTGATATTGGATCATGCCCTCCAAGCAATTCCAACATACAGTTCAAGTATTCTGGGCCATCGCACAATGCAAATACTGCACCAAATTCTAGATTGGGCTCTTCGTTAAGCACATCACGCTTGGGTGATATTGATTGACTTCTGGGCTCTGTTAAACCTCTGCTCATCAGACGTGATCAACATTATTGAATTCCCACAATTATGTTATGTTACACCCAAGTCGGTTGCCAGAGGCCAATTTCATCTCTAATCCACCTACTAATTCCACGGAAACATCTAACTCTGATACCCCTGCATGTCTACTTACTACAACTGGAGACCTGTGTTACAAATTTAAACAGGGACATACCACAAGTAAGGCCCTTGTAGTACAGAAGCCCTTTGTGTCAACTCATGTGTCATGGAACATGTCTGGTCTTAGGTCAAAGTTGGCTCTATCTGATTGGAGCAAATTCATTGAGAAACATGATATCTGTCTGCTCAAAGAGACAGAGGCCCCGATGTAGGTAAAATAGATTTACCGATTTTTAATTACCGAATTTTACCGATTCGGTAATTAAAAATCGGTAAATCTAAGGGGTGGATATGTAGGAACATCCAGATGTTCCTTTTACCGAATCGGTAAATATCTGTATTTACCGATTCGGTAAATACCGACCGGCAATGCCCCATTCATTCCTATGGGCTTTGAAGCCCATAGGAATGAATGGGGCATTACCGGTCGGTATTTACCGAATCGGTAAATACCGATTTTGCCAAGGGTGCAGGGGGTGTCACTTTGACACCCTCTAGCACCCCCAAAAAAGGTTCGGGGTGCCATGTGGCAGGCATACCTGCCCTAAGGGCAGGTCTGCCTGTCATATGACACAGGTGTGCATGCACACATGTGCATGCACACCGGAATCGGTATTTTACCATCAAATATATTTGATGGTAAAATACAGATTCGGTAAGGGTTGTGGGACTCAGAAGAGTCCCACCTACATATCAAAATTACCGAATAGGTATAAATACCGATTCGGTATTTTACAGAATCGGTAAATTTACCGATCGGTAAATTTACCGATTCTGTAAAATATGTGGCCCTACATACCATTTACTAAATACCGGTCGGTAACAGCCGAAAATACCGATTTTCGGCCGTTACCGACCGACCTACATCGGGCCCCTGGTCTGTGGATTCCATATTCATACCAGGCTACCTCAATTCTTATGCGCCAGCAAAGCCTAGCCATTATGGGAGAGGCTCAAGAGGTTTAACTACGCGGGTTAGAGCCTCACATACTTGTAAAGTTCAACAACTTTACATCTACTGTCCAGATATTCTGGGTATCCGGCGTATTAATGACAAAAATTCTCAGGGTTTTTTTTTTTTAATATGTATGCCAGAGGGGCCAAAGGTGGCTCGTCTTATAAAATTTTGCAAGCCTTCAAGGACTATCTGGATAGGCTCTCTTTCCAATTTCACCTTATTCTGTTTTGGGATTTCAATACCACCTTTGAGCCCTTTGACATGGATGATGTCCAGTTAACTTGTCAAAAGGAGGAAATATGAATTGTTCCCCATCTGGATATTCTTCCCATAAACAGGTGGCTAAAGGCTCTTTCCATTGAATATGGGCTTAGGGCTAGCAATGGTCAAACAAGATCGGATCTGAAGGGGGCCCACCAGTTTAATAAACCAAACCACATGAGGCATATCAACTATATTTCAGTTGATTTAAGGCTATGGTCAACAGTTGACAACATGGCCATCATAGAAAGGACGGAGAGCTATCACAACCCACTGTCTCTCCCCATGTCCGCTTTCTATGACAACCACCCAATGACCATTGTCCACTTTCTTACACAAGTGACATTTAGTACACAACTGATATGCAGCACTTAAAATGGTGTCAAGAGGCAGCCTGCCCGGATATTTTATCCACCATAAACCAAGACCAACAAGAGGTGCTCTCCCAAGTTGGTAGAGGGTTTGTGAGTGACACAGACTGTGTTACTTTTTGTGATCTGCACATAGCCTTCTTTGAGCGCATTTTGTCATACTTTACAATCTCTGGGTTGCACCCTATGAAGCGTAGCCCTAAACTTAGCTCCTGGTTTATTAGTGAATGTCGTGACCACAAACGTACCTTGGCACAGGCCATAAAAGCAAAGAATGCTGTACACATCTCTGTTATTAGGAAGCCCTATAAAAAGTCCTTAGCCAAAGCGAAAAAGGACTGGAATGAGCAGAGGTGGCCGGATCTAGAGGACGCCTATTCTGCTAAAGATTCTATTAATTTCTGGTCACTGGTTTCTTGGGATGGCAATCCTTCAGCACCAGAACCTACCAACTACGTCTCACCATCAATTGGTTTGACTTTTTTAAGAACCTATATTATGATGGTACTATGGATCTAACTACGGGGGTCCCACCACCTACACCAGGGGTACTCATAGTACGGCCCGCGGGCCGGTGGCGGCCCGGCAAGCCTTCCTGGGCGGCCCGCGGACCTTGCAGACACATGTGTTTAAAAAAAAAATCAATAGTGTTCGCAAATACAGCCGCAGCAGCGCGGACTCAGACTCTGCTCTGTGGGGGCAGGGGGATTCCAGTATTGCCAGAGGGGAGATGCAGGGGCCTAAGAGGTGAAATTGAACAAAGCCTCATTAACATCTAAATGGTCTTTTAAAGACCCGTGAAGTACTTGGTGCGGCTGTGTGTAGGAGAGAGTGGGAGACAGGGAGGGCGACACAGAGGGAGGGAGGGAGGGAGACATGGAGGGAGGGAAACAGAGAGTGGGAGACAGGGAGGGAGACAGAGGGAGGGAGGGAAACAGAGAGTGGGAGACAGGGAGGGAGACAAAGTGGGAGGGACGGAAACAGAGAGTGGGAGACAGGGAGGAAGACACAGAGGGAGGGACGGAAACAGAGAGTGGGAGACAGGGAGGGAGACACAGAGGGAGGGAGGGAGACACAGGGGAAGGGAGGGAAATAGAGAGTGGCAAACAGGGAGGGAGACACAGAGGGAGAGGGAGACAAGGAGGGAGACAGGGAGTGAGACACAGAGGGAGAGTGGGAGACAGGGAGGGAGACACAGAGGGAGAGGGAGACAGGGAGAGAGTGGGAGACGGGGAGAGAGTAGAATACAGGGAGGGAGACACAGAGGGAGAGTAGGAGACAGAGAGGGAGGCACAGAGGGAGAGTGGGAGACAGGTAGGGAGAGTGGGAGATAGGGAGGGAGACACAGAGGGAGAGTGGGAGACAGGGAGAGAGACATAGAGGGAGGGAGGGAGACAGGGAGGGAGGGAGACACGGAGGGAGGGAGGGAAACAGAGAGTGGGAGACAGGGATGGAGACAGAGGGAGGGAGGGAGACAGGGAGGGAGACACAGAGGAAGGGAGGGAAACAGAGTGGGAGACAGGGAGGGAGACACAGAGGGAGGGAGGAAAACAGAGAGTGGGAGACAGGGAGGGAGACACGGAGGGAGGGAGGGAGACACAGACGGGGAGGGAGGGAAACAGAGAGTGGCAGACAGGGAGGGAGACATAGAGGGAGAGTGGGAGACAGGGAGGGAGACACAGAGGGAGATTGGGAGACAGGGAGGGAGACACAGAGGGAGAGTGGGAGAGAGGGCGGGAGACAAAGAGAAAGTGGGAGACAGGGAGGGAGACACACAGGGAGGGTGGGAGACACTCAGAGAGGGAGGGAGACACAGAGGGAGGCACAGATGGAGGGAGACACAGAGGAAGGGATGGAGGGAGACAGAGAGGGAGGGAGGGAGGGAGACACAGGGAGGGAGCACAGAGGGAGGGAGACGCAGAGGGAGGGAGACGCAGAGGGAGGGATGGAGAGGGAGGGAGAGAGAGGGAAGGAGACACAGGGAGAGAGAGGGAGGGAGACACAGAGGGAGAGAAAGGGAGGGAGAGAGAGGGAGAGAGAGAAGGAGGGAGAGAGAGAGAAGGAGAGAGAGAGAGAGAGAAGGAGGGAGAGAGAGAAAGATGTGTGTATGCTGGGTCTGGTGGCTCAGTGGACGAAGGTGTCTGCTGCAGGGACCTGTGTTTAACCTCATGGTCACAATTTGTTTTGCTTTCGCCCCGCCCTCTCCCCCTCTGACCCCGCCCCCACCGGTGCGGCCCTCGGCCGCAAACCACACTGTAAATTTGGCCACCATACCTGAGCGATGCAAACCCAATGTTTGACATGTCTGATATTTTAGACTCTATTAATGCCATCACAAGCAGCAGGACTGCCAGGCTCGATTGTATACCAGTCAACATATTTATGCATGGCTCGGAGGCATGGTCCAGATGTGTACTTACACTTGAAAATGCCATTACTAAGGGTGCCCCCATCCCAGATTCCTGGAGGTGGCGAAATAGCGCTTCCAATCCACAAAAAGGGTGATAGGTCCCAAACAAGTAACTACAAGTATATTAGCCTAATAGACTCTATTCCAAAATTCTTCTGTCATTGTGTCTTATCCAAAATCCATTATTGGATCTTCGAAAATGATGTAAGTAGCCCCTTTCAAAGTTTCAAGCTGGGTTTCAGAGAAAAACCTGTACAATTTGTCCAAGTTTTCTGTTTCATGCTAATATATAGGAAGGCAGTAGTAATTGGCTGATGCAACCATAATGTTGCCATCGTCGATTTAAAAGCCACCTTTGATTTGGTTCCCCGCCCAAGACTATAGCAAGCCCAAAAAATATGGGCATGCCCACAACATCCTGCCTTTTATAATACGCTGTTGGGTTTTCTCCAAACAGGGGCTCTATTGAGATCAGTTAGACCAGGAACGTACTAAACCCTAATAATCAAACATTCACAATTTGTACAAGTGGTAGTCAAATAAAACAGGACAGTCAGAACTCACGTATCTAAGTTGTGCTATGTGTACTCACTAGTATATGTCTGTTATGGAGCTGCCAGGGAAGTAATCCTTTCAGGACAAGAACCCTCACTCACCCAAGGGTGACATGCTTCATCATTGGTATCCTTCTTCACACCCAGACTGAAAGGTCCATGGTGTGGACTACAATTCCCCAGTGGGGAGGAGCTAAGGTGTTTTTCAAAGATGAGCGATGAAAAGGGTCCAGTGAGGGGCAGAGTGCAAATAAGTGCAAAAGAGAAAAATAAAACTATCTCCAGGGGTCCGAGTAGACTTTATTCAGTAGGCCTCTGAGATAGAGTTAAAAATTGAACTAGAGATTCCGGTGCATCCATCAGAACCTTAAGAATTAAATAGTCACTTTGCATAGGCTTGTGATAATGAGGGAAATATGAAAAATATATAATGGCCACAATGAGATCAAATTGGTCAGGATAAAGATGACCCGTGTTATTCTGGGACCACTGTCTTTCTAATGATAAAAGAAGTGGTATCCACTCTTGAACCACTGGGTACGTCTTGTGGTGCCCAACTCTATGGTCAGTGCAACTTCCAGACAGACGTCCCAGCGAAGAGTCTTGTCAGGATATAATGTTCATGTTTTCTTGTTATCAGAAGCCTATGCAGAGTGACTATATGAAGACAAATGCCCTGGAACCCCTCTCAGGGGACCAAATATGGGCCGAAACATGTTGACCATTGATAGGGGTATATTTGCTTAATTCCTAGTCCTCTTTTTAACTCTATCCTAGAGGCCTACTGAATAAAGTCTACTCGGACACCTGGAGATAGTTTGTTGTGAACCCTCACCTTTCTACCTCCTAGCACCCCCTCTTATCCTTTGTCTCTGGATCTGGTTGTGAAAGGGTTAGAGGGAAAAGCTAGGCTGCGCCTTCTTCTATATTGGAGGAGAATGAGGACCATCCCTGAGCTTACCCATTATGCTCCTGCCTTACAGTATGTCATAGAGGCAGGCCGCTTTAACAGAATCTCTTGCACATCAAAAGGATGTTGTTTTCCTTTGGAATATCTGATTTATGCGAGGTTCCAGCTGCTGGCCATTTTCCTTGTAAAGTGTCCCTGAAACAACAGTATTGGCTTAGTGTAATGGCCAATGACACCTGAAGAGCTCCCAGTGCTGCTTTGTCACAGGAATTTACAGATTTCCAGCCTTCATGTGGCCTTGAGATGTTTTGGGACTTTGGGCCTGATTGAAATGTCGGGCGGACTTACGTCATCCCGACACCGTCTCGGTCCTGGGACCGACCTGCTTACCAGTTGGCGGTCCCAATTGGCTAATTATAAATTGGCAATTCCATGCCAGAAACTGAGCATTTTATTCCCAAGGGCGGGATGACCTGCTCTTTGGGATTAGGAGCCTGTTCCCACTAGCCGACGGGCTCCTTGAGCCTGACAGAAGCCAGCTGGAATAACCAGCTGGTTTATTTTCTGACCACCAGCATCATAATGTGGTGATCGGAAAGTAAACCGAGTGGCCGATTACGATGCGGCCCAGTAGGCTCCAACTGTCGGTTGGAGCCTTTACAGGCCGCATCATAATCGGCCTCTATATCACTGTGCTAATGGACAAGAAGCTGTGCTTCCAGTTCAGAGTGGGAAAATACAGATGCAATCTTTCAATTCTAAATGGTCTGCTTTGGAATCATCTAACTGCCCAGCGTGCAATAACTCCAAGGAACCTGTTCCCCATGTCTTCTTCACAGGCCCTGCCTACAATAACTCCAAGGAACCTGTGCCCCATGTCTTCTTCACAGGCCCTGCCTACAATAACTCCAAGGAACCTGTTCCCCATGTCTTCTTCACATGCCCTGCCTACATATACCCACAAAGCTTTTGGTAAGCACTTATTTGCAGGCATCAGGGTACATGAAGGCATTGCATTGCTCATCAAATTCTTAGAATTGACTGCCGGCCTCCATATGCCTGTGTGCTTGCCAAACATACAAATACATGGGTCCAATGTGGTTGTTAAGAAGGAATGTGCTTTCCCTCCATCAGAGTTAGAACTGCCCTTTACGATTGATCCCCTGACCCCGCTTGGTACCTTGTTGTACTTTTCATCTTTAGGGGACGTTTGCGTAGTCATTGCATCTGGCTGCCGATTTGCACTTTTACGATGCACTGCTTTTATTTTTTGCTGTTGTTTCTTGTGACTGTTTGGTTTTCCCGCAATCATGATGTCTGTTTTATTTTCTATTTGATATTGATGCGAATTTTTCCACTATTTATAAATTTCATGTCATATTGTGAGTATGCTTGATTTTAGCGAATTATCATGTATGTTATGTTCACTTTTATGGCCCCGGTGGACAAAATAAAGTTTTTTTTGACTTTGAGTAAATGTCTTTTACCCGCTAAATTTAAAACAGAAATGTGCAAGATGTTACAAAGTAGTCCAATGCTACACATATGCATTTGTGTTTATAAATATATTATAATTTACAGTCCGGGCGTAACAAAATAAAGGTGCACTTGCTGGAGGTTCGAGAGAACTTTACTTCTCGTAATAAACCTTATCATATTCATTGAACTTATTAAGGTCATGCTTCCGTTGGTGCATAGTGGGACTCGATCTATTTCAATGAGAACACCGGGGGACACTGTGAGTGTAACGATTTGTTACAGAAACATTCATTGATTTTTTCTTTCTAGAATGTGGGCATCTCTCTGCACTTAATGTTATTAAGACACCAAGAAAATATAACCTTTCACCCACCAGCATCCGCACCTCCCAGCACAGGGAGAACAGAAATGCTTTCACTCCTGAGAGAGAGGTGAGGTACAAGTATTTTCTCCTTACCCTGCACAGTGCATCGTGAGGGATTTCATGACCTACTCGATTTTCTGCCTCTTTGTGGGCCATGTGCTCTTCGCTCACTCAATGATAATTACTCAAGTATTACACACTTGACATCTGCATGCATGCCATAATATTTATAAATAACGAATATATTTAGCGCTAAGTAGCAATTAGCTTGTGTCTCTTTACTGGAGATTACTACAAAACACTAACAGCAGTAATTTGAATCTGAGAAAAACACACTATTTACTTTCACTTACTTGTCGTCAGACGTTTGATAATAGCTTAATTTGGTAAATACTACACAACTAATTTGAATGTTTCCATTTCCTTATAAAAAATAATTCCACTAAGTATTAGCACTGATCTGTCGTACATCTCGTGTTTGATAATACATTGCTTGCACATTTCAGCGGGTGAGTGCTTATCAGTGGTAATATTTTAAATTTATCCGGACGAATGTTTTTCCTTTTTCCAGTCAATGGAAGCTTGTTTCTCAGGGGGGCGAAAGAGAATTTAGGACGTGAGGATGTCTCTAGTGTTGGGAAGGCGCAGTACAGGACTGGCGAACCAAAGGTAGGGGGAAATTGCTCAAACCAGCCCCACTCCCCCCATTCCTCAGCAACCTCTCGTTCCATCCATCCATTCATTCTCTCACTCTCTCTCTCCCCTCACTCTTTCTCTCTCTCCGATCGCTTCCTCTCTTCCTCCCCCCTTTCCTTCCTCTCTTTCTCTCTCTACTGAGGCCTCCTAGTGCCTGCTGATACTGAACCTCGGGGACCTTGGAAACTGACAGAGGTAGCATGAGCGGGCCCTTCCCCTAAAAACCCGTCTCCAGCCCATCGGGGAAATATCGAGGTTTAAAATGGCTGTCCGGCCCTTTGAAAGTGTAGCAAATATTAAAGATGTTACTGCTATCAAAAATATGAAATCGAAACATGCTCATGTGTGCTTTGGTGAGGGTGCAAGCAGTGAAAAAGCCAGGACATATCCAGCCTGGTCATCTCTTGTATTACTATTTATTTACATTACCTTCTAACCGTGCTTGGTGATTTCTCTCCACAGATTGGTTTCTGTTTTTTTTTTATTATTATTATAAAGAATCACTGCCTGTTTTTAAAAATAATACTCTGCCTCCCGAGTACTATACACTTCATCCTCTTAAACATTCTGCAGGCATATAACAGCCGCGCAGCAGCGACGGGGCATGGAAAAAGAAGTGGCTGAGCATATTGAAAATAACATGAATTTAATTAGAGCAAGGAATGCTGGGAACGAGAAAAGCTCATAAAAGAACAATCAGGTGTCCTCACTTTTCCCTCCATGCCTGAAGCCTGGTGCAGAAAGGCGATGCTGCCTGATTGCCAAGTGCTTTAAGCGCCATCTTCTGACAGGCTCTGCAGGGGATCAACGCTGGGGACAGTGGCGTCTTGTTTCAGAAAAAGAAATGTCTTCAAAGCCAAAAAGACCGAGTCACGTAGTCATGGCGGGAGGAAACGAAATATTTCAATTGACTCTCACATTTTAATTCGTTGATATGTAGCAGGCCAGGCCTCAGTGCAAACTCTTCATTACACGCATCAGTTATTGGGGAACAGTAGAGGTGCCATTTGGATCTGTGACCCAAAGGTGACTTTCAGTCAGTCCCGGATTCTAACTAAACGGCATTAACCGTGCTGGGATCTGTAGGCGAAGTTGATGATGGGAAACATGAAACTGCAAGCCACAGCATACTAAGTTCAACTGATTTAAACAGTACTAGCTGAAATTCACTCTCTTGAAGTAGGTTAAGTGACCATAAAGTAAAGGTGAGCATTGGCACAGCGCCCGAGGGCTGTGAGGGCCCACTGCGCCCGTTGATTTCAGTTATAGCTTCTAACAATCGGCATGTTAGAGGTTTTTGTGAGGCCCAGGCCAATAAACTTTAGTAAAGGCCTTCAAAGCATAAGGCCTAAATCAAAGTTTAAAAAAAACACGTCTTGCAGGAATGGAAAAATAAAACAGCAAATCCAATATCTGGTGCCATCAAGTGTTGTTAGCCTTGTTCGCTGCCTCATCATGAATAAGAAGGGAACATTTGCTTACACACCTATAAATTCTTTTTTTTTTTCATTAGGGGGGGTGGGGATGTGCATTGAAAGTTTTATTGATAAGTAGGTTTAACAAGTTTGTAAACTGCTTTAGATGAGCAGAAGCCTTTTCTGACATCTGGTGGATCCTGTTTATATCCACCTTTTGGGGTTATATTGTTGTAAGAGTACACTCTCCCTATTCGTGCTGCATCGTTGAGCAAATTTTTCACATGAGCACCCCGTTTATTTTTGGACTGATGCTGTTGATTCTGGCACTCTGCGCTGGAATCCTACTAACCATTTGCTCTGATGCTTGAGCACTTGTCAAATTGGTTAAAATTCCTAATTGCCACATTTTGCTTACTCATTAGGCCCTAGTATCTGTTACTCAGTGTACCTGTAAGTTAAATGTCACTAGTGGACTTCAGCACATATTGTGCCCCCACTACTGTGTCAATGCAAAGCATGTCTTCAGGCCTGCCCTTGCAGCCTGAGTTTGCAGCTTTAAAAATGCAAATTCAACCTGGCAAAATAAGCCTTTTCCCAACATTAATCCTCTTTTTTGATACTTATAAGTCACCCCTAAGGTAGGAGCTAGATTCCCATTGGGCAGGGTGCATGGTATTTAAAAAGTAAGACATATATATCAAAGTTTTGCATGCTCAGGTAATGACATTTCTCCAAGGTCGTTTTTCACTGTGACAGGAATGGCTATCCCTTAGAAAAGCAATGATTGACATTATAATACCATATAATGTGTAACTTCTGTTTGGGAGAAATGTCTTGTAGCCTTTACAAAATTAATTACCAGCTGTCACCTGATACAGAGGCGTTTTAAGGCATTGGCAAAGTAGACATTTGACCAGGGCCCCCACCTTTCAAGTCCCCCCTGGGAAAACAAACTTTCTCTTTAGTTCACATCCATTTATTATTGAGTCTCAACCATTTATATAAAAGTCGGTTTTGTATGGCATCATAGAACTTGAATTAGCAGAAAATGGAAGATGAAATTCAGTTGTTCTGAACAGGGGTCCTCAATTATTTCTTGCCTGGGGCCACCAAACTCCTTACCGTGACACTGACCTGCAGCCAGCTAGCCACCTGAAAGGAGGTGTGACTGAATCCTAGGAAAGGGAACAAAAGGGCCATGACTGAGAATAAGTGTTACCTCCTCCTGAAAGCATTGCCTGTGAGATGTGTCCACCAAATCCACAAGTTTCAAATGGGCTTCCTCTTTCACAGGCAGATGTAACTTACACCTAGGCCTGCACCTATCATTGCCCAATTAGCCAGAGTGTGGTGAAAAGCTGTTCCAGAACTGGTGTGCACGAGGAGTTTAGCATTTCCCTAGGAAACACTACAGAGGTATATACAAAAAGAACCCACTAGCCAAAATATTTACAAGAATCAATCTATAAATTATTGCTGACCGACTACAATTTTCAGCATATTTAAAACATGTTTTATTCATTACAGTAATAATGAAAAATTGATAACAAGAATATACATAAATTCCATTGGTATATTCATTCAGTGTGATTGAATCTGATATTACATCAGAGATGCAATATTCCATATTAACAATTTGATGAATCTCAAATTCAATTACATTAAACAATTACAATTAATCATCTGTTTTGTATATAGATAGGCATCGGATACAGGATATATAGGCTTTAAGTATCTTCCCTGACAGGTAACTATGACTTTGGAGGACTGTGGCCAGAAAGGACGGTGGATGACAGAAATGGGGGATCCGAAGGGATAATGTGTAATAACATAAGAACGTGTTAGAAAGTTTGTATTGCATTGTATTGTATTGGACAGATAGAAGGGTAGTAAAGACATAGCCAGATTAGGGCATTTTCCATTGATAGGACCCATATACAAAGAATCTTTCTAGCGGAGATACCTAATATTATTATAGTGTGTGGTCCACAAGTAATTGGGTTTCAGGAGGGATTCCCTTCATTAGAGCAGGAGTGAGATGCCATCCATAGAAATACAATCAGAGGGAAGCCCTCATGTGCACACAGCTATGAGTGCCTATAATCCGTACCAGAATACCCTCTAGCAGTCCACCACTATACAGTAATTGCATATTTTTTAAGGTGTTTTATATAGCGCAAACTTGACCCGAAGATATCAGGTATCAGAGAGCTTTACACGAGCACCAGTTGCGTTACACCAGTACGCATTCATTTAATATTAAGTGATCTGCCCAGAATCACAGAATGTCCTTGCAGAGACTCGAACTCTGTTCCCCAGATTTGAGGTCGACCACCCTAGCTGTTAGGCAAACTCCTCTCCCTTGAGGAGAGGATATATTAATAGGATGTACTGAGGGATGATCTAAATAGAAGTAGCAATAGTTATGTAGTATTTATTTCCTAGGAGCAAATTTGGCATTGGCCTTAAGGACATATGCATGGGCACTTCACAATTATTCTTTTAGTATTGATTATTGGAAAATAACTCCAGAGGACATCAAAGGACCCTGTGCAGATTCATAGAGCGGTAATTATGTTAATCCTGGAAATCTAGAGAGTGTTTCAAATCTTTACCATAGGGAGTGAACTAGAATACTTTAAGTTTTATTTCTTTGTATGCAAATTACATACATACAGAAGGTCACTATTTGGAATCCTAGAAGGAGGCATAGATTACGTATACAAGGCTTAATCGACGGAGGATATCATCACAAGAAGCACTGAGGAACCCTTGCGCAATCTGACTGCTGATCCATATATATATATATGTATATATCCAGTTCCCACCTCCTCCAAAGACAAAGTATATGTATATATATATATACATATATATATATATATACATATATATTGAAAAAAACATAGGTTTCAGTGACGTTATAGTTAGTCAGACATTTTACCCGTACAAAATTCGGCAGCTAACTATAACAGCCACATTTCTCTGGTTTTGTACGAGTGAAGTGTCGGAATAACTATAACATCTCTGAAACCTCTGATTTTTTCAATGAATGTCTAAAGTTTTTTAAATGCTAATCCCTGATTATAAAGTCCCTGAAACCTCTGTTTTTTTCAGTGAATTTCTAAGGTTTTTTACATGCTAATCCCTAACTATAACGTCCCTGAAACCTCTGTTTTTTCCGTGAATTTCTAAGGTTTTTTTAAATGCTAATTTCTAACTATGCCTACATAGGTACGACATGTGCAGAAAGAGGAAGGAAGGTGCAGAAAGAAACAAGAGAAGTGCAGAAAGAGGCAAGAAAGGTGGCAAGAGAGGTACAGAAAGAGGAAGGTAGGTGCAGAAAGTAGCAAACGAAATGCGGAAATAGGAAACAGAAGTCCAGCAAGAGGAAGAAAGGGGCAGAAAGAAGCAAGAGATGTGCAGAAAGATCCAGCAGAGGTGCAGAAAGAGGCCTACTTTTACTTTACCTAACAACAGACTCATACAAATTACCCTCATCACTAATCCTTCTCTAAATATGTCTTAAACCTCACTTTTTTCTTGAAGGTTCACTATTAATCGACTGCTCAGAATGATAGGCCTACCAAATATAAAACAGCAATCCTAAGCATATCACTGTTGTAAGCCTGACTAAGTTTGTGAAGGTATGCATGTGTGTCTGCACTTTTACCTAGTGTTAGAAATGGTATTTATGGTTGGATAAGGTTTGCACCAAAGCCAGGCAGAAACCACCACTTTAGTCAGGATAAGGGAGTTACACTCCTAAAATAACCCCTGCTCCCCCCTTGGTAGCTTGGCACAAGCAGTCAGGCTTATCTGAGACAGTGTGTAAAGCATTTGCATGTAACTAACTGTAAAACAGTGTGAGCACTACAAACGGAAAACATACCAGTTTAGAAAAAATATACAACATCTTTATATATTTAAACAAGACCAAATCCGATAAAAATCCACAGTACAGTACTTTAAAAATAGATGCGCAGCAAGATGTCTTTAACTTGCCAAGATACGTTGAAAACACTGTTCCTTGATGTTGATAGCTCCGTCCGGGCTATCACGGCATCGTGAACAAGCTAATCCAAAGAGTTCTGGCTGACTGCGTCGTCGCGGGTAAGTTGCGGTGTCGGGAAGACCTGCCAACAGTACCTTTCAGAGAGGCAGGTCGTTGATGACCTCTCGTTGTCACGCCCATTGCAGGCCGATCTCCTCTCTGATGGAATCAGGAGCACTGGCATCGGCAGGCATTTGTTGCTGCTGTGCAAAGTGCAGCGGTGCGGTGTGCGGTGCCCTCAGGTCACAGTGCGAGCAGAGGCTTGGTGTTGGCATCAGATGGTGTCATCGGTGAGACCAGGGTCGCGGTGTGAGATGAAGGCGGTGCTCTTCACGGTGCTGGCAGGTCACGGTGCAGCAGCGCCGTTGCTGTCGCTGAAGCGCTGTCGTCGGCTGACAACTGGAGTTGATGGCACCGGCGTCGGTAGGCCAAGGTTGCGGTGTGGGATGAGGGCGTTGCGTTATGTAACTTTACGAGCAGTGCCCTCAAACCATGGCGCCATAAGCGGCGTTGAGTCTGGTGTTGAGCGGCGTTGTCGGGGATACCAAGGCATCTGCGTGAAGCTCGAGTTCGATGCCCACAGGTCCCGGTGCGAGCAGCGGCTCGGTGGGGGCGTCAGCAGCGGCGTTGGTGAGACCAGGGTCGTGGTGCAGCATTGCGGCGGGGCTCTCTGCAGTGCCTTCAGGACACGGTGTCTGCAGCTGCAGTCTGTAATACATAGATTATTACCCCCCACCTGCCCCTCCCCCTCCCCACGTCAACGCCCTGCAGGTACACCCATTACCGACCGTGGCTGGGTGTCGGCAGCGGCATCGTAGATGGCATCAGACTTGAAGTCTTTGCTGTTCCTGAGACTTCTTGAACAGGGGGCAAGCTCTACCTCAAGCCCTTTGAGATACTCAGCACAAGTAGAGAAGATTCAGTCCAGACCTTTCACTGCCCAAGGCATAAGCAGCAGCTGCAGGCCAACCCAACAAAGCAACAACACAGCAAAGGGGCAGTACTCCTATTGGCAGCTCTTCTTCTTGATTCAAGCGAGTTCTAAATTCTTGGGGTCTGGGCCCCAATATTTATACCAGCAATTCCTTTGTCCTCTGAAGGCTGAGGGGCCTGGACCTAGGTCAAACCATTTCTGGGTGCATTCTGCAAGGGTGCACCTTCTTCCATTGTCAATGTGGGCCAGGGTCCTCAGACGCACCACAGGAGGTGGAACCAGCATTGTGGAAGGCGAGCCTAGCCCTACCTAGGTGCTACTCCTCCCACCCATCTATGGGTAGATGTTCCTGTTCAGCCCTGCTGACTCACCCTGTCTCCTGGAGTCTCCCCCAGCACCTGTCACTCACAAACCAGACAGCTAATACACACGATAGCAGAGGCAGGCTGTATGGTTAGGTCAGAAAATACCTACTTTCTAAAAGTGATATTTCAAACACAGATTGTTAAAACCAACTTCACTAAAAGTTGTATTTTATCATTCTGAGTTCAGGCATGCTACATTCGAATTTCTACCATGTTCTCTGAGTCAGTGAGGATCATCGGATGTAATGATCAAACTGACCATTCTGGCCTATTGAGAACAGGTAGCCTTGCAATAGTGAAAAACGAAGTAAGGTGTAATTCACTATCAGGACAGGCCACACACACCAAGGCATGTCCTACCTTTTACATACAATGCAGCCTGCCCATAGGGGTACCTTTGGGCCTACCTTAGGGGCAACTCACATGTAGAAAAGGTAAGGTTTAGGGACTTGCAGGTGTGTGCACTTGCCAAGTCGACATGGTAGCCCTGGGCTGTGCACAGGCTCTGCAATGACAGGTCAGAATTTCACTTTACGAGCTGTTTGCATGGGTGGCAAAATCCAGTGCTGCAGCCCACAACAGCATTTGATTTATAGTCCCTGGCACTCGCAGTGCACTTTACTAGGGACTGACACATAAATCAAATATGCCAATCTTGGAAACACCAATCCATAACACATTTTATACAGGAGCACTTGCACTTTACCACTGGATAGCAGTGAGGAAAGTGTGCAGAATCATGACACCAGCAAAAACAGATTCAGAAAGCAAAAAGTCAGGGGAAACACGCCAAAAGATGCAAAGTCTAACACCTAGTGACATGTTAAATGAAAAAAAATGCAAACTCTTGAATACCTGTGTTTCAAACAGCATACTCCATAAAGCTGTATAAAAAAGGTATATGCATTTCTTTGTTCTCACAATACAGCACATAGGTATTGAATTGTATATTTAAAGGGGTCTATGATACATATATATATATATATATATATATATATATATATATATATATATATATATATATATATATATAATACATGTCTGCCTATGCAATCGAATGACAGAGCAGAACTGAGAAGATTTGGCCACCAATAGAAGTTACCCGCTTTTAAAGCTACCATCTTCAGATGCATAACACATGTAACGATATATGTACAAGTAGACATATACCTCAGTCACGACAGGACTCAGAACTTGATAGCTTGCAATTCCCATTTGAGTACAGAAAGAGGCGAGAGATGTTCAGAAAGAAGCAAGAGAGTTGCAGAAACAGGCTTAAGAGGTGTAGAAAGAGGGAACATGGGTGCAGACAGAGACAATAGAGGTGCAAAAGAGGGAAGAGGGGTTCAGAAAGAGGCAAGAGGGTTGCAGTAATTTGCAAGAGAGGTGCAGAAAGACGCAAGAGCAGTGCAGAAAGAACTAACAGTGGTGCAGATGGAGGCAAGAAGGGTGCAGAAAGGGGCAAGAAGGGTGCAGAAAAAAGCAACAGAGGTGTAGAAGGAGACAAGAGAACTGCAGAAAGAGGCAAGAGAGTTGCCGAAACAGGCAAGAGCAGTGCAGAAAAAGAGAACAGAGATGCAGACAGCGGCAAGAGAGGTGCAGAAAGAGGGAAGAAGGGTACAGAAAGAGGCAAAAAGAGTGCAGAAAATGCAACAGATGTGCAGAAAAAACAAAAGAAGTGCAGAAAGAAGCAATAGAGGTTGAGAAAGAAGCAAGAGGGGTGCAGAAAAAGGCAAGAGAAGTGAAGAAAGAAGCAACAGAGGTGCAGAAAGAGGCAAGAGAGGTGCAGAAAGAGGGCAGGAGGGTACAGAAAGAGGCAAGAGGGTTGCACAATGAAGCAAGCGAGGTGCAGGAAGAAGAAAGAAAAGTGCAGAAAGAAGCAACAGACGAGCAGAAAGGGGCAAGAGGGGTGTAGAAAAAGGTAAGAGAAGTGCAACAAGAAGCAACAGAGGTGCAGAAGAAGTCAAGAGAAGTGTAGAAAGAGGTAAGAGAGGTGCAGAAACAGGCAAGACAAGTGCAGAAAGAAGCAACAGAGATAGAGAAAGAGGCAAAAGGGGTGCAGAAAGAGGCAAGGGAAGTGCAGACAGAAGCAACAGGGAAGCAGAAGGAGGCAAAAGAGGAGCAGAAAGAAGCAAGAGGGTTGCAGAAATAGACAAGAGAAATGCAGAAAGAGGCAGGAGAGTTGCAGAAACAGGCATGAGAGGTGCAGAAAAGGAGAAAAGGGTTGCAGAAAGAGGCAATAGAGGTGCAGAAAATCTGGGTTCATATGGACCCATATCTTTAATAAACGCGGACAACAAATTATACGCTAAGATCTTGGCAACTCGCTTGGGACGGATCATTGGGGCCCTGGTCTCTCCCTGGCAGCATGATTTCATTCCTGGTAGGGGAACCACAGATCATATCAGACGAGCTATCACATTGTTTGATATCCATGCTGCCGGGGAGGGAGGGGTCGCAATGATCCTCCTAGAAGTGGAAAAAGCTTTTGATCGCGTCAGATGGGAATTCCTGTGGAGTGTGCTCGCTGAAAGGAGGTTTGGACCGAGGTTTATGAAGGCTATTCAGGCTATGTATGTCACCCCAGTGGCGAAAATTCAAATGATGGGCGAGAGTTTGGATAAGATCTTTATTACGAGGGGGACAAGGCAGGGATGCCCATGCTCACCCATTTTATTCGCATTGTATATCGATCCTCTAATACGTCAAATAATTAACAACATAGCAATTAAACCGGTAGTTACGAAGGGATTTCAAACAAAAATCTTGGCATATGCCGATGATCTAGCTGTCATTACTACTGATCCCGAAGCAGCTATGCGAGAAGTAGTGGATACTACGTGCAAATTTGGCGGACAATCAGGCTATCATCTAAATGTGGGTAAGATACAGGTGCTCTGCTCCAAGAACATAAATAAGTTACACTCCAGATTCGTTGACTCCGTGGTGTACCTGGGGATAACGATCAACGCACAACCAGAGTTGATAATTAGAGACAACTTCATTCCTCTCATGAAATCCATGAGGGAGAATCTGAAAAGAATGGATACGCTACAACTCTCAATAATTGGCCGTGCCAATGTTATCAAAATGACAATGTTCCCAAGGTGTTATATACATTTCGGTCGATCCCCTTTAAAATAGAGGGGAAAATTATTAAAGAAATAGAATCCATCTTTATGAATTTCTTGTGGCAATATGGAAAGGTTAGAAGATCCATGAAATATATGTCTCTGCCTCAGGAAAGGGGTGGTTTGGGAGTGCAAACGTTAGATACTATCATTGGTCCTGTCTTCTTACGCAGATGGCTATATTATTTGAACCAGCGGGAAGCAGCTCAAACTTCCCGAGAAGACAAGATGTGATCCCATCTATCTTTGAATTACTACTTGGCAGCGAGGCTACTGGGGTATTATTAAGGAGAACAGAAAGAAAATATTATAGCAAGTCGAGACTTAAGACACTCGAAGGGATATGGGGGTCTGGGCAGCAGCTCAGAAAGTACTGGCAATCTCCAAATATAATCACTACACCCCACTCTGGAACTCGGGCCTCTTTCCTAATTTAAGTAATGATGGGTCCTGGAGACACTGGGCGGGACAAGGTATCCTGACACTGGGGCAAGTTATTATCAGGGATGAGTGTAGAACTCTGGAAGAATTAAGACAAAGGCACTCCCTCCAGGGTATACAAGATTATAAATATGCTCAGGTGGTCAATACAATCAGATCAATAAGGCCCTGAATCATCTTAAGGGAGCGGTGTAAGATATTGGACTATCTGAAGGGGGGTGAACCTAGAATTAATGGTGTGTATAGGCTGTTTTTGGAGGAATCCCAGGACGATATGGGTAAAACCGAGGCAGTCTGGGCTTTAAAAATTGAGGATCCTGTGGTAAATAAATAATTAATTACCGGTACTATTTTTCTCTGCATTAACTGAAACAGATAGCTCAATAAATAAGAGGCAGAATCCGTGGTATCTGAGTCGAATGGGCTTTAATCAGATGGCTCGAGCCAATGGACCATCGGGTTCCATCACCTGCAAAGGTTCAGGAAGGGACAGACACAAGGAAAGGGGAATGGCAGCTGCAACGTCTCATTAACATTATACAGTATATATAGTAAAACAGTACAATTGCATTGCATACAGTAGGCGTAACAAGTGACAAACGGAAGATAAGAACACATGGGCGTGAAAAGAAGGCGTGCACAGGGCGTGCACGAAGACATGTGATGTAAACGTCACAGAAGGGTCATAAATGGGTGGATACATGGAGGGGGCTATCTGGGCAGCTGGAACCTTTAACCTACTGGTGCGCGCAAACGGGCTATGACGTGTAACTGGGGAGAGCTGGGGGCTCTGACTTCTGGCACTAGAAGAGGAGACTAAAGCCTGGGATGTCAGGACGACATGTACCTATAGCATATCTGATATCTCGTGTTTGGAGAACATGTTGATAGAATCTAAAAGTCATCAGGGCAAAGGCTACTTGTCACTAAGGCTGGTGCATGCATATATTGCTTAGTGTATTGCGTGTGCTATGAATCTTCTATGGATACTAATTCAGTAATTCTCTTGCATGGAGACAGGAAGACTAGACTATAGATGAAGATGTTTATGCGGTTCGTTAGCTTAGGAATGTGAAGCCGGGGAGCTGAACTGATAACTAGAGGCATAACATTCTTGGCAGACAGGCAGGCAGGCCAGGCTGGGCACCGCGCTGCTTGGCAGAAAGTAAGTGAAGGGTCAGGGATGCGGGAGGGGCTGCATCGCTCCTCGGAGTGGTTTCAGGAGACTTGAGACTCGAATCTGGTGTCCGGGCCCTTTAAGGCCTAGAAACGGGGACAACTCGATGAATTAACGTGCATAATGTAAAGACGTTGGCAACATAGGCCTAAAACTCGTTGCTTTCACGAGGGACTGGATAACTGGCATACTAACGTTGGACACAACTATAATTGCGTCTTTATTCGGTCAAGGGGGTAAATATGCATAGCGATCATGCACATATAACATATAATGGGGAACACGTAGGGACACATGACAGGGCAAAATTCAATTTTCCTCATTCCCTCCTTGTTCCCTACGTTTTCCTCAGGAAACATCAATATTCATGATACCATCTATCTGTTCATACAGCATCATTTGCTCGTCTCGAATCTTCTTGGAATGGGACTTAGGACTTGGAATACAAGAGGTAGCGCACAAGCCGCAAATCGCAGGGCCACATTGTAAACATAGGCAACAACTGAATATGATCATTACTACTATTCCTAGGAATGACAGTACTTTCCATCCCCAGGCAGATATTACACTCCAGAGCCAACCGGACCATGTCCAGGTGCCTGGATTCTGGTGCAACTGATGGGCTATCTTATGAAGTCTTGTTATAGCTGAATAAACAGACGGTGCGTTATTAGGGATGAAAATGCAACAACTAGATCCGATGACTCTACAAGCTCCGCCCCTATCGGCCAGTATGACGTCAAGAACAAGGCGGTTCTGAAGAACGACAAATCTCATAGCAGATTGCTCTTCTGTTAAGTTACCTAGAGCGGAAGTAGTCTCATTCACTACTGCTTCAAGGGTTCTGGTTAACCTACGTATTAGTTTACTATTCTGGATAGGTCTGTAGTGTAGCTCCTATCTTCCCAATAGGCTCTGCGCATTGGAATAGTACCTACAGCAGTAAAGGCCTAGGCCAGACGTTAACTAGGTCTACTACTGTCGATGCTAGACTTAATTTTTGGGTTTGCCAGCTAAGCTCAGAGTTCGCTAGAAACTTTCTCGAATGTTCAAGGAAGGGATTAACTCCCCTGATTAGACAAGAAGGGATTTAGTTTCTGACAACCATAGAACATGACAACTTTGCTCTCCCCTAATCAAGAGTCAATCTCAAGAGTCGTGTGAGCACAAGGCAATTATTTTACTCAGTCAGTACGTGCATTCTTAGTCTCATCAGAATGTAGAGAAAAGGAAGAGACGGGCGTGTTCAATAAAAGATGTTATTTATTGATCAGTCTCTTTTCTCGTACAAGAGAAATGGATCGATATTATTGCAATACTTATAGTTAAGTAAAGTGCATACATTAGAAGCAATAGTATAAAATAATACTGTAAAAACATTGATATGGTTTCTGAGCCATATGATGTTTAAAATGATTAAAATATATTTACATACAGATATACATTTGACTAAACGTACTCAACTGGTGTTTCTAAATACGCCTACCCCGTGTACCTGACCTAAGTCTAATGCGTGGGCGGGAATAGAAAGTTACAGTTTAAGTTAAGTTTGTTTTTGCCAAGTGAATAACTAAAGAATTCTCTGTGAGGGGTTATTCAGTTCTGTACCTGGAAGTTAGGATGAATGAGGAATGGTATCTCTTTCTCTGCTCTCGATATTCCAGGCTGCCTGCGAGGGCTGCCCGAAAGCGCCGGTGCTGGGTCTCTCGGCTTGAGATAGCAGCGCGTCTCTCAGCGCGTCAGGAAGGCGGGGCTGCTGCCAGCGGGGTCTGCTTCTGCTCTCGGCTTCGGCAAGTATGGCTGCTCCGTCTTGTCACCACGCGTGTGTTTGCATAGGGCAAGGTCGGCAATATTTATACCTTAAAGGTGCCGAGATTGACGTAAGGATGGACATAGGTACGTCAATAAAGATGTCATACGACTTGCTCGTTAGCACATTCTTTTGCAAAAGTTCTCTGTGAAATCAAAACAATGGCCGCACGGATTTTCCAGGTTGTCATAGGTTTGATTTGTTATGAGAACGTCGTATGCCTTATCAGGGGCTGGAGGAATGTCGCTTGTCTAATTAGATCTCAAGCGTTATGACCTAATCAGATAACACGTTCCTGTGCCGTAGTGTGACTGCGTCAGATAACGGTATCTGCATCATGGGGGTTTTCTTGCCTCATGGGCTGACTGTTAGTTAACTTGATAGTTAGTTTAACCAGAATAGGGTCAGGAATAGGGGGACTGATTCAGAACCTATAGAAATACACGACACCCACTCCACGCTAACTATGGTCATATCTACTAATCTATGCATAGTATAACATAGTACAACATACTATAGAGTATAGTGTATACCTTACCACCCCAAAATACATAAATGCATTTCGAAATTTTCAAATATACTGAAAAATTGCAGTCATATATATTGTATGCACTTAAGCTATGAATTAAATGCAAAAGTAAACACGCATTGTTATGCATTATTGCTTATTGGTATATGAGAAATACACATGAAATGGCTCTTAATATGGCTATACAAAAAGGAAGTTCGAGACCATTTCATCACATAATAAAATATTTGTGAACCTACCAGCGGGCAGCTAAAGTCTATATAAAGTATCTAAAAATAGAAATCTTAGTTCTCTAGGAATAGTTTCTTACTTTAAGCAGAAGATCAGTGTCCCGGGAAAAAATATGTAAAAAAATATTTTAAGGGGCATGCTGAAAAAATTGCTGTCCGTGAACTGGATTGTAATTGTTCATGTGACTTTATTTTTAAAGTTGAAGGCCGAATTCAGGGAACGCCGTGTGCGAGTTTACTCAAAAGTCTCTATTTCTGTTCTGGAGAGAACATCATATCATTCAGGCTTTCGAAAAAACTGTCAACAGCTTCATGGGAAAGTTCCACTAAGTCGGAAATAGGGGTAACCATGCATTCGTGCGCATGATTTTCTCCATTGACATTCTGATTCGCATTGCTGACAGAAGGTCGTACCTGTTCGATGTTGCTTTCATCTTGAACTTCACTACTCTTCAATCGTAGTGGTGAAGATTCCAGGAATGCCGTCATCAGGATTGGCAGCCTTTGAGGGCAGCACAAAGCGTGAACCTTGGTAGGAACCAACAGTGTATCTGCATCCACCGGCGCATCCGATTGTAGCGTCAGACAAGTGTCTAACACGCATTCTTCTCCGCATAGCAGACACCTTAGTACAGGTAAAACACACCTTTGCCACATTGGTCGAAATGATAGAAACCAAGTCATGTTCAGGTCTCTAAGCCGGGAGAGTCCCAGGATTTTTGATATCCGGTCCCGGTATCCAATGGCTAGGATCGTATCTTCCATTGTCGCGAGAGTTTGATCTGTGACATGGGTTGCCATAACGAAAAATAAGGACTAGGAATAGGATTCCTGCAATTAGTCCCAGGATCAGGGGAAGTCCGCCAAAAATCGAATGGACGAAATCTGGAAAAATACCCAGTATGGCTTTGAATGGTGTTAATGCCATCGAAAATACTGTCTTAAATACCTTTGAGACCCCAGTGGTATCAGAAATATTTAAGATTTCGCTCAGGATTTCCGCGAAATGTACGGGGGAATTAGTTGATAATAATGTATGTATCTCTGCAGTCGTCCTTGCGACTTGTAGATCATACGTTTCTTTTGATGACGTGAGCCTTGTAGGCGTCTGAAGAAGCACTGTTTTCATTCTGCTTAAAGTGTCTATTCGAATAGAAGTAATTTTCAAACTGGGCCATGCCCTTGCCTCCCTGTCTGGAAAGGAGCTGGGGAATAAAGAACGTCCACAGCACTTGACCTTCGCTGTTGTAGTTACTAGATAAGGAGTCCCGGGCATAAGACTGCAACATCTGCGGTCTACAATAAGAATGTAACTCCCATTATAGAGTCTTTGAAAGAATGGTTCTATTTCAGTTGCAGGTGCGCCTTGCTGGTGACATGAAAGGTTGTATGAATTCCCTTCACAGGCTCCATGCAAACTAATTCCGTTACACAGAAGCGTGCCGCTTAGTGACATATCACAATTGTTGCCACTAAGAAACACTTTCTGTCCTTTATTACTGACACATGCATGTGAATAGGGCAGGTTCCAAGTTGTTTTAAGGTACCCCTTTCCCAATTTCTCGTACATGCCAGCCTGTATATATTTTTGGCAGTATTGAAACCTGAAGGTTGAGATTGGAATATTTATGATTCCGTGGATTATCCATTCACTGACAGGTCGTTCTGACATTGTCATTGGTAATCTTTCTAGTTTTTCAATGCTCAAGATTGTATAATCAGCACCCTTTTGCGCCATACCGATTTGTCTATCAGTAAGGTTAAAGATTTGGAATAGTGACGTTGTGTTGATTAAACGCCAAGGCACATAGCCTGAACGCAGATTTTGTAACGTCCAGCCAAGCTGTACAATGGAACGCAATTGTGACTGTCCATGTTGTAATAACAGTAAGTCTTGCGATAATATATCGATTGCTGAAGACACAATGCTGTCCAATGAAAAAATTCTGGAGGACAGAGTCATTAACCCATTGTCCACTACAGAAAGTGATTTTTCCAAATTGATACGGTCAATTTCCCGTATTCTTTCTGCTGTCTCAATTTGAGTAACCTTCCAGGCCTCATTGTATGCTGCATATACAGAGGCTGCTATGAAACTCTTTTGACGCTGTTTGCGTGGTCCCAGTATGAAATCACGCAAGTCAGCACCATCAGTAAGTAAAGTTAGGTGTTGCTTAATTTCAGGCAGTGTGGAAGTCTGTAGCCATTGAAGGCATAATTTGCCCACACTGTAGGTTGTTATTATCCCTGGGTGATGTCTTTGGGGATATCTAGGGTTTGGCATGGTCATTTTGAAACCCTGTGTTTTATTCAGGAATCTATCTTGACAGTTATTTGTATCTGTGGGCCAGATCAACCATTGTTTCCAATCAGGATGTGTTCTGTTTTGGTTTAATATATGGTTTACGTCTATCTCTTCATCTGTATCAGAGCTATTGCTAAACATTGTTGGCTTCGGAATAGACGGGTTATTTAAATCTTTGATTTTGGCTAAGCCAAGACAGGTGGTTTGTTGAACAGTGTCATTTAAAAATATCATTTGTTCTGGGATCATGCAGGCTCTAAACAAAGCTTCTATACCCTGTACTTGCCATTCTTTTGTACCCCAAACACTTTTCAAATCAACATTTTTGTCCCAATAATCAAATCCAAAAGTATTCATTTTTTCAAAGAATGAATCTGAATATATCAATTTTGTGTTGGTTATCATGGTTTTCATCCCTGTCTTGTTTGACAATTTAAAATAAAATGTTTCAGCATTACTTGTGTTAAAACCTGAAAAATATGAATATTTGTCGTAAACGGTTCTAGAGCTTCCTTTTGGAGGCGTAGCACAATGTTCCCATTGATTATAATTTAAAACATTTCTAGGTTGTGCAGATTTATGCAGAAAATGGTTACCATAATGGCTATAGCAATACATACTATCATAATTTGTAGAACCTTGCAAATAATCATGTTTTGTAAATTTAGCAGACATTACTAAGTCAGACATCATATTGTTAATACTTTCAAAGTCCCAATCATCAGCAAATGAGTTTGGTTTTGCAAAGTCACTCAAAGAGATCTTGATTTGGTGTGGATATTTCAGGATCTCGACCGGACCATAAATTTCATAGTCAGTGTTGTCCCAGGCTACCCCACCAGGTATAGGATTGGCTGTGAAGTTGGCTGAAGAAAGTTCTCTTTTCTCGACGTGTGAAGATGTGTGTGGTTTGAGGACCAAGTTGATGTTCTGACTTGCTGTGTCCATTTTAGCATATTTTCCCTCAATGAAGCGTCCCAAAGTAAATACCATGATGAGCCAAAGTATGAGGATAAATGCACCAAAACCCACCCAAAATTCAATCCATGGAGAAACCAGATATGTTTCTTTCAGTTGTTTCAAAAGTTCCTTAGCTTTGTCTTTAAAGGATTTTGATGATGGCTGTGTCTTTGGTTCACTGAAGCCTTCAGAGGAATCATCGAAGTTGATGAAGTAACCAGATGCAGTTCTGTCAATTGTTCCAATTGGTTCAGGATTTTTGTTTTTTGCATTGTCACTTGGTACTTCAGTATAGATTGGTGTGTCTCTGCTAAATGTTTTTATTTGGGTTTTCAGAGGTCTGAGTTCTATTGCATTGTTGCATAGTCCTTCTTGTTCTTCTTTAGGCGTTTCGAATGTGATGAGCCTTTTTGTTAGGACCTCTGTGCTGGTAGCAAACCTTGGTGTTCTGCTACTTATTGGGAGTCCACTTGGCCTACTGTTTGTTATTGGCCACATTTTGTGGTTTTACCAGGTCGATGGATACAACTCGGTTCTCCTTTTTTCCAGCAAGTGGCGGTAGTACAACTGATCTTGTCCCGTTGACAGACAAGACAGGAACTGCTTTTCTGTAAGAAGGCCCAAATTCCTTCTTTACCGCGATCTTCTCCCTGACTAGATCCCCGACTTTTGGAATCCAGACAGGTCTTGCTGGGACAGGTGGTGATTCTTCAGTGGTCGTTGGCTGTTGTTTCAACTGTATGTTGCTCAGGTCTTTTCTTGTTTTGTTTAAGTCCTGCAAAATAGCCAAACTGTCTTTGACATCAAAGGTTTTTTCTATTACCACTGAAGTCTGACTATCAAGGTCAGAGATCAACATCCTAGTTCCGAATAATAATTCGTACGGACTGAATCCCTTCAGAGAATTTCTTGGCAAGTTATTTAGACTACGTTGGACACTTATTAGATGTTTGACCCACCCAGCTCCCGAACCTAATACCTTTGCCGTTATAGATTGCTTTATGTCACGGTTTTTTCTTTCAACAATTCCGTTCCCCTCAGGGTGAAATGGACAAGAGTACCGCAATTGCACGCCCATGCTGACCATGGCCTCCTTATAAGCCCGAGAGCTAAAAGCAGGACCATTGTCCGAATGCAGAATGCCAATTGCGTATGTGCCGATGAAGACCCGCAAATCTTTTATAACAGTTCTGGCGTCAGCCGTTCGCTGGGGCCACATCCATATGAATCTCGTGCATGAGTCCACTGCGACCAAGATATATTTATAGTTACCATCCCTTTGTAAGGGACCGCAGTGGTCTAGATAAACACAGGCTAATGGTGATCCGAGATTAGAAGGGGCGTCTGCGCTGGACGTCTCACCGTTGATACTTTCATTTTTTGACATATTTCACATGCTAGAACATAGTTCCTTGTTTGTCTTCTCATCTGTGGCCACCAGTATCTCTGTTTTAATAATGATACTGTGGCTGAGACGCCAGCATGAATAGAAGCAAGCCCTTCGTGTGCCGCTATTATTAGTCCTGACCTATGTTCCATGTTTGGAATTGCCCTATCCCCCACTCCAGGGATTCGAGCAAAAGGAACATTGTTTGCATCAGTTATGTATGAGTATTTTACTGGAAAGCCTTTAGGGAGTGGTTCTATCGAATCCTTTTCTGAAGCGCTGACAGCTTGTAATATTTCGCTGTCTATTTTTGTTTTTGACCGGGTGACGGCAGCTACGGAAGCCGTTTGCACAGCTGCTTTCGCGGCCTCATCAGCCAATGAATTCCCTGCAACGTGAACGCCATCACGTTGATGACTCAGTGTATGTATCACGTGAGTCTTTGGTAGTTCTTTTTGTAAAAGAGCTACTTGTTCCCAGAGCATTTTATGCTTGATTGTGCCACCCTTTGCATCCTTGAAACCGTTCTGAAGCCAGATCTGCAAGTATTCATTATAAGACTGAACGCAATAATACGAATCGCACACTATAAGTGTGGGGAATTCTCGATCAGTATTTTCAAGCGCCATCTTGAATGCTAGTAGTTCAGCTCGCTGAGCTGTGCAATCTCCTAGAGATTGTGTTTTAGTGAGGGTTGGTTTAAATTTCCCTTCGTGCCAACGACCTTTAACGATCGCGCACGCAGCACTGTAAGCTTGTTTACCCCCTACTGCGGGTTGTGCTGATCCGTCTGTATATATTATACAGCCGTATTGGTCTAGAGGCAGAATTTCGGTCGGCGGAGGACATTCAAATTCATATTGGAGAAATTCTTGTGTTTTTAAGTAAGGATCAAATTCGTACACCACGTCTGTTGCAGCAAGAGAGTTAGCCCATTGTATCCATCTCGGATGGAGTGCTTTAGCATTTGGAATGCTTGCCTTTGTTACCGCCTCTAGGGCTGGTATCGGTGTCACGATTATTATTCGTTTACCTTGTGCCAGGGCTCGTTCTTTTGCTATAGCTGTCTGTGTCGCTGTAAGAATTTTTTCCATTGGGCTAAATTTCATTTCAGCCTTAGTGTACAAGTGTGATTTGAATGCAATTGGTACATTTTCTCCCTCATTAGAGGTTAGGTATGTGAATCCGCATCTCCCTGGGATGATTCGGATCACAAGATTGCGTGTGTTATCACGTGTTTCTAATTTTGTTTTAATTAGCATGTCTGTTTGTAAGGATCTCAAAATTTCTGTGTGTGTTTGAGTCCAATTGGATCTTTTAAAGTCTGGTTTAATTAGATCATAAAGGGGTTTGACCCTTTCTGCGTAATTTGCAATGTATGTTCTTCCGAAATTTAGGAAGCCTAGAATTGACTGTAGGTTTTTTAGTGTTTTAGGAGCTTAGATTATGGCACATTTCTCTAGGAAATTGTCTGCCAGGCTTTTGCCTTCACTTGATAACTCATATCCTAAGAATAGGACCGTCAGATGGGCAATTCTGGACTTTTTGAAGTTGAATTTGTAACCCTCTGCAGCGAACCCAAGTATTATGGTGTTCACTCTTTTCAAGTGAGTCTCCAAGTCATCATCTGTTAAGTAAATGTCATCGACATAAGATAATGCTTCATCATCATATAGTTGTAGTAATTCTGTTACTCTCGCTGAGAATACCCCCGGGCTGTTCTTGTACCCCTGGGCTAACCGACAGAATTGTTTTTGAGTGCCATTTACTGAGAATGCAGTTAAAGATCTGCTCTCTGGTGCTATGTTTTGACAAAAGAATCCATTGGAGATGTCCAAGGTTGTTTTGTATTTTTTGCGCACTATGTTATTCATTAGTGCAGCACTGTGTGAGTTTTGCACTGCAAAGGTTTTGCAACATGTGTTAAGGTGTCGGTAATCCAAAACTAGATGGTACGAATTGTCTGGTTTGGAGACCGGAAACAAAGGATTGTTCATTTGTGAGGTGCAAGTTTCAATCACCCCCTGGTATTCTAGCTGATCTAGTATTTCATTTACTTGTTTTTTAGCTTCTTGCTTAATTGGGTACTGCCTTTGTGCAGTTGGTTGTGATTTTAACTGGATTTTGTGAGGAGGAGAATCCTCATCCCATCCTACATGATTTTTATATAAAGCAGGTGCTAAGGCCACTGCCCACTTTCTAGCAAGTGTGTATTTTTTATGAATCGGGATTTGATTCGAGAAGGCAGGCATAATTACTTCTTCGCCATGAGGGCACTCCCTGACAAACTCTGGTGGCCAGTCTTTTTCAGCTAGAAGGATGTCATAGCCTTTGGAGAGGTTATCCCAAAATAGTCCCCTTATTTTCCTAGTCTTATCTCCCTCTATACGTAATGTTATCTCGTATATCTTGTGGGGCTTGCTAACTCTGGTGTCTGCAGTTTCCACTTGAAGGTATTCATTCGTGTCCACTGTCTCCAGATGATTCATAAGGACTTTGCGAGCTATGCTCACCTCTGCTGCGCTGTCTAGCATTGTCTGAGCCCACTCTCCGTTTTTCAGTTGTGTCCTCAGTATTCTCGGCATTGTTAACTACCTTGATACTGGCTACCTTCTTTTTTGGAAATTGTAATTTCTTTTTTTGTTGAGCAGGTTCCTTGTCTTTGGACTTGGCGTGCTCTTCTGATCGTCCTCTTCTTTCCGATTTCTGCGAGGAAGTCTGAAAAGATTGAGAGGGACGTGTATCAATGTCTTGATATCTATCAGGTTTTTTAATATTATCCCTATTTCTAAGGTTATATCTATTCCCAGAGGGGTCACTCTGCGGTGACCTCTGTCTTTGGTTTGGAGATTTCTCTCTTCGCCTAGGAGACCTTCCTCTGGACTGGAATTTCTTTTCTTTAGGATTGGATTGTTTGTTTCCATCCCAGTTCTTTTTTGGTGAATTATTAGTATTAAAAAATATTTTTTCTGGACTTGTAGTCAGTTGCGGTTTTACTGGTATTCCACCTAGACTATCTCTGCCTAGTTCTTCATAGGATTTTTCTATGATTCTTGCAATTTCAGCTGGTTGGTCTGCTATATCTGTCTCTTTTAACCTCTGGCGGATCGCCACGTTTGCTGCTTCACCTTTTATGTTGGCTAGTAATATAGCCGAAACCTGTTTGAAGTCTTTTAGTAATTTCATACCAAGAGTTAAAGCAGGTTCTGGACCGTATTCATCTTGAATTTGTTTTAGCACATCTGGTATCACCGAAATGGATGGGACACCGTGCGTTTTTGTGTAGATGGAAGCAAAGACTGTACCCCAAGTGTCACAGTCCTCAATGTGTGGTGCGATTCCCATTGGGAGACATATAGTCAGAATCCTGTGTTTTTCCAGCGGGGTGGTGTCAGGAAACACCGCCTCTATTTGGGTGATTTTCTGTGCCAATCAGAATGGTATTTGTTCCCGTTTAGCTGGAACTTTACCTAGGCAGGATTGGATGTTCTGTGGTGTAATTTTATTTGTGTTCCCCTGGTGAGGGGTCAGCTGTGGAAGTTTAATCGCTGGCTAAATTGTTGAAGTCCGCATTACATACTGAACTAATTGTCTGTGAATTTTTAGTAATTGTTTTAGCTGTATTAACGGCTGTGGGGCAGGCATCTCGTCGATGTCTGGATGTGGTGTGTATCCGGCTAAGACCGGCCACGTTGCTCCTGGTCTTCCTAAAGGACCGAGCCTTGTAATGTGATTGTTATGTTTTAGGGCGCCATCAAATAAGAGCAAATGCTCTTGGAATTTGAGTGGTACTTCCACCTCCTCGAAAGGAGTGTACGTTTCAGGAGGTTCCTCTACTTTGTAATAGTGGAAGTACTTTGTTACAGCATTTGCTGCTGGAAAATGTATCCATGAATAGTATACCTCTGTCTGCCGATATTCGTGTGCCTCAATTACGAATATGACTGTGCCACCTCTAGGTGTCAGTCCATTTTCTATAAGTTTTAAGGTTATAGATCTCCTTTTAATGACCGGAATGAGTATTATATCCGCGTCTGCTGCTTGCATGGTAGCATCAGCATCTGCGAGTTCAGTTGCTAATCTAACTGCCTCTCTTTCTTCATCACTTTCTGACATTTTACTGTCAGGATGGTATTATGTTTGTTTGCAGATCAGGTTTCTTTATGGAACAAAGATTAGATGCACAATATTTCGGAACTGTTTTATCCTTCAACGTTGACTTGACCAAGAACCATACATAGGAGTTCCCTCCTGCGAGGTTTTGGAGGATATAACCTTTCACCCACTCCAGACGTCTTTGGAGTATTCGGGAAAAGGGGTCTGAGTGAGAAAGCACGACTGAGTTACTCTAAATGTCTTACGTTAGTTTTATCGCCCTTTCCAAACACGTTGGGCGCCATGTAGTGTAGCTCCTATCTTCCCAATAGGCTCTGCGCATTGGAATAGTACCTACAGCAGTAAAGGCCTAGGCCAGACGTTAACTAGGTCTACTACTGTCGATGCTAGACTTAATTTTTGGGTTTGCCAGCTAAGCTCAGAGTTCGCTAGAAACTTTCTCGAATGTTCAAGGAAGGGATTAACTCCCCTGATTAGACAAGAAGGGATTTAGTTTCTGACAACCATAGAACATGACAACTTTGCTCTCCCCTAATCAAGAGTCAATCTCAAGAGTCGTGTGAGCACAAGGCAATTATTTTACTCAGTCAGTACGTGCATTCTTAGTCTCATCAGAATGTAGAGAAAAGGAAGAGACGGGCGTGTTCAATAAAAGATGTTATTTATTGATCAGTCTCTTTTCTCGTACAAGAGAAATGGATCGATATTATTGCAATACTTATAGTTAAGTAAAGTGCATACATTAGAAGCAATAGTATAAAATAATACTGTAAAAACATTGATATGGTTTCTGAGCCATATGATGTTTAAAATGATTAAAATATATTTACATACACATATACAGTTGACTAAACGTACTCAACTGGTGTTTCTAAATACGCCTACCCCGTGTACCTGACCTAAGTCTAATGCGTGGGCGAGAATAGAAAGTTACAGTTTAAGTTAAGTTTGTTTTTGCCAAGTGAATAACTAAAGAATTCTCTGTGAGGGGTTATTCAGTTCTGTTCATCATAACTTGGGGTACCTTTTACCCCAAAACCGGTGGCGACAGCGTTTACTGAATTGCAATTGCATCCATTTATAAACTCTTCCATTTTTATTCTCAAAACTTCTTTTTAATCCGTTTAAGCCTTTACTCTTTTTCAATTTCATTCATTTTACTCCTCCTGCAAGAATATGCAAATTTTCTGTGTTTCTCATGTTACAGTGGGCCAACCGAACCTCTTTCCAATAACACGTACTGAGGCAATGTTCATTAAAATGCAGTTTATTTCACCCAATGCATTTCAGACCCCACGGGTCCTTCGTCAGGGGCAACTGTAAAAATCAATCAAACATACCCATCAGACATTATACAAGTGTATATACAAATTAGATATCAAAATTTCTTAGACCAACATCATATCTTGCACAAATCACCGCATGTTGTCAAAATATCATGATCGTAATTTACTTCCCATTCTCTGTGGCAATATTCTCTCCTAACCATCCTCCATTTTACCCACTCTCCCACCGTGATCACCCTTCCTCCTTTTTCCAACCGTTCTCCCGTTCCCCCTTCACAACCAAGTTGCTGACACCCTGTATCGGGAAATTTTCACCTCCCGCTGAGACAATTCTAATTAACCAAACAACACCCCCGCTCTCCACATTGGCTGTCAGTTTCCAAATCCCGCTCTCCCTCCTGCGCATTTGCGCCAAATCGAACTTCCTCTATGCACTTCAAAACCCTCATTGCCAGCACTCCCTTTCAATTGTCACATCGCCTACCTGCTACTCTGTCTTTCTTCTTACTTCCCCGGCATGGATCGTCACATTCTTTGCCAACACCCGTGTTTTAACCCCTCCTTATTCCTTTACTTCCTGTTACCTCCCCCACCAAAAAACTTCCTTCCGCCACCCAATATTTGCAGTGAGCACTCCAAATCCCATAGTGCATCATGTTTTTTTCACCAGTGCCAAATACATTGGTCTGTTGTTTGTTTTTTCAACACTCGTAATTTCTTGAAAATTCAACGCTCAGAAGTATGTAAATCCTCAGTTACCACTCCAATGTCCGTTTCGACTCATTAAAAATAAACATGCTCAATGAACCAGAGTCTTCCGTCTTGCCAAGAGAAGGTAGAACATCTTTTCCGTTTTCACAATGTTTTTGTTCATGCGGGTGCAACGCGGTAGGGCTACATTTTTAAACATCATACAAAAACGTATTGCACACCTTTTTATTCCACACAAAAACGTCATATGAGTTGAATTCTACACGTGTTGTTTGTGGGCTTGGCATGTCAACGGTGAGCACGCATAAGAAAAACATTGGTTTAACATAAGGAAGAAGAAATTGAGAATAAAAAGGTGTGCAATACGTTTTTGTATGATGTTATTCAGTTCTGTACCTGGAAGTTAGGATGAATGAGGAATGGTATCTCTTTCTCTGCTCTCGATATTCCAGGCTGCCTGCGAGGGCTGCCCGAAAGCGCCGGTGCTGGGTCTCTCGGCTTGAGATAGCAGCGCGTCTCTCAGCGCGTCAGGAAGGCGGGGCTGCTGCCAGCGGGGTCTGCTTCTGCTCTCGGCTTCGGCAAGTATGGCTGCTCCGTCTTGTCACCACGCGTGTGTTTGCATAGGGCAAGGTCGGCAATATTTATACCTTAAAGGTGCCGAGATTGACGTAAGGATGGACATAGGTACGTCAATAAAGATGTCATACGACTTGCTCTGTGAAATCAAAACAATGGCCGCACGGATTTTCCAGGTTGTCATAGGTTTGATTTGTTATGAGAACGTCGTATGCCTTATCAGGGGCTGGAGGAATGTCGCTTGTCTAATTAGATCTCAAGCGTTATGACCTAATCAGATAACACGTTCCTGTGCCGTAGTGTGACTGCGTCAGATAACGGTATCTGCATCATGGGGGTTTTCTTGCCTCATGGGCTGACTGTTAGTTAACTTGATAGTTAGTTTAACCAGAATAGGGTCAGGAATAGGGGGACTGATTCAGAACCTATAGAAATACACGACAGGTCCTATGAAGAAAAAGAAACCTTTATTGAAGTCTGTATACTGTTCTAAGGCAGTTTCAGTTTGATCGACAATTGGGGACTCGATCTCCCTTCTATGTCTGACGTGTACTAGATGTGTATTTCTGTGATAATCGGATGGGGCTAGGAAAACTGGTGGCAGTAGGAAGGCAATGTAACATGTTCCATCCCAATCTAGGGGCAGACGTACATATGCGGTCTGACCACATACAAAATACGAATGACGTGAGGCTTTGAAATTAGATTTCCCACTGTCACTATACTCGACCACAGTATTACAATCACTGTGTCCTAGATGTACTGAACCATTCTTTCGGATACATAATTCGCCTTTCACTGGTAGAACTGTAATAGCAGGCAAGTCTGGAGTAGTCTCGGACTGAACATTCAAAACCATGAAATTCGAGGAATAATTACCTAGATCATATACTTCATTTTCTAGATCTAACCCTGTTCTATGGGAAAGACCTTCCTTGTCTGGGAAACATGTTCTATTCAAAAGGGACTTATCGTCTGAGGATGATGTTATCGTAAACCATGCTCCACACGAACCATTGTGTGAAAACGGATAGGGAAAGAGTGGCAGAACTCCCTTCTGTGTCTGGAAAGGGGGGAGTCGACCACACACCCAACAATTAGTAGCATTGCTAGTCTGGTGTGAATAGTGTAACATTCGTATAAAAGTATTGTTGCGCATGGCAAGTCGATAGGATAACTCGTGGGGGGGTAGTTCACTAAAAGTGTGCTCTACTGTATCATTAGAGGAAAGATGTACATGTGAATCAAGAGGAGGAAAAAATACATGTAAAACGTAACTTATGCATGTAATCGTAAGACTCAGAAATAACATAAACAATAACGTAATAACGCATCGGCTGCGCAGATTTTTACAATAACGTATTTTCTTGGAGTTTCGTCTAACTCTCTCACTATGGGGGTCTATCTCATACATGTCAGGAACCTGTCTAACCGCTTCACCCGAGAGGGACTTAAACAATTAAACTGTCTGACTTGCTAGACCTTAACTTGTTTTTATACTCCTGCTGCGGAGTTTTCTCTAACAGGGGAAGTTTAGAGTCAGTATCGGGGCAGTCCTTGAAAAAAGTCTTTGGACGGAGTCCATGAAAACGCTTGATGTGGCTGGAGTGTAGCCACCCCTTCCGGCCCTCCAATTTCACTGCGGTCCTTGTGGTCATCAGAACAAGTTTCGGCTCCTTCCAGCGGGGCTCCAGCGGACTTGAACGATCAAAATTCCTCACTAGAACGAGGTCGCCTGGAATGACCTCGTGCGGTTTCACTTGGGTGTTGTCTGGAAAGACAGCCGCGACCTGTGAACGACAAGAGAGTAGTGCAGACATCAAGGAAGCTAGGTAATCTGTCAGCATATTACTGTCAACATCGGTAATTTTACGTGGCATAGGTGTACCCCACATGTTCGGGGGACGTCCGAATACTACTTCATACGGTGACAGACCTGAACGGGAGTGGGCGACCATTCTCATATAGAAAAGGGCGACTGGCAGGGCTACCATCCAATCTACGCCTTTCTCTGCGCAAACTTTTGCAATGCGGATTTTCAGAGTCTGATTATGTCTCTCGACGAGGCCAGCTGCCTCGGGATGTCGTACGCAGTGGAACTTCCACTGGTACCCTAACAGAAGAGATACTTGTTTCATGAGTTCGGATGAGAATGGCTGGCCATTGTCTGAATACACGACCCTGGGCAAACCATAGCGGGGGAAAACTCACGAACCAACTGCCTGGCAGTGGTCGCGGCAGTATAATCTGGGACTGGATATGCTTCTGTCCATCTGGACAAAGCGCATACTACTATGAGGACATACTTGAAACCTCGACATCGATCCATCTGAATATAATCCATCTGGAGGACTTCAAAAGGGTGGTCAGGAGGATGGAATCCACCTTGTTCCACCGGAACACCTTTACCTGGATTGAACTGACAACAGATCATGCAGGTACGCACTTTCTGCTTGGCTGCTGCTCGTAAATGCTTGTTAAACCAAAGGTTCTGGATGCTGTCTAACATGGCTTTTTCTCCTAAATGTGCTGGACTATGTGCGGTGTTAATAATGACTTGAACCATAGAGTCGGGGAGAAACCATGTGGCTTTTCCCTTCGTCAACCATCCCTGATCTGTCTGGACCCCTCCTTGTTCAGACCATTTCTTGATTTCATCTGGGGTAGCATGTGTCTGTATGTCTAGTACGTCTTGTGTAGGGTCCTTAACTGTCATACAAGTCATCTGGACTGGAACGTCTGTCTTTGTCGTGTTAACTGGAATGTCTGGGGTCTGAGCTGTAAGCTTGGCGGTTCGATCTGCTAGATCGTTACCTTGGGAAATGGTGTCAGTGGCTTTCGTATGTGCTTTGCACTTCATAATGGCAATGGCTTTCGGTAAATGTATTGCTTCTAACAGAGCTTGAATGAGGGGGCCATGCTGAATCTTGGCTCCATGAGAGGTCATGAAACCTCTTTCTTGCCAAAGGACTCCAAAGTCGTGAACGACTCCGAATGCATAACGTGAATCTGTATATATGTTTACTTTCAGGTTCTTGGCTCGTATACAGGCTTGGGTCAGAGCGATGAGCTCTGCTGCTTGAGCAGACAAGGTGTCAATACGATAGGTTTCTATAACTTCAGTTTCAGTAGTCACTGCATACGCGGCTACTAGTTCTCCTGTACCTGTTCTCATACATGAACCATCCACGTAAAGTGTCAGGTCTGGATCAGGTAATGCAATGTCCGTCAAGTCTTGTCTTGGCTTTGTCATGGTGTTAATGACTTCCACACAGTCGTGTGTGGCAGGATTTGGAACAGTCGAGGGTAACAGTGTAGCAGGATTTAAAATGTTGCAGCGTCTGATGTCTATATGTGGCTGAAACAGTGTCAGTTCATATCCCGTTAAACGTGCAATTGTCAGGTGCTGAGTCTGTGTTCGGTTTAAAAGAACTTCCACGGAGTGTGGAACTTGTACTGTCAGGGAGTGTCCTAACACTATGGAATCACTTTGTCTGATAGCTAGAGCTGTGGCTGCAACTGACTTGAGGCACGCAGGCAGAGCCTGGGCTACTGGATCTAATGTGCTTGAAAAATAAGCACAAGGCTTGTGTTGTCCTGCTTGATCTTGTGTGAGAACAGATAATGCTGTACCATCACGTTCAGTGACAAAAAGTGTAAAAGGCTTATTGTAGTTCGGTGTCGCTAATACAGGTGCATTACATAAAGCTTTCTTTAACTCATTAAAAACAAGTGTATGTTCCTGGGTCCAAGGGAGGACAGTCGATGTCGCTGCCTCCTGTGTCGTTAACTGTATCAGTGGTTTGGCTAGATATGCATATTGAGGAATCCATTGTCTGCAATAAGAAGTGAGGCCGATAAAAGCTCTTACCTCCTTCTGTGTCTTGGGCTGTGGAAGATGTGCTATTAACTGGATACGGTCAGGTGTCAACTGTCTACCCCTCTTGGACAGCAAGTGTCCAAGGTATACCACTTGCTGGATACAGAATTGCAGTTTGGAAGGGGACACCTTGTGCCCCATGTCTGCCAGGAAATACAAGACTGTCAGTGACGCACGTTCGCAGTCACGTTCTGTACGGGCTGTGATCAATAGATCATCGACATACTGGAGCAGGGCAGTGTCAGTTGGCATGTGAATACTGTCTAGTTGTCTTTTAAGTGCTTGACTGTAAATACTAGGACTTTCTGTGAAACCTTGAGGAGCTCGTGTGAATTTATAGCTTCTTCCATTTAAACAGAATCCGAAAAGGAACTGGCTGTCTGGATGAATGGGGACACTAAAGAATGCGTTCTTGAGATCAATAACAGTAAAGAACGTAGCTTCAGAATCAATGGCAGTCAATAGGGAAGAAATATCTGGAACCACAGGGTACTGGGGTATGATACATTTATTAAGTTCTCGAAGGTCAATCACTAATCGATAAACTGGAGGTGCATTTGGATCAGTACGTTTAAGAATCGGAATGATAGGAGAATTACATACATTGGAGTCAGTTTCTACAACTACTCCTTGAGCGATGAGCTCGTCAATGATTTTCGATAAGGCTGCTACAGCCTCGGGTGGCAATTTGTACTGTCGGATTCGTGGTAATACAACACCTGGTTTCAGAGTGACACGATATGGTGTAATGTGCATACAACCTACATCAGTTGGGCCTTGCGCCCATAAATGCTGTGGTACATTTAATAATCTTGGATCAAAATCACGTAACACATAATGACCTTTAAAATCTCGTAAAAACAATCTCACTCCTTCCGGAGAACAGCAGATTACTGCTCCTAATTCTTTCAATGTTTTAATACCAAGTAAATTTTCTGGACATGATTTCGTAAGTAACAAGTCTGTAGTTCGGGACAATGGACCAACTTCTAGGGAAACTGGTTTCGATATTTCATTAACAATAGGCTTTCCTGAAAATCCCAGGGAAACATTTCTTGAGCCTGAGAGTGGAGCCCCTGGAACCTCGTCATGACTGATGGTAGTCCTACTTGCCCCTGTATCAATCAGAAACTTTCTGTCTTTCCCTAATACTTGACTGTGTACATAGGGACCCTCTTGATCTACAGGAATCTCGATGAGAGGCAAGCCAACCTCCCTCTCTAGGCTGTTTCATGAATACTGCTGATATTCTGGATAATCTGACTGTGCGTACTGGTACATCTGTTGTGTAACGTGTTGTGTGGCAGCTATAGGCTGCGGTACTGTAACTGTCTGTTGTGCGTTCTGCGGTGGTTGCGTATTCTGCGGAACATGTTCTTGTCTAGGAGGACGCGGTCTCTCTTTCGTCTTACCTGTAGCTATGTTGTGTTTCAGAACTGCACATTCGTTTATATAATGACCTGGCTGTTTACAGTAATTGCATGTCCCTTTAACGGGAGCTGCAGAATGACTAGTTTGATTTGTACCCCTCTTCTGACTATCTGCTGGAACAGACTGTGCAACTAGAACTTTCATTTTCGTGTCTTTCATACGTCTTCTTTCGTGTTCTTGCTCTTCCCTGATTCGGTTCTGGTGGTACTGTAACATCTGGAGCATTTGGGACGGGGTATTAGCTTGCCATGTACTCTCGACTTTCAATACTCGATTTTTAACTTGTGGCAAAGAATTCTCAACTAGTTTGGTAACAAAAAGATGTGGATACGATTCACTACTCGTTTTCAAACCGCTATTAATAATGAAACATTTCTCAAATCTGGAATAAAAATCACTAGTGTCTTCGTCTTGTTTCTGTTTACAGGCTGAGATGGCATCCCAGTCTTCCTTTTTCGTGGCTAGTAATCTTGGCAAGACTTGTATTAACAACTCGGGCAATGCTTTGGTTTTATCCCCAAGACCAGTACCTGGGACCCGTGTGTTATCTTCGGTTTCTAACGCGGTCCAGTCTATCTTTTTCTCTCCCACCTCCCATTCTTTTTCTTTAAGTTTTTCATATATGCCCGCAGGCAACAGGACCTTTAACATTTTGATGATATCAGGATACGTGTATTCTCCCATACGGAGCATGTCTTTTAATTCACGGTGGAACCCTGCTGGATCTTTATCGTGACAGGGCACTAACTTTTTCATTTCTAGTAATTCTATTTTTGTTATAGGGGTGTAAACAAATACTCGTTCGAGCTCACCCCCGTTCCCTTAACAGGATGCACTTCTCGCAACGGATTCTGTCTATCTATGTAGAATGGGGGTGGAACAGGAACAAAATGCGGAGTCAGGAACGTTCTGTATCTGTGGCGCTGTTCTAAAATGACACTAATTAAATCGGTACCTAGACCTTTCCATCGGTTCAGGAGTAACTCGTTCAATACATTATATAAAGGACCTGGATCAGAATGCTGACTCTCATACAGTATGATGAGGTGCTGGATCATGTACATACCCACCAGTCGCTGCTCGCCTGGGGGAAGCTTCAGAAACATTTGAGCCACTACTTCGTCTGAATACGTGGTAGAATCACTAGTCCATCAAACTGCTGATCGGGCGAGTTCTTGTTCATGCATGGTACTAAGCTCACTGTAACCTATTCGTAATTTCAGAACTTTATCAGTAGCCTGGAATAATTCTTCAAGAGAACACTTTTCTGGTACGGGAGGAGGAAAAACTTTCTTGTAATCTAGGCGTGTGTGTCTATCGGAAGGTCTCGTTCTACCTACATATGCTATTCTGGTGGGATTCTCGTTGTCTACCTCTTCGTCTGAAGAGTCATTCTCTTTCTCGGCTACTCTCATTGCTTCCTCCTTTTGGTGTATACTTATAATTTCTTTACGAATCTTTCTGTACATGGTTTCTATACTATTTTGTGTTCTGTGTTTTCCTTCTGCTATATTGTCACTCCATCGGGTCAGGACTTTCATATCTTCTTTGTTTTTATCAGGGTGATCCTGTTCTCTTATTAAACAATTTATTAAAAATTGTAAAATCATGCCTTGAATCTCGACTTTTCTGTGTACCATAGCTTCGTGAATACTTTCTGGTTTCTCCCCTGTACGAATGAAGTGATATATTCTGTCTAGATGTTGTTCCATATTTGATATGGTAACCAAGAAGCTTGCAACTCGTCGTAAACGTATGGAATATATTATCATACTATCTTCGCCTGGTACTGGGTCATATCTACAATCAGATCCACACTCATGGAAATACTTTTTGAGGGCTTCGTACGTAGTCACTTTTGGCGTACGTTGTAACGCTGCATCTCTCAGCGTCAGTCGCTTTGTTTGAGGCGGGGTGATAGGAGTACCTCCCCCTGCTCCTCCTGAACTGGAATCGTCAATTAATACTGAATGTGCGGCTACTGGTAACGTGACTGGCAAAGTAGGGGTACGTAATGTGGGTTGGTCCTGGGATACTGGCACATTAACAGGACCAACGACTGGAGGCACAGTAATTACATTATTAACAGGAGGTGGAAGTTGAACTGGCAGAGGATTCGTATTAGCATATTCTGGGACAGTGTCGTCCAAATAGGAAGAAAGGAAAATTTCAGCCGCGGTCGGTTTATGACGTAGCTTAATCGGGACCAAGGGTGGCGGTAAATTACAGGGTGTTTCCGGGGTCGCCTTAGGCAGACCCTCGGCGAGAAGGGGATACATACCTTTAATAAGAGCATTCCTCTGTCTGTCTGACTGTTCTGCTCTAACTCGTTCACCTTCTTCTAGTAATTCCCTTTCTTGGGCTTTTTCGGAAGATTCCCTACTTAATTCTGCTTTTCTGAATTCTTTCTCTGTTCTTTTATGGGATTCTTTACGCCATAACTCTATGGCATCCTTCTGGGATTGTCTGGCTTTCTTTTTCCATAATGCTTCTTCTACTCTCATGATGCACTCGGCATCCCATGTTCCTGAAACAGGCCATCTATATTTTTCTTCGAGATTCTTGGTGTAGTCCACCCATAAATCTAGATACAGTATGGCATCTAAGCCATGCTTATGATACATGAAATGTCCAGGACTGTCCCTGGGAGGGACAGGAACTGATTCTTCGAGTAACCCTTTTCTGGTTTTTATCTGACGTAACTTCGAAAACAGAGGCATATTTGAACCGTACTTGGACTTGAACACAATACACAATGAACACAGTAATGAATAGCAAAACAATCACTCATACCACGACATCAAGAACACATTAATAACAGTTCGAATAGATACTACCTAATACATTGAAAACATAATACTTGAATTTCTCGAGAACAGACTTACTAGAATTACTGGATGCACTGCTAAAACAGTACAGAACATACCGGTCTCCTAAAGAGACACGTCATACCGCATCCACCTAGGTGAACACGTCGGACCGGATCTGTGTACCCAAACCCGTCGGACCGGGCACAAATTAATGAACCCGTCTAGATACCCCCAGCAATGGTACTCACCGGGAAGCAAACTGAAGGCCTCGGACTGGACTGGACTGCTACGACGTCTGGTTACTGCTACGCACTATGCATGCGCCTCGGGCTTCGGGCTTCGGAAACAGGTGGGCCTCCGGATACCTCGGACCTTGCTCTCTCGGCTTGGGCTCTGGTCGGGACGATCCGCCTTCCTCTCCGCCTCGTCTGGATGCCGGACCGCAGTCTCCGTCTCCTCCGTGGGCCTGAGGGAGACTTGAAGCAGAAATATCTGCACGTGCACAGTAGGGTTCCGTCACGGCTGTAGAAGGGTCAGGGGGCCTGCGTTACATCACCGGCGCGTGAGGAAGGGGCTCGTGCCTGTTCGGGCGCCATTATGTGGTAAATAAATAATTAATTACCGGTACTATTTTTCTATGCATTAACTGAAACAGATAGCTCAATAAATAAGAGGCAGAATCCATGGTATCTGAGTCGAATGGGCTTTAATCAGATGGCTCGAGCCAATGGACCATCGGGTTCCATCACCTGCAAAGGTACAGGAAGGGACAGACACAAGGAAAGGGGAATGGCAGCTGCAACGTCTCATTAACATTATACAGTATATATAGTAAAACAGTACAATTGCATTGCATACAGTAGGCGTAACAAGTGACAAACGGAAGATAAGAACACATGGGCGTGAAAAGAAGGCGTGCACAGGGCGTGCACGAAGACATGTGATGTAAACGTCACAGAAGGGTCATAAATGGGTGGATACATGGAGGGGGCTATCTGGGCAGCTGGAACCTTTAACCTACTGGTGCGCGCAAACGGGCTATGACGTGTAACTGGGGAGAGCTGGGGGCTCTGACTTCTGGCACTAGAAGAGGAGACTAAAGTCTGGGATGTCAGGACGACATGTACCTATAGCATATCTGATATCTCGTGTTTGGAGAACATGTTGATAGAATCTAAAAGTCATCAGGGCAAAGGCTACTTGTCACTAAGGCTGGTGCATGCATATATTGCTTAGTGTATTGCGTGTGCTATGAATCTTCTATGGATACTAATTCAGTAATTCTCTTGCATGGAGACAGGAAGACTAGACTATAGATGAAGATGTTTATGCGGTTCGTTAGCTTAGGAATGTGAAGCCGGGGAGCTGAACTGATAACTAGAGGCATAACATATTCTTGGCAGACAGGCAGGCAGGCCAGGCTGGGCACCGCGCTGCTTGGCAGAAAGTAAGTGAAGGGTCAGGGATGCGGGAGGGGCTGCATCGCTCCTCGGAGTGGTTTCAGGAGACTTGAGACTCGAATCTGGTGTCCGGGCCCTTTTAGGCCTAGAAACGGGGACAACTCGATGAATTAACGTGCATAATGTAAAGACGTTGGCAACATAGGCCTAAAACTCGTTGCTTTCACGAGGGACTGGATAACTGGCATACTAACGTTGGACACAACTATAATTGCGTCTTTATTCGGTCAAGGGGGTAAATATGCATAGCGATCATGCACATATAACATATAATGGGGAACACGTAGGGACACATGACAGGGCAAAATTCAATTTTCCTCAATCCGGACATTGACCTGGACAGAGCCCTCGTAATGGATAGAAGATTCCTATGCTCCTCCAATTTAAGAGCTCAACACTTTAAAACATTATTTAATCTCTATTATACCCCCTCTAAACTCTATGATTGGGGCAAGAGGGAGAACAGTAACTGCCCCAGATGTTGCAAAGGCCCAGCTGATATTATCCATATGTTTTATCAGTGTGAGAAACTAGAATCAATCAAAATAGAGATCGAATCATTCTGGTCAGGACTGCTGGATGCTCAGATAACCTTGTCTCCGATACTCATGATTATAGGATGCCAAAGCCAATTGAAATTAAATATTGAGACTGAAGCTTTAATCTTTATCTCCACAGCTGTACTCAGAATTTTAATTTCAGCAGCTTGGAAAGATACTGAGGCCCCAACCATTCAATTTTGTGGTTATCCAGATTATTGGGTATACATAATGTGGAGGTGGCTTTGTATCAACTCAAGGGTAAAAAATTAAGAGAATTGGGGATGAAGATATGGGCACCAGTGGCTGCTTGGCGTACTAGTAGATTGTAGCAAATTCATTGTTTTTCAGGATTTTGGCTACGGTAATGCTCTTATTTGCTATATTCTCATCTCATCTTTTTCTGTTTGCGGTAGCAGGCCCTATGTGTATCATACCCATATTCATATTTATATTAATAACATTAACTATCTCATGATTTACAAGAATTAATTCAATCAGATACCAGTAATGTAATTCGACAACCAACCTCTACATACCATGTTTTTATTTATTCTTTATTGTCAATTTTTGTGGTTTGCTTATATTGTATCTTGTCTTTTTCATTGAAATTCGTTTATATTGCTTTGTTATTATGCTACATGAATTCTCATAAAAAAAAGAGGTGCAGAAAGAGGGAATAAGGGTACAGAAAGAGGCAAGAGGGGTGCAGAAATTTGCTAGAGAGGTGCAGAAAGAAGCAAGAACAGTACAGAAAAAAACAACAGAGATGCAGAGGAGGCAAGAGGGGTACAGAAAAAAGCAAAAGAAGTGCAGAAACAAGCAAAAGAGGAGCGGAAAGATGCAACAGTGGAGCAGAAAGAACCAACAGAGGTACAGAAATGGATGAGAGGGGTGTCGAAAGAGAAAAGAGAAGTTCAGAAAGAAGCAACAGAGATTCAGAAGGAGGCAAGAGAACTGAAGAAAGAGGCAAGAGAGTTGTGGAAACAGACCAGAGGGGTCCAGAATTAAGCAAGAACAGTGCAGAAAGAACCTACAGAGGTACAGAAACAGGCAAGAGGGGTGCAGAAAGAGGCAGAAGAAGGGTGCAGAAAGAGGCAAGAGAGGTGTAGACAGAAGCAACAGAATTACAGAAGCAAGTGAAGTGCAGAAAGAAGCAACACAGGTGCAGAAAGAAGCAAGAAGGGTGTGAAAACAAGCAAGAGAAGGACATAAAGAAGCAACAGAAGTAGGTACAAAAGTATAGAAAGAGGCAAGAGAGTTTCACAAACAAGCAAAAGAGGTACAGAAAGAAGCAAGAGCAGTGCAGAAAAAAACAAAAGAGGTGCAACAGGAGGTAAGAGGGATGCAGAAAGAGGCAAGAGGGGTGCATTCATTTGCTAGAGAGGTGCAGAAAGAAGCAAGAGCAGTACAGAAAGAAACAACAGGTGCAGGTGGTGGCAAGAGGGGTACAGAAAGAGGCAAAAGAAGTGCAGAAACAAGCAAAAGAGGTGTGGAATGAGGCAAGAGGGGAGCAGGAAGAGGCAAGACAGTTGTACAAAGAAGAAAGTAGGGTGCAGAAAGGGGTAAGAGGGGTGCAGAAAGAAGCAAGAGAGGTGTAGAAAGAAGCAAGAAGCAAGAGAAGTACAGAAGAAAGCAACAGAGGTGCAGAAAGAAGCAAGTAGGGTGCAGAAAGAGCATGAGAAGTACAGAAAGAAGCAACAGAGGTGCAGAAAGAGGTAAGAAAAATGCTGAAAGACTCAAGAGAGTTGCAGAAACAGGCAAAAGAGGTACACAAAGAGGGAATAGGGGTGCACAGAGAGGCAAGGGAGGTTCAGAAAGAAACAACAGAGGTACAGAAAGAGGAAAGAGGGGTGCAGAAATGTGTAAGAGATCAGCGGACAGAAGCAAGAGCAGTGCAGGAAGAACCAACAGAGGTGCAGAAAGAGGCAACAGGGGTGCAGAAAGAGGCAATTGAAGTGCAAAAAAAGAAAAAAGGTGCAGAAAGAGGAGCAGAAAGAGGCAAGAGAGGCACACACAGAGGCACGAGGAATACAAAAATATGCAAGAGCGGTGCAGGAAGACGCAAGAGAAGAGTGGAAAGAAGCAACGGAGGTACAGAAAGAGGCAAGCGGGGTTCATAAAGAAGCAGGAGAAGTGCAGAAAAAAGGAACAGAGGTGCAAGGAGCGGCAAGGGGGTTCAGAGGGGTACAGACAGAGGCAAGAGAGGTACAGAAAGAAGGAAGAGAGGTACAGAAAAAGGCAAGAGTGGTGTAGAATCATGCAAGACAGGAGCAAAAATTAACAAGAGCAATACAGAAACAACCAAGAGAGGTGCTGAAACAGGCAAGAGAACTGTAGAAAGAGGCTAGAGAGTTGCAGAAACAGGCAAGACATCTGCAGAAAGAGGTTACAGTGGTGCAGAAAGAGGGAAGAGAGGTATAGAAAGAGGGAAGAGGGGGCAGGAAGAGGCACGATGTGTGCAGAAAGAACCAAGAGAGGTAGAGAAAGAGGGAAGAATGTTGCAAAAAGAGGCAAGAGAGTTGCAGAATCAGTCAAAAGAGGTGCAGAAAGAAGCAAGAGCAGTGCAGAAAGAACCAGCAGAGGTGCAGAAGGAGGCAAGAGGTGTGCAGAAAGAGGCAAGAGGAATACCGAAATTTGCAAGAGAGATGCAGCAAGAATCAAGAGCAGTGCAGTAAGAAACAACAACAGTGCATAAGGAGGCAAGACGGGTACATAAACAGGCAAAAGAAGTGCAGAAACAAGCACAAGCAGTGTGGAAAGAGGCAAGAAGGGTGCAGAAAGAAGCAAGAGAGGTACAGAAAGAGGCAAGAGAGAAGCACAATGAGGGTCAAAGGGTGCAGAAAGAGGCAAGAGGGGTGCATACAGAAGCAAGAGAGGTGTATAAAGAAGCAAGGGAAGTGCAGAAAGAAGCAACAGGGGTGCAGAAAAAGGAAAGAAAAGTGCAGAAAGAGGGAGGAGATTTGCAGAAACAGGCAGAAGAGGCAACAGAGGTGCAGAAAGAGGGGTGCAGAAAGAGGCAAGGGAATTGCAGAAAGAAGCAACAGATGTGCAGAAAGAAGCAATAGGAGTGCAGACAGAGGCAAGAGTGGTGAAGAATGAACCAACAGAGGTGTAGAAAGTGGCTAGAGTAGTGGAGAAATGTACAAGAGAGTAGCAGACAGAAGCAAGAGCAGTGCAAAAAAAACAAAAGAGGTGCAGAAAGAGGCAAGAGGGGTGCAGAAAGAGGCAAGAGAAGCGCAGAAAAAAGCAAATAAGATAGAGAAAGGCAAGAGAGGAGCAGAAAGCAAAAGAGGTGCAGAAGGAGGCAAGAGGGGTGCAGAAAGAAGCAGGAGGATTGCAGAAATGTGTAATAACTCGATACTTTTAGACTGGGAATCCTTATCGAATTTAACAGGCGGCTCCATTACAAGATTTAAATTCTATCAGCTGTCTTCTTGGTGGGGGAGGCAGTGCTGGGCAAAAGATGAGGAGACCCAAATTCTGGATCAATTAGTAGGGGGAGAGGATGGAAGGGGGAGATTGCATTTTGGTATAATACACTAGTGGGAGCAAAAGATAACTTGGAGGCTGAAATTACCAAGCTATGGGACAATCTCTTAATTCAGAACCCCGAAGAGATGCTGAAGGTTTGGACAGACACATTTACACTTTCACAAAAAATTATAAAACCTTCCAACCTTAGAAGAAACCACCTGTTTACGGCATATAGGGTTTGCTGGACCCCTGCGAAATTATCCAAGATCTCAGCAGAAGAATATTATTGTCCAAGATGCAGGCTCTCTCCCGCGGACGACAGGCATATGTTTGTCGACTGCCCAGAAATTATTAGTTACTGGAGACAGGTGTGTGGGTTTTTAGAGGAGGTAGTACTAACATCGATCACTTGTACCCCCAGATTGATTCTTTTCGGTCTTCCTCAGGACTATGATATTAGAAACAGTACCTCACAGTTTATCTTTTACGTTATTGTTATTGCCAGGAGGGAGATATGTAAGGAATGGAAGTCCGTAAACCCTCCCAGATTCGCAGACTGTCTAAGGAACATCATGGCTGTTAGCCATTTAGACATGTTGTGTGGTGGGGAAAGTGCCATTAAGATCTGGTCTCCATTAAAAGCATGGTCTGAGAGATAACACACAATGAGTCCAATGATTATGCCAGAGGTTTAGTGGTCCTGTCCTCCCAAAGGGGCATGGTACATCGAGAATGGGAGTTGGACTAGGAGACAACCTACCTCTGGGTGACCTCCGTAGGCTATGCACAGACTCCAGGGCGGAACAAATTCGGTTTGTGCCAGTGGCCCGGAGAAAGCCCATCTAGAGTTGATACTTCCTAGTGGCATATATGAGGACACAAAAAAAAAACAGATGTGCAGAAAGAGGCAATAGGAGTGCAGACAGAGGCAAGATTGCTGAAGAATGAACCAACAGAGGTGTAGAAAGTGGCTAGAGGAGTAGAGAAATGTACAAGAAAGTAGCAGACAGAAGCAAGAGCAGTGCAAAAAAAAACAAAAGAGGTGCAGAAAGAGGCAAGAGCGGTGCAGAAAGAGGCAAGAGAAGTGCAGAAAAAAGCAAATAAGATACAGAAAGAGGCAAGAGAGGAGCAGAAAGCAAAAGAGGTGCAGAAGGAGGCAAGAGGGGTGTAGAAAGAAGCAGGGGGATTGCAGAAATATGCAAGACAGGTGCAGAAAGAAACAAGACCAGGGCAGAAAGAAGCAACAGAGGTGCAGAAACAGGGAAGAGAAGTGCAGACACAGGGATGAGCCGTTGCAGAAAGAACTCAAAGGTGCAGAAAAAAGAAAGAGAAGTGCAGAAAGAGGGAACAGAGGTACAGAAATGTGCAAGAGAGGTGCAGGAAGAAGCAAGAGAAGTGTAGAAAAAAGCAACAGAGGTGCAGAAAGAGGCAAGAGGCATGCAGAAAGAAGCAAGAGAAGTGCAGAAAGAAGGAACAGAGGTACAGGGAGTGGCAAGAGGGGTAAAGACAGAGGCAAGATAGGTACAGAAAGAAGGTAGAGATGTGCTAAAAAAGGCAAGAGTGGTGTAGAAACTTGCAAGACAGGTGCAGAAAGAAACAAGATCAGTACAGAAACAAACAAGAGAGGTGCAGAAAGAGGCAAGAGAAATGTAGAAAGAGGCTAGAGAGTTGCAGTCACAGGCAAGAGATCTGCAGAAAGAAGTTACAGCTGTACAGAAAGAGGCAAGAGAGGTAAAGAAAGATGGAAGAAGAGTGTAGAAAGAGGCAGGAAGGGTGCAGAAAGAAGCAAGAGAGGTACAGAAAGAGGCATGAATGGGGCAGAAAGAGGCAACAGAGTTGCAGAATCAGGCAAAAGAGGTGCAGAAAGAAACAAGAGCTGTGCAGAAAGAACCAGAAGAGGTGCAGAAGGAAGCAAGAGGGGTGCAGAAAGAGGCAAGAGAGATACAGAAATTTGCAAGAGAGGTGAAGAAAGAAGCAAGATGAGTGCAGTAAGAAACAACAAAGGTGCAGAAGGAGGCAAGAGGGGTAAAGAAAAAGGCAAAAAAAAGTACAGACACAAGCAAAAGAGGAGTGGAAAGAGGCAAGAAGGGTGCAGAAAGAAGCAAGAGAGGTGCAGAAATAGGCAAGTGAGAAGCCAAAGAGGGATGGCGGGTGCAGAAAGAGGCAAGAGGAGTGCAGAAAGAAGCAAGGGAGGTGTATAAAGAAGCAAGGGAAGTGCAGAAAGAAGCAACAGAGGTGCAGAAAGAGGCAAGAGGGGTGCAGAAAGAGGCAAGATAAGTACAGAAAGAGGAAAGAAAGTTATAGAAACAGGTAAAAGAGGTGCAGAAAGAGGGAACAGGGGCAAAGACAGTGGCAGAAGTGGTGAAGAATGAACCAGCAGAGGTGCTGAAAGATGGTAGAGGAATGCAGAAATGTGCGAGAGAGTAGCAGACAAAAGCACAAGCAGTGCAGAAAGAACCAACAGAGGTGCTGAAAGAGGCAAGAGGGGTGCGGAAAGATTGAAGAGAAGTGCAGAATAAAGCAAATGAGGTGCAGAAAGGGGCAAAAAGGGTGCAGAAAGGGGCAAGAGAGTTGCAGAAAGAGGCAAAAGAGTTGCTGAAAGAACCAAGAGGAGCAGAAAAAAGCAAGAGAAGTGCAGAAAGAGGAAAGAGGGGTGCAGAAAGAAGCAGGAGGGTTGCAGAAATTTCCAAGACATGTGCAGAAAGAAACAAGAGCAGAGCAGAAAGAAGCAACAGAGGTGCAGAAAGAAGCAAGAGATGTGCAGAAAGAGGCAAGAGAAGTGCATAAACAGTCAAGAGAGATTTTTTTTTTACTTTTATTTTTCAAGTTTTCTTACAAACAAGCATTCCATCCGGTACAGTGAGCATATCTCTACAGATAAATAGCATACAGTGGGGGGTACATGGTATAGCATCTCGTGAAGCAATTATACGATAACAGTGCAAAAGGCAATAACGTATCCCAGGCCTCTACAGCTCTCCGATCCATATACATAGGCACAGCAGACACATGGACATAGCATAATTACATCGCCTTGCAGTAGCTTACCCCTAAACAATCACTTATAGAAACACATACTTTTTTATACAGGAACTCTTACAATCTCTCGCTCTCATATAAACTCACTTCACTTATATACATCAATACACACATATACTAGTTTAACACATATATAGTTACTCATAAAGATACTATTGAGATAGTGATTCACTCACTAACACACCCATACGCACACTCATCCACCCATACAGTCCTGCACACATGCTGTCTTCAAAACACATACAAACAGTGAGTCACCCATTCATGCAGCTATGTGGTAAGAAATACCCCCCACCGAACCATACAGACACTCATACTGATACTTTAAAAACCAACTAATTACCCATATCGACACTCATGTAGCTAGTCACCAAGCCATGCAGCCACTTATACACAAAGTGAGACACTGATACAGATATTTTCATATTTAAACATTAGTCACTAATACATGTATTCACTAAGAATCACTTAATAAGTCAGTTATGCAATCATTTAAAAAACAAAAACCATGCATTTAGACACTTATTTATCCATTTATTCTTCCATCGACCTTTAGATATACATATATAAAAATATTTATTTTTCAGAAAGACACACATTCACTGGATGATGTCATCACTGATGTCATTTGAGATGTCATCAGTGATGTCATGAGTGATGTCACTGACAATGTCATGAGTGATGTAATATGTGATGTCATCAGCAGTGCATTGCGCGCGCGAGAGTTATAGTTAGCTGAACTAACTATAACAGAGGAATTTCAATGGTTTTCTATGAGTGAAATGTCCAGCTAACTATAACATGTGTGAAACCTCTGGTTTTTCAGTAAATTTGCAAGGTTTTTTAAATGCTAATTCCTAACTATAACATGTGTGAAACCTATGTTTTTTTCAGTGAATTTCTAAGGTTTTTTAAATGCTAATTCCTAACTATAATGTGTGTGAAACCTATGGTTTTTTCAGTGAATTTCAAAGGTTTTGTAAATGATAATTTATAAATGTATTAATTATTATGTCTTTCTTTTTTTATACTAACTTCTTATATTTTTAATATAAATATTTATATATATATTTTTTTTTAGATTATATTTCATATTCTTATTATAAAATAATAACAAAACTAAATTGCAAAGTAATGTTTGGATGAATTATCGCTTGACGTCGGTTGCAAGTATAACACAGCTCCAGCAATTCTCTTGGGGCCCTATGCTCACAATACTGTAGCAATCCTTACACCTGCTTCAAGCACGTGCAAGGTTGTGATGCAGCATAAGCTAAAAACTCACTGAATAAAATGTTATACATTTCACTCAGTCACTTTTACGAGGCCTTGCTGCACCCCCTTCTGCACAAGAAAGCCTCTTCTGGCGCAGGGCTTTACAATGTAATACACCCTCCAGATGCGTCACATTGTTAGTAGCACACACCATGGCACATCTTTTGCACCACCGCTGTGTCACAAAAGTGACGCAACGGCTGTGTAAAAGAGGCACAAGGGGATTGTAAATCCGCCCCTAACACATACAAATTCACCCAGGCACTTTCACCAGCAACACAAATTGAAGCATACACTTGTAACATAGTTATGTACATATGGTACATTCAAGTGCTTCGGACATACTACAGTATACTTTAGATAAACACCTTATAGATTTATGCTGTAGCAGTTCCTTATAGTTCTGCACGTTCACATTCTCCATACACTAGTAATATATTCATTCATTCATTTATGAACTACACATTCATTCTAACAAACATTTACGCACTACCATAGAAATATAGTTCTTTCTTTGACCAGTGAAGGTAGTTCTAAATAGAAGTTTTTTTCTTTTGTATTTTTTTTGTGTTTTCTCAACAAATTCCAAGCGGAACAAAAGAATGAAAAAAGAGCAACTAATGTCGAGGACAGCAATGTTCCTGCATCCTGCATTTCATCAAGTCTATAAACTGTTCCCCATAACACAAAAGTTTATTGCAATAAATGCATAGAATTTTAACTTTAGCAAAGTCAGAATCGATTTGTGGGTGTGGATTGCTTGCTGAAAATGCTGCTGCCGCAGTTGATGTGCTTGGTGCAGTAGCAGGTGGATTCTCGTGCAACCTCCGTCTTGCAGCTCGAGCAAAGTTCTTGGGTTGCAAGTTCTTCACGTGTCGCACCATATTTGCTGTGCCAAAGGAGTATTTTTTACATGGATCACCCCTTGAAAGAGTTATTTGGCAAAGTTTACAGGTTACTTTTGGAGCATTAACCTTTTTTTGACCTGGAAAAGTGAAAAACTTCCAAATTAGAGCTTCTTTCCTCTTCCTTTGACGTTCTTCAGGAATTAAATCTCCCTCTGAAGAACTGCTGGAAGATGACTCCATTGCTCTTATTATGGTGATCTTCCTTCTATTTGAGAAGATTCTCATAACAAATGCATCTTCTTTGAAAGTCAAAGTCGAATAATTATAACAGTCGCAACAGGAAAAGTTATGAACCAATCAAATCTCTACTTTTAAAGTCACATGCCTTTGTGTACGCTTATGATGCGCTTGCGCAGCTCTTTCAATATGAGGACGCATGATGTTCTACCGCGATTTGTGTATTTCTTTTTTTAAAGTAATATATGATTGTTACAAGTATTACAAAAAAAATCATAGTTATCCCAAACGTCTCCCCTTAGTATGTACATTAAATACATACATGTTTTAAACCAAGTAGAAACATTGCCCCCTCTCGCGTACAGAACGCCGTACATGACGTCACACCGAAGCTTTAATGCGACGCGTAACGTCAAACCATATTTGTACTGTATGCGCGGGTACGCGCTGAGTATGATAAGCAGTACAAACTATGGTGAGATCACCCTCTCAGTGAGAAATCGGAACTCAGGGCGCGCTAAGGAGAATGATTAGAAGTGCTGACTTATTGCAGATCCGATTCTGGGCCTGCCTCTGTGGACATTATAACACCGCCAAATCTCTCTCTGTTGTTAATTGTTAGTTCACACACTCATACTTGCACATGCGCGGTGCACGCCCGCCCACACTACCCACATGCCACCAACTAGCATGCTTGCTATCATTTAGTCTGGAAACCAATACATTACCCAATGGCATGTGTCCCAGGGCCATCATTCTTACAGACCGCGAAAACGCTACCACTGACGGCCCTGGCCTTGGTGTGGTCAGCCCCCGTGGTTCCCTTATAAAGCGGGCACTGGCGTGAGCACATTCTCTTTTGCCTGCCTGTGCTGCGGTGACAGACAGACTTTCGAAAACACCCCAGACTCAGGCAAACCGCAGCCTTTCAAGACATGAAAAAACATGAAAGATGCAAAGGTAAGTCAAGACGTCACAACATCAGCCTCCACAGTAAATTGTATATGCAAAATGCTATTTTTTATCCTTCATATGCCTTTCCTACCCCTCAATGGTTTTAAATTGTACTTACCTAATTGAAATATTTCTTTATAAGTCACGACGTACTATACACATTTAATCTTAAAAATTGTGCGTGCATAAATTTCTGTGTCGTATTTCTGTACTACGCCACATGCTTAGGCCTCTATTATTATTAATTGTGCGTCCATGATAGTATTTTTTTTTCTGCGTCATGAGGCTGTCCCAGGCCTCTATTAACTTATTCATCTTCCTTTGTTTCTGGAGCTGCAACAGTCTAACTACGAAATATTAATAACCCACATTAAAATTCACTTTTGATAGTAGTTACGCAACTCAGTTTACGATGACTATTCAAAACGTCCTTTTGTTTCCTTCAGCAAACATTCTTCAGAAGCAACCACGGCCTATCGAGCAACAACAATGGAATTCTCTGCAACTTATTGAATATACTTTGACATATAGAAGCAGAGCTCAAGTCGAATGGTGAACTCCGGTGGCCGCACTCTTTATGCAAGGTAAGCACAGCAGCCTAGATCTACAAAGCCTTCATAGCAAGGCATTAGAAATCAGTCGCCATAACGGGCGTCAGTAACGCAGTAGACACTTCCATATAGACACCACTTGAACACGGCACTATAACAACTGAAATATACCAGGTACACTGCACTCGTAAAACTGTAGTTTTAGCTTTATATATGATAGTAGAGAGGACCATATTATCAAACCTTAGCAACAAAATTATCGCCACTTTATCTGCAGCAAACTGCCGCTAAAGTGGCCATAATAGGTTTGATAATCTGCTCTATGGAATTCCAATCGAAGCTCATGTTAGATGGGAAGGACATCTAAAATAAGCTTCGATTGGAATTCCACAGAGCATATTATCAAACCCATTATCGCCACTTTAGCGACACTTTCCTGCCGATAAAGTGGCAATCATTTTGTCACCCAGGCTTGATATTATGGCCCAGAGTGCGTAGTGTACAGCAGCTTCTCTGTACAATCTATAATTACTTCCGAGCAGTGACAACAGATACGTTACAACAGTCTGTCAAACAGATCCACAACCTTATTACGCCACTTTTGAGTCACTTTTGACATGGGTAAAGTGACGCAAGGAGCTAGTATATATACGTCTAAATTTTCTAGTAAAAATCTCAACTCCAGACTCTGCGACAAAGTTTCAATGTAGTTTTCTCTCTCTTTCTCTCTCTCACTCTCTGTGACATCATTTCTCTTTCTCTCTTAAACTTAGACAGTGCTGTCTGCTTGGACGTGTAGAAGAACAGCCCCAGTGAAGTTGTGAAGTCTACTTCCTTATGTGTTTGGCTGCAAGGTTTATACAACAGTAAGCACAGAGGCCTAGATCTACAAATCCTTCATAGGAATGCATTAGAAATAATTTGGCATAACGGGCGCTAGTAACGCAGTAGGCTCTTCCATATAGACACCACTTGAATACGGCACTATAACAACTCAAATGTACCAGGTACACTGCACTCGTAAAACTGTAGTGTAACTTTTATTTATGATAGTAGAGAGGACCATATTGTTAAACCTTGGCAACAAAATTATCGCCACTTTATCGGCAGCAAACTGCCGTTAAAGTGGCCATATTAGGTTTGATAATATGCTCTATGGAATTCCAATCGAAGCTCATGTTAGATGTGAAGGACATCTAACATGAGCTTCGAATGGAATTCCATAGAGCTTATTATCAAACCCATTATCGCCACTTTAGCGACACTTTCCTGCCGATAAAGTGGCGTTAATTTTGTCGACCAGGCTTGATATTATGGCCCAGAGTGCGTAGTGTACGGCAGCTTCTCTGTAAAATCTATAATTACCTCCAAACAGTGACAACAGATACATTACAAAAGTCTGTCAAACAGATCCACAACCTTATTACGCCACTTTTGAGTCACTTTTAAAATGGGTAAAGTGATGCATGGAGCTAGTAAATATACGTCTAGCTTTTCTAGTAAAAATCTCAACTCCAGACTCTGCGACACAGTTTTAATGTTGTTTTCTCTCTATTTCTCTCTCTTACTCCCTCTGACATCATTTCTCTTTCTCTCTTAAACTTAGACACTGCTGTCTCCTTGGACGTGTAGAAGAACTGCCCCATTTAAGTTGTGAAGTTTACTGCCTTATGTGTTTGGCCGCAAGGTTTATACAATGGTAAGCACAGAGGCCTAGATCTACAAATCCTTCATAGGAATGCATTAGAAATAATTCGGCATAACGGACGTTAGTAACGCAGTGGGCACTTCCATATAGACACCACTTGAATGCGGCACTATAACAAGTAAAATGTACCAGGTACACTGCACTCGTAAAACTGTAGTGTAACTTTTATTTATGATAGTAGAGAGGACCATATTATCAAACCTTGGCAACAAAATTATCGCCACTTTATCGACAGCATACTGCCGCTAAAGTAGCCATAATAGGTTTGATAATATGCTCTATTGAATTCTAATCGAAGCTCATGTTAGATATGAAGGACATCTAACATGAGCTTCGATTGGAATTCCATAGAGCATATTATCAAACCCATTATCGCCACTTTAGCAACACTTTCCTGCCACTAAAGCGGCGATAATGGGCTTGATAATATGCCCTTTTGAATTCCCATAGTAGCCCAGGTTAACACCAGAACCTGGACTGCTATGGGAATTCACAACAGCATATTATCAAGCTCATTATCGCCGCTTTAGCTACAGTTTCCTGCCGCTGAAACGGCGATAATTTTATCGCCATTCTTGATAATATGCCCCGTAATGCTTTAGCTCATTTACTCACATCTACATAATTCTAAACTCTAATTTTCTTTTTTCTTTTGCAGATTACCAATCGGACACCTTTTGGAATCCATTTCACAATTTGTTTATAACATTGTTTAAGTTATTTTTCCAGTTCTAATATAGTTATAATTGAGTTTCGTTTATATTTATTGTTTAATAAAAGTTAATTAAAAAAAACTACATACTTCTTTTATTTTGTGGGGAGGCGTATGACGGCCCACAATAAAAATAATGTTGAAATACTATAGTAAGATATTCAAGACTAGGATTAAAAACTACTGATTTCTGACTAACAGATATAATAAAAACAACGGTGAGAAACTACTAAAATGGCGGTGGACGGAGTACGTAATCAACGTTTGGCGCCTCGGCACAACCTTTCAAATAAATATTTAAAAAATATGACTATTAATACTGTACAAAAGTACAGCAGCGGATCACACACAAACCGGGAAATGAAAGCGACAGATTTACCAACTGATATAAAGAAAGATTTGCTTGTTGAACTTGAAGAAAAAGAAAACATGGGCTTCGAAACGATGCTTAGCATGCGAAGAGAGTACAACTGCTACACCAAAAAAAAAGGAAAGCTTTACATACTGTCATAGAAATCAAGGAGCATATTATCAACAAAAGCCGATACATTATCGCTGCTTTTATCGACAGGAAACTGCTGATAAAGCGGCGAGAATGTGCTTGATAATAGGCCCTTGTAACTTCCCATAGCAGCCCAGGTTCTGGTGTTAACCTGGGTTCCTATGGTTATTCACAAGGGCATATTAACAAGCCCATTATTGCCGCTTTATCGGCAGTTTCCTGCCGATAAAAGCGACGATAATGTTTCGCCTTTTGTTGATAATATGGCTCATTGCTCTTTTTTTGACCAGTAAACTTAGGTGCATATTATCAAGGGCCGGTGTTACAATTATCGCCGTTTATTGGCAAGAAACTGCCGATAAAACAGCAATAATGACCATGATTATACGGCCTTGTTATTTCCCATAGAAGCCCATGTTAACACCAGAACATAGGCTTCTATGGCAATTAACAAGGACTTATTATCAAACCCACCCTCCCAACATTAATACAAAACCATAGGCACTTGTAAATTCCCATAGCAGTCCAAGTTCTGATGTTAACCTGGGCTGCTATGGTTGTTCACAAGGGCATATTATCAAGCCCATTATCGCCGCTTTATCGGCAGTCTCCTGCCAATAAAAGCGACTATAATCTATCGCCTTTTCTTGATAATATGGCCCATTGCTCTTTTTTTGGACCAGTAAACTTAGGTACATATTATCAAGGACCGGTGTTAAAATTATCACCGTTTTATTGGTAGGAAACTGCCGATAAAACGGCGATAATGAGCTTCATAATACGGCCTTGTTATTTCCAATAGAAGCCCATGTTAACACCAGAACATAGGCTTCGATGGGAATTTACAAGGACGTATTATCAAGCCCACCCTCCCAACATGAATAAAAAACTCCAAACAATGCAGATACCCGGAGCTGGAAGGTCATTTTACATATCACTGCCCCAGAAATGTGGCGTTCCCCGCGACCTGTACGGGGAGAGAGAGAGAGAGCTCGAAACATATATTTTTTTAAAACAAACCCGAGGGGTGCCACTCACCGAGACTGCGGGGAGTAGGGCCGTAACCCCCCCTGCATACTTCAAAATAAAACCACAGGATTGTCGTTCCCCAGTGCTCGGGGCACCTTACAAGCCCCCATTATGCAGAAAAATTGCCCCAGTAATCCCCCCCCCGGGACCTAATGAATAAAACGGGCTTCTACTTTTTTTTCACCTTTTCCACCGTGTACAAGTACTGCACGAGTACCCCGCCATTTTATTTTATTTTTTAAATAAAAATTGAGCCTAAAGATCCATATACCACCCCCTGACCAAGACTATAGGGTCAGAATGTTTCTACCCTGCCCCGTTTCCTTATTTATCAACTTTGTTTTACTGTTTTCCTGTGACTCTGCTCTCCCGACAAACAACATGGCTGCCAACACTTCCTGGTTTGGAGTATTGACAGCCAATCAGCATGCAGCTCCTGCTCGTAATTGTACGTATTCCCATACGTACGCTGCGATTTTTCTTTAAAAAAAATAAAATAAAAAATAGAGCCTAAACATCCATGTACGACCCCCTGAGCAAGACTAGAGGGTCAGAATGTCTCTACCCTACCCCCTTCCCTTATTTCTGAACTTTGTTTTACTGTTTTCTTGTGACTCGGTTCTAGTGAGGCACAAGATGGCCATGAACACTTCCTGGTATCGAGTGTTGACAGACAGTTCACAGCCAATCAGCATGCAGCTCACGCTCGTAATTGAACAGATTTCAGTACGCGTGCTGAACTCCGTCTCTAGATATCGCTATAATTTTACTTGCAATTTTCTCAGAAACTACTGCACGAATTTACACAATTTAACAAAAAGCACAATCTGCGAACAGAACTCTACCTCTCTGACAAATTTCGTGTAATTCCTTTCAGCCGTTTGTGCTGTAGCCCTGGCTAAAGGTCCCTATGGAAAATTGCATGGGGAAAACATGTTTTGGGACCCCCCTTTTTTCTCGGCCCCCACTTGACGAATCACCCCCAAACTTTCAGGGAAGGAGTGGATCCGAGCAGGCCCTTTTCTTGGAGAACTTCATGAAGATTCGTCCACTGGCGCCAAAGTTATTCTAAATAGAATGTTGTGGATTTCCTATGGAAACTAGGTCCTAACTATAACTACCTACTGGCGGTATATATATACGTATTAACTGATACAGTGCTTAACCCTAGGCTCCCTGATATTCCTACAATTACATTTAGACAAGCCGAAATGGGCACCATTTTAGATAAGGCAGCTCCAGAAATGAGACAAAATACATCTCGGTTCCAACCCACCAATGGATTTCATAGATGTACAAGTTGTAGAGCCTGTACATTTGGTGTAAATGCGACTCATTACTCTACTCCATTTTGTACACGTGAAACAACTATTAGAGGCAATTTTAACTGTAAGACTGAATTTGCCGTGTGCGTCCTGACATGTACCTGTGGTTTAAATTACATTGGCAGTACCAAGCTACAGGTGCATGTCAGGATACTACAGCATCTAAGGGCTATTCTACACTGTGACCCTACATATCCGGTGGCCCGACATTTTAAAAGCACCCATGATAATGACGGGCCTGCCTAAAATATTATGTAGTTGGTGCCGTCCCCAAGATACGTAGAGGAGGAAATCGAGAACGCCTATTAAGACAACTAGAAACCAAAATGATTTTGGAGTTTGATAGTAAATGACCCAATGGATTAAATAACACGGAAAGAAATGCATAATTTTCTTTAAAATACCTTTCTTCTATGATAAATGTCTGACTGTCTAAATCCAAATCCATCTACGTCTGGCTTTCAAAATAATGTAATTTGCTTTCAGAGGTGGTCTTAATATGTAGGTACCCTAATATTAAGCAGAATATGTTTGTTCACTTATCATCTGAAAACAATAATCTTTTATAACGTTCAACATTGTGCCATTTCTTATACTATATATCTGTTTATATTTGCTTTTTTGTATATATTTATATCTATTTAAATAATTTTCTATCTCCTTTTTAGCATTATTCATACTGTTATGATGAATTTTAGAAGGTTACTTATATGATTTTAACAATTTTATCCCAGGGATCTTGGATATTTTATTGTTATGAATATGGATACGCTTCTTGAATCATGCAGTTTTCACTTTATATAATGCTTTTTTTTTGCAAGTGGTTTGCACAGTTTTTTGCACTTTGGAACCAGTTGCTGCTTTGCTATTGGCACCATTATTATTATTATATAAAATTGAATAGACCATGGATAAACATTTGTAGCTTTTCAATAAAATGACTAGAGGAAGAGAAAGGATGAAAGCTATTGTAATTAAGAAAGTGTTTTGTTCTATGTATTTACACAGACAGTATCAAATAATATTATACACAAATGTGCTTGGCTGTGTGTTATAACCATTTCTAAAATTGGTTGCACAATGATTTTTAGCAGACTCTCTAAAGATATAGGTCCTATAAAATACAAAAAGTTACACTGAAGGTCTATGTTTAGAATTTTTCAATGATGCTACTATATTTTATAACAAGAATTATTCAGAAAAAATAATATTATGTATGTCTTCACTTTCTATGATCACGTGATCAGTTGCGTAATGAAGAAGGGTGTGTATCACTTAGCATTTAAAAAAAGCAACGAATGTGTTGACAATTTCAGTGTGAACAAGGGCTTTTGAGCCCAAAACGTGTAGCTGCTCTCTGTTTGGGTTAAATAAACATCGCACCTGAGCCTTGTGGTCCGTCTCCTTCTTCACCGGCACTGCTTGCTGGAGGCTGTTTGGAGTATTCTTCGTTTATATATATATATATATATATATATATATATATATATATATATATATATATATATATACAGCAGCTGCAGCCTCCCAAAGCTCCGTGTAACAACGACCAAGGAAAACCACACGAATCCAATATAGATGAAGGCACGAAGTTTTATTTAAAAGTTGAGCTTAACGAATCTGACGCGTTTTGGGCATCCGCCCTTGCTCACAGACAGACATATATATATATTGGATTGGATTGATAAGGGTATAGACAAAGCATCAAAAAGAAAGAGGGAGGAAAACCTGTTTGATGCGAAAGTGAGAAAAGAGAGTAAGAATAAGAACCAGTGTAGGTTCATAACAACCTTCAGTAGACAACATGATGATGTAACAAACCTACTTAATAAGCACTGGTACATTATTAAGAATGACCCAGTGCTGGGAAAACAGGTCTCTAAGCGACCTCAGATTACATTCAGGAAAGCTAGATCTTTTCGTGAATCCCTGGTGAGCAATACTTTGAAAAAGCCTAGCCCTAAAACGACATGGTTAACAAAGAAGGATGGATTTGTCAAATGCTCTAGGTGCAAGGCATGTGTACCTGGGGTCAACTGTGATCAATATCAAGTTGGCTTAACGGATAGAATGGAGAAAATCAGAGGTAAATATACCTGCAAGACAGATTTTGCCATCTACGTACTGCAGTGCCCATGTGGCCTGCGGTACATAGGGAGCACGATCAATGAGGTACACAAAAGAATTTTGAAGCACCTAAGAGCAATAAAAAATGGAGACAGAGCCTACCCAGTAGCGAGGTATTTTGAACGGGTCCATGATAAAGATACTAAAGGTCTCACCTATTATGTGATCGACTCAGTGTTGGAGAAGATAAGAGGGGGAAACCGTTTGAAAAAATTTAGAAAATTGGAGTCCCGATACTTTATTAAGTTGAATTCCAAATACCCAGGAGGTCTGAATGTAGAAGAAGATCTGCATACACATTTATAAGATAATCAATGAGCCGTAGTAAGATTTGTTCAGTAAATGGAGATATGACATTTTGGAACAGACTCTTTGTAGATGAGTTTAATATGTGGGAGTTATACTGAGTAGCGTTCTGCTCACTGGGGCGTTTTATATTGCCAAAAGGTTAATGCAAATGAATAGCTGCCAATGCCATCCTGAACATTAGAACATTGGTTATCGGCATTTGAATGCTACCATATAAAGGTAGTATAATGTTAATAATATGTTCGGAAGGGCGCTCGTAGATTCTTTGGTGGAGCGTCGTGCTCACTTGAGCTAAATTGTAAACACAGCATGTACGAGGTTGGGACAGTTAAGAAAGATACAATCATAAGAAAAAATGTGGATCAATGGAGTTGTCCACGGTTTTGGGTTCAATAAAGTATGCTCACTGGAGTGATAAAAAAGCAGCCGATGTAAGTGTGGCGAATGTCAGTGGTACATATAATTTATTTCTGATACTGCAAATATTATGAATGCTATGCTTTATGTTTTCACGAATTAGAGCAAAACTGTGTAGCATTTTCAAAACAGAACGCAAACACTGTATGTAATGTCTCAGACAACTTTGTTTTTTACAACAAAAACTACGAGTCTGTTCTTTGTCATAATTGTTTGTAGCACACGTAACGCAATGGTTATATAAAAATGGGCGCTTTTTACTTCTGAATTGACCAGTGGAGCAAGACTGCTTGGCAGTCGAAACGCGTATGGTAGCTGCAAAAATAAAGAATTAAGAACTGCACATAGCGTCGTCATCTTTTGGCTGTATTTCCTAGACTCGGTTCGAGGAGTTTAAAAAGACGACGCAACTCTCGCTAAGGAGGGGCAGAGAATACTTGAGCAACACGACGTTTTATATATATATTTTTATATATATATATATATATATATATATATATATATATATATATATATATATATATATATATATATATCAAAACAAATATATATTCAATCAAAAGCGGCACATTTTAAAGAGGTCTACCATGCAGCTGCTCAGACGGATAGAGGTGATGCCTGACTCTTCAGGATATTTAACCATTTGGTTTTTTCTTTTCTTTTATATTTTGTGTAAATGAACATTGCAAATTCATGTGGTCTATACCAAATGCAATAACTGACCATGACTGATGCATTTCTGCAGCCACCTTCAACTTGGTCTTACGGTCAGCACGGTAAGCAGCAGAGATAAACAGATCCCTTTTTAATTTCAATGACCCCTTCGAACTCTGAATCGTTAACCTTACAGGAGTTCAATGGAGAGCCGCTTCGTCCTGTGAGGCGTTTGGCGTGTGGAGGGAGAGTGGGGGAGGCCGTGACCAGCAGAGCGGCAGCCCCTCCCCCAGGACACCGGGACCCCTTAAAAAACCTCGCGCCTCCCGCTCTGCGGGAGACACTTTGTCCTGTGAGGCGATTGGCATGTGGAGGGAGAGCGGGGGACGCCACGACCAGCAGAGCGGCAGCCCCTCCCCCAGGACACGGGGACCCTTTAAAAAAACCTTGCGCCTCCCGCTCCGCGGGAGACGCTTCGTCGTGTGAGCCGTTTGGCGTGTGGAGGGAGAGTGGGGGACGCCGCAACCAGCAGAGCGGCAGCCCCTCCCACAGGACACCGGGAGGATATAAACAACGCCCCACTTCCGCCTCGCGGAACGCTCCCAGGTAGCGCCGGGCCAAGCCCAGGCAAAGGGCGGGCCGTCTGTGGCCATCAGGGGCCAGAAGAGGCCAGGCCGGGCCACCCCCCTTCAGCTTGCAATTACAACATGGGTAAGAGGAAACTCCATCCTTCACAGGATCAGGGGGGGTTAAAGCCAAGGTCCTGAGGAAATCCGCATCTATTATTTCTTATTTGACATCAGTGGTGGGCGTTTTGACTTCAGAAATTGCAAACGCAGAGAGGGAACTTGGGCTGGAGGCGATTGATGTACAAGTAACTGATTCTCCCCCCCTGTGATAAAAAACCCGGTCCCATTGGAGCCACTTGTAATTGTTAACAAGCCATCCTGTGTCCAGAAGTCGCCCAGTATTGTTTCTGAGGAGTGGGTTGTGGGGCCTGTAAGCAATACTCTCTGTAAATTTCCTAGCCTGGACACAGGTACCAATGGGCAGTTGAATAAGCGGAGCACTGTGTCAAAAAGAGCCTCAAAGAGACCGAATAACCGGGACAAAGTCACTAATAGTGCCTCTTTGAAAAAAGGATCTGGAATAACAAACCTTGTAGAGTCAACTGTACGGGACTTGGTAGAGGAAATTTTTACCTCTCGGTTGGAGAAGGCCCTAACTAGTGTCGCTTAGGACAATGTTGATACTTTAATTATTTGTGTTGCCAGCCTACTAGAAAAATGTGAACGTATTAACTCAGCTCTAACTGTGCCCAATAGTGTACCTGGTTCTGCCCAAATACCTGTATGTCCTAGATGCACCCTTAAATCAGGCTCTGGGATAATTACGGGGAAAGAAGGGTCTATGATTTTGAGCCCCCCATAGGTTGAGGAGCCCAGCAAGGAACTCTGGGTTACGAAGTAATTTAGTCCCGCCCAGGTGTAGAGGGAAAATCAGGGACCTACAGCCTAGGAGTAATATAGTCATTCAACCCAATATTAATCTCCCTCCTGAAGCAGCTCCACTGGTGTCTATTCTTGTAAGAGTCCCTCCATTGGTGGCGGGAGAGGTTGAAGCTCTGTTGTCAGTAACTAAAAAATGGTGTGATCTTAACTGTTCTGGTGACTCTGAGATCTCTTCTAATATTATAATGGCCAGGCGGGTTGGTTGGTTAGGCAGGTCCCAAAAGACAGTTAAAGGGGACTGTGTTGTTGTCAATTTTAACAAAACCCATGCTGCTGCTCGGCTGTTGTGGGATACCTCAGATCTGAAGGGGGAGGATGGTAGCATTAGGCTTTATCATTGGGTTTCTTTTACCCCCCCCCCAGATGTCTAAATTTAGCCAGGAGACCTCTTCCAGAACAGATATATGGGAGCTTAGCTCGGACCCCCTATAGTGCCCTGATTAGGGAAGATCAGTCTGGCAGGAGTACCCCTAGAGTCTCTTCTCTGCCCAAATGAGCTTGTACCCAGGCAGCTAAGAAAAAGGAGACTTTAGCTTTATCTAACAGGTTTTCGCCCTTGTCTCAGCTAGATGAGAATGACTGACTAGAGCCCATAGTCACTATCCCTCAACTCCCTACCATTGAGCCTGGTATCCCTACTATCCTTCAACTCCCTACTATGGAGCCTGGCATCCCTACAGAGGTGGGTGTTAAATTTAGGCTAATGAGTTGGAATATAGCAGGGCTACGGTCTAAAAGGGATGACCAGAAATGGTTACAGTTTATTAAGGATTGTGATATTATAGCCCTGCAAGAAACCTGGGATAAGGACAATAATCTTTGGGTTGATGGTTTTAAATCTTATTTTCAGCCAGCCCGCCCAACATCAGCGGGTAGAGCTAAGGGAGGGTTGATGCTCCTACTTTCTGTAAAACTAAAGGCCTCTGTAACGATTTTAGATGCAGCCGCTCCTAATTGCGTAATAGCTGAGCTCACTACCCCGAATTATCCTAAAACATTGATAATTAATTTTTATAATTCTAGGGACAGTGAGTACGCTAATGAGTATCTTTGTTACCTGACACGGTTTTTAGAAACATATGGAGTACAGCAAACCACTTATGTTCACATTATTCTTATGGGTGATTTTAATATTCATCTGTGTAATTTTAATTGCAGAATCAACAAAACTCACGGTCCCCCTTACTCGTCGCCACCTCACTTTGAACATACTTCCAAAGGGGAGGCCCTTGAAGAACTTCTCTCATATGCTTTACGAGACAGGTTTTTTTGATATCAGTGAGAGGGTTATAACGTTTAAAGCAAGAGAAAGTGATACGATTATTGACTATATATTTATATCAGCTGCTCTCTTAGGGAACGGATTGTTTTATAAAGCCACATGCTCCGCCTTTAGTGATCACAACCCGGTCATTTTAGAGTTGGATAAAGGATTCTGTTGTATAGATGCTACACCTAATATGAAGGGGCTTATTACTGTGACCACGAAAGATCAAGGGAGGAGATTAAAATGGACAAAAGTAGTCCCTGATAATTTCCTTGATAATTTAAGCTTGAAGGTCAAAGATGATATCAGGAAATGTGCAGATTGTTCTACCCCGGAGGGGGAGACCATCTTAGCCTTTGAAGCTATATGTAGACAGGTTACTACAGACCTAACCATTACTTCTAGGCCCAAAATAAAACAAGAAAAAAGATGGTTTGATTCTAAATGTTCTAGGGCCCGTCAAAACCTATTAAAATCTTTGAAAGCTAATCCTAGGGACAAAGCCCTCATTGCTAGTCTTAGGAAAGACTATAAATTAACTATACAGACTCGAAAAAAATTAAATTAAAACGGAGGCATGGGATGCCTTAACGTCTGAAGAAGTCCTAAAGGATAGCTCTAAGTTCTGGGCCATTTTAATAGCCCGTTACTCTCGGGGGAGGAGAATGGCTTACTGGATATTAATATCCCAGAAGAAGAGTGGTTGACTCACTTCGAAGGTATTTATGCGAGAAATGAGGTGTTTGAACCCTTTTTGGCCCCTACCAGTAGTCTTCCTTTGCCCGTATTAGTGTTCAATAAGAAGGATGTTGAGAGGGCAATAAAGGAATCTGCAAGTAATAAGGCTCCTGGCCCAGACGGCGTTCCTGCCGATCTCTATAAGGGTAATGTAAAACTTTGGGCCAATATTTTAACAAATGTTTTTAATGCTAGTGTTATCCAGGGGTTTCCTGTTTCATGGTCCCACTCTATCATTATCCCTGTCTTTAAAAAGGGGCAGAGAGGGGATCCTAGGTGCTACAGGCCCATCTCCTTAATAGATACTTCTGTTAAAATATTAGGAAAAGTGATCCTGACTAAGGTCTCAGAATGGGTGACAGAAAATGATGTTCTGTCCAATCTTCAGTTTGGATTCAGATCACGCAGAAGTACACTGGATCAGTGCCTAAATCTGTATTTATTAATAAATAAGTATACCATAGCCTCCAAGGGATTCATTTATTTGGGCTTTATGGATTTACCCACAGCCTTTGATCTGGTGAACAGATCGCGGCTGTGGACCATTCTGCTTGATTTGGGGATTGACCCCTGTTTGGTATACTTTCTAGCAGATCTGTACCGGGATCTGTTTGCGTCCGTAAGGGTGACCCAGGAGGGCAATTGCACTAGGCACTTTAAATCTGGCAGAGGGGTTCGACAAGGGTGTATTTTGGCCCTCTACTTTTCACACTTTATATTAATGCTACAGATAAAACCTTGGGCAACGCTAGTTTGGACGTTCCGCGTGTAGGGAACAGTACCATCCGGGTTCTCCTATAAGCGGACGATGCCGTCCTACTAGCTCGTACCCCGCTAGGTCTACAGAGACTGCTGAACTCCTTTGGGGAGTTTAAGAGTTCTCTGGACCTGGTAGTTAATATCGCTAAGTCACATGTTCTGCCTATGGGGTTACGTAAAAAAGAGTCAGATCTTTTTATTGCAAAGAGGCAGAGGTTACAAGAGTGAAGGTTTTTACTTATCTGGGGGTCTTGTTTGATGATGGATGCTCTTGGGCCCCCCAGTTCTTAGCAAAAAAAAATAGCGTAGGAAGATCTTCATCTGCCCTATTAAGTTTCGGCCGACAATTAGGAGGAAACCCTGTGAGGCTATTCTCTCTATCTATAAAGCGAAATGTTTGTCGATAGCAATATATGGTGCCACAATATGGGGGTATAAGAAAGTGGAGGGGGTACAGAAGGTTGAAAATAAATTTTTCCGTTCACTTCTGTCTATCCCCCAATCGACCCCAACTTTTGCCATCCCTCAGGAGTTGGGGATGGGATATGTTTACGATTTGATGAGCATGGCTCCCCTAATCTGTTGGATAAAAACATGGTTGAACCCAGAACTCACCCTAAATCGCCAGATTTTAAAAGATTGTGTCAGTTTAAATAGTGCTACTGATATACAGTGGCTTTCTTATATTAAAGCAATGTTTATAAAACTTGGGCGCCCAGAAATTTATGATACACCGGAAGGATTTGTCAAAGGTGACATCAGTTCGGTTAAAGAACACTTCCTGAGCTTAAGGGTACAGGAACGGGAGAGTGAGGAATTAAAAAAAACTTTGGTTAGGGTTCATTTTTTATTAATTACATCACCATCTATTGAGCCCTACCTAAGGTTAGTAGCCAAGCCTTTTCATCGGTGGTTACTGATAAGATTCTGTTTTAATCTGATTCACCTTTCACTGGGGAATTTCTAGGGCTGGTCCAAACCAGAGGAATGCAGCACTTTGTGATTGTGACCGTAGCTCAATTCAGGATACTGCGCATTTCATACTATTTTGGGAATTCTATTCTGATATTAGAAAGAAGTTTATTATTCCACTTGTTAAAGGTAAGGGGTTTCTACAGGTCAAATCAGCTGTATTATACCTGCAATTATTGGATAACTCCTGGAATATTTTAAATTTTCTTATAGCTGCTTTCCGGTTGAGAAAAACAAGATGCCCAGTATTGACTGCAACATGAATTCTCCTGGATTTTTTATAAAAAATTATGAAATTATTTTAACTGAACATGTTCCATGTTTTTAATATTCTCGTATCACCCGATTATATTATGATATGTGATTTGTATGTAAACTTTATGTTTTTCATTAATCGAATAAAGTGGTTTTGACTTGACTTGACTTGACAATGGGCACAGCACAATCTCCATTCCTTCAATGCTTGCACATTTATCCAATATAAATAGAATTAATTCAAATAAGCAAAATAAAGAATATTAAAAATATATAAATGCATTTCATAATGCATTCTCATATCTGTCACCCCATGTGATACAATGTTGCAGACAAATGGGAAACCCCACTGATGTTTGATGAAACAAATTCTACAAGGGGACAGTCCAATGTGCAATGTACTATTTACCCTTCCTTTTACACAGTATATATTGCACATTTTTTAAATCTTTTTCTTCATAAGCCAATGGGTAAATATGGACAATATGAAACTGTGTAAATAAGAACATACTTGAAGTGCATTCTACTGATGAAGTGCATCACCTAAAGGCTTTCCTTTCATTAATGTTCATTAATCATGTAAAACTTCCTACTAATTCTAAAGTGCTTATTGTTCGTGAAGTGCAATAAGTGCAAAATCTCAAGTATGCCACAAATTAATGAATGTGTTCAATTAATGCCACCAGCAAATCTGTAAAGTGCATATCAGTGTGAAACAATCATCATACCTTGGGTCTTTGACTACAGGATTTTTTCACATTTCTGCAAATATCCAAAAATATATTTAGGACATGTAGTGCAAACAGAAAGTGTCCTGTGCTTTAAAAGTGCACGTGTGCAAATCTAAGAGCCACCTCACTGTGGTGTTCCCATATTTCACTGGGAGCATTTCTCCTCCACCATACAATCAAAAGTTATCACAATATATGTTGTTATGAATCCAGGAAATCCCACATCTTAAAATTCAGGTAAGTGTTCCTTAAAAAGATCTTAACATTGCAATCATGTCCTATCCAATTTCTATATCAAAGATGTACATATAATTTGGCATCAGCATTATGTCCCCATTGTGTCTCTGTTCTGATTGAAAGGATCAATCAAGTTTCTTGTGTTCTGTTCTTTTACTAGATCTCCTCCCCGTGGGTGGTTCTGACATGCTTTATTCCACAATAACTAAAAGTAGATAATAATCGATTGTGGAATTGTTCAAAATGACAAGCCATTTGGTAGCTTTTATCACCATTCTTTATGGCTCATATGTGCTGCAATATTCCAAGCTTCAATTTATTTATGGTGCTACCCACATATAGTTTATCGCAGACACATTTGAGGGTGTAAATCATATAGTCTGTGTTACAGTTTATGCAATAATCAATTTTCACTTCAAGCCCCTCAAAAGTCCAATAATTTTTACAGGTTGTTCCATATTTGCATGCCTTACAAGAGTAACATTTCACAAAGCCTCCCATATTAGCTGATAACCAGTTATTTCATTCCTTCCTTGGATAGTAGTAGCTAGAGATCAAAATATCCTCCAAGGATTTCACTTTTTTAGATTTTATCTGTGGACCCATGTCCACAATGTCCACTAAATATTTATCTTTCTTTAGAACGTGCTAGTTTTTTTAGAATCTTCTTGATATTTTATTTGAGCAGCATTCTATTCCAGAAAGATTCTTTTGTTTTGTTATTCTGATCTTTCAAATTGTCATCACGTGGGTATAGCAGTTCATCCCTTGTACTCTCACTGACTCTTCTTTTGGCATCATCCAGGACACATTTTGGGTATCCCCTTTTCTGGAAACATTGAACCATGTTGTTCATCCCTAAGCATTTGGCTATAGAGAATGCTCCACTTCAAAGCATTCGGATGTCCGATATTGGCGTGCTACAAAGAGTTAGTTGCTGTTTGTTTTCTATGTATCCTTGTAGTAAGTATGTCATCCTCACTTCCAGAGCCACATCTAGAAAATCACAGTGGGCGGTCAGGCAGCTGTAGGCTGTTGCAGTGGACAGGAGACCACGGGGCGGTCTGACCGCTGGGCTGCTGGTTAGAAAGTTGACGGTCCCACCGTGGAGGCATGGCTCAGCCATTAACCTTTTCCATGCTCATGACGAGCTCAGCTCGTCATGAGGCACGGTGCTCCGGTGCTCATGACGAGCTCAGCTCGTCATGAGCCGTGGAACACTCAGGTGCAGGGAGATTTCCCCTGCTGTGCTGAGCGTTCCACGGGAGCCGGTGCACCTGTGACGATATCAGCTCCTCATGAGCATGTGGGTGCTGTGCTTGCCCCCCTACGCCCCAGCACAGCGGGGGAATTACCCCTGCATCGAAGGGGTTAAGAAAGGCCACAGCAAATGCTACCACAGTGCAATGCCTTCAACACGTCTGTGCACCATGTGCCATGCACCATGTCGTGCACGGCATATTGTGCATGGAGCTGAGTGAGGGCATTACCTGTGCCCCCAGGGCCACTTTCTAGTGGCCCACAATGGATGGGGGCCCTGTTTGGGGCCCCCATTTCCCTTTCTGACAATCTTTTCATGACAGGATTCCCGCCATGAAAAGGCTTCCTGAAAGGGATATTGTAATCCTGACAGCAGTGCCTGCCTCTGCACCACTGCCATGCTAGGACGCTGCTCCGACTGCCGGCCCATCGGGATCTGTGATCCTGGTGGAGGGGGTGGTCTTGCGTCCAACAGTTTTGGGTCCGACTGGCAGCATCGTAGTGCAGCAGGCAGACCGAAGGGATGTAGGCGGTCGGACCAGCAACGATGGCCTGTCAGTGATCCAATCGCCAGAAACCCTAATCAGGCCCTTAATTATGTGGTAAGTTGACAATAATATGCAGCAAAAATATCAAATTATGCTGTGTAATGCAGGACATTTTGTGACCGTATTACCCCATTGGTTTGCCAATTTCATCCATGTTAACTTTGTCTTAGCAAGGGTTTTGCCTCATCAGTATTACTTTAACACTCAAACGCTCTAAAAAGCTACCTAAAGGTGACCAGTCAAGCTTCGGGAAATGCCTTCTACTGTGAAACAACGAATATCACTGAAAGTTTAGTAACTTTTGATCCATTTTTGTGGTTAAACTCTAGATTATGCTGCAAATCAATTACTATGCAGACAAGCATTTACAATGCAATAGGTCTCGCAGCATTATAGTTTGAGTTATTGGCATTGTGTATGACAATGCCAATAGTTATAACTTTTGCAAATGTGACACCTATAAGCATTTGTAATGCAATATGTGTTGTATTTACGTGACTTAGATGTATTGATATTACAAATAACAATGGCTTTTAATTTTTTTTATAAATAATACTTAAATAAAAGTTATTGTAATTGAGTCGGTGGAAGGGTGAAGTGGGTGGGGCAGCAAGTTGAAGTGGAGAGAAAGGAGGGTGAAGTTGGGAGAGAGGAAGGTGAGACAGAGAAAAAAGGGTGAGGTGTGGAGAGTAGAAAAGATAAAGCCCATAGGAACCAGGCCTGGGTACAGGGAGGTGCATCCTACATGAGGGACTTCGAGAGAGTGACTGGCTTTTGAACAGAAACATCTCCGCATCTCCCTGGAATTCAATGTTCATATGCGCAATATAAGTCTCTTTCCACTCAGGCCAATATTTGCTCAAGTGGGTGGAAATGAGGCGCCTGAAGCTTCTCACATACGTCACACCACATTTGCCTTCTTTCATAAGAGGCACGCCGCTGGTGTAAATACATTGATTTGAGCAGGATCACACACTTTGGGCATGTACCGAATCTAGGATTTAAATAAAGGCGGTATTTTCATTCTCATACTCAGCTTAGGTACTGGACCTCACATCTCCTCTACCTTGGGCACATGTGTCCAGAGCAGCTCAGAAGCACTCTGGATGTCGTGAATGGAACAGATGATTATAGTCGTTTTATACACAGTATGCTCTTTTTATCCCTTGTCCTCGCGGCCACTACATCAGTAGTTCCGTTTATATTAGTTATAGCTGTGTGTGTTTCCAAGGGCCGCAGGGCCAATACCGCTTTTAGGGGGCTCCGCTCAGTATATTTCCGAATTTTGTAACTGCCCAGTTGAGTGATAATAGCCACCATGACTCTTCATGACACAGATTACAAATAAGACATCACAACTAAAAGTTTTAAAAGGTAACGAGGCGCGAGACGCCAGTGGTCCTGTAACAAATTAATCAAAGTAAATAGCGTGGGCCATGGTAAGTGAACCTTTGTAGGAGCAGACAATCCACTTTTCACAAGGAGCAGTTGTGAGTGCTGAGAAGTTGACCCATACGCACACTGCAAGCACATGTAGGCACACAGTGCCATGGAAATGTGTATATAGACAAATTGCACGTATCACCAATGGGACACACAGAGGCACACTCCTTCACACTCTGTCTCTCAGTTTTGCAGTCACTCAGACAGGCTCACTCATCACACACAGAGGAGCATGCAAAAACAACATAAAGCAGGCATGTACGCACAGAGAAACGAACACAAACAGACTAACAAAAAATGTGTTACTTTTGACTCCACACACCTCCAGCAGCGGCCCCAGCACCACCGCAGTCCCCCGGGCCTCAGAGAGGGGACGCAGCGCTCACCGGCTGCGGGGAGCAGTGCAGCACCAGCGGGCTGCGAGCCATGTCTGCCACAGGTGAGTACTGCCAGCGCCTGGCACCATCCGGAGCCAGCCTGTGCCACCCGTGTGCCTGTGGTTTGAAAGAAGCAGCGGCCTCTCTCTGCGCATATGGAGAAGAGGTGTGCGTGCCCCGTATACCTGATAGATATCCCCCCAAACACGTATGCGTGGCTCGGTGAGCCCTACCAGGCTCGGTCACAGACCGGCACAGTCCACCCTCTTTCCAAACCCAGAGTACGATAAAGCAACGCACAGTTAAGCGTGCCTGAAATGTTTTGTGTGTGACTGGAGACACGAACTAACCCTTACCCCAAAGCCGTCTCTGCAAGAGGTCACTTCTGCACGCATGTGACACAGGCAGGCGCCGAGCCCCGGCACACAAATATGAGTGCAAAGGGGTGAGCGTGTGCACAGGATAAACAAGCCGGGGGGGGAGAAGAAGTGATCAGGGCAGAAACAAACAGCGCATTAGGGATCTGCAGCAGAAAAAAAAAAACGTCGGGTATTTAGAAACTCACCACCGCAGCCCGACTTGGACAGGAAGCCAGGCAACCTGTGTTGAGACGGGGGCGGGCCGCAAAAATACAGGAAGCAGACGGGAGCCTACCCAGCGCTCCTGTGCCCGTGAAGCCAGCCAGAAGATTTGCGTGTGAGCTAGCGGGGCTCCCGTGCTCGTGGAGAGCCCCGCCTGTTGCCGAGACTGACTCCCTGGCTGCCGTGGGAGAGAGGGACACGCGGAAAGAGCCCAGTGAGTGTGGGGGGGATGTGTGCGCGTGTGTGTGCATGTGTGTGTGTGTGCACGTGTGTCTGTGTGTGTGCGAGTGTGTACGTGTGTCTGTCTGTCTCTGTGTGTGTCTGTGTGTGTGTGTGTGCGCGTGTGTCTGTCTGTGCGTGTGTGTGCATGCGCATGTGTGTGTCTGTGTGTGTGTACATGCGCGCGTCCTGATCCATTGTGCCTGGGAACAGCATGCCGGAATCGGAGCGCGTGTTCGCGCATGCGACCTGATCCGATTCCGGCATGCTGTGCATGCCCATCTCTTGTCTCCTTGTAAGCACAGCCGCCGACAATAGGTCTCGCTGCGACAGGGCTTCGCCCTGCATTGCCGGTGCGAGACCTAAAAACAACACTGAATCACGAAATTCCAGATTGCCTGGTTATAGTTAGTTGTTTTTTATGTGTTTGCCTTTCATTGTGAATTTATCAGGTAAGATTTTAGATTTTATTTATTTATTGCACGATTACTTAAAATTATTACACTGTAAAACCCATTCATGTTAAAAACTGCTGCATTAAAAATAGGGCAAAACACATGAATAAATCATTAGTAAGAGTGACAATAAAGCCAGTAAAATGTCAAAAACATATATTTCATGCAAAAGTCATTAATAGACATGCTGTTTCTCCCCAGCCTCCAAAATCCTCCTTTTCAGCCCATCTGTCTCTGTTTTGGTCCACTTGTGGGAAAGGAGGATTAACAAATGGGTTTTCTCATCAGTGGCTGGTTAGGCATTATGTGCCATGGAGGATTCTGCACTGAGAACAGTCTCTTGTGATTGTCAAGCAGACAGCAGTGCTACTGCAGCCATAACAATTTCATAAAGCAGGCAGCCAATTGTACAGATTCCCCTCCAAAACACACCTCTATAGCTCCACGACAGGTCTGGATGTTCATGATATGCCATAGTGGTCGAAGCCAAAACTTCCTTAGTGGGATCAACTCCTCACAGATACATAGCAAATGGGTCAATGATTACTCTCCATTTGCCCAAAGGTGTCATCAGCTGTCCTTCTTCTCCATGTTCCTCCGCCCATACTAATAGGACTTCAGCGGGACTAAACTGAAGCGCAAGTCCATTTATTGGCATATCATGGTAAGATTGAGGGTTAGGGGAAGATTGAATGGAAGAGACCCTGGCTCATAGAGCATCGAGGCCAGGCTACCATGACCCAGATTTTTCACTGCTTGTATATCCCAATCTACCAAGTATTAACCTAGCTTCTTTCATCTGCAGCTTGGCCATCAAAGTGTGAGTTAAGAATTTATGGCAGTTTATTGCCGGGTTTCTTATCAATTTCCAGAAGGAATTTTTCTGCATGAGCTCCTGCTCCTGCTTGGCTTTCAAGCCATAAACTAGGAGCCTGGACTTTAATAGCCATTGCTGTGAGGTTAGGTCTTACTCTAGCCGGGTTTGAGTGTGTGAGGTGCAGTTTGGGAGCAAGAATACTCTTTTGAAAAACAAGATGACAGTGCTCTATCCAGCCAGTCAGCCATTCTGGTTCTGAATCTCAGCACCCCTTAGGCCACTGTGGGGAGAGATTCACATCCTATTACTTCCAGGAGCGGCAATACATCTGTGGTATTCATTGATTTTTTTACTTTACAAAAGGCACTTTCAAGGAAGTTTGCTACCCCCTGTTGGGTGGTGATATGTGCTGCTAAATGCCCCAGTGGTCCAACCACACTCCCAAGTATTTGTAAGTGGTCACAACCTATATGGCCTTTCCGTTGTTGAAGTAGTTAAGTTAAAAATACACTAACGGGATGCTTGTGTTATGATTTTGACCATGTATTGAGTATATTTGACTGAATGGGGTCAGTCACAACTTAGAAATGCCATCCTTCTATCATCCATATGTTATACTGAGTTAAGGTTAGTAAATTGTTATTGATTGAATAAATGACTTTTTATCACTATTCTAGTTGCCATATAATAAAAAGTTGTCTCATTTGTGTGTAATTAGTAAGTGTTTACGTATGTCCATATCTTTATATTTTTTAGATCCTACTGTTTTTTCTTGGATGCTCTATGTGTTCTGGCGATTGATCTTTTTGGGGTTGGTATGCCAGGAAGTTGGCCTTTTGCTTGTTCAGGAACATTTTGTATGATATTTTTAATTCTTCCTGTGGGTGCTTGTGAGTGTGCACTTGCCTCCACTAGGTCCTGTAAACTATTTCTGGCATCAATTTCAGTAATATTAGAGGGGTGGTTATGTTCCCTCATATTTTCAGTCATTTTGATTTTAGTGGTAGCCCTAACATTGCATGGTTGTGAGTATTTCCAGTGTGATTTGTCACTGATGGTCCTCTCCTTACCATAAGTTTATCCACAATCATTTAACAGCTTGCCATTTTTCAGATTTTATGTATGAGAAATATTCATAATTTTATTTAAAAAAGACAATAGATCATGATATATTAATTTAAACATTTTTAATTTGCACATGCACATTTTAACTTCTGCCTGAATGCTGTCTTTCTCATTACAATCTGCTGTAGCTTGTCAGATTATTTTTTAATCTAAAATTTAGTTGTGGTCTTATTTTTTTTAATGTGAAATAATTATTTGTTTTTGAATTTTAGTTTGGTACTTTGCATATTAAACTTACATTCCAGTTTTTTTTTTTACTTTAGATTTGTCGGTGTTTTCTTTTTTTTGTGTTTTTTCCCTTCTTGAAGAGAAAGCACTTGTCATTTGGAAAATAAGTTAGTTTGAGTCATAGTTTTAATTAAGTTTTATGTTAATGTACTTACATTTTTTTTATTCAGCTTTCTTTTATTGTGAGACTAAATTTGTTGGTAGTCTTTAGCAGTAAGTTTTCTTGTCTTCTTTTGTAGCTTAACACTCAGGCAGAGTAATGCTAGTAGTAATCATTTTTAGGGCGCTCTTTTTTGTGAAATTTTGTGGCTTTTTTATGCTGTGAGTTAATTGGAAAAGCAGTACTGTTTGTTAACTGTCGGCAAGTTTAATTTGATTGATTGATAGGAGAGTAGTTTGAGATTGTTTGCACCATTTATTGTAAATTAACATTTTCTAATTCATAGAATGTGTAATAATTTTCTTTTGACATATTATATATGTATTTATAATTAAATGCAATATTATGTGTTTTCGTTACAAGTATAGCAACTGTTCAACCTTTTGTGTCATGCAACTAGGGGGCATATTTACAAGGAGCTATCGCTGAATTAACTGCACTTTATCACAGCCAAAGTTGTGATACATTTACCTCATCATTCACAAACTGATGCTAACAGCCCACAGCACCAGTTTTCCCGCGATAGCAGACGCCAAAAACATCGCCACAGAGAACCCCTGCAACTATCGCTAATGAGATGCAGAGTAGGTGTTCCTGTGACAAAAACTGCGACATCACCACACCTCAACATTCACAATGACCAGCCAGACCTGTGATAAGAACACAAAACACACGATAAGGCACGTTAGCAGCAGGAAATTTACACCTGCTCTGACCTGGTGCAAAGTCAGACCACAGCCTGCACCACAAATGGGAGCACAGCCCACATCCACATCTGAAGACAAACAGATGCCATAGAGCAACTGAACATGCAGCAGAGACCCCCAAGAGGGCCACAACACCCACCAACACCACACCCAGGACCACCCCTCCCTGGCACCCCCGACATGCCACATCAGCTATAAACAAACATGTACGAAATAATCCGCCTAATGTCTCAAAATCACAACTGGTGACATGCATGTGTTGACACAGAAATGAGCATTAAACATTCACTTTTCGAAGCAAACAATGAAACTCAATTGAAATTAACACAGAAATCAAATGAAGACACATGGCGGTTCCCCTCGATACAATCCGTAGGTCACAGCCTGCAAGACAAAACACATGATGAGAAGGTGTGTCCTGCGCACATCAAAGGACAGAGGGAGGGCGAATGAGAGAGAGAGAGAAGAGAGGGGGGAGAGAGAGAGAGAGAGAAGAGAAGAGTGCAAGAGAGAGAGGGAGAAGATAGGGGGAGAGAGAGAAGAGGAGAGGGGGGAGAGAGAGAGAAGAGAAGAGAGAGAGACAAAGAGAGAAGAGAAGGGGGAGAGAGAAAGAGGGAGAGAGAGAGAGAGAGAGAGAGAGAGAGAGAGAGAGAGAGAGAGAGAGAGAGAGAGAGAGAGAGAGAGAGAGAAGAGGAGAGGGGATAGAGATAGAGAGCCGACCCTGAGCACCCAGGCCACACTGCTCACCTGCTGCCATCGGTGTGTCTCCAACCACTTGCTGGTAGGTATATCAGTACACCAGGTCACACATCCGAGACAGAGCCGTCATCTGAAAACAGAGTCCAGAGACATGGCTGGCACAGTTCACATACTTGCACAAGAAAACATCACCGCCTGCCCATGCACACCCGGGCAGAGACATCCCAGCCCCTCCCACCTCCCATCGGAGATTGCCTGCCATGCACACATGGGCCTCACTGCTCTCCATCCGCCACCGGCGTGTAGACTGAAGGTCCCACCACGTGCTGCGCAAGCCACAAGTTAGGGGCCCGCTTACATGGCACTATCCACACCATGCAGCCACGCTGCGCAAGCCACCAGGTCTCATCTTTGGTGCTGGGTCTTGATTACACCATGGGATGGGACATACCCCGCAACATTGCAGCCTGCACAGCCGCTAAGCCCAATTTGCGGCACTAACTCTGTGATCCTGGAAGTGAGGCCACGTGGCGGTAGGACCGCGCAGCCCGCTGGAGCAGGCTTCACTGCAGTCCAGCAAGGCACACTAATCCTGAGCAGTCCAGACCGCCAGGACGGGCCATCATCGCAGGCTGCACACTCGCTCTGCTGCTTAAGGTGCCAATGACTCAGTGCACCCTAAGTCACCATCCCGTGGCAGGGTGCCGGTGCCGGCCGCATTGCAGCATGTGCTACAAACCCTGTTCAACCCCAGTTTGCGTCCTGTGGTGGGGTGTCTGTGCTGATCGCAATGCAGCGTGTGCCACAAACCCTGTTCAACCACAGTCAACGCCACGTGGTGGTAGACCCATTCCGGCCTCAAGGCCTCGGGTCTGTCATCCAGTCACTACCGGCAGAGGGCTATGTGACGTTGTCAGCCCCTAATATTTGCGGGGTCACATGGCCTGTGACGCATGTGCAGGGTGGGTGTGTTGTGCGTGCAAACCTGCCCTTAGGGAGTGACTGTGACATGCTGACAACTAGAGCAGTGACCTGCACAACACCAGCAAGCACACCTGGGCCTGGTAGCAATGAGGCCCACCCTGGGAGCGTGAGCAGAGTGGTCTGGCCTGCCATATGCTTGAACAGCGCAGAGCTTGCAAAAATGACTCGTGGGCACTGAGCGTGGTTCAATCCATGTCCTGACAAGAAAGTGGGTGGTGCGTGTGACCCTGTTGTGGTGTCCACGGGACCAGTGCACACATTGCTATGAATAACCCTCTGACTGGCATCCCACAGGATGAGCATCATTAACGCAAAAGATATCACTGTCCCTACATTCATCCATACATACATACATGTATGATGAAAGACATGACACAGCAGTGCCTCACTGGATGTATATTGCACATCCAGTGCAGTTCCGCAGCTGGAGTGGTACAGGGCAGTGCCGAATACACCACACCATTAGGCCCGTGGAGGGCCAGCCAGAGTCCATTCGTGGAAGACAAATACTGCGGAAGAGGAGGGGTGCAGTTCGCAGTCTGGTCACCGTGTTATTGGTCATCAAACAGGAAGTGGTGGTCCATGTCGCTGTCCAGGGTTAATGCATCTGAGTGAATCGGGGGTCAGTGGAAGGTCATATGCTGGATTAGCCAGGAACATGCCAAGTGGCGTAAATGAATGCTACTGAGCCCTTCTGATCACAATCCCATCCACGTCCTTGTCCCCGAATGTGTGCCCTGCCCCACCTGGGGATGTTGCTGTACTGTGTGCCAATGACACCTCAGGTGCCAGAGGTGGATTGACGGCCGCACTGTGTGCCAATGACACCTCTGGTGCTGGAGGTGGATTGTCGGCTGCATTGTGTGGCACTGTAACATCAGGTGCCGAAGTGGTTAGGCCTGCTGCACAGGGAGGCATGGACATACCAGGGGGTGGAGATGTGGATGGTGTGTGGGCAGCAGCATTCAACATCACCACGCCTTGTGGCTGCAATGCCATGATGATGATCTGCAGGGCATGGTATATCCCAGCTACATTCCACTGAAGTGCAGCGGTGGCTGCCATCCTTTCCGCCTCCACCGCACCCTGTGCCCATGAGCCTCCGAGTGTGTGCCAGCTCATGGCTGGTATCGCTGGAGCTACTCTGAGTGGACAGGTGTTCCCTTTCTCCATATCATGACTCCAGCGATGTCAGTCAGGGTTCATTGGAGACCATGGAGCGGGGCTACACCCCCAAGGATGGCGTCAAGTTTGGTTGCCATGTTACCGTAGCCCAACTGCTCCTGCTTTGCTGTCTTCCCCTGGCACTCCAGCACATGGCTTTGGAAGGCCATTTCTTGGGGGGGTGCCGGGGCTGTGGGTGCCTGCTGCTGGGTGCGTGTTTGGTAGTTTTTTGGTACTGGGTGGGGTTTCCTCGATGTAGTTGGCCTGCCCTGATCCTGGACGGGCGTCGCAGATGAAGTCATTGATGTCTTGGATGGCTTGGGTGCCGATGCTGGTGTTGTCCTCCTTTTCATCAGTGAAGAGAGGCTGGGACTGCTCTGCAGAAGGTGTTGACGGTGCCCCTGCGATGTGAAGGGGACATGGTGTAGTACTATGTATTCACATGTATATAGCCGCATAGTACATGGTGACATTCAGACAGCATGGCATTGAACATTGTGACAGTCTGTAGATCTGGGCGAGGACCCAGAGTCATTGTGGGTATGCACTGTGCTCTGCTTAATTGTGCATGTGTGCCATTGTGGCCATCTCCACCCATCCCCCAGTACCTGGTGGTCACTCACCCAGTTGCGGTTGTGTTGTGTGCTGCTGAGCAGTGTCCAATCCCCGACTCCGGCCACAGTCTCCACACTGATGACTGTCGACACCAGCTCCTCCATATCATCCAGCACGAGCTGTGGCGCTGTGCCCCACCCCCAGTCTGCATTGCTGCCTTCTAGTTGGCAGAGAGTTACTCCATGGTCGGCCGCTTAATGTCATTCCATCGCCTCTTGACCTTGCCATTGTTCTCTTGTGCTCCCCGACTGCGTTCACCATGTCCACGATGTCCCGCCATATTCCATTTTTGGTGACCAATGACAAGTTGGAGGTGACAAAGAGTTGTTGATGGTGTTCCATCACCTCAGTGACGATGATCCTGTTCACCTGCAGAATGAACTTCGTCTTCCTCTTCCTCTTGTCCTTGCCCTTCCCTGTCCCCGAGGTCCCGGGCTGGTCGTCCAGGGTGCTTGTAGGGTTGTGCTCCTCCTCTGCGCCTGCTCTGGCAGCCTCTATGGTGCTTGGGTCTTGGTCAGTTTGTGTTTTTTCTACTTTTATGGTGATTTTTCCCACCTGCCAGGTGTGTGTTGCAGGCCTAGCACTGCTTATCGCTGGTTTCCTCATCGCACTTTGGCCCATTGCATGTTTTTTGGTGTTGTGGCTTGTGTTTTTGTCTCCATCGAGGTGGTTGTATCGTGGACATTGTCCGTGGTTTCGGAAGACTATCGCATGCTACCGCCTTGTTTTGAATTCCACGCTGACACTGAGTTCTTTTCCCGCAATAGGCTGCGATGTTGGAAGTTGTGTTACTCTACTCTTGCGGTAGTTATCACACGTTCCTTGTGAATATACCCCTAGGTCTTTCAATGTTTTAAAAAGAAATCTGTAGGACCTTGCCATTTTAAGAAGAGGTGCTGATTTCAATGATTATATTAAGAATCGTTGGGTCCAACTTGAGTAACAGGGTAGACATCCATGGGGCTATTCAAAGATTACTATTGACATGTGTAATTCAGGTGTGTGTGTGAGGAAGGCTGATGTCTGTGTTTCTGATTGTGTGTCTTGTTTGTGTATATATGCTTGTCTGTGCTAATGTGCAGTTCAGGTGTGAGGAGCTGGTAATAGTGTGTCTGTGTGCCTGTGTGCAGCAAGCATTTGTGTGTTGCTGGTGTCTCTGTGTGCCTGCCTCATTGCATGCCATGTCTGCCTCACAGCGTATTTAAAAACATGTATTTCCAAATCATTTGACTCGTGTGTGCTTGCTAATTTTAAGTATGTATTGCAAACAATGGTTGTGTTGCTGTGTATGCCTTTCACATTTCCAGGTGCTGTGCACGCCACATCATTTAAATTCATCTTTCTCATTGATGAACAATAAACTGGGGTACTCCCGACAGTATCTGAACCCATTGGTTGATTATAAAGGGATGGTCTGTGCATTTCCTTTTACATATTGTCGAATAAAGAGAAAGTGACACACACCTGATAAAGTCAGGGTTGCCGAACCAAAACTGACACAAAATGCAGTAATAGATGACTGAGGGGGCAGAGGTGGTCTTCTGACAGCCATATTACAACCACGGTGGTCGGGGCGCACTGGGATCACAGCAAACCCTGGTGGTGGCGCAGCAGTATTGAGGCTGCAATATGTTTGACTGGGCGGCAACGGCCCCACCCAGCATATTATGAGTATCCTCACCGCCACACTTTTCATGGTGGTGCGACTGCCATGAAAAGTGTGGCATGAGTAAATGAAGGGGGCCCCTGGTGCCTCACGCCATGTGGATGTATACAGGGGGGCACACAATGTACCCCCTTGTGTGCATGCACACCAGTACCTGCACAGCATGGTCTGCAGTGGCTTATGCCATGCAGGTACTACATTTGACGTTCACTTGTGGTGCCTATTTCATAGGCAGTGCTGCAGGAACACTAAAGAACAGCCTGCCAGACAGGAGAAAACTCAGAATCTGGCAGGTGGTTCAAATATGGGCTTGGTGTTGTGGGAGCGGGGCAGTTCTGCTCCCTCACAACCAAACTCATAATAAATCTCTAATGCCACATGCATCATTCAAAATACCGGTTGCAAAAAGGAAAATTCCCAGAATTTGCTCCTTTGCAACCAGAATTTTTGCATTTGGGATGCATCATCTCAAATGCAAAAATCGCAATTTAAGTAATCGCTAAATTTCTGATTACTTAAATTGCGATTCCATTTAGGGAATTTCAAATTTCTATTACCTAAATGCAATGCTTTAACCAAAAAAATCTTGCAATTTCACAAATTGCCATCAAGTCAAAGTTGATGGTAATTTGCGAGAGTGCATTTTTCAAAGTTCCATGTTGCACATATACATGCCCTTGAGGTATGTGTGTGTGCACCATGCGGTAACATGGCAAATTCAGGGGTGCATCAGGGTGTCCTTTTGGCACCCTTGAAATTGCAGGCGCAATTTGCGAGTATCTATTTGGTACTCGCAAATTGCGCATGCAATTCCCATTCATTCCTAAGGGTCTCTATGCCCATAGGAATGAATGGGAAGCAATTCCTTAATTTCAATTCGCAATTTGCGAGTCTCTATTTAGGGAATGTGCAGGAATCACAATTTGTTTTCCGATTTCTACAAGCATAGGCAATTGCAATTCCGAAATTGCGATTTCTTAACCCCATCCCCATCGACGCTCATGACGAGCTCAGCTCGTCCTGAGGTACACCTCTCGTACGCTCATGACGAGCTCAGCTCGTCATGAACACTGGGATTCTGCATTCTTTAGCGCACAGCGGGAAAATGCGCGGCACCGATGCGGTTAAAAATCGCAATTTAGGAATCGCAATTACTAAGTTTGATGCATGTGGCCCTAAGTTTCAAGATGATTGATAAAAACTATTTGCGCTGGTTTCCATATAATCAACATAGCATTTACAGAGAACAGTCATTTATTGTTACATGATCAGAACAAAACACAATTTTACCAGCATTTGACAGCGCTTATTTGGATCTTCTGTAAAAGAGGAGGCTTTATTGTTCTTAGATTCAGATGGGTAAACAGGCTGAAGTCAGTGTGCATGTGGCAGGTTTTCAGACAAGTTAGACTCAGGCGCTTTTCGTTTCCCGGGACCATTCGAGGTCACATTTTTTGCTCGCATGAATCCAGGCTCCTTTCATTGCCATGTGTAGGAGGACTGTTAGTTTTCTAAATCCAACACAGATGAGTAGGAGGCTACTGATCTGAACACAAGAGAAACCTTATCTATGTTGTGACTATCCCTCCGTGCTCATTTCCAAAACTATTTGCAGAAGCAGAAGTCAGCTATGCCTACTCCTGAGCCCCACACTATTTGTGAATGCATACAATGCCCAGCAGCGGAGGTGGACCGAGTGCTCTATTTATCAGAACGTATTCCACTTCTGAAAAATACCACAATTGCACTCGAAAGGTTTTTACGTGGACTGCTAGCCATAAAACAAATTGTATATATAATAGGTCGTGTTTATATATTCAATGTTCATTGTGGTGCCCACATGCCCCCACACGGAATTTAGTGGTAGTTTAAAGTCATTTCACAAAATTCAGCGGAATGAAACTCTGCCAATTCCGCCCACTCCTCATCGTGTCTTTTACTGCTTTCTAACGAAAAATAACTTTATTGAGATCTTTACTGTTAGTACTTATTGTTAGTTAATAGTATGGGCTTAGGAATTAATTCATTCTTTAGTCAGAACTGGATCTTTATTAATTGTTGTTGGATTGCAGAGAGACTCAACCGCTTTGAAGAGTCATTGAGGATTACTGTTGGTTTGATACATTTTGTTAGAATAAATAATTCCTTAGGCGTTTTCCATGGCTTGATTAAATATTTGCATTTGTCTATTATAATTCATTTTGTCCTGAAGGTCATACCTTCTTTGCCATTATCTTTACAACTCTTTTTTCTTTTTTGTGGGTTTCCAGTATGTCATGGATTGGCTAAATATTGGGTTTTTACTAGTTTAGCTTCTAATGGGGATATTGCATTGCAGGTTTTATTAATGGTATTATAAAGTTCATGAAGCTTCTCATCTACATAATCTCCATCATTAACTATATTAGTGAAACTGTACGTTTAAAGACTTAAGCATGTTCAGATTGCTTAATTCAGAGGCGTTCTTAGGTGAGCCAGCCCAAATATTGAAGTCACTGAAAATGAAAAGTTGTGGGCACAAATTCTTTCTGCCAGAAAATGTCTTCTTTAGAGGTTTGTGGTGGGCAATATATTAAAATTACAGGGTAAACAAATATTGTATTTTAATTAAATAGAGAATAGTAACAATGTTTTAAGATTTAGGACAGATACAGCTAACACAGATGTCTCATTTATTAATACCATCACACCAGATTAGAATACAGTTAGTATATATTAGATCATTCAATATGGGGTTACAATCGAGGATGAGTTACGTTTCATTTAAAAGTGCATAATTTCCTTTGGTGCTTTTGAATTTTGATAAGGTAATGGGGTTATATATCACATTTGTTTTGGGTATTATTTATTTTGGCTTTCAAGAAAAAAAGTAAATATTTACATAGATTCATTCAATATAAGTTTCATTCTTTTCATACTCAGTATGTTAAGTGGTATACCATAAACCATCCCTGTATTCTATCGCACTAGGCAACAAATTCATGTTTTGTTCATCTTATTCATCCACATTTTACATTTAGGGGTCTCTCTATCTTTCTAATTTTCTGTAATATTAGAGCATGCAATTAGAATGGCAATTAATACTCGATTTTCACATGTTGCCCTCTATTTCCCACACATGTAGACCTCCCTACTAGGACTAATAACCTTTCAGGTACTGTGGCTTTTTCCCACAATATGGCTTATCCTAATAAATATCAATCACCAGTATTCATATACTGATAAAGAAACAGGAGTTAGCTTCCTACCTGGAGGAAAGGGTAAGGAAGAGATGGCAGGCCTTTGCCCTTTGTAATTACGAATTTGGGGAAAACAGCGGCAAACTCTTAGCGCTGTAGCTTAAAACTGAGTCCAACAGAAATAAGATCATGGCAGTCTATAAGGCTAATGGAAGGGATAAGGTAGAAGATAGGGCCGATATAGAAGATGCTTTTGTTGACTTTTTTCAGTTATTGTATGAGGAAGACCTCTCCCCCTCATTCACCGTGGTAGAATCATACTTTAAAAAATCACAACTTTCGAAGTTGGACGTTGATTCCCGCGAATCATTAAATGCTGCTTTCACAGTGGAGGAGGTCTTGGAAGTAATTAAGAGCTTGAAAAGGAGGAAGGCGGCGGGGCCTGATGCAATTCCCAACGAGCTCTACCTAGTTTTGAAGGAATCGCTGGCCCCTAAACTTGCAGATCTCTTCAACTCCATCTACCTTGAGGGTTCCCCGATCTCAAAAACCTGAAATGAAGCAACCATTAGTCTGATTTTAAAACCTGGGAAAGACCCTTTAAAATGCGAGTCATATAGGCCCATACACTTCTAAACAATGACTATAAATATTTACTCAGATTCTGGTACAAAGACTTGGGTCTCTCTCCAATAACCTCATCCATAAAGATCAGAAGGGCTTCATGAGAGGGAGACAGCTACATGACCTTGCCCACCAACTTATTGGAGCAATCGATATTGCAGCCCAGGAGAAAGCCCCTCTTGCGGTTCTCACGTTCGATGCAGTAAAAGCGGGTAAACTGGTTATATTTAAGAAGGTCTTTCACCATTATGGTCTATGGGGAGAATTTCTCAAGGGTCATCGCGAATATATACTCGGCTCCGGTTGGGAAAATATTTGTTAATGGTAGAGTATCAAAAGGTTTTCAGATCAGAAGGGCCACTAGACAGGGCTGCCCGCTCTCCCCTCACCTCTTTAATCTATATATAGAACCTTTAGCCAACATAATAAGGTCCTCTAATGAAAATATACCTGTTAGTTTTAACGGCTGGGACTTGAAAGTGGCCCTATAGGCCGACGATTTAATGATTTATACGAGCAGCCTGAATGAGCCTTTTGATAGCATAAATTACCTATTAATGGAATTTGGGAGTATTTCCGGTTACCAAATCAACCATCAAAAAACTGAGGTCATGCATTCAAACTTAACAATGCCCCTGATAGAATCCAAAAATAAAATCAAGTATTTGGGGATAGAAGTACCAAGAAATATTGATGAAATTGCTCAAGTCAATCTTGACTCTAAATCTAAAGAAATTAGGAAATTATTAAAAACATGGAGCTGCCTACTTCTCACTTTTATGGGGAGAGCTAAGGTAATAAAAATGTCAATTCTACCAAAATGTACATTTATATTTAATGCAATTCCCCTGGAGTTCAATTAAGCGGATATAAAAAAGATCCAGAGTGAAATCAACACCTTTATCTGGGCCTCTAAAGGGGTAAGGGTAGCTTAGAGAAAGCTTTGCCAAAAGAAAAGACACGGGAGGCTCACCAGCCCAGATCTAGCTATGTACTACAAAGCCTTTCACCTTAAAAATATCAGGATTCTTTTTCGAGCCCACGAGTTTTATCCTGCCTACTGGAAAGCTGTAACTGATCGTGATCAATGTCTTTATAAGTTCGGCCAACCTAAATATTTTAAAAAGATCAGACTGAAGGTACTGAGATCAGCCTATAAAACATGGTTCGAGATAAGGAAAACATGCAAGTTTTGTAGTATAGTCCTTTGGCTCCAATATGGAACTCACCGTGAACACCAGACTGTTTGAAAGACTCTCTAGCAGGCCCCCTGAAAAGAGCACGAATAGTGAAAAGTGGGGAGATCTTCTTAAAAATTGAAATCTTAAGTGTTGGGACGCTTTAGTGGAAAGAACTATTAATGAAATATCAAGATTTAAATACTACCAGATGGTCAGTTGGGCTAAAGAGCAAGTCAAACTACCAGACCTTTGTTGGAAGCTAGAGAAAGAAATACAGAAAGATTCAACTCGAAAAGAAGTATCAAAGTGGTACTGGTACTTGATCGAGGGGATAAGGTCGATTTTGACATACCCGACGCTATATGGAAGAAAACCTTTCCGGCTCAATACTTGCAATATAATTCTAGTAAGTATCCAGCACTTTTTTATCGCACATTATTGTTTTTGCACCTCTTAGGAGAACTCATCTTTTTACTTTGCACAGGTCGTACTGGACACCCAAAATATTGTCAAAGATGAATACACAGTTGATAAAAAAAGTGTCCCAAACGTGGTGAGATGAAGGCAAATGATATACATATGTTTTACACATGCGCCCAACTTGATGCTTACTTGTACGCAGTTGGTAACATTGTTGATAAAGTTTTAGACATCCATATCAAGGTAAGCACCTTTACTATTATATATGGCATTTTGGACACCGAAGACTCCAACATTGTTTTTTAAGTAAAAATCAGAAACATCTTTTATTCACTTTTATGTTACTAGCCAGACGTAAGGTGTGTAAAAATTGGATTCTTCCAACACCTCCAAAGTAGATGGCTGGGTTTGAGCAGTAGACAAGTTTAGAAATCTGAATGAATTAAGAGGTAAAAGCAACCGTACAAAACACTGGGAACACGGGGATATGGCTATGCGGTAGGGCAGGAAAGGACGTTAAATGATTTAAAATAACACGATCAAGCAAATTCACGAGTTTCTCTATGATGGTACGTTGTGGTTCCAAAACTCAATAGAATTTGCTGGTTTTTAGACACAGTCTTACCTTGTCTCCCTGGGCGTACCTCTGTGTACGATTAAGGTGACCCTGCTGCTATAACCATGAAGATTGCATAAATGAGGACAATATAAAAAAAAACATATGTGTAATATGTTGGTATCCTGTTTATGCAAGGATTTAGGAGTACAGTATGTGAGCCATTGTGCAGACACCTGCATACATTAAAATTGGCTCCCCTTAATATCTTGTGGTTAAATTTGGATACTTTTTTCTAGCTTCCGGAGCCTATGCTATGATCTTTCTTTGTTTTTATTTATTCAATGTTTATTTACTATTTCTTCTTCTTCATTGGTGATGGTGGCAATACATCTTATCCACTGTCCTATGCCCTGAATTTCTTGCTTAGGTAAACATGTTGTTGCTACAATGTTTGAGTTTTCTCTATCTCTATACCTGGCAGTTAACTTAATGCAGTAGTTATTTTCCTGTATGAAAATCTAAACCATTCTTGCTGTATTGAAGTTTTTTGGGATACTGAATCCCATTGAACAAGATTTCCAATTAAGATCCAGTTGTCAATTTCTGTTATTTCGTATTGGCACCATCTATTTATCTTTTGTTATATTAGATTATTGAATATTATAATATCTGGTGGGGGTTTGGCATGCATTTGTGCAGTTTGAAATTATTTGCTAATCTGTTTGCTGCAAGTACAAAGGACTTTAAAAGTGCAGCATTGCACCAGCTTTAAGCTGTCGGGTTCTATCTTTTGAAATATAAGGTTGTAGGTTTATCGCCCATAATTATAGTGGCTTAGTTACTTGAATCTAGTTAAACTGATAATATTAATTGCTATATAAGAACCAAATGTGGGACAAGGTTGTCAACAAGGTCAATGCTGTAGCCACCATCCTGTGCACAAGGGAAAACATCAGGAAGAGGTGGCATGACCCGAAGACTAGGGCCAAGAACCTGGTCAACAGGCACCACCTGGTGACTCCGCAGACTTGCGGTGGGCCTACAGTGCCACCCCTGGAGCCCACATCCTGGAAGGAGAAGGTGCTTGCTATCTTGCACTTTGAGGGCTTGACTGAAATACCTGGAGGACTGCAGTCTGGAACGTAACACCCCCTCTCCCCAACTGGCACACCATAGCAATGTACTTTTTTACACAAACCCCCCCTTTGATATGGTCCATCACATCCAATTGTTCCATATGCAGTAGCAAAGGTATCAGAAATGTGTAAATGGCACGTGGAGGAAAGGGGCAAGAGGGCCGCTGTAACGTTGTAGAGGGGAGTCGCACTATACTCCCTCTCCGGACCTAGGATATGCAGAAGGCAGTATGAGGCAGCATGTGGCTGATTTACCGATGGATTAAGAAGCGACAAGGGCCGAATATAAGTACAAACTTCAGCACCGGTCTCCAGCTGCAATTCAGGCACGGAGTTCTAACTACATTGAGGATATTGAAGAATTTCGTGTTGGATATATACAGTAGTAAGAATCTCGAAAGAATGGCACAACGAGGGAGACTGGAAAAGGACAAGGAGAAATCACAGCCCGCACCTACCTGCGCGGGCAAGGTACAGACTCAGAGGGATGTGCTCGGCATTGGAACTATTCCCAAAATACTGCCCGCGCTAAGCGCTTGACGACAGCGGTAAGCACGGCTTCCAGAGCACAGCAAAGGAAAATTGAGAAGGAAAAAAAGGCGAACCAGACTGCTGCAGCCCGTAGCGAGTCGACTCAGGACTCGCACGGGGGGAGTAAAGACAGCTCTGCGCCGGGGAAGAAAAACGGCAAATACAGTAAAGATTCGGCACTCAGGCAGCCTACCCTGACGGAGTCCTTCAGTGTTAAAGGTTTAACGACCACGGCAAACAGACCCCCGGCAAGTTACTCACCTCGGCAGGACGCTATGCTGGAATCTGCCGTCCTCGAGGACGTAAGCATTGCGGTTGCTGGGCAACAGGAGGGAGCGGCCGCAGAACACACGCTTCCCGCGGAAAGAGTTGCAGTAGCTGAAAACGAGCAGGAGGGGCTGGAAGGCAGCCTTAGTCAAACGGCGAGACAGACGGTGAGCGAAGGGATCACTGGGGAGACATAGCACCGAAATAATGCCCAGATGCTGTATGCTCTCAGACAATTAGAGACTGAAATGGGCTTGGATAATGCGCAATCACAGTGTGCAAAATGGGGGAGTCTGGTAAGTCTGGAGTCACAAAAAGAACACAGGGAGATAGAAGGAGACAGGTTTTTCTCGGTCAATGAAGGCTCAGACTCTACTCCTGAGAGTAGTGGTGAGGATGAAGATAAGGACACTAGCGATATAAGTTCTGACTTGGAGGATAGCCGTGACTCCAAAGGGAAAAGTACACAGAAAAGGCGGAAAGCAGCGGCAAGACACAGAGGGGGGGGGGGTCCCCTGCTAATACGCATAAGAAACTGCTCTGGGACTACTCTGCCACCTCAAGTGTGTATAGGGAGAACACCCAAGGGGAAGGAGCAGTAGGGGGGAATGATAAGGGACCCCTACAGCATGCTACACTGGACTTGCTGTTTAAGACTCTTAAGCAGATGCAGGCATAAGCCAGGGCTAAAAGTCGGAGAGCCAGGCATGATACCAAAAAAAGTCAAGCAGCAATCAGAAAAGTAAATAAAAAATATGAAGAGGTTGAGGAGAGAGTGGAAGTGGTAGAAGAAAGAACAGGCAGGCTTGAGGACGAGGTAACGGGATGGCAAGCATTAAAAATGGAGCAGACGAAAGCTGTTGAAGATCTACAATGGAAAGTTGAGGATTTTGAAAACCGCCAGAGGCGTAACAATGTGAGACTTCTTGGCCTAGACGAAGGAATTGAGGGGCAGGACCCAAGAGGATACGTCATCAAATTGTTACAAGGGGCCTTTCCGGAAGCTAAATGGCAATGGGAGCTGGAAGTCCAAAGGGCTCACAGATTTCCACTAACAATTAAGAAAAGACAGGGCGGTAACTCAGATACTTTGCCAAGAGCCATGCTAGTGTTCTTCGGTAATTTTTTGGCACGACAGGAAATTATGGAGAAAGCCAGGCCAGATTCTAAGAGAACATTTGAAGGGGTAACGTTTTTTGCAAGGCCCGATTTTTGCCATATGACTGTGGAAAGACGATGGCGGCTTAGGCAATTGATCTCCTCCTTTCAGAGTCAAGGGGCTGAGGCATATCGAATGTTTCCAGCAAAACTAAAAGTCATAGCGGGAGGTCATACCAGGATGTTTTTTTCAGAAATAAAGGCTGGGGAATATTTAGCAGAACTTACTGAGCAGCATGGGGGGAAGAACAACAATAAGTGATAGAGCCGAGACACTGATGGGAAGTAGGTAAATAGATAGAAAGCCAGGTTCAATAAAGGGAAGGAGTGGGAGGCGACACTACAACATACAGCAGTCACACATAGGTCATGTGTGACCTATTTGCCGGTGGAAAGGGGGGGAGGGATCCTAAGGAGGGAGGGGCAATAAGGGAGGGGGGTAAGGGGAGGGGAAAACACGAGGGTGTTGGTGATGGATGCACGGAACATACAGCACAGAAACTCAAAATACACAGAATGGAGGATGGTTGGCTAGACAGTCACACAGAAGGAGGTAGAAAGAGAACTAAGTGGGCGACTAGTAGGGAAAATCCCAGTAAGCATATATGGCGGTAAGGATAGCTTCATTGAATATCTGCGGTCTTAATAATGGGGAAAAGAGGCAGAAGGTAGCCGCCATGCTAAGAGTGTGGAAACTGGACATAATATGCCTACAGGAAACGCATGTTAAGGGAAAGGATAAGTTCATGCTAGATCAGATGGGGTTTGAGGTGCTCGCCTATACAGGACAAGAAACCAGAACTAAAGGGGTAGCAATCCTAGCAAAAAAAGGTGCTGTCAAACTCAAAAGAAAGAAGGAGGATCAAGATGGGAGGTGGGCACTGTTGGAAGGGGAAACAGATGCTGGGAGATTTACGCTTGTTTCTTTGTATGGATCTAATGATGATGAACCTGAGATGCTGGAATATCTTGATCTAGAACTGTCACTGGCCAGAGCCTGTAATATGCTGTGGGGATTTCAATATTAATGGACTGGATGGACTGGGCACAAAGGTTGGAGCAGGGGGTGGATATGGTGGTCGGAAGAGAAAGACACACAAAGCACTACAGAATTTAATTCGACATAACGCTCTGGTTGATATTTGGGCTGAGAATAATCAAATAGGGACAGGGAGCACGTATTATTCAGCACCCCATAGGATGGTTGCCAGGCTGGATTATGTTTTCATTTCTAGCTCTTTGGTAGGCGGGGCCCAAATAGAACATCTTCCAAGGATAGTGTCGGACCATAATCCGTTGGTGTTAAGTATCCCAGTGATTAACAGAGGGAAAAAAGAAACGAGCACATGGTCATTTGAGCGAGGGTTGTTGAAGGAGGAGAGATATGTCACTCGGATGCAGGAATGGATTATACAATTCTGGGACATCAACAGGGGCACAGCCCCAGCGTATATTGAGTGGGATGCATTCAAGGCTGGAGTTAGGGGGGAGACCTTGAGCTATACACTATTAAGGAACAAAATGGAAAAGATCAGGATGGAGGAGAGGGTGAGAAAGCTGGAGCTGCTTGAAGAAGGTTTAGTTCTGGCCATAAGCAGGCAAGATCCTATAGAGCAGATTTTGTTGGAAATAGAGCTAAATAAAGCAGAGGCGGGCGAAAGCCTGGCCCAGAAAGCGGCAGGGAACTTTCTAGCAAAAAAAGAAAAGTGCTATGAATATAATGAAAGGGTGGGACAGCTGCTGGCAATCCGGACTAGACAAACCCTAGCAGCAGGGGAGATAAAAGAGATTAAAAACGGCACGGGGAATATAGTAAATAAAGTGAAAGAGGTGCAGGAAGTCTTTAGGAGATTTTATGAAAACCTGTATGAGCAAGATTTAACTAATACAGAGGCTGGAATAACGGAATACTTATCGCACATACCACACACAGGGCTAAATCCAGAGGATAAAGGAAGGTTGGAATGCCCATTAACACTCCAAGTAAGAGAAGCAGCATTTAATCTTCCATCAGAGAAAGCAACAGGATCGGACCAAATACCCGCAGAATTTTATAAGACATTCTGGGATGTAATAGGGGAGGACATGTGGGCCAGTTTTAGACAGGCACAGGCAGGAAGGGCAGTTCCGCTCTCCTGGGCAGGGGAAGACATAATAGTGGTATTAAAAAAGGATAAATCCCCTTTAGAACCAAGATCATACAGGCCAATAACACTCCTCAGCGCGGATACAAAAATATACTCAAAATCACTGGCACAAAGGTTAAGTAAGGTTATCGTGGGGTTAGTCATTACATCACAGCATGGACTTATTCCAGGGAAAGAGACAACCCAGCACACAAGGCAAATGATAACCATCTTAGATGCCGCGGAGGTTGCAGGAGATCCTGTCGCAGCTAGCTTCTTGGACGCTGAGAAGGTGTTTGACAGTGTCTCCTGGGACTATCTGTGGAAGGCTCAGGAACGGTCAGGGTTAGGCAAGGGGTATTTAAAAGCAGTACAGGCTCTATACAAACAGCCTACAGCAAGGATAGGAATTAATAAAACCTATACGAAGGCAGTCCAGATAAAACGAGGGACCAGGCAGGGCTGTCCAGCTTCGCCCTTGCTGTTTGCCTTATACTTGGACCCGCTGCTAAAGAAACTTGCTAGTAATCGTAATATTCCCCCTGTTAGGCTGCATGATGAGGAATATAAATTGTTTGCCTATGCGGACGATGTGGCCATTATAACTCCGGAGCCAGGGATAGCAATAGGTGAAATAGAGCAAGAAGCAAGGAGCTTCGGCTTAATATCAGGATATCTCATAAATAAGGGGAAAACTCAGATAATGCAGAACAGATTTAAGACATATCAGGATGCCAGGGTGGTTCAGGAAGCGGTATATTTAGGCATCAAAGTCACTGCGGATCTAGAGAAATTGGTAGTGATAAATATGGAACCCTTGTTAGGGAAAGTAGAAAAAAAAACTGAAAGGATTAATAATCTACACTTGACTCTAATGGGGCGTATCAACGTGATCAAAATGGTTACATTCCCAAAAATGTTGTATCTTTTCAGAGCTATAACTCTTTTTTTTATTGCATGTGGTTTAACAGATTAGAAGCAATATTAAATAGATTGATATGGGCGCAAGGAAAAACAAGGAGAGCCTACCGATTTATGACACTCTCTAGGGACAAGGGGGGCTGGGGGGCACCTGATTTTAGATTTTATTATTGGGCGACGGCACTGCAATTCTCACAGGGGCTGATTGGAGGGGGAAGTGCCAGTCCAAGAGGTGACGGACTCGGTTTTGTGAATGTGTATAAAGCTTGGGTGGGCAGGGAGGCGGAGAATGCATTACTAAATACGGTACACTATACTTACTTTAAACACACTAGGCTCAAGACCCTAAAAGCAATGTATAAAATTTGAAAGGCCGTTGCGAAAAAACTGGGAATAGGTAGATATAACAGATATATAAGACTGTATACAAATCACTCACTCACAGGGGAGATCTTTAGGGATGTAGTTATGAAAGAATGGGACAATAAGGGAATCAAGAAACTAGGGGATATAATGAATCCAGATGGAGGGATTTTACAATTCCAGGAGATTCAAAGTAAATTCGAGATATCGGGAAGTAACTTTTTTAAGTACCTGCAAGTAAGGAGCTACTTCCATAATAAAAAAGGAGGCATTTTAGGGTTTGGTCATTGCAGGATAATGGACTCTATAGAACGCAGTAGTTACTTTACAATAAGACAACTGTATGCAGAACTTTATGCACTAAAAGGTGATGACAGGGGCAAATATGTTAGGAAATGGATGGAAAAACATGGCTTTGCATCCGGAGGGACTACAGGCTTCTTTATATCTAGGCCGGACAGTTTTGTGCTCAGCGACATTACAAGCGCAGCATTACAAAACAATATATTCATTATATTATACCCCAGCCGGAATCGCACAGTGGGGGGGGGACCACCGGAATAACCTGCCCGCGCTGTGACTTGAGTAATGCAGATATTGTACACATGTTCGCGCAATGTCCACAATTGTATACACTGAAATTGGCAATTGAGGAATTTTTGGAAGGGTCATTGGGGATTAAGATCAAAATGACAGACGAACTGATAACGCTTGGGGTGATTGTAGGAGCAGAAGGCCTCCCTACTGAATTTTTATTCATGGCAATGGCAGTATATAGGATTGACATAGCAAGAACATGGCTTGACAGTATCCCCCCACGTTTCAGATGTGGGTAGCAAGGCTATTATCTACATACAATATGGAGAAAGCTATATATGAGAGGAAGGGTAGAAGGGCAAGAGCACTGGGTGAAAGGATATGGATGCCCATGGAGAATTGGAAGACTAGGGCAGGTTAGCTCTACTTCACTGAAATTAAAGGAAGGACTTATTTATATTTGATATAAAAGTAGAGCGGGTGGTTGAACTAGGATTATCAGTTTATACTGCTATCTTTTGTTAGATTTATCTTGGTTTTTGTCTGTTTACTAATGTGTTTTTTGAAATATGTGTACTGTAACATGTATTGGAATTCTTGGTAAAATTAATAAATGCAATAAAAATGAAAAAAAAAAAGAAATGTGTAATTGGTAGTCACAGTCAGTAGCCCTACACATTATCGCTAATGTATCTGCGCCCATCACATCACACCTGTGGGAATGTTGTGTGTAAGTGTTTACACATCAAATCCTCATCATAGGACCCATTCATTGTTGAAATGTACAACAGTATGTGCCAACACAACAGCATCTTGCCAACCGGTATGTAACACAATGCATGTTTGCTACTGTTCCCAAATTAAAGCTGACAAAACAACTCCGATTATACCCTGTTCATTGCGAACTCAACAATAGACACTAGTGTCTAATCCCGCTAGCCACTTGCAGCCATGTCACTACTCAGCTTCACCTCACAGGTGGGTAGCCATTTTACAAGTGTGGTCTGGGAGACAGAGTCAGGACTGCAACTCCACCCAGGACCTGTTGCCTGAGCGCCTCCCCACATTTACTCCCCTCCTTTCGCCACAGCCACCTGGCAGTCGTCTCCTCCACTCAGATTCAACTCAGAGGTAGATAGCCATTTCACAATAGTGCGCTGGGAGAGGGAGTCAGGACTGCATCTCCCACCAGGCCCTATTGTCTGAGCACCTCCCAACATCTACTCCACTCCTTTCCCAACAGCCACCTGGCAAGCAAAGGGAGGTCACTGGTCCAACAGAAGCACAGGCTAACATTACCCCAGTCATCTGGGCATATGAGGACAATCAAGGACAGATGGGCCGGGTACTGGATGAACTCTGGGAAATGAAACGGTTGCAGCAGTCCATAGATCACTGTCTTGAGACACACAATGACAATATTAGCCAACTCTTTGGGGTGCTGAGGGGCATCAACACCACTCTCCGTAGATCTTCCCCCTGATCTACATATTCCTGTGGCCTGCCTACATCTGGGCCATCAACATCAGTGGCTGCCACAGAAATGGAGGCTCTGCCAGAGGTTAGTGCCCAGACACCTCAGAGCCTGCAGCAGTGGATCCCCCTCTCAAATAAAAGTGAGGGACATCCCAAAAAGGATTCATGCGATTCGGGTGGCAAGGCACTGACCCAACCCAGGAAGAAAAGCTGCCCCTGATGCCTCCTTTGTGTGCAACACGTTGACTTTGTTGACTTTTCCTGTCCGCATGTCATTTTGGAAGGCAGAATTCTGTTGTACTCAGGACTTCAGAAACTGTGGGGCATAATATCAAGGGCCATATCGCCCCTTTTTTGGCTTTAAAAGCCAAAAAAGCGGTGAGATTTTCGTTGCACTATTAACAAGCTCATGCTAACTCTTGTTAGCGCTTGTTTTCGCACGATGGCTGCCGTTTTTATATCGCCCTGCATGCCATCGCTAATGACATGCAAAGTAAGCGTTCCTGAGTAAAACAGCATGGGAGAACTTGCTAACACAGCTTTGCGATATTATCAAGCCGGCAGCAGACCTGCGAAGTGATGATAATAATCACGCTAAGCCTCCTTTATCGCAGGTATTTAACTCCTGCTATAAAGTTGACTTAGCCATCTTAATAATGGGAGGTGGATTGCAAGGCTAAGGCCACAGGGGCGTATTAGCGAGGTTTTCATTATCGCTCAAAAAATATTGCAGCATTTCCAGCGCTATTACCCCTTTTTCCTGCTATCGCTGAATTTCTTATCGCCTTTGAGATAAGCGTTGATAATAATGCGCTAACTCGGCGAGGAAATCCAACCATAGCCGGCGATAGAAAGAAACGCACTAAGCCCACTCTGTGATATTTATCGCAGTTTGTTGATAATATGTCCCTGGGTCTGCTACTACAATTATTTAATCCACTACCACCGCTAACTTTACCCCTGTGTGTTCACAATTACACAGAAAATTTTCTATTAATAAGTCACAAAATGCACTATAATAAATACACTTTGTACACATCTACTAGTACATGTTGTTTCATTTACATGTAGCACAAAAATTATCTAAACATCTTGTGTATCATCGATTGTAAGTTGTGCCAAATTGTCAATTCATGGATCAGTGTTAGTGACCACAATGTCATGTTCAGGACTACAAAAACATTTTTGGAGATGATACATCAGAAAATGCCAAATTCAGTAGTAAAGTAACAAATATCTCAGGAAATTAGCTTGAGCCACATACAAATTCCACTTCAGATATCACTAAGTACAACAACAGGGGATCAACAGAATAACTGACCATAGGTACAGTCCAACCAAGTGTGGCAGCATCTAATGGAATGTCAAAACCATTTGACAGTTGTGTCCACAAAGCTCAGTGGCATATGCTGATAACAAACATGAAAACCTACATCCGGTGCATACACAGAATACTAAGCCAATGTGAATAGAGATTATCATGTTTTTGCAAAATGACCACACTGTGTAGTTGGACATAATGCCACACATAGTGCCAAAGGATGACCAAATACAGATAAGAAACCTCATGGTGTAATAGAAACTTACCATCCTATCACTGTGCAAGCTGCCTTGCTACCAGAGTTGATCACCAAAAGTATGTGCCAAACATCCCCAGGTGCAAACCATGTCCAATTTGTACTGCTGAACAGCAACTCACAACTGCTGAAGTGACTCACCTGAAATGTCCAAATGATGATGAAAAGGCAAAGCTAACTACAACATTCCAAAGACCAGAGATCAGGTAGGCTAATCATACATGTGACAATAATGACAGTCGACATCTGCAGCACGTGGTACATATAGAAATTCAGAGTACAAAAATGAATATCATCAATGTGTGCATTTGTCAAGACCTCCTCCCCTGACAGACCAGCACAGAGTTACATACAACTGTACACACCAAACAGTCCAACATAATCTACACCCTCACAGCTTCACAACCACAGTAACTGTAACTGGCATAGCAATGACATCGCTCAGCATACTTACACTCAAGAGAAGAAGCCGTTGATAATCTGTCTATACATGTCAAATCCTTCCTTTTTGCCACTATCATCATCACTGCTCATTTCAGGGTCAACACCGGGGGGGCACTGGTCTCCATCATCTCTGATCAGAGGGATGTTTTGGCGCAATGCGAGCTTGTGGAGCATTCAGCAGGTTACAGTGATCTGACACACCATCAAGGGTGAGTGGAGGAGGGCTCCTCGATACTTGTCCAGACATCGGAATGTGACCGTCAGAAGCCCAAACGCCTGCTCCACTGGTTGTCGCATTCTACCATGAGCCTCATTGAAGCGGACATCCCCTGGCATTGTTGGATTTCTCAGTAGGGCCAACAACCATGGCCAGTTGGGATTTGCTGAGTCATAAACATTGGAGACCCAACAAGGTGCAGTTAGGAATCAGACATTTATAGAAGATGCCACAGGACATGACACACAAATGTTGGACACATCTCACTCACCAACAAGCCAGGCACTCTCTGCTTGTAGTCGTGACATGAACTGGGATATAGCGCTGTTCCACATTACTTTGGAGTCATGGACAGGTCCCGGGAATTCGGCACAGACATGTAAGATTTATAAATCTGATAGACACGCCACTTGCACGTTGATGGAATGGAAGCTCTTCTGGTTCCCATACCCCTGTTCATGGGCCTGTGCTGCTACATGGGCAATATGGGTTCAATCAATAGTTCCAACGACATACAGGATGTGACTTAGGACATAAAAGTCTCCGTTCACAGTGGCCAAATATTCAGGTCTGGGAAACTGAATGTAGCACTCCATCTGTCTCACCAGTGCTGACAGCATATCACGTAGCGCCAAACTGAACATTGGTTGCAACATTCCACCAGATATAGCCACCATGTACTGAAAAGAACCAGTGGCCAGGAAGTGCAGTGTGGCCATCACTTTCACTGTTGGTTTCAGAGCAGTGGGTTAGGTCCACCGGGGATGCAAGTGAGCCTCCAACTGGCCACGTAGATACTGTATTGACCGGCTACTGAGACTAAACTTCCTGATGACGTCCCTTTAAGGTTGTCATCAGGTCTGGATAAGGCCAAAAGACTGGAGCACTCTGTCTACATCCTCTGCTAGGGGTCCCATGTGGGGAATGGAAACACTTATTGATGGTGATCACACAGTTGACACTTACTCATACCAGGATACAGCCAACAGTCATGTGAGTTAACAGTAGTGCATTTGTAAGCAGTGCACAGCATGTCTGAATGACAGTACACATTCATTACAAATTCTAGTATGAGGAAAGTGAAAGAGTCGCCTGCCATTGTGCACAAGGCAAATTAGTCACATTAAGCACTGTTTTTAGGACCTGTCACAGCCAGGACACAGTATTAGGGATCACATACAAACACCAGATGTATGTGGCTGACATACCAATGGATAGGATGCACTGCCATCATCACAGTTCCAACCTATCTGTCACAATCTGGATAACACATGATTCAGTAACAGCACAGTGATCATCATGTATATTCACCTTACTTGAACGGCATCATCATTTTGTGGGGTGCGCGTTGCACACAATTCCACAATCACCACCAGGGTTCCACCTGAAGCATGCTTTCATGCACACTCATGTACAACACAGACGTGTGATCAGTGGTATAGGCCTCAGTAAGGTGGCATAAATCAGGTGACAACTACCAATATAAATGTTGTCTCGGAGAATCACTTTTGCTTTCACATTCAATGTGGTAAAGAGGAGTGTTGTGGTGGAGGCCCCATGTGACCGAAGTGACTTACAGGATTTCCCACTCATGGCGGTGTCAACACGTGTGGAGGTCAGTACATCTGCGGCAGTCACAGTCATAGCCTGAAGGAGAATATTGGAACCGTAGTAGATCAAGGAATGTGTCCACCTACAGTGGAGACCACCTATGTGTAAATGATACAGGCACTATGGGGCAGCCCTTTTCTGCGACTATGTGATGTTTGGAACCATGCGATATGCAGTTCGTACAATGCTGGCCACAGCCATTGTTTATATTTTACAAATGTGGCTGCCGTCATTCAAGGGATGTGGCCACCTACAGTGGAAACGGCCTATGTGCATACAAGACAGGCCTGTCCTGTGACCGTCGGATGTTTGGAACCGCGGAGTATGCAATTTGTATGATGCCGGCTATTGGCTGTCTTTCTAAAATGCCTCTGCTGTCGTTCAAGAGGTGTGTCCACCTACAGTGCTGACAAATATGTGTATAACAGCCATCACCAATGGGACAACATTATTCTGCAAGTGCCGGATGATTCGATCTGTGTGGTAGGCATGGTCAACCACAGCGGTCACAGCCAATGAATTACAATCAAACTTTCAACCTCTGGGGCCCAATGTCTGTGGCCATGTATACTGAACCCTGCCTATGTTGTCTTTGTCTACTTATACCTTGCGTGTCTGTACAGTTGTTGCTTGCCATCCGAAACTGCTGATTGATACACCTTCCCATCAACTGCTCCTGTTTGTGACCTCTGAGAGCTGTCATGACTCGCGTAGTAAAGGAGAGGGCCCCTTCCCTTCACTCCAGAGGAGCTGGATACCCTTGTGGACAAGGTCCTAACCCTCGATGGCAGGCTAAATGGCTCACCAGAGCTACCGGTAAATTCCAAATATGCTGATTGCATTCTGCTTGACTGCTTATCTACTGTACCTATTAACTTCAATGTGCCTCAGAGTGTAAGCGTCATGCTAATTACATGGATTGCATGGCCTTTACATGGGGCACATATGTAAAGTCCTATGGGTCACAGGGCTTAGGGGAGAGGATGCCGCCATTGGAATGCGTGAAGCAGGTTATCTCAAAGTCTGTCACAGCCATATCTTGATGCCTCTCTCTAGGCCCTATTATCAACATTGCATTGGATACACATATCTTAGTGTACGTGCATTGGTGTGTCATCTCACCATGAGTTACGTCTGCATGCATTCCTTTTCAATGCAGGGTGATGTAAGCCAATTGTAGTGTAACAATGTCTACTAAGCCACATCTGACTTTGCACAATAGTTGACAGGGAGGCTACTACAACACTCAGACTCCTACTGAGCTTAACTAAATCCTATGTTAAGATATGGAATGGGAAGTGGTTGAAGAATCTATAAGTAGTGTTGGAATTTGGAGTTATATTTAAGATAATGAGTTGCAGCTGACAGGAAACAAGGTCTGACTATGGTAGGAGTAGTGTGAGAATACTATGTGAATTCATTCTAGCTGCTCCTCTGATGTTCACAGCACCAGTATTTGCTGACATGACCTACATTATTTTCTGGTAATTAGCTGAGATAGGAGCTGGGTCTTGAGATGAATGCCCTCATCTGTTACTCCTGTACACTGACTTACAGTGTAAATGTGTGTCTGCCACTTATGACTGTCCCCCGACTCACAGAGGTATGGTGACAGGTATATTTTTGGGACATCTTACATTAAACAATCCGATTGCACATCTGATACATGTACAGTGAGGATAAGTGGGCACCATTGCTGGGAGATAGAGGTGTAGATCACATGTCTGGCTAAAGTAGGCCAAATCACATTCTGCATGAATGCAAGTTGGTGCCATCCCTGTGACTGGTCCATATGTGCCTTAAGGGGTGTCCTCTGATGGTAACACATACAAAACAGACTCCATCCAATTCGCTAGGGATCTAAACTGAGAGATCCCAATTTCAAAACTTCCCCAATGAGATGTGGTTCTGAGTGTCACACGTACTAGCCCTTGAAATTTGACATTAGTCCTGATATGTTGGCTGAATTGTATTACTCTCTTCCGTGTACAATGTGCATCAATTCCTTGGGCCTGGCAGTAAAGGTGTCTGGACAATCATATACAGGTTGTGGACGCTCTAGAATTCCCTAAAAGGTGTACTGTCTATCATGGTCCCTCACATCTGCATTCCATCCAGTATTGCCTTGGTCTACATGATGTAAGTGGTTTGGCTCAGTCAATGACTGTCATTACCAGCATTGTAGTTGAACATCACTTGTGCAGAAGGGGCCCAATACATTCATTACTTGTGGAGAGCATGTGAGATGGACACATGTCTAAGGTTGTACATAGAGTAATGTGTGTGCTAATTGTCAAGGTATGTTTTAACTACAATGCAGAGGCCCATCAATGTGTAATTACAAACTTATTCTACAATCCTTGTATCAATACAGACAACTGCCCATCAGAAGAAAGTGATATGGAAAGCCATTGCCTGGAAGGTGCGAGCCCTAGCAGTCTCCAACAGGCACAGTGCCCACGGCCGCAAGAAGTGGATGACCTCCAGTGCTGGGCACGCAGAGTTGCAGAAATCAAGCTGGGGCTGGTCTCCAAGAGTGGCAAGGGCACACACCGAAGCTTGACCACCCTAATGGTCTGCATACTGGCTTTGGTCCACCAAAACCTTCAAGGGCAGTTGAGAGGCCCCAAGCACCAATTTGAAGATGAGTATTGGCCTGAGTAGGATATTGTGCATGGGCAACTAACTTTCTTTTATCACAGGCAGCTTTTTATCCTCAAGTTTCGAGCTGACTCATGTCCCATCCAACAGGAGCATTATTACATGTGTAGGTATGGTAGTTGGTGCATGATGTACACAAATGATAATAGTTCATGTTGCCAGACACTGAGAAGGATTCACTTATTCATGTCATACCACTGTGGTCTGTCCGCATGGCAGCATGATATCTCTACTTTTCTTACATTGTTCCATGATGTAATGTGTGTAAGTGGTCCTACACAGGCCAGTTGTCATTCTTGTGACTACAGTGTAGCTTCCCCACTAACGTGTTGCATGTGCTGTGGAATGGCATTCTCTGTATTCTGGGTGCAGTGACTGCGTGCAACATCCTCTCAGTAGTTGGGAGTGGGCAGTAGTAAGAGTTGGCTGACATCACTCATACCATCCTTTTGGATGCCTACATGCAGCCATGTGTACCTTTTCATGTTGCACTATCAGAAGTAACCATGTGGCATACACGAACTTAGGTGTTCCAGTTGTCTCAGTTATTGATTTACGCCTGCCAATAGAAAATGTTCTATGCAGTGTGCTGGGAAGGGCATGTGCATCAGTGAACTATCAGTTTGTGTATGGTGACATGCCTCTAGGAGTGATATGCTGACATGTTTGGGGGACTTGTGGATCAGGAGTCAGTACTACATGTATAGATATGTCACAAATACCTAGAATGTAAAGTGAGTCATCTGTGCTTGTGTAGTCCGATCTGACATCTTCATGGATGGCCTCCTAACAATGCCTCATGTACTTTGAGTTTCCTCATGGCATTGCCTTTTTAAATCTGAAAATCATTACTTACAAGAACTTAATTTTAATGGGGATGTGCCTATGGAGAATCAGGTACAATGGTCATTTTTGCTACTATCTCACACTACTTGGTGCCTATTTGTCTCTATACCACTGTTGTGTACAACAGGTGACACGTACATAGTCTACTAATGTGCATCTGTCAACAGCATCATCTGGCAGAGGACAAAAATAAAACAGTCACTTTGAGATGCCAGCTTTGTAGGATGGGCACTTCCATGTCAATTGTTACTTCAGATGTAGATGTCACTCATCCCTAATAGTTGTGCCGCAGTACTACATGTAGCATGTTTGGGACACCTGACATTTTGCTTGTTGCAGGTCCTGTGTGGATAGGTTGTGATATGAAATAATAAAAAAGAGAGTGAGGGATTTTTCACAACGTGGAGGGGGGTACTCCTGGTCCCCTTGACCCTAATCTATATAAACAACTGAAGGAGTATCACCATTGGACCTTACAAGGTCCTACAGGATTGTAGGGAGAGGGAGAATAGAAGACCCCTCACTCATCAACCTGGTTGGTGACATGCTTCATCATCTGGGTCCCACCCGGACAGCCGAGTGCCATCCGGGTGTGCTGCGACACCGGACTACAGTGGAGCGGGTAGTTTTTTGTGAGTGTGGTGTGAAAAAAGTGAGCTAAAAATTAGCCAAGTATAACTTCATAAAAAAGACTTTATTCTGAAGGTACTGGACAATGTTAAAAACAATTCTTCAATACTTCTGTTGGTTTGGCCGCCATAAGTGTGGCAGGGTATGCTCAGACGTGAGTCCCTTGCTCACTTTGCCACTGGATCCAAACAAGCCAGGCTGAAGACGGCTGTAATGCCAGAAACCGGCCCTCGGAAGCTTGTTTCCGGTCCATGGAAGGCATGGCTTGGCAGTTCGGGCTGGACTGTTCCCATGAGGCACATGGTCAGACTGATTTGCATATAGCCATGTCTGAACTGGGGTGGCAGAGTGGGCTAAAGAACGGTGATGTATTAAACCCAGATCTTTTCACTGGGTGTGAGTGTTTGATTGGTTCAGATGCTCCGTCCATTACCACCCCCTTTTGTACCGCTTTTGGCCGCCATAAGTGTGGCAGGGTATGCTCAGACGTGAGTCCCTTGCTCACTTTGCACTGGATTCAAGCAAGCCGGGCTGAAGACGGCTGGAATGCCAGAAATCGGTCCTCGGAAGCTTTTTTCCGGTCCAGGGAAGACATGGCTTGGCAGTTCGGGCTGGACTTTTCCCATGAGGCACAGGGTCAGACTGATTTGCATATAGCCATGTCTGAACTGGGGTGGCAGAGTGGGCTAAAGAACGGTGATGGATTAAACCCAGATCTTTTGACTGGGTGTGAGTGTTTGATTGATTCGGATGCTCCGTCCATCACCATCCCCTTTTGGACCGCTTTTGCCGCCATAAATGTGGCAGGGTATGCTCAGACGTGAGTCCCTTGCTCACTTTGCCACTTGATTCAAGCAAGTCGGGCTGAAGACGGCTGGAATGCGAGAAACCGGTCCTCGGAAGCTTGTTTCCGGTCCAGGGAAGACATGGCTTGGCAGTTCGGGCTGGACTTTTCCCATGAGGCACAGGGTCAGACTGATTTGCATATAGCCATGTCTGAACTGGGGTGGCAGAGTAGGCTAAAGAACGGTGATGGATTAAACCCAGATCTTTTGACTGGGTGTGAGTGTTTGATTGATTCGGATGCTCCGTCCATCACCACCCCCTTTTGGACCGCTTTTGCCGCCATAACTGTGGCAGGGTATGCTCAGACGTGAGTCCCTTGCTCACTTTGCCACTGGATTCAAGCAAGCCGGGCTGAAGACGGCTGGAATGCCAGAAACCGGTCGTCGGAAGCTTGTTTCCGGTCGAAGGAAGACATGTCTTGGCAGTTCGGGCTGGACTGTTCCCATGAGGCACAGGGTCAGACTGATTTGCATATAGCCATGTCTGAACTGGGGTGGCAAAGTGGGCTAAAGAAGGGTGATGGATTAAACCCAGATCTTTTGACTGGGTGTGAGTGTTTGATTGACTCAGATGCTCCGTCCATCACCACCCCCTTTTGTACCGCTTTTGGCAGCCATAAGAGTGGCAGGGTATGCTCAGAGGTGAGTCCCTTGCTCACTTTGCTTCACTCATAGAGTTCACCAGATGGATCAATACCTGTGACTAAAACCTGAGATTTACAAACACCGTTCACCAAGACAGAATGATTTTCCTGGACATTACCATCACGAAAGAGAATGGCCGCCTAGAGACGAATACCTACCACAAACCAAGTGCCAAATAAACGTACTTAGGTTTGAAAGCTTCCACCCTAGACCACTGAGGGAGATCCTACCCTATGGCCAGTACTTGAGACTACGCCGCAATTGCAGCAAGGTCACCGACTATCACTCTCAAGCAGTAACTCTCACTGAAAAACTAATCACTAGAGGTTATCCCAAAAAGATCCTCAACAAATGCCAAAAGAGAGCGCAAAACGAACCCAGGGAAGCACTTCTGGAAGACAAAATAAGTGAAGATAAAGAGATAACCCTGATGTGTGTGTCCACCTATAATACAGCATACAACTTAATGACAAGATCAATCAACAAACACTGGTCTATCCTCAATACAGGAAATCTTCATTGGGAAAAAACGCTGTTTTCATTCAAAAAATCACGTAGCCTAAGAGATTCCCTAGTGAACACATGCCCTAGAAGTGCCAATCAAGAGAAGACGCAATCAATCACTATGGCATGGGGTCTTCCAAGTGTCGTAGGTCATTTCCAGTGAGGGAACTGCAGTGTATGCCATCTAACCAGCAACACCAAAACACTGGCATTAGAACCAGGAAAAGTGTGGAACCAACTTGTCCACACTAATTGCAACAGTACTAATATAGTATATCTTTTCTAATGTCCCTGCAATCTATCCTACGTGGGCATGACATGCAGAACAATTAAACAAAGGATCTGCGAACATCGCAGTACAATCAGATGCAGAAAGAACGTGACCAAATTGAATGAGCATTTTCTTGAGAAAATCACACCATCAATGACATAAAATGGACCGTCATTGAACAGATAGGACAGGGCCTAAGATGCAACAACGCCTTTTTGAAAAGGAACAACGTTGGATTTATAGGCTTTCAACCAACAAAGTTGGATTTAATGACAATATTCCCTGGAATTCAGTCCTCCAAAGATGAGACTACAGCTAATCACTTGCGCAAAGTACCATTCATAGGAACCACGTGATTCCAGACCCAATCACCTATCTAAACTTACCATTGATATTCTATAGTAATTCCTCCACACACTACTAATGTCATTTAAGGGACCACTGAATAACGTATTACAACTCTGCGACTGTTTCCCTTTCATACATATAGCCTTTACTCTTCATGACTGCATTAACTATTATATAGACAGTTCATGGGTCTATTTTGTCCCTAACTGACTCCTAGTATAATTATTATTAATTCATTCATACAATATTTCCAGCTTTGTTATCCATTTAGACGCACCCCGTCTTTGTTCTCTCATGATTTCCCAACCAACGCTTATCATGATACCGCATTAAATATCCCTGTGAGGCAGTTTTTTCTTTATGTCTTTAAATCCCCTTATTTATGTTGTATTTTAATACGCCTATTAACCACATATTGAGACCCTTTCCAATTGCACTGAAAACACACTGCTTTGGCTCTATTTCGATCCTTCGGGCAGCCATAGACTTTGTTTTCAGAGGTTTCCATAGCCACAATATGACACCGTCAAGTTCTACATGCGACAACATGACCACGCCCCACCCGGAAGAGGCTGCCATTAAACACCGGTGCGACTGCTCTTCTCTAGCTACGGGGAGCGGAGGTTGGCGTTTAGGCAGAAGGGCCAAACCTACACACCTGGCACAGTAAGTAAATATACGGGAGCAGAAAGGCGGGAGACTGAGCTTTTTTCCGCTCGTCCTTCCCTGACACCACGATAATATTCTCAGACCCGGGAAACTTACTGTCCTTTTTCTTTTCATTACATACAGATAGTGTTTCAGGAGTAGCAGCCTGACTCTGACTCCCATGAGGCACTAATCACTCGATACTGGAGTAAGCATCTACCTTCTTTTAACAACCCTCCCCCATCCTGAGCTGACGATGCCTCATTTTGCTAACACTTTAAATCAGTTGACATGCGTGCATTAAATTACGCTCGCACAAGGTTACGTGAACGTTTATAACCACTTTCAAATATGTATGAAAGTGTTGTTTAAAATATATACTCACCGGCGCACTAATATTGATACCGTGTAAGTATGAGTGACACTGCAATGTCACGGCTTATCAAGCCCTCATAACAGACCCTATAGTCTAGATTCTGATAGTCCTATAAAATATTCAATTACAGGACTGTAATAGATGCATACCTAGGGCACTCTGCTAGCTCGCGCTAGCATTATAGCCACCACCTATATAGTATGCATTGAACTGGCTTAACCCACACGAACGAAGGGGAGAGCATGGAGCAACCACTGAGAAACTACGTTGCAGGCACGTATTTTGTATGTTTGTGATTGTACTTTTGTTTCCACAGGTTGTTTCCCTCTTTCCCTTCTCCAATTTTGGATGTAAGGACACCGACTATAAGTTCGCAGTTAGGTCACTGGGGCCGAGACTTAGATACACCTTAGCAAGTGTATACCTCCCAGGTCTCCCATCACTTAGTCCTGACGAAAACCTGGCAATTTCCTCTACAGGTTGAAACATGTAGACCTTTTTACACTCACATAAATAATGTCGGTCAACCTAACCAACGGAAGTATCGAAGAATTGCTTTTAACATTGTCCAGTAGTTTCAGAATAACGTTTTTTCTATGAAGTTATACTTGGCCAATTTTTAACTCACTTTTTTCACACCACTCTCACAAAAAACGACCCGCTCCACTGTAGTCAGGTGTCGCAGCACACCCGGATGGCACTCTGCTGTCCGGGTGGGACCCCAATGATGAAGCATGTCACCAACCAGGTTGGTGAGTGAGCGGTCTTCTAACAAAAGAATAATTTTCTCTTGCTAGGTTGTGATATGGGCATGTGAGTTAAAGATCCGTCGGTACACTCTATTATTTTCCAATATTCGTTTTATCTGTGTAGTTTTCGTGCTATGGGCATGTGGACATGACATGAGATGACTTACGTTAACAATCTCATGGTACAAAGCCCTAGGTAGAGAAGGGGATGTTAACTCTTGCTACATATGTGAGGGGTCTATTTGAACAGTCTCATAAGTGCAATTGGAGCTGGCAGTGGTCCTGACATGCTGATGATTGCCTTTACTCAGGACATGTGGCATCAATGTGTTTTCTGTTGCCAATGGCGCAGATGATGTAGTGACCCTTGTACTACTAGTTATCCATGGTTGTGTGAAATGTGCGTTGTGATGATATGCTTGCATGTTGGTATAAAGCATTTGTTTAACACCTATTTGTACTCCTATTCCAGCATCTACGGAGGGCAGCAGAGGTCACCGGTCCAAGACTGTTGGGGTTGCAGCTGGACAGAGTGGTTTTCCATGCCACAGCAACTCTGATTTAACCACTGCCCCAGACTATGAGGGGAGTGCCCTGGAGGAGCAAGATGACAACACATCGATGTCATCTTCTCCGTCACCCTCCGGTGGCAACTCCCTGGTGGTGGCGTACCATGCTCAGACACCATCAGCCACATCTCTGTCCGCCACCCCTCTTCCATCTCCCTCCTCCCTGCTGCTCCCCAAACTGGTGTCTGGGCCCACTTCTCTAAGCAGAGGAGAGTCTCCTTAGAACCAGGTACCTCATCCCCTGCCTCCCCTGCTGCCCATAGTGTGGAGATGATAGATGTCCTGATACAGATCTCTGTTAGTGAAACAGCAGTGCTGAATTTCCTCCAGGAGCATAGCAACAAGCTGACTCAGGCTGTGCCTACCTGGAGGGCATTCACTCTGGCATAACACAGCTAGAGAGATCGTTCCAGGCTCTTCCATCCATACTCCCAGCAGCCTTCCAAGCCTTCCAAACTCCCACCACACCTCGTGCCCATTCTCTATCCGCCACCCATAGCCCCACACCTGCCCAACACACATGCACACCTGAGCATGCATCTACATCACGTACCACACACAGCACTCCAACACAAAGATAAGAGACAAAAACACAGCACGGGCACACACCAGTCAGTCACCACTATCCCCACAACATCCACTGTTACCTACACAGGAACAACACACACAGTCCTGCCACATCCACTCCCAAAGACTTAAACAAACACTCTGCAGCCACCACACCACCAACATACAAACTGGACAACAGACATCCAGAGACAACACCTACAACACCATCCACTTCAACAACAGAGAGCACACACCCAGACCAAATAAGCACAACACCAGACACAAACACTATATACAGGACCAAGCCACACACATATTCACCAGCCAAAGAGACAGACACTCAGAGACATGGCTGCACAAAACAAACATCCATAAGTAACACCTCACATTCCTTTTCCTCCCACACCCAACGCCTCACCTACTCCAAAATCTCACAGGACCCTTACCATGATTGTTCTTGACCTCTTCCGTGTCACAGATACCCTCCCCTTCCCAAACCCAAGAGTGCTGGTTTTCCACCCATACCTTACCCTAACACTTCTGTACCAAAAACCTCAAACTGTATCCAGTAACCTACTACTATAACCACTACACCACAATGGGGTAGGGGGAGAACATCCACCCACACTTATCCCAAAGCACCTCCTCCCAAAAGGAAAATTACTTATTCACAACCACACCCCAAGTCTTCAAAGCATCAGACCTAAATGTCCACATATTCCCCCACTCCCCTCTACCCCCCAGTATCTTTAAGGGGTACAGAATCCTTTGCATAGTATGCCCCAGTTGTCCCATGCCCGAACCCAGTCCTCCTACAGCCCAGCTCAGCCTTCCCAAATCTGAGCCTGCCCATCCCTCTGCCCAAACCAGCCCTCCCAATCTTGACCCCAGTTCTCCCAACAAGTAATCCAACCCCCTCCCCAATAAACCCATACCACCCATTTGTTTCCTCAGAGAGGGGGGGTTCCCTGGCAGTGCTCTAATTGGCAAGCTTCATGGCACATCAGTGTGCTGGACCACATTTTTTCTCCTTTGGACTGGCCATTGGCCTTTATCTTTCCACAGTAATGTGTTTGTTGAAATAGAATTCTTGTGGATTTTCTGTGCAGACCTGTGACCTGCCCTTGTTAATCCTGCATACTGTTATTAGTGTATCTGTAGGCCTGTGAGAGTTTAGTTGTGATTGTTTCACCATGCTTGATTGTAGTGGTAAGTGTGTTCTGCCCTTGAGACGGATAATGGATTTACAGAGGGTGGGAATAAATGTTCAGTGGTTGCATATCTTGGATTAGTTACTGTTGGTGCACAGATTGCTGTGTCTGGTGTCTGCTATGGTAAGTATGGCATCTTTGTTACAGCTACAAGTCTGCTAGCTTTCAGTACAATCCAAAATGTAGACTGGAAAAGTATTTGATGTGTGCACATTAGGTGTTTTTGACAGCTCACATGGAAAGTGCAGTATTGTTAATACAATGTGTTACTTTGGAGACACATGTGAGAATTTTCTTGTGTGTTGCTTCACACAACATTTCTTGGATGTCAGGCCAACTGCTATTTCTGTGATCTTTGTTAGAGTATTGCTCTTACACATTATCCACATGTTCATGCCACTTGGTAAGATGATTGGTTGCCCCTAGTGTACACCATGCTACAGGTTCTATGCACATGGAGACATTGATGCAGGAGCTATGTGCAGTGTGGCCTTTACCACTTGTCTTCCAGGAGTCCACCAGCGTAGGAAGGCCAAAATCAGCAGGGCTTATTGACAGCGTGGGCATCAAATGTATATGACTGTTACTTTAAACAAACACATTTAGCTGTCTTTCCTTTTCCATGTGGGTGCTGTGTGTGAGTCCAATAGAGTCCATCAGCAGTGGAGGAAAAATGTCTTTCCCTGAAACATCCTCAATGATGTTTTATGGAGGTGACACCATCACGTAGCTTGTGAAGTATTAGAGGCGATGTTAGCTTTGTAAATCGTGTGACTGTCCAGTGTGTTGACAATGTTTTTGACACGCACCATTACACCAGCTTCTGAGATGTTCACACGTCTATGATTTTAAAGTGTGTGTCTGCACAGTCACTGATCTGAACATAGGAGGAACCAATAAGATGTGATGGGAAGAGACTATGAGATGTTCAGGACCAGGGATACAATTGCCCTAATCCTTGTGCACTGTGCTGTGGATCCAGGGAGCCTGAATGGAGTGTCTCCCCACCTTTCTTGATATTTACTGGGTGACAGAATTGTTCAACTGGGATGCTTGTGGTTCCCACTATCAAATACCCACACGCTGTCTGACTTCGATGCTGTGGTGGTCATGTACAGTGTTATGTCTTTGTAGGTTTGTATCTGTTACTCTTCTGCTCCACAAGAGTACTTTTGTTGAAGTTGGGGGATAGACTCCCACATGAGCCTGGCTGATGTGCATGAGGGTTAACTTCCACATCTGTCACCCGCACCTCCGTTATTGACATTTTGTCACATACAGTGACATTGTTGATTCTTGTCACACGGCACTGCATCTTGATAACTGAGAATACAACGTATGTTGCATCAAGAGTTGACAAGGAGAGTTGCCTTTTCCCAATGGTTGTTAGTTGCATTAGTTGTTGAAGACCCTACTCTGACTTACTTCCATTTACTTTCAGTGATGCTGCAGTTCTGATGTGCCAACAGTGGGGATGGACAGTGATCAGTGTATCTGTGTAGCATTGCGGCTGTATACGTTGTTTCTGGTGCATATTTGGGATTTTGTCACACTTCAGTTTGTGGAACATATGTAATGTGCGTTGGGGACTTTATGAGCATTGGCAACCCACTGGGACTGACGACGGACCTACCCCCAGAACACTTCAAAACCTGCTAGTCAACTCACACTACTCACTGTTCCTTAAGTGGCCTTCAGGCCACTGAGGCCTTGCAGTGGCTTGATTCTCACTTGGAAGGTCTGTGAGAGGGGCGTGCCCATGTAATTGTTACTGTTTCTCATGACACCTTTGATGTGCTTCAGTATCTTAGGGTGCCACCTGACATGCATTTGTAAGCTTCTGCCATAGGTACAGATATCTGCTACAAGTGACCTCACAAATTCCAAAATATTGGCTTAATGATGGGTTGGGAGTTGTATTTTGGAAGTGCTTATGTTCAGAGATAATTGGAATTTGTGTGTGTTATGACTAGTCTCTATGGAGTGACATCACATGTTCATGCCCCTGTGTTTGTATTATAATTTGTTGCTCTATTGGAGGTAAGCTCACTTCTTCTCCATGATATAACTCAGAGATAGCTTGAGTTGTGTTATTGAGCACGATACTTTCTATGGTTTCTGTGGTTTATGGATATGAAGTTCAGATCTGTCAAAAGGTTATCAAATAGATTTGGATCAGCCCTTATCTGGGTATCTTGTCTTGCTTTCTGGCTCAGCAATTTAGGGCATATGACAAGCTGGAGATCTGGTCAACTTTGGTTATGGGGTCAGAATTTGTATTTCCACTGCTTGCATAGTGTTGGTCTGTAGTATCGAAGAGACAGCCTCATACATATTTGAGATGCATATTTACAAGCCCTATCACTATTGGTGTGTCACTTTTTTTGATGCTCCAATGACGTAGCGCAATTTACCATATTTGCAAGGTGGCGCTAAGCCACTTACTGTGGCTTAAAGCCACTTTGTAAATATGCCCCTTTTCCCCACAGTCCTCTACAGGTAAAGTGGCGTGCAATGGATGTTGCTGTGGGTGTTCCAACGCAACACCCATTGCTTTTTGATGCTGCTCTAGATTTACAAGGCTGCCAGCGCCAAAAAGGAACGCCATTAAATACCAGGCATTAGAATGGCTATCTAAGGAGAAATTATTCATTTCTCCTTGTTTTTTGCTGCAGCACACATAGAAAGAGCAAACAGCTTTATTGGTGGTTTATGTGCATGAAAGGGTCCTTTACTGCACATAAATAATCGTGCTTACTGCACAGGCACCCTTGCAACTTGGCGGCAGGATGCCTGCGTTGGCACTTGGCAGCTTTTTTTGTGCTAGGGGATACACAGGGGTGCGCCTAATTCTTATGAATATGGCGCATCCCTGCATTTTAAAAATGCTGGAGTGCGGTGCAGCCAAATTTGGCGTAGCTCCGAGCTCTGAATTTTTTTTGTAAATATGCCCCTGAGTCGTTAGCGGTCAGTTATTCATTAACAGCTTTAATTCATTTGTCCACATTCTGCTGTGTTTTGAAAGTCTTTTGTATCAATCTCGTTTCGCTTCCCCTTATTCATAATTTAGCTCAGATGTGCAGTTCTCCTAGCTATTGAAGTCATTTAAAGTTTCCATATGAATTGGATTAATCTGGTCTGGGACTGTCCTTTCCAGGTTTTTGCTTGTTCACCCTAAAGCATAACATCTTTTACTGCAATTACAACAGTAATGCCTTCACAGTTCATAGCATGCCTCTCAATTACCCTTTGGTTAGTAGCATTTGATATCATCAGCAATTTCATATCATTTTCATATGTAATCTCAAGTACTTTCTTGAAATCAGTGTAAGAATCTTATATTTCCTCATCTTGGTTTTTACTTCCTGTAATTATTTTCAGTTGTATCAAATTTGATTTATATTCGTGCCTTTACTTATTAATTCAACAGCCTGAATTAAACAAGCATTTGCAATGCAATAGGTCTCGCATTAGGAAAGTTTGAGCTATTGGTATTGTAAATGACACATTTTTTATTTATGTGCTTGTTTTGAAAATAGCGAAATTAATAGCTTTATCATTTACAATGCCAATAGTTTTATCTTTCGCAAATGTGACACCTATAACATTTGTAACACAATATGTGTTGTAGCACTGAGTGGTATTTGGAGTGTATGTTGCATTGAGCGTAGTGTAATTATGTGGCATGTAATTATGTGGTACTGAGTGGGATTTGAAGTGTATGTTGCATTGAGTGCTGTGTAATTATGTGGCGTGTAATTATGTGGCACTGAGTGGGATTTGGAGTATGTTGCATTGAGTTTAGTGTAATTATGTGGTGTGTAATTATGTGGCACTGAGTGGGATTTGGAGTATGTTGCATTGAGTTTAGTCTAATTATGTGGTGTGTAATTATGTGGCACTGAGTGGCATTTGAAGTGTATGTTGCATTGAGCGCAGTGTAATTATGTGGTGTGTAATTCTATGGCACTGAGTGGTATTTGTAGTGTATGTTGCATTGAGCGTAGTGTAATTATGTGGCGTGTAATTATGTGGCACTGAGTGGTATTTGGAGTGTATGTTGCATTGAGTGCAGTGTAATTATGTGGCGTGTAATTATGTGGCACTGAGTGGGATTTGGAGTGTATGTTGCATTGAATGCAGTGTAATTATGTGGCGTGCAATTATGTGGCACTAAGTGGTATTTGGAGTGTATGTTGCATTGAGTGCAGTGTAATTATGTGGATTGTAATTATGTGGCACTGAGTGGGATTTGGAGTGTATGCTGCATTGAGTGCTGTGTAATTATGTGGGGTGTAATTATGTGGCACTGAGTGGGATTTGGAGTGTATGTTGCATTGTGCGCAGTGTAATTATGTGGAGTGTAATTATGTGGTCCCCCCAAAACAGTATCCATAGCGATGTAATTCTCTTCCCAATGAATATTGCAGTGAAGTCATAAGCAATACATTCGTTAATTTATACATATATGGGAAACTGTAACTTTAAAAAAGAGAGTGCATATATTTTACGCAATAGATATAAATAAACAACTGGTTTTAACATGACAGTTATCACCTATTCATTTAGAAGGATCAACCTACTGTGTGTTTACATAATCAAACTCAATATACAAGGCATATCAAGAAAAAAAAAATTGGGATAAACACAGAGGAGGTGGTAACAGAATGGGTGGTGGAGGGAGAGCCACAGAGAGCTAAAGAAGAGAGCGAGGTATAGAGGAGGGTACAGAGATATAGAAAAGAGCTGAGTGAGGAGGTAAACGAGTGTGGGTGAGGGGGGACCCAAGGATAGACGCAAATAAAGGCAAAAATTGAGGAGGGAATGGTACAAAATGTGGAGGAGTGAGAGGGGAAGGTCCAACGGGAGATGAAGGAAGTGGGGACGGTAAGTGGTCGGGAGGAGTGAGTTAAGAGACAATGGAAACATTATTGAAAGGGGAGGAATGGTAAAAACTGAGGAGAGAAAAAAAGTGAGAGGAGCAAAGAAACAGAGATAACAAAAGACAGGTGCATGTAAAGAAATCAGGAGGGAGCTAAATTGGTTAAGGGGGCAGATGGGAGGAAGAGAAAAGGGGAAGAATGAAAATAAAATGGGAGAGAAAAAATTCGGCTGAATCTACCCCTGAATGCGAGTGTCCAAAAGAGGAGGGAGCCGACGCCTAGACTTGAACCGGTTTCCCAGTTCCAAAGTCGGCAGCTTTTGCCGTTATGCCACATTCTGACTCAACTAATAGGGCCTGAACACAAACACGAACATTATTGATCAAAATATTCTCTGAAAAGTTGAGTTCTGTTATTTACAGCTCTGCGCTATGTCCGGGTTTAAGAACACGGGAGCTGGAAGACAATTGCCTGTTTCAGACCGACGCCCGTAAGCATCTTCGTTCATGGAGGGGTCGCGAGCTGAGTGGCGGGAGACTAAAGTGCGAGGACGATGACGGCATCTAAAGAGAGGAGGAGCGCCATGTGGGTCGGCGAGGGAGGATGAATGAGCTAAAAATAAAATGCTGTGGGGTTTGAGCGGCACATGACCCGGCCCTGGCATTTCTCCACACACCTGCCCACAGAAGCATTCTGGCCTTTCTAATGTTATTTCTCTGTAATACTGACCAGTTCCTCGCTCGTCAAGTTGCCAGAGCGCAGGGTTCTCAAGCCCTGCCGCCATGTGGCTCTATCCATTTCGGCTCATGAGATGGGGTTGTTAGACCACTCTAACACTATAGTAATTTAAGGCAAACAGACCCTGGAAAATGAAGAATACGAGGCTATTAAAAGAAGCACTGGTAAAGAGAACAGGTCTTGTTTTTATGTGCTAACACATACAGCAGTAGCGCTTTCAAGTGAGGCACACAGCAGGGAGTCCGCAGGAGCGGACAAACGGGGCTGTAGCTGAAGTTTAATTGTAAGGTAGGAGCGGAGGGCTACCACTAAATATCATTAGGCGATAGGCGAGAGATAAATAATGAGGCCGAGCTAAGACGTGATTAACAAAGTCTCAAACTACTGGCGGAAGAAGGCTCGTGGAAGCAATCCGATGGAGGCAAGGGGCAAAAGTAAATAAAAATAAAAAATAGGAAAAGTTGAGTCAGTGCCCTGGCACAGCTCTGCGTCTCCGAGTGTTCATGTGTTTTTGCAGTTTTATATAGCATGAACTCGACGCGATGGTATAGGAGCGCTTTTTACACGAGCACAAGTTGCATTACACAAGAACACATTTTTGTTAGCAACGGAGATTAAGTGATTTGCCCAGAATCACAACAGGATGTTGAGCCGACGCCTAGACTCGAACCCTGTTTCCCAGTTCCAAAGTCGGCAGCTTTTGCCGTTATGCCACATTCTGACTCAAGTAATAGGGCCTGAAGACAAACACGAACATTATTGATCAAAATATTCTCTGAAAAGTTGAGTTCTGTTATTTACAGCTCTGCGCTATGTCCGGGTTTAAGAACACGGGAGCTGGAAGACAATTGCCTGTTTCAGACCGACGCCCGTAAACATCTTCGTTCATAGAGGGGGCGCGAGCTGAGTGGCGGGAGACTGAAGTGCGAGGAGGATGACGGCATCTAAAGAGAGGAGGAGCGCCATGCATGTGGGTCAGCCAGGGAGGATGAATGAGATAACAAGAATGTGGCGTAATGCCCAGAGCTGCAAGCGAAAAGCTAGAAAGCCAGGTACAAGTTAGAATGTCAGCTCACTATACTGTGACTGTGGGAGAATTAGTTAATGTTCCTGCGGCTTTAAGAAGGCAATGTGTTCTTGTACTATGCAACTAGCTCTCATGTAAAAGTGGTGCCGAAGGGTGTGAAGGATGGGGGTGGGCGGGGAGCGTAGGGGTGGCTCGGGCTCGGGGCCGAAGTAATGACAAAGGGTGTGAAGGATGGGGGTGGGCGGGGAGCGTAGGGACGGCTCAGAGGCCTGAGGCAGAGCGCACCATATGGAGAGGGAGGGGGGTGGCAGTGGGAGGGTGATTGATGGGCGGGGCAGTGCTGGGGAAGCCTTTGATGTGGCCTGGCGGCCGTGGAAGCCGGGCCTTTGAAGTGAAGCTAAGCTTCACTTCAAAGGTGTCGGAGGAATGCGGGCGGCTGTGCACGCGCTTTTAAGCTCAATGCGCATGCGCATTGAGCTTAAAAGTCACGGGCACTGCAAGGAATCGCCACGATTCCTTGCAAGTTAGATAAAGAGTCGATGAGCCCCTATAGTCTCGCTTGCTCGATGCGCATGCGCATCGACAGGCGAGACCTAAAAAGGGAGGCCTTCATCATCCTCCAGAATTCCAGGTGGCAGTGAACGGGTCTTAACCTTGCTGGAAGACCACTGTTGGGCTCAGAGAAGTGTGTAGCTTTGCATCACGGCTCGAGGCCCTGAGACCCCTCCCCAAGCAACATGGCTGCTTCTGCCACTAACACCGCTGCGGCTGATGCAGATTACTGATTTTCACAGACTAAAAAAGCGATAAAGAAAGGGGTATATTGATAACAAGCATTGGCAAAACCGATGGATCTCGCCTATGTAAATTCTACTGGTATTGTCAATGTGTTTTACATATTGTACAGCACGGAAATCTGCTGTGGAACTAGGCTCAAGGAAAATCCCCAAATAAAACCACACTGACACGTGTAAAAAGACTGCCCCGGGTTTAAGACACTGGGGAGGGCGTGTCATATATTTGGTGTCATGAAATAACAAAGATTGCGGCAGTGTAAAGTAAAATAGAGAGAGCTATTCCCTTTAAAGTACAAACTCTCTAAACCAAGCAAATGATCTAATGTGCAGCAGCCACTGGCAATCGAACACCATAGCTCATGCACGAGAACGGACAACAGGAGTGGTGAAAATGGGCAAAATGGACAGTATGAAGAGGACTTACAGGGTGAAACAAATAACAGAAGGCAGTCAGGCGGGGAGAAACAGCAACAGGGTAGGAGGTCGGGCAGTTGAAGGAACCTAACAAGCTTCTGCTAACTATAGCAGGACAATGTGAGAAGAACACCACTGCAAAGTGACCAATGACCAGTGACAGAAGCTGTACTTGGGCCAAACTCCACTCCACGCAATGGCATGGACAGGCAAAGCAGAGTAGAAAGACGTGTAAAGTGAAAGCAGACGACGTGCTGACCAATCAGAAGCGTGTAAATTAGAGCAATGTTGGAATCAACAGGCAAGACAAGATAATTATTGGGCAGGCTGTAAGCCCCTTTTAAGATTTTATGTTTTTCATTTACAAGAGATTTTGCAAAAATAGCGCAAGTTCTGTGCGAGTGAAACCTAAAAAGGAAATAAGGAAGAGATCGCTGACAAGCTGATTTTCTAACACACTTAAGTGTCCAGACTTAAGAGAAGTACTGGGAGGGGTTCTGAAACTGATACAGGATCCAGCGCAGACATGGGGCACAGCTGGGCTTGTAGGTGAGAGGTTACAGGAAAAATAAATTACAGTATGCCGAAGATCATTGTAGTCTCTGCCAATAATGAGCCCCACAAGTAAGCAAGTAAAAAACTAGCTTTTTCTGGGTCTCACTGCCACTCCCGGTCACCTTGTGGTTAATTGTGGTTATTTTGACATTGAAGAAATGGCATCCTATGTATGAGTTCCATACATGTACACTTCTGCTTTGATTTGATAACGTATCTGAACCGAAAGCAGAGCTTGCCTCTAAAGAAGTTAGGAAATGTTTTCCCTTTTTTCCTCACTGCTTCTGCAGGCTGTCTTCACATTCTTGTTTTCACTGTTGGATAGGAATGAGCACAATCTCAAAAGGAAACATTTCTGGAACATGCAGAGTGTTGGGGAATACATCACATTTGGGACAGAGTAGCTCAACTGCCAAACTCCAAATCAGGCAGATTGTCTTTAGAAAAGGGTAGGAGAGAAAGGGGAGTGGAATGAAAAAAAGAAACATTAATCTAGGTTACATATATAGTTGTGATATCCATATCCTTCATTTGTAAAAATAAGACTTGGAACAGTGTTTTGTTTACCACTGTAGTATTTTATTATACATGTCTTGTTTTTCATTAACCTCAAATTTAGCATGAGTTGTAACCAGCTAAACTCATCCAATTTAGATGTATTTGGTGAACTTTGCAGGCTTCCAACAACCTTACACCTACACATGGACTCGGCTGTCTGTGCGTCAACCCTGCCAAGTGGTGCCGCCCCAGCCCTGGGCCCTTGAAAGTGGGACTGAAGAGTATGTCAGTGGAACTGATGCATCTTCCCTGCTGAGCAACAGATCCCCAAGCAGAACAAATGCATCTCCTCTGCTGGGTAGCACCTTTTGTGGTGTGTTTTCACTGTTTTCCTGTTTGAAGTGCTGCACAGATTCTTTAAACATTGACTCGGAGTTAGGTCTGACTTCTCTATCCTAAGCTACCAAAGGAGTACAGGTTAATTTGGGGTTTGCCTGTGCCTTACCCTGACAAGAACTGTGGATGCTGCCAAGCCAGGGCTTACACCCCTGTCAACCAGCAACCCAATTTCTTACATAACATCTTCCTTATCCCTTCTTCTTTCCACTGTTCACAAGCTCTAGTATCCCCACTTTTTTCAATCTTTTACATCGAAGGAGGATGTTAATCACTAATCCTTGGCTAGCCAGAAGACTCTGACCATTTACTTGACCTTTGTTAGTTTTTGCTTTTTAGGTGAAGGAAATTGCCCTTCTGAGTCAACTATCAGTAATTGTTGTAAAGCTTGCCATCTCACTTTCCTACAATACAGCAGGGATTATTGTTCCAGGTCCTGTTCCAAATTAATCCATTGGGAGTGGGGGATATTTCTTGGGCAGCTTTAATGAGGGGACATGCTAAAGTACGTTTGGGATGCTGCTACTGGACATCTCCTCATATATTTATGGCTCACTCCTGATTGCAAGTGGTGGAAAGGTTTTGTTACAAACTGCGCTGACGTGTAGGGGCATCAACAAATAAAAAGTCTTTCTTGATTTGCTTGTTTACCTAATAAAGGGTCCTGGGTGCCACAGTATTTCTTGTCTTTATGGTTTACATTAGACACAGATGGTGACCTCTTACTATTGTTTAGTTTTTTACAACAAACTAGTACTGGGAAGAGGAGGAGGAACGAAGATGTAACTACCCAGTTGCCTACTCATAAACTTCATTACTCCAAATCCTAATATTCCTCACTACAGTCCTAAATTCCCTTCCTCTCCATTTGGAGGCTTTGGTGGGCACCCGCTGGCCAGTTGAGAATTGAAGGAAGGTAGGAAGTCTGATTCCTCATTTAGTATTACAGGAAGCGAATTAACCTAAATGGGAGAGCTATGAGGAACCCAAATGATAATAGGTTTTCGTTACCTGACATTTTAATACATCATCATGTTAGGACTTTGACGAGGAAAACTAAAATTCTTAGTAATGAAGATTTGAGCAAGCAACTCCTTAAGCCAAACAAGTTATGTTTGTAATTTCAATAGTGAAGAGTCAAAGAAAAATGTTGATTTCAATTCGGTTAGATGTTTAGAGGCATATTTATGTCCCTTTTTGATTCATTGTTGCACCACCAACATGTTGCAAGAGTGATGGAAACCCTAAAGTAAAATTTTTGAAGCCACACAAACCCACTTTGTGGTGCCTCTGAGTGGCTTAAAAAACCTAGAGTAATGCAACACAGCTTGTGTTACTCTGCCCTGTATTCCATGGGTGTTCCATGAGTGCTCCCACACAACTCCCATGGATTTTGACAGACCCCAGATTTACAAGAACTTGTGAACCTGGAGATGCGCCAAATTTTACACCATCTCAGGGGAGGCCTAACAAGGAGAAATATCACTGTGGAGAAATATCACTGTTTTTCCTTGTTTCTTCCTCTTTCTATGTGTACTGCATTGTGCCTCCCAGGATTGTTTGTGTACAGGTAAGTGTCCCTTCCTGAACAAAAACAATTCTGCATGCAATGTAAGTACCCTTGAACCATGGTACATGGGTGCCTGCATTGTATCTAGGCAGCCCATTATGGGCCAGGGCATGTGAAAGGACAGGAATGCTCTGTATTCCTGCCATTTCCCTATCACGTAGTGCAGCACAGCCCGGTAACTTGCTGCACTGCAATGCATCCCAAAGCTCATAAATTAGCTCCTTAGCTCAGAAAACCTGTGCAATCTAGCTCTCTAGCACTGAATACCTCGTTAAAGAAACTTAAAATAAAATGGAACATTGTTGATTATTATACTTTTCGCTAAAATGGTGAAAGTTGTTTTTCAGCTTTTGATTACTCTTACTTCCTGCCACTACAGTGTGAAATCAGAAATTTAAAACAGATTGAAATCCATAGTTCTACAAGAATGCATAGCAATAAACTTATTTTGCTTTGGCTTCTGTTCTTTCCTAATGATTGAATCTGTGTTGTGTGTCACTAAGGTTTGAAAGTACTTTGAGCTGGATTTTCGGCTGCAGTGTTTACAACTGATATGCTTTCTCTTTTATTCACAGTCAGTATGATAAATTGCTGCAGGAGAAACAGTAGATATGATTTCAGGCATCTACTAATGGGACTGTAGCATTGATTGAACTGGTTAGAACATTACATTGCAAGCACAGCAATCCTTGGTTGATGAGAATAGTTAAAAAACAGTACAAAAAAAACAGGCTCTGGCTTCTGTTTTACATACGAATATTTCTCCTGTGTGAGTCCTGTTCTGAAGGTCCCCTACATTGAGGATTTTGAAGTCTGATTTCAGACTGCTTTAGCTGTCTGGCAAGACCTTATGCTACCATACAAAACACACACATGCCCACACCATACACAGCAGATTCAGAAAGAGGCTTTTGGCCAGCCCCTTCAACCAATGGCTCATTAGGGAGAGCCCACCTCAAGCATTGGCTGGTTGGGCTGCCACATTGTGGAACAGCCCGCAGCATTTGATTGATGTGGCATGGCAAAAGTTGTTTGAGTCCATCAGTATATCTAAGATTGTACAACTGTTTATTATTTGATCCAATCCAACATCTTTAATGACTCAGCAGAGCAGAAATTCTCCATTGGACAGTGGCCAGTGAGCAGTCTTGTGCTAGCAATCAGTACTTTTAATCCATTTTCACAGGACTTAGTAAGTGAGGCACCTAAATAAGTCACCCATCCTCTCACTGGATTATTGATGATGTTATGGTCATGAGATCACGTAATGCCATAGTGTACGTAGCAAATGGCAATATTGTGTTTTGGTTGTAACACTCGCAAATGACATGTCTCTTACTCCACTTAAGTACTGGAGTCTCTGACTCGCAGTGAAGATATTTAAATATTGCATGATATTCATGTTATTAAACCTTCTATGTATGGTGTACACTAGTTAGCCTGCCACATCACACATTCCAAATTTTTACCTAAACTATTTTCAGGAAGGTATACAAAACATTTGCAACTGACAGTTTAAAATTTTAAAAACTCTGATTGTGCATTTTGCACATATATATTTGTGTTCTTTTTGTGGTTTTATGCATCATGCACATGAGGATTATGTGATTGCTCTGGAACCAAAAGATGTTTACCTACTAGAGTAAATCTCCACATCCACATCTCCTACTTTCTATGGGAAGTTCCTCACAGATGTAAGTTTAGTATTTAGGCCCTCACTACTATGAGAGTCTACGGTCGGAGGCTTTTCGAGCCTCGTTGTGGTTTCAGTTTCGACTGCCACATTGCGATGCAGGTGGTTGAAAGTGAAACTGGCCGGTCATTCGGTCTGGATTCCGAAGGGCTCAAGGAGCCCGTGTGCAAGCTGGATACCGGCAGGGAGTCCCTATGGATGGTGTTGCCGCCATAGGGATTACGATGCAGGCTTACAGCAGATTTTACATGTCTTGTTTTCCCACATTGAAAGCCTGTCGGAAAGAAACATTGGAGGTCCCTCGCACCATTCAGCCTCCGGTTAGGGGCCGAGGCGGCACATATGGGGCCTCCCTGTTGATCCCTGCCCCATGTATCAGGCACCCTGGAGGGCTCAATGGAGGGCCGAAAAAAATTGTCCATAATTAGCTGCAGAGGATGTAACCCACTAGAGGGCGTTAATTGGCAAAATGAGACCTCAAATCCCAGCGTGCATTTAAAAAATGAACTGCCACCAAAGGAGGAGCACTGAAGCCACCTATTATGGAAACACGCAGGGGAGATGCGGTAGCCGCAAATCACCTCCACTGACACGGCCTCTGAGGAGATGCAAACAGCGGCATCGAAACGCATCAGGCCATGGACTTCAAAGGGATGTTAAGCTACCTGCTTGGTTTAAACAGAGTTGTTACTCACCTGCAATGCTGTGCGGCCTCAAGCTTCTGGGCGTTTTTGGTTACATATAATATATATATAATATAAACATATATTTATATATATATATAAAAAAAAAATTCTTCAACTTATTGTACTGCTGTGTTGTAACCTTTGTAACTGTTTCCTTTGATATGTATTTAATTTCTGCCTAACCCTGAACATCCTTAATTGTGACCCACTCTGATATCCTTCAGGATTATGTTCGCGCTGTATAAAACCTTATAAATAAATAAATACAAATAAAATATATTAAATTATTTAAAATAGCTAAACAATAATTAAAGATAATATAATTATGTTTTTATAAAAATAATGTTTTCTTAAATTATACAATTAAGAAAGGTAAAGTATAACTAAATATTACATACGTTTTATTTGTGTATGATTTATGGGCCATATGTATCAACATTCCGTTTTGCGATTCCTAAATAGCGATTTTTAAGGAATCGCTATTTAGAAATCGCAAAATGGTATGTATGTAGAAATCAGCTTCTTTTTAGCGATTTCTTAAAATTCCTTAATTGCGATTAGCAAATTGCTAATCGCAATTAAGGAATAATTTCCCATTCATTTCTATGGGCCCGGAGGCCCATATGAATGAAGGGGAAATATGCGAATCGCAATTTGCTATTCGCAAATTGTGAATATTTTCAGGGGTGTCCAAAGGACACCCTGTTGCACCCCTGAAATCGGCATGGGTGCACATGTGGCGCACATACATGCCCTAAGGGCATGTATGTGCGTCACATGGCAGTTAGAAAATTGTAAAAATATGCATTTTGAAAGGAATTCGCAACTTACCACCAACTAGAAGTTGTTGGTAATTTGCGATTCCTTAAGGTCAATTTGCTAATTTTTTTGGCTTCTTACATTGCATTTAAGGAATCGCAAAATTTGCGATTCCTTAAATGCAATCGCAAGATAAGGAATCGCTATTTTGCGATTCCTTATTTTTCAAGCAGATTTGCTTGATGCATACCATTAGTCCAAATTGCATTCGCAAACGCCGAAATTCTGCGCATTTGGGCGTTTGCAAATTCATTTTGTCTTGATACATAAGGCCCTATGTTATTTATGTGATGACCTCACTTTGAAAGAAACTCATGAATCCAGGCTCATTTGAAATCCCGTAACTCAACCCTGGGTATCTGCAGTTTCAAGCAGTCAGGTTTTGTCAAAGGAACAAGTGTAAAGTATTTAAATGTGTCAAAACAGCGGAAGAAGGAAACACAACACTAAGAAAATTCAACACAAATTTATAAAAATATCTCGTAATTATACGCATTTCTAGACACAAAAATGAACAAAATCTGGAGATATAAATTATTAAGCAAATCATAAATCCCTGCTTATCATTCAACTCGCAAATAAGCAATGGCAACTACCGCAGTTAGCAGTTACTTGGAAAAATGTGTAAAGTTGTGTTTAGTTACTCCAACCCACTTTTGGTGGCCAACTCCAGCAGAGAGCAAGAGACAGGGGCCAGTAAGGCTTGGTGGGCAGGATACCTTGCAGTTGAAGCATTTTCCATTTCAGATCTAGGCTATTTGAGCGAACCACTGTAGAAATCAATGAAGTTGTCCTTATGCAAGGAATGTAGGATGCTGAAGATGCGGAGGGATGTTGTGGATGCCTCCCCCAAAGACTCGGGTACAGTTTTGAGGTACCGACGGAGACAGCGGGGCCTCGAATACCTGAGCACGGTCCAGGTGAGGTGAGGTCCAGTCCCCTGTCAAACTGGATGTTCATTCACATCCACTGACATGGAGGATTAGCATTTGACAGGTTGTATCTATTTCAACCTATATTTTTCTTTACATATTTACTTATGATTTTGGGTTATCACATTTTGCAGCAGTAGCAATATTTTGAGAGCAGAGGCCCTGACGAATGCCGAGGGACTAACAGCCCGACAGGCAGAAACATGTTGTCCTTTTTTTCCGACAGATATTTTGTTTTACTGTCGTTTGCACTGTTCCGTTTTTAATTAGGGGATGTGCCCTAACTTTAATTAAAGATAGTATTTTTTTTGGACACATCACTCTATTTTAAATCACCACTTATTTCTTCTTTTTGCACTGCTTGTTTATCACTATCTTAGCCATTAATGACTAGCTGTTCTATGGCAGTCAATAAGTGCTTGTGGACATGATCCAGTCCAATACATCACTGATTGGTAATTGGTCTCGATGGTCAAGGGACTTACCATTTCATGTGCTGGATGACCATATGATATGATTGATCACTAAGTCCATTTGATGGCAATCCACATACCGGTGGTTTGGATCTTGTCAACCTGCACTGTGTTTATTTGTTCCCACACATTCGTCTTTGGTATTTTGTAGGCTTTCCAGGGTGACTTGGGTACCAACTCATTAAGTGGAGTTCAGGATAGCTAGCCAGAGTGTTGGCCTATAGACCCCCGGAGTTCTTTGTGTTTTTCAGATGCTGAGCCAATGACAGAGGACTTCCTGGGGCCTCCCCTCGGTCCTCAAATATTGTGGGGCAACTTTGATCCCACAAGTCGATGTCACTCAAAGTCTGAGTAAATTCCATCCAAAAAGCAGTTGCCACTAATCTACTGATCTCCCGACACAGCTAAACCAGAGGTTCCCTTTAACTGAGACTAGTGTCTGTCTTGGGCAATCAAATTGCACTCTGAAGACTCACCCGGGTTCAGGAGCCTTGAGTGCAACTTTTGAGCGTTGGGACTTGGTCCACTAGGCTGCACTTTAGCGGTCATCAATGGTCATGCAATTGTGCCTACCTGCAAGGCAGGCTTCTTCAGCTTTCGTGGCCCAGAGCTGTGACAGTAAGTCAGCTGAGTAACTCTTGAAGTCACCTCTTCTGTCTGAAGTTAGAGGATGACTTTTCTTCAGGCAGAGTACCATAGGCACAGTCCTTTCTTTGCTAGCTCAAGGATAAGCAGCTCCTGTGCAGACTTTGGTGCAGCCTCTTATTGCCAGGATCTTAGCAACAGCAGTGCAGTCGTTCTTCTGTCCTCTCTCCAGTGTAGCTGTGATCTGAGGTCTTGGTGGCAGGGGGCCTCTTTTATGCTCAAACATTGCCACAGGGGATACAGTGACTACTAGCCAATGGGCTACCATGTTCCCTTCCACCTGATGCTGTCTTCCTGCAAAGTGTGGCACCTAGCTATCCCAGAATGCAAAAATCTGCCCACCCTAACATGATAGAACCATTCTCTGGATGAGTGGACATTTGTGGCCCACCCTAGAGATGTAGCTACCTAGGGCTTCAGGCCCACAGGGAAACTGGTTTGGTAAACGTTTCCCCCTCTCTGTCCACAGCGCCAACTTATCTATCGGAACAAAAGAGCAGCCCCTCTCATGTGTGTCCACCATCTGCCCTTCAAATGTGGCTTCCCCTTTGAAGCTCGCCTTTTGTACTCACACCCAGTTTTGTCTACCAGCCGTGGAGAGGTAACACTTCTTCAAATGACAGACTGTTTGAGTTCCTTCCTGAGAGTCGTTCACACCTCCCCCAAGGAGGGCAGAATGCTGTCTTGCGTCCAGAAACTGTAAACAGTCACTGGAAAACTTTGGGCAACAGAGTCACAACTTTCTAAAGTTGCCTCTTCAATCTCTCTAACATCTAGTAGCTAGGCTTGTCAATTTCTGATAGCTAAATCAACACTAGCTCATTTCCACTGACTATCTTTTCATGCCAGATTACTTTTGTGCATAGAATACAAAAGTGTTTTCAGATCAACACCCTCTTTCTTTGTCGCCCTATTAGCTAGCTGTCGCTAACACCAGTTAGCGACAGCTAATAGGCGATAGCGGGCATTTAGGGGCCCACTTTGCATGTGAGCGATATTTATCGCTAATGACATGCAAAGTGTGCGTGCCAAGATGTTAGCGACTGGAAACAGTCGCTAACATCGCTTTCCCCTATTACTAACTTTTGGAAATAATCGCGCTAAGCGCGATTATCTCCAAAAGCTAACGCCTGCCCAGAGCATTTCTTAGCCATGTTATCCAATGGAAGGTGGATAACATGGCTAAGAGCATTTGCTCGGTAATGCATGAATATCGCTGACTTTTCAGCGATATTCATGCATTTCAGACAATTTTTATCGCTTAGGAGATAAACCTTGATAATATCAAGGCTCCTCAGCGATAAAAATAGGCGATGCTCGGCGATATAATTTTGGCCGCTAACCAAGCTGAGCGATATTTTTCGCTCATGCTTGGTAATATGCCCCTTGATGCGCTGCCTTGCATCAAAGGGTGAGAGATATTATGTTCCATATCAATAAAGATAGATCATTTTGACCACTTTTTATGTGTGCTGCACAGTGCAGCATACACACAAAGTTGGAAAAATATGGAGAAATGAAAACACTTCCCCTTTTTATGCCTGCTTCACAGCAGCTTATGGTTTTGCTGCAAATTCCTGTTTACAAATGTTAGTAGCTAGGGGTTTGTGTCAAAACCCATAGGTGCTTGTATGGGAACACCCATCTACCACCCATAGAACACCTCTTTGGCGCAAAGTAGAGCAAAGTAGTGTATAGCCTGGTGTACTTTCCACAAAAATCCTGCTTTGTGTTAGATAGTAACTCCCACCCCAACACTTAGCACCAGGTTTTGTTGGGCAAACCTGGAGAAAAGCATTAGGAAATCTGGTCCCAACTCCATAGAAAGCATAAACCAGTCAGTTTCAAATTTCAAGAAGCGCATGGAACTAGTTTCACATTAGCAGGTAATGATTTAAGGTCAGCACGTGAGAGCAACTGTCTAATTGTTTGTTTGAAACGAAGTTAACAGTATTGTAAAACAATGGCCCGTCATTAAAAGCAATTTGTATTGAAGGAGATTATTAATGTGTGTCTTTTCTTTTTTACAAAGTGCATTTCTTACTCCATGAGTGCATGTTTATTAGTCAAAGCACCCAGTGGTGGAGTGGTGGACTGTGGCTACAACTTCTGACTTTGAAACAGTCAATCAATCAATCTGTACTTGTAGAGCACAATTTATCACCCCGGATGGTATCCAGGCTCTGCGCTGCCTGTTTCAGTCAAAGAGCCAGGTCTTGAGCTCCCTCCTGAAGTGTGTCAGAGAGGGGATGGTTCAGAGGTGAAGAGGGACGGATTTCCAGGCTTTGGTGGTGAGGGGAGAGAAGGAGGACCCTTCAGTGTGGTTGCAGAGGATGTATGAGGTCTGAACCAGTGTGAGGGTTTTCATAACATAGATTACTGGTTTGTTGGTGGAAGGTCAGGCAGTGGTTCAAGTACTGTGGTCCTATGTTGTCAAAGTGCTTTGTAGGCGTGAGTCTGGAGCTTGAACTTGCATCTCTTCTGGACGGGGAGTCAGTGGAGGTTCTTTAGGTGTTGGGTGATATGTGTATTCTTGGGCAGGTTGAGTGCAGCCTGGCAGCTGTGTTCTGGATTTTCTGGAATTTCTGCATTAGTTTGGAGGTTGTGCCGGCATAGAGTGCATTGCATTAGTCGAGTGGGATGGTGGTGAGGGCATGTGTCACTGTCTTCCTGGTGCTGATAGGGAGCCACCTAAAGATTTTTCAGAGCATGCATATTGTATGAAAACTTCCGGAGTCCTGAAAGAACTGCGAGTTCTTAGTGACGTCTTAAGTCCAACCTTACGTCAAACTCTGCACCTTCCAGGTATAAATATACCAGCATCTGCCCTAGCTAAACACACAGTGGTTTGGAGCAGATCGACTATCTACTTGCCCGACGCCCTGCTGTAGCAAGTGCCGAAGGAAGCCGACCCTCCCGCTGACGCACTGAGCATCCTAATGCCGGATACTAAATGCCTGGATTCCAGTCTTGGCTTCAGCAAATATGTGATCTGCAGATAATCATTATATCATAAACAGAGCATACAAGAGTGGGGCGAGCTGCTAAGAAGGGGATCTTTTTTCTATTTATGCGCACAATCGCAAAAAACAAGCAACAAGGGTACAATTGCCTAAGAACTTTCCTCGGATTTCAACTCACATCTTATTGCGGCCTGCCAGCATCAGCTTTGTGCTGGCCTTAATTAATTACTGGCCTTCACAGCACAGCCAGCTGTGACTCCCAGCTGCACCGGTGCAGTACATGCCGCACTTGACAAGTAAAATCTGTATATGATTCCATTCCAAGTACGTAAATTACAAAAATAAAAACTGCTGTGAACTCACTGGTACTTCCCCATAATGTCCCCACAACGGTATCTGTAAGTAGATTACAGCTGAACACCGCAATGTTAACAATATTAATAACTTGTTTTACATAGTGCTTCATATCTCAGTTTTGATGCTACTGTTCCAATCAAACAATAGCCTCAGTAAAGCTTGCCAATGCTCCTCAGGGTCACTTCTATGCCTCTTCAAATCTATAAAAGCATTGACAAAGCTTAAAGGTTTGGCTTTCGTACAATTCATGCTCACAGAGACCCAACATTTACTTGCAGAAATGCAGCCACCCATGCACACACACTATATGCACTAATATACAGTGTAGGCATACTTCCTTGTAGTACTGTCTGCTGCGTGAATGCAGTATATGAATGGCGGCTCCACTAGCTTTGTCAATGTTTATGATTGCCACTATGGCTACACTTGCACACCTGTTTGTAAGAAAAGAAAAACATTCTCAAAGCTTGAAAATAAGGGGGCAGATTTACAATAACTGGCGCAACCCTGCGGATCAGCAGGGATGCGGCAGTTATTTTGTGTGACGTTAGTAACCCTTTGCACCACTATGGATGCACCGTATTTACACAATGCGGCACATCGTGGCGCAAGGAGAGACAGATGCGTGACTCACTTGTCAGCGTATAGGTGACGCAGTGCTGGAGTCGATTTGCAAGTGCAACACAACTCCAGCACTGCTCAGGGGCATCCTATACTTGCAATGCTGCGTCACTCCATACGCCTGCTACAAGCAGGCGCAAGTTTGTGACGCAGCATGGACATAAAAGTGAATCCGGGAAATCTTGTAGATTTCACTGCGTCACTTCTATGGCACTTCCTTGCACCAGAACGCCCACCCTGCATACATTATACCTGACAGAGGTGTAATACAGCACAGGGCTTTACAGCTTGACGCTTCTCACTAGATGCTTCACATTGTAAATCTGTCGCATAGCTGCGCATGGTTTATGACACCACTGCATCACAGAAGTGACGCAACAGTGTCATAAAGATGATGCAAGGGGCTTGTAAATCCGCCCCAGGGTTTGGACAAACTGTCGCAAAATACAGCTATTTGATGTGCCAGTGACACTCTCCTATCGACCTCTTTTGCAGAGTCAGGCATACGTACTTCAGCTGAAGCAGCCCTCCGAGTGGGCAGAATTCTTCTCACAACAGGTTAGGCTATGCCATTCTGAGATTATATTTCAATTAAAAGGTTCTCTATTCATAAGTAGGACTCCGGTAGCCAGTTCATGCAAGTTAGGTTTATTGAAGAGGTTACAGGTTAGAAAGTAAAGTGCCTCACCAGGAGCAACATACTCTCTACTCAGCCCACTCTAACTGCCAACCAACCTCCAGTCACACACCCACATTCCATGACACCACAGAGAACAATGAAAGTGTGCACAAAATGCATCACAAGATATGCAGATTATAACAGATTATTTTCTGGTAATTTGCATTACACCAAATATTCTGGATAGAAGTAGTAGAATATTATGTATTGCTTCCTTCCTCAAACTATTCCTCTCCTATTTCTCCGTTTCCTTCATTGATCTCTCTTTTTTTTAACCTCTCCCTTTTCTTGTGCCAGTGTTTCTCCCTATCAGCGCCTTTGCTCTCTTGTTTTTGCAAATATGTATGAATGAGAAAAGAGCTTGGGCATTTTCATAACTGTTTGCAGCACTGGCAATTTATAGGAAAACTGAGCACTTCCTTAATAAAAAAATAAAAAAAACATTATTATTGTTCCCATCTCTTTGAGGGCCTTCTTTAGCCTACAGTTGACACTCACTCAGTAACTGCATTTGTAAACCTGTTAGTGTGACTTGAATAATCGTCCCTTACCAGATTTAAAGATCAGCCAACTTTATGCATTGTTTTCCCATGCTGGATGTTAGAAATTGGGATTTTGGTTGGCTAGGGTATACACCCAGTCCAGGTAGAACCCACCATTCTATTCAGGTTAAGCTAGATACACAACTAAGATAACCTGTGCTCGCCCTCTGGCAGCTTGGCACAGAGCAGGCAGGTATATCAAAAGAGGCAATGTGTAAAGTATTTGTGCAACACACCCATGCAGTAACACAATGAATACACAAAAAGGACTCCACAAACGTTTATGAAAACAGATTATATATTTTACAAACACATTAAGGCCAAAACAACACAAATCCAATGCATACTTTTCAAGGTATGACATGGAAGGCATAAAGAAAACGTAGTGCTAGAGCACCAGCAGGTTGCAGGTTAAATGTTATTGATCCAAGCAGTGGATGGCTAGGCTTCTGCAAAAGCTCTGACGTAGACTCATACCCAATCAACACTTATTGAAAGATGTGCATAGGCCCATCGGGACCGGGGTGTGCCGGAAAGTTCAGTCACACGTGAGCATGCAGGGTGGCCTCAAGGACCTTGTAGGTCCAATCGACAAATCATAGTACTTTTTCCTTGGGTGGAGTAGCAGAGGCCTTGTGGTTCGAAGCTGGTAATCCTGGGCGTGTCCAGTGTTGGCAGGCAGTAAATTGATCGGCCATGCCAGGCTCTCCTTGAGGACTCGGGACCAGTTTGGCAGTCCGATAATTGGCAATGGCACATAGACAAGGTGATCTCTCACCCGGTCACACTCCTCCCTCCAGCATTGTGGCAAACAGCTGATGTAGTTGGAGAGCTACACATTGGCAAGGAAACCTGCAAGGTCGTGCTGGAAGGGCTTTCCTCTGCATCTGTCAACACAGCAGGGAGCTCGGCCTTTGAGAAAACAAAGCGGTACAAAAGGGGGTGGTGATGGACGGAGCATCTGAACCAATCAAAAACACTCACAACCAGCCAAAAGATCTGGGTTTGATCCATCACCGTTCTTTAGCCCACTCTGCCACCCAAGTTGAGAAAACAAAAGCACTCGTAATTTCACCTAACACACTGGTGATCAGGCATGTGCAAATCTGGGGTGGAATGAGAAGCGCTTGATCTTTCCCCAAGCAGAGCGAGCGTCAGAGTTACAACTGCTTGCGTCATGGATTGCAGAGTCCCACAATCTTTGATGGCCCTGAGACTTCAGGAACCTGGGGCTAGCCAGCAATCATGCCCTTGGAGAGGTCAGCACAGCAGAGAGCAGCACGCCAGCACAACAAGGCAGGTAGGGAAGTGGCAGTCCCTTCTGCTGCACAGCAATCAGCAAGCTGCAATAAAACACAGAGGAGCAGTTAGCAGTCCCTCCTGGAAGGACATCAGTCCTTCTGGCAATGAGCAGATGTAGATCCAGCAGTATCTGGAAAGGTCCAAATAGTACCTGTCAGACAGGGCGAGAGACCCAGTACATATACCCAAATGTGCATTTGTACTGGAGGTGGCATAATTGGCTGGCATTTGAAGCATGCAGGTCCCCTTTCAGCCCACCTGTCTGCCAGGCTAATCCTGGGGGATTGTACAGTGCTTTGGGTGAGGGCAGGACATCACCTTTTGAAGTGTGTAAGTACCTCCCTTTCCCTCTGCTCAGGAAGAATCATCAGTATGTAGATGAATGCAGATGCTGTGGAGTGTCCTTTGTGTGTGGCTGTCTAGTGGAATGCACAAAGGGCAGCTGTCACCAAAACCCAGACGTGTTTTAGAAACAGGCTGGAAGGCATACAAAGAGATAAAACAGAAATGCCACTTTCTATAGGTAGCACTCCTAAACTAGTAATGCCAATACAAATCAGCAACCTATGTGTGTCACTCTGAACTGGGTACCCCCTACATAGCAGACCTGATTAGTATCCAGTCAGTGCTATTATAGCACAAAATATGGTCATCTGAACATACAACTCTAAATGGAGCCATAATTGCTGATTGCCAAAAATCCTCTAATGCACTTAACATCCCGTGGCTCAAATATGTGCATAACTTTTTGACAGACCTTGGCCATCCTGAATATTTCAATCTCCCCTAGAGTCTGGTCAATGTGCAAAGGAAAGCTTTGAAACTGAAATGCATTTAGTTAATGGAGGCAATCAGATTAGCGTCTGAAATCTGTAAACCAACTGTGCTGAGGAAACAAATGATCCTGACTAGTTTTCATATGCAACCATATCTAGTCAACGTGTTTAACCCTTGTCACATGTTTGTGCTTAGTCGCTTCCGGCTGGATATCTTCCATCGTTTAATTAGCTTTCCCATTACTAATAACTGGTCACTTGGCCTGGGAATTGCACATGTGATGACATCTCACCTCAGAACACCATGCATACCGTGCTTTTCTGTAAACATTTCTCAGCGTTGAAACTCATTAAACCCTTGCTATTACAGCTGGGTTTCACACAATGTCACCCGGCGTTTATTTATCTGTAAATGCTGCCGAAATTTTTTATCTGTACAGTAATGTCACGCTTTTTTGCTGGCTGCTATTAACTACATGAAGCAGTTGTAAATACTAAACATGTGATTGTGCTGCGATGACAGTCTTTTAACTCTTTTAATATTCTTGTTTTTATACTGAAGAATTTTGTACTTCGTTTTAAACTTGTATTTTGGTTATTTTAAAGTATTATCATGGATGTATTTTGTAGATTTTATGATTCACTTTGTGATTTCGAATAAAGCTTATTATGATTTGATTTGATTTGATAATGCCAAATCCAACTTTACCAGTAAAGAGGGGTTGTCATTACCAATCCAAAGATATGAATCATAAAGTAGAAACTCCTCTGAAATCAGGAATTGCAGCTTGAAAGTGCATTCAAGGAATCCTCAATGTTAACCTATGAAAGGAGCAGGCCTCACAGTACTGAAAAAGTAGATGGGCTGTTTGTCACTACCAGGACATGTAAAGAAACAAAGTACTTGTCCTTCCTTTTTCTTACATAGAACCCTGCCCCTAGGGTTACTTATGGCCTCCCTTTGTGGTAACCTATAAGTAATAAAAAGGGGAGTTTAAGGCTTGGAAAGTAGCTTTAAATGCAAAGTTGAAGAAGCAGTTAACTGCACACACAGGCCCTTCAATGCAGGGCTAGACAGGTTTGAAAGTCTATCTATCTGGGTGGTACAGCTAGTGCTGCAGTCCCACTAGTAGCATTTGAAATACAGGCCCTGGGTATCTGGTACACAACATTACAAGGGACTTACCAGTAAATCAAATATTCAATTGAGATATACACCAATGCCATCACATTTCGAGAGAAATATATACACTTTAGCACAGTTTAATAGTGGTAAAGTGCTCAGAGGCCTAAGGTAAACAAAAGGAACTGAGCAAAAAGAGAAGAAAAGCAAAACCTTTGGGGTGTCCTTTATGATAGGGCCATTTTACAATACTGGTGATGAAGTGGGGTAGTTCCAAAGAGAACAAGGTACTGCAGCAACAAATAATGGACAAAATGCTGAATGAATCAAACATTCTCTCCCAGTCAAGAGATATTGGTTAAATCCATGGTTCTTTTGCTCACTACGCCACACCCAGTTTGGACCCAGCCATATGCAAATCAGTCTTGACCCTGCGCCTCATGGGAAGAGTCGAGCCCGAACCACCAAGCTGGGTCCTCCCTGGACCAGAAACAAGCACCCAGGGACCCCTTTCGGGGTAACGCCCCTCATCAGCCAAGCTAGCTTGAATTCAGTGGCACAGTGAGCAATGGACCCATGTCTGGGCACACGCGTCCCACTCAGGGCAAAAGGTTCTGCGACAACAAATGATGGACAGAATGAATTAAACAGTGACTCCCAGTCAATAGATCAGGGTTAGATCCATCATTCCTATGCTCACAACGTTACCCCAGTATGGTGCAGCACAAAGGAAACAAGGTAGGCACATTACAGCCAGGACTACTAGCTTTGAGAATGCTTTGAATGCTTATTTTCTTTTATGAATATATAATGCCCTGTCTTGGACTATTAAGTACTGCTAGTCATCAAAGAAAATACACCAGCCTTTCCTACTACCCTATCTCATGGCTTTTTTTCTGTTTTCTGTTTCCTACTCATTGAAATGTCCCCTAATGGGTCGAACAGGACAGATAAAAATAATACTAACTTGTTTTAATGTAGCATTTATACCACCTTTTGCCACTTCTACGATCGCTAAACAACAGTATTACCCAATAAAAATGTACTCACATTAGAATGATGGAAAGCTGAAATTATATTTCTAGGATTCAAGTCTATGGCTTGTAGGTCCCAGCATGTCATCTGCAAACAGTTTTATATTTGTAGCAAAATCTAACGCTAAAAAGATCAAAGCGCAAACTACGAACATCTAGGAGGGCGAGACCGGGGCAAAGTCGAAAGTTATTGCCAACCGCGACGGAGTGTGGTTCAGGTATACGAGATGGATTGGCCCGGTCCCCGCTTACCTTTGCTCTTAGAAGACATTTAAAAAAAAAATCTTGAATAGATAACGTTCAGCAGGGCAAGGCAGTCGTGGTGTCTGAAGAGTAGGTGTTGTCGTTAAGGAGGCACTGGATACATTTGCGCAGAAGATTTCTACAAAACAAATCTCCAGTGGGTTTAGGCTGCAGGCTGTAATTGACAGGGGCTCCACAAGGCCGGATACCCTTCCAAAGAGGAGCCGCTGAACAGGATTTTATGCTGCAAAGAAGATCATAGGAGGAGCTACTGCGAAGTCAGGCTGACTGGCGATGTACCTTGGATGGTGACAGGGGATAAGAGCACACTGCCATCACGTGAGCTGGGCAAACCGAAGGATAACCACACATTATAGGCAGGTATCTGACCCAAAGTCCTCCAGATCTTCTTTTAAATTGTCCTCATAACAGAAGCATGAAGAGCTGAACAGGAAAGTACCACACAGTTCACCCCTCCCTCTCCTTGCATAGCTGTTCCAATGAAACTTTTAAAAAGATACCTTGTTGCCGGTGCAAGTGACAGCACGCATTTGTACAGTGCACATTATGGGCCCAGATTTCCACAGGAAAAATGGCGAGGCAAGCTACAAACTCACACTACAGCACATTAGGAAGAACGCTTAAAAATATTGAGAAGGCAAAGAAAAACTGAAATGATATCTGGCGTTACAGTGAGTGCTACAGAATCTCAAGCCTCAAAGGGCTCATTGAGGGTTGAAATTCCCTTCCTTTATTTATTATTTGAAGTTTTTATAATGCACAAAGTTGACCCGACAACATTATAACACATTACAAGAACAGCAGACTATATTATACAAGACAAGATACAGTTTTTTTGTTTTTTTTTAGGAACAGCAGATTAAGCTATTTGCCCAGATCCACGTGAAGTAGAGCCAAGGCCTTAACTCAAATCTGGTTCTCTAATTTCAGTGTCGGCAACCCTGGCGCTAAGACCACATCTACCAGTGCTTAATTTGAGCCAGTGGTTTCTGGTGCTCAGCACATGCACTTATGGCAGTCTGACACGTGGTGACACTGCTTGTCAAACTTACGGATCAGCTCACTTGTGTATTAATTCAATATACTTTGAAACGTACTCCAAGCCCTTCTTATAGCTTCTGGACTAGTCTAAAATGTCACTCTTGTAGGTGTATGATGGTTAATAGCTGTGGTGGCACAGTCATTGGCAGGGGCAATGGGTGGTGTAAGCTGCAGGGGCCTCCTGACAAAGGCCGTGGTACTTATTTATTTACAATTTAAGCACTGATTCGTCTCCCTTCTGCCCTGACATTTTTCAGCTGCACAGGCAATAAACATAGGGCCAGATGTATGTAGATAGCATTTTGCGATTCCCTAATTTCTAAGCACAAGGATTCGCAATTAGGAAATCTCAAAATGCAATGTATGAAGGTGTATAGTACACCTTTTGCAATTCCTAGGGGGTCGCAAATGGCCTGCCTCATGAATATTAATGAGGTAGGTCACAATTCGCTACCCCATAGGAATCATAAAAATCAGTGGGATGGTGGACTGCTGAGATCATCAGACCACCATGTCCGTGATTGCTTTTCAATAAAGCAATCTTTTTTTTTGTAATTAGACTGTTTTCCTGAAAGAAAAAATAGGTGCTTTACAAAATGAAAAATGTAAAGTTTCTTTTTAATTTTTTAAGAGTAGGCAGTAGGTGGTAAAATACAAATGTTTTGGGACCGCAATTGCAGTCACAAAACATGCAGACCTATCGAGGTGATTCGGTATTAGGGAGGAACTCCCTAAACACGTCCATTCCCAATATCGAATCGCAAACCCATTTTCCGATTCTGTAACAGATTACCAAATTGCAAAATTAGGTTTGCTGCATCGGAAAAGCAATTTTTTCATTCGGAAACAGGCAGATATGTGAACGCAAAAATGCTTGATACATCTGCCCCATAGTTTCAGCACCTGTGCTATATCTTTGTCACCTATTCACATGACGTAAAGGCTATGTAGATTGCACATTTGTATAAAACGTATTCATCCTGCTATTGTGGAATTGCACTTATCTAATGTTTGTGTCGGTGCAACAGCTTGTTGGTGTTAGAAAGAAGGCATTTTGTGCATGTGCAAATTTATTGTGAGTAAGAAATTTGTTTATGTGATTATACATGTTCTGCCCATTCCGTATAAATTTACAACTGATCGAATAAAAAAATAGACAGCAAAAAACATGTGTTTTGTAAGTGTGTTCCCAGTGCAAACGACGACACAGTTTTTTTGATCAGGGATTGGAGTTTAGACCTGAACTGTTAATAAAGGTCCTAGTCATCTCACTTGCGTAAAAGGAGTTGAATACTGTTCATAACACGTTGAAGAAAATAATCTCTCGATTCTATTGCAGCACTTCTAAGCAACTTGGGAGCATATTCATGAGGGCCTTGTGTTCTGCTGAAATGTGGTACACGCACGATGCAAAGATCCAAGTTATATTTATGAAGCCATGCAAAGCCACTTTGCATGGCTTTGAATGGCTCAGAAATCCCGCACAAATCCCATTGTTTTTAATGCACTCCCAGTGATATGTTGATTTGTCCTATTTTTTCGCCTTTCTATGTGTGCTGCATTCTGCAGTACACTAGAATGAGAAAAATGCCTTCATGGATTGCTTTTGTGCAGGAAGGTGCCAGCACATTTAGAAAGGACAGGAATGCACTGTATTGGATAAATACAGTGCATTCCTGAAATTTTTCTGTGATGCAGAGCAGTGCAGCAAGGTAACGTGCTGCGTTGCCCTGTGACACCATACCCATAAATATGGCCATAAGTGCCTTTGCTTTGGACTCCTCACGACCTGCTCATAAAAGGAATCAATTTCTAAAATAATAAAAGAAGTCTTCCCTATTTGACACGATTGCTCACATCTTTCTGCTACACTGATTTACCCTCTGTGGACTTCCTGGTTAAGTATCACAGTAGTTACCCTCTTTCTTGAAAGACAGGACAGGTTTGTTCTGGTCACTATATGTCAGGCACACATTGTCAGTTACTGCAGGTGTTCCACAAGGTTCGGTGCACTTGCTGCACCAGTTTTCTACCAAAGAGCATATGGAATTTAATTCTCCATTTATGGAAATGGTAATTAACTAGTTTTCTGTTTAAATGTAATTCTGTGAAATGCAATGTCTATGAATAAAGTCTCTGCAAAGCGAATGAGTGGAGGGGCAAAAATTGGTTAAACATCGACCTGGATATGACAGAAGTTCTTGTCGTTGGAGGTAAAACATCCCTCTGCTCATCTCAACCTTGGCCCCGTACTTTGGCCCATCCCCAGTACCTAGCAGCAGTATGAAAAAAAGTAATTAATTCCAAAGTAAAGATGGGTTTGTACATTTCTGCTGTCATTTTTCATATGTTTTTTATAGGTGTAAGCTATAATCTATTATCCTATTCCTTACTCCCAAAAAAGTAGAGCCACCATCTCTGTCTGTGTAGGTTCCAGTCTCAGATAATGCAATGTCTTGATTCTCGGTCACGGCAAGCTCTTCTATAGCATCTTCAATCTCTCTAAAATCAAGTAACTGGATTTTTCACTTCAGCTCCTCAATCTGCGAAAGCTAAACTGATTCTTGCTGATCTGTATTGACTATCATTTAAAGCAGAATACATTTTTGTATAGTACACAAATGTCTTTTTCGATCAACACTCTCCTCTGTTGTCACAAAAAATTGCTAGATATGCTCTCCCATGACAGCTTTGTTTTTCTTATTCTTCCATATATAGTGTACCTCTGCTATAGAAAATCTTTCTATCGGATACCCATAGCATTATGTGGTTTTACAAGTTTACCACAAAACAGTGCAATCCTGCGATGCTAGCACTTTCCACCTATTTTCCCCCAAAAAAACACAGAAATAGACTGACAAGTCTCCAAGAAGTGGTGGTTTTTCATTTGTTTGCTTCTGGGTTTTAAGAATTTGATGAGTGAATCCTATTTGTGCTGGCTGCAGAACTTTACTCCTGCTTCAGCTAATCAGTGGTAAAGGGCCTGTGCTCCCCTTTTTAACATGAAAAAATTGACATACCCCTGATTGGCATTTTTTACTTACCTATACGTCCATAGTATATGGACGCAAAAGTGTACCAATGGCCTGTAAGTTAAATCTCGCAAGTGGACTGCAGAATCCATTGTGCCATTCACTACAGTGACTGTATAAATATGACTGCATCCTACCTTGTGTGCCTCACTGTGCGGTTTTAAAACTGTACATTGAACCTGTCAAAGATAACCCCTTTTGAAACGTCAAAACTAGGCCAGGGTGTGAGATTCTGTTCCGCTTGCAGAGTGTGTGGATTTTTTCCACCTTTTGCTCAGAGTAGTACACAGAGATTTTTCCTCACTCGCACTCTCCAACATTAAGTTCGTGAGCAAGGAAAATCTTACTTCAGACCACCTCCCTGAGAGATTTCTCAATGTACGCAGTCGCGGATGTCTTCAACTGCTCCTGTTGACAAACCTTCCGTTCGTGTTGAAAAAGCTGCTGCATGAGAAGAACATCTACTCGAGTGGCCGAAAGATGCAATGCCCTCTTGTGCTGTGCATGGTTCCATGCAAGCTGATTTTCCAGCATGGGTCAAACACCCGGCACTAAACATCAGCACAAATGGCGCAACCTAACACACTCTACCGCTTGTGGAACTTTGCGTAACGCAGGGGAGTTTTTGGGTCACTTCACTGAGTTCTTATGTGGAAGCCTGTGAACTTCACCCAGGTCTAGTGTAAACCGTCCTTTTAAATATTATTAAGTGACCCCGTAGTAGGCCCTAATACCTATAAATCAGGGTACATGGTATTTAAAAGTAAGTCATGTAAAAGTTTAATTGTAGATATGTCCTTACTGAGAAAAGGTCTCAAAAGTGAAAATCCATTCCCACTATAGCAGGGTTGGCTGTTCTATAGGCAAGCATTGGGAAACAAATTACATTTAGTAATCTTATCTCTGGCTAGGAAACATCCACAAATTCCATTCCTGTACTTCTTGAAACATTATTACTAGTCCAATTCACTGATGAAGTTGGATCTGTAATACATAATTTGGAAAAGGTACTTTTAGAAAGTTACCTTTTTCTTCTCTTAAGCCGCTGGAGGCCCATTTTCATGAGCTCCAAGTATCACCCAGGAGCTGACTAGCCCCCTTGATGAGGTGAAACGTGTTCCCAGAGCTGAGACAATGACCGTGAGTATGTAGGAGGTTTATCTGTTTCTCTGGCAGGATGACCGTCTGGGCTGTGCCCAAGAACTTGATTAACTTAAAAGAGGCCTATCCTGTCACAGTCAAATGTTAGCTGACACCGGGTTGGGGACATTCTTTTTCCCCCAGTCTTGCAGGCACCAATCACAGTGAGAGAGGAGGTGCCATCAAAGCTGATTTACAGTGAAGCAGAGGTCACCTTAAACCAGCTCTTTTTTTTCACCACATCTCTGGGGTGGATACACAAGCTCTTTCCAAGGGCAGACGGTTTACACCATGTTCAATTGAGGAATAGAGGGGCACTCTGAGATTGTTGGCCATAGGGAACAGAGCAAGTGCTGCAAAAGTAGTAGGGGTTTCCCATTAGAACATTTACCATATTGGTTGGGTAGGAGTCATGAGTCACTCCCACCCACAGGATGGTGCCAAGCATAAATATGGCAGCACCCATAATACTCTACTCAGAACAGTGGACTGGGCTTGCTGGCCACAACCTGAGAAGAGCCAAGAAGACTGGACCTGCTCTCCCTCTTATACTCAGGACAAAGTGGATTTCAAGGGCTATAAATATGACCTTCTATTTAAGCTTCAGAGACACAGCAAGCTACAAGAGGCATTTCTGTTAATTTCCCAGCTGACCAGTTCCAACCGGACTTGCCCTCTACCCTGCTGCTGGCTTCTGCTGAACTGAGTCTTGACCAATAAATGCTGTCCCCAAGATCCTGGACTATAGGCTGGTGTCAAAGTGTAGTCCTCCTAACAGTTTCTGGAAACTGGGACTTAACATTTCCTGGATCCAAAGATCTCCACAGGATTGGGAACAACCTACCAAGCTCATCTGACAAAGGTGTGTTGTTACTGGGCCAAAGATTCAAGTTGCTCCTATTCTTAACTTTTCCGCAGCAGCAGCAAATATGATTCAGTAAGACATGCCAGATAAGGTATTCGACCTCATGGAGCCATCTTCAACTACAGCCTACAGCCTTGTCCTAAGGAAAAAAAATCAAGACTTCACAAAAGTGAATACACTTGAAGGTAGAAATATTTACGAGGCAAAGGGGTGAAAAGTATCATGCCCGCGAGGGACCTTCCTTGGGCACAAAATTAAAATTTCTCCTGCTCTGGTCTTTCCTGCCTAAGTCAAGTCAGGTCAAGACCTTGTGCAGTAGTTATCCAACAACATGGAGCCCTCTTTATCCAAAGTCTGCTGCATTGCCCTGCTGAGGATTTCTGATTTCCATTGTAGAGTCTTAGGGGTATATTTGCAAGAATTGCCACTAACCATTTTTTTCGTTGGTTATCGCCAATTTTCTTGTCTATCGCTGAAAACTATTGCCCTGTAAGCAACGTATTTACAATAAGTCACTGCATGGTGATATTATCAGCTAGCCACTAACACTAGCATTAAGGCTATAAAAATTTGATGTTAGCGAGAGAAAAGTAACAAAATGCCAATTAGTCGCCCAAAAATTCACATTAGTCAGCACAACATAACTTTTCAGCCTCTTGCTGCACAAATAGCCTAGAAATCCACATCCAATGAAAAATAACAAAACAAAAACCAATAGAATGCAGAATAGTGCAGCCAGGGCAAGTTCAGTACAGGTCAACAAACCCCCAATCCTCCTACAGCCAGGGTGACCAGCCAGAGTCGCAGGTGAAGAGGAAATGCAGAATCAGGGCATCATTTATGAAAAGAGGCACATTGCTGGGGAAAACCAATGATGCAGAACTTTTCATAGTGCCATCCTTGCGACACCATGGCAGCCGATGCCTGGAAGCGTGGACAGTCTACGGGGCCCGGAGGCCTCGCTGTGCCTGCATCTGAGACACGGAGTGGAAGGTGGCGGTTCTGTGGAATCGCTGCAGCCTGACAGTGGAGGCAGGCTGCATCAGGCCCAAGCCTGTGGGCCATGGCAGTAGACATTGAGGTGTCGGCAATCAACCTTACCTGGTGAAAAAAGTCTGGTAGGTTGCATGGAAACAAGTTGCTGACCTATGTGAGAAGACCGCCTGTTGCCCCTAGGAGCTGTGATCAGTAGAGGTGCTCCTGCGCACCAACATAAAGAGTTCTGCATTGCATAACACGTGCCACCACTACACTGGGGTACATAGAGTAGATTGCCAATGGTGGGTTCTGCCTCTCTGCATCACAGCCCACAGTATTTTGTGTTGCCTGGACACTGTGGGGGGTGAAGGCCCCTGAGCTGCACCGAACTTGTGTGGCGGGAGTGCTGCCCTGTTGCACCACATGCATCTGGAGGTTCCACGAAGGATTAGGCAGTGACTGTAGTTCCCAGGCTTGTGAAATCCCTGCTAAGTATGGGCACATTTTTTGAATTCGGGGTACGCGAATTTGTGCGAAAGCGTACTCGCGGTCCGCAAAATCCGCAAACTTTCGCAAGATTGCGGATTTTTTTATTTTTGCGTGTTCGCGGGATTTTTTTCACCGCGGCTACCGCGAACGTACCCATGCGGTCGTATATAAGCACGGCCATCTTGTTTTCACTGTTCGGGTTGTGTATTTCCGTTTCCGGTCGCTAGTTGCATGCTCGTGTTGCGCTTTTCCTGTTCGGGGCCGCAGTTGCGTGTTTGCGTCTGTTTTTGCGTGCTCGCGAGGAAAATATCGCACAAACTTACCCACGTGGTTGCAATGGGCGCAGCCATCTTGTTTTTCATTCATTGCTATGGTTCTAGGCATGCCTTTTCTATCCAGCTTCAATCTTTGTAATCCTTTGTTTTTTAAACTTTTTTAAAAATCTTTTTTACTCATTTTCTATCTCTTTATTTTTGTACACCTATATTTTGTGTTTTTTTTCTACTTTTCGTTACTTTAATAACTACTTTTTCTTTTAACTCTCTCTTTTCTTTTATTTACTTTTTTTCCCTATTCTTTCCTCTTTTTCCTTCCTTTAACCCAGGACCATAGCAAAGGGAGCCGGCAAGTCCAAGGGGAAGAGTCCCACTCCCGCACCCAACAGCCGGCTCCCTTGCGGGCACTTACGGGGGGAGTCTGTAAGTCCCAGGGAGATCTTCAGCACGGTGGAGGTGGCCGCACTGGTCTTCTTTATGCAGCGCAACCATTTAGTTGGACATTTTTTAGTGGTCTGCAATCATGACGAACCGTGTCTGTCACTTCGCGTGCTGCTGAGTGCTGCCAGTCCTAGTGGAACCTTTTTGTAGTTGGTTTAGTGAGTTACATAACTTTCTAAGTAGACAGTCAGCGAATCCAGCAATACTAATATCCTAGTAGACCACATCAGATAGGTCAATACATTTAGTGCAATTCTTGTTTATTTCCCCGAAATAATTTGTTATTTTTTTTAAATCTCTGATTTCGTTGACAACAATCATCCATGTTTGTGTCTTTCTTTCATGTACATCAGCTCCTCCCAGGGCAAGAGGACGGCGGTGGCGGTGGCGGCGGAGCAGGAAGGCCAGGATCGGTCCGCCAAGGGCTCTTTGGCAGGCCCCAGTAAGTTTTCCTGTTAATATTAATAATTATACTTCCCTAGCTTTTACAGCACTTATTTATTCCAAACGTTCATCATAATTCTATTTTTTCCTAAATCGTCTTTGATCTTCTTGCAGACTGATTCTAAATTCTTATCCTGCCTCTACTATGACTCTCAGTGCTACTACTATATATTATTATTAGTCTGTCTGTGTAGCTAGCTAAGCTTGCACAGTTGGCAAAAACTCCTATTCAGCAATAGCTCTAGGCACTGAGTGCAGTCCTCTGGGTTGTCCATAATGTCTATTGAAGTCTTCTTAATGTTTATGCTTTGACAATTCCTAATAATAAAATGTCAATGGCCACCAAGAATAAGATACTAGGTTACTTTTTGATTGGATAGGAGGACATACTACTACTGTTGCAGGGACTATTCTGCACATACAGAACTATGGACAAGAAATAGGGCATTGGTGATAATAGGCGCAGTTAGACTTTCCACATAACTCAGTCATAACAGAAGTTGAACCCCCAATCTCCTTACTGACTAGCTAGTGTGTCAGAGTCATTAGCTCCCGAATGCAGCGATGATTCCCAATGATTATACAACCCAGAACATAAGACTACGGAGTCAGAGTCCCGACCTCTCAGCGTCACGGAATCATGCTTGCAAATTGCAAACCCTTTCGCTCACTCACTCATGACCAAAAACCACAGAGTCTATGTAAATTTTAAAGCTTTATTGAAAGTAAAACAACTAGCTCTGTTTGTACTCTGTATATTAATTTCCACTTCTGCATTATATAAAAACATTTATTAAAATCAACTTCATACTAAAAGAGAAACGGTGAACTCATGAAAACTGAACAGTTGCTGATTTACACATTAATTGTGGGAGACCCCTCACCTGGTTGGAACTTAAAGTACTGGTGGTGATGATGATGAGTAACATATTGCTCTTGTTCGTAGAAGGGAACCTTCTGTCTGCTATAAGAAAAAAGGTGCGCGTTAAAAAGCAAGCATTCATCAGTTGTGCCAAAAAGTATAGCACGTTATGGCTAAGCATAAATAGAAACACCCTCCCCTTCCGAAAGGGGAATTTTTAGTTTAGACTAGAGAGTCACAAATAATTAAATTTGTTTATGTAGTAACATTTTTTTTCATTCCTAGACAAAATAGGGAGTGGTGTATATGGCTTCTAAAAATATTAAATGTATTTTCTAGGCGGAACACCATCAGCACAGCCCACCACCAGTGACGGGGTCAGCGCGGAGGTGGTCACTCCAGGGGCGGATGCGGTGCCAGAAGGAACGGCTGTGGGGGATGCCTTGGTAGTGGTGGGCAGTGGTAAACTATTATATTCCTTACTTATTGAGATTGCAGAGTAGGCTCGCTGCAGGGGTGTATAGGTTGTAAAGTACAAGTACAGTTTACTGTTAAGAAGACTTACAAGTTAAGAACTAAGTTTTTGTCAACCAGTTAGAAGACAGTCACCCTTGACTTCGCATTAGCAATAGCATTAGCGGCGGGAGTTGACGAGTAACCAATGGCCTTCTCTAAATTTGACTTCAACTCAGCTGTGAAGGACAAGCAAGTTAAATTAATGACTGGCAAAGAATGATACGTGTTTTTGAATGCAGGCACAGGTGGTTTGGAATCTGATGCATGGCCGGTTGAAGGCTGAAGCAAGGATGGGTGGAAGGAGAAAGAAAAGAGGACTGCCTTGGTGGGTGAAACAGAAACTGTATGTGTGCGCAATATATCCTTTGGGTCAAATTCAAATGCAAGTCAAGCAAGGATGCATGGGTGGCGGTTTACAAAATAAAATAAAAAGGGTATTTTTCGGTGAGAAAAAGTAAGGTTTGTCCTGGTGAGACATTAAGAAGAATTATTGACATTTACTTTGAATGGATGGATGCCTGGATGGTATCTTCCTCATAGATAGCATGGGTGTATGTAGAGTAGACAGAGTAGACGGTCACTGGATGACGAGTGTTACTTTGAAGAGCATGTAACACCGCACGTCCGTGCCAGAGTAGAAAAGCAGAGGAAAATAGAAGTTGTAATTTTTCAGAATACTCCCTTGACTAACAGTAGTTTGCAAGCACAGCATATATTGTGTATCTCTATTGTATAGTTCACATTATCAAGTCAAGTCACAAGTGCCTTTCTCCGGCGATTACGGGGACCACTCACTACCTATGTTAATAATTTCTTTTCACCTGTCATTCATGTGTGGCCCATCAGTGTTCACTCAATCAATAAAAACAAAGCACCTAAAGTCATCCCTTATATAAGCAAATATCCTGTGAAGGGATAGATGATCATATTATCTTCTTCATTTTCCTTTTGTAGTAGACAGGGGCAGGGCAGGGTGAAAGTTAAATTAATTGAGCAGTAGCCCTTGTAACAGAGTATGGCCAGTGCCACCTGTAATAGAAAAGTAAGACCTGCCCCGCCTGCATGCACTGGACTGGTAACAGTAACGCGAGTCTGCGTCATCATGGCTTGAGTCTGTTTTTCTTGGGTGCAAGCTGACTGCGCTGGCATTGTGCCGGCTTCCACAAGTTTACGGTATGCTAAAATATTCAATCAAAAGTTAACTACTAGTTGCGTGGATTATGGCTACTACAAGAACTAGTTCGGAAGGACACAGCAGCGTAAGCTTTCGTCACGTGTAGGTGGATGTTGTTGTTGATAAATCCACTCAATGGCGGACATGAAATTCTGAATTGATTTGCAAATACTCATGGGTGTGTGTCAAGCAGAATAAGAATATATCCTCGGATTCCTTGACCTGCCTTGAAATTGATTTTCTGTTGCTTTTGACCTTACCCTCCCCAGCAAGCATGTGGAATTATTGGTGTTATTTAGTCACACCTCAATGAAAACCACACAGCCGGGGGCAGAGGATTAGGGTTTGAAAAATGGATGGGAATGGGGGTATTTGGGAAAGTGTTTTGGAGAGAGAAAAAAAATACAGCATGGACAAACAACAAATGAAGAAAAACAAATCTTTGGATCTGAACATCTCCATAAATCTTCTAAGGGACATAAAGGAAGTGCATGCATGAAGTTGTTTTCTAAATGGATGTTTAGGTTACTGAAAAGTAGTACTTATACTACAACTTACTAACTACTACTAAACAATTAGACAGTACAGGTCTGCAGTAATTACGCAATTTCACTTGCCTATCTGCCCTCAGAGAGAATAAATAGCAAATAAACTTATCAAATAGCTGTAGGGATGAATTTGAAGCAGAGAGCAAACACACTCATAGAAGTTCACAACAATAACATTATTTAAAAGATAAGGACAAGTGAAGTGGATACTGTAACTGTATGATGTAGTTGTCCTGGTCAATTTGGGAAGTTGCATGCATCCAGCCATTCCTCATATTCGTGGTACTCCTCCATTCCATCAGGCGCTCCATCGATCAATCTTGGTAACCACACTGTCCACTGCCTGCCTGGCAGATGCGGAATTGTGGATTGCTATGGTAAGCCTGAGTTAATGTTTTTCCCATCGCACAGGGTAAGTGACGGCCTGTAATTGTCGATGGAAAAACAGAAAGGGATATTAAAACACCCCGGAGGAAAAATATAAGGTACGGTGTGCAGTGAAAAAATAACACTTTCACTTTCAGAGGCGACAGTATTACATACATGCATCATTTCTAAAGTGCCTACTCTGAGACTCTGTTTCCAGGATAATAATTAGCACACAGCAGGCCAGGGCCATGTAGACGGTCAAGGCAGGCACCACGGAGGGAACCAACCTCCATGTAGCATACCTCTTTGACACAGACAAACAAAGCAGATCTAATTTTATACAGCAAGCCACATAGCTGCAATTTTACATGAACCGCTGTCTGGGTTTTGGCATAACACTACACTGGATCGACCAATCCATACCATGACTAGACAGACATGTAGTTCTGCTGTGGTTGTTGTTGACTTGTTTACCTGTTTACCACTCACGAAATGGCCATAGTTCTTCCGTAAATCGATGATGATGATCCATCCATCACAGTGAGTGACTGTGAAGATATTATGTAACTTTGGTCATCATGACTCATCATCTTCATGGTGTTGGCAAACTCAATGTTGTTCATGCAGTCACAGTCTACACACAGTGAGTCCAAGGACATTTTCAATATTAAAAAATGCAGCGCAGTGGCCCCTGCAGTAGAAGTACAATTTGCATTAAACAAGGTAAACAGAGTAGACTTGAGTTACATTTAGTGTGTAAAAGATTAAATAATAACAGAACACATAGGATTAATTTCATGCACAACAAACAAACAGCAATGGCTTTCATCAGAGCCAGACAGCCAGTGTTGTCCACTGCATACCATCTCATCATTCATTACCTGTTCCACTTTTTGTCAGCATCTTATTCTTAAGTGAAGGGCCACAGGGCGTCCTCTCATGTCAATTTCAGAAGTAACAGTCAGCAAAGTCAGTCATTCCAGTCCCACTTCTTTTGAGGGGACTCGTCTACGAAGCAACAATTTCTTGATTCTGCATAATCCGGCCATCTGCCTTGAGGGGAATGGATAGGGGGAGTCTAGAGGAGAAGGATAGAGGAGCATGAATGAGTTGTGAACTTGTGAACTTCAAGAATGCATACAGCGGCACCTTCAATATGGAAATAAGACGAAGACAGTGCTGCTGATGGATTTGTTGTGATTAGAGTTTTGTTGTGCTAAAAGTTGCAAAACAAAAAAAGACACACAGAAATAAAAGTGAATAAGGACGAAAAAAAGGTAAGTATTTCAAGCCTAGGTGTCAGGGAAGTAGAGCTTGTCCTCAAACTCTGTGAATTGAAACGGGAGTAGGTCAGCTAACAGAGAAGAACTTTTGTCACCTAAGTCGGTGGATTCACGTATTTTTTAATCTGGTGGTATGAAGTGCTGATTCATCTTGATCATTGGTAACCTCTCCACATTTTTGGGAGAGAGGCGGGTCCTTTTTGAAGTTACAATCGCACCAGCAGCACTGAAACACGTTCAGAAGACACGCTTGCGAGTTGGCACTTGCGTACCATCTGTTGCCTTTGCATCAACACTGGAAAGAGCAAACCCTTGATGAGTTATCCAATTCGCTTCCAACATTATTATGGCTGGGCCTGGTGCAGGTGATGATACGGTTGCTGGTGTCGTTAACGGCTCTGAGGGAAAGTGACTGCCTTCGGCCACATAAGTCGACCTTGATGCCATATGGCCTACTGCTTCAGTAGTACTTGTGGTGGTTCCTTCAAGTTCCTGCTGCTCTTTTTCAAACCGAGTGGCTGACAGAGCTAGCCAATGTTTGTACTTTGAAACATCTGCTTCAGTAAAAGGAATGAATGTATTGATGGCCAGTGCCTTTTTGTACCGTGGATCCAGAATAGTGGCACAAATGTAATGTTGTTCTGAATGTATTGCTTTAGGCCTTGCATTGTCAACTAGGCGGCTTAATAAGCTCTCCGCCAACCGATATGTGTCTTGTTTTTCAGCATCAACTCGGAACGTTGAAGACATCCCCTTCAGTTGGTGCTTTAGCATGCGCAACAATGGGATAGCTTTGCCCAAAGTACAGTCCTCACTGCTGACTTCACAGGTGAAGACCTCAAAAGGACGAAGCATGTCTGTCAGGCTTTTAACTAGGTCCCATTCCTCCACCTCTAGCCTCATGTCTTTCATAGAAGCAGCCTGTGCGTTAAAGTCATACTCATTGATTACCAAGTACTGCTCAAAAAGACGTTCAAGCATGTAGAAGGTTGAGTTCCAACGTGTTGCCACCTCCTGGATGAGTCCTCTGACTGGCACTCTACGGTCACGTTGAATGATCCTCAGCTGCTTCCGGGCCTTAAAAGAATGGCTGAAATGTGTGCAGATTCTTTGGCAGGTGGTCAGTAACTTGCTGACTGTGTTTTCTTTTTTCAAGAAATCTTGAACAATAATGTTAATGCTGTGCGCCAAACACGGCACTCTGAAACCGCCACCATCAGCCATGGCCTTAACTATATTACTGCAATTTTCCGTGGAAACATAACCAATCATGCGCTTTCTTGGATGCAGCCATTCAAAGACCTTACTGTTAAACTCCTCCAAAATCTTTACTGCAGTATGAGATTTCTCCATGGCAAACATGGCTACTGTTGCATGTTTCTGAGTAGCTTAAAAAATTGTGACACCGTCAACACCTGTAGCTATCTTCTCTCCAACGCCCGCAAAAGAGACCCAGTGTGCAGTGATGCACAAGTAATTAACGGCTTGGCAACTGGTCCACATGTCTGTTGTCAGGTGGATAGTTTGAACAGCGCTCTTCTGCAAAGCTGCCCCAATCACATCCAGCACATCTTGATGTAGTGCTCGAACCGCAAGTCCGGCAAAATAGGACCGGCTAGGAACCTTCCATTTAGGGCAGACTGTTGCCACAAATGCTAGAAATCCCACCCGTTCCACGAAAGAGAAAGGTAGAAGGTTCAGCGCTAACATTTTGGCCAGCATTGCATTATACAGATGTGCCGTTGGGAGATTGCTTTCAAATTGCGCCTCTGACCAAAACATGGTTTTAATGGTGGTCTGGACCGTTTTCATATCAATCAATCAATCAGTGACACTTATAGAGCGCGCTACATACCCGTAGGGTCTCAAGGCGCTGGGGGGGGGGGTGCTGCTACTGCTCGAACAGCCAGGTCTTCAGCTTCAGCTATGTGATGATGATCCAGACTTTTTCAACGCAGTTAGGCACATTGATGTACTTTTTTGCATTCGTGTCTCTATCAGACTCTTACTGTGCCTCCTAGATGTTGCTGGGGTAGAGGGTGTGGGCGCTACCACTGCAGTGCTGCTGCCAGGGGTACTGAGTGTACCAGAAAAAATGTCTCTCGCTTCTTCACCTCCCCCCTGCACGATCAGCTCCTCATCATCACCAGGTGCAATATCAATGACTACATTTGGATTTGTACTTTTTGCTTTCTGGATGTTACTTAGGTGCGCCTCTCACTGGATGTTGTGGTGTTTTTGGAGTTGACCTCTCTGGCCTCCTATACCATAGTTGGTACCAAGCTTACCCCGACTAGCTACTTGTTTACAAATCGAACAAATAATGTGGTTTTCTGCCTTTTGCTAATACTAAAGTAGTCCCAAACTGGGGAGTTGAGATTTCTGGTGGTGGTGGTGGAGGTGCCACTTTTAATTCCAGATGAAGTGGAGGATGGGCGTGCTGGAATTTGTCTCTCTTGTGCACTTACAGCACCACTACTTAAGGTAATGGAGGTCGAGCTGGATGGAGGTCCCTGCCGGCCCTTCTGAAGAGAAAATATGGAAGCTGTAGGTCGTGTTGGTGTAGTAGTTACCTGTGTTGGTACCAGTGCCACGCCGCCCACATCCCGCGCAGCATTTCGGGATAGGGTATAAATGTCTGTCTGCTGCATGCCCGCTGGTGCTGGAATGACGACTGTGATGACTGGGTCGTCATCGTGAGACTCTTCATCAGCAGCAGAATACACCACTTCTACTTCTTCTTCGTCATCACCCATAACTGAAAGCCTTGCAGGAATCTTCCTTTTACCTAGCTTTGTCGGCTCATGGAGTGCCTCCCTCTCAGACTGAATTGGTGGGTGCCAATCAAGATCTAGATCATCAGAAGGAAGGGGGCTTGAAGAAGAAGTTGTACTAGTAGCCCTCCTTTTCCTTGCTGGGGATCTGGAAGACAATGGATCATCAGGAATGGTTTGCTTGGCTGATACCTCCGCATGAATCTCGATTTCCTCATGTGTCGTTACTTCTGGAGGAACAAGCATTGTGGGCAGTTGTGCCTCTCCTTGTGCCTCTCCTTGCGCCTCTCCTTGCGCCTCTCCTGGTGCCTCTCCTTGCGCCGCTCCTTGTTCCTCTTCTTGCGCTTCTACATGCGCCTCTCCTTGCGCCTCTCCTTGTGCCTCCTCTTGCGCCTCTCCTTGCGCCTCTCCTTGCGCTTCTCCTTACGCCACTCCTTGCACCTCTCCTTGTTGCACCTGTGGTTGTCGTTGCGGCTGTAGTTGAACATCGTCAGATGAGTTACACCCTGCATTGATTGGATGCTACTTTGCGATGAGCCAACGCCAACATCACTGGTTGATGGTGAAAGAGCAATTAAAGTGGCTGCTTCTGTGGCACTCATGGGCTTGGGCCTAACTTGGCGTGGTGGCACTGAGACCAATGAAGCGGAGGTGCTGCTCCCAGCTTGGTCCCTGGCGGACACCGCTGCTGCAGGCGTAGTTTTTTCCCCAAAAAAGTGGCGGTCGGCACATCAGTCTCCTTGGTAAGTGTCGCCACTTGCTTCTTCTGCTCCTTCTTACTGGTAGTGGCACTGGCAACTTTCTTGGTAGAGGAGCTACAGCCACCTTTCTTTGGGCCCATCTTCATTAGATGTCAGAACAGCAGGGCGCAGTTGCACGAATTGCAGAGTTGTCTGCGGCCACAAGTGACGTCACGTAACATTGTGCACACACCGCAGCAGGACTTCTGACTGACACTACAGCAAGTGATGATGATGAGGATGATTCCTGGTTCTCAGTCTTTGTGCACCTAAAAGCAAAGAAGCCAGACGAACATCAGTTAAATAAATGTTGCATATGTCGTGCTTCAATTAATACTATTGCAACTAGGCATTTATTATTATTAACACAACACACCCAAAAACGGAAAGACCCAAAATAAAAATTGCAATTCTAATCCAAAATGGATGTTTAAATTATTAGAAGAGAGACCACACAGAGAGAGTTGTTTCATGCAACCATTCATCATATAACCGTAGGCCTACTGGCCCGCAACCGCAAGCTTGCTGGCCTATGGCAAAAATTGCCTGGCCTCAATATCCCCCCCCTCCCACATGGCCAGGCCCTGGACCAGGCCCCAACAACACCCAAAAAAATCTAAATACAAACAAAAATCACCCCAATCCAATGCCATCCATGCCCTAAATGATGTTTAAAATCAAGAGACCCCACAGAAAGACTTTGTCCATGCACCACTGTTTACCCCTGGGCATAATGGATGAAAGCAAGGCAGACTGGGTGCAGGCCTATGGCACAAAGCACACTGCCTGGCTTCAAAATGGCCCCTAGACCCCCATACATATGGCCAGGTCCTGGACCAGGCCTCAAAATGGTCCCCACCCACATGGCCAGGCCCTGGACCAAGCCCCAACAACACCCAAACAAAAAATCGAAATACACACAAAACTCACCCAAATTCAATGCCATCCATGCCCTAAATGATGTTTACATTCAAGAGACTTTGTCCATGCACCACTGAGTGCCCCTGGGCATAATGAATGAAAGCAAGGCAGACTGGGTGCAGGCCTATGGCACAAAGAACACTGCCTGGCTTCAACATGGCCCCTAGACCTCCACCCACATGGCCAGGCCCTGGACCAGGCCCCAACAACACCCACAAAATTCAAAATACACACAAAAATCACCCCAATCCAATGCCATCCATGCCTAAATGATGTTTAAATTCAAGAGACCCCGCAGAAAGACTTGGTCCATGTACCACTGACTACCCCTGAGCCTACTGGCTAGTGTGGCTTTAACACGCAAACCAAAATTAAAAAAAAACTTCCATATATAACAGTGAGCTATTCAATTGCATGCCATCCATGCCGTAAATGATATTTAAGTTCAACAAAACTCACAGAAACAGTTGTATCATGCACCCATGACTAACCCTGGGCCTACTGGATACTGTGGCTACCCTCAATATTTTTTTTAAAAGTTGTGAAAAAGTTTATGAATTGTAGTTGCAGCAACTGCAATGCCCCAAACAAACAACACCAACTTACTTGTAAAATCTCAAATCCAAAAGTGATCCAAACAAAAAGTCCTTAAATACAAATATCCAGCAGCAGCCACTAAGAGTAATCCTTCCAGCTCCAGATCCAAATGAAAAGTGACCAGGACATGGACAAAGCACTGGGAGGAGCCTGCTGGACAGGAACAGGAAGTTGGAGACTCTGGGGCACTTCCTTCCTCCCATCCCCCCAAAAATAGACTCCTTGCACAAAAAAGTGCAGCCAAATGTCAATCTGAGGAGTTATTCTGATCCAAATCATCATTTTTAGAAGGTTTATGCTGCCAGCGATAGATTTCTTGGGCAGAATTGCAATTTTTGCGACTTCGGGAAAGGGAGCTGTTCAAATCTCCCGCCAGATGTCAGCTGCGCGTCGCATCTACGTATTCGCAATTGTTTACTCTCGTGATGCGTAATCGCGGGCACTTATGACGTATTCGCGTTCTCAAAGTCTTGCAGTTGAAGATGGCGGGACTCCATGACGTACTCGCGGTCGAAAAGTCTTGCGCGATCATGCAGCCAGATCCAAAATGGCTCAGCACACGCAAACCGGGAGGAAAACAACTCGGCAAACTCAGAATCACGGTAAGTCAACCCCGCGCGCAAGAGATTGTATTTTTGAAGCATGACCAAGCAAAAAAAATTCGCCAACTAGCAAATTGCGGATTTTGGGGCAATTTCGCGAGATTCGTGGACCACGAAATTGCCCAAAATCCGCAAATTCCGCAAGCGGATGTAATTTTCCACCCATGCTTAATCCCTGCTGGCTGAGGCTCCCGCTGGCTGAGTCACAATTTCAGGGAGAACGCGGTGGATTGAGCCCCGGTGTTGATGTCCGGGTGAGGATAAGGTGGGACGTGGAGCGGAGGAGAATCAGGTGTTGAGTCATGCTCAGGCCTCATGCCCTGAGCTATTCCTGCACTGTGGCTGCCTTACATCACCAAGGCCACCATGCAAATCTGGAGGGGGACTCCAATAACTGGCTCTAGTCACTGTATTGGCCGTTGGTGGCGGCGGGTGCCAGGGCCACAGGGGTAATTTTAGGCCCAGGCCCTTGGTTGCGCACTTGATCTGCCATCACTCACTGGGGCACTGGGAAACATGGAATCTGGTCGCCACCCCTAGATGGGAGGAGGCAACCATGTGGTGCTTCCTTTCCTCACCCCCTGGTAGTGATCTCTTGGGTGTTTGGGGGATTTCCACAGGCGCCGCCCGAGCTACGATTCTTGGCTAGCATGCACCTGACTGGAGGAGAGGGGATGTCCTACATAGTGCCTGGGCATCTGGCACAGCGATGACCTGCCTGCAGAAGGGGGGGGGGTGCCAACATTTGGCCGTGCCTCTATGTCGGCAAACCGAGAAGCTGATGATCGCGAGCCGCCATGGCAGGTGACAGTGGGCAGCATGGACTCCAAACTAGACTCTGTACCTGCAATGGGAACCCCCCTCGAGCAAAAGGGCACGTCCGTTGAGGGCCCATAGACAAAATCACAGTTGACTTCATCCAGGAGCAAGCAGATCATCACAAGCTGACCTACAAGTCCCTGACATTGAGCAAGAATTGGCCAAAGTACCCTTGAGTATCCTGAGCGCAGGGTTGGAGGTGTAACAGGTAATGGCACATGTGAAGTCACTGGCAAGAACAGTGGAGGATGAGGAGGACCAATCCGAGCATAACAACGTGAGGGTGTTTGGTCTTCCTGAGGGAGCAGAAGGGGCCGATGCAGTGGCATATACAGAGACACTGTTACGTGACCTACTGCCAGCAGGTGCACTTTCCACATTCTTTGTTGTGGAGCAGGCACATCGAGTTCCGGAGAGCCTCCTGCTGCCGGGGACAGGTCCTAGGCCCTTTCTCTTCCGTCTCCTACAGGGATTGTGATGCTGTCCTGACGGAGGTAATCAAGCTGGGGAAGGTGAAAGTAGATAAAACTACAGTTATTTTCTTCCCTGACTACACCAAAAGGGTGCAGAAGCAGAACGGCTCATCTCTAGTGGTTATGTGATACGTTTGACAGTTGGGCATCAAATAATCCCTCCTCTACCTATAAAGGCTGCAAGTGATCTCAGATGTTGACAATCAAATCATTGGCGCTGCTGAACAGGTCTGGATCTGGCTGCAATCTACTTGTCTCCAGTTACTGCAGACAGGGAGTGAAGGGCCTGCGCAAATAAGCTGTCATTGTGAATCCATGTTGCATTGGGAGGCGCAGGAGGAGCAGGCATCCCTGCCACAACTACAAGACACCTCCAATCTGCAGCAGGTTATACAAGAGAGACAGAAGGTGCTGCATGCGGCAACTAAGATGTGCAATCCCACCCAGAGTCAGGATCCCAACACTTCCCCTGAAAGCTCCCCCATTGATGTGGGCTTCATTGTGACATGGTCATCTGGTGCAGAATCCATGCAACCTCCAGATGTGACTCTTCAGAGGGCAGATAACCTAATTTAATGTTGAATGGTTGTGCAGCTCTCCTTCTTCCATGGTTACAGACATCTCCAGAGAGTCTCTGGTTTTCTGCAGTTCCTGGGCCCCAGCTTCCTGTTGCTGAAGTTCCAGTGTACAGAGGTCAGCACATAGAGAGGATCAGGTCCAGTTGTCTCCTAAAGGGAACGGAGCAGTTGTTCAGGTGAGCGAAGCATGTTAGGGGTGGTGATGGTGGTCTCATTGATGCTCCAAGCTGCAATGGCAGATGGTCCATGGCATCATTGACCATGCCAAGGATGTATCCAAGGGCCTCCCTAATGGCACTCTTGCAATGCAGTGACATCACATGTTTGATGTGCCAGTTTTGCAATGTGCCACTGCAAGCTTACCAGGCCACGCAAAGCCACTTAACATGACTATTCATGGACTTGTAAATATGTGCCCCTTTCACACATTAAACTATGTGAAAGGGGAGTTCAATGGGTGTTGCTGTGGGCATTCCCATGCCAAATCAATGGAATCTGAAGCATTCCCAGGTTAACAAGAAACCATACAACTTTGGATTGTGTAAGTTTCTAATACCACCAAAGGATGGCGTTTGGGAGATGCTACAATGATAAATGTTTTCATTTCTCCTCTTTTTTCACTTTTCTATGAGTGGTGCAGTCTGCACCACACAGAATGAGGAAATACCCTGGATTGATAGGTTTTGTGCACAATATCTATCAACTTTGCAACACAATCACCCTTGCACCATTGCGCAAGGGTGCCTACCTTGGTCTATGGCAGCCATTGTGCATTAAGGTACAGGAAATAGACAGGGAGGCTTATTCATGAGCCCCTTCTGACAGTTAATGCCGCTGGTGCATCGTTTTCTTGACGTGCTTGCAGCATGAATTTTGCATCACTTTGCATCGTATTTACAAAAGAGACACATCTAGGAATATGCGTGACCTTGTAAAAATCATGTGCCACATTATACATATGTCAGGTCTAATGTAAGCAGCATGGGCATTCCCACACAACAAAGCCGCATAGGAGTGGCGCAGTGAAATCTATGAGATCTCACTGTGACAATTCTATGATGCCACTGTGTCAAAACCTTATGCCTGCCTCATGGCAGGCATAAGGGTGGTGCAGTACCATAGGTTAGGATGGCCTCATGCATTTGCGGAGTTGCATCATGCTTGCGACAAAACTGCAGCAATGCTTGCCTTTAGTGCCAGCTGATACGTCAGTATTCTAGACGTACTTGTCATTGATTGTGACATGGAGCACTGTACTGTAAATAGGGCGCAACCATGGTGTTGTAAGGAAGGTGCAGTCAAAAGTGTCCAATCACTGTTTTATTGCAGTGATGCAACACTTTTCAAGAATGGGCCCAGGAATGCACTCTAGGGGCACAGGGCAGTCCAGCAATATTCCTTGCAGCGCTGTCCAGCTCCCAGACATCTTATATGTGGACCCAAGTGTTTGTACCAATTTTAAGCCCAGCTATTTTCCGGCCTTAAAAACTGCCTCTAATTGGGCTGAGCTGCAGTGGTTTATCGATGTACTGGGATGTCCTTGTAAATGTCGCGTTGGGTGTTTAGAGGCAGTTCTTGCACGGTAACGCCTAACTTGCATCTCACTTTCGTTAAGTCCCTCTAACAGAAGTGGCAATCTTGAAAATCCACGTTTATGCTTGAAAATTGCCACTAACTGAAGTTAGCTGCAATAAAAAAAGTTGCCGTAATATCAAAAAAGTGACAATAGGGAGGCATTAATTTCTTGTAAATAGTTCAAAGGAAAAACTTCTCATTGAGTTGAACCTGGGGGCCTACTTACGAGAATGACGCGCAGTGCAGTTCAGCAAGTCATCTTGCTGAGCTGCACTGTGTGACAGGGAAAAGGCAGAAACGCAGCGTGTTAAGGCAATAGCATGCATGCCTTTTCCTCTGCGCTGGTGGCCTTTTGAAAGCCTAGGGCTAATTCAGGCACCCTTGCATCATGGTGCAAGGGCACCTGCATTGCATGCACAATTGTATTTGTGCAGCAAGGATGCATTACACATTCAATGAGGACCTAATGAGGAGAAATAAGAATATGTCTCCTTGTTACGCCTTACATGAGAAGGCTTAACTTTTTGGCGCATTCCCAGGTCTACCAGTTCTGGTAAATCTAGGAATGTGTCAAAAATTATGGGAGATGCGTGGGAACACCAACACAACACCTTTCCAGGGCACAGTAAGGCAACACAGTGATTTGCACTGCGTTTCCTGACACCAGATTTATGGACTGAATAAGTGCCACGCAAAGTGAGCTTGCATGGCCTCATATATCAGATATCAGGTATGCATCACTCATTGGGGCCTAGATAAAGCTAAACATAAAGGTGTATATTTATGCATGTGTATCTTTTCCTACTACATGTTGTAGTAACTCCAGACTTTTTTGCTATTCATCATGTCAAAGTCTATTTTTACACCTAGATGTGGGCTTACATGTTTCCATTCCCTCAGTTCACGGAGTCGAGACATCTAAGAATGGATTTACATATGTATAGTTAATTTTAGTAACTTTTCACTTGCATGGGTAGATCTCTGACACCATGGCAGTGATCTCCCTATGGATAAAGAAAAAAATAAATAAATAAAATGATTTTATTTAAAAAATGTATATATAAATGCAAAATATATTACAACCATTGTTTTTCCTCTAGAACTACTAATAAAATAAAATATTACAGATAATTCAATCTTCAAAATACCTGCCATTAAAAAACGGTGAAAATTTAATTATAATAATATATTTTATACCCTTCATTTCTAAACAAAATTCAAAACACATCCCACCCTCAATAGCGCTTTTAGTTTTAAACATTGCTTAATCAATTTAATCAAAATTTGTGTTTAATTAAATGTTTTCAACCTTTTCTAAAAGCTTTAAAATATAATGTTATTCTATTTAAACTTAATTGTTAAATCTCAAAATAATACAAAATAATGATCATTTTAAAATACTTTTTGCCACAACTAATTTTATGTGTATAACATTCAAACATCAAACTAAGGTAAATATTTTAACATTATTTCCCATGGAATGTTATTTTAAATCCTTTCCTCCATTATGTTCTATGAGAATGTGTTGCAGTGCCTGTGAGCCATCATGAGTTGTGCTAGACTTGCTTCAAGACTAGGCTGGAGTAAATATATGTTTATGATCTTTTAGATCTGTAGTAACTTTAGAAATGTTGTTTGTGTATAGAATTGGTTTTATTCTTTTGTGGGTGGGTGCTTGTATTAGCATGTCCCTCCCATGCCCCTCCATTCTACTACCCACAACTCCTCATAACCCTCCATTCTCCACTCCCACTTAGTAGTAGGTATTGCCCATTTTCCAGCTACACCCCCAGTCTGTCCAATATTTACTACATCTGGTCCAAGCCAAGTGAAGGGAGTGAGCAGTGAGTGAAGGCCTGGTTTCACGGTTGCTTCGAAAGAAAAACACATTGATTGAAAAAACATACTTGATTTAATACTAAACTTCAAATATATGCACATGAAAATGTAACAACTCACTACTGTGTAACTCATTCAATGCTAAATCAAGGTGTTTTCAAGCATTTCAGCTGATCAGAATTATTTGCAACAGTCTTCTTCAGAACAATAAACAATTCAAAATAACTCGTTATGCTCCTTATATCTGAAATACATTGAATATAATAGTAAGTGGATACAATCAGAAATATTCCTCTTGTATACTACCAATGATCTGAGAAACAAAATATTTGCAAGAGAATGACAGAAATTAAATGTGGTACTCTATTGGCTAATATTTATATAAAATCTGCGAAACAAAATTGATCATTTCATCTGGAATCTCTTCCTTGAAAAACCTCAGTCAACTATCATAAATTCTTCTGCCAAAAAGAGAAATACACATGTGTAAACATGTGAAAGAAAATGCATGAGTTGTGGACTAGCAATATGTTAGCTTAGATATACGACATATCTTTAAAATGCCTAGGAACATTTCTTGGTGTTTATGAAGTGGAGATTTTATATGAATAATCAAAATGAAGGTATACTGTACCATTTGCAAGACTGGGAAGTTTTCGAGCATCCACATGAGGTTTGTACTTTTACAATGGTGATGATAACAGGAATGTAAATTAATTACAAAATTCCAGCCCTCGCTCTCTTTTTTCTGACTCTCGGTTAAAAACACTGACAATACTTCTATAATGATATGTTGTGTCCTTAGTGGAAAGACACCAGGAGCCAAGTTGTATATTCAAGACTTGTTTATTCAGTCTTCAGAACAGGTTACACCAATGATGACTCCAGCCAGCCTAGTGTGGCACCAGCCCCACCAGGAGCAGCCTCTCTAGCTGCTCAGCCCATCTCCAACTGCCACATTCACCCCACTCAGTCACCCAGGCATTCCACCATCACAGGCACACCAACATTCTAATACCAAGACACATTCTGGCTGAGCAGCTAGAGGCAGCAGGGCTAGAATACATATTAAACAAATATGTAGAATACAACAATATGCAATGCACCAAGATAAATATAACCATATGTTTTCACATTCATTGATGGTTTTTCATTTTTTAATACATATAAAATGTCATACCAGTGTCCTATGAGGATATTTGTACAGATGAAGACCCTAGTAATTACCACCCCTTAATAGAGGTCAAAACATGCTTCGTCAACATACATCTGAGGAGTGGAAGGGTTTCTGGAATTCAGTATAAAATTCAGGTGCCAAAAAGTGTAGGTAATGTACTAATGAATGTTGGCACTTCTCACCATCAAAGAGACTAAATATAGAGTCCCATAAAATAGGAATATGCTCTCTGTTTTTGATCCCACTAATTTTCTATTGATTGCTATGGATTGGTTATTGCTTGTTCGTTCAATAAGGGGTATTGAATCACAGTCTTTCAGACATTTAACATGAGTAAATGAGCAGTTAAAACAATAATAAAGGTTTTTTGATAATGGGTATTATTTTTAAATAATTTTAATTATTTAAAAATTTGTGTTGCTATTTTTCAATAAGTCTTATGCACTCTTACTGCATAAAAAATGACCACCAGAAAGCAAAATTGTTGGGAAGTGTCACAAAAGTAGCAATTATTGATTGCTCTGATGTTATATTTAGGTTTAAACATCAATATTAAAGAGTAGTCCATTAGGTTTAAACATGCATCTTTAAGAATAGTCTTTTGCAGTGGTTCCCAAACCGTGCACAGTGGCTGCCTGGGGTGCAGTCAAACCTAGCCAGGGGAGCCACACACCAAGCACCTAAATGCATCTAATGTTGATGGGGTTGTTGGTTAAGTTAAACTAATTAGACTTAAGCGCATGATGTAGATGATTTGTAAGTGAAATGCCTAAAGCTGTAAACACAGTGCTTAATTGATTGCACGTCGAGGGAGACCTCCATATTTCACTTAAGCCCCACATTCCAACCCTTTCAAAGTAAGCCGAAAATGCCTGGTTTATTTTGTTAGACTTGTTAATAGTTTAGTTTTTTTCCAAATGCATTTTACACCAATGCAAGTACTCAGAAAAGTACAGTTGTCCTGTCTATTAAACACACTAAGTATTATTAAATATTGACATTTGTACTTGAATCATGGGTACTTCAGTACACATTTCTTATATAACACACAGATTTCCAGACAGACCTGCTCTCTCCTTTTGCACAGGGAAGTAAAACATCATAAACTGCATATTGCCAACATTTGGAAGCAATGAAGAGGGACGTTTAAAATTTTGGGGGAGGAATTAATTTTAATTGTATTGATTTGGAGGCAATTTTAGGGCGGAGCCAGCAAAAATAAAGCTGCATGTGGCTTAGAAAATCGACAGTCACCCTGCTGAGACAGGTGTATTGGCACGTATGACATGGGCATAAATGGAAGTTCATGCAAATATTCCTCAAGTGCAGAAACACTTTGGCAATGGGGCCTACATGCATAGGGGTGCTAGGAAGCACTGTAAGTGGGATACAAAGGTTTGAGAGGGTACTCTAAAAAAGGCATGGGCAAAGAAGTGTAACTAGGAATATTTTATTAGAGGCGCCACCTTAGTAATACAAAAACCCTGCGTATATGATCATAATAACTTCATCAGCTTCTTTCAAATAATTTTCAGGGAGGAAAAATCCAAGTACTCTCAAGGCCGGGCTTATATCCCTCCAAACCTCCAAAAATGGCAATGGCCAATGGATCAAGAGAGCCATGGGTCGAAAATGGTTGGGAGCCACTGGTCTATTGTATTTATTGCCAATTGAGGAACCCTTCTTTATTTTTATGCCACATATCCCATTGCCAACTGTTACTAATAGGCAGGCCACTTGTGATTAGGGTAATTTTAATGCTCTTGACTGTGTGTTAACATTGTACTTCTAGTATAATATGGAAATCACATATTTTCCTTCCAGTGTTTATGCTCCATTCTCTACAGGTAGAAGAAACAACTGAAAAAGGTATTATATATACTTGTTAAATTCAGAAGGCCAATTCATTAACATTTATAGTGTTCTTTAAATGTGCCTACAATGCAGCTAATACAAAAACATGTCTGTGAGCACGTCCCTGATTAAGGATGATTACTTTATTAGCTAACATTATGCTGTAAAGCAAATGAATGCTTCCTCTGTTAAATATGCTGCCTAGGATGTTCCACTTCTACAAGTCTGTTCTAATTAGCATATGCAATAGTACCTCTTTTTGATGCCAGACAAACAATTTGCTGTTCAGGGCTCTGATCAAGGATGCCACCTTTATGATTTGCAGCCCATTTCTTATCAATCCAGATCACCAGTGAATTAGTTTTTATCTGAAGAGAAGATCCTCAATTTATACTAATAACGGTGAAAGCTATTTATGTCTCACTTTTGTTTTCTGGTGTATGGAGTACATGGCCAACATAGCATCATTGTGATAACTCTGTTATACCTGTTGGAAGGAAAACGTAAAAAACAATAAGTTTTGTTCAATTTATTTCATATTCATATTATATACGGTCTCTTCTACTATAGTTGGCATAAAAGTGCAATTACCTTTATATGACAAGCAATCTGGAACATCGACACGTAGCATGTTACTTTAGGAGAATGTTGTGAAAATTAATAGAAAAGACTCCAGAAAATAAAACAATATTAATCTATCTGAGTCATCCAGTAATGTGTTCATCTTTGAGAGGCTCCATACATAGGTAAAAAGAGTATCCATCTGTAGAGAGACACCCTTACTCATAAAGAGTAAATATGTATCTTTTAAGAGATTGGCGCATGAGATGGTCTTCATCCCCTTAACAGAAAAAGAAAAGCCATGTTAAACCAATATAATCAGTAGGATTGCTAAAAAAAACATGCATTTTTTGGATGTCATCCCAGATTTTTGTGTTTTTGTGGAGTCAGTTTTTACTGGTTTTATGGCTGCCATTAAGTATCAAACAGTGTGTGCTCTATCCCTGAAAATGTGGTTTCATCATGAGGCTGTATTTAACTTTCCAGTATGGCTACTACAAGTTAGCACAGAAATTGCAGTAGTGGGTCAGAAACGTACATTTTAACTGTAGGCTACAGGTTGTATTTACACCACTATTTTATTTGACAAAATATATTTCTCCAAATAGCACTCTTGATCTCTGACTGGCTGCAGCTCACAAACACACAAGCGTCACATGGCATGGAATGTATATTTTTCAGGTTAGGACTAACACTTGTTATATATTTGACACCATAACATGTGCCTTGTAAGCATATTAGCCATTTTAAACAGGATGATCTCCCAATGAATACTATTATTGGGTACATGACTGAAGTTGCTTTTTCCAGAAACTTACCAAATTTTGAATACCATCAACTTTTCATTCCTAAGCATGGAAAATGTGTAGACTGGATATTAAAAGTTGTTCTCCACCTAATTTCAAATAGTTAATTGATTTTGATAATTTTAGTGAAAAAGTAACTTTGCAGAAACTGTCATTTGTGTTGTTTGACTATACACTGGTTTAGAACTTGTTTTCCTCACAACCCTGCTTCAGGGACTGTATACAAACACATGGCTGCGTTGTTAACAGCCCTTTGACTAGAAGACAATGACTTGGTTTCAGCCAGCAAAAAGGCAGGAGTGGTGTTAACTGTAGCGCTTAGCAAATATTGGAGGAGGAAGTAACATTTAGAAACCCAAAGGGCAGCTTTCTTAGTTCTTCCCTTGAAGTGAAAATGCCAAATGGGGCTGTCAGGAATTGGGCCAACTTGGAACTTCTGTCTGTATCCTCAGAAAGAGTGAAAATGAGTTCGAGAACTGAGGGGAGAACACTTGAACTCCTCAGCGTAGCGGCTAGAGGGAGGTCCACAGCTCCTGCAGATGGAAGTAGGATGAGACCATCTTGGTTGAGAGACTCTGAGATAGTTTGCAGACAACTGAGATAAGAAATGCTAAAACAAGGAGGTGGAAATTTGGAAGAATTAAACTTGGATTGGGTGTAGGGTATTCTTTAATTACTGACTAGTGCACAAGACTGACAGCACTCCACCACTTCCTCAGAACATTCCTGCACCTGGGAAGAACTTCTCAGGTGGTTAAGTAAATCCAAGGTAACACAAGGATATGCGTTTCACTGCCTTGTATTACCTTCCAAATGGAAGCCTTTCCATGAGCTGAGTTGGGGCGATCCCATGCATCCATCTATGGATGTCTCACACATTCCTAGATTTACAAAGAGTTGTAAACCTGGGAATGCATCAAAATGGTACAGCTCATAGACCCAGGTGCAACAAGGAGAATTGTCTTCATTATAGCCTTATAGCCCGCTGTAGAGGGCTATACCGGCTATTAAAGGCCCTCTCCAGCGTTAAAAGCCCGAGCCGATGGCGAGGGCCTTTAATAGCGGGTATAGCCCAACTACGAAGGGCTATAAGGCTATTAGAATATTCTGCCACTAGAGGGCAGAATGTTCTAACAAAAAAGAACAAAGGCTTAAAGGAGCGTGAGGGGAATGGAATCCCCTCAGGGTCCTTGAAGCCTTTGTTCACAGGCAGAACTGTGAACAAAGAAACATTGGAATGTTTGAGTTCCAGTCTTATACCAGCCATTATAAGCCCGGAGCTACTCCATTGTTTTCAATGGAGCTCCCAACATTCCAATGTTCTAATTTCGTCTTGGTATTCACTTTTTTTATATGTGATACTATCCACATCACACATGTATAAAGGAAATTTCCTATAAGGATTGTTTATTGTGGAATAAGGTGTGCCCTCCTGCACAAACACAATTCTGCCTGCTAGTAACACAAGCACCCTTGCCCCATGGGGCAAGGGTGCCTGCATTGGAGCTAGGTAACACACAGTGAGCCAGCTCAGTGACGCAGCAGAAATGCAGAATATCTTTGGAAATGTAGCTAATTTCTGACATCTCGCATTGTATCTCCCACTCATGCAACGCATGGCAGCAAGTTACCTTGCTGTGTTGGTGAAATGTTAGCAAATCTGCCCCTAGGAGTCCAATGCCCCAGGTTAAACTATTGACTAGTGCAGCTATCTAGTCCTACCCAACTCGCACTCCATTGCGACCAGTTTGAACTTTTCTCCAAGTCCTGCTGAAGCATGAACAGAACTATTTTTTTTAAATTATTTTCTTGGTACTTCTTACTTCAAAACCTTAAAAAGTCATATTTCCACTTTCTGTTATCTGATGTTAATTGTTTTGATGTTATTTTGTTCAGACATTTCTCAGTATTTTTCAATAGCTTTCATAATGTTATCGTCTTCTTTTCTTGACTTCAAAATTGTTGATTATGCTTGAACTTAACACCCATTTTACTGGAAAACCGCCCTGTGCCAAATCTACCAAGGATTGGGCACACATTCTCTTAAAACTGTGCTGTGAGTTATTCATGGTTTCTTTGTTAGCCTGGGCAGGGCATGTCTTCCTAAATTGATAACCCAATTTCTCACAAGGTTACATAGGCTGAGTTTACTTATCTGCAATGGAAGGGCCGGCTTCAGGACAGTGCGGCTGGTGAGGCTGCACTGGGCGCTGACCTGTGAAGGGGGGCGCTGACCTCAGGGGGTGCAATGTGTTTAGAAATACCTTATGAGAAGCACTTTTGCCCGGTGGTAATGAGAGAATCTGAGGAGGAGGTCATTGGGGAGGGGGTGCCAAAGATGATTGATGCACCGGGCGCCACCCGTGCTAATGCCTGCCCTCTGTAATGGTGTGATAAAAGAATAATAGAAAACATTTCTACCTCACAGTGGAAAATTATAACACAGGCCTCGTAACCAAAACAAGTAAATGTTTTGCACTGATACAGATTTTGTTTTACTAATCTCTGAAAGATAGTTCTATTCAGATTAGAGAAATAGATAGTTACTTTTTATTTTATATAGGCAGAATTAGATGCTCTTGAACTGCTCATTGTGCAGTGCACCTGCTGTCTCACTGAGGATATTGCTGCTTCCCTAGTGTGAGCTTCAGTATTCTTTGGTTGTAAATATTTTCATTGGGACAAACGTGACCCTCAGGTACAATAAACACGATTGAAAATATTTTTGAGGTTTATTATAAGGGTTCATTTAAGGCCGCCAATAGAAACAGTCACAACTGCAAAAGTAAACACGAGGAAACTCATAACGAATTTTAGAAAGTCCAAGTAAATGTGATGCCGGAGGTTATGCCACGGATTAAGCACCATTCAGCCATCTTCTACAGAAAATGCCAGAGATATTTGGAAATAGTAATTTCTATAAAGATCAAAGACATTGCATTGCTGGTCAATTGTGTATGCAACATTTCTTTTAATTACTTTGAAAATAAATACTGTGTTGGTGATATAGGTTGTATATGTTTGAAAGGAATGTCTCAAAACTGAATGTTTTTCCAGTAAATATTTTTATTGCATGAATTATAAGGCCAGCTGCTACTGTAAATAACTATATTTCCTAGAAAAAAAGCTATGGGCCTCATCGAGATATTGACGGGTCCTCCGCCAATTGGTTGGTTTCTCCACCCACGACAAAGCCAGTAGACTTGTCTTTACAGCATTAAAGCAGAGGTGTGGGCTGCAAAGCAGGCTAGAACTCTAGAAGGGACTCTAAGGTCAAGAATCCTTGGCACCTGCTACTTAGCCTCCTTGCACTCCCACTGAGAGGGGCCGTTGCAACGGAGGTTGGGGGCAGCGAGACAGCCAGCACTTACCATGGTTTCCCACTTTCAATGCCGTTTTTCTATGTAACCTCTTCACATTTGCGCCCCGCGGGAAGTGTGGTGGTGCACATGACCACAGACCAGCGAGCACCAGACCAAGGGTGGGATCATCTTCGCCCATCAGCACCTGAGGGATGCTTGGATGGCCCATACCTCTATTCTTGTCCATCAGATCACCTACAACCATGAGCAAAATTTATTTTTTGGATCCATGAGCAGTTGTCCATATTTCTGACGTTGCTTTACGTGGAACCATGAGCAGAAGGAGGGCAAACATAAGCCAGCTGAAAAGAGACAAGTGCGAAAAACTAATCTGGCAAGATATGTCTAAATATCCAATGTAGCATTCTTGTTAAATTAAGTTGAATCTCTATTCAATAGTGCCTCCTCTGCCCTAATCAGCAAACACCAACTCATGTAGAGGGCCAGCAGGAGAATATAATTACTACCGCTTTAGCTCTAAAGAACTTCTCAGTGGCATTCCAAACATGTTAATGGTTAGTTTCTAATGAGTGAGAGAGAAATAGATTAAAAGACATTGAATAGGATACACACCAAAATAGAAACCTGGGTCCTCACCAGGATTGTTGGGGTATCAGGTGGAAGTTATTTAAGTAATACATAATTATTGATTGCAAATTAATTATCTAATTAACTATTAATTATGGAAATTGTGTTATATATTTATTATTGTTATATTTCAGGTGTGGGCTGCTAGGTTTGTAGGGGTAAAGGGTTGGAAATTAATTAAGTAATAACTGAATACCAATTATTTTTATTAAAAATTACTTATTGCATTGCATATTAATTATATAAATTGCTAATGTTGTTATTTTTTAATATTGATTGTTTTATATATATATAAATATATGTTAATTACTTGTGTCTATTTTAACACTTTTATATTTTCAATATATTAATTGGGTTAATCGAATATGTGGTGTGTTTGAAGTGAAGTACTTTCCCTACTGTTGCTCAGACTGGAGAGAGAACAGAAATGTAATCCCTCCAAAGTCCAATGCTTTTTCTACTGTTGCACACACTGGAGTGGAAAATAACTCTTATCCTTCTGAAGTCAAACGCTTCCCTACTGTTGTACAGGCTTGAATGGTAATAGTAAGTTTAACATATCTGAAGTCTAACGCTTTCCCTACTGTTGTACAGACAGAAGTGGAAATAGTAAATCTTACCCCTCGAAAGTCCAATGCTTCTCCTACTGTTGCACAGACTGAGGTGGAAATAGTGCTGGATAGTGGATTATTAGTAGTGATAAGTAGTGACTTACCACTAGTAAAAAGGCCACAAACACAATAAAACGTTCAGTTAGGGTCTCGAAAATGAATTCCCTTGTTTAACCCTTGGTAGGTGGCAACAAACAGCAGGCTCAACTTAGGAGACAAGGGTGTAAAGCATTTAAAAATACCAACACTTTACATAAGTAAAACATAACCCACCATAAAAATCCAGCTCCAATGTATACACATAGATTATATTTCTATGAACAAATAGACATAAAAATGACAAAGATCTAATTAGGGAACCAGAGATATGATTTTTTAAAGAGTAAACACTTTCTAGTGCTTACTAACAAATAGTGCCACTTAAGGACATCTAGTTGTGCATGACAGGGACAAAGTGTATCAAATGTATCAAGTAAAAAATCCTCATCAATGGCATCAGAGTGCATTGAAACCCCGTTGTAAATGGCAGCTCTATTTAAGAGATGATTAAACCCAATACTATCATGCAGCAGCTTATACAACAACAGACAGACTGATTCGGACATTCACGCAGTTTTGTCACTAACCCATGCATTCAGTAAGACACATTGTACTTAAACAATCAGTCACGTACCTACTAAATACTCCATCCAGACACTTGTACACCCACCCATTCTTCAATACACCTTGGCATATATATATATATAAAACATATTTAAAGATAAACACATTGCATGTCCAATCTAGAGTAGCGCAAAGCAGCCACTGCATTGCGTTAATCTGTCCCAAGGAGGTGTTCCATGGATGGAGCGTGGGTGCTCCCACAAATCCACCCATGGATTTTGGGGCATTTCCTGATTTCCGATTTCTGGTAGACCTGGGAATGTGTCAACATATCACACATTCCCAGGGGAGGCGTAACAATGAGAAATACCTTTATTTCTCCTCGATTTTCCCTTTTTCCTGCAGTCCACATAGAAAAAGGAAAATGTCTCAGGGGATTGTTTTTGTGCAGGAAGGTATTCCTTCTTACACAAAAACAATCATACTTACAACGCAGGTACCCTTGCACCACAATGTAAGGGTACCTGTCTTGGCTCTAGGCAGCACATTGTGTGCCAGTGCAGGGAAAAGACTGAAACACACCATAAAACGTAAATTTTTGCAGCGTTGTACAGGCATGAAAATCCCCCATGCACCATCTAAAATGGTATCCTTATTTTCTTTTATCTAGATGTCTGTATCCTTTATCAAATATTTACGATGGGCCAATCAGAAGTATGGTAGAAAAAGCAAGCACATGGCAGTTTATAAAAAAAAAAAAGATGAGTTGCAAAATAAACACAGCCAAGTCCTTGAGCTTGTAATGTGACCCAGCTTAAATTACTTTATGTCAGCAAGTTAAAATGTATAATGTTGCCATATTAGATTTGCGTGAAACCTGTCAAACAAGAAGCATTGAGTAAAAGAGAGTTTGATTTCTGCCTTGCACAAATCGAATTATATACCCTAACTGTGAAGAGGACCGTGAGAGGAATTCATGGTGACAGCAGCTGCTTACTGCAAATTTCTGCTTTTAGTTTTAAAAAGCCAGCAGTAATGATTGCAGTAGATTACATTTAATGATATTTTAGAGTCGTTTTACTAAAAGTGAAGCAAAAACACTGTTCTATTTCAACACATCTGTGTGCATACAAATAGATTGACTTTGTGGTATTGCAAGCCCATCAATATTCTTGTGTAAGGCTCCCTCAAAGTTAGGACATACAATTCTAATTCACAATGCTATTGCATAGACATTTTCCACTTAACCTGTTAATCAGTTCTAATATTTAGAAAGTATTGGTAAAGCCAATAGATCTGATTTTTTGTCAGAGGTACGGTATTGTAATGGCTGGATAACGTTTTGTGTTTTGCTTTTAAACGTCATAGAAGAAAGTCCTATATCGAGAATTACTTGGGAGACAGCGGTATGGATGCTGAGTACGATGTGTTTGCACATCATTCTGAATTTGTAGTGTTAAACTGTATGCTCAATGAAAAGAGTAATGAAAAAAATAAGAAGATGGCGTTTGTTTCTGACAATAAGAAAGAAGAACAACTTTCTTTAATAATTGTGTATTTAAAACTAATGAAAAAGTCACTTTTTAAATGGTTTTAATAAAGGGTTGGTGTTTATGTTGTATCTGGAATAAAGTCCATGTGCACTCACATCTTTAATTTAAAAATTAATGAAAAATGTAGATCAAACTATATTATAGCAAAGTAAAACCAACACATGTGAAACAGTGAATAGTTATTAGAAATTGGATTTCTGGTTGGCAGAGGTATGCACCCTGTCCAAGCAGGAGCCACAGTCTAGGTCAGGGTAAGTCAGATACACACCACAAATTAACCTGTCCTCACCCTATGGTAGCTTGGCACAGAGCAGGCAGGCTTAACATAAGAGGCAATGTGTTAAGTATTTGTGCAATACTTCAAACAGTGACAAAGTGAAAACACCACAAAAAGGCTCCACACCAGTTTAGAACATAGATGATGATTTCATAAATAAAACAAGACAAAAACGACCAAAATCCAATAAGTGGAAGCCAAGATTTAAATTTTTAAAGATTAAATTAAAAAATAGTGATTAGAAGCAATTAGACCCCATGGGCGTTTTCTGCTATCACTGGACCAGGTTAAAGTCAAATTTTCAGGCTAACTGTGATGAAGCATGGGCCTGATACAGGAGCCATACAAGGCCCGCTGAACAAAGTACCTTGATCCTGGTTACAACAGCAAGACACGAGATGTCCTTGTCGATCCTGCAAAAAACCCAGAACTATTAAAGGTTCGAAATGCATTGATTCATTGACGCAATCTCAGCTCAAAGTTCAGAGCGATTAGTTACAAAGCCACTCCTTTGTTCTCCAACTATCATTGTAGAGTAGGGTTGAGTAAGCTAGTTAGGAAGAAGTTATTAGCAACTGGTAAAGATCAAATAAGATTCTTCATGGGCATTAACATACACAACTGGTGTATTCATTGTTATTATTGTCATATGTAGGTTTGTGATATGTCTTGTTCATTATGATTCTGTGATATATTATATGTGGGGTGGGTGTCAATATAATGTATTGAACTATATTAAGAATGTTGTGCTATGTGTTTTGTGTATCTCAATGAGTATTTTGTAAATATCATGTTCTAAATGATTGAGAAATACCAAGAAAAAGAAATTAAAAGGTGATCACTTATATTAAATATAGTGACCACGAACAAAAATAATATTTTGTAGGAGTTGAGTCAGCACTGGCATGTTGTCGTTTTTTTTTTTATTTTAGGGTGGCCTACCCTTGCTCGCTAGTTATTGGCCCATTTCCTTCAATAGGTATTCAACTTTCTGAAAGTGGCATTTTTAAATTTATAACAATAAATCCAACTTTGCCACTAAAGAGGGTTTATTATTACAAGTCCATAGATACCAATCATCAGAGTTATACTCTTTCTCAAAATTGAATTATACTTCTTAAGTGTAATAGGGGATCCCCAATATTAACCTATGAGAGTGGTAGGCCTCACAGTAGTGAAAATGAATTTGGGAGTTTTTCACTACCAGGATATGTAAAATTAAAATGTATATGTCCTGTCTTTTACTTACAAAGCACCCTGCTCTATTGGCTACCTAGTGCCTACCTTAGGAGGGACCTATATGTATTAAAAGGGGTGTTAAATGACGACTTATCAAGAGATTTTAAAGGCCATGTTCACATGGTAGTAAAACTGCACACACAAGCTGTGCAGTGGCAGGTCTGAGACATGTTTAAAGGGCTACTCGAGTGGGTGACACAGTCAGTGTTGCAGGCCTACTAGTAGCATTTATATTACAGGCCCTAGGCACATCCAGCGCACTTTACTAGGGATATATAGGTGAATAAATATGGCAATTGTTGAAACAACAATGTTACCATGTTTAGGGGATTGAACACATGCACTTTAGGGCAGGTTAGCAGTGGTAAAGTGCCAAAAGTCCTCACACAGCAAAAAGTGAGGTAAAATAGGCGAACAGTTTGGTGGTAGACCACCGTAAGGCTGACAGGTCTAACAATAGAAAACAGAAAACTGTGGTGCATATTTACATGCACACACAAAAATATCCCAGAGTCTACACAATAATAGAGCACCTTATGTTTTTCTCCCGATAAGGACTGCCACAACATATAAGTATCCAGAAAAAATATTCATAACATTTTCGGATTACCATTACTCACCAAACCAGGTGACATGGTTCATTATCTGGGTCTCCACTGATAGTCAACCTAGTGACTACAAGGGCTACAACTCCATCGTGGGAGAAGTGTGGCTCACCGATTAGAGCGGCAGACCCTGAGGCAGCGGTCTGGCCCGGGACCAGGGTTCAATTCCCGACGCGGCAGGGTCTTGGGCTCAAAGTCCACGGACTCGATAATTCTTGGCTAGGTGCCTACTCTAATCATGGGTCCCACTCTGCAACTCTGGGCAATAGCTTGCTTAATCTCCACAACGGCCCCGAAAGCGCTAGGATGCCTGGCCTCACCTTGGAGGTGCCCAGTAAGGGGGCATCTCACAGGAAAGCCAGGAAGGGTTCCACAGCGGTATACAGCGCCAAGATACCTTTCAGGTGATAGTGCACTTTACAAGTATACATACATTTACATCATAGTGGTGGAGGAGCCCAAGGATGTTTTCATCACTATTTAGGACAATCTATCTAATCTACCAGATGAGAGCGATAAATCAATGAAGTGTATGGGAAATGAATGCAGTGCAATAGTGAAATGTGAAATGAAAATTGTACCGTGGTAGACCCAATATTTATATCTGTCTACCGCAACCCAAATTAAAAACAGTGCAAAAAGACAGTTTCAACAGATAGCTGTCTCTAATAGTTAGGTGGTCAACATGTTTCAGCACATACGGGCAATCATCTGCCCAGTGCTTTCGTCAGGACCTATCAAATTAATTTTGCTGCTAGGTCCTGACGTCCTGGGTCTCCTATATCAGAGGAGACCCAGATGATGGAGCATGTCACCTGGTTTGGTGAGTGATGGGAATCCGAAAATGTTATGAATATTTTTTCTGGATACTTATATGTTGTGGCAGTCCTTATCGGGAGAAAAACATAAGGTTCTCTATTATTGTGTAGACTCTGGGATATTTTTCTGTGTGCAGTTTGTTTGGGGCACGTTATCCCGGTAGGTCTTTAAACATTGCCTCTGACCCTACCTAAAATATTGTTGTGGCATATTTACATGCCCCTAATGCCACTGGAGAGTCTCTTTTTTGATGCTTCAATGGCACTCTGTGCAAGCCCATATTTACAAGACTGTACTAAGTCACTTTGCGTGGCTGAACACAGCCTTGTAAATATGACCCTCTGCAACTCAGATTTCTGATTCAAAGTGATGTTGCTGTGGATGTTTCCAGCAACACCCACGGCTTTTTGACACTGCTCCAGAGTTACAAGGATTGGTAAATCTGAGGCAGCACAAAAAATGAGTGTCTTTCGAAATGAGGCGGTTATGTGGTTCAATGAGGAGAAGTTCATTATTTCACCAAATGTTTTGCTCTTTCTTTGTGTTAGCATTCTGCAGCACACATATGAGGAGCAAAACGTCTTAGATTGTTTTTGTGCAGAAAGGGGTGTCTTCCTGCACAAACACGATCATCCCATGGTGTGGGTGCATGCGTTGGTGGGAGACAGTTTTCTTTGGGTTGAGCACAGGGATGCGCCATATTCTTGTTAAAACTGCACATCCCTGCATTTTGAAAATGACACAGCTCAAATTGCTTGAGGCTTTGCACTACACCATTTTCATGTGAATATGCCCCTGTGTCTTTATAACAGGCTAAAACATCCAAACAACTGAATAAAGTAGCCACAAATCGGTACCAGTAAGTGGTTGTTATTTTGGCAAGTGGGGAACATTACTATCTCAATAAACACACTTTAGTTAACTCTCAACATAAGTCTCAGGGAAGCTCTACTCAACCCTTGGTAAGTTAGCCTCAAGAAGCAGGCATTTCCACAGAAAAATATGTGTTAAGTTAATTCATTACCAACAATTCTAAAGGCAAGTAACGAGTACAATACAATTCACAAAGAAATTAAGGGGGGAGCCAACACTTAAAACAAATTTTTGGTATGTTGATTATCGTTACATAACCTGTAATATCACACCTGTGAACCAATCGAATTAATGTAAATCAATTAAATACAATACTAAAGGTCTAAGTTGTAGTTTAAATTGTTTATAAATTGCGATAAATAGATGACATTCTATTCATTTGGCAGGGCACACAACAGACTTCCCAGGAATATATTGTTGACATGAACATTAATGATTGGAACATCCCTGATACTTCTAACATCTCCCATAAAGTAGACTATCTAGACCCAACAATATGTAAAGAGAAAGGGAATATTCAACATTTCATCAGAAGTATTCTACTCCTCCATGATGACAGCTGCCATCCAGCACTTATCAAAGAAACATACAAAAGGGACAATTCCTACAGACCCATCACAGCTGCCGCAATGATGTAACATTATTAGACAGAGTCAGGTACTGATGTAGAGGCTATCCTCAAGAGGGTTAAAACCATAAACAATTACAATTAGCCTTAACAGTGATGGAGCAAGGACTCGTATAAAAGAGACTTGCTCAGATGCAATCCTCTAATATAATCCCCCAACGTAGTATTAATAATGTATTGTGATACTAATATGCACTACATTACATATATTTTTAGCTAGATGAAGCTTGCATATATACTTTACTAAAAAGTAACCCAAGTGGAACTTAAAATGGCTGCTAACGAGGGAAACTGTACTGCGCATGCGTTAACTGCATCTACGCAGAGTGACGTCTTTACGCTTGGAGGGAAAATTCTGCTTCTGCGCAATTGCATCTAAAATGACAGCTTGGAAACTAACATGCTAAGCATCTGATTTGATGAAATTAAAATTACCTATATGATAAATGCTAATGCGGGGAGAGTCTTTATGAACAAATGTGATTAGAGTAGAAATAGGTGGTGTACAGTGAAATCATTTTATTTTGAAATTAATACTTTTTCTTTTGACCTCTTTATTAGTTCTGATTTGGGCCTCTGAACGATGCTAAAGTCTACACCGCACCTGACTCCTCACGCAGGCGCAATGATGACAAGCCAGATGGCGGCCGCGTAACTGTGGCCGTACACAGTGGAGCAGTGAAGCGCAGGACATAACCCCGATAGTACCTTCCATCCCCTCCATCAAAACTCAATATCGGAAAGAGTTACTGGAATGTAACAGGTAGTGAATAACAAGAATCAGACGGCATTGAAAGAAGGCGATGATCTCTTCCCTTACCTGCCGCCGATCTGCAGGACGACTGCTACGGTCGCTGATGCTTGCGGAAGCCGCCCTCACGTCGGGCTGCCGAAGCCGAATTAGAGCGGAGGGGCGGAGCAACTAAGTCAGACTGTGGAAACGAGCGGAGCTCCGGGCGGAACCCAAGCACACAGAAGACGGCAGAGACCGCTGCTCCAAAACCTGGCTGCATAATAAGAGGGAGAGGCGAAGAGGTGCAATGGCACCAAAAACGAATACTGGTGCGAAGGTGCCCGTCATGAAGAAGAAAACTGGGGCTGAAATGGCTGAAACGACGGCTGAGAAATTGGATAACCGTCAGAGAACTCTCCCGCCCACAGCAAAAAAGCAGCAAGTAGCTGGCAGGACCAGACTGGCTACCGCCAGCGCCACTGCCCCAATAGCGGACATTTTCATTAAAGGCGGTAAGGAGAACGGGGCCCAGGGGGCAGCTACCAACGTGGGAGGGGGGCATCACTCAAGGGGCAGTGGGACAGGAGGGACCGGAGAAGGTTTCAAAGCCAGCCCAGAAGCAGAAAACTCTCCTCCCCAGAATATCGAAGCGGATACCCCAGCAGCTGCCCCCCTAGAGCGGGTAGCTGCCCTAAACTCCACGGATGCTCCAGCTAAAGTATCTGTATTGGTAGCTGCAGAAGAGAGAGCTCTTATAAGCAGTGGGCAAGTCGAGAAAGACCGCAAGCAGGTTGGGCAGGTCGGGCAGTCAGAGCTTTTGCGGAACGAACAAGAAGCTCCAAAGATTTTAAAGACTACTGAATCTGGCATAACAGCCATGTCGGATCAAGCTGAGAATGCGGCAGGCGATCCGGGCTTGACCTCGATCCCGGTCAATAACAATGAAGGTACCCAGGAAACTGGCAAAAGTAAAGACAAAGACAAGGAGGATGTCCAGAGTGAATGTTTCTATTCAGTCTCAGAAGGAGGCGAATGGTCTGAGGATGAAGAGGAAGGCCATAGCTCCAACTTGGAGGATAGCAACCTGGATTCTGAGAGCGACCTGGAGCAAGAGCCCCCTCTGACAGCAGTCAAACCTCCAGTAGGATTTAAAGGGATAGAGCCTCCCCACAGCGAGCGTAGCTGGGATCACTCATCAGCTATGCCGTTGCAGGGTAGCCCGTGTGGCGAATCCGCCCAGATGTCACTTCTGGGGATAATACATCAGGAGATCATCTCACACAGGGAGGAAACTCGACAAGACAACCGTAAATCCCAGGCCGCTATGCGGAAATGCAGGGTGCCGTTAGAAACCTTTCAAAAGCTTGTAGTAACCTAGGTGACCGGGTGTCAAATCTTGAGGAAAGAATTGTTTCAACAGAAACTGAAGCCGCAGCAGCAACTAGTAAAGTCGAGGCTCAAAGCTCCCAAGTAGAGGACATCCAGTGGAAACTGGAAGACATGGAGAATCGGCTCAGACGGATTAACTTAAGGATCTTGGGAATTCCGGAGGGCGCAGAAGGGAAGGACGTGAGAGCCTATATAATTAAACTCTTTGAGCAAGCATTTTCCGAACTCTCCAATTGGAACTGGCCAGTGGAAATTCAGAGAGCACATCGCACCCCTTTCAGAATTTGTAAGAATGCAAAGGAAGGGGATAAACCCAGGGCAATTTTAATTTTTCTGGGCAATTTTGTGCTGAGGCAGGCGTTGGCAGATAAAGCGAGACCTGATGCGAAAAGGTCAGTCGAAGGGGTTGATTTCTTTGTCCGGACGGATTTCTGTCACGCGACGGTGGAGAGACGCTGGAGGCTAAAACAACTGATCATGCCCTTTCAGGTGAAAAAGCTCCAGGCATACCTGATTAATCCGGCCCAACTAAAAATAATAAATGAAGGGAGAACACTGTATTTTGCCTCTGAAATCAAAGCAAAAGAGTATCTTGACTCTCAAGGGATTTAACTAGTTTTAGTGCATGCCTGCTCTTCCAGTTTTGGATTCAGAAACCGAATTCTCAAAGAGGTTTGGTGGTTTAGATGGCCTTGGTAAAAGATAGAAGGTCCTAGGAGTAATTGAGGGGTAATTGATTTAAAAGATTCACATTCCTATTTCACAAGTCTTCACTGCTCCGTATGTGATCATCACGTGCTCAGAATTGCACTGAGCGCCTCACGAGAGAGGGTGCAGGGGAGGGGGGGTGGCAGTGGAAGAAGGGGTGGGGGTGGGTGACACTGGGAGAAAATTGGAAATTGAGAAAATATGGTGCTTTGTGTATTTATGTTGCTATGAGTATTTCTACTGTTCTCTTCTTGTGAAATGTTTAGGTAAGATTAGGCGATTGTTTACCCAGGAATTAACAACTCTTGAATATGTCAAACATTAAGATTTGTACTGTCAATGTGGGGGGGCTGAATGATTGGAGGAAGCGTCAACGGCTGGCACACTTTGTAAAATTTAATAATATCAATGTATTGTGTCTCCAGGAGACACATCTCCCCTGGATGAAAAGGAATCTGATGTCAATTAGAGGTTATGAGCTGCTGGCATGCTCCTCCCAACCATCTTCAGTTAGGGGAGTTGCTTTATTAGCTAGGCCCTCTCTAGGAGGTACTAAAAGGATCAAAGCCGATAGTTCCGAAGATGGGTGATAGCCGAGCTTGATTTGGGCTGCACAATATGTGTAGTGTATGGCTCAAATCTGGACGATCCCGAGATATTCAACTTCTTGGAGGGAGAGCTAGCCACCTGGCCAACCCCCATGATAGTATTTGGGGACTTAAACATCACAGTCGATTGGAATAAACAGGGACCTTATACGGGACGGAAACCTTGAGTTTTCATGGCCTTGGATGCTCTCATGAGGTCACATGTGTTGAAAGATGTCTGGGGGGATAAGGAACCACAAAATCCGGGGTTCACATACTTTTCTGACCCTTTCCAAAAACACACTAAACTAGACTATTTTCTGATCTCCTTCCTTGAGCTGAATAAGGTCTGCATTAAGAAACTTCCTAAAACAATCTCAGATCATAACCCTTTGATCTTGGTTTGGGAGGTATCCAAAATAGAGAGGAGACACACATGCTGGACATTTGAAAGGAGACTATTATCAGATAGCAGGTTTGTGGATCAGATCAGAAAGTGGTCAAAGGAATACTATGATGCAAATCGGTATAGCACCTCGCGTAACGGAGTGTGGGAAGCATTTAAGGCAGGGTTCTCCAAACCGGTCCTGGAGGGCCGGATCCATGCCAGAATTTTTAAAATAACTACATGTATCTAAATGGGGATATGCACAAAATCTGGCATGGATCCGGCCCTCCAGGACCGGTTTGGAGACCCCTGATTTAAGGCCTCCCTGAGGGGGGAAACAATAAGTTGCTCAGAAAGGCTTAGGAGGGAGGATAGAAGTGAGATCGAGAGACTTATGGGCGATCTAGCAATGGCCAAAGAGCAGCATATTAAGGACATAGGACAAGGTGTGGATGGCCAGGAGAGTCAAAGCAAACTTACCAGCATTAAGGCAGAGCTACAAAGGATCGCAACGCAGAAGGAAACCAGCCAATATCAATCCTCAAGGGCAAAGCGTTATGAAACAGTAGAGCAGGCAGGGAGGGCATTGGCACTTCGGATCAGACAAGACAGGACAAAGAGTATAATATCCAGCATACAGGAAGAGGGAACCGAATACACTGAGCCTAATGAGATATTAAGAGTGTTTAAGCATTATTACCAAAAACTGTGTGAAGAGGAGGGAGGTACTCATGATCAGAATTTGGTTTGCGTTGGATGTAGGCCCAAGGTTGGATGATCAGTATATAGAGGAATTGGAAAGAGATATAACTATAAGTGAGATTTTAACAGCCTTACAGGATCTAGCAGCCGGTAAGGCGGAAGGCCCAGACGGAATCCCTTTGGAGGTCTACAAATGCCTAGAAACCGAGATTGCTCCCATTCTGCTCGATCTGTTTAACTGTATACTTTGTTCAGGCATTACACAGATTCCTGGAGAGAGACGAATAGTATTATATTTCACAAGAAAGGGAAACCAAAAGAGATCCCAGGATCGTATCGCCCAATCTCGCTTATTAATGCCGACACGAAACTATACTCTAAGGTGTGGGCTAAGCGCTTGGGTAGGATCATTGGACGTCTCGTTTCTCCGTGGCAGCATGGGCTCGTACCAGGTAGAGGCACAACGGACCACACAAGACGGGCAATAGCGCTGTTCGATGCCCATGCTGCCTCGGGGAGAGAGATGTCCATGATCCTTTTAGACGCGGAGAAAGCCTTCGACCGAGTGGTCTGGGACTTCCTCTGGGGTATTTTGGTAGGCAGAGGCTTTGGTATTAAAACCATGAGGGCTATCAAAGCTAGGTATAGGGACCCAGTTGCTCGAGTTCAAGTTATGGGCGAATACTCCGATAAAATACTAATAAAGAGGGGGACGCGCCAAGGCTGTCCCTGTTACCCGATCCTCTTTTCTCTTTACATAGACCCTCTAATACAGAAGATCCTGTCATGTCCGTTAATTAGTCCAGTTGTACTGAATGGCTTAACTACTAAACTTTTAGCTTACGCCGACGATCTGGCCGTAATAACCACAGATCCCCACCAGGCTATGCCGATTTTGACCCAATTAGCCAAAGACTTCAGGGTCAATCAGGGTATCGGCTTAATGAGGGGAAAACCCAAATAATTTGCACTAAGAACATTATAAAGGTGGAAGAAAGGTTTCTGGATACAGCCGTATATCTGGGGGTAAGAGTAGATGCTAATGTCGATAAGATTATTGTAGATAACTATCTACCCATGGCTGCCTCCATTGAAGCGGAATTGAAAAGAATTGATGTGCTTCACCTCTCATTGGTTGAAAGGGTAAATGTCTTAAAAATTACTATGTTCCCCAAAGTGCTATATCTGTTCAGGGCCAACCCATTGATGATAGGAGAAGATGTCATGTGGAAACTAGAATCGGTGTTCATTAGGTATATCTGGCAGTATGGTAAGATCAGTCGTTTGGTAAACTATATGTCATTACCATGGGCAAGAGGAGGTCTGTCTATGCCAAATCTCAGACTTTATCATTGGGTATGTCTTCTGACACAAATGAATATACTGTTTCAAGCTGATTCAATTCCAGGCGAAGAGCAGTATGACTATCAGACTCCTCCAACTATCTTTGAGCTTTTATTGGGGAGAAAGGCCTTGGGTGTCCTGATGACTGAAGTTGACCGCAGATACTATGAGGGCCCGATATAAGATCATGGAAGGGGCCTGGGGGACCTGGAAAGCTGTCAGGAAATTTGTAAATATCCAGAAGATTACAGGCAACATCAGTCTCTGGAACTCTAGTCTCTTTCCCCACTTAGGTCAAAGTAGAGACTGTCAGGTTTGGAAGGAGCAGGGGGTGAGGAGCCTCTGGGACATTATGGTAGGAGAGGAAATCCTTGGGTTCGAAACAATACAGCAGAAATTTGGCATTCCCCAAAATCATTGGTTGGTATACCGTCAAATTGTCCAAACACTGCTGGCTGTAAGACCCAGGATCTCTCTCCACACAATTAATCCAATGATTGATTATCTGATAAAAGGGGGCAAGAAGATAAGAATAGTGTATAATTTTCTGCAAATGGACCTCCAAGACGATCTGGAGAAAACTGAAAGCTCATTGGCGCAAAAACTGAGGGACCCCGACACTGACCTTGATCTTGCCCTACTATTGAACAAGAAAGTATTTCGGTCTTCAAAACTGAGGGCTCAACATTACAAGACACTGTTTAATCTCTATTACACCCCGGCGAAGTTGTTCGACTGGGGAGTTAGGGAAGACGACAGATGCCCCAGGTGTAATATCAGGCCGGGGGACCTAGTACATATGTTTTTTCATTGTGCAAAACTTGTCCCGATCCGAGGGGAAATTTCCATTTTTTTGGAGGGGCTGCTAGGTCAGAAGATCAATCTATCCCCTTCTTTGGTGCTACTAGGAATCGATAATAAGTTGAAGCTGGGGAGAGATGTCGAAGCTCTGGTTTTTATTGCTGTAGCGGTATTGCGAATTCTTATATCTGCAGGATGGAAGGATACCACCGCCCCCACCTTCCAGATATGGCTTGCCAGATTACTGGGGATGCACAATATCGAAGGAAGCCTCTATGAACTCAAGGGCATACAATCCTGGGAGATGGGTAGGAAGATCTGGGCACCACTCAAAAAATGGAGGAATTCAAAACGCTAACCTCATTAATACTTGATGATCTATGCCTGATGGTTTTACTCAACTATTCTGCACATAAGTTTTACAAAAATTTGAGCATTGACTATGTATATATTATCAATTAATTTGCTTTTTAAGTAAATAATATATAATGTGTATAATGATGTGTCAATTTTGGAAGGAACCATGAATTTTGTAAATGTACCATAATTTATCAATAAAAAAAAAAAAAAAAAAAAAAGATGACAAGCCAGATGCAGTGATGTCAAATCTTAAAACCCGTCCAAGGCCGTTCTCGGTAAATGTCCTAGGAACCAGCTGTACATCCTGACAACTGTAAAATGTATACATTGTTGTTGATACAAATTGTGAATACAGGTGGGAAATAAAGCTTGGGAACACAAATTAATGGACGGGAACATAAAACAAAGAACTAAAGAAAATTATTAAAACTTAGAATGGTGTTATGATCATCGCCTTAGCTTGTCCAATCAGAAGTAGGAGTTTCATAAAGTTGAAACATTTAGGGGTGGTACATGCCATTAGAAAGGTAGTTAGAACAGCGCAGTTGCAGCAAGACAAACGCGGAGAGACCGGGATACTGTCCAAATGCTGATCGAATATTTGAAGAAGCAGACTTAGAATTTTAAAGCCAAATAATTAGAAGAAGATCGTGGAAGAATCGAGGAGGTAATCTAGTTAGAAGAAGATCACGGAAGAATCAATGAGGAGGTTAGTGTCAGAGAGGGGTGAGATGCAGTCGTCGAATCCAGAAGAGGTAATCTATCCTGTCCTGAAGTCCCTGTCACCTGATCTTTCCCAGGGGACCCATTAATCTCTTGGCCAGAGGGGTCTGATTTCCACACCATCCTAGGTAAATATATTTCTGTGTATTGTGTCAATGTGTTGCTCTCTCTATCCTCTTTTTCCTGAGGTACTGTTGTTGTGAAGATCTCATTGAAATAGAATAATACAATTGGGTAAACTGATCTTACTTCCACGGAGAGATGGAGTTCATACTGTGATTTTTTTGGCTCATCTGATTTAACTAGATAAAACATTTAAACTTTTCCTGAGTCTGTGGTTATTTAATAAAATAGGAGATAAATGATCCTATATAATATCACCATCAACTAATTCCAACTAAATAGGTCCATTGACTAAAAGGAAAAGGCTTTATGATCAGTGAAAAGATTAGTGAGATGATATAGGTAACTGATCCTAATTAAAGCATTTATAAAAATGTACCCCAGCGGTGATAACCAGCCTATATGAGTGAGTGTGTATATGGACCCAGATGAATATATGGTAATAGTGTTTCAGAGGTTGGTAACACCTTGGATCAGTTTAATATACCTTGCCCAAGCTTACTATATAAATTATTCAACACTCAATTCCACAATGGTCATCAACATATAAAGAACATATCTTAAAAACACTGGTATCTTCTTGAGAGGAATCCTGCACTTAAAACTACATAGAACCATCCCAGGAAATAGGATATTGTAGAGAAAACTCTTTGAAACAACACCTTTGCCACTCTTTCCTTGAAGGTAAAAGACAATCCTACCACACTGTCCTAGATAAACCAGTTGATATCTACGTATGCATTAATTGTTCAGTTTGTAAAATGGGGTGCAATGAGATTATTTAGAACACTGGAGTGTTGAAAACAATGTAGTCTTACAGGCTTCTAATGGCTGATAGAAGCCAGGAGCATCAACATTCCACTGTTTGTTCACAGAAGGTGCTGTAAACAAAGGCCTCACTGAGCCCAGGCTCTGTAAGGTCTTTGTTTTACAAATTTGAACATTCTGCCCTTCATGGGCAGAATGTTCTATCAGCCTTAGAGCCTTTCTCTTGTTAAAGGCGCTCACCTTTGACTTAGGTATTTAACACTGGAGCAGGCCTTTAATATAGCCTTATAGCCCGCCGCAGAGGGCTATACCGGCTATTAAAGGCCCTCTTCAGCATTAAAGGCCCCACCGAAGGCGAGGGCCTTTAACAAGGGAGAGGGACTTTAATAGCCGGTATAGCCCAGCTACGAAGGGCTATAAGGCTATTAGAACATTCTGCTACTAGAGGGCAGAATGTTCTAACAAAAAAGAACAAAACCTTATGGGAGCGTGAGGGGGTTGGAATCCCCTCAGGGTCCTTGAAGCCTTTGTTCACAGCCAGAGCTGTGAACAAAGAATCATTGGAATGTAGGAGCTCCAGGCTTATACCAGCCATTATAAGCCCAGAGCACTCGATTGTTTTCAATGGAGCGCCCAACTTTCCAATGTTCTAATGGCTGGTAGAGCCTGATACATCGGACTCTACGGCTATAGAAGATTACTTTCATGAAAGGTTCATCATATTCTTTGACAACAGCACTTTCATTGTCTACAAAATAAAATGTACCTGTCTACTCAAGTACATTGAAAGCACCACTGGACCCCTAAAGATCCACATACAGGAGCACTACAAGACCATACACAAAAATGATATCCCATCTCCTCTTAAATTTCATCAGGTAACACAAGCACCAGCTATCCTTTGCCCATATAGGCCTGGAATAAATTGCCAAAAAACAGATGGGTGGCAAGCTGGAATTAGATCTAAATAACAAGCAGTGTGAATGGTTACTGAGGATGGATGGTGTTCACAATGGGCTTAATAAGGACTCCAAATTACACAACTGGCTTTATTTGCACCGTTGCTTGGTTAGGAGGCTCCAGGAAAACAAGAAGGGGGGATTGCGTTGTGGTAAATTTTAGTAACCCCTTACCGGTTGAGAGAATCTTTACGGAGGTCAATGCAGGTTTGTCTCACAGTGAACAAGGTATTCAGGTACTGCCTTTGGGATTCTTCTATAGGGTGGAGAACCCCAGGCAGAACTATTTGAACACTGATAATTGTACATGGCCCTATAAGCCTATGGATCCCAGTAGGAATGGGAATCCCATTCACTGGGTGGAAAGGGCTAATTCATGGGGGGCCTTCCATCCTTCTCCTTTTACCCAGGGACAGAATAGATTTGCAGCTCTTTCGGGGCTGAATGATTGTGATTGACTGAGTGATAGCATAGCCCATTTAGACCAGATAGTAAAGATACCTGAGCCCTTCGATCCAGTTTTGCCGGGTACTGAGTCTCCACCTCATACACCAACAGTGACAATAAGAGTGGTAACGCCAGAAATCTTTATAGATAAGGGGGTAATGGAACGAGTGCTGCCAGGAACTCTTAATGTTGCCCCAAATCAGGATACAAATATCGCCCCGCTGGAGGATTTACTTAAGACCCATGACTATGATGTGCTGTCATGGAATATAGCGGGGTTTGCAGAGAAGTTTGCAGACCCGGTAAGGGTGCAGTTTGTTAGCAATTTCCCTGTTATATGTCTCCAGGAGACATGGCTTGTTAATTGTAACCTCTTTTTGGAGGGGTACACAGCTTTCTTTGTTCCTGCAATTCCAGCATCTAGTGGGTGAGGAAAGGGGCGGCCTGGTCATTTTTACCTCCTTGTCTTTGATATGCAGGATTAAGACCATTTCCTCCACCCATAGAGACTTTCAGGCAATTGTTATTGAGCGAGGAAATCTTAGCCTATGCCTGATTAATTTTTATAATGCAGTACATAGAGAAGCTAAATGAGTTGGGCAACTTTGTTAAGCAGCACTGTGGTCCCTATAGAAACAGTCTTATGATTGTAGGAGACTTTAATGTCCACCCATGTGGATATCCTGGACTTACTAAAATGTGTGACTTGGGCTGCCAAAGGATTCAGGGCCTTCACTTTGAGCACTCTCTACAGGGAGATGTCCTTAATGACATGCTAAATGAATGTGATCTGTTTTCAGCTATGAGCTTTGTATCCCCACTTAGTAAACAAAATGTACCGACCTTTAAAGGTCATAGAGGTGGATCGTTTATAGATCACATTTTGATAGCCACAAACTTTCACATCTATCTATTGGGTTATACAATCCTAGCAAGTCCCTTCAGTGATCATAACCCTGTGTGTGTGCGCATAGGGGAGAATGTATTGAAAAGGAAGGATTCTGTAGTACCAGCGGGAACTCTGAGGCTAACCGATGGAAGGCGATACCTCAAATGGAACCAAGTAACTCCGGCCCTCTTTTATAAAAAGCTTCAAGATTCCTGTAAGGCAGAATTCTCCTACTGTATGAATCCTGATTCTACAGCCTTAGGATCACTCAATGCCTTTAAGGGGATTGTTTCCACAGTAGGGACACTGTTATCTGTTCAAGGACAAAGCAAGATCACTGGTGACCCCAAGTGGTTTAACCCTTCTTGCTCCAAAGCCGCCAGAGAACTGAAGGCTGCACTAAAAGTAACCCCTAGGGACAACTCGCAGATCCGTACTTTAAGTACCAACTTTAAAAAGTTGCTGGCCATCAGTTCAGTTCAACTGACTTGATTCGGTTTACAGCATAGGAAACCATAAAAGTTAGAAAATACAAATCGAATACATAGCCATTTAAAATTACATCGGGCGTAAAACATTAGATTAAGACATTTTATAGGAATACCTCCCCAGGAGTACAATACAAAGAAATCAAATGGGTATTAAAAAAAATGGAGGCTTATAGGGAAGGCACATTACAGCTCCGATATTAAAAACACATGATTTTTTGATACAACATATAATCACGTTCCTTTAAATGTCCAAACTTTTTCGTGAGTTTCATTGAGCATCTTAAAAAGCCTGTCGCAAAATGGATACATTCATGTTTTAACAATAATAAGTAATAAAGTGCGGGGCGAACCTGTCTAAAATTGAACTTTTTTAAAAGGGGTTTTAGATAAAAGTTCCTTGGGGTTTCATAATATTTAAAAAAGAACACAAAGTGCAGCAAGTACTGTGGCGACATATTGTCGCAGCCCCAGGGAGCTAGCACTTTGCCCCTGTGACACCCTCTTGGAACGGCTAATAAAAGGTGAATATAGTCCATTCTGAACTGGATTAACAAAAAACGCACATGTGAGGGCACCGGCCATTGGAGATATGGTTCCAGCTCAAGTGAGGACCTAAGTAGTATATGTTTGCGTACGCTCTTTTTTAACAGTTCTCTTTCCTCTCTTTCCATTCTTTTGCGTAGCATAAAAGAGCTTTTTACAAGGGCCACATCTTCCTTGGAGATACAATCAGGTGTTAAAAATAAATCTAAACGTCCCAGCTCTCTAAAACTCTCCTTTAGATATTTGATCGAGGGGATATATATCATATAATCTAAGTTCAAAGTCTCTTTTAAGATTTTATCTGTAAGGGCAGGATATTCATTTAGCCAACATTTGATCCAGAATATTAATGGACGTATGGCCAAGGTATCACTAATATAAGGGGTGCCTGTTTCTTCATGGACCGAAAAGTTCGCTGTTCCTTGTGGGACGCATGGCAGCTGCTTTAGAAAATTATTTTCGGTTACCTGCAGTCCCTCAAGGCAAGAGTACCCCCAAATATCACTCCCATAGCTGACTATAGAGATGCTTTTCGCTTGATAGATTTTTAGCATGCGGCCACCGGGCGTTGGCCCATCTTGGCCGTAAAGCTAAATATTGCAGCATTGGACCTAACAACCTCTCCCTTTTTTTTTGTTGAGCTGTGCGATCCAATTCAATTTGTCATCCAGTAGGACGCCCACATAGGAAAAGGTTTTAGATATAGGAACTTTTTCTCCATTTACATTAAAAAGATACAGCTTTTTGGGGCGCTGCCCTACCTGCATTATGTACAATTTGGAATTATTTATAGCCAAATCTCTTGCATCCATAAACCCCCAAAATGCTTCTAGTAATGTCCGTAATCCTTTAGGGGTATGTGCCAGGAGGACGGCATCGTCCGCATAGAGCAAGACGGGCAATCCCCGCCGCCCCACATACGGATAGTCAGCCCCAGTCTCCTGCAGTATTTTTTCCAAATCATTAATATATTAATTAAAAAGAAATGGTGCAAGAATGCACCCCTGTCGTACCCCCCGCTCTGTATTAAAATTCCTGGTCACCTTGAGATCAGATGCATATCTGATATTTGCCCGTGTTTCTCTATGTAGTTCCATCAGGAAGTTCACCAGAATAGACTCCACCCCCATGTCCCTCATGGATTGCCACAGCCTTTCCCGATTGACACAGTCAAAGGCGGATGACAGGTTCATGAAGGGCAGATAAATTGTCCCTGGGCGGGTGATGGTGTACTTCCCGAGGATCAAATAGAGATTAAGGCATTGTACCATAGTTGAGTGGCCCGGACGAAACCCAAACTGAATGTCCGATACAATCTTGTTGTCTTCAGCCCAGACAGTCAGTCTCTTTAAGATAACTCCCCCTAAGACCTTCACGATAGAATCAATTAGGGAGATCGGTCTGTAGTTTATAGTACAGTCTCGATCTCCCTTCTTGAATACTGGCACTTTTGTCGATGTTCCCCAAGATTTTGGGCAGCCTACTTTAGCTGCTGCATTAAATACTGCGACCAGGATTGGTGCCCAAAAAGAGGGGTTTGATTTAAAAAGATAGGGTGGAACACCATCTGGGCCCGGCGCCTTCTTACTTGTGAGATCATTTATGCCTTCCTCCACCTCCCCCACTGTGAACACAACCATTTCCTTGTTTGTACACCTAACTAACAGCTGAGTCTGGGAGTTTTTACTCTTTAAAATATTAGCAAAATGGGATACCCATTCAGTCTCGCTTATGTTGGTACCCATATCCTCAGCTCTTTCCACTGAGAACAGTGGTCTGTTAATGATTTCCCAAAAACAGGAGCTACAAGAGAGGGTCATAGGATCTAAAAGCTCCCTCCAAGTTGCCTCTTTCAATTTCTTTTTACGATTAGCTAAAGCATTTCTATAATCATGGTGAAGAGTTCGGATCTTTTCTCTCTCCCTTGGTATTTCTCTCAGAGCCACTTTGAGATCTCTTGCAACTTTAGAGCAAAGTGGAATAAACCATTTAGGATCTGTGTGTTTCCTATTTTTCCCTGGAACTGACAAGAGAGTCCCCACATTGGTGGCAATACCATCAAATGCTTTAACCACTTCCATGCTAATGACAAGGTCAGCTCGTCATGCAGTACACTGGAGCTGTGCTTATGACGAGCTGACCTTGTCATGAACAATGGGAATCCAGGCACATCAGCACCCAGCGGGAAAAGCCTTAGCAGCCAGGTATACCCTGAGCAGATGATGCTCCATTCAGGCAATTCGAAAATTCCACCGCACAAGCGTCTTTAAGGGCATCATGAAACATGGATGGAATTACTTGAGTCCATTTCAACGGACGCTTACCGTCGGATAATTTTAACCGAATGTGGTTTGGTGCAGGGTTCTTTTTTGTCAATAAGCTGCCTCCTAGGTACACACACACAGGGTTATGGTCACTATATAGACACTTGCCGTAATCAAGAAACTCCTCAGGAGGGACGCAATAGGCCTAGTGAGCAATATATGGTCTATAAACAATCCCTCACCACGGCATTTAAATGTTGGTTCAACTTGTCTACTTTTAGGTGGTGCATAACTCATGGTGGGGTACAGATTGTATTTGTCAAGCATGTCGTTAAGAACAGTTCCCTGAACAGTATGTTCAAAATGAAGGCCTTCAATCAAAGGGCACCCCATGGTCCCCATGTCTGTGCTTTTGGGGTCTCCACACATGTGGGTGTTAAAATCACCTGTGAGCATTAGATTATTTTTGTATTGCCCACAACTCTGCTCTACAAAATTAATGAGTTCAGTTATCTTACAACCTGCCTCCTTCTGTACCGCATTAGTTTTGCGGCTCCCTAGCACTATGGCCTGTATATCTTTATGGGCTGATGGTATACCCCTAATTTTATGTCTCAAGGCCAAGGAAGTAAAGATAGCCAAACCCCCCCTTGCACTACCACTAGTAGTACGAGTTGCGGGCACAAGAACGCTTTATACCCTTCCAATGAAAGATTACAATCGACCAGCCACGCCTTCTGGAGACAAATTATCCCAAAATAACTGATGAACTGCACCCGTATTGGGTCTGTGATCTTTCCTGCCAGGCCTGCAACATTTCAGGATACTGCATTATAGTCCCTGCCATTATCATGTTTAATCCCATGTATATTACTTTGCTCTCCGAGGCTGACAGAAGTTGTTACCTCTTTGGGGTTATCTACCCTTTCATCTTTACGCAGGACCGTATCTGGTAGTTCAAGTTGAGGCATCAATACATCTAAATCCAGGACCGGGCCTATAGCTGAGGCATGGTTCTCAGAAGGTACGCCATCGTTCTCAGTATGGGTATTGGGGCCCGGCGGCAACTGTGAATAATAGCATTCCCCCCAGGTATTGTCTTCTGCCATACTGCGTTGAGTTGGGCCATACCTCGGTAGGTCTCTCCATTTGTGCGTACGTGCCCTATGCACCCTTGTCCAATTATGGGGTTAATCATCCCCCTTATAGAAGAAACCAAGGGGAACGATCTCTATGCCTTGACCCCTAAACATCATACCCTGGCCCGTCTCTCTAAGTAGACTTTCAGCCACTAGCGGGTTGTTAAAATTAACTACTATACAATCTCCCCCTCGTGTTTTCCTCGAACTTCCCACCCAGGATGCTCGCCGTGCCATGATAATATTATGCATTGCGTGATGCCCATATGTGGTATTACGGGCCAACCAGTGTGTAACCTTATTTTTAAGTTGGCCATATTCTTTTTTAACTCCTGCTGGGAGAATCGGTACATTGCACATAACAATCACTAAAGGAGCTGATTGTGACGGTAGATCAATAGTTAGTATATTTTCTGAATTTCTCATCCTCATTGCTGAAACCGTGGGGCATATTACCATCGATTAGCGATATTTATCGCTAACGAGGCTTAGCAACAAATTTTTTAACGCTAAGCATCGCCGGAAATTATCGCAGAGATAACTTGCTATTAGCAAGGTTTGTCTCAGAAGTGATAGAAATCTTCGCTAAATGAGAGATTATCGCTGGAAAACCAACGATAATCTCTCGAAGTTTGGAGTTAGCTTGATGATAGGGGCTCACAAACTTAGCCATGATATCCACCTTCCATAGGATATCATGGCTAAGTCAGGAAAATACCAGGTGTAAAAAAAGCAGTGCCTACCGCGGTTAGCGCTGCTTTTTTTATCACTAACAGAGTTAGCGAAATCCTTGATAATAGGAGAAATGTCGCTTAGCAACATTTCTCCTATTATTTTTCTCTAGAACGCCCCCTTTGCATCTCATTAGAGATGCAAGGGGAAGCGTAGAGAAAAAGGGTGCTAACATGCGAATTTGCATGTTACCACTCTGTTGCTGATAGGGAGATAATTTTATCTCCGCTTTCTTGGCTTTTAAAGCCAAAAAAGCGGAGATAAATCCCTTGATAATATGCCCCCATATCATCATCTGACCGCTTGAAGTCTAAGGGATTTGCCTTCTCCACTACCCCCTTTTTATCTTTTGTTACACCGTAACTTTCCAAACTTGGCTTTTCTATTTCTATCGCATCCTTATCAGTGTTTGGTTTTTGAAACACTATAGGAGTTTCAATTGGTAAGGGTGGCGCTGTGAGTATTAAGCTGTTTCTAGCCCCTACAGATGGTTTTGATGATATGCTAGGGCCATTTTTCTGCCTGTAATCCACCAGGTTAGCCAGTATATGTGAATTATTTGTGACGGTGTTTTCGAGCTTCCCCAGGCTCTCGTTGATTATTTTCATTCTTTCTTTTAGTGGTAACATAAAAGATTTTAATATTTGTTCCACTTGTTCCACGAGGCCTCCTGGGGCGTGTGAAGTTAAGGGGCACCCCCTAGTCAAATTAACCTTAGAAATAGAGGGGGATTTATTGATCTGAGTCGACGAAGAAGTAGTTAAGGTGGGTATTGCCAAATACGTGTTAGTCCCATCTTTATATGTTGTTTTGGTCACTTTAGGGCGACTTCCCTTCTGTTGACCGCCACCTCGCTTTCTTTTCCATCTATGCGAATGTTGTATTACAGGTTTAGGAGGGATGGGGTCAACCAAGGTATTACTGATATCTAATATTTTAAGACCACAATCTTCAGATCCAGAACTATCTGATGTAGTACTCAACGAGATGCCAGTTATATTCTCCACTGGACCTGTACTAACTTCTAGGGGGCTATTTATGTGGGATCCTAGTTGTTCAGGAGTTTTTGCTGATTTTATGGAGCCCAGGGACGACCTCTTCGGACATAGTGATTCCAAGGATAAGCGTTTCTCAGTAAGCGAAATTTCTCGCTCCAGGACAATTGCGGCTCTTGTTATAAAATTATCCAGTGTCCCCCTAACACTTCGCGCAATGGGGCATATAGCCACTTTCCTCCCTCCTCCCGGACGAAGTGCCATGATCTGTGCCCCAACTTATATACCTGTATACTTTAAAAAAATGAGAAGAAGTGAGTAAATAAAATCAAGGGGCCTCGGCCAAATAAATGTCTTACTTCACTCAAACAGCAAATTTTCGCGGGGCGGCAAGGACGGCCGCAGAAGGCCCCGCCCTTGTCCAGAGCTTCTCCCGGGATGCTCCCGCGTGCTTCTGCTCAGCGGGTGCCTGAGTCAGTTTTATGTCACGTGCAGGTGCCTGTGGGCGGGGCTGGCAGCCGAACGCGGGACCAAGTGTGGGTCAAGCAGGGACTCCTGGTACTTCGAGTCCCTGCTGGCGTTCAGCGCACGATCTGCTTGTCCCACTCGCCCCCAAGACCCAGGCAGCAACAAAAGCACAGGTAGGGACACTCTCCTCGAAGCGGCACCCGCGAAGCGGGTACGGCGAGTCATAGGCTGAAGCAGCTTCTCCTTTCCTCCCACGGCGTTTAAGAAGCGAACAACAAGGTCTCTCCTATCTCCTGGTGGCAAAATACAGCTCCCGCGGAGCAGGGGCTGCGAGGAGATTAAGGGACCGATTATGATGGCGGACAGACCTGAGTCCGTCCGCCACCATAGAGTAGGGGGGAAAGTCCGCATGGGCAGCGGCGTTCCCCCGTGAACATTAGGATGTGACCGCCAGGGTGGCGGTCACATCCTCTATCCGTAACATTGCGGCGGGTGCAGCTTCAAGCTGCACCCGCCGCAATGTTAAAAATGCATACTTTGCATTAGTATGCAGAAAGCGGCAGGCACCACGCGGTGCCTGCCGATCTCTGCATACAAATGCAGGGGGGTACCATAGGTACCCCCCATGTGCACCCCCCACCCCCCCTTCACCTAGGGGGCCCGCAACGGGCCCCCGCAGTGAAGTCCCACATGCTTTTCAAGCATCTTTTCAGGCATTTCCTAATATGGTGGACGGTGTCTGAGAGACACCGCCACCATATGAGAGCTTTTCCGCCACGGTTGTAAGCCAACCGCGGCGGAATAGCTGCGGACAGAAACCAGGACCCACCAGCCATCCTAATGTGGCGGTGGGTCTCTGGTGGTTCCGCTGCGGTTTTTACGCATCCTCTGGGCCGGCGGTGGCTTCCGCCGGCCCGGAGGATGCGGAAAAACCGCAATCCTAATAGGCCCCTCAATGCGAGCAGGTGCCTGTGGGCGGGGCTGGCAGCCGAACGCAGGACCAGGTGTTGTGGGTCAAGCAGGGACTTCTGGTACTTCTGGTACTTCGAACCCCAGTTGCAGGCAAGATCCCAGGATGGGGATGTAGTTGTATTCACGGCACGTGAAGTGGAAGATGGTATTATTAGTCTTACAAGTGAGAAGACTCCAGGTCCGGATGGCGTCCCACCGGACCTTTTTAAATCGAACCCCTCTTTATGGTTGTCAATCTAGGTGGCTGTCCTGAAAGCAGCTTCTCCTTTCCTCCCAAAGCGTTTAAGAAGCAAACAACAAGGGCTCTCCTATCTCCTGGTGGCAAAATGCAGCTGACCATCAGAAAAAGGGTACTACAGGAGGACACTTGGCGGGAGCTCTTAGATCCCCTGACACTATCCAACAGCTCCAGATTTTGGAACATAATAAATAGACCTCTCTTTATAAGAGAAAGAGCTGAGGATCTGGGCACCAACATAACGGAGGAGGAATGGGTGCCCTACTTCAGTGCCATTTTTAAAAGTGTGTCTACTCAACCCCAGTTGCAGGCAAGATCCCAGGATGGGGATGTAGTTGTATTCACGGCATGTGAAGTGGAGGATGGTATTATTAGTTTTACAAGTGAGAAGACTCCAGGTCCGGATGCGTCCCACCGGACCTTTTTAAATCGAATCCCTCTTTATGGTTGTCAATCTAGGCGGCTGTCCTGAAAGCAGCTTCTCCTTTCCTCCCACAGCGTTTAAGAAGCGAACAACAAGGGCTATCCTATCTCCTGGTGGCAAAATGCAGCTGACCATCAGAAAAAGGGAACTACAGGAGGACACTTGGCGGGAGCTCTTAGATCCCCTGACACTATCCAACAGCTCCAGATTTTGGAACATAATAAATAGACCTCTCTTTATAAGAGAAAGAGCTGAGGATCTGGGCACCAACATAACGGAGGAGGAATGGGTGCCCTACTTCAGTGCCATTTTTAAAAGTGTGTCTACTCAACCCCAGTTGCAGGCAAGATCCCAGGATGGGGATGTAGTTGTATTCACGGCATGTGAAGTGGAGGATGGTATTATTAGTTTTACAAGTGAGAAGACTCCAGGTCCGGATGCGTCCCACCGGACCTTTTTAAATCGAATCCCTCTTTATGGTTGTCAATCTAGGCGGCTGTCCTGAAAGCAGCTTCTCCTTTCCTCCCACAGCGTTTAAGAAGCGAACAACAAGGGCTCTCCTATCTCCTGGTGGCAAAATGCAGCTGACCATCAGAAAAAGGGAACTACAGGAGGACACTTGGCGGGAGCTCTTAGATCCCCTGACACTATCCAACAGCTCCAGATTTTGGAACATAATAAATAGACCTCTCTTTATAAGAGAAAGAGCTGAGGATCTGGGCACCAACATAACGGAGGAGGAATGGGTGCCCTACTTCAGTGCCATTTTTAAAAGTGTGTCTACTCAACCCCAGTTGCAGGCAAGATCCCAGAATGGGGATGTAGTTGTATTCTTACAAGTGAGAAGACTCCAGGTCCGGATGGCGTCCCACTGGACCTTTTTAAATCGAACCCCTCTTTATGGTTGTCAATCTAGGCGGCTGTCCTGAATGCGGCCGCCAAGGAAGGGTGCCCAGATTCATGGGGAGTTTCCACAATTGTCCCAGTTTTTAAAAAGGGAGATCGGAACTGTACCATGAATTACAGGCCAATCTCCCTTATCGACTCCGTGGTTAAGGTTGTTGGCGGAGTCGTACTAAATAGACTGACTGCCTGGGCAGAAGAGAACAGGATTCTATCCGACATCCAATATGGGTTCCGCCCTGGTCGCTCGACCGTGGCACAATGTGTCAATCTCTATCTAATCCTCGGAAAAAACATCATTGCCCGCCAGGGGACAATCTACATGGCCTTCATGGACCGTTCGTCCGCTTTTGACTGTGTCAATCGGGGAAAGCTGTGGCAGTCCATGAGGGCCATGGGGGTGGAGGCATATCTGGTGGACTTTCTGAGGGATTTACATAAAGAAACAAGGGCGAATATTAGATACGCCCAGGATCTGAGGGTCACCAGGGATTTTAACACAGAAAGGGGAGTACGACATGGGTGTACTTTAGCCCCTTTCCTCTTCAATCTCTACATCAACGATTTGGATAAGACCCTGCAGGAAACTGAGGCTGATTTCCCGTACGTGGGATGCAGGGGACTGCCCGTCTTGTTACACGCGGACGATGTGGTCCTCCTGGCACGCACCCCCAAAAGTTTGCAGATTCTCCTCGATACTTTTCGAGGGTTTAAGGCCGAGCGAGATCTTCCGATAAATAATACGAAATCCTTTGCAATGCAGGTAGGGCTCCGTCCAAAACGACAGTACACCTTTAGGGTGAATGGAGAGACAGTACCGATATCCCCTACCTTTTCTTATCTCGGCGTCCTGCCAGACAATCGCCTGGACTGGGGCGCTTTAATTAAGAAGAAAAGGGGTGAGGTGACCAGGTCCAATGCAGCGATCTTCAGCTTTGCAGCTAAAATGGGCAACCAACCAGTGGCTCCAATGTTGAAGATCTACCAAGCCAAGAGTGTTTCTATATGTACCTGTGGGAGCGAATTGTGGGGATAAACTGGTGTGGAGGGTATCCAGGTGACAGAAAACATCTTTCTAAAACAGTTGCTGGTGGTTCCTAAAGGCACTGCAAATTTTATTGTCCATGAAGAAACTGACCTCCCATACATCTGTGATACCCTGGCTATGCGCCCGCTGCTGTTCTGGCTTAAAAGTTGGATAAATAAAGATTTAGACCTTACCCACAAACTACTAAAAGAGACTTTGAGCCTGGACCACATGACTGATATACCATGGCTCAAGTATCTTAAGGGATGTTTTAGTGAGCTGGGCCGTCCGGACCTTTTTTTAACACCTGATTGTATTACTAAGGCAGACGTGGCACTTGTGAAAGAATCTTTTATATTGCGTAAACAAGCTAAGCGTGAGGAGACGGAACTGATGAAAAATGGCGTGTGTAAGCATATGATGCTTAGAACATCTTTAGTAATGGAGCCATACCTCTCGTTGCTCCTGTCAACGCATGAGCGTTTTTTACTAATCAGGTTTAGACTGGACTACTTTTATCTTTTACTAGCTGTACCCAAGGGTAGCCACAAAGGAAAAGTGTTAGCACCCTGTGGCTGCGACAATATGTCTCCCCAGGACCTGTTACAGTTCGTGTTTTTTTGTCATTTTTATGAAGCCCCATGGAGGCTGTTTTTAAAATCACTTTAAAAAAAGCTAGACTTCTCACAGGTACCCCGCGGTCTCTATTTTTTGCAAATTTTAAAGCCAGAATATATCCAGTTTGTGGTTTGCTTTTTTAAATGCTCCCTCAGGTATTGAAAATGTTTGGAATCCTAAGGGATATGGATGCTGTATTTTTATGAATTATTTTTTATTACTAAATAATTGTGATGCCCTTTGACCGTATAATCACCGAATGTAAATTGGAACAAATGTTTTTTATAACTTGTATATATATTTCCTGCCCTGCTTATTTTTTAACAATGAAATGTAACTTTTATGGTTTTCTATAATGTGAACCGAATAAAGTTTACTCTCAGACACAAAGACAGATATAAAACGAGGGGCGGATTTACTAACATTTTATGCAATGCAGCATGTAAAGGCAACTTGCTGTGCTGTGATGCATAAAAGGGGATAATCAGAAATACCTAAAGTGTACAAAGATATGGTGGATTTCTGCTGCCTTCTAGTGCTGGTGCACAGTGTGCTGAGTAGCACCATCACAGGAACCTGGTGTTTGTGTTAGGAGCAGTATTGTTTTGTGCAGGGAGGGACATCGCCATGCACAAAATAAAAAATCCTTAAAGACGTTTTGCTTTTTCTATGTGTGATTTGCAATGCATCGCACTTAAAAAAAGGAAATAACAAGGAGACATAAAGACATTTCTTCTCATTACGCCTTGGCCAGGGAGGCATACCATTTTGATGCATTCCAAGTTTAACAACTCTTTGTAAATTTGGGAATGCTTACACTCTACCCATAGAATGCCTCTCTGCCATAAGGTAACGTAAGGCAAAGAAATGCACTGTCTTGCATTACATTGGATGTACTAAACCACCCAGAGGCTCCAAGGTGGATTTGCATGACTTAATAAATCCCACTTAAGGGCATGGGTAGCCTTGAATGAGTTTGAGCAACACATGCTCTTTCCTGCTGATTCCTACTGGCTCTTCAATAAGATTTCCTGTTTGGGCGTAAATCTGCGTCAGCCAGGTGGAAGGCAGCAGCTTGGGCATCAGCTCACATTTTCTGTCCTGTTTTGGTTGCATGTCCGCTTCAAAACCAGAACCGAATAGAGATAATTGTGTATTTTTTTACAGCCACTCCATACGAAATTGAGGGGCATATTATCAATGGCCTTATCGCCGCTTTAGCGGGACTTTTTCCCGCTAAAGCGCTGATAATTTCATCACCCTATTAGCAAGCTGTTGCTAACAGCAGTTAGCGACATTTTGTAGGCGATAGCGAGCGGTTTGGGGCCCGCTTTGCATGTCAGCGATATTTATCGCTAATGACATGCAAAGTGGGCGTACCCAACATGTTAGCGACTGAAAGCAGTCGCTAACATCGCTATCGCCTAATATCAATGCAGACACAGTGATAACAAAATTCTCGTTAAGCGCGAATATCGGCAAAAACTAACGACGCCTGTTCAGCCCACTTCTTAACCAGTATCTCCAATGGGAGTTGGATATTCAGGTTAAGACCCTATTGGCGTTAATGCCTGAATATCGCCGGATTTCCAGCAATATTCACGCATTGAGCCGCTATAACCGGATATTTTATTGCATTTGAGATAAACGTTGCTAATAGCACGTTGTCTCTGCGATAAAATCTGGTGATGCGCGGCGATAAAAAAAATATTGCTAAGCTCATTTAGCGATAAATATCGCTAGTTATTGATAATATACCCCTAAGTTCAAAATTAGTTTTCGTACTGAGGGAAACATTATATGGCAGAATAAGGGAAGTATATTTTCATTTGTTACTGAAAGGGCCTTTACTCATCACTTAATATGTTTTATGCAAACATCCAATAGTAAGTAATGCGCCCTTGCTGTTTATTTCTATTCTTAGGATAGGAAATGTGTAGTAACATAAAAGATGTGTACCAGCTTCTACAAGATGTCACTAGAGTGTATGCACTCCTTTCCTTCATCTCTGCCTTCAAGTGACTTCTGATGTTAATCCAGTTCTATACGCTGCACGTGTCTTGGATTTGGCAACGCATCTAAGAGTATATTTTGTTTTTTAGCCGTATGTGTCTTTGATAAAATTTACCCACTAATCAGGTGCTACATAATTAATTTGTAAACAAGTTTGTTGAAATTAAATAGAGCAGGATTTAACATGCATTGGAGTGGAATGAATTTTCCATCACAGTAAAGTAAACTTGGATAATTTGTGTTGTAGGCGTAGTCAGTGTAGTTCAGAGTAAGACAGAATTTTTTGAAAAAAATATACATGTGGACTCTTCAAACTTCACAGTAGAAAGGATGTCCATGCGTTTGTGTAGACTTTTCATGATGGCCGCTCCAATTAACAAAGTCATTTCCTGCTGTGAATATACAGTTACAGATGAAAATAGTATCATTTGCTCCAGCCAAATATTCACAGAAAAATTCCCGGCTATTGTAAATGGTTTTATTATAGTGAAGTTCTTCCCCAAGGGGCCAATTCTCAAAAGAAATTACGAGAATGTAAAGTAGTATTGCATGATTACTCTCTTATGTAGTCCTGCGTGAGTTTTGAAGTGACCCTGGTGTCTTTTTCAATGTTTAAAAATACTTTATTTAAATAACAGTATAAACATAGAATAGTTTGACAAGCTATATTAAGGCATAAATATATTACAATGGAGAAAAAAAATCTAAATGGAAACAAAAGCCTTTTATGTTTTCCGGGGGAGGAACCGAAAAGGAAGGGGGGATATATATTAGAAATATTACATGTACATATGCAAGAAAACTGTCCTCCTAAATTGTAAATCAATACAAATATCCTACAGATATTATGTTAATTACATCAACAGTAAAATAGACAATAATAACCTGAAAAAACTAAGGAACAATGGAGAGATAAATATTAATGATGAATGGAAATTTTCAGGCAATGTAAAAATTGCAGATGTGTCAGGACCCGAACCCTGGGTTCCATCCTCTACTACCCAACGATGTTACAAACTGGGCATGGTGCTGATGGAGATGCTTGGGCAGAGAAGGTGCGGACCTGGAGACTTAAGATGGCCGCCGTTGTTGCCAGGACAGATGCCCAGTAGGCGCTCTAGTCTTCCAGGCCCCAGCTGCATGAAATTATGTGAAGTGCGAGCGCTAGGGAAATTGCGCACTTCACTAAAGAACCTGACCAGAGAAGTTTGTTATATTGAGGAGGTTATAGATTCAGATTTATTTGTGAAAGTTATTTAGCAAAATAGATGTCTGGCCGCAACTTTTATTGTGGAAGCATTTTCGACTCGGAACTTGGCGCGTAATCCAAGCGCGAGTTGTCGAGTAAAATCCGAAGAACCTTGCTTAAAGATTTGCCACTGGCGGGCGAACGCCTGAGGAGAAAGGTGTCGAGCGTCGAGCAGAGGAAAGAGCAGCAGGGGGTCTTCACAACTGAGGACGTCGGAGGAAGAAAGAGCTACTGACAAGTTTAAGAGAGAGGAGTTCAACACAGGAACACAGACTCTCGAAGAGGATAAGCTAAGTGAATAATAATAGAAGTTAAACCTGGTTGTTCTGGTAATTAGTTACTTACCGTTTGAAAAGGAATTCAGTCAGACACATACCTGTTCAGAAAAGAAAGAAAGAAAATGAGTGGTTAATATGGACAGTACTCTGCCGTATAAAAGCATGTAAATATATGTAAATGTGTAAGTACCTACCAAGAATCCACGAAGTGAAGAGTAATCTGCCAATCTAAGAGACAATTAAAAAGGCAAGATTAGAAACTCAAAAGACATCTATTGATGAAAAAAGAATAACAGAACCCCAATTAGGAAGAGACTCCACTAATAGTGAAGTAAGTGCACTTACTGTGAGTAAATAGATTGAATAGTTTAGAGTCACTAGCGAGGGAAGTGTTACATATAAATAATTGTTTCTTCTTTCACACTAGTGTCAACTATAGAGGAGAATAGCATACAACCATTAATAGAAGAGGAGCTAAGGTCCAGCATTCTAATGGTGGGTGAAAAAAGATAACAGAGTAGATTCCAATAGAGAGAGTAGGAGGTTAGGTCAATAATGATGTGTTATTGTTTTTAGGTTTCCATCAAACAAGACAGCGCCAAAGGTAGCTGACTGAGGGAGCCAACGCAGGACCAGTCTCTTCTCTGTTTGTTATTTTATCCAATTCCCCCGTCCCTTAAGGTAATGATGGGAGGTTCTGTGTAAGACCTACCAGTGTTGCTGAGAGGGACTTGGGTTCTAGCATCTCTGTTCCTGTGCAGTACGTTGGTAAGCAAGTACAAGTTATTTAGAGGTCTGACAAGATGACACACAATTCTCAGTATTGTTAAGAAAAGAGGTCAATGGTAACCACAAAGCATTGAGATATACAAGTAGTATCCAAGTTCACACTCAATCCCAACAAATCTTATATAACAGTCTGGATGAACATAACCATTTGAAAGCACTGCCGACTTTTGAGCTGGGGAACCAGGTTCGCGCCTCGGTGTTGCCTCAGCTTCCTGTGATTGTGGACAAATCACTTAATCTCCCTGTGCCTACCAAAAACGAATGTGTCCTTGTGTAACATAACTGGTGCTCATGTAAAGCACTCCAATACCTTCGGGTTGAGTTTGCACTATATAAATCTGCAATAAAAAATAAATTTAAAAAAAAATTGCTAAGAAAATGTCAAGCAATTTACAATTAGGGAAGGCAGGAGAAAACTCATCAGTTAAAGTTTCTAAAAGAGATGGAGAATGATAAGAGAGTATTGTTTCTTTAATATTTGTTTAATTTGGGTCCAGACTATGTGCCAAAAGAAGAGTGTATTAGAACACCCAAATAACATATGCATATTATCACTTTGGGACAATCACAAAACCAGCACTGAGATGAGTTAGTCGTTGAAAATGTTGACTTATGTAGGGGAGTAAACTAAAGTCTGAGATAAATAAAAAATAGCATTTAAATTCTACTAGCTATTCTAGAGATTTTGTAGTTACATGACGATACCTTATTACAAAAAGCAATATGCCAGGTCACCCCTAAGTCCCTTTCCCAAGGGCGGTTCAGCTTTGGATTTTGTTTCGAATAGGAATTGCATGAGAAATAAATGTATAAATAAGGAATGTGCTAGGATAGGAAGTATGGAGACTAGTTAAGTCAGACGTATGTGGCACTGAGAATAGAGTATCTTGTAAAGAGAAAAGGACATCTAACATAGAATTTATAAACAAAGAGAAACGGGTATGAAAGTATTGAGGATATTAAAATAAGTGTCTAAAGTGAGGAAAAGAGATGGGAGAATCATCTCAAAATAACTGTGCTAACCACATATTACCTTTGTTCCTCCAAGAACTCCAGAAAATTGGTCTCTTGTGGAGTTTAACACATTTATTATACCATATAGACATTTCAAGAGAAACAGATCGGGATAGAGCAATATGGGTTTAAGTTGATCTTATCAAGGAACAAGTGTGTTTAAAAAGAGGGGTAGTAATAGATGATTTGGAAGAGAAAGAGAGAAACTCCTTTAGACAAAAAGATTGACTTACTGATTTCTTGACATCAAGCCATAAAGGAGAGAGAGGTGAAGCCGATTTGGAAATCCAAATTTTGTTTAAGGAGAGACAGAGAAACCCTAGCTAATTTATACTTCCATATTTAGAAAGTATATTTAGAATTTTAGAAGATGACGACCACAGAAATCCATACTCTATAAAGAAATGTTTATTGGTATGTTCATTTAAAGGCAGAATTTCATTCGTATCCATGTTACATCTATAACCTGAAACCTAAGCAAAGGAAGCAATTTCACTAAGTATGCTAGTAAGGACTTCTGTTGGGAGCAAAAGACAGAGAAGAACATAATCTTCACACCCTGCTAGTTTAAAAGGGTTATCTCCATTTTGAATACCAGACATGGACCATTGACTAGGACTGAAGCTTATAGGGATTGATATAACAGGGAGGTTAGGACAGTTATCTTAGGGTTTAAAACATGTCAGTAAATACAAACTCCCAGTTGATCCTGCCAAATGCTTTCTCTGCATCAGTAGTTATTGCTGGAAGTGGAGTTTTAAGAAGAAGAGCTTTACTCAGAACATTAATAAATCATAAAGTGTTAGCTGATGCTAAATTTTCATTTATAACACCTGACTGTTCCTTTCCAATAAGATGTAGAAGAAATTATTTTAAATGGATTGTTAACATTTTTGTGAATATTTTGTAACCTACATTTACTAAAGAGACAGGTCTATAGAGCAGGGTCCTTGCCATCTTTCTGTATAAGAAAAAGACATACAATTGATGGACGGAATGCTGAACAAATCAAAAATTTCACCCCCAGTCAAGAGATCTGGTTAAATCCATCATTCTTTTGCTCACCATGCCACCTCAGTTTACACCTGACCATATGCAAATCAGCCATGACTCTGTGCCTCATGGGAAAAGTCCAGCCCGAACTGCAAAGCCAGGTCCTCCCTGGACCAGAATCAAGCATCCTCGGACCAGTTTCAGGCTTTCAGCTCTCATCAGCCAGGATACCTTGATTCCAGTGGCACAGTGAGCCTGGGACCCATGTATGTGCATACCCGGCGCACTTAGGGCGAGAAAGCAAAAGACACCAATTGATGGACAGAATGCTGAACAAATCAAAACATTCACCCCCAGTCAAGAGATCTGGGTTAAATCCACCATTATTTTGCTCACCATGCCACCCCAGTCTAGACCCGGCCATATGCAAATCAGCCTTCACCCTGTGCCTCATGGGAACAGTCCAGCCCGAACTGCCAAGCCAGGTCCTCCCTGGACTGGAACCAAGCATCCTAGGACCAGTTTCAGGCTTTCAGCTCTCATCAGCCAGGATAGCTTGATTCCAGTGGCGCAGTGAGCTTGGGACCCACATCTGGGCATACCCGGCGCACTTAGGGAGAGAAAGCAAAAGATACATGATTGATGGAGGGAATGCTGAACAAATCAAAACATTCACTCCCATTCAAGAGATCTGGTTTAAATCCATCATTGTTTTGCTCACCATGCCACTCCAGTTTCGACCTGACGATATGCAAATCAGCCTTGACCCTGTGCCTTATGTGAACAGTACAGCCAGAACTGCCAAGCCAATTCCTCCCTGGACTGGAACCAAGCATCCTAGGACAGGTTTTGAGCTTTCAGCCCTCATCAGCCAGGATAGCTTGATTCCAGTAGCACAGTGAGCCCGGGACCCACGTCTGGGCATACCTTGCGCACTCAGGGCGAGAAAGCAAAAGACATACAATTGATGGATGAAATGCTGAACAAATCAAAAAATTCACCCCCAGTCAAGAGATCTTGGTTAAATCAATCATTCTTTTGCTCACCATGCCACCCCAGTTTAGACCTGGCCATATGAAAGTCAGCCTTGATCCTATGCCTCATGGGAACAGTCCAGCCCGAACTGCCAAGCCAAGTCTGACCTGGACAGGAACCTAGTATCCTAGGACCAGTTTCGAGCTTTCAGCCCTCATCAGCCAGGATAGCTTGATTCCAGTGGCACAGTTAGCCTGGGACCCACATCTGGGCATACCCGGCGCACTTAGGGCAAGAAAGCAAAAGACACACAATTGATGGACGGAAAGCTGAACAAATCAAAACATTCAACTCTAGTCAAGAGATCTGGTTAAATCCATCATTCTTTTGCTCACCATGCCACCCCAGTTAAGACCTGGCCATATGCAAATCAGCCTTGACCCTGTGCCTCATGGGAACAGTCCAGCCTGAACTGCCAAGCCAGTTCCTCCTTGGACCGGAACCAATCATCCTAGGATAGGTTTCAGGCTTTCAACCCTCATCAGCCAGATTAGCTTGATTGCAGTGGCACAGTGAGACCGGTACCCACATCTGGGCATACCCGGCGCACTTAGGGCAAGTAAGCAAAAGACACACAAATGATGGACGGAAAGCTGAACAAATCAAAACATTCAACCCTAGTCAAGAGATCTGGTTAAATCCATAATTCTTTTGCTCACCATGCCACCCCAGTTTAGACCTGGCCATATGCAAATCAGCCTTGACCCTGTGCCTCTTGGGAACAGTCCAGCCTGAACTGCCAAGCCAGGTCCTCCCTGGACCGGAACCAAGCATCCTAGGACTGGTTTTGAGCTTTCAGCCCTCATCAGCCAGGATAGCTTGATTCCAGTGGCACAGTGAGCCCGGACCCACATCTGGGCATACCCCGCGCACTTAGGGTATGAACAGGATGCTTGTTTCCGGTTCAGGGAGGACCTGGCTTGGCAGTTCGGTCTGGACTGATCCCATGAGGCACAGAGTCAAGACTAATTTGCATATGACTTGGTCTAAACAGGGGTGGCATGATGAGCAAAAGAACAATGGATTTAACCCAGATCTCTTGACTGGGGGCGAATGTATGATTCATTCAGCATGCCCTGCATCATTTGTTTGCGTAGCACTTTTGCCCTATGTGGGATGGTATGCCCAGATGTGGGTCCCTTGCTCACGGTGCAGCTGGATTCAAGCTAGCCTGGCTGAAGAAGGGTAACATAACCTGAATCTGGTCCCAGGATGCTTTTTTCCAGTCCAGGGAGGACCTGGCTTGGCAGTTCGGTCTGGACTCTTCCCATGAGGCACAGGGTCAAGACTGATTTGCATCTGGCTGGGTCTAAACTGGGGTGGAATGGTGAACAAAAAAACTATGGATTTAACCCAGAACTCTTGACTGGGGGTGAATGTATGATTCATTCAGCATTTCAGCCATCATTTGTTTGCGTAGCACTTTTTGCGTTATGTGGGATGGGTATGCCCAGACGTGGGTCCCTTGCTCACTGTGCCACTGGATTCAAGCTAGCCTGGCTGATGAAGGGTAACATACCTTGAATCTGGTCCCAGGATGCTTTTTTCCAGTCCAGGGAGGACCTGGCTTGGCAGTTCGGTCTGGACTGTTCCCATGAGGCACAGGGTCAAGACTGATTTCCATATGGCTGGGTCTAACTGGGGTGTCATGGTGAGCAAAAGAACAATGGATTTACCCCAGATCTCTTGACTGGGGGTGAATGTATGATTTATTCAGCATTTCGTCCATCATTTGTTTGCGTAGCACTTTTCGCCCTCTGTGCGATGGGTATGCCCAGACGTGGGTCCCTTGCTCACTGTGCCACTGGATTCAAGCTAGCCGGGCTGAAGAAGGGTGACATACCCTGAAACCGGTCCCATGATGCTTGTTCCTGGTCCAGGGAGGACCTGGCTTGGTAGTTCTGTCTGGACTGTTCCCATTAGGCACAGTGTCAAGAATAATTTGCATATGGCTGGGCCTAAACTGGGGTGGCATGGTGAGCAAATGAATGATGGATTTAACCCAGATCTCTTGACTAGGGGTGAATCTATGATTCATTCAGCATTCCATCCATCATTTGTTTTTAGCAGCACATCTTAATGTATAAGGCATATTGTGGCTTCTTGGAAAGTACCGTAAGTAGAACAAGACTTAATGAAATATTGAAACAATTTCATCAAGCAAGGTAGAAGAATATTTGATCAATTAAGTTAGAATTTTACAGTAAATCCATCCGGGCATGGTGATTTCCGCTTCTTCAAGGAGTCCTGTGTTTGGAAAATCTCATTCAAATATAGGTTCATCTCCAAAGAGTCTAAATAATAAGGAATATATTTAGGAATTTGATGTAAATAAGCATCAATGCAAGTGAGTTGGATTGGAGATTCAGTAGTATATAATGTTTTATTTAAATTAGCACATTTTTTCAATGGGACTCGAGCTGGGAAGACAGAGTGTCATTATATGCTGATGACATGTTAATCTATCTTACTGACCTAGACAGCAGCATCCCTAACCTTCTGACCCTCTGCACCTCTCATGGCCAAGTGTCGGGCTACACTATCAATTGGTCAAAATCAATCATCTATGCTCTCAGGGGTCCTCTCCCGTCACTACCGGACGAATGCACGCTGGAAGTGGCACTTACGTCCTTCAAATACCTGGGAATTCACATCACCCGGGATGCGGCTGAATTCTCGGCTCGCAATCTACAGCCTCCCCTCCTCCGTTTGCGTAATGATGTAAAACACTGGCAGACGCTTCCGCTGACGCTATTGGGCAGAGCAGCCTTATTCAAAATGATGGCTCTACCACGCTTTCTATACGTTCTCAAAAACACACCTACGCTTATCCCCCCCGGCTACTTTCAAAAGGTGACAGCACTGATGTCGGGCTTACTGTGGGGGAATCGGCCAGCGAGAATCGCACACGCCAAACTTAATAGGGGCTGGTACGACGGTGGGATTGCACTGCCTAATATGCAGTTGTACTACTGGGCGACACAACTCAAAATTCTTAATAAATGGTTACACGCACCACAGGACGACCCAGCCTTCAAGGCGGACCGGGCCCAGCTGGGTACTAACAGCATGCTGGCACCCCTGTATCACAAGGGCATTGCGGCGAAACTGATTGGGCCCACCAAACACACGGTACAACTATGGTATAAAGCACAAGCAAAACTACACTGGGCAGGGGTGATTACGAAAATGACACCGTTGTGGGATACTAAAACACTGGGCCACTTGAGGCGTACTAAGGGATTCGACCAGTGGGACGCCATTGGAATCTCGACTGTGGGGGACGTGTGGTCCAGGGAGGGGGTGGTCCCCTTCAGTTCCCTCCAACAACAGTACGAACTACGAGACACGGAACGCTTCAGATACATGCAGATTAGACATGCTCTTCTGGCGGAGATCCCGCCAGGCACCACACCCCCGGAGTCCTCACCGTTGGAGGACCGTTTACTCACGGACTATATGTTGAAGAGTGCAACTTCCCTAACATACCGAAAACTGCTTAATAATTTGCCTGAGCCCCTAGGGAAACTCAAGGACAAATGGACGGAAGACCTGGGAGATTTTGACGAATCCGAATGGAATGCAGCTCTGTCATCCCCCCGTGAGGCTGGTATCTCGGCTAGGTTCCGCCTCATACAACTGAAGGTCCTCCATAGAATTTATTACACTCGAGTGGCACTACACAAATTGAAAAGGGCAGACGACCCGCTCTGTCTGAGGGGGTGTGGCGGGGAGGGCACACTTTTACACACGCTCTGGAGCTGCACCTACATGTTGAGCTATTGGCAGCGAGTGCTCCGTACCATCGCACAAACACTGAATACCAATATACCGCAAGATCCCAGGGTGTGTCTGTTGAATGTCTGGGGTCCTGCTGATCTAACACATTATGACAAGCTATGGGTCACGATCGGCTGCATGGTGGCCAAACGCGACATTGCACAGAAATGGGGGGCAGCCGAGCTACCCACACTGGCGCAGTGGCTCAGAAACATGGACACGCTCATGGTAACAGAAAGGGCAGTTTATAAGATGAGAGACAATCCCCGTAAATGGAATGGAGTTTGGCTAAAATGGAACTCATACAGAGGGGACATTTGTGATCCTTTGCCAGAGAATGATAGCGAGAGCTCGGATGAGGACACTGACACTGACTAATTGGGGGGGTGTGTTTCATGCTATGTGCGGGGGCCCTTCACAGGGTGCATGAAGATGCGGGTGGATGTGGGAGGGCGGATACGCAAGAGGGTGGTGAGGTGTGATGGGCTTGAAGTCGAAGATTGCCAGCAACCGTCTACCTCGATATTCCATGCCTATTGATGTGTCGATTGATGCTGAGCCTTATGTTTAGTTCATAGTTATGTTGTTTTAAAAAAAAAGAAATGCAAACTGCAAGAGGAAAACTTTGTGTGATGTAACATGGTTTCGGTATGTTCCTCATGCCCTATACACTGCATACGCAAATTGCCGGAATGCTCTACAGCCTATGTTTGTTTACCTAAATGTCATGTTTAACGCACCTGGCCTTCTTATTTTGGGGCATGTGATTGTAACCTAACCGATAAATGCCAATAAAGTCTTGCTTTTAAAAAAAAAAAAATAAATTAGCACATTTTTCCAAGATATCTTTATCTTTAGTCAAGGAAACTCCCTGTGAATTGAGTAATGAGTCTATCATAAATCATTGCTTCTTCACGTTAAGATAATTAGCCAGTACTTGGCTGCGCCTTCCATAGTAACGATTCAGAAAAGGGGGTGGTGATGAACAGAATGTCTGAATTAAGCAGACCACTCTTACCCGGTCCAAAGATCAGGGCTTGATCCATCACCCTTATTTAGCTCACTGCCCCATCCCAGCTCAGAACCTGGCTATATGCAAATTAGTCTGTCCCTGGCCCAGTGCATCATGGGAACAGGGCAGACCAAACTACCAAGCCAATTCTTCACCAGAAAGGAGACAAGCTTCACCACCCCCTTTTCTGAATCATTTTGTCCACCATAAGCGTGGAAGGGTATACTCAGATGTGAGTCCCTTGCTCATTGCACCATCAGGATTCAAGCAAGCCGGGCCCACGACGGCTGAAATGCCAGAAACCGGTCCCCGGAAGCTTGTTTCCTTCCCAGTATAAGAATTGGCTTGGTAGTTTGGTTTGCCCTGTTCCCATCATGCACTGGGACAGGAACAGACTAATTTGCATGTAGCCAGGTTCTGAGCTGGGATGGTGCAGTGAGCTAAAAAACGGTGATGGATCAAGCCCTGATCTTTGGACTGGGTAAGAGTGGTCTGCTTAATTCAGACACTCTGTTCATCACCACCCCCTTTTCTGAATCATTTTGTCCACCATAAGCGTGGAAGGGTATACTCAGATGTGAGTCCCTTGCTCATTGCACCATCAGGATTCAAGCAAGCCGGGCCGACGACGGCTGAAATGCCAGAAACCGGTCCCCGGAAGCTTGTTTCCTTCCCAGTATAAGAATTGGCTTGGTAGTTTGGTTTGCCCTGTTCCCATCATGCACTGGGACAGGAACAGACTAATTTGCATGTAGCCAGGTTCTGAGCTGGGATGGTGCAGTGAGCTAAAAAACGGTGATGGATCAAGCCCTGATCTTTGGACTGGGTAAGAGTGGTCTGCTTAATTCAGACACTCTGTTCATCACCACCCCCTTTTTTGAATCATTTTGTCCACCATAAGCGTGGAAGGGTATACTCAGATGTGAGTCCCTTGCTCATTGCACCATCAGGATTCAAGCAAGCCGGGCCGACGACCGCTGAAATGCCAGAAACCGGTCCCCGGAAGCTTGTTTCCTTCCCAGTATAAGAATTGGCTTGGTAGTTTGGTTTGCCCTGTTCCCATCATGCACTGGGACAGGAACAGACTAATTTGCATGTAGCCAGGTTCTGAGCTGGGATGGTGCAGTGAGCTAAAAAACGGTGATGGATCAAGCCCTGATCTTTGGACTGGGTAAGAGTGGTCTGCTTAATTCAGACACTCTGTTCATCACCACCCCCTTTTCTGTTCCATAGTAACGAGCACTACTTTTCTGCAAAATTGATGAAGCTTCATTAGTTGAGAAAATATTACATTGAAATTTGGCTTTAAGAAGATTATGAAGACCACTATTCAGTTTGGAAGAAACATACTTCTGTTCCAGAGTTTTTATGGCGGCTACTAAAGGTTTGTGTTCTCTAATCTGCAGCTTCTTTTTTTCTGGACATATAGCTGATTATAAAAGTGCGATCAGCTGCTTCAGAGATGTCCATTACAAATTGAGGTGAGGTATTGGGAGAATCATTAATCAAGAAAAACTCAGAAGCAATTGGTACAAAGGGCGAAGAGAATTGCATGTCGGCTAGTAATGAATTATTAAGGGACAGATGTACAACACTATTTTTCATGTGCAAATGGGTTTGCGATCCGTTTGCGCATGCAAAACACTATTGGGCCATGTACAATTCCTATTTAGCAAGTTACTATTTTGTTGCTACCTGCTAAATAGGAATAGTGACTTGCTATTGGGAAAGTGAGTTTGAAGGGCATCCCTTCCTAATAGCTACTCTCTACCCCATCTATGAATGTTCTACAACCTCAATTGCGGTTGTAAAACACAATTTACCACCCTCTTGAAGAAGGTGGTAATGCACTCTCAAATGGGAAGGGGTCCCCAGGGGACCCCTTCCCCTTTGAAAATGCAGGAAAAATCATCTTTAGGGGCAGGCAGTGGTCCCAGGTACACTACCTACCCTTAAAAATGAAATTGTTTAATTTGCTTTTTTTAAAAGCATCCCATTTTCCTTTAAGGAAAATTAGTTGCACTTTTTTTAATGCTTTATTTAAAATCAGCCCCAGACATAGAGGTCTGCTGAGCCCAGCAGGCCACCATCCCTGGTAGGGTCTGCCATTCTCAATGGGGAAGCAAATTGCGAGTGCCTCATTAATATTCATGAGGCATGCAACTTGCGCCCCCATTGGAATCACAAACAGTGTCTCAGACACTGTTGTACATGGGATTTTGCCACTCGCAAATTGCGACTCGCAATCAAGTGGAAATTTCGAGTTGCAAATAGTCATGGTCGTACATCTGGCCCCAAATCTCTACCTATGAAGATCATTTTGGGGAGGGACCAAGTCCAAGTCTGTGACTAACATGGCCTGATCTGAAAGCAATATGAACTAATGGAAGATTGAATTTGAATGATACTTTATGACAAAGGTTTAGAAACAAAAATATGATGCAATCTAGCATAAGAATAAATAGTGTAGTCTCATTAAGTAAGATTAAAGAGTCTCCAAAAATGAATGAAAGCACTATGGGAAATGGTATAATGAGATTTTTTTGTGCATTTTATGAGGGAGAAATCTGACGGAGGACTGTCTATCTATCAAGGAAGGTGCCCATAACTTGGTTACAACCACCGCCTAAAAATAAATATGTGTCATTATATTGCATGCATTTTTGTTTGAATGTGGGCCATAGGGTATAATCAGGTTGGGTTGAGGCATACATTTTGAAAACTGTTAAGGGTATTTTGTTGATTAAAAGTTTGACAAAAATCCATCTTAAACGTCATCAGTTTCTTGTGAGAGCACAGCAAAACCTAAGCTCTTTCTGCACAATATTATGACACTCTTCTCATTTGAAGTGAGAGACACGTAGAGATAACCCACCCAACCTTGTTTAAAGTTTAAAGTTTCAGAATCCATAAGTGAGTTTCTTGAAGTAGAACTAAAACAGGAGTGTACGTGGCCAAGTGGGATAACACTCTCTTTTAGAGGATTAATACATCCATTTATATTTCTTGAGACTACTCTGAATATTACAGCAGTGACAAAAAAAATAAGCCATGATGAGTATCAAATAGATAACATAGATAGGAAAATATAAAGAGGAAATGCAGTGTAAAAGGTAAAAGAGTGTACATCATAAGGGATTAGGGAGAGAAATTGAAAATAAATGAGAAAGATAAGAAAAGTAGAAGATGTTCTAGTGGGAAACAGTAAATGTCAGGAAATGATGACTAAAAACACATACTTTAATGGTTGGGGTGGTGACAATACAGGGGAAACTGACATAGATGACACTGGGCAACACACTGCAGCAAAACAAAACATATAAAGAGGGGAATAAAAATAGCAAACAACTGCTGTATATCTATAAGGGAGAAAGGAAAGAGAAAAGCTACCATATAAATAACATCACCAGGTGAAACATTTTATGAACACTTTCAAGATGGAGAAACAGACAAAACATTGCACATAGAGGGACCAGCTGTGTCCATTTTATCCACGATATGAAAGTTTATACATTTTCTGAGACCAAATGAGACTTCTTATGAGATGGTTTTGTTTTCGTAATTGACCTTGAAGAGGCATGGATGAAGTAGGCCACAACGAGCCCACAGAGGGTGTAAAGCAGGAAAAGATTGAGAAAATCTTTTCTTATGTTGGAAGTGGAAATGGAATCATCCTGCAAAAGGAAAATCTTTCTGCACAGTCATATGATCTGTTTCTTGGATTTAGCAAAATTAAGTACTTTCAGAACGTTCCAAAAATAAGATAATACCTCTCAGAGTTTTGTAGGTGGCCCAGAAGTAGAGAGACGAGGGCCTAGTCTATGTGCTCACTGTATATTAAGATTTGTGGTAGAAGGCAAATCCACTAGTTGTGGTAGAAAGGATGTAAAAAAAGGAGACTTGATTTTCCCCCTCCATACTCTCTGGAAGACCATAAATACATACATAATTGCACCTGTTCATGTTCTCTAGTTCTTCTGAGTGTTTCTTTCACTGAAGAAAATCTTTTTTCAAAATAGCTATTTAATTTGTCTCATCTTGTAAGTTATTAACCTGTTGCTCCATCAGACCCTTGTGTCTCCATGATTAGTCATTCATCATCGAGACTTCGGCTGCGTTTATTAGTCGCCTCAACAAAAGGACAAAAGTCAAAATTTCCTCCAGTAGAATCTCTACTGATATAGGAGATGGTGTCTTTCTAGGAGAAGTGCGGTCTTCTTTAAGTCTCTTATTTGTGGAAGAGGATACATGATCTACCACTGAGGTGACAGACGTAAGGGTAAACAGAATACACCATTTCAATGGAGACAGAAGTATCAATCAATGGTCCACTAGAAGAGGAGTTTGTGTCATTTTTTTTAACTAGTCTGTACATTAGTATTTAAATGAGGTTTCTTTAGTCTGCCCATAGACCAGCTGAAAGTAAGACACTTAAATTATTATCCCTCAGCTTGTGATTTTATTGTTGAAAGAGCACCAAACTTGTTGCATCCATTGTTGAAAAATGCTAAATATGCAGTATTATTGTTGAAAAAAGTGTGAAAGTTAAGTGTAATTGTTCAAATAGCACCAAATTTACATTCCTCTTGCGAGGATCCCTAAACTTGCAGTGTTGTTGTTGAAAGAGCACCAAATTTGCAATATTAATTCAAATATCGTCAAATTTGCAGTTTTATTTATTGAAAGAGCGTCAAATTTGCAATGTTATTGATGTGAGAGTGCCAAACTTACATTGTTTTGAAGAGCGCTCAACTTGCAATATAGTTATAGGGAAGAATGGCAAACTTGCATTAAAAATCATTATCAATATGGGGCAAACATAGGACATTCCTGAGAGAAAGCACTCTCCATAACTGATATATACAGCACTGGCGTCAGTAAAGCCCAGTAATTATGTAAGATGGTGCTTGCAATCACCACATGAAAAATACAGAGTAGAGGCTTCACCTGAGCATTTATGGAGGGTCGCGCCCATCTTCCTGGTGACCGATACACTTTCCCATATTTAAAAAAATATTGGTTGCATAATATGCGACAAAGATTCCGACATGTTGAGGAGCCTCATGATCAGGTGGTCATCTTGGGTGACATCTAAGTCAAGACTCCATGTCTTTTTAATTAACCCCTTCACTGCTAGGCCTTTCCCCCCCCTGTGCTAAGCTTTTTTTGGCTATTTGGGGTAGTGCACGCTTAGGCCCCAGTACCTTTTTGACCTCATAAGGTATCCACGCCAATTTTGCGTCTTTTTCTTTCAACATCATGGGAATTCTAAAGGTACCCTGGGTTAGTAGATTCCCTTGACGGTGTCCCAGAAATTACCAAAAATACAGCAAAATGTAGTTTTCTTTTGGAAAAATTGGAAAAACTGGCTACAAATGAAAGCGTCTAGGTTTTTCCTTGCAAATGTTATCAAATAAGGGTTTGTGGGGCAGAAATCACCATTTTTCCAGCTTTTAGGAAATGAAATATCCGCTTCTCTTCTTCAGATTAATCAAGTCGTATAGTCTTCTAGTATTAGACTGCAGTTTTATAGGACTATCTGCCAATTATACTATACCCCTCAGAGAATTTCAAGCTGGGCATTATATAATTATAAAAATGAACGCACAAGTTGTCCTAAATGTAAACTGGAGGCTGCTGATATTGGCCATATGCTCTACTCATGCCCGGCATTATCAGAGTTCTGGAAGGGCGTAGCAGATGTATTAGAAAGGAAACATATTGTGTCTCCGCCTCTCTCAGCTCACCTGATTCTAATAGATCTTCAGGAACTGAATAGTCAAAATAAAGATCTGAAATCTATTTTATTTGCTTGTGCAAGATTAACCATAGCTAGAGCATGGATAGCGCCAGACCCACCACACATTATGGAATGGTGGGCTTTGATGAATGAAATACATACTATGGAGATTGCTTTAGCTAGACTAAGAGGGGCTAATTCTCTGAGGAAAAAAGAAAGGGTTTGGGACATTATATTTGGATCAGAATAACTCTCCAAAAGTAGATTTGATGGTTGAGACCACATTGTAGTTTCTTATAAGCTTTATGGTTATTTTTCTCCTCTGTAATGCTCACGTATTCTTTTTTGAAAATGGTTACTATATAATTATGTCATGATTTGTAAATGTATTTATTTTATATGCCTCTTGCAATATCGATAAAAATGTTAAAAAAAAAAAAAAAGGAAATGACAGACTTTTGTAAGAAAACCAACATTTATTCACACAATTTTGGCATTTTTCTGGGACATAGCCTATTTTTGCTATTTTTTGTGCTTTCAACCTTCTTCCAGTTAATGGTAAAAATGAGTATGAAAGCAATAATGGATCCTGGAAAGCCATACATTTTAAAAAAGTAGACAAAATTCTAAATTCAGCAACGGGTCATTTGTGTAGATCCATCAAGGTTTCTTTATAGAAACTAACAGTTAAATATTGGAAAATTGAAAATTAGTCGACAAAAACAACCTTTTTTTCCCCTGTAACTTCTTGTAATTATGCGAGCTCTTTGAAAGCAATATTCCGTTACATCTGCTGGAACTTCCTAGTTGTGGGGATATATAGGACTTGTAGGTTCACCAAGAACCAGACAAACTCAGAGTCAAAAACTTAGTAGCAATTAGCAATGGATTTTTGCAATGTACCGGGTATATAGCAATTATTGTGTGAAAATGTATACATGGAAAAACCGGTATGAAAGACACCTATGTATTTCTGAAAAGGGAACAAATTATAGAGTTTAGAAACAGTACATATTTGCACATTTTTAAAATTGAGAATACTCATACTAGCATGAGAATTATTGGTCATTTTTCAAAATGACTTCTTTTTTACACAATGTCTTTCATTTGGAAGGCAGAAATGCACAAAAAATCAATAGGTATTAACAGTTGCTTTACAAATCTGAATTACCATAAGTCTCCTGATAAAAATGGTACCTCACTTATCAGACCCTCCAGCATTTCGCGATTTCGCGATTTGCAAAATAATCGCGAAATCATCTGAAGAGTGCGATGGCCGCGATATTTAACATTTTTGCCGCGAAAATGGACTCCGGCTGGCAGCAAAAAAAAGGGTGACACCTTATTGGCTGTACGCGCACACATCACTACGTGCCGCTGTACAGCCGTAATAGCCGCCTCCTTACTCCAGTGCCGCATTAGGGGATTTAGGTCCATGCGCTTCGGAAGATGCGGCGAGTCTCCGAGAAAGCCGTGTTTGAATTTCGGCTTGAGAAAAGTGCTCTTTCCATTTGTATAAATAAAGCCACATTTCGGAATAATTACGGAGAGCGTAGGGCTCGTAACGTGTAGAGTTACAACTCTTCCTCCCCCATGAAGCCGAGTACTTGAAAGTTCTGCGAAGAGCGGGGGCTTCTCCTACCCACCCACCACCCAGCTCCCTGCGACACTTTGCTCTCCCCTCGTCCAAGCTTGCTGAAGTAAAACCGTGACTTCAGCTAGCAGTTCTTGCCTTCTCTTAACTTTAATTCATTCGTTCCCACATTTATTGAATGAAAAATAGGAAAGGAAAATTTTGGGGGGAAGGCATCTTTCTCTGGCATTTTCTGTTCCGTTGGCAGGTTCAGGAAGTAAGGGGGTGGGGGGGGTGGGGGCGGGAGGGGGGAGGGGAGGGGAAGGTTTGTTGATCCGTGGAGCCCTATGTCCTCCCCCATCCAAGCTTGCTGAAGGAAAATCGTGACTTCAGCAAGCGGTTCTTACCTCTCCTTCATTCGTTGCCTTTTGCAATGGATCCAAAAAAGAAAAACATTTTGTTGGAAATGCGGTCTTTCTCTGCAATATTCTGTTCGAGCTGCAGCCTCGGGACGGCAGGGGTAAATAAATACAAGATACAATACAAAGAATGGAAAATTACTGCATGCAACTAGACATAGTGTTTGCAAAGTGACCAGTGTTTTCTGTCACATGCAAAGACAATTAGCGCCACTTTACAGAGTGGGCCAGTTAATAGCGCTGTCATTTTAAACTCTTTCTTGTAACAGCATTGTTGTTGGAAGAGAGGGTGAGGACATGATGTCTCCATGGTCCGGGGTGTCCCTGACGTCTTCATGGTCAGTGGGGTCTCTGACGTCTCCATGGTCAGGGGCGTCTCTGGGGTCTTCCTGTGCTTGACTGAGCCTATGCTCCTGAAATGTTACCACAAAGCAGAATATAGCAAATAAACTCTTTTACAGTTAATAATGCCTATTGCATAGTTAAATACTCTGCTAAATCAGTTTGCATAGATTTAAGGCTAAAAAGGAATGATTAACAGTAAAATAAAGTGCCGCAATAATGCCGCTAAATTTTCATTTTTGTGCCGCTAAATTTCCATTTGTGTGCCGCTAAATTTGCAAATCTATGCCGCTATATCCTGGGGGGTCTGACTTATGTGGGTAGGCATAGTGTCCATGACTGGAAAGGGGTCAAAACCCAACGTGAACACACCACATTATCCCAATGAAACTGTACCCTTTCTTAGCGAAGTGTGTAGATGTTGTTTTTTAACCCTAACTCTGCCGGCACCTAGGGAAACCTAGCAAACCTATACATTTTTTAAAACTAGACACTCAGGGAAATCCAGTATGGGGTGACTTGACTACCTCCCACCAGGTTCTGTTACCCAGAATCCTTGCAAACCTAAAACATTGTCAATAAAGCCAAATTTTCCCCACATTTCTGTGGTGGAAAGTTACGGAATCTGCATGGATCCACAAATTTCTACCCAACCCGCATTCCCCAAAGTCTTACAAGAAAAATGGTACCTCACTTGTGTGGTTCGGCCTAGTGCCCGCGGCAGGAAACGTCGCAAAACGCAACGTGGTCACACCTCAATTTCGCTGTGAAAAATGACCCTTTTTTTTGCAAAGTGCCTAGCTGTAATTTTGGAACCCTAGCTCTGCCGGCACCTAGGGAAACCTGGCAAACCTAAACATTTCTGAAAATAAGACACCCAGGGGAATCCAGGATGGGGTGACTTCACTGCCTCCCACCAGGTTCTGTTACCCAGAATCCCATGTAAACCTAAAAAATGGTGAAAAGAAACACATTTTCCCTAACTTTCTGTGGTGGAAAGTTCTGAAACCTGTGGGGATCCACAAATTTCCACACACCCTGTGTTCCCACTAGCCTTCCGAGAAAAATGGTACCTCACTTGTGTGGGTCGGCCTAGTGCCTGCGACAGGAAATGGCGCAAAACGCAACGTGGTCACACCTCAATTTCGCAGTGAAAAATGACCCTTTTTTGGCAAAGTGCCTAGCTGTAGTTTTTGAACCCTATCTCTGCCGGCACCTAGGGAAGCCTAGCTAACCTATAAATTTTGAAAACTAGATGTCCAGGGAGATCCATGACGGGGTGACTTGACTGGCTCCCTTCAGTTTCGAATACCCAGAATCCCTTGCAAACCTAAAAAAAAAATTAAAAACCCCACATTTTTCCCACATTTCTGTGGTGGAAAGTTCTGGAATCTGCGTGGATTCACAACTTTCCACCCATCCCGAGTTTCCCAAAGTCTTACGAGAAAATGGTACCTCACTTGTGTGGGTCAGCCTAGTGCCTGCGACAGGGAACGGCGCAAAACGCAACATGGTAACACCTCATATTCGCAGTGAAAAATGACCCTTTTTTGGCAAAGTGCCTAGCTGTAGTTTGTGAACCCTAGATCTGCCGGCACCTAGGGAATCCTACCAAACACACACATTTCTGGAAAGTAGACACCTGGGGGCTTCCAAGGAGGCATGGCTTGCATGGATTCCCCAACGTTTCCATACCCAGAATCCCTTGCAAACCTCAATTTTAGCTGAAAAAAACAGTTTTTCACACATTTGTTGTGTGGGAAAGGGTGGCATCACCGGTCTCACACAAACTTCACACCACCCAGCGTTCCCCCAGGTTTCCCGATAAAAATGGTGACTCACTTGCGTGGGAGGCCCAAGTACCCGCGACAGGCAAGGGCCCAAAACGTAGTGAGGCGACATCAAAATTGCCTAGCTCAAAACCACCTGCTTTTGCAAGGAGGGTCATCTGGGTTTTTGACCCCGTGCATGGGCGGCCATCTAGGGAAACCTACCAAACCCACACATTTCTGAAAACTAGACATCATGGAGGTATGGCTAGCATGGATCCCTCCTCTCCCTCAGACGCAGTCAGTCTCAGAGGAAGATTCAAGAAGCATACCAACCACCTGCTGAGCAGTCATTCTACGGCTAGCCATAATGCTTACTAATAAAGGTAACTGGTCAAACAAGTCAACAACAAATAACACTTTGTGAAATAAGTAACAAACAAAATGCACCTTTATCAGAAACACCTATAGACTCCAAAACGATACCACTCACTTGCCAGAAGCAGCTAAACTCACCACCACCTACTCTGCACAGACACACAGTATGGATCAATAATGCCCGACTAAAAAAGAAAGAGAAAAGAAAATTACACATAAACAATGCAGAACACATTGCAAAGATTTTCATGCTCAAGCCACTTACTAAATATATTGCCATTATGACACCACTTACAAAAAAATTCATTCATATATTACAATATTACTCATTTGGAGTAAATACAACAAAAACATTTTCCTACCAAAAATAATGCAACTACGCAAAACTGCAGAACAACCACTGTTGAAACCGCAAACAGGAATCAAAAGCTTTACACTAGATTAAAAAGGAGAAAAAAACATTACAATCACATATGCAAATAATGCACTAGTCCACACACAATCCACCAGCCAAGCTAAGGGGTAGGTGGGCCTAAGTGTATAAATTAAATATTCACCCCCGTAAAAGGGGAGCAACCCTTACCCTTGAGGCCACTCCCCAACACAAAAATTGAATAAAAGCCTGGTGTCTAGTGTCTTCTGCCCCCTTGGGGGCAGATGGGCCTAAAAACATACTGGTATTCTGCCACCGAAAGAGGGCAGAAATGGCCACAATCATCCGCCCATAAAGGGGAGTGACCCACGTCCAAGGGGCCGCTCCCCAACATAAAAAAAAACCCTGGTGGCCTAGTGGCCTTACAAAAAAACAAATCAGCTTATCTGCCCCTCAGTGTGGCAGAAACGGGCAAATGAATGCTCCCCAAAGGGGAACAACCCTTGCCCAAGGGGCCACTCCCCACAAACAAATCCCTGGTGGTCTTGTGGGCCCAGTTTTTTAAAAAAACATGGCGATATCTGCCCACCAGACACAGCCACAAACATTGCCCCCAAAGAAGAGCGACCCATGGTCAAGGGGCCACTAGCCACAAAATACTCCCAGCCCTGCCAAGTACCACGCATCAGACGTGAGACTAATGCATTTTAATGTGGTTGTCCGCATAATCGCATTAAAATGCATTAATCACGCATCTTTACTAACGGCCTCCCTACCTGCGTGCTTAGGGTTAAGCAGGGACATAACCGTAAACGTCAAAGCTGCATATACAGCAGCGCCGCTAACATGAGGGCCGGGGCAGCTGAAGCAGGGCTCGCAGAGCTGGTTCCTGAGGCAGGGTTACTCTGGTGTCATGTAGGAACATGTCTGAATTTGTGCCCCTGTTGGCCCTGGAGCAGCACCGTCACCTGCTGCACTGTGTCAGTCACTTTCTGAGGAGTCAGGCTCTTGAACCCATTTACTGCCATCTTGTCGAACCCCCTCATAATCATAACAACGAAAGAGTGTGCCTTTTTAAGAAAGTGGAGCACAACAGTAGAATCCAACGAGGTTCTTAATAAAGCCCTCACTCACCAACCTAGTTGGTGACATGCTTCATCATCGGGTCCCACCAGGAGAGGCCGAATGCCGCCATGATGTGCTTCAACGCCAGAATTACTGCGGAGCTGGTAGTGTGTCTTCAGGGATTAGTGAAAGTGATTTAAAAATGTCTTGGTTGTATAAAAAAATACATTTTATTAGGATCCAATCAGACATGTATAAAAACAAAGTGTAGGACATTAGTGCTGAATAAATTGTTCAGTAAAGTCCACTAGAGTGTGGTCAACATGTTTCTGCCTATGTATGGTAATTAAACAGGTATTTGTCAGGTTGGTCAATGTTCCCCCCCCCGCAAAAGAAGTAGTGGATGGATGTATGTGTGCTATAGATTTACCTAGCAGGTATCCCTCTCCAAAGTCTCAAGCACTCAGACATCTGTCTATGCCACTATGTCTGAAGATGAAAGAGTCCTGTGTGCTGCCAGGGTATTTTGCTACAATGTTGTTGATCATGTACTTAGCATTGCACACAATCTGTATATTCAGGGAATGGTAGCATTTTCGGTTCCTGTACACATATTCTGTTGCTGCTGGGGGTGTGAGGGCCACATGGGTCCCATTAATGCAGCCAATGACATGGGGGAAATGTGCAATTTGATCAAAGTCAAGTTTGGTTTGCTATAATGCCTGTTGGGTGTTGGGGAAGTATATATGATGTGCTAGCCTCTGCAGCATTGAGTCCAAAAAGGCATGGAAAAAGCGAGATAGTGCACTCTGTGACACCCCACCAACCTCTGCAATGACTCCTTGAAAACTCCCTGAGGCCAGGAGGTGCAGTGAGCACAGGATCTGCACATGGGTGGGAATTGTTTGTGTCATGCGCGTTGGGTGTTCCAAAAAGGGTTTCAAGCAAGCCGGGTTGAAGAAGGCTGTAATGCCAGAAACCGGTCCTCGGAAGCTTGTTTCCGGTCCTGGGAAGGCATGGCTTGGCAGTTCGGGCTGGACTGTTCCCATGAGGCACAGGGTCAGACTGATTTGCATATGACCATGTCTGAACTGGGGTGGCAGAGTGGGCTAAAGAACGGTGATGGATTAAACCCAGATCTTTTGACTGGGTGTGAGTGTTTGATTGGTTCCGATGCTCCGTCCATCACCACCCCCTTTTGTACCCAAAAAGGGTTTCAGCTCCTCAATCAGGTCCAAGATGGTCTGTGGGTGCAGCCTGTACTTCTCATGGATGTCTTCTTCAGTCTGCTGGAAAATCATGATGCGCAGCCTGAAAATACGCTCCTATCTCAGTCTCCTGTGCACAAGGGCATGGATACGCAGTCTCCTGGCTATCACATACAGTGCTGCCATTGTGGAAGTTTCAGTTGCATTGTGGGCTGCTTTTTATACCTTGCACCTGGTTACCACCTGCATGCACTTGGTGGTAATTGCGATTTCTTAATTTGCGATTTTCTCATATTTGTAATTTGCGATATTTTGTTACATTTCATTGCGATTTCCTAATTTGCGATATCCACTTTGCAAATTTCGCAAACAGTGAAATCGCAAATTGTGAAATTGCTAGAATATTCGCAGAATTCATGGTATTGTAACATAAGAAATCGCAAGTTTAGCGATTTCTTATTTTGTGATGCGATTGTGCATCATACATCTGTAATAGCTAATTTTTAGTCACAAACACTGTTTTTTGCGATTCGCAGCGTTTGCGACTAAAATTTTGGTTGATACATATGCCTCCTAGTTCCTAGAACACTATCTGTGAGCACAATGGGCCAGTTCTTTTCTATTATGGACCTTATTTTTCTTTCCTCATTGCTATATGTGGTTATCAGTCGGGGCCCTCATCTTTTTGAATGGTTTTCTTGAGACAAATCTGGGCTTGTTTTTTCCTTTTCTCCTAGTTTTGGCAGAAAAGTTGCTCTAGGCCTTACTTCTGCTTTTATGATCGCCTCTTTCAGGATTCTCTCATTATAACCTTGCTTTCTGAGTCTGCCCAATGCCTCCTTGACACAGTTATCGAAATCTGTTTCTGAAATGTAAATATGTTTAAGTCTTAGGATTTCCCCATAGGGGATACTCCTGATAAGGTTCTTTGGATGAGCACTGCTGGCGTGTAGCATAGCATTTCCCATCGTTGGTTTTCTGAATAAGCTGGTCTCTAATTTTACTTCTCTATTATAGATTTTCACATCTAAAAATTCGATGTTACTTAGATGAGATGTGAATTTTAGGTTAACCTAGTTGTTGTTTATAGCCTTAATACATTGTCAGGCACGTTCCCCATCTCCCTTCCATACTACGAAAATAACTTCTATATATCGAAGCCAATACAAAACATGTTGATCAAATGTCTCATGGTGATCTTTCCTCAGAACCTGTTCCTCCTACCAGCCAACATGTAAACATGCATAGCTGGGGGAGCAACAGGCTCCCATCGCTACTCCTCTTAGTGGTTTAAAACTTATTTTCCAAACATGAAATCATTGTTTTGTAAGCACCAAGAGATAAGGTCTAATAACATCTTATTATGTTGGTAGTATTCACAGGGTCTTGTCATATATATATAGTGTTTTAAATAGAAAAAAATGTGCAAAGACTGAAGATGCCGATGTGCTACAGAATGCTGGTGAAGCGCAGCAGATAAAATGCCCACCTGCACATACAAAAAGTATAATTCTCTTTCCAGGTTAGGAACAAGACTGTCGCTCCAGTGGCTGTTGCAAGCTTGGTCACGATATGGTGGACATTGCAATTCATGTGCTATATACAGAAGCATAAAAAATGAGTAACACCCAATGTGCAAAACTAGGCGCCATCTTGTAACATAATAAGATCAATGTCTCTGAATTGTAAATGCCTTTTAATCAATATATAACTCATCCAAATGATATAGATTAAATGGAACAATCATGAAAAGAAACTCAATTTCCGATCCATTAAAACTATTTATTTATATATACTCTGTGAAGCAAATTACTTCATAGTAACTTGATTGCAAGCTCATTGTATTTATGTTTTTCAGATACGTTTGGCCTATTACTTCCAGATACATTTAATTCATCTTAACATTAAGTAAATTACAAACCTGCCAGTAGAAAACCCCTTAATTAAACCTATGCAATATGACATTCAATAACAGCAACCCGCTTATAAACAGTACAATGTAATTTGTATGTTTGCTGTTTCAAATATTCAGTACTAAATTATTTGCAAATTCTGCTGTTTTCTCAATGAACAGGCTTTTTTGTATAAACTTCCCAGATATCCAGTTTATTATTATGCTTAATGTTAATTCATTTCATCATAGCGCAGATGGTATTTCCCACTTTCGCTTTACCACTGAAAATGTATGTGACTAAATATACTCATTCTAAATCCTTCATTCTGCCACAGTAGGCCATATCCAGCAATTGTTCAAGCGAAGGTGTCATCTGAAATAAAACATTACAAAAAGCCATGTATCCTAATATTGTAAAACTGTCTTACTCTACACCCTGAAAAATTAGCTAAAATGAAAAACAACTTTAATCAAGCAATGGCAACTATCTCTCTGCTAAGTTCACCTTCTTAATCATCTATCTATCTATCTATCTATCTATCTATCTATCTATCTATCTATCTATCTATCTATCTATCTATCTATCTATCTATCTATCTATCTATCTATCTATCTATCTATCTATCTATCTATCTATCTATCTATCTATCTATCTATCTATCTATCTATCTATCTATCTTGATCAAATTGTACCTTAATATAAACAAGGTCCTACCTATAATGACCCAATGGGCAACTCATGCCCTAGTGCCACAACTCTGAAATTCGGTTTTGGGGTCGTACGACCCTCTCCCACAGCCATTTGATTCCCATAGGCCCACCCTGGGACACCATCTATTTCCCAGCCTGACGGTGCTGTAATTTGCTCTCACTTAGAGAGAGCACACAGAAGCTCCCAACGGGTGGGAGCACAAAACCCTTCCCTGCCTGACTCTCGGACAGGTTAATGTTGTCAATTGTTCCATCCCAGTGGGAGAAAAGAAAACTCCTCCCTCGAGGAGGTACAATGCTGGCTCACGCTGCACCCCGATGGGTGCAAGCTGGGTGGCCGATGGGGCTGTGGGGGCCATGGGCCTTCCCCCACAGCTTCTACCACCCCACTTAAAGAAAATTAACAAGCTGGCTTCTGCAAGAGAAGGGAGCTGGGAAAATAAGTAACAAAAAATTTATTTGTGACAATGCTGTTTTAAAACCATTACATCCACTAGACACTTCTAGTTGCATGGATATATAGGGTGTGTAGGTTCTCCAAGAACCCAATGGCTCCCAGAGCCAACAAGTGAGCGGCAGCATTCAATAGTTTTTCATTGTTTACCGACTGTAGACCAAATCATGTGGTGAAATATGTAGAGTGAATAATGGATATTAAGGAAACCTATGCTTTTCTTAAATAGGCACAAGGTATGTTCTCATTGGTACATCTCTGAATTTGTGGGACTACTAACTAGCATATGAGGGTATTTTTAGAAAATGACTTCTTTATTACACACTGGATTACATTTGGAAGGCAAAAATGCAATAAAATCCAAATGGTAAAAACAAATGTTCTACATGTCTTCCAATTAAATGGTGCCTCACTTGTGTGGGTTGGCCTAGCTTAGCACCCATGGCAGGAGATGGGCCAAAATGCAACATGGACACATCCCTCACATTTGTCTACTGAAAGCGGACCCTTTTCTTGCAAGGTCGGTAGCTGTGGATTTTGGGCTCTAGCTCAGCCGACACATAGGGAAACCTAGCAAACTTGTACATTTTTAAAATCTCAACATCTAGTGAAATCCAGTGTGGGGTGACTTGCATGGATTTCATCATATTTTTTGTACCCAGAATCTTTTGCAAACCTCAAACACATTGTCCTCATATTTCTAAAATGGAAAGTTCTGGAATCTGGGGGAGGAGGGGGAGCTCAAACATCCACCTAGCATTGCCTTATTTCTCCTTATAAAAATGGTAGCTCACTTTTGTGAGTAGGCCAAGTGCCAGTGACAGGGTAGTTCCCTAAAAGAACTTCAAAAACTAGTCAAGACTAGTAAGGGTGCCATGGGAAATGCACTGCATTGTATAAGCCTCGGTGCCCTTACATACTCTGCAGTACATACTGCTGAGCATGTAAAGGCATCGAGAGGTATGTACTGCAGTGGTTTCTAAAGATGGTCACAAGAGGGAGCAGTCCCTCTGTTTTTTAAAAATCACTGCAGATTAAACAGTAAACTGCAGTGATTTGTAAACAAGGAGGGACTGCTCCCTCTTCCAGCCTTCTTTAGAAACTTAGTTTACTGCAGAATAATTCCAGCGGCATAAAGGCAGAATTTATATGTAATTATATGTTACAAGAGTAGAGTAGCATTAGTAAATTCCTCCGGCTCCACTGGTGGAATTAAACATTCTACCTAGTCCTCCCCTCCTCGTGTGGTGGGCTGGGTAGCCCGGATTTTAAATTATACGCTCCTAGTGCCCAAGCCAGATTCCTTCACTTCTGGTTACATCCAACGCCACTCCAGCCTCACGTGGTGGTGGAAGTTGATCTTGCGGGCCCCTTGCTGCACATGACTGCTATCTTTGCCCCGCAAAACCCTTGTGTGGTGAGATTGATAAGGTGGAGACCCTGCGCTGGGCCTAGGGTGGTCTCCGAAGATATCTGGTTCTATTTTGCTCTCCGTCAATGCAATGTCCATCGCACACAATACGGTATCCCCTCCCTTGCACACTGCCGGGATGGTTAAATGTGTTACGCTTCTGGGACTGTCCACGCTATTGAACCTCTACCCATCCGGCGGCTTTTTTTCTCTCCCAGCTGAGTCCGTCCTTATGGACACTCTGCTATACTACCAACTTAGAGTGACCTGCGGGGAGCTACACCCCCACATTTCCTCAGCCTCCCCCTTCGATGGCTGCCCTAGACCTGACCTACACTTCCACCTCCCCTCACGAATTGGTCTTCAGACTTTACGCTCTCACGCTGGCATCATCCCCGGTTTTTGCTGACTGCGCCCGCACTGCTTGAAGCAAGGACCTAGGCTCCAATCTCTCTCAGGAAGTCTGGCTGTATTGCTGCAGGCAGACCAAACATCTGTCCCCTAACAATCGCCTGCGACTCATGCATTTCAAATATCTGCTCAGATTGTACTGCTCCCCTGTCCAGCTGCACAAAATGGGCTAATTTCTAATGATAAATGTCTTCGATGCTCCGTCCCACTTCCGGCTTCTCTCATCTCACCTGGTTGCGCCTAAAGATCTCTGCATATTGGCGCGATGAGTGCGCAGTCATCACTGAGAACACTTCACACGCCTGTCATGCCAGACCCACTGGTCTGCCTCCTAAGCGTTGTGAAACACTGGGGCCGGAGATCTGTGCCTAGGGTCGGTGCTTGGCTTGAGGATGCGGTGCGCTGTCAGACGGTTTTGTCCGAATTCTGGGATTTGATGTTGGTTACTTGCCGGCCGCTTGATATTTGGGGTCCCCTCATTTCTTACCTCCTGAGCTGGAGTGCTTTGGCTTCTGCAGCCTCTTCCACACCTCCTGCTGACTCTTTGACTGCGGTGGCCTGCGGCGATGGCTCATAGTGTGCTGCTCCCCCTCTATGTGCTAGTTCTCTGTGGCCAGTGCATGGTCTCTCCTGGGCGTCCACCCCATGCCCTTCTTGCTCCGGCCTCTGTAATTCCTCTGTGCATTGTTGTGGACTGCCTATGTACAATTTGTTCCTATGAAGCATGTACCAGATGTGTTCTCTCCTTTTTGATTGCAGACTCTCCGCCTATATACCTTGTAACCTGAAGTGCAATTTATTCAGTAAGGGTTTTTTTTAAATTAAAAAAAACATTCTGCCTAGGCCTAATTCCACTAATGTGTTTGTTGTAATCAAGTATACAGGTGGGATTTTAAGCTTTGGTATCTGACCCTAAACTGTGACGGGATGTGCTCTTATCATAAATTGTAGTGAGCATGTACACAGCATGCCTATCATAGAACGTGACTGAGAGCAGTTCATTGTAACGCAATCCAGTGCTCCGGGATTTGTTAATCTTCTTTTGAACAAACTCTTGTGGAAATTATTACAGCAACAATGTAATATATGTTCAAAAGTACTGTATTCATATAATCCATTTTCATCCTCAAGTCCATGATCTACTGACTACTTAGTTTTGGATGAAAATGTTGTAGTTTTTCTGAAGTTAATTATGATACTGAGTAAACCAAATTCTCCATGTACCTTTTAACTTGATCCATTGCATGTTCAACCTCATCCATGGACACCATAGATTTGTTATGAATTATTGGTTGTCCAACTGGGTCAGCAGTCATAGAACTAGGATGAGAACTGTTAGTAGTTGTTGCAGTATTGCATTATATGTCGGCATTAATGTATTCTCTGCTGCCATTTCTTGCTATAATATTTCTAATCATGTACATAATTGATAGATTGCAATCTCATTCTGATATACAATAAATGCATTTTCATAGGGTTCAAATGGTCTTATAATCTCTTCTCCTATTTGCCAGAGTTTAAATAGTTGTAGAAGCACTAAATAGTCTCACATCTCAGTTTACAATGAATAATGAGAGTAGGTTTTGAATGATGCACTAAACATCCATTGGTCCCTTGAACTCAAAATGTTCCAGCATTGAGATATGTTTAAAACATTATTTCGATATATGTCGAACTTCATAGAGTGATAGGTTTTCTAACAAAGGACTTTAGTTTGAGAAATATGTGTCCAAGATTTGTTTTTAAAATGTTTTTGTTAGTGGGTTCCAAATGCGCAAGGTATTAAATGATGGTCATTTCTTAGAACTCTTGGACATACTGATGACATTCCTAGACTATGTCACAGAATTATCTGGAATTTATAGTATAATCTTGTAGAACTCAAATGGTTAAATGCTTCATAGCTACCAATCTCTCAATGAGACAGCATTTGAAGGCTGAATCAGTCCAACCTTTTACTTAGATATTGCTTTGCAGATATTTCTACCTATACTGTCCCCATTACTGTCTTTTCAGCTCTTGTAATATAGAAATTAACATTATGTGCAACCGCTGTAGAACTGTCTGCAACAAAATGTATATCCATGTTAGCATCCCAGATATGTAGAATTAAAGGATTGTAGTCATTGGTTCATTCTGATCCTTGCAATCTTCCAAGATTGTGAGTAGTCTTTGGTTTTGGTTGAATTTTAACAATGGTTTCATTTAATTAAGTTGCATTAGTTCAAATGGATTTGGAAACATTTTCAAATTGTTGTGACTCCCCCGTGAAGGTATGAAATGAGGTTTATCCATACAAATTGTTCTTCATATTCTGTTTTCTCAAGGAGAGCAATCATTTTAACTTGATTCTTATAATGTGTTCCTTAGCACCAAATGCAACTCTGATTAGATATTTCTGAAATTTTGTCTTGGAATTCCAGACAATATATTTCGTATTTTGAGAAGTCAATTAAAGCATGTTCTGCGTCATTCTGAGTGAAAACAAACTCTGGGCAAAAATTTGTGTTAAAAAGTGCATCAAAGTATTAAGTTTAGGGGCAAGATGGCGTCGGCAAGCTCAGACGTGTGAGCTGGTTGCTCCCGTGTTCCTGGCTTCCACACTGACGCCATCACCAACATCGACTGGGGAATGGCTCAGAGATAATGTTTTCTTGGCGAGAGTCATATAGTGGTCGTGTGAGAAGTAGCTTTTGTGGAAACTTGGAGAATTGGTTACTCAACATGCTGCCCTGACGGTTTCTTTTTGATTTGTTACACCTAGTATTACGGCTTCAGCTCTACCATAGTTAAGCGCACAGAAGGGTGTCTGCATCAGAGAACGGACACTCGCAGTACATTGTTATATAAGTACAAAGCTACGGAACTGACTTACTTGTTTAAGGTCTCCCCGGAATGCTGAGTATTACGGCAGCTGTAATCTAGTTGGGATTGTGGCGATTGCAAAGAGGCTACTGGAGCACTTGGCTATACCGATTTTCTGGGGCTCTCGTGGCTGCAGTTCTCTACCGTGGCCGATTAGGTACACACCACACTCTTCTGGCGATGCCTCCTAAGGTTGCAAGAGGGAGAGCTCGCCCCTGGCTCATTCAACCGGCCATGAAGCCGGTGCTGGATCGGCAAATCCCAGAAATTCAACAAGCGTTCAAGGTAACAATGTTACTAAGGGGGATACTGTCTCAATTGAGGAAAAAACTGCTAAAGATATCGGGAAGCGCACCATTCCTTCGTTGTAATCTGGGGGAAAAGAAAGAAAAAAAGCTATTAATTCCCCTCAAGTCAAACCTGTAGAGGGGGTTATGAAGGCCATTGATGCTGTATCTGACCAAAACATGGGGGAAGGAGACGCTGCTATTTCTTATGGTAAAGCTGTTTATATCAACCCAGTGTCATCAACTCCAATGGTGGAAGGTGCTTTAGGAGGATTGGAAAGTACAATTATCGTAAAGGTGTGGAACTCAAAAAATTTGAAGGCAGGTGATAAAACGATTTATGAAATATAAAATCTTCCTTGAAGGAAACAGACTCTGGAGATAACTTTTAAACTCACTTAGACCACTATTACTCCTCCAGTGAAGACCCGTAGCAAAGCTTAAAGATCTATGATGTACTACAGGGGGCCGGTGGCAGCAACCTCAGCAGAACACAGGTTGAGAATACAGGAGGGGACACTTTTGATGATAGTCCTCGCACGGTACGAAAGAAACATGAGATTAAAGAGGGTCCTGCACCGAGTGACAGCAGTAATAATGACAATGCGTTATGGTGGGATTACTCTTTTACAACTCAAAATGGTAGTGTTACTGGTACTGAGGTGGTTAGCGCACCGGCTCCATCCGAAGAAATCTCTTCAGCTTGATATATCAAACTATAATGACCCATAGGAAAGAGACATGGACAGAGAGACTGAGAGTGCAAAGTTCATGCTGTAAGCTCCAGAACTCGGTCCGCAGTATAGCAAAAACTTGCGTGGAATTTACCACTAGAGTCAATGAAGCCAAGACACTGATTTCCTCCCTAGAAGATGAACTAGTAGCACAGAAAGCTATGACTGAGACTATGCACACTTTAAAAGATGACACTCAATAGAAACTGATTGATTTAGAAAATCGCTCTTGTTGGAGCAATCTAAGGTTCTTGCAGATTTCTAAAGGTACGGAGGGCCAGGACATTCGTAAGTTTATTATTGAGCTGTTTTCCGCCGCTTTCCCATAACTTAAACAGTGGGACTGGCAGAGAGAGGTGCAGAGGGCACACAGATTTCCTTTTTCTATTTGTTCCAGTCCCAGTCCCGCACAAACATCAGCTAGACCTAGAGCTAATCTAATTTCTCTAAATAATTTCCTGGCCTGGGAAGCCATGTATGAGTTGGCTCTCCCTGATAAGAAGAGGGCTGGTAAAGGTCTGATGTTCTTTGTTCAGCCTGATTATTGCCACCACACAGTTAAAAAGCGCTGGCAGTTGTGTCAGCTTATTTAATTATTTCAGTCTAAAGGGGCACAAGCCTATTTACTTAATCCTCCGAAGATAAAAGTCTTTTTTAACCCCTTGCATGCTCCGGACAGCCCCCTGCCATCATGCGCCACGGTGGACATGTGCGTTGGACGGCCGGGGGCCTTCCGAATCCTGCCCTATATTCAAATCGCCCGCACAGCGTGAAAATTTGCGCCGCATGCAAGTGGTTAAAGATCATATTAGATTCTTTACTTCTGAGGTTCAGGACAAAGAGTATTTACAGTCTCTGTAATACAGTGCGAGTTAAACTGCAATTAATGGGGAGTTATAAACCGAGCAATAGTTTGGCTTTCATAATATTTATCAACATTAGGGATAGGGTATGCATTGCTGTTACATACTCACTATAAGTGTATGTGTATTTGTATCATGCTTTTCGGTTGATGTGTGTAACTATAAAATGTATTCTAGTCATTAGTAATCTGTGTGCTATTTACAAGTTGGTATGTAAAAAGAAGCGTCTATTAACATATATGATATGCTAGGGTGGCTGGGTTACCTGGGTGGCAAGAGCTTGTCATCACTGGGACCATAAGTCCTATTGCCCTTTTGATGGGGTGGGGAGGGGGATTCTGGGGGGTTCTGGGGGAGTATGGGGGGTTCTGGGAAGTGTGGGGGTGGGGTGAAAAGGGATGGGAGGGGTGGGGAGAAAAAAAGAAAATGAATCCACAGTATAGTTAAGTTTCTGAAGACTCAGTATCAGAAGCTAATCAAAGAATATGAACCAGGGATGGTTTATATGTTTTTCTTATGGCAAAGGTAGGCCTTCAAATATGTTCGCTAAATGTCTGCGGGCTCAATAATTATAATAAAAGAGAGAGGGTAGCTGCAGAACTTCGGGTGATTCAACAGGATTTAGGTTGTCTACAGGGGACCCTGGCGTAAACGTAAGGTATTATCAGAAATAGGATATGTTGTTTTACCTGTTTCACAACAAATTACAATGATTCGAGGGATACCCGTACTGGCTAAATTGAATATTCAATCTTCAGGATGCACTTTAACGGATCAGCAGTGGCAGTGGGTAATTGTGGAGTGCATCATGGGGGGCGCTAGGTTCATGCTGTGTTCTGTGTATAGTTCTAATTTTGATGAAACACTTGTTTTGGACCAATTAAATTTAGAGCTAGCATCATGGCCTACCCCACTGGTGCTATGTGGGGACTTTAACATTAACTTGGTAGGTCAGGTATTACAATTAGGTCTTCAGAGTTATATTGGTAGGAAACCCAGGGTGTTTAAGGCTCTGTACCATTTATGGTTAGATCATGGGTTGATAGACGTCTGGGGAATGCTTAATATTGCCCAGCCAACAAGTGTTTCATCTGGGGAATACCCCAGGACTTCTTTACGGCTATCAGGCTCTTGAAAAGACGTAGCCAGTCTCTCTGCAGGCTGTACTTCCATCCCGGCTTATACGGATGTCAGAAGGTACAGCGTACTCGCTGCCTCCACGTCGCTATCCAGAGTGCAGCCTTACACACGGCTCCACCATCTTACGACAATAGTCCTCACCCGAAACTTTACTAGAGCAAAATTATCCACACCCGTATCAGCCGGGATGGTAGTACAAATGGCGGAGAGACTGGCTATGTCTTTTAAAGAGCCTGACAGCCCTGAAGAGGTCCTGGGCTATTCCCTTGACGAAACACATGTTGGCTGGGCAATCGCATGCAATTAAGAAGAACAAACATCACTTCATTGTGTTCTTCTACATGTTGAAATGCATGGTATGAATACAGGATTTTTTTTTCTGCCGCACCCGGACACAGAGAAATTTTGACATATACTCTATTGATGTGTGCACGGACCTGCCTAAACCATATAGATATATTGACAATTGTGCTTGAATTAAAATATTCAAGTGTTCTGATCGGCTGAAGAGGCTTTTAGGAGTGACTATCTAGCTACAACATGAACAGAAATTTTGTGTCTGCCCTTACAGGACTCAGCGACTTGGCCTCTGTGTCCTAAAGGTGTTTAATAAAAAAGAGCATAAGGGGGCAGGTTAGGACTACCCTGGTCCCCTCGTCCTTGAGAGAAGATCTGAGAGGGACCCCTCCCTCCTCAGGCTCTCAATTAGAAAATCAAATTTGGAGGGTCTCCCATGGGGGGTTGGGGGACTGCAGGGCCTTTCACCGGGCTGTGTGTTTAGAAGGGGGGGGGGGGTCGCTAGCCCTTGGAATTGGTTATGGTAATATGATGTTACGTTACTTTATTTTTAAAAAATTGGAATGCCCTGAAAAAAACTAATTGTATCCCCACCATGCTCAACATATGATCTCACAGATTGCACCACTCAAGACATGTTTAATGACCTCATTGATGGCATCACTAATTTTTTTTGTTTGATAAAATCACAAATAACAGCATTGATGATAACTAGACAAGGTGGAAGCAGAACTTCTAGTACGATTTTGAGTATCAAGTATATGTCATATTACAGCCCTCCACACAGATTAAAAATGGTTATTTGATGGCCCTGATGAAAGCCCGCTCGCACCAAAGAGGGGCTAATGTTTAGGCTAAAACATGTCAACCTACACATATGGCTGATGTATTCCCGTTTTTATTTTAGCACTACCTATAAGGAGTCAGGAATAAAATAATCTGTTGCGTTTCAGCACTGTCAGTTTACATATAAGAGTTTTTTTTTTTTTTTTTTAATTATGTTATTGTGCATTTTGTGAGTTAGATTGATGCATTGATAGCACAGTACCGCACCATCCCTCAGTGGGTGCCTATGTTTGTAAAACTTATCTTGGTTCGATGGGAATAGGTATTTCAAGTGAGATTGCATTTTTGGCGTATAAGGAGATAGGTTTATGTTCACATATATTTTTTTTTCTATCTCTTCGCAATGTGTATGGTTTTTATCAACTGTAGTAAAATGTACTTACTTACATTTGAACTATAAAGGAAATCTCTCCAGTTCCATAGGAGATAACTCATGGGGGCAGATTTACAACTTCTGGCGCATCTCTGCAAATCAGCAGAGATGCGCCTGAACAGATGCGTCACGTAACCCCCCCTTACACCACCACGGATGCGTCGCATTTACAATGCGGCGCACCATGGTGCTAGGAGGGGAAGATGCGTGATGTATCTCGTAGCGTATGGGCGGCGCATTGCTGGAGTCGTAAGCGTGATGCAACTCCTGCAATGCACAGGGGCCGCCCATACTTAACATGGTGCGTCACTCCTTACGCCTGCATCAAGCAGGCGTAAGGATTTGATGCAGCAGTGTCGTAAAACGGACTCAGTGAAATCTTGTTGATTTCACTGTGTCAGTTTTACGGGGCTTTCCTGTGAGGGAACACCCACCCTGCAACAGAACGCCCACATGAAACCTGATGCAGGTTTCATGTGGCGCAGGGCTTTACAACTTGACACATCTGCCTAGATGTGTCACATTGTAAATAAGTTGCAACGTGGCGCATGGTTTATGCCGCAGCTGCGCCACAAAAGTGACGCAAAGGCAGCGTAAAAATGTCGCAAGGGGTTTGTAAATCTGCCCCACGATTCTTCTTGTCCATAGGGAACTCTTAGCTTATAGTAATTGTGTTTAGGGACTGTACCTCTGTGTGCTGCCCTATAACCCCCTAATGATCTTATGTTATACGAGGTGCAAGCCAGGGGTTGTAGCTGTGACCCCTGGCTAAGTGTTTATTAACCGAATGGTGAAAATAATGCATTTTAAAACTATTAGGATAGCTGGAAATATGTTTTTTCTACTGGTCAGCCTGTGAAAAACGCAGTGCAAAATAGCCATGCACGCTGAAAATGTGTGCTGTTTGTCCTTTTAAAGCACAACTTGATCATTGCATCTGTCCCTGGTCAGATTTATTGCTACTATACTCAATGTAACTCTTCTCAATCACACCCTGCAATGATTGCTGAGCATCCAGACACCGCCTTTGGCGGAGTAGAACTCTTTTTGTACCCTTTGCTTTTGTTTACTGAGCAATCCATAGTTCTGAGTTATATAGGTCGTGAAGCACAACAAGTATAATAGCAAGTATATCAAGCTGCCATAAAGGTGAAATCTGTCAGTGATGCTGTCAGATTCTGAGTAGGCTTAAAATCAATCAATTCAACTCCAATTAAATATAATTATTGAGCAAAAAAAATGGTAATCTAACAAACCCTCATACTAAACTTATTTTAATTCAGACTACGAAATTCAATTGGCACATTGGTCTCGAAAAGTTAGAGGTGGTGGATACATATGTATATTTAGGGAAAATAATTGCAAGTAATACGAAGAATAAATCCCATATCGAACACAGCACCAGTAAAGCTATGTCTCATGTTAATGGTCTGCGCATGTTTTATAGCACAATGGGAAGAAGGCATTTTGTACATCTACTGACGGTGCTGAAAGCAAAAATTCCATCAACCTTATTATATGCTATTGAATCAATCCCTGTAAAGGAGTGGTGCTTTTTAGAGAAGATTGAAGGCCAGATATTACGTAATTTGTGTAATTTTAATACACTAGTTCCTTCATCTGCGATTAGATTGGAACATGGACTAATAAGCACCTATATTCAAGGTATTTCCAGAGTTTTACGTTGGGGATACCATTAAAAAAACAGTGAATCTTATTCCCTAAGATGTTTCATGTGTAAGGAAATCTTTGGTGGTACGGGGGGAAATACTCTTTAGGCCGAGACTTCTCTTTGGCTTTAAACAACTTTTGTGTTGAGGAAGTATATATTACTTCCCTCCCACTATCAGAATTTAAATCCTTTGTAAAAAGTTCAAGTGGGAGGATAAGCTATAATAGAGATATTGTGCTGTCTAAAAATAAGGAGAGATTAAAGATAATAGCAAGGACTACTACCCCGAAACTGCCTTAGAAATATTTAACCTGGAACCTAGACCATGGAACAAGACGCTGGTTTTCCCTATTTAGATGTCATCTCCTACCTTTAAATGACTTAACAGCACATTGGTCCCAGAATTCGAAAAATGGAAACAAATGCAATTTTTGTGAGCTGAGTATCCAGAACCTGGACCATGTTTTGTTTGTGTGTCCGGCACTGGCCTTTTATCGTCATCTTTGGCTTAGGCCGAAGTTTGTACAAAATGGTGTTAAGGACGTAGCCTCAGCTCGCAACTTTCTTTTTAATCCCAAAAATGAAGCTGTGAGTGCAAAATTGTTTAATTTCTTTAAGGAATTTATGTACATATTTTAACTGAATATTTTCCTAGTGGGATTTATTTTCTGATTAGCTGATTTTCTTTTTTGTCTTTTTATCCTCTCCAGTTTACGAATGTATTTTGCACTATTTGGTCCCTATTTTATAAGCTGCTGTTGACTTAATTTTTTGTATCCCAAATTGTAAATTTGCACATGATTAAGCTGCTTTCATTTGTTATTTGCACAGTTCTGGAAATGCTCTGTTCTCTCTTTGCTCGCTGCTAATTTCAAACTCTGATCCCTGAAAGTGCTTTACGTTGTCGCGGTTGCTTTCTAATTGCTATTTGCACAACTCTGGATACGCTCTGTTTCCTCATTGCTGGCTGCTAAATCCGAAAACGTTTTATTCCTTGAAACTGTGATATGTTGTAATTTTTTATTATCCTGTTTCCACAATATTACCATATGGTCTTCTTTGCATTTTATGTATGAATTGGTGTGTAATGTTTAAGTGGACTTCATTTGAGTTCCAAAACTTTAATAAATTGAATTGAATTGAATTGACTACGAAATCCTGTGAATGTCAGTATTTATGGTGCTTTTGTTACTGTTTTATTTTATAAGTATGCTTATGCAATCTGATTATAATATTATGCAATCATTATGCACAGAAATGTAGTTAGATCTGCTAAATGTATAGCATGTTTTTTCAAACACTATTTCCATGAACAATAGCTGTCATTTATAATTTTAGTTAAATAGGAAAAGAGTCAAATAATTTGTTGAAGATGGCGATTGTTGCAGCACAAAAAATTAGGAACAGCTTATTCATTTTGGAAGTGATTCACCATCCTCTAGGATGCAGCACTGTATTCTTGGACATAGTCCTTGACTTAAACCGTCCCCTTACATTATATGCTTGACTTTGAGAAATTTAAACTTGTGGCTCAAAAGAAGAGAATGAAAACAGGAAGTAGCTTTGCTCCAAAATATACAGGCCTTAGGTATCAGTAGGAGTTTGTTGGAGTTGGTCATGCATTGGACTTAGGGCCTTGTTTTGGCTCTATCAGATGGGATACTCTTTTAAACTGTGTCGGATATCTGGCATTCCAAGTGCCGTAGGCAATACTGTACCTGTCATATGGTGTTCCACTGTAATATAATTTCAGAAAATATTGTGGGAGACAAATATTGTGTCTAAAAATTCTTGGTGTCCAGAATTTTGTAGGATAGAATATCAAAGGAAAGAATATATATTTTAACTTTAATAACAGTTTCTTTAAAAGTATGATTGGTTTAATATTGTTGTATTAAATGTTGTTGTTTTGTGTGTATTTAGTACATGCTTTTATAGTTTAAAAACATTTTTGTTATTTTTTTATTGTAAGCCATCGTTTGTAGTACAAATTGCGAATAGGAAAAAAGTAATTGTAGGGGAGTAGTGTGAGGATTTCACATACTTATTACATATTTTTACCTTTTTTAATAAGTTTTATGAGAAAAATGAACATGTTTTAGTAATATTTTAGAAAATCCTTAAAATATTGTAAAGCTTTTGTGTGGATTTGTTGGATTAATGAAGTCATGTTGGATGTTTTATTTTTGTGTGACTTTTTTTTTCTTTTTTATTAATCTTTTTTAGATTTGCTTTTGTATTTGGGACATGATTTGATTAACGATGACTTAAGCAACAAAATTGTTATTTGTAATTTTAATTTGTTTATCCATATTATTGGGTGGGAAATTATAGTTTATTTATGTTTTTGTATTCACCAAATATGTATTCCTATGTTTCTTTATTATGTTAGGATATGTGAAAAGAGGATAGATATTTGTTTCGTTATTTAAATCTATTACAGATTTAAATTAAAGTAATTCTAAATATTTATTTTTGCAACTTTTACATATCATTCTGAATAATTAAGTAAACAAATTTATTTTGGTTTTCAATGTGATATTCTTAAATTGTTTTATTACTACATATACAATATCATGCATTCAGATTTACAGAATCATCAATATATAATAGATAATAGGATCTTTTATTCAGATTACCAGAGCTAAGTGACAATTTAACTAAAAAAACATTGCTTACGTACAGAAGAGGCCAGATTGTTGGAGATTTTGTGAGTCCTATATATACTTCATCAATGTACAGCACGGGTACTCAAAGTACGACCCTTGGGCCGCCAGCGGTCCCGCAAGCCTTCCTTGGCAGCCCGCGGACCTTACAGTCATCGTACCTGTGTTCTTTTTTGTAAGTGTCAGCAAATACTGCTGGTACTGCTCTGTGGGGGCCGGGTGATTCCAGCCACAGTCAGAGTGGAGCTGCAGGGGCACTAAGAAGAGGTGAAAAAAGCCTCCTTAACATGTAAATGGTCTTTTAAAGATCTGTGAAGTACAGGGGTGCGGCTGTGTGTGTGCCCGGGAAGCTGTGTCAGCCAGAGCTGACACACACACACGTGGGGGGTGTCAGCCTGGGAGGGGGTTTTAGGACAGCGTGTGTGGTGACAGAGGACAGCAGGGACTGAGAGCCCGGTGAGGTGGGAGGGCAGTAGGGAGTGAGAGCCCGAGTGATGTGGGAGGGCAGCAGGGAGTGAGAGCTGGGTGAGGTGGGAGGGCAGCAGGGAGTGAGAGCTGGTTGAGGTGGGAGGGCAGCAGGGAGTGAGAGCCGGGCGACGTGGGAGGGCAGCAGGGAGTGAGAGCCCAGGTGAGGTGGGAGGGCAGCAGGGAGAGAGAGCCGGTTGAGGTGGGAGGACAGTAGGGAGTGAGAGCCCAGGTGAGGTGGGAGGGCAGCAAGGAGTGAGAGCCCGGGTGAGGTGGGAGGGCAGCAGGGAGTGAGAGCCCAGTGAGGTGGGAGGGCAGCAGAGAGTGAGAGCCCGGTGAGGTGGGAGGGCAGCAGGGAGTGAGAGCCCAGGTGAGGTGGGAGGGCAGCAGGGAGTGGGAGCCCAGGTGAGGTGGGAGGGCAGCAGGGAGTGAGAGCCCGGTGAGGTGATGGAGGGCAGCAGGGAGTGAGATCCGGGTGAGGTGACAGAGGGCAGCAGGTAGTGAGAACCGGGTGAGGTGACAGAGGGCAGCAGGGAGTGAGAGCTGGGTGAGGTGACAGAGGGCAGCAGGGAGTGAGAGCCGGGTGGGGTGAGACAGATAGAGATAGAGACAGATAAGGACATGTAGAGACAAAGACAGATAGAGGCAGAGACAGATAGAGACAGGGGCAGACAGAGCTTGAAAGGATCAGAGACAGGGACAGACAGAGACAGATAGAAGCAGAGACAGATAGAGGTAGAGACCGACAGTGATAGAGACAGAGAGCGAGAGGCAGAGAGAGAGACAGAGAGAGAGGCAGGGACAGATTGAGACAGAGACAGACAGAGACAGAGATAGAGGTAGAGAAAGACATATATAGAGAAGAAAAGAGGTAGAGATAGAGACAGAGACAGACAGAGACATGGACAGACAGAGACAGATAGAGGCAGAAACAGATTGCGACAGGCAGAGACCGAGAGACGGAGAGGGAGACAGAGGGAGGGAGACAGAGATAGGGACAGACAGAGACAGATAGAGGCAGGGTGTTACATTTCCAAGTAAAGGTCAAACAAGGTAGATTAATTATGTATTTATTGAACAGGGACAGGAACAGACAGTTAGAGGCAGAGTGACAGAGAGACGGAGAAAGAAAGGGAGAGGGAGAGGGAGACGGAGACGGAGTGGGAGATGGAGGGAAACAGAGGGAGACAGAGGGAGACGGAGACGGAGTGGGAGATGGAGGGAAACAGAGGGAGACAGAGGGAGACAGAGAGAGACAGAGGGAGTCGGAGGGAGACAGAGGGAGGGAGAGCTAGGAAGAGGGAGGGAGGGAGAGGGAGAGAAAGGGAGACAGAGGGTGACAGATGGAGGGAGGGGGAGGAAGAGAGAGGCAGACAGAGGGAGGCAGACAGAGATAGAGGGAGACAGAGGGAGTCAGGGGGAGACAGAGTGAGGGAGAGGGAGACAGAGGGAGGGAGCCAGAGAGACAGAGAGAGAGAGGGAGACAGAGAGAGAGGGAGACAGAGAGAGAGGGAGACAGAGAGAAAGGGAGACAGAGGAAGGGATACAGAGGGAGGGAGACCGAGGGAGACAGAGAGAGAAGGGGAATCAGAAGTAGGGAGGCAGAGGGAGCGAGTCAGGGAGAGACAGAGGGAGGGAGAGGGAGGCAGAGAGAAACGGACAGAGGGAGGGAGACAGACATAGGGAGGGAGACAGGGAGACAGAGGGATTGAGACAGAGGGAGACACAGAGATGGAGACAGAGGGTGACAGACATATGGTGACAGACAGAGAGAGGGAGACAGACTGAGGGAGGGAGACAGACAGAGGGAGGGAGACAGACAGAGGGAGGGAGACAGAGGGGGGAAGATAGAGTGAGGGAGGGAGATAGAGGGAGGGAGATAGAGAGAGGGAGGGAGATAGATGGGGGGACAGAGAGAGAGGGAGACAGAGAGAGGGAGACAGAGAGAGGGAGACAGAGAGAGGGAGACAGAGGGTGACAGACAGGGGGAGACAGAGGGAAGTAGACAGACAGAGGGAGGGAGACAGACAGAGGGAGGGAGACAGAGGGAGGAAGATAGAGGGAACGAGGGAGATAGAGGGAGGAAGGGAGATAGATGGAGGGAGACAGAGAGAGGGAGACAGAGAGAGGGAGACAGAGAGAGGGAGACAGAGGGTGATAGACAGAGGGTGACAGACAGGGGGAGACAGACAGAGGAAGACAGACAGAGAGGGACAGACAGATGGGGACAGACAGAGAGAGACAGAGAGGAAAACAGATAGAGGGATACAGACGAGACAGACAGAGGGAGGAAGACAGACAGAGGGAGGGAGGGAGACAGAGGGAGGGAGATGGACAGAGGGAGACCGAGAGGGAAGGAAAGAGAGGGAGGGAGACAGAGAGAGAAGGAGAGGGAGACAGAGCGAGAGAGAGGGAGACAGAGGGAGACAGAGAGAGAGGGTAGGAGTGAGAAAGAGAGATAGAGAGAGGGAGGGAGACATAGAGAGGGAGGGGGAGATAGATAGATAGAGAGAGAGAGAGAGAGAGAGAGAGAGAGAGAGAGAGATGTGTGTATGCCTGGTCTGTTAGCTCAGTGGACGAAGGCGTCGGCTGCAGGGGCCTGTGTTCAACCTCATGGCCACAGTTTTTTTTCTCTAGCCCCTCCCCCCTCCTCCACTGACCCCCGCCTCCACTGGTGCAGCCCTCGGCCACAAACCACACTGTAAATTCATCTCGAGAGAAAGTTTGTGAGTACCCATGATGTACAGGGAAAATGCGACTTGGCTGCCTAACCAGGCCAATAGGCTTTTCCACTTGTGGAAATTGCCCTGCATGCAAATTACGTATGAATAAGGTTACAAAATTAAAGTACAGCATGCATATGGAATACATGATTAAGCATCTTATTACCTGCCACACAAATTATGTCATATATGTAAATTAAGATGAGAAAAATTTTGTGGGCAACATTAGCAGAGAAAAGAAATATCAGAGCAAGCTAGGGCCTATTGAAGGGGTGATTTGACTTATTCACTAACTTCCCATAACTGCTCTGCATCTGATAAAATTATGTTTGGGTTTCATGGAATTGCTTATGGGTACGATTACGAGTTTTGCAGTCTTGGAGAGGGCATCCATGCCAGCACCCCACTCCAAGACTGCCAAACCCGTGGTCAGTATGCCTGCCAAATTACAAGTCGCAATCCTGGTGGGTAGTCCTGTGGCTGCTGTCCAATGGAAATGCCTTTCCAAGGCTCATAGGAGAGCCTCAGGAAGGCACTATCGTAGGCGCATCACAGCCCTTTCCTGAATGGACAGAAATGCACAATTTTGTGCATTTCTGTCTGTACAGGAGCTGAGGGTGCAAAAATACAGGGAGGCCCGACATGTGCCCCCTGCATGCACCCACCTGTATGGGGCCCTTAATTAACTCACTGCCACCCTTTTCAGGGTGGGCTCATCGCCATGAAAAGGGTTGCAGCGAGGAAAATCGTAATATGCACCACCAGCATATTACAATCTCACACCACTGTGCCATCACATCGGGCTCAGAAATCCTAGGTGGTTGCGGTCTTCCTGTGGTGGTCCCAACACTTTAATTGTAATACAGCAGGTGGATCGCCAGTCTGACAGTCTAATTAGGATGCAGCTGAAAACTGTTCTGTGGCATTCCTACATTTCTCTATGTGAGCATGGATTATGACAGTAAACCGGCCGTAATGCATGTTCCCATAGGGAAATGGGAGGTGCTGTTCATCCCTGCACCACGTGGCACTCATCCAAGGTGCCTGCAATGGGTTGCAGTGATTAACAGGGGGCACCATAGATGTACACTTGGCCCCCAACCAGAGGTCGCACACACAAGGGGGCTCTGCTGTGGGCCCCCCAAACAACCATTCTGACATAGTCTCCATGTTGGATAGGCCAAGATGGAAACCATGCTGGAAACTGTGTATGTTAACCCCAAGGGCAGAAAGGCCTGCCCTTTGGGATTATGAGCCGGTTTTGACTGGCCGACGGGTTCCTTGAGCCAGTCGGAAGCCAGATGGAATGACCGACCAGTTTCAAGTCCGACCAGCTGCATCATTATCAGCCGTTCTGAATTGAAACCGACGATGGCAGTCAGAAAGAAACCAATTACCATCGTAATAGGCCCCATAGTGTTATTCTCACTGAATGTTAATCTCAGTGACTGTATAGATATATGTCCTTTCTAAGATGGCCGCTATCTAGGAAAAAGCAAATGAATAATTGGTTGTCATCATAAACAAAAATGGCTGGCAGAAAGGGATATTAAGGGCCCCTTGCGGGCCCCCATAACCATCTCGACCAGGGACATAGGCACTGGGGGGCACCTATGGTGCCCCGTACATATCCCTACACCATGTATTAGGCACAGCATTGCACTTGCCACGTAGTGCAGGGATATGTGTGGGGTATTTCTTTTGTACTACAGGGGATGCTGCAGAGCCCAGCACCTGCTGCAATACAAAACATCCATTACAAAAATGGGGTTACCCAATTGGTCCTGGACCTGGGTATAGTCTGATACAGTAAACAATGGCCTAAACCTTATTTATAAATAACAAACAAATCATAATGCTTTGTTCATTTGGTAAATAATTTTTTGAGCATGCTAAAGGAACAAAAGTCTGCTCTTGATACTCAATAAATTATACAAACAAAAAGAGAGAAAGCAACAAACCAAAAGGGGGGTTATCTCCGCTTTTTTGGATTTAAAAGCCAAGAAAGCAAAGATAAAATTATCTACCTATTACCTAGCTGTCGCTAACACCAGTTAGCGACAGCTAGAATGAGATAGCGACCATCTTGGGCCCCACTTTGCATGTCAGTGATATTTATCACTAATGGCATGCACAGTGGGCGTGCCAAGATGTTAGCGACTGATCGCTATCTCCTATTACCAACTTATGGAGATATTCGCTCTAAGCGCGAGTATCTCCAAAAGCTAACACCTGCCTCTGAGCAGTTCTTAGCCATGTTATCCAATGGTAGGTGGATAACATGGCTAAGAGCATTAGCTCGGTAATGCATGAATATCGCTGACTTTTCAGCGATATTCATGCATTTCGGCCGATTTTTATCGCTTAGGAGATAAACCTTGATAATAGCAAGGTTCCTAAGCAATAAATTCGCCGCAGCTCGGCGATAAAAATATTGCCGCTAAGCCAACATAGCGATAATTATCGCTAGTTGTTGGTAATATGCCCCCAAATTCTAAAACCACAAGCAATTTATTTTCATGGCAAGTAGTGAAGCAAAAACACTCTACAATTGGTATTACGTTTGTACGGGTTGGTCCAAGGTGAACGTGCGAAAGGAAGAGTGCTCTAGTGTGAAGTGGTGAGGAAAAGGAAAACTATTTAAGGTGATGACATAAAGAAAATGATACAGTTCTAAAATTAGGACTGGTTGTGAATCACCGCGTTTTTGGCCTGGCCACATTTGCAGTTTACGCAGTATCTAAACACAATTCCCTATATTGGGATATACATTCCCATATGGCACGTTGGGCATGGAGGATAGGGGTCCAGGCCGTATATTTAAAGGGGCGCCGACGGTTTTACCCGTCTCGGGCCATGAGGGTGAGTCAGACCTTGGCCGTGCGGGTCTTCATCAGGATAAACTGGCGCAACCCAGAAAGGGTGACGGGGCTTCAGATTACCCTAGGAAATTAATGGATAGAAGAAGGCTGTTGCACTGAAATAATGGCCAAGAGTACATTAGAGGGCTTGTCAATAATGGCTTACCCCCTTGGAGATTCGCGTGCAGCGTCGAATCCAATTTCTTAGGGAAGCGCCTGTGGTCGTGTTTTCAACATCGGGGAAATTATCACTGATGCGACATCTGGAATGCAATAGGGGTTTGTGTCAGCCCAGTGAAAGCAATATGAAGTTATCAAAAGACCGCAAGGTGCCGATGTGTAGAATTTACCTTCAGATATGCCAGAGTGATGAATCTGTGCGGGGGGAGGTAGGTCCGACGAGTTGGGATGCGCCTCATCAGGGCTGGAGGTCAATTCTGAAGCTGTAAGGAAGGGATGCTGGATTTAGCTAGGCTGTTACTTAAAGCACACACGGCAGCTCAGAGAGTGTAGCCGGAGTTCCTATCATTGGATTACCTTAAGCCGCAGGAAGTCAGCATCCCATCGGCACCGCGTCTTGACCTGGGTATAGTCTGATACAGTAAACAATGGCCTAAACCTTATTTATAAATAACAAACAAATCATAATGCTTTGTTCATTTGGTAAATCATTTTTTGAGCATGCTAAAGGAACAAAAGTCTGCTCTTGATACTCAATAAATTATACAAACAAAAAGAGAGAAAGCAACAAACCAAAAGGGGGGTTATCTCCGCTTTTTTGGATTTAAAAGCCAAGAAAGCAAAGATAAAATTATCTACCTATTACCTAGCTGTCGCTAACACCAGTTAGCGACAGCTAGAATGAGATAGCGACCATCTTGGGCCCCACTTTGCATGTCAGTGATATTTATCACTAATGGCATGCACAGTGGGCGTGCCAAGATGTTAGCGACTGGAAACAGTCGCTAACATCGCTATCTCCTATTACCAACTTATGGAGATATTCGCTCTAAGTGCGAATATCTCCAAAAGCTAACACCTGCCTCTGAGCAGTTCTTAGCCATGTTATTCAATGGTAGGTGGATAACATGGCTAAGAGCACTAGCTCGGTAATGCATGAATATCGCTGACTTTTCAGCGATATTCATGCATTTCGGCCGATTTTTATCGCTTAGGAGATAAACCTTGATAATAGCAAGGTTCCTAAGCGATAAAAATCGCCGCAGCTCGGCGATAAAAATATTGCCGCTAAGCCAACATAGCGATAATTATCGCTAGTTGTTGGTAATATGCCCCCAAATTCTAAAACCACAAGCAATTTATTTTCATGGCAAGTAGTGAAGCAAAAACACTCTACAATTGGTATTACGTTTGTACGGGTTGGTCCAAGGTGAACGTGCGAAAGGAAGAGTGCTCTAGTGTGAAGTGGTGAGGAAAAGGAAAACTATTTAAGGTGATGACATAAAGAAAATGATACAGTTCTAAAATTAGGACTGGTTGTGAATCACCGCGTTTTTGGCCTGGCCACATTTGCAGTTTACACAGTATCTAAACACAATTCCCTATATTGGGATATACATTCCCATATGGCACGTTGGGCATGGAGGATAGGGGTCCAGGCCGTATATTTAAAGGGGCGCCGACGGTTTGACCCGTCTCGGGCCATGAGGGTGAGTCAGACCTTGGCCGTGCGGGTCTTCATCAGGATAAACTGGCGCAACCCAGAAAGGGTGACGGGGCTTCAGATTACCCTAGGAAATTAATGGATAGAATAAGGCTGTTGCACTGAAATAATGGCCAAGAGTACATTAGAGGGCTTGTCAATAATGGCTTACCCCTTGGAGATTCGCGTGCAGCGTCGAAACCAATTTCTTAGGGAAGCGCCTGTGGTCGTGTTTTCAACATCGGGTAAATTATCACTGATGCGACATCTGGAATGCAATAGGGGTTTGTGTCAGCCCAGTGAAAGCAATATGAAGTTATCAAAAGACCGCAAGGTGCCGATGTGTAGAATTTACCTTCAGATATGCCAGAGTGATGAATCTGTGCGGGGGGAGGTAGGTCCGACGAGTTGGGATGCGCCTCATCAGGGCTGGAGGTCAATTCCGAAGCTGTAAGGAAGGGATGCTGGATTTAGCTAGGCTGTTACTTAAAGCACACACGGCAGCTCAGAGAGTGTAGCCGGAGTTCCTATCATTGGATTACCTTAAGCCGCAGGAAGTCAGCATCCCATCGGCACCGCGTCTTGACCTGGGTATAGTCTGATACAGTAAACAATGGCCTAAACCTTATTTATAAATAACAAACAAATCATAATGCTTTGTTCATTTGGTAAATCATTTTTTGAGCATGCTAAAGGAACAAAAGTCTGCTCTTGATACTCAATAAATTATACAAACAAAAAGAGAGAAAGCAACAAACCAAAAGGGGGGTTATCTCCGCTTTTTTGGATTTAAAAGCCAAGAAAGCAAAGATAAAATTATCTCCCTATTACCTAGCTGTCACTAACACCAGTTAGCGACAGCTAGAATGAGATAGCGACCATCTTGGGCCCCACTTTGCATGTCAGTGATATTTATCACTAATGACATGCACAGTGGGCGTGCCAAGATGTTAGCGACTGGAAACAGTCGCTAACATCGCTATCTCCTATTACCAACTTATGGAGATATTCGCTCTAAGCGCGAATATCTCCAAAACCTAACACCTGCCTCTGATCAGTTCTTAGCCATGTTATCCAATGGTAGGTGGATAACATGGCTAAGAGCATTAGCTCGGTAATGCATGAATATCGCTGACTTTTCAGCGATATTCATGCATTTCGGCCGATTTTTATCGCTTAGGAGATAAACCTTGATAATAGCAAGGTTCCTAAGCGATAAAAATCGCCGCAGCTCGGCGATAAAAATATTGCCGCTAAGCCAACATAGCGATAATTATCGCTAGTTGTTGGTAATATGCCCCCAAATTCTAAAACCACAAGCAATTTATTTTCATGGCAAGTAGTGAAGCAAAAACACTCTACAATTGGTATTACGTTTGTACGGGTTGGTCCAAGGTGAACGTGCGAAAGGAAGAGTGCTCTAGTGTGAAGTGGTGAGGAAAAGGAAAACTATTTAAGGTGATGACATAAAGAAAATGATACAGTTCTAAAATTAGGACTGGTTGTGAATCACCGCGTTTTTGGCCTGGACAGATTTGCAGTTTACGCAGTATCTAAACACAATTCCCTATATTGTGATATATATTCCCATATGGCACGTTGGGCATGAGGATAGGGGTCCAGGCCGTATATTTAAAGGGGCGCCGATGGTTTTACCCGTCTCGGGCCATGAGGGTGAGTCAGACCTTGGCCGTGCGGGTCTTCATCAGGATAAACTGGCGCAACCCAGAAAGGGTGACGGGGCTTCAGATTACCCTAGGAAATTAATGGATAGAATAAGGCTGTTGCACTGAAATAATGGCCAAGAGTACATTAGAGGGCTTGTCAATAATGGCTTACCCCCTTGGAGATTCGCGTGCAGCGTCGAATCCAATTTCTTAGGGAAGCGCCTGTGGTCGTGTTTTCAACATCGGGTAAATTATCACTGATGCGACATCTGGAATGCAATAGGGGTTTGTGTCAGCCCAGTGAAAGCAATATGAAGTTATCAAAAGACCGCAAGGTGCTGATGTGTAGAATTTACCTTCAGATATGCCAGAGTGATGAATCTGTGCGGGGGAGGTAGGTCCGACGAGTTGGGATGCGCCTCATCAGGGCTGGAGGTCAATTCCGAAGCTGTAAGGAAGGGATGCTGGATTTAGCAAGGCTGTTACTTAAAGCACACACGGCAGCTCAGAGAGCGTAGCCGGAGTTCATATCATTGGATTACCTTAAGCCGCAGGAGGTCAGCATCCCATCGGCACCGCGTCTTGCTGGAGAGTGCAAGCGCGTATGCCTCGAGGACGTGAAAGCACCGCATCAACATCGGACTGACATACACAGACATACAGATTACATGAACACAGTAATTGCAACACGACCGGCACTATCTATGCCATTAGCTGCCTTTGTGGTTTTCTATATGTAGGACAGACAATACAGAGGGTGAAATGACGCATCCTACAGCATTGCAGCCGTAGCTGGTGTAAGGTGCAAGGAGCATCCCTAGTTGACATTTCACTGCCTTTGAACATGAGGCAGATAGTCTGAGGTGGTGGATCCTTGAGAAAGTGAAGCCTAACCCTAGAGGGGGTGACTTAGGCAGCATATTGATTAAACATGAGTGTAAATGGATACACTCTCTGGATACTGTCCCTAAAGGTTTGAATGAACTTGGGGAGATCAAGAGACAGGTGTCTGTATTGGATATTGGATGAACCCATCCACACTTGTACATCCATCATTAGAGTGCTACATTAGGGCCCTAGTGTATAGCAACCCCCACACTGTCACTGTTGCAGTAATGGCATGAGTCTATAGGTCACCTGCTCAAACAACATCATAGTTAGACCGTTGATTCCACTGCACATAATTGTATATAACTGTTTTTAATTATGTTTTTACAGTATTAAACCAAGAAATATGTAGTTTTGCTTGCTATAATATCCAAGCGCATTCTCCACACTGTGACTTGTGTATTGAAATACAATTTCGTTATCTCTTGACTTTATTTTCTGCCACCATGTCCTATTTGTGTATAGGCCCCAGACTATCAGTGGCACTGTACAAATAATTGGTCTCAATTACAGTTCACCTTCGCCCGTGAATGAATACTGTCGCCAGAGGCTAGTATTTCCTCCATTTCTAACGTACCAGAAACGTCGGTCCGACATTGACGTGGTGCTTTAACGTCCTCGAGGCATACGCGCTTGCACTCTTCAGAAAGATGCGGTGCCGATGAGCCGCTGACTTCCTGTGGTTTAAGGTAATCCATTGATAGGAACTCCGGCTATGCTTTCCGAGCTGCAGTGTGTTCTTTAAGTAACACCCTAGCTAAATCCAGCATCCTTTCCTTACAGCTTTGGAATTGACTTCCAGCCCTGATGAGGAGCGTCGCAACTCGTCAGACCTACCTCCCCCCGCACAGATTGATCATTCTGGCATATCTGAAGGTAAATTCTACACACCGGCACCTTGCGGTCTTTTGATAACTTCATATTGCTTTCACGGGCTGATACAAACCCCTATTGAATTCCAGATGTCTCATCAGGGACAACACGACCACAGGCCCTTCCCTAAGAAATTGCCAAGGGGGTAAGCCATTATTGACAAGCCCTCTAATGTACTTTTGGCCAATATTTCAGTGTATCAGCCTTATTCTATCCATTAATTTCCTAAGGTAATCTGAAGCCCCGTTACCCTTTCTGGGTTACCCCAGTTTGTCCTGATGAAGACCCGCATGGCCAAGGTCCTACTCACCCTCATGGCCCCAAGACGGGTCGAAACGTCGATGCCCCTTTAAACATATGGCCTCGACCCCTATCTTCCATGCCCAACAAACCACATGGGAATGTATATCCCAATATAGAGAATTGTGTTTAGATACTGCGTAAACTGCAAATGTGGCCAGGCCAAAAAGGACGGTGATTCACAACCAGTCCTCGTCTTAGAACTGTATCATCTTCTTTATGTCACCACCTTAAATAGTTTTCATTTTTCTCACCACTTCACACTCGAGCACTCTTCCTTTCGCACGTTCCCCTTGGACCAACCCTACGAACGTAATACCAATTGTAGAGTGTTTTTGCTTCACCACTTGCCATGAAAATAAATTGCTTGTGGTTTTAGAATTTGGTTTGTAGCTTTCTCCCTTTTTTGTTTGAATAACTTATTGAGTATTATGAGCAGACTTTTGTTCCTTTAGCAATGCAAAACATGGGCAATGCGACTGCCATGGTGGCGGTATCATCCTAATTTTCCCAGTGGAACCGCTGCTTTGTAGGCGGGCAGACCCAAACACCAAATGATGGCGGACGGACTGAGGTCCGTCTGCCATCGCAATTAGGTCCTAAGTGCAAACGTAGAAATCTTGACTTGGCAAGAGGAGCAAAAGTATGTTTTCCTGGGTGGAGGGCGCTAGGTGGCGCACTAGCGGAATGGCCACTATCGAGTGAGGCTTCCGCAGTCTAGCACCGATATTCTGAAATTATCCTGTCCCGACGATGTGGCTCACCCAACATGACATCGGCATGCAGAGCCTAAAGCTTGAGGAATAAGCGACCCGAGTTTGGAGGACATCCGACGCTGACTGCAGCTGTTAACGCTGAGAGCAAACGAGACCACGGCTCGTCCCTGAGCGGCCTGGAGCTGCCGCGGGGTGAAGACACGCACGCAAGCACCGCAGCTCCCATGAGGCATTTAGGCGGGCGTGCTGAAATCGCAGTGGCTGCAGGGCGGTGAGTGCCTCCCTATTAGCGCACCCTCTTAGTGGGACGCACGCTGAAGTATCAGGCAGCTACTTTGTTTTTCTGCGCTAACATAGCTGATAACAGATGTAAGAGGGCGGTGAAGCACTGGTTTTGAACACCGCGCAGATCATGGATCGGCCATAAGCGGCGACAGTGCCACGCAAATACTCTGCAGGAGCGGCTGTCATGGGTGTAGTGTGAGATGCACAACATTCAAGGGAAGGATCCGATTTGGGCAATGCAGAAATTGGCGCAAATGTGACACTGCCTATCAGTAATGTTGTAATACCCTGATGACTGACTGCTCAATGGGAGCAGAGGTATCCGCTGAAATATTAGAGAGAAACTGACAGGCCAGGGGAGACACACTCCTTGAAGTTATAAACCACAAGTCACTAAGGACTACCCACGCAAACGGTTGTGCGGGGTGCGTTTTCCGGCGGTACAAAACGGGGTGGTGATGGACGGAGCATCTGAGTCAATCAAACACTCACACCCAGTCAAAAGATCTGGGTTTAATCCATCACCGTTCTTTAGCCCACTCTGCCACCCCAGTTGAGACATGGCTATATGCAAATCAGTCTGACCCTGTGCCTCATGGGAACAGTGCAGCCCGAACTGCCAAGCCATGTCTTCCCTGGACCGGAAACAAGCTTCCGAGGACCGGTTTCTGGCATTCCAGCCGTCTTCAGCCCGGCTTGCTTGAATCCAGTGGCAAAGTGAGCAAGGGACTCGCGTCTGAGCATACCCTGCCACACTTATGGTGGCTAAAAGCGGAACAAAAGGGGGTGGGGATGGTCGGAGCGTCTGAATTAATAAAACACTCACACCCAGTCAAAAGATCTGGGTTTAATCCATCACCGTTCTTTAGCCCACTCTGCTATCCAAGTTGAGACATGGCTATATGCAAATCAGTCTGACCCTGTGCCTCATGGGAACAGTCCAGCCCGAACTGCCAAGCCATGTCTTCTCTGGACCAGAAACAAGCTTCCGAGGACCGGTTTCTGGCATTCCAGCCGTCTTCAGCCTGGTTTGCTGGAATCCAGTTGCAAAGTGAGCAAGGGACTCACGTCTGAGCATCCCCTGCCACACTTATGGCGGCCAAAAGCGGTACAAAAGGGGGTGGTGATGGACGGAGCATCTGAATCAATCAAACACTCACAACCAGTCAAAAGATCTGGGTTTAATCCATCACCGTTCTTTAGCCCACTCTGCCACCCCAGTTGAGACATGGATATATGCAAATCAGTCTGACCCTGTGCCTCATGGGAACAGTCCAGCCCGAACTGCCAAGCCATGTCTTCCCTGGACTGGAAACAAGCTTCCGAGGACCGGTTTCTGGCATTCCAGCCGTCTTCAGTCCGGCTTGCTTGAATCCAGTGGCAAAGTGAGCAAGGGACTCACGTGTGAGCATACCCTGCCACACTTATGGCGGCCAAAAGCGGTACAAAAGGGGGTGGTGATGGACGGGGCATCTGAATCAATCAAACACTCACACCCAGTCAAAAGATCTGGGTTTAATCCACCCCCGTTCTTTAGCCCACTCTGCCACCCCAGTTGAGACATGGCTATATGCAAATCAGTCTGACCCTGTGCCTCATGGGAACAGACCAGCCCGAACTGCCAAGCCCTGTCTTCCCTGGACCGGAAACAAGCTTCCGAGGATCGGTTTCTAGCATTCCAGCCGTCTTCAGCCTGGCTTGCTTGAATCCAGTGGCAAAGTGAGCAAGGGACTCACGTCTGAGCATACCCTGCCACACTTATGTCGGCCAAAAGCGGTACAAAAGGGGGTGGTGATGGACGGAGCATCTGAATCAATCAAACACTCACACCCAGTCAAAAGATCTGGGTTTAATCCATCACCGTTCTTTAGCCCACTCTGCCACCCCAGTTGAGACATGGCTATATGCAAATCAGTCTGACCCTGTGCCTCATGGGAACAGTCCAGCCCGAACTGCCAAGCCATGTCTTCACTGGACCGGAAACAAGCTTCCGAGGACCGGTTTCTGGCATTCCAGCCATCTTCAGCCCGGCTTGCTTGAATCCAGTGGCAAAGTGAGCAAGGGACTCACGTCTGAGCATACCCTGCCACACTTATGGCGGCCAAAAGTGGTACAAATGGGGTGGTGATGGACGGAGCATCTGAATCAATCAAACACTCACACCCAGTCAAAACATCTGGGTTTAATCCATCACCGTTCTTTAGTCCACTCTGCCACCCCAGTTGAGACATGGCTATATGCAAATCAGTCTGACCCTGTGCCTCATGGGAACAGTCCAGCTCGAACTGCCAAGCCATGTCTTCCCTGGACCGGAAACAAGCTTCCGAGGACCGGTTTCTGGTATTCCAGCCGTCTTCAGCCCGGCTTGCTTGAATCCAGTGGTAAAGTGAGCAAGGGATTCACGTCTGAGCATACCCTGCCACACTTATGGCGGCCCAAAGCAGTACAAAAGGGGGTTGTGATGGACAGAGCATCTGAATCAATCAAACACTCACACCGAGTCAAAAGTTCTGGGTTTAATCCATCACCGTTCTTTAGCCCACTCTACCACCCCAGTTGAGACATGGCTATATGCAAATCAGTCTGACCCTGTGCCTCATGGGAACAGACCAGCCCGAACTGCTAAGCCATGTCTTCCTTGGACCGGAAACAAGCTTCCGAGGACCGGTTTCTAGCATTCCAGCCGTCTTCAGCCCGGCTTGCTTGAATCCAGTGGCAAAGTGAGCAAGGGACTCACGTCTGAGCATACCCTGCCACACTTATGGCGGCCAAAAGCGGTGCAAAAGGGGGTGGTGATGGACGGAGCATCTGAATCAATCAAACACTCACACCCAGTCAAAAGATCTGGGTTTAATCCATTAACGTTCTTTAGCCCACTTTGCCACCCCAGTTGAGACATGGCTATATGGAAACCAGTCTGACCCTGTGCCTCATGGGAACAGTCCAGCCCGAACTGCCAAGCCATGTCTTCACTGGACCGGAAACAAACTTCCGAAAACCGGTTTCTGGCATTCCAGCCATCTTCAGCCCGGCTTGCTTGAATCCAGTGGCAAAGTGAGCAAGGGACTCACGTCTGAGCATACCCTGCCACACGTATGTCGGCCAAAAGCAGTACAAAAGGGGGTGGTGATGGACGGAGCATCTGAATCAATCAAACACTCACACCCAATCAAAAGATCTGGATTTAATTCATCACCGTTCTTTAGCCCACTCTGCCACCCCAGTTGAGACATGGCTATATGCAAATCAGTCTGACCCTGTGCCTCATGGGAACAGTCCAGCCCGAACTGCCAAGCCATGTCTTCACTGGACCGGAAACAAACTTCCGAGGACCGGTTTCTGGCATTCCAGCCATCTTCAGCCCCGCTTGCTTGAATCCAGTGGCAAAGTGAGCAAGGGACTCACGTCTGAGCATACCCTGCCACAATTATGTCGGCCAAAAGCGGTACAAAAGGGGGTGGTGATGGACGGAGCATCTGAATCAATCAAACACTCACACCCAATCAAAAGATCTGGATTTAATCCATCACCGTTCTTTAGCCCACTCTGCAACCCCAGTTGAGACATGGCTATATGCAAATCAGTCTGACCCTGTGCCTCATGGGAACAGTCCAGCCCGAACTGCCAAGCCATGTCTTCACTGGACCGGAAACAAGCTTCCGAGGACCGGTTCCTGGCATTCCAGCCATCTTCAGCCCGGCTTGCTTGAATCCAGTGGCAAAGTGAGCAAGGGACTCACGTCTGAGCATACCCTGCCACACTTATGGCGGCCAAAAGTGGTACAAAAGGGGGTGGTGATGGACGGAGCATCTGAATCAATCAAACACTCACACCCAGTCAAAAGATCTGGGTTTAATCCATCACCGTACTTTAGCCCACTCTGCCAACCCAGTTGAGACATGGCTATATGCAAATCAGTCTGACCCTGTGCCTCATGGGAACAGTCCAGCCCGAACTGCCAAGCCATGTCTTTCCTGGACCGGAAACAAGCTTCCGAGGACCGGTTTCTGGCATTCCAGCCGTCTTCAGCCCGGCTTGCTTGAATCCAGTGGCAAAGTGAGCAAGGGACTCACGTCTGTGGATACCCTGCCACACTTATGGCGGCCAAAAGTGGTACAAAAGGGGGTGGTGATGGACGGAGCATCTGAATCAATCAAAAACTCACAACCAGTCAAAAGATCTGGGTTTAATCCATCACCGTTCTTTAGCCCACTCTGCCACCCCAGTTGAGACATGGCTATATGCAAATCAGTTTGACCCTGTGCCTCATGGGAACAGTCCAGCCCGAACTGCCAAGCCATGTCTTCCCTGGACCGGAAACAAGCTTCCGAGGACCGGTTTCTGGCATTCCAGCCGTCTTCAGCCCGGCTTGCTTCAATCCAGTGGCAAAGTGAGCAAGGGACTCACGTGTCAGCATACACTGTCACACTTATGGCGGCCAAAAGCGGTACAAAAGGGGGTGGTGATGGACGGGGCATCTGAATCAATCAAACACTCACACCCAGTCAAAAGATCTGGGTTAAATCCACCACCGTTCTTTAGCCCACTCTGCCACCCCAGTTGAGACATGGCTATATGCAAATCAGTCTGACCCTGTGCCTCATGGGAACAGACCAGCCCGAACTGCCAAGCCATGTCTTCCCCGGACTGGAAACAAGCTTCCGTGGACCGGTTTCTAGCATTCCAGCCGTCTTCAGCCCGGCTTGCTTGAATCCAGTGGAAAAGTGAGCAAGGGACTCACGTCTGAGCATACCCTGCCACACTTATGGTGGCCGAAAGCAGTACAAAAGGGGGTTGTGATGGACGGAGCATCTGCATCAATCAAACACTCACACCCAGTCAAAAAATCTGGGTTTAATCCATCACCGTTCTTTAGCCCACTCTGCCACCCCAGTTGAGACATGGATATATGCAAATCAGTCTGACCCTGTACCTCATGGGAACAGTCCAGCCCGAACTGCCAAGCCATGTCTTCACTGGACCGGAAACAAGCTTCCGAGGACCGGTTTCTGGCATTCCAGCCGTCTTCAGCCCGGCTTGCTTCAATCCAGTGGCAAAGTGAGCAAGGGACTCACGTGTCAGCATACACTGTCACACTTATGGCGGCCAAAAGCGGTACAAAAGGGGGTGGTGATGGACGGGGCATCTGAATCAATCAAACACTCACACCCAGTCAAAAGATCTGGGTTTAATCCACCACCGTTCTTTAGCCCACTCTGCCACCCCAGTTGAGACATGGCTATATGCAAATCAGTCTGACCCTGTGCCTCATGGGAACAGACCAGCCCGAACTGCCAAGCCATGTCTTCCCTGGACTGGAAACAAGCTTCCGAGGACCGGTTTCTAGCATTCCAGCCGTCTTCAGCCCGGCTTGCTTGAATCCAGTGGCAAAGTGAGCAAGGAACTCACGTCTGAGCATACCTTGACACACTTATGTCGGCCAAAAGCGGTACAAAAGGGGGTGGTGATGGACGGAGCATCTGAATCAATCAAACACTCACACCCAGTCAAAAGATCTGGGTTTAATCCATCACCGTTCTTTAGCCCACTCTGCCACCCCAGTTGAGACATGGCTATATGCAAATCAGTCTGACCCTGTGCCTCATGGGAACAGTCCAGCCCGAACTGCCAAGCCATGTCTTCCCTGGACCGGAAACAAGCTTCTGAGGACCGGTTTCTGCCATTCCAGCCGTCTTCAGCCCGGATTGCTTGAATCCAGTGGCAAAGTGAGCAAGGGACTCACGTCTGGGCATACCCTGCCACACTTATGGCGGCCAAAAGTGGTACAAAAGGGGGTGGTGATGGACAGAGCATCTGAATCAATCAAAAACTCACAACCAGTCAAAAGATCTGGGTTTAATCCATCAACGTTCTTTAGCCCACTCTGCCACCCCAGTTGAGACATGGCTATATGCAAATCAGTTTGACCCTGTGCCTCATGGGAACAGTCCAGCCCGAACTGCCAAGCCATGTCATCCCTGGACCGGAAACAAGCTTCCGAGGACCGGTTTCTGGCATTGCAACCCTCTTCAGCCCGGCTTGCTTGAATCCAGTGGCAAAGTGAGCAAGGGACTCACGTCTGAGCATACCCTGCCACACTTATGGCGGCCCAAAGCAGTACAAAAGGGGGTTGTGATGGACGGAGCATCTGAATCAATCAAACACTCACACCCAGTCAAAAGATCTGGGTTTAATCCATCACCGTTCTTTAGCCCACTCTGACACCCAGGTTGAGACATGGCTATATGCAAATCAGTCTGACCCTGTGCCTCATGGGAACAGTCCAGCCCGAACTGCCAAGCCATGTCTTCCCTGGACTGGAAACAAGCTTCCGAGGACCGGTTTCTGGCATTCCAGCCGTCTTCAGTCCGGCTTGCTTGAATCCAGTGGCAAAGTGAGCAAGGGACTCACGTGTGAGCATACCCTGCCACACTTATGGCGGCCAAAAGCGGTACAAAAGGGGGTGGTGATGGACGGGGCATCTGAATCAATCAAACACTCACACCCAGTCAAAAGATCTGGGTTTAATCCACCACCGTTCTTTAGCCCACTCTGCCACCCCAGTTGAGACATGGCTATATGCAAATCAGTCTGACCCTGTGCCTCATGGGAACAGACCAGCCCGAACTGCCAAGCCCTGTCTTCCCTGGACCGGAAACAAGCTTCCGAGGACCGGTTTCTAGCATTCCAGCCGTCTTCAGCCTGGCTTGCTTGAATCCAGCGGCAAAGTGAGCAAGGGACTCACGTCTGAGCATACCCTGCCACACTTATGTCGGCCAAAAGCGGTACGAAAGGGGGTGGTGATGGACGGAGCATCTGAATCAATCAAACACTCACACCCAGTCAAAATATCTGGGTTTAATCCATCACCGTTCTTTAGCCCACTCTGCCACCCCAGTTGAGACATGGCTATATGCAAATCAGTCTGAACCTGTGCCTCATGGGAACAGTCCAGCCCGAACTGCCAAGCCATGTCTTCACTGGACCGGAAACAAGCTTCCGAGGACCGGTTTCTGGCATTCCAGCCATCTTCAGCCCGGCTTGCTTGAATCCAGTGGCAAAGTGAGCAAGGGACTCACGTCTGAGCATACCCTGCCACACTTATGGTGGCCAAAAGTGGTACAAATGGGGTGGTGATGGACGGAGCATCTGAATCAATCAAACACTCACACCTAGTCAAAAGATCTGGGTTTAATCCATCACCGTTCTTTAGCCCACTCTGCCACCCCAGTTGAGACATGGCTATATGCAAATCAGTCTGACCCTGTGCCTCATGGGAACAGTCCAGCCTGAACTGCCAAGCCATGTCTTCCCTGGACCGGAAACAAGCTTCCGAGGACCGGTTTCTGGCATTCCAGCCGTCTTCAGCCCGGCTTGCTTGAATCCTGTGGCAAAGTGAGCAAGGGACTCACGTCTGGGCATACCCTGCCACACTTATGGCGGCCAAAAGCGGTACAAAAGGGGGTGGTGATGGACGGACCATCTGAATCAATCAAAAACTCACAACCAGTCAAAAGATCTGGGTTTAATCCATCACCGTTCTTTAGCCCACTCTGCCACCCCAGTTGAGACATGGCTATATGCAAATCAGTTTGACCCTGTGCCTCATGGGAACAGTCCAGCCCGAACTGCCAAGCCATGTCTTCCCTGGACCGGAAACAAGCTTCCGAGGACCGGTTTCTGGCATTGCAGCCGTCTTCAGCCAGGCTTGCTTGAATCCAGTGGTAAAGTGAGCAAGGGACTCACGTCTGAGCATACCCTGCCACACTTATGGCGGCCCAAAGCAGTACAAAAGGGGGTTGTGATGGACAGAGCATCTGAATCAATCAAACACTCACACCCAGTCAAAGGTTCTGGGTTTAATCCATCACCGTTCTTTAGCCCACTCTACCACCCCAGTTGAGACATGGCTATAAGCAAATCAGTCTGACCCTGTGCCTCATGGGAACAGTCCAGCCCGAACTGCCAAGCCATGTCTTCACTGGACCGGAAACAAGCTTCTGAGGACCGGTTTCTGCCATTCCAGCCGTCTTCAGCCCGGATTGCTTGAATCCAGTGGCAAAGTGAGCAAGGGACTCACGTCTGGGCATACCATGCTACACTTATGGTGGCCAAAAGCGGTAAAAAACTGGGGTGGTGATGGATGGAGCATCTGAATAAATAAAACACTCACAACCAGTCAAAAGATCTGGGTTTAATCCATCACCGTTCTTTAGCCCACTCTGCCACCCCAGTTGAGACATGGCTATATGCAAATCAGTCTGACCCTGTGCCTCATGGGAACAGTCCTGCCCGAACTGCCAAGCCATGTCTTCCCTGGACTGGAAACAAGCTTCCGAGGACCGGTTTCTGGCATTCCAGCCGTCTTCAGCCCGGCTTGCTTGAATCCAGTGGCAAAGTGAGCAAGGGACTCACGTGTGAGCATACCCTGCCACACTTATGGCGGCCAAAAGCGGTACAAAAGGGGGTGGTGCTGGATGGGGCATCTGAATCAATCAAATACTCACACCCAGTCAAAAGATCTGGGTTTAATCCACCACCGTTCTTTAGCCCACTCTGCCACCCCAGTTGAGACATGGCTATATGCAAATCAGTCTGACCCTGTGCCTCATGGGAACAGACCAGCCCGAACTGCCAAGCCATGTCTTCCCTGGACCGGAAACAAGCTTCCGAGGACCGGTTTCTAGCATTCCAGCCGTCTTCAGCCCGGCTTGCTTGAATCCAGTGGCAAAGTGAGCAAGGGACTCACGTCTGAGCATACCCTGCCACACTTATGCTGGCCAAAAGCGGTGCAAAAGGGGGTGGTGATGGACGGAGCATCTGAATCAATCAAACACTCACACCCAGTCAAAAGATCTGGGTTTAATCCATTACCGTTCTTTAGCCCACTTTGCCACCTCAGTTGAGACATGGCTATATGGAAACCAGTCTGACCCTGTGCCTCATGGGAACAGTCCAGCCCGAACTGCCAAGCCATGTCTTCACTGGACCGGAAACAAACTTCTGAAAACCGGTTTCTGGCATTCCAGCCATCTTCAGCCCGGCTTGCTTGAATCCAGTGGCAAAGTGAGCAAGGGACTCACGTCTGAGCATACCCTGCCACACTTATGTCGGCCAAAAGCAGTACAAAAGGGGGTGGTGATGGACGGAGCATCTGAATCAATCAAACACTCACACCCAATCAAAAGATCTGGATTTAATCCATCACCGTTCTTTAGCCCACTCTGCCACCCCAGTTGAGACATGGCTATAAGCAAATCAGTCTGACCCTGTGCCTCATGGGAACAGTCCAGCCCGAACTGCCAAGCCATGTCTTCACTGGACCGGAAACAAACTTCCGAGGACCGGTTTCTGGCATTCCAGCCATCTTCAGCCCGGCTTGCTTGAATCCAGTGGCAAAGTGAGCAAGGGACTCACGTCTGAGCATACCCTGCCACACTTATGTCGGCCAAAAGCGGTACAAAAGGGGGTGGTGATGGACGGAGCATCTGAATCAATCAAACACTCACACCCAATCAAAAGATCTGGATTTAATCCATCACCGTTCTTTAGCCCACTCTGCAACCCCAGTTGAGACATGGCTATATGCAAATCAGTCTGACCCTGTGCCTCATGGGAACAGTCCAGCCCGAACTGCCAAGCCATGTCTTCACTGGACCGGAAACAAGCTTCCGAGGACCGGTTTCTGGCATTCCAGCCATCTTCAGCCCGGCTTGCTTGAATCCAGTGGCAAAGTGAGCAAGGGACTCACGTCTGAGCATACCCTGCCACACTTATGGCGGCCAAAAGTGGTACAAAAGGGGGTGGTGATGGACGGAGCATCTGAATCAATCAAACACTCATACCCAGTCAACAGATCTGGGTTTAATCCATCACCGTTCTTTAGCCCACTCTGCCAACCCAGTTGAGACATGGCTGTATGCAAATCAGTCTGACCCTGTGCCTCATGGGAACAGTCCAGCCCGAACTGCCAAGCCATGTCTTCCCTGGACCGGAAACAAGCTTCCCAGGACCGGTTTCTTGCATTCCACCCGTCTTCAGCCCGGCTTGCTTGAATCCAGTGGCAAAGTGAGCAAGGGACTCACGTCTGGGCATACCCTGCCACACTTATGGCGGCCAAAAGTGGTACAAAAGGGGGTGGTGATGGACGGAGCATCTGAATCAATCAAAAACTCACAACCAGTCAAAAGATCTGGGTTTAATCCATCATCGTTCTTTAGCCCACTCTGCCACCCCATTTGAGACATGGCTATATGCAAATCAGTTTGACCCTGTGCCTCATGGGAACAGTCCAGCCCGAACTGCCAAGCCATGTCTTCCCTGGACCGGAAACAAGCTTCCGAGGACCGGTTTCTGGCATTGCAGCCGTCTTCAGCCCAGCTTGCTTGAATCCAGTGGAAAAGTGAGCAAGGGACTCACGTCTGAGCATACCCTGCCACACTTATGGTGGCCCAAAGCAGTACAAAAGGGGGTGGTGCTGGACGGGGCATCTGAATCAGTCAAACACTCACACCCAGTCAAAAGATCCGGGTTTAATCCACCACCGTTCTTTAGCCAACTCTGCCACCCCAGTTGAGACATGGCTATATGCAAATCAGTCTGACCCTGTGCTTCATGGGAACAGACCAGCCCGAACTGCCAAGCCATGTCTTCCCTGGACCGGAAACAAGCTTCCGAGGACCGGTTTCTAGCATTCCAGCCGTCTTCAGCCCGGCTTGCTTGAATCCAGTGGCAAAGTGAGCAAGGGACTCACGTCTGAGCATACCCTGCCACACTTATGGTGGCCAAAAGCGGTGCAAAAGGGGGTGGTGATGGACGGAGCATCTGAATCAATCAAACACTCACACCCAGTCAAAAGATCTGGGTTTAATCCATTACCGTTCTTTAGCCCACTTTGCCACCCCAGTTGAGACATGGCTATATGGAAACCAGTCTGACCCTGTGCCTCATGGGAACAGTCCAGCCCGAACTGCCAAGCCATGTCTTCACTGGACTGGAAACAAACTTCCGAAAACCGGTTTCTGGCATTCCAGCCATCTTCAGCCCGGCTTGCTTGAATCCAGTGGCAAAGTGAGCAAGGGACTCACGTCTGAGCATACCCTGCCACACTTATGTCGGCCAAAAGCAGTACAAAAGGGGGTGGTGATGGACGGAGCATCTGAATCAATCAAACTCTCACACCCAATCAAAAGATCTGGATTTAATCCATCACCGTTCTTTAGCCCACTCTGCCACCCCAGTTGAGACATGGCTATATGCAAATCAGTCTGACCCTGTGCCTCATGGGAACAGTCCAGCCCGAACTGCCAAGCCATGTCTTCACTGGACCGGAAACAAACTTCCGAGGACCGGTTTCTGGCATTCCAGCCATCTTCAGCCCGACTTGCTTGAATCCAGTGGCAAAGTGAGCAAGGGACTCACGTCTGAGCATACCCTGCCACACTTATGTCGGCCAAAAGCGGTACAAAACGGGGTGGTGATGGACGGAGCATCTGAATCAATCAAACACTCACACCCAATCAAAAGATCTGGATTTAATCCATCACCGTTCTTTAGCCCACTCTGCAACCCCAGTTGAGACATGGCTATATGCAAATCAGTCTGACCCTGTGCCTCATGGGAACAGTCCAGCCCGAACTGCCAAGCCATGTCTTCACTGTACTGGAAACAAGCTTCCGAGGACCAGTTTCTGGCATTCCAGCCATCTTCAGCCCGGCTTGCTTGAATCCAGTGGCAAAGTGAGCAAGGGACTCACGTCTGAGCATACCCTGCCACACTTATGGCGGCCAAAAGTGGTACAACAGGGGGTGGTGATGGACGGAGCATCTGAATCAATCAAACACTCACACCCAGTCAAAAGATCTGGGTTTAATCCATCACCGTTCTTTAGCCCACTCTGCCAACCCAGTTGAGACATGGCTATATGCAAATCAGTCTGACCCTGTGCCTCATGGGAACAGTCCAGCCCGAACTGCCAAGCCATGTCTTCCCTGGACCGGAAACAAGCTTCCGAGGACCGGTTTCTGGCATTCCAGCCGTCTTCAGCCCGGCTTGCTTGAATCCAGTGGCAAAGTGAGCAAGGGACTCACGTCTGGGCATACCCTGCCACACTTATGGCGGCCAAAAGTGGTACAAAAGGGGGTGGTGATGGACGGAGCATCTGAATCAATCAAACACTCACACCCAGTCAAAAGATCTGGGTTTAATCCATCACCGTTATTTAGCCCACTCTGCCAACCCAGTTGAGACATGGCTATATGCAAATCAGTCTGACCCTGTGCCTCATGGGAACAGTCCAGCCCGAACTGCCAAGCCATGTCTTCCCTGGACCGGAAACAAGCTTCCGAGGACCGGTTTCTAGCATTCCAGCCACCTTCAGCCCGGCTTGCTTGAATCCAGTGGCAAAGTGAGCAAGGGACTCACGTCTGAGCATACCCTGCCACACTTATGCCGGCCAAAAGCGGTGCAAAAGGGGGTGGTGATGGACGGAGCATCTGAATCAATCAGACACTCACACCCAGTCAAAAGATCTGGGTTTAATCCATTACCGTTCTTTAGCCCACTTTGCCACCCCAGTTGAGACATGGCTATATGGAAACCAGTCTGACCCTGTGCCTCATGGGAACAGTCCAGCCCGAACTGCCAAGCCATGTCTTCACTGGACCGGAAACAAACTTCCGAAAACCGGTTTCTGGCATTCCAGCCATCTTCAGCCCGGCTTGCTTGAATCCAGTGGCAAAGTGAGCAAGGGACTCACGTCTGAGCATACCCTGCCACACTTATGTCGGCCAAAAGCAGTACAAAAGGGGGTGGTGATGGACGGAGCATCTGAATCAATCAAACACTCACACCCAATCAAAAGATCTGGATTTAATCCATCACCGTTCTTTAGCCCACTCTGCCACCCCAGTTGAGACATGGCTATAAGCAAATCAGTCTGACCCTGTGCTTCATGGGAACAGTCCAGCCCGAACTGCCAAGCCATGTCTTCACTGGACCGGAAACAAACGTCCGAGGACCGGTTTCTGGCATTCCAGCCATCTTCAGCCCGGCTTGCTTGAATCCAGTGGCAAAGTGAGCAAAGGACTCACGTCTGAGCATACCCTGCCACACTTATGTCGGCCAAAAGCGGTACAAAAGGGGGTGGTGATGGACGGAGCATCTGAATCAATCAAACACTCACACCCAATCAAAAGATCTGGATTTAATCCATCACCGTTCTTTAGCCCACTCTGCAACCCCAGTTGAGACATGGCTATATGCAAATCAGTCTGACCCTGTGCCTCATGGGAACAGTCCAGCCCGAACTGCCAAGCCATGTCTTCACTGGACCGGAAACAAGCTTCCGAGGACCGGTTTCTGGCATTCCAGCCATCTTCAGCCCGGCTTGCTTGAATCCAGTGGCAAAGTGAGCAAGGGACTCACGTCTGAGCATACCCTGCCACACTTATGGCGGCCAAAAGTGGTACAAAAGGGGGTCGTGATGGACGGAGCATCTGAATCAATCAAACACTCACACCCAGTCAAAAGATCTGGGTTTAATCCATCACCGTTCTTTAGCCCACTCTGCCAACCCAGTTGAGACATGGCTGTATGCAAATCAGTCTGACCCTGTGCCTCATGGGAACAGTCCAGCCCGAACTGCCAAGCCATGTCTTCCCTGGACCGGAAACAAGCTTCCCAGGACCGGTTTCTTGCATTCCAGCCGTCTTCAGCCCGGCTTGCTTGAATCCAGTGGCAAAGTGAGCAAGCGACTCACGTCTGGGCATACTCTGCCACACTTATGGCGGCCAAAAGTGGTACAAAAGGGGGTGGTGATGGACGGAGCATCTGAATCAATCAAAAACTCACAACCAGTCAAAAGATCTGGGTTTAATCCATCACCGTTCTTTAGCCTACTCTGCCACCCCAGTTGAGACATGGCTATATGCAAATCAGTTTGACCCTGTGCCTCATGGGAACAGTCCAGCCCGAACTGCCAAGCCATGTCTTCCCTGGACCGGAAACAAGCTTCCGAGGACCGGTTTCTGGCATTGCAGCCGTCTTCAGCCCGGCTTGCTTGAATCCAGTGGAAAAGAGAGCAAGGGACTCATGTCTGAGCATACCCTGCCACACTTATGGTGGCCCAAAGCAGTACAAAAGGGGGTGGTGCTGGACGGGGCATCTGAATCAGTCAAACACTCACACCCAGTCAAAAGATCTGGGTTTAATCCACCACCGTTCTTTAGCCCACTCTGCAACCCCAGTTGAGACATGGCTATATGCAAATCAGTCTGACCCTGTGCCTCATGGGAACAGTCCAGCCCGAACTGCCAAGCCATGTCTTCACTGGACCGGAAACAAGCTTCCGAGGACTGGTTTCTGGCATTCCAGCCATCTTCAGCCCGGCTTGCTTGAATCCAGTGGCAAAGTGAGCAAGGGACTCACGTCTGAGCATACCCTGCCACACTTATGGCGGCCAAAAGTGGTACAAAAGGGGGTGGTGATGGACGGAGCATCTGAATCAATCAAACACTCATACCCAGTCAACAGATCTGGGTTTAATCCATCACCGTTCTTTAGCCCACTCTGCCAACCCAGTTGAGACATGGCTGTATGCAAATCAGTCTGACCCTGTGCCTCATGGGAACAGTCCAGCCCGAACTGCCAAGCCATGTCTTCCCTGGACCGGAAACAAGCTTCCCAGGACCGGTTTCTTGCATTCCACCCGTCTTCAGCCCGGCTTGCTTGAATCCAGTGGCAAAGTGAGCAAGGGACTCACGTCTGGGCATACCCTGCCACACTTATGGCGGCCAAAAGTGGTACAAAAGGGGGTGGTGATGGACGGAGCATCTGAATCAATCAAAAACTCACAACCAGTCAAAAGATCTGGGTTTAATCCATCATCGTTCTTTAGCCCACTCTGCCACCCCATTTGAGACATGGCTATATGCAAATCAGTTTGACCCTGTGCCTCATGGGAACAGTCCAGCCCGAACTGCCAAGCCATGTCTTCCCTGGACCGGAAACAAGCTTCCGAGGACCGGTTTCTGGCATTGCAGCCGTCTTCAGCCCAGCTTGCTTGAATCCAGTGGAAAAGTGAGCAAGGGACTCACGTCTGAGCATACCCTGCCACACTTATGGTGGCCCAAAGCAGTACAAAAGGGGGTGGTGCTGGACGGGGCATCTGAATCAGTCAAACACTCACACCCAGTCAAAAGATCCTGGTTTAATCCACCACCGTTCTTTAGCCAACTCTGCCACCCCAGTTGAGACATGGCTATATGCAAATCAGTCTGACCCTGTGCTTCATGGGAACAGACCAGCCCGAACTGCCAAGCCATGTCTTCCCTGGACCGGAAACAAGCTTCCGAGGACCGGTTTCTGGCATTCCAGCCGTCTTCAGCCCGGCTTGCTTGAATCCAGTGGCAAAGTGAGCAAGGGACTAACGTCTGAGCATACCCTGCCACACTTATGGCGGCCAAAAGTGGTACAAAAGGGGGTGGTGATGGACGGAGCATCTGAATCAATCAAACACTCACACCCAGTCAAAAGATCTGGGTTTAATCCATCACCGTTCTTTAGCCCACTCTGCCAACCCAGTTGAGACATGGCTATATGCAAATCAGTCTGACCCTGTGCCTCATGGGAACAGTCCAGCCCGAACTGCCAAGCCATGTCTTCCCTGGACCGGAAACAAGCTTCCGAGGACCGGTTTCTGGCATTCCAGCCGTCTTCAGCCCGGCTTGCTTGAATCCAGTGGCAAAGTGAGCAAGGGACTCACGTCTGGGCATACCCTGCCACACTTATGGCGGCCAAAAGTGGTACAAAAGGGGGTGGTGATGGACGGAGCATCTGAATCAATCAAACACTCACACCCAGTCAAAAGATCTGGGTTTAATCCATCACCGTTCTTTAGCCCACTCTGCCAACCCAGTTGAGACATGGCTATATGCAAATCAGTCTGACCCTGTGCCTCATGGGAACAGTCCAGCCCGAACTGCCAAGCCATGTCTTCCCTGGACCGGAAACAAGCTTCCGAGGACCGGTTTCTAGCATTCCAGCCACCTTCAGCCCGGCTTGCTTGAATCCAGTGGCAAAGTGAGCAAGGGACTCACGTCTGAGCATACCCTGCCACACTTATGCCGGCCAAAAGCGGTGCAAAAGGGGGTGGTGATGGACGGAGCATCTGAATCAATCAGACACTCACACCCAGTCAAAAGATCTGGGTTTAATCCATTACCGTTCTTTAGCCCACTTTGCCACCCCAGTTGAGACATGGCTATATGGAAACCAGTCTGACCCTGTGCCTCACGGGAACAGTCCAGCCCGAACTGCCAAGCCATGTCTTCACTGGACCGGAAACAAACTTCCGAAAACCGGTTTCTGGCATTCCAGCCATCTTCAGCCCGGCTTGCTTGAATCCAGTGGCAAAGTGAGCAAGGGACTCACGTCTGAGCATACCCTGCCACACTTATGTCGGCCAAAAGCAGTACAAAAGGGGGTGGTGATGGACGGAGCATCTGAATCAATCAAACACTCACACCCAATCAAAAGATCTGGATTTAATCCATCACCGTTCTTTAGCCCACTCTGCCACCCCAGTTGAGACATGGCTATAAGCAAATCAGTCTGACCCTGTGCCTCATGGGAACAGTCCAGCCCGAACTGCCAAGCCATGTCTTCACTGGACCGGAAACAAACGTCCGAGGACCGGTTTCTGGCATTCCAGCCATCTTCAGCCCGGCTTGCTTGAATCCAGTGGCAAAGTGAGCAAAGGACTCACGTCTGAGCATACCCTGCCACACTTATGTCGGCCAAAAGCGGTACAAAAGGGGGTGGTGATGGACGGAGCATCTGAATCAATCAAACACTCACACCCAATCAAAAGATCTGGATTTAATCCATCACCGTTCTTTAGCCCACTCTGCAACCCCAGTTGAGACATGGCTATATGCAAATCAGTCTGACCCTGTGCCTCATGGGAACAGTCCAGCCCGAACTGCCAAGCCATGTCTTCACTGGACCGGAAACAAGCTTCCGAGGACCGGTTTCTGGCATTCCAGCCATCTTCAGCCCGGCTTGCTTGAATCCAGTGGCAAAGTGAGCAAGGGACTCACGTCTGAGCATACCCTGCCACACTTATGGCGGCCAAAAGTGGTACAAAAGGGGGTCGTGATGGACGGAGCATCTGAATCAATCAAACACTCACACCCAGTCAAAAGATCTGGGTTTAATCCATCACCGTTCTTTAGCCCACTCTGCCAACCCAGTTGAGACATGGCTGTATGCAAATCAGTCTGACCCTGTGCCTCATGGGAACAGTCCAGCCCGAACTGCCAAGCCATGTCTTCCCTGGACCGGAAACAAGCTTCCCAGGACCGGTTTCTTGCATTCCAGCCGTCTTCAGCCCGGCTTGCTTGAATCCAGTGGCAAAGTGAGCAAGCGACTCACGTCTGGGCATACTCTGCCACACTTATGGCGGCCAAAAGTGGTACAAAAGGGGGTGGTGATGGACGGAGCATCTGAATCAATCAAAAACTCACAACCAGTCAAAAGATCTGGGTTTAATCCATCACCGTTCTTTAGCCTACTCTGCCACCCCAGTTGAGACATGGCTATATGCAAATCAGTTTGACCCTGTGCCTCATGGGAACAGTCCAGCCCGAACTGCCAAGCCATGTCTTCCCTGGACCGTAAACAAGCTTCCGAGGACCGGTTTCTGGCATTGCAGCCGTCTTCAGCCCGGCTTGCTTGAATCCAGTGGAAAAGAGAGCAAGGGACTCATGTCTGAGCATACCCTGCCACACTTATGGTGGCCCAAAGCAGTACAAAAGGGGGTGGTGCTGGACGGGGCATCTGAATCAGTCAAACACTCACACCCAGTCAAAAGATCTGGGTTTAATCCACCACCGTTCTTTAGCCCACTCTGCAACCCCAGTTGAGACATGGCTATATGCAAATCAGTCTGACCCTGTGCCTCATGGGAACAGTCCAGCCCGAACTGCCAAGCCATGTCTTCACTGGACCGGAAACAAGCTTCCGAGGACTGGTTTCTGGCATTCCAGCCATCTTCAGCCCGGCTTGCTTGAATCCAGTGGCAAAGTGAGCAAGGGACTCACGTCTGAGCATACCCTGCCACACTTATGGCGGCCAAAAGTGGTACAAAAGGGGGTGGTGATGGACGGAGCATCTGAATCAATCAAACACTCATACCCAGTCAACAGATCTGGGTTTAATCCATCACCGTTCTTTAGCCCACTCTGCCAACCCAGTTGAGACATGGCTGTATGCAAATCAGTCTGACCCTGTGCCTCATGGGAACAGTCCAGCCCGAACTGCCAAGCCATGTCTTCCCTGGACCGGAAACAAGCTTCCCAGGACCGGTTTCTTGCATTCCACCCGTCTTCAGCCCGGCTTGCTTGAATCCAGTGGCAAAGTGAGCAAGGGACTCACGTCTGGGCATACCCTGCCACACTTATGGCGGCCAAAAGTGGTACAAAAGGGGGTGGTGATGGACGGAGCATCTGAATCAATCAAAAACTCACAACCAGTCAAAAGATCTGGGTTTAATCCATCATCGTTCTTTAGCCCACTCTGCCACCCCATTTGAGACATGGCTATATGCAAATCAGTTTGACCCTGTGCCTCATGGGAACAGTCCAGCCCGAACTGCCAAGCCATGTCTTCCCTGGACCGGAAACAAGCTTCCGAGGACCGGTTTCTGGCATTGCAGCCGTCTTCAGCCCAGCTTGCTTGAATCCAGTGGAAAAGTGAGCAAGGGACTCACGTCTGAGCATACCCTGCCACACTTATGGTGGCCCAAAGCAGTACAAAAGGGGGTGGTGCTGGACGGGGCATCTGAATCAGTCAAACACTCACACCCAGTCAAAAGATCCGGGTTTAATCCACCACCGTTCTTTAGCCAACTCTGCCACCCCAGTTGAGACATGGCTATATGCAAATCAGTCTGACCCTGTGCTTCATGGGAACAGACCAGCCCGAACTGCCAAGCCATGTCTTCCCTGGACCGGAAACAAGCTTCCGAGGACCGGTTTCTAGCATTCCAGCCGTCTTCAGCCCGGCTTGCTTGAATCCAGTGGCAAAGTGAGCAAGGGACTCACGTCTGAGCATACCCTGCCACACTTATGGTGGCCAAAAGCGGTGCAAAAGGGGGTGGTGATGGACGGAGCATCTGAATCAATCAAACACTCACACCCAGTCAAAAGATCTGGGTTTAATCCATTACCGTTCTTTAGCCCACTTTGCCACCCCAGTTGAGACATGGCTATATGGAAACCAGTCTGACCCTGTGCCTCATGGGAACAGTCCAGCCCGAACTGCCAAGCCATGTCTTCACTGGACTGGAAACAAACTTCCGAAAACCGGTTTCTGGCATTCCAGCCATCTTCAGCCCGGCTTGCTTGAATCCAGTGGCAAAGTGAGCAAGGGACTCACGTCTGAGCATACCCTGCCACACTTATGTCGGCCAAAAGCAGTACAAAAGGGGGTGGTGATGGACGGAGCATCTGAATCAATCAAACTCTCACACCCAATCAAAAGATCTGGATTTAATCCATCACCGTTCTTTAGCCCACTCTGCCACCCCAGTTGAGACATGGCTATATGCAAATCAGTCTGACCCTGTGCCTCATGGGAACAGTCCAGCCCGAACTGCCAAGCCATGTCTTCACTGGACCGGAAACAAACTTCCGAGGACCGGTTTCTGGCATTCCAGCCATCTTCAGCCCGACTTGCTTGAATCCAGTGGCAAAGTGAGCAAAGGACTCACGTCTGAGCATACCCTGCCACACTTATGTCGGCCAAAAGCGGTACAAAAGGGGGTGGTGATGGACGGAGCATCTGAATCAATCAAACACTCACACCCAATCAAAAGATCTGGATTTAATCCATCACCGTTCTTTAGCCCACTCTGCAACCCCAGTTGAGACATGGCTATATGCAAATCAGTCTGACCCTGTGCCTCATGGGAACAGTCCAGCCCGAACTGCCAAGCCATGTCTTCACTGGACCGGAAACAAGCTTCCGAGGACCGGTTTCTGGCATTCCAGCCATCTTCAGCCCGGCTTGCTTGAATCCAGTGGCAAAGTGAGCAAGGGACTCACGTCTGAGCATACCCTGCCACACTTATGGCGGCCAAAAGTGGTACAAAAGGGGGTCGTGATGGACGGAGCATCTGAATCAATCAAACACTCACACCCAGTCAAAAGATCTGGGTTTAATCCATCACCGTTCTTTAGCCCACTCTGCCAACCCAGTTGAGACATGGCTGTATGCAAATCAGTCTGACCCTGTGCCTCATGGGAACAGTCCAGCCCGAACTGCCAAGCCATGTCTTCCCTGGACCGGAAACAAGCTTCCCAGGACCGGTTTCTTGCATTCCAGCCGTCTTCAGCCCGGCTTGCTTGAATCCAGTGGCAAAGTGAGCAAGCGACTCACGTCTGGGCATACTCTGCCACACTTATGGCGGCCAAAAGTGGTACAAAAGGGGGTGGTGATGGACGGAGCATCTGAATCAATCAAAAACTCACAACCAGTCAAAAGATCTGGGTTTAATCCATCACCGTTCTTTAGCCTACTCTGCCACCCCAGTTGAGACATGGCTATATGCAAATCAGTTTGACACTGTGCCTCATGGGAACAGTCCAGCCCGAACTGCCAAGCCATGTCTTCCCTGGACCGTAAACAAGCTTCCGAGGACCGGTTTCTGGCATTGCAGCCGTCTTCAGCCCGGCTTGCTTGAATCCAGTGGAAAAGAGAGCAAGGGACTCATGTCTGAGCATACCCTGCCACACTTATGGTGGCCCAAAGCAGTACAAAAGGGGGTGGTGCTGGACGGGGCATCTGAATCAGTCAAACACTCACACCCAGTCAAAAGATCTGGGTTTAATCCACCACCGTTCTTTAGCCCACTCTGCAACCCCAGTTGAGACATGGCTATATGCAAATCAGTCTGACCCTGTGCCTCATGGGAACAGTCCAGCCCGAACTGCCAAGCCATGTCTTCACTGGACCGGAAACAAGCTTCCGAGGACTGGTTTCTGGCATTCCAGCCATCTTCAGCCCGGCTTGCTTGAATCCAGTGGCAAAGTGAGCAAGGGACTCACGTCTGAGCATACCCTGCCACACTTATGGCGGCCAAAAGTGGTACAAAAGGGGGTGGTGATGGACGGAGCATCTGAATCAATCAAACACTCATACCCAGTCAACAGATCTGGGTTTAATCCATCACCGTTCTTTAGCCCACTCTGCCAACCCAGTTGAGACATGGCTGTATGCAAATCAGTCTGACCCTGTGCCTCATGGGAACAGTCCAGCCCGAACTGCCAAGCCATGTCTTCCCTGGACCGGAAACAAGCTTCCCAGGACCGGTTTCTTGCATTCCACCCGTCTTCAGCCCGGCTTGCTTGAATCCAGTGGCAAAGTGAGCAAGGGACTCACGTCTGGGCATACCCTGCCACACTTATGGCGGCCAAAAGTGGTACAAAAGGGGGTGGTGATGGACGGAGCATCTGAATCAATCAAAAACTCACAACCAGTCAAAAGATCTGGGTTTAATCCATCATCGTTCTTTAGCCCACTCTGCCACCCCATTTGAGACATGGCTATATGCAAATCAGTTTGACCCTGTGCCTCATGGGAACAGTCCAGCCCGAACTGCCAAGCCATGTCTTCCCTGGACCGGAAACAAGCTTCCGAGGACCGGTTTCTGGCATTGCAGCCGTCTTCAGCCCAGCTTGCTTGAATCCAGTGGAAAAGTGAGCAAGGGACTCACGTCTGAGCATACCCTGCCACACTTATGGTGGCCCAAAGCAGTACAAAAGGGGGTGGTGCTGGACGGGGCATCTGAATCAGTCAAACACTCACACCCAGTCAAAAGATCCGGGTTTAATCCACCACCGTTCTTTAGCCAACTCTGCCACCCCAGTTGAGACATGGCTATATGCAAATCAGTCTGACCCTGTGCTTCATGGGAACAGACCAGCCCGAACTGCCAAGCCATGTCTTCCCTGGACCGGAAACAAGCTTCCGAGGACCGGTTTCTAGCATTCCAGCCGTCTTCAGCCCGGCTTGCTTGAATCCAGTGGCAAAGTGAGCAAGGGACTCACGTCTGAGCATACCCTGCCACACTTATGGTGGCCAAAAGCGGTGCAAAAGGGGGTGGTGATGGACGGAGCATCTGAATCAATCAAACACTCACACCCAGTCAAAAGATCTGGGTTTAATCCATTACCGTTCTTTAGCCCACTTTGCCACCCCAGTTGAGACATGGCTATATGGAAACCAGTCTGACCCTGTGCCTCATGGGAACAGTCCAGCCCGAACTGCCAAGCCATGTCTTCACTGGACTGGAAACAAACTTCCGAAAACCGGTTTCTGGCATTCCAGCCATCTTCAGCCCGGCTTGCTTGAATCCAGTGGCAAAGTGAGCAAGGGACTCACGTCTGAGCATACCCTGCCACACTTATGTCGGCCAAAAGCAGTACAAAAGGGGGTGGTGATGGACGGAGCATCTGAATCAATCAAACTCTCACACCCAATCAAAAGATCTGGATTTAATCCATCACCGTTCTTTAGCCCACTCTGCCACCCCAGTTGAGACATGGCTATATGCAAATCAGTCTGACCCTGTGCCTCATGGGAACAGTCCAGCCCGAACTGCCAAGCCATGTCTTCACTGGACCGGAAACAAACTTCCGAGGACCGGTTTCTGGCATTCCAGCCATCTTCAGCCCGACTTGCTTGAATCCAGTGGCAAAGTGAGCAAGGGACTCACGTCTGAGCATACCCTGCCACACTTATGTCGGCCAAAAGCGGTACAAAACGGGGTGGTGATGGACGGAGCATCTGAATCAATCAAACACTCACACCCAATCAAAAGATCTGGATTTAATCCATCACCGTTCTTTAGCCCACTCTGCAACCCCAGTTGAGACATGGCTATATGCAAATCAGTCTGACCCTGTGCCTCATGGGAACAGTCCAGCCCGAACTGCCAAGCCATGTCTTCACTGTACTGGAAACAAGCTTCCGAGGACCAGTTTCTGGCATTCCAGCCATCTTCAGCCCGGCTTGCTTGAATCCAGTTTCAAAGTGAGCAAGGGACTCACGTCTGAGCATACCCTGCCACACTTATGGCGGCCAAAAGTGGTACAACAGGGGGTGGTGATGGACGGAGCATCTGAATCAATCAAACACTCACACCCAGTCAAAAGATCTGGGTTTAATCCATCACCGTTCTTTAGCCCACTCTGCCAACCCAGTTGAGACATGGCTATATGCAAATCAGTCTGACCCTGTGCCTCATGGGAACAGTCCAGCCCGAACTGCCAAGCCATGTCTTCCCTGGACCGGAAACAAGCTTCCGAGGACCGGTTTCTGGCATTCCAGCCGTCTTCAGCCCGGCTTGCTTGAATCCAGTGGCAAAGTGAGCAAGGGACTCACGTCTGGGCATACCCTGCCACACTTATGGCGGCCAAAAGTGGTACAAAAGGGGGTGGTGATGGACGGAGCATCTGAATCAATCAAACACTCACACCCAGTCAAAAGATCTGGGTTTAATCCATCACCGTTCTTTAGCCCACTCTGCCAACCCAGTTGAGACATGGCTATATGCAAATCAGTCTGACCCTGTGCCTCATGGGAACAGTCCAGCCCGAACTGCCAAGCCATGTCTTCCCTGGACCGGAAACAAGCTTCCGAGGACCGGTTTCTAGCATTCCAGCCACCTTCAGCCCGGCTTGCTTGAATCCAGTGGCAAAGTGAGCAAGGGACTCACGTCTGAGCATACCCTGCCACACTTATGCCGGCCAAAAGCGGTGCAAAAGGGGGTGGTGATGGACGGAGCATCTGAATCAATCAAACACTCACACCCAGTCAAAAGATCTGGGTTTAATCCATTACCGTTCTTTAGCCCACTTTGCCACCCCAGTTGAGACATGGCTATATGGAAACCAGTCTGACCCTGTGCCTCATGGGAACAGTCCAGCCCGAACTGCCAAGCCATGTCTTCACTGGACCGGAAACAAACTTCCGAAAACCGGTTTCTGGCATTCCAGCCATCTTCAGCCCGGCTTGCTTGAATCCAGTGGCAAAGTGAGCAAGGGACTCACGTCTGAGCATACCCTGCCACACTTATGTCGGCCAAAAGCAGTACAAAAGGGGGTGGTGATGGACGGAGCATCTGAATCAATCAAACACTCACACCCAATCAAAAGATCTGGATTTAATCCATCACCGTTCTTTAGCCCACTCTGCCACCCCAGTTGAGACATGGCTATAAGCAAATCAGTCTGACCCTGTGCCTCATGGGAACAGTCCAGCCCGAACTGCCAAGCCATGTCTTCACTGGACCGGAAACAAACGTCCGAGGACCGGTTTCTGGCATTCCAGCCATCTTCAGCCCGGCTTGCTTGAATCCAGTGGCAAAGTGAGCAAAGGACTCACGTCTGAGCATACCCTGCCACACTTATGTCGGCCAAAAGCGGTACAAAAGGGGGTGGTGATGGACGGAGCATCTGAATCAATCAAACACTCACACCCAATCAAAAGATCTGGATTTAATCCATCACCGTTCTTTAGCCCACTCTGCAACCCCAGTTGAGACATGGCTATATGCAAATCAGTCTGACCCTGTGCCTCATGGGAACAGTCCAGCCCGAACTGCCAAGCCATGTCTTCACTGGACCGGAAACAAGCTTCCGAGGACCGGTTTCTGGCATTCCAGCCATCTTCAGCCCGGCTTGCTTGAATCCAGTGGCAAAGTGAGCAAGGGACTCACGTCTGAGCATACCCTGCCACACTTATGGCGGCCAAAAGTGGTACAAAAGGGGGTCGTGATGGACGGAGCATCTGAATCAATCAAACACTCACACCCAGTCAAAAGATCTGGGTTTAATCCATCACCGTTCTTTAGCCCACTCTGCCAACCCAGTTGAGACATGGCTGTATGCAAATCAGTCTGACCCTGTGCCTCATGGGAACAGTCCAGCCCGAACTGCCAAGCCATGTCTTCCCTGGACCGGAAACAAGCTTCCCAGGACCGGTTTCTTGCATTCCAGCCGTCTTCAGCCCGGCTTGCTTGAATCCAGTGGCAAAGTGAGCAAGCGACTCACGTCTGGGCATACTCTGCCACACTTATGGCGGCCAAAAGTGGTACAAAAGGGGGTGGTGATGGACGGAGCATCTGAATCAATCAAAAACTCACAACCAGTCAAAAGATCTGGGTTTAATCCATCACCGTTCTTTAGCCTACTCTGCCACCCCAGTTGAGACATGGCTATATGCAAATCAGTTTGACCCTGTGCCTCATGGGAACAGTCCAGCCCGAACTGCCAAGCCATGTCTTCCCTGGACCGTAAACAAGCTTCCGAGGACCGGTTTCTGGCATTGCAGCCGTCTTCAGCCCGGCTTGCTTGAATCCAGTGGAAAAGAGAGCAAGGGACTCATGTCTGAGCATACCCTGCCACACTTATGGTGGCCCAAAGCAGTACAAAAGGGGGTGGTGCTGGATGGGGCATCTGAATCAGTCAAACACTCACACCCAGTCAAAAGATCTGGGTTTAATCCACCACCGTTCTTTAGCCCACTCTGCAACCCCAGTTGAGACATGGCTATATGCAAATCAGTCTGACCCTGTGCCTCATGGGAACAGTCCAGCCCGAACTGCCAAGCCATGTCTTCACTGGACCGGAAACAAGCTTCCGAGGACTGGTTTCTGGCATTCCAGCCATCTTCAGCCCGGCTTGCTTGAATCCAGTGGCAAAGTGAGCAAGGGACTCACGTCTGAGCATACCCTGCCACACTTATGTCGGCCAAAAACGGTACAAAAGGGGGTGGTGATGGACGGAGCATCTGAATCAATCAAACACTCACACCCAATCAAAAGATCTGGATTTAATCCATCACCGTTCTTTAGCCCACTCTGCAACCCCAGTTGAGACATGGCTATATGCAAATCAGTCTGACCCTGTGCCTCATGGGAACAGTCCAGCCCGAACTGCCAAGCCATGTCTTCACTGGACCGGAAACAAGCTTCCGAGGACCGGTTTCTGGCATTCCAGCCATCTTCAGCCCGGCTTGCTTGAATCCAGTGGCAAAGTGAGCAAGGGACTCACGTCTGAGCATACCCTGCCACACTTATGGCGGCCAAAAGTGGTACAAAAGGGGGTGGTGATGGACGGAGCATCTGAATCAATCAAACACTCACACCCAGTCAAAAGATCTGGGTTTAATCCATTACCGTTCTTTAGCCCACTTTGCCACCCCAGTTGAGACATGGCTATATGGAAACCAGTCTGACCCTGTGCCTCATGGGAACAGTCCAGCCCGAACTGCCAAGCCATGTCTTCACTGGACTGGAAACAAACTTCCGAAAACCGGTTTCTGGCATTCCAGCCATCTTCAGCCCGGCTTGCTTGAATCCAGTGGCAAAGTGAGCAAGGGACTCACGTCTGAGCATACCCTGCCACACTTATGTCGGCCAAAAGCAGTACAAAAGGGGGTGGTGATGGACGGAGCATCTGAATCAATCAAACTCTCACACCCAATCAAAAGATCTGGATTTAATCCATCACCGTTCTTTAGCCCACTCTGCCACCCCAGTTGAGACATGGCTATATGCAAATCAGTCTGACCCTGTGCCTCATGGGAACAGTCCAGCCCGAACTGCCAAGCCATGTCTTCACTGGACCGGAAACAAACTTCCGAGGACCGGTTTCTGGCATTCCAGCCATCTTCAGCCCGACTTGCTTGAATCCAGTGGCAAAGTGAGCAAGGGACTCACGTCTGAGCATACCCTGCCACACTTATGTCGGCCAAAAGCGGTACAAAACGGGGTGGTGATGGACGGAGCATCTGAATCAATCAAACACTCACACCCAATCAAAAGATCTGGATTTAATCCATCACCGTTCTTTAGCCCACTCTGCAACCCCAGTTGAGACATGGCTATATGCAAATCAGTCTGACCCTGTGCCTCATGGGAACAGTCCAGCCCGAACTGCCAAGCCATGTCTTCACTGTACTGGAAACAAGCTTCCGAGGACCAGTTTCTGGCATTCCAGCCATCTTCAGCCCGGCTTGCTTGAATCCAGTGGCAAAGTGAGCAAGGGACTCACGTCTGAGCATACCCTGCCACACTTATGGCGGCCAAAAGTGGTACAACAGGGGGTGGTGATGGACGGAGCATCTGAATCAATCAAACACTCACACCCAGTCAAAAGATCTGGGTTTAATCCATCACCGTTCTTTAGCCCACTCTGCCAACCCAGTTGAGACATGGCTATATGCAAATCAGTCTGACCCTGTGCCTCATGGGAACAGTCCAGCCCGAACTGCCAAGCCATGTCTTCCCTGGACCGGAAACAAGCTTCCGAGGACCGGTTTCTGGCATTCCAGCCGTCTTCAGCCCGGCTTGCTTGAATCCAGTGGCAAAGTGAGCAAGGGACTCACGTCTGGGCATACCCTGCCACACTTATGGCAGCCAAAAGTGGTACAAAAGGGGGTGGTGATGGACGGAGCATCTGAATCAATCAAACACTCACACCCAGTCAAAAGATCTGGGTTTAATCCATCACCGTTCTTTAGCCCACTCTGCCAACCCAGTTGAGACATGGCTATATGCAAATCAGTCTGACCCTGTGCCTCATGGGAACAGTCCAGCCCGAACTGCCAAGCCATGTCTTCCCTGGACCGGAAACAAGCTTCCGAGGACCGGTTTCTAGCATTCCAGCCGTCTTCAGCCCGGCTTGCTTGAATCCAGTGGCAAAGTGAGCAAGGGACTCACGTCTGAGCATACCCTGCCACACTTATGGTGGCCAAAAGCGGTGCAAAAGGGGGTGGTGATGGACGGAGCATCTGAATCAATCAAACACTCACACCCAGTCAAAAGATCTGGGTTTAATCCATTACCGTTCTTTAGCCCACTTTGCCACCCCAGTTGAGACATGGCTATATGGAAACCAGTCTGACCCTGTGCCTCATGGGAACAGTCCAGCCCGAACTGCCAAGCCATGTCTTCACTGGACTGGAAACAAACTTCCGAAAACCGGTTTCTGGCATTCCAGCCATCTTCAGCCCGGCTTGCTTGAATCCAGTGGCAAAGTGAGCAAGGGACTCACGTCTGAGCATACCCTGCCACACTTATGTCGGCCAAAAGCAGTACAAAAGGGGGTGGTGATGGACGGAGCATCTGAATCAATCAAACTCTCACACCCAATCAAAAGATCTGGATTTAATCCATCACCGTTCTTTAGCCCACTCTGCCACCCCAGTTGAGACATGGCTATATGCAAATCAGTCTGACCCTGTGCCTCATGGGAACAGTCCAGCCCGAACTGCCAAGCCATGTCTTCACTGGACCGGAAACAAACTTCCGAGGACCGGTTTCTGGCATTCCAGCCATCTTCAGCCCGACTTGCTTGAATCCAGTGGCAAAGTGAGCAAAGGACTCACGTCTGAGCATACCCTGCCACACTTATGTCGGCCAAAAGCGGTACAAAAGGGGGTGGTGATGGACGGAGCATCTGAATCAATCAAACACTCACACCCAATCAAAAGATCTGGATTTAATCCATCACCGTTCTTTAGCCCACTCTGCAACCCCAGTTGAGACATGGCTATATGCAAATCAGTCTGACCCTGTGCCTCATGGGAACAGTCCAGCCCGAACTGCCAAGCCATGTCTTCACTGGACCGGAAACAAGCTTCCGAGGACCGGTTTCTGGCATTCCAGCCATCTTCAGCCCGGCTTGCTTGAATCCAGTGGCAAAGTGAGCAAGGGACTCACGTCTGAGCATACCCTGCCACACTTATGGCGGCCAAAAGTGGTACAAAAGGGGGTCGTGATGGACGGAGCATCTGAATCAATCAAACACTCACACCCAGTCAAAAGATCTGGGTTTAATCCATCACCGTTCTTTAGCCCACTCTGCCAACCCAGTTGAGACATGGCTGTATGCAAATCAGTCTGACCCTGTGCCTCATGGGAACAGTCCAGCCCGAACTGCCAAGCCATGTCTTCCCTGGACCGGAAACAAGCTTCCCAGGACCGGTTTCTTGCATTCCAGCCGTCTTCAGCCCGGCTTGCTTGAATCCAGTGGCAAAGTGAGCAAGCGACTCACGTCTGGGCATACTCTGCCACACTTATGGCGGCCAAAAGTGGTACAAAAGGGGGTGGTGATGGACGGAGCATCTGAATCAATCTAAAACTCACAACCAGTCAAAAGATCTGGGTTTAATCCATCACCGTTCTTTAGCCTACTCTGCCACCCCAGTTGAGACATGGCTATATGCAAATCAGTTTGACACTGTGCCTCATGGGAACAGTCCAGCCCGAACTGCCAAGCCATGTCTTCCCTGGACCGTAAACAAGCTTCCGAGGACCGGTTTCTGGCATTGCAGCCGTCTTCAGCCCGGCTTGCTTGAATCCAGTGGAAAAGAGAGCAAGGGACTCATGTCTGAGCATACCCTGCCACACTTATGGTGGCCCAAAGCAGTACAAAAGGGGGTGGTGCTGGACGGGGCATCTGAATCAGTCAAACACTCACACCCAGTCAAAAGATCTGGGTTTAATCCACCACCGTTCTTTAGCCCACTCTGCAACCCCAGTTGAGACATGGCTATATGCAAATCAGTCTGACCCTGTGCCTCATGGGAACAGTCCAGCCCGAACTGCCAAGCCATGTCTTCACTGGACCGGAAACAAGCTTCCGAGGACTGGTTTCTGGCATTCCAGCCATCTTCAGCCCGGCTTGCTTGAATCCAGTGGCAAAGTGAGCAAGGGACTCACGTCTGAGCATACCCTGCCACACTTATGGCGGCCAAAAGTGGTACAAAAGGGGGTGGTGATGGACGGAGCATCTGAATCAATCAAACACTCATACCCAGTCAACAGATCTGGGTTTAATCCATCACCGTTCTTTAGCCCACTCTGCCAACCCAGTTGAGACATGGCTGTATGCAAATCAGTCTGACCCTGTGCCTCATGGGAACAGTCCAGCCCGAACTGCCAAGCCATGTCTTCCCTGGACCGGAAACAAGCTTCCCAGGACCGGTTTCTTGCATTCCACCCGTCTTCAGCCCGGCTTGCTTGAATCCAGTGGCAAAGTGAGCAAGGGACTCACGTCTGGGCATACCCTGCCACACTTATGGCGGCCAAAAGTGGTACAAAAGGGGGTGGTGATGGACGGAGCATCTGAATCAATCAAAAACTCACAACCAGTCAAAAGATCTGGGTTTAATCCATCATCGTTCTTTAGCCCACTCTGCCACCCCATTTGAGACATGGCTATATGCAAATCAGTTTGACCCTGTGCCTCATGGGAACAGTCCAGCCCGAACTGCCAAGCCATGTCTTCCCTGGACCGGAAACAAGCTTCCGAGGACCGGTTTCTGGCATTGCAGCCGTCTTCAGCCCAGCTTGCTTGAATCCAGTGGAAAAGTGAGCAAGGGACTCACGTCTGAGCATACCCTGCCACACTTATGGTGGCCCAAAGCAGTACAAAAGGGGGTGGTGCTGGACGGGGCATCTGAATCAGTCAAACACTCACACCCAGTCAAAAGATCCGGGTTTAATCCACCACCGTTCTTTAGCCAACTCTGCCACCCCAGTTGAGACATGGCTATATGCAAATCAGTCTGACCCTGTGCTTCATGGGAACAGACCAGCCCGAACTGCCAAGCCATGTCTTCCCTGGACCGGAAACAAGCTTCCGAGGACCGGTTTCTAGCATTCCAGCCGTCTTCAGCCCGGCTTGCTTGAATCCAGTGGCAAAGTGAGCAAGGGACTCACGTCTGAGCATACCCTGCCACACTTATGGTGGCCAAAAGCGGTGCAAAAGGGGGTGGTGATGGACGGAGCATCTGAATCAATCAAACACTCACACCCAGTCAAAAGATCTGGGTTTAATCCATTACCGTTCTTTAGCCCACTTTGCCACCCCAGTTGAGACATGGCTATATGGAAACCAGTCTGACCCTGTGCCTCATGGGAACAGTCCAGCCCGAACTGCCAAGCCATGTCTTCACTGGACTGGAAACAAACTTCCGAAAACCGGTTTCTGGCATTCCAGCCATCTTCAGCCCGGCTTGCTTGAATCCAGTGGCAAAGTGAGCAAGGGACTCACGTCTGAGCATACCCTGCCACACTTATGTCGGCCAAAAGCAGTACAAAAGGGGGTGGTGATGGACGGAGCATCTGAATCAATCAAACTCTCACACCCAATCAAAAGATCTGGATTTAATCCATCACCGTTCTTTAGCCCACTCTGCCACCCCAGTTGAGACATGGCTATATGCAAATCAGTCTGACCCTGTGCCTCATGGGAACAGTCCAGCCCGAACTGCCAAGCCATGTCTTCACTGGACCGGAAACAAACTTCCGAGGACCGGTTTCTGGCATTCCAGCCATCTTCAGCCCGACTTGCTTGAATCCAGTGGCAAAGTGAGCAAGGGACTCACGTCTGAGCATACCCTGCCACACTTATGTCGGCCAAAAGCGGTACAAAACGGGGTGGTGATGGACGGAGCATCTGAATCAATCAAACACTCACACCCAATCAAAAGATCTGGATTTAATCCATCACCGTTCTTTAGCCCACTCTGCAACCCCAGTTGAGACATGGCTATATGCAAATCAGTCTGACCCTGTGCCTCATGGGAACAGTCCAGCCCGAACTGCCAAGCCATGTCTTCACTGTACTGGAAACAAGCTTCCGAGGACCAGTTTCTGGCATTCCAGCCATCTTCAGCCCGGCTTGCTTGAATCCAGTGGCAAAGTGAGCAAGGGACTCACGTCTGAGCATACCCTGCCACACTTATGGCGGCCAAAAGTGGTACAACAGGGGGTGGTGATGGACGGAGCATCTGAATCAATCAAACACTCACACCCAGTCAAAAGATCTGGGTTTAATCCATCACCGTTCTTTAGCCCACTCTGCCAACCCAGTTGAGACATGGCTATATGCAAATCAGTCTGACCCTGTGCCTCATGGGAACAGTCCAGCCCGAACTGCCAAGCCATGTCTTCCCTGGACCGGAAATAAGCTTCCGAGGACCGGTTTCTGGCATTCCAGCCGTCTTCAGCCCGGCTTGCTTGAATCCAGTGGCAAAGTGAGCAAGGGACTCACGTCTGGGCATACCCTGCCACACTTATGGCGGCCAAAAGTGGTACAAAAGGGGGTGGTGATGGACGGAGCATCTGAATCAATCAAACACTCACACCCAGTCAAAAGATCTGGGTTTAATCCATCACCGTTCTTTAGCCCACTCTGCCAACCCAGTTGAGACATGGCTATATGCAAATCAGTCTGACCCTGTGCCTCATGGGAACAGTCCAGCCCGAACTGCCAAGCCATGTCTTCCCTGGACCGGAAACAAGCTTCCGAGGACCGGTTTCTAGCATTCCAGCCACCTTCAGCCCGGCTTGCTTGAATCCAGTGGCAAAGTGAGCAAGGGACTCACGTCTGAGCATACCCTGCCACACTTATGCCGGCCAAAAGCGGTGCAAAAGGGGGTGGTGATGGACGGAGCATCTGAATCAATCAAACACTCACACCCAGTCAAAAGATCTGGGTTTAATCCATTACCGTTCTTTAGCCCACTTTGCCACCCCAGTTGAGACATAGCTATATGGAAACCAGTCTGACCCTGTGCCTCATGGGAACAGTCCAGCCCGAACTGCCAAGCCATGTCTTCACTGGACCGGAAACAAACTTCCGAAAACCGGTTTCTGGCATTCCAGCCATCTTCAGCCCGGCTTGCTTGAATCCAGTGGCAAAGTGAGCAAGGGACTCACGTCTGAGCATACCCTGCCACACTTATGTCGGCCAAAAGCAGTACAAAAGGGGGTGGTGATGGACGGAGCATCTGAATCAATCAAACACTCACACCCAATCAAAAGATCTGGATTTAATCCATCACCGTTCTTTAGCCCACTCTGCCACCCCAGTTGAGACATGGCTATAAGCAAATCAGTCTGACCCTGTGCCTCATGGGAACAGTCCAGCCCGAACTGCCAAGCCATGTCTTCACTGGACCGGAAACAAACGTCCGAGGACCGGTTTCTGGCATTCCAGCCATCTTCAGCCCGGCTTGCTTGAATCCAGTGGCAAAGTGAGCAAAGGACTCACGTCTGAGCATACCCTGCCACACTTATGTCGGCCAAAAGCGGTACAAAAGGGGGTGGTGATGGACGGAGCATCTGAATCAATCAAACACTCACACCCAATCAAAAGATCTGGATTTAATCCATCACCGTTCTTTAGCCCACTCTGCAACCCCAGTTGAGACATGGCTATATGCAAATCAGTCTGACCCTGTGCCTCATGGGAACAGTCCAGCCCGAACTGCCAAGCCATGTCTTCACTGGACCGGAAACAAGCTTCCGAGGACCGGTTTCTGGCATTCCAGCCATCTTCAGCCCGGCTTGCTTGAATCCAGTGGCAAAGTGAGCAAGGGACTCACGTCTGAGCATACCCTGCCACACTTATGGCGGCCAAAAGTGGTACAAAAGGGGGTGGTGATGGACGGAGCATCTGAATCAATCAAACACTCACACCCAGTCAAAAGATCTGGGTTTAATCCATTACCGTTCTTTAGCCCACTTTGCCACCCCAGTTGAGACATGGCTATATGGAAACCAGTCTGACCCTGTGCCTCATGGGAACAGTCCAGCCCGAACTGCCAAGCCATGTCTTCACTGGACTGGAAACAAACTTCCGAAAACCGGTTTCTGGCATTCCAGCCATCTTCAGCCCGGCTTGCTTGAATCCAGTGGCAAAGTGAGCAAGGGACTCACGTCTGAGCATACCCTGCCACACTTATGTCGGCCAAAAGCAGTACAAAAGGGGGTGGTGATGGACGGAGCATCTGAATCAATCAAACTCTCACACCCAATCAAAAGATCTGGATTTAATCCATCACCGTTCTTTAGCCCACTCTGCCACCCCAGTTGAGACATGGCTATATGCAAATCAGTCTGACCCTGTGCCTCATGGGAACAGTCCAGCCCGAACTGCCAAGCCATGTCTTCACTGGACCGGAAACAAACTTCCGAGGACCGGTTTCTGGCATTCCAGCCATCTTCAGCCCGACTTGCTTGAATCCAGTGGCAAAGTGAGCAAGGGACTCACGTCTGAGCATACCCTGCCACACTTATGTCGGCCAAAAGCGGTACAAAACGGGGTGGTGATGGACGGAGCATCTGAATCAATCAAACACTCACACCCAATCAAAAGATCTGGATTTAATCCATCACCGTTCTTTAGCCCACTCTGCAACCCCAGTTGAGACATGGCTATATGCAAATCAGTCTGACCCTGTGCCTCATGGGAACAGTCCAGCCCGAACTGCCAAGCCATGTCTTCACTGTACTGGAAACAAGCTTCCGAGGACCAGTTTCTGGCATTCCAGCCATCTTCAGCCCGGCTTGCTTGAATCCAGTGGCAAAGTGAGCAAGGGACTCACGTCTGAGCATACCCTGCCACACTTATGGCGGCCAAAAGTGGTACAACAGGGGGTGGTGATGGACGGAGCATCTGAATCAATCAAACACTCACACCCAGTCAAAAGATCTGGGTTTAATCCATCACCGTTCTTTAGCCCACTCTGCCAACCCAGTTGAGACATGGCTATATGCAAATCAGTCTGACCCTGTGCCTCATGGGAACAGTCCAGCCCGAACTGCCAAGCCATGTCTTCCCTGGACCGGAAACAAGCTTCCGAGGACCGGTTTCTGGCATTCCAGCCGTCTTCAGCCCGGCTTGCTTGAATCCAGTGGCAAAGTGAGCAAGGGACTCACGTCTGGGCATACCCTGCCACACTTATGGCGGCCAAAAGTGGTACAAAAGGGGGTGGTGATGGACGGAGCATCTGAATCAATCAAACACTCACACCCAGTCAAAAGATCTGGGTTTAATCCATCACCGTTCTTTAGCCCACTCTGCCAACCCAGTTGAGACATGGCTATATGCAAATCAGTCTGACCCTGTGCCTCATGGGAACAGTCCAGCCCGAACTGCCAAGCCATGTCTTCCCTGGACCGGAAACAAGCTTCCGAGGACCGGTTTCTAGCATTCCAGCCACCTTCAGCCCGGCTTGCTTGAATCCAGTGGCAAAGTGAGCAAGGGACTCACGTCTGAGCATACCCTGCCACACTTATGCCGGCCAAAAGCGGTGCAAAAGGGGGTGGTGATGGACGGAGCATCTGAATCAATCAAACACTCACACCCAGTCAAAAGATCTGGGTTTAATCCATTACCGTTCTTTAGCCCACTTTGCCACCCCAGTTGAGACATGGCTATATGGAAACCAGTCTGACCCTGTGCCTCATGGGAACAGTCCAGCCCGAACTGCCAAGCCATGTCTTCACTGGACCGGAAACAAACTTCCGAAAACCGGTTTCTGGCATTCCAGCCATCTTCAGCCCGGCTTGCTTGAATCCAGTGGCAAAGTGAGCAAGGGACTCACGTCTGAGCATACCCTGCCACACTTATGTCGGCCAAAAGCAGTACAAAAGGGGGTGGTGATGGACGGAGCATCTGAATCAATCAAACACTCACACCCAATCAAAAGATCTGGATTTAATCCATCACCGTTCTTTAGCCCACTCTGCCACCCCAGTTGAGACATGGCTATAAGCAAATCAGTCTGACCCTGTGCCTCATGGGAACAGTCCAGCCCGAACTGCCAAGCCATGTCTTCACTGGACCGGAAACAAACGTCCGAGGACCGGTTTCTGGCATTCCAGCCATCTTCAGCCCGGCTTGCTTGAATCCAGTGGCAAAGTGAGCAAAGGACTCATGTCTGAGCATACCCTGCCACACTTATGTCGGCCAAAAGCGGTACAAAAGGGGGTGGTGATGGACGGAGCATCTGAATCAATCAAACACTCACACCCAATCAAAAGATCTGGATTTAATCCATCACCGTTCTTTAGCCCACTCTGCAATCCCAGTTGAGACATGGCTATATGCAAATCAGTCTGACCCTGTGCCTCATGGGAACAGTCCAGCCCGAACTGCCAAGCCATGTCTTCACTGGACCGGAAACAAGCTTCCGAGGACCGGTTTCTGGCATTCCAGCCATCTTCAGCCCGGCTTGCTTGAATCCAGTGGCAAAGTGAGCAAGGGACTCACGTCTGAGCATACCCTGCCACACTTATGGCGGCCAAAAGTGGTACAAAAGGGGGTGGTGATGGACGGAGCATCTGAATCAATCAAACACTCACACCCAGTCAAAAGATCTGGGTTTAATCCATCACCGTTCTTTAGCCCACTCTGCCAACCCAGTTGAGACATGGCTGTATGCAAATCAGTCTGACCCTGTGCCTCATGGGAACAGTCCAGCCCGAACTGCCAAGCCATGTCTTCCCTGGACCGGAAACAAGCTTCCCAGGACCGGTTTCTTGCATTCCAGCCGTCTTCAGCCCGGCTTGCTTGAATCCAGTGGCAAAGTGAGCAAGGGACTCACGTCTGGGCATACTCTGCCACACTTATGGCGGCCAAAAGTGGTACAAAAGGGGGTGGTGATGGACGGAGCATCTGAATCAATCAAAAACTCACAACCAGTCAAAAGATCTGGGTTTAATCCATCACCGTTCTTTAGCCTACTCTGCCACCCCAGTTGAGACATGGCTATATGCAAATCAGTTTGACCCTGTGCCTCATGGGAACAGTCCAGCCCGAACTGCCAAGCCATGTCTTCCCTGGACCGGAAACAAGCTTCCGAGGACCGGTTTCTGGCATTGCAGCCGTCTTCAGCCCGGCTTGCTTGAATCCAGTGGAAAAGAGAGCAAGGGACTCATGTCTGAGCATACCCTGCCACACTTATGGTGGCCCAAAGCAGTACAAAAGGGGGTGGTGCTGGACGGGGCATCTGAATCAGTCAAACACTCACACCCAGTCAAAAGATCTGGGTTTAATCCACCACCGTTCTTTAGCCAACTCTGCCACCCCAGTTGAGACATGGCTATATGCAAATCAGTCTGACCCTGTGCTTCATGGGAACAGACCAGCCCGAACTGCCAAACCATGTCTTCCCTGGACTGGAAACAAGCTTCCGAGGACCGGTTTCTAGCATTCCAGCCGTCTTCAGCCCGGCTTGCTTGAATCCAGTGGCAAAGTGAGCAAGGGACTCACGTCTGAGCATACCCTGCCACACTTATGGCGGCCAAAAGCGGTGTAAAAGGGGGTGGTGATGGACGGAGCATCTGAATCAATCAAACACTCACACCTAGTCAAAAGATCTGGGTTTAATCCATTACCGTTCTTTAGCCCACTTTGCCACCCCAGTTGAGACATGGCTATATGGAAACCAGTCTGACCCTGTGCCTCATGGGAACAGTCCAGCCCGAACTGCCAAGCCATGTCTTCACTGGACTGGAAACAAACTTCCGAAAACCGGTTTCTGGCATTCCAGCCATCTTCAGCCCGGCTTGCTTGAATCCAGTGGCAAAGTGAGCAAGGGACTCACGTCTGAGCATACCCTGCCACACTTATGTCGGCCAAAAGCAGTACAAACGGGGGTGGTGATGGACGGAGCATCTGAATCAATCAAACACTCACACCCAATCAAAAGATCTGGATTTAATCCATCACCGTTCTTTAGCCCACTCTGCCACCCCAGTTGAGACATGGCTATATGCAAATCAGTCTGACCCTGTGCCTCATGGGAACAGTCCAGCCCGAACTGCCAAGCCATGTCTTCACTGGACCGGAAACAAGCTTCCGAGGACCGGTTTCTGGCATTCCAGCCATCTTCAGCCCGGCTTGCTTGAATCCAGTGGCAAAGTGAGCAAGGGACTCACGTCTGAGCATACCCTGCCACACTTATGTCGGCCAAAAGCAGTACAAAAGGGGGCGGTGATGGACGGAGCATCTGAATCAATCAAACACTCACACCCAATCAAAAGATCTGGGTTTAATCCATCACCGTTATTTAGCCCACTCTGCAACCCCAGTTGAGACATGGCTATATGCAAATCAGTCTGACCCTGTGCCTCATGGGAACAGTCCAGCCCGAACTGCCAAGCCATGTCTTCACTGGACCGGAAACAAGCTTCCGAGGACCGGTTTCTGGCATTCCAGCCATCTTCAGCCCGGCTTGCTTGAATCCAGTGGCAAAGTGAGCAAGGGACTCACGTCTGAGCATACCCTGCCACACTTATGGCGGCCAAAAGTGGTACAAAAGGGGGTGGTGATGGACGGAGCATCTGAATCAATCAAACACTCACACCCAGTCAAAAGATCTGGTTTTAATCCATCACCGTTCTTTAGCCCACTCTGCCAACCCAGTTGAGACATGGCTGTATGCAAATCAGTCTGACCCTGTGCCTCATGGGAACAGTCCAGCCCGAACTGCCAAGCCATGTCTTCCCTGGACCGGAAACAAGCTTCCCAGGACCGGTTTCTTGCATTCCAGCCGTCTTCAGCCCGGCTTGCTTGAATCCAGTGGCAAAGTGAGCAAGGGACTCACGTCTGGGCATACCCTGCCACACTTATGGCGGCCAAAAGTGGTACAAAAGGGGGTGGTGATGGACGGAGCATCTGAATCAATCAAAAACTCACAACCAGTCAAAAGATCTGGGTTTAATCCATCACCGTTCTTTAGCCCACTCTGCCACCCCAGTTGAGACATGGCTATATGCAAATCAGTTTGACCCTGTGCCTCATGGGAACAGTCCAGCCCGAACTGCCAAGCCATGTCTTCCCTGGACCGGAAACAAGCTTCCGAGGACCGGTTTCTGGCATTGCAGCCGTCTTCAGCCCGGCTTGCTTGAATCCAGTGGAAAAGTGAGCAAGGGACTCACGTCTGAGCATACCCTGCCACACTTATGGTGGCCCAAAGCAGTACAAAAGGGGGTAGTGCTGGACGGGGCATCTGAATCAGTCAAACACTCACACCCAGTCAAAAGATCTGGGTTTAATCCACCACCGTTCTTTAGCCAACTCTGCCACCCCAGTTGAGACATGGCTATATGCAAATCAGTCTGACCCTGTGCTTCATGGGAACAGACCAGCCCGAACTGCCAAGCCATGTCTTCCCTGGACCGTAAACAAGCTTCCGAGGACCGGTTTCTAGCATTCCAGCCGTCTTCAACCCGGCTTGCTTGAATTCAGTGGCAAAGTGAGCAAGGGACTCACGTCTGAGCATACCCTGCCACACTTATGCCGGCCAAAAGCGGTGCAAAAGGGGGTGGTGATGGACGGAGCATCTGAATCAATCAAACACTCACACCCAGTCAAAAGATCTGGGTTTAATCCATTACCGTTCTTTAGCCCACTTTGCCACCCCAGTTGAGACATGGCTATATGGAAACCAGTCTGACCCTGTGCCTCATGGGAACAGTCCAGCCCGAACTGCCAAGCCATGTCTTCACTGGACCGGAAACAAACTTCCGAAAACCGGTTTCTGGCATTCCAGCCATCTTCAGCCCGGCTTGCTTGAATCCAGTGGCAAAGTGAGCAAGGGACTCACGTCTGAGCATACCCTGCCACACTTATGTCGGCCAAAAGCAGTACAAAAGGGGGTGGTGATGGACGGAGCATCTGAATCAATCAAACACTCACACCCAATCAAAAGATCTGGATTTAATCCATCACCGTTCTTTAGCCCACTCTGCCACCCCAGTTGAGACATGGCTATAAGCAAATCAGTCTGACCCTGTGCCTCATGGGAACAGTCCAGCCCGAACTGCCAAGCCATGTCTTCACTGGACCTAAAACAAACTTCCGAGGACCGGTTTCTGGCATTCCAGCCATCTTCAGCCCGGCTTGCTTGAATCCAGTGGCAAAGTGAGCAAGGGACTCACGTCTGAGCATACCCTGCCACACTTATGTCGGCCAAAAGCGGTACAAAAGGGGGTGGTGATGGACGGAGCATCTGAATCAATCAAACACTCACACCCAATCAAAAGATCTGGATTTAATCCATCACTGTTCTTTAGCCCACTCTGCAACCCCAGTTGAGACATGGCTATATGCAAATCAGTCTGACCCTGTGCCTCATGGGAACAGTCCAGCCCGAACTGCCAAGCCATGTCTTCACTGGACCGGAAACAAGCTTCCGAGGACCGGTTTCTGGCATTCCAGCCATCTTCAGCCCGGCTTGCTTGAATCCAGTGGCAAAGTGAGCAAGGGACTCACGTCTGAGCATACCCTGCCACACTTATGGCGGCCAAAAGTGGTACAAAAGGGGGTGGTGATGGACGGAGCATCTGAATCAATCAAACACTCACACCCAGTCAAAAGATCTGGTTTTAATCCATCACCGTTCTTTAGCCCACTCTGCCAACCCAGTTGAGACATGGCTGTATGCAAATCAGTCTGACCCTGTGCCTCATGGGAACAGTCCAGCCCGAACTGCCAAGCCATGTCTTCCCTGGACCGGAAACAAGCTTCCCAGGACCGGTTTCTTGCATTCCAGCCGTCTTCAGCCCGGCTTGCTTGAATCCAGTGGCAAAGTGAGCAAGGGACTCACGTCTGGGCATACCCTGCCACACTTATGGCGGCCAAAAGTGGTACAAAAGGGGGTGGTGATGGACGGAGCATCTGAATCAATCAAAAACTCACAACCAGTCAAAAGATCTGGGTTTAATCCATCACCGTTCTTTAGCCCACTCTGCCACCCCAGTTGAGACATGGCTATATGCAAATCAGTTTGACCCTGTGCCTCATGGGAACAGTCCAGCCCGAACTGCCAAGCCATGTCTTCCCTGGACCGGCAACAAGCTTCCGAGGACCGGTTTCTGGCATTGCAGCCGTCTTCAGCCCGGCTTGCTTGAATCCAGTGGAAAAGTGAGCAAGGGACTCACGTCTGAGCATACCCTGCCACACTTATGGTGGCCCAAACCAGTACAAAAGGGGGTGGTGCTGGACGGGGCATCTGAATCAGTCAAACACTCACACCCAGTCAAAAGATCTGGGTTTAATCCACCACCGTTCTTTAGCCAACTGTGGAAAAGTAACTTTTGCCATGTTCTGTGTCCCTACGTGTCCTCCATCTTATGTTATGTGTGCATGATTAAATATGCATATGTATCCCCATGTTTGATTAAAGACGCAATTACAGTTGTGTCCATCACTAGTATGCCAGTTTCCAGTTCTTGTGAAAGCTACGAGTATCAGGCCTATGTAAAATTACGTTGCCACGTTTCCCAGTGTGCACGTTATTTTATTGTAAAGTCCTCGTTTCTAGGCCTCAAAAGGGCCCGGACACCAGATTCAGCTCCTATCTTCTGAGTCCTCGCTGAGGAGCGATACAGCCCCCACCTGTATCCTCGACCCTTCACTTACTTCCTGCCTCACAGTGCCCGGCTCAGCCTGGCTTTGCCTCTGAGTCTGCCAAGAGTATGTTATGATTCTAGTTATCAGTCCAGCCCTCCTTCTCTGCATTCCTAAGCTACTGAATCGCATCAATAGTTTCCGTCATTGTCTAGCCTTTACGTCTCCATGTAAGAGAAATACTGCATTTAATGGTCATTTAGTATTCTTCATCACGCACTACATGTAGAATAATGCATGCTCCAGTCTTAGAGTCCGTTAGCCTTTACCCCGATAACTTTTGGATTCTATCAACATGTTCTCTAAACATCAGATACTAGATACTGTTTAGGTACATGTCGCCCTGACTCTCCAGACTTCAGTCTCTGCTCCTAGCACAGAGTTCATAGCCCCCAGCTTCTCCTAGTAACACGTTATTGTCAGTTTGCGCGCACCATTAGGTTAGAGGTCCCGGCTCCTTAGGTAGCCCCCTCCATGTTTCCGCCCCATTTATGACATATTCTGTTACGTTTGCATCACATGTCTATGTATACGCCCCTGTTACACCCATTTTCACCCTTATCTTTCGCGACTGCTATTGACCACACCCACTGCTCCGCCTACTGTAATTCATTGTAATGTAACTGTTTTAGTATATATATTTGTGGACTGTTATTAAATGTTGCGCCGATTCTGATCCTGCCCCCGGCAGCGCTGCCATCCTGTTCCCGTGCAGGTTGTCCTGTTCCTGTCCTTTATGCTGTATTAAAACCTGCAAACTCCTACTACCTCGAATCTTGACTCTTATTTATTGAGCTATCTGTTATTGCTATGTCCAGTAAAACCTAGATCCGGTATTATTTATTTATATACCACATAATGGCGCCCGAATAGGGACTTGCCCTTTCCCCACGCGCCGGTGAAGCCACGCCGGCCCCCTGACCCTCTGCAGCCGTGACGGAACCATACCGTGCACGTGCAGATATTTCTGCTTCAAGTATCCCTCAGGCCCACGGAGGAGACGGAGGTGGCGGTCCAGCATCCAGACGAGGCGGTGGAGGAACGCGGCGAGTCCCGACCAGAGCCCAAGCCGAGAGTCCAAGGTCCGAGGTATCCGGAGGCCCACCCGTAACAGAAGTCCGAAGTTCGTCCGTCCGGCGTCGAAGCAGTCCAGTCCAGTCCGAGGCCTTCCATTCTTGCTGCCCGGTGAGTACCATTGCTGAGGTAGTATCTAGACAGGGTCAGTCTAATTGACTCTGGTCCGTGGGTTGGTGGTACACAGACCCAAAACGAAGTGTCCACTTCGGTGGATGCGGGTCCTGACGTGTCTCTTTATGAGACCGGTAAGTTTCGTACTGTTTCAGCAGTGCATCTAGTTTCTGTTCTAGTCAGTTCTGTTCTCGAGAAAATTCATGTATTCTGTTTTCAGTATTCCAGGTAGTATTCTGTTCGAACTGTTATTTTAAATGTTCTTCATGTATTTTTAATGTCGTGGTATGAAAGTGGTGTAGTTATCGTGTTCGTTGTGTATTGTATTGTGTCTAGATTACAGTTCAGTCATGCCTTTATTCTCGAAATTACGTCAGTTAAAAACCAGAAAAGGTCTGCTAGAAGCAGCAGTTCCTGTCCCGCCTAGGTACAGTCCAGGTCATTTTATGTATCAAAAGCATGGCATAAGTGCCATATTATATCTAGATTTATGGGTAGAGTATACCAGAGAGTTAGAGGAAAAGTATAGATGGCCCGTATCAGGTACGTGGGATGCCGAGTGCATCATGAGAGTAGAAGAAGCATTATGGAAAAAGAAAGCCAGACAGTCACAGAAAGATGCCATCGAGTTATGGCGTAAAGAATCTCATAAAAAAAACGAAAAAGAAATCAGAAAGTCAGAACTAAGTAGAGAATCTTTGGAACGAGCCCAGGAAAGGGAACTAATCGAGATAGGTGAACGAGTTAAAACAGAACAGTCAGACAGACAGAGGAATGCCCTCATCAAGGGTATGTATCCTCTTCTTGCCGAGGGCTTGCCAAAAGCGACTCCGGAGGCATCCAGTAATTTTCCGCCACCATTAGTTCCGACTAAGCTACGTCACAAACCGACCGCAGCTGATATTTTCATCTCGTCCTATTTGGACGACACAGTCCCGGAATATGCAAATCCTGTTCCGCCAGTCCCTGTAAATCAGGCAATTCCTGCTCCCCCAGACACCGGGGCACCTCTTGCAGTACCTGCTACGGTACCCCCGGTCCAGCCTACATTACAATTTCCCACTCTGCCAGCACGAAGAGTATCAGTCGACGATTCCAGTTTAGGGGCCGCAGGAGGAGGTCCTCCTGGTACCCCGCCACCGCACCAACGTAGAACGTTGGCCGAGTTACATGAATGTGCGTTACAGCGTACGCCCAAATTTAAGTCCGTTGCAGAAATCCGACGAGCTCTTACTGAATGCCGCTATGATCCAGTTGCAGGTGATGATAGTACAGTAATATATTCCATCCGTGTAAGACGGGTGACCGGGTATTTAGACACCCTACCAGATATGAAAGGAGATCTAGACAGAATATATCGTTTCATCCGTACAGGGGATGATCCAGAAAGTATTGGCGAAGCCATGTCTCAAAGGAAAGCTGAGATCCAGCTCATGTTATTAAAGTTCCTGATTAATTGTCTAATAAGAGAACAAGATTCCCCGACTAAAGATCAGGCCGAAATGAAAATCCTGACAAGGTGGAGTGATAATATAGCCGAGGGTAAACACAAGACTATCAGTAGTATAGAGAGTATGTACAAGAAAATTCGTAAGGAAATACTAAAGTTACACGAACAACGTAAAGCAGCACAAGTAAACGAGAAAGAAAATTACTCTTCTACTGAAGAGGTAGAGGACGAGAATCCCGCCAGAATAGCGTATGTAGGAAAATCTAGATTTCCAGACCGACATTCACGTCTAGACTACAAGAAAACTGTTCCTCATCCGGCACCAGAACAAGGTTCTCTAGAACAAGTATTTCAAGCTACCGATCACATTCTGAAATCACGAATCGGTTATAGCGAGTTAAGTACTATGCATGAACAAGAACTAGTCCGATCAGCGGTCCGATGGATTACTGATTCTACCACTTTTCCAGAAGAAATAGTGGCACAAATGTTTCTGAAACTGCCTCCAGCCGAGCAACGACTGGTGGGTATGTATATGATCCAGCACCTCATTACTCTGTATGAGGGTCAACATTCTGATCCAGGTCCGTTACACGATGTCCTGAACGAGTTACTCCAGTATAGATGGAAAGGTTTAGGTACCGATTTAATTAGTGTCATCCTAGAACAGCGCCACAAATATAGAACGTTTTTGAACCCGCATTTTGTTCATGTCTCACCTCCAGAAAGTAAACCCTTTTACATAGACAGACAGAATCCGTTACGAGAAGTACACCCAGTTAGGACAACAGATGGTGAAATGCAACGAGTGTTTGTTTACACTCCGATTACAAAGATGGAACTCTTAGAGATGAAAAAGTTAATTCCCTGTCATGATAAAGATCCAGCAGGGTTCCACCGGGAATTAAAAGACATGCTCCGTATGGGAGAATACACGTATCCAGATATAATTAAAATGTTAAAAGTCTTATTGCCCGCAGGGGTATACGAGAAACTCAAGGAAAAAGATTGGGAGGTGGGAGAGAAAAAGATCGATTGGGCAGTCCTAGAAGCTGAAGATAAGATACGAGTACCAGGTACCGGTCTAGGAGAGAAATGTAAAGAATTACCTGAACTGTTAATACAAGTTTTGCCCAGATTATTAGCAACTAAAAAGGAAGACTGGGATGCAATCTCAGCCTGTAAACAGAAACAAGACGAAGACACTAGTGATTTTTATTCTAGATTCGAGAAATGCTTTAGTATCAACAGTGGCCTCAAGACAAGTAGCGAGTCATACCCTCATCTTTTTGTTACTAAATTAGTCGAGAATTCAAGTCCACAAGTTAAGAATCGAGTTTTGAAAGTCGAAAGTACCTGGCAAGCTAATACCCCATCCCAGATGTTACAGATGCTCCAATACCACCAGAATAGAATCAGAGAAGAGCAAGAACACGAGAGAAAACGTATGAAGGACACGAAAATGAAAGTGCTGGTTGCACAATCTGTTCCTCAAGACAGTCAGAAGAGGGGTACGAATCAAGCCAGTCATCCTGCAGTTCCCGTTAAAGGGACCTGCAATTATTGTAAACAGCCAGGTCATTTTATAAACGAGTGTGCAGTTCTGAAACACAATATAGCTACCGGTAAGACTAAAGAAAGACCACGTCCGCCTAGACAAGAACAAGTTTCACAGACTTCTCAGCCACAGAATGCACAACAGACAGTTCCAGCACCGCAGCCTATCGCTGCAACACGATTCAAAAAAGGGGGTGGTGATGAACAGAGTGTCTGAATTAAGCAGACCACTCTTACCCAGTCCAAAGATCAGGGCTTGATCCATCACCGTTATTTAGCTCACTGCCCCATCCCAGCTCAGAACCTGGCTATATGCAAATTAGTCTGTCCCTGGCCCAGTGCATCATGGGAACAGGGCAGACCAAACTACCAAGCCAATTCTTCACCAGAAAGGAGACAAGCTTCCGGGGACCGGTTTCTGCCATTCCAGGCGTCGTCGGCCCGGCTTGCTTGAATCCTGATGGAGCAGTGAGCAAGGGACTCATGTCTGCAACACAGCATGTTACACAGCAGATGTACCAGTATGCGCAGTCCGAGTATCCAGAGTATCAGCCATATTCATGAAACAGCCTAGAGAGGGAGGTAGGCTTGCCTCTCATCGAGATACCTGTAGATCAAGAGGGTCCCTATGTTCATAGTCAAGTATTAGGGAAAGACAGAATGTTTTTGATTGATACAGGGGCAAGTAGGACCACCATCAGTCACGCCGAAGTTCCAGGGGCTCCGCTCTCAGGCTCTAGAAATGTTTCCCTTGGATTTTCAGGAAAGCCTATTGTAAACGAGATATCTAAGCCAGTTACTCTAGAAGTAGGTCCATTGTACCGCACTACTGATCTGTTACTTACGAAGTCATGTCCAGAAAATTTATTAGGCATTAAAACACTGAAAGAATTAGGTGCAGTTATTTGCTGTTCCCCAGAGGGAATACGATTGTTCCTACGTGACTTCAAGGGTCACTATGTATTACGAGATTTTGATCCGAGATTGTCTAATGTTCCGCAGCATCTATGGGCGCAAGGTCCAACTGATGTTGGTTATATGCAAATCACACCCCATCGTGTGACTCTCAAACCAGGTGTAGTGTTACCACGAATCAGACAGTACAGATTGCCACCTGAGGCTGTAGCAGCCTTATCCAAAATTATTGACGAGCTCATCGCTCAAGGAGTAGTTGTAGAAACTGACTCCAATGTATGTAATTCTCCGATCATTCCAGTCATGAAACGTACTGATCCAAATGCACCCCCAGTATATCGATTAGTGATTGACCTTCGAGAGCTTAACAAATGTATTATTCCCCAGTACCCAGTTGTCCCAGATATCTCTTCCCTATTGACAGCCATCGATTCTGAAGCCTCATTTTTTTCAGTCATAGACCTCAAGAACGCGTTTTTCAGTGTCCCCATTCATCCAGACAGCCAGTTTCTTTTCGGATTTTGTTTAAATGGAAGGAGCTATATGTTCACACGCGCTCCTCAAGGTTTCACAGAAAGTCCAAGTATTTACAGTCAAGCACTTAAGAGACAACTAGACAATATTCACATGCCAACTGACACTGCCCTGCTCCAGTATGTCGATGATCTACTGATCACAGCCCGTTCTGAACGTGCTTGCGAGCGAGCATCCCTTACAGTCTTGTATTTCCTTGCCGAGATGGGGCACAAGGTGTCCCCTTCTAAGCTTCAATTCTGTGTCCAGCAAGTGATCTACTTAGGCCACTTGCTGTCCAAGAGGGGTAGGCAGTTGACACCTGACCGTATCCAGTTCATAGCGAGTCTTCCTCAGCCCAAGACCCAGAAGGAGGTACGTGCTTTTATCGGCCTTACTTCTTACTGCAGACAATGGATTCCTCAGTATGCATTTCTAGCTAAGCCACTGATACAGTTAACGACACAGGAGGCAGCCGTATCGACTGTCCTCCCTTGGACATCTGAACATACACTTAGTTTTAATGAGTTAAAGAAAGCTCTATGCCAAGCTCCAAATCTAGCAACACCGAACTACAGTAAGCCTTTTACACTTTTTGTCACTGAACGCGAAGGTACAGCATTATCTGTTCTCACACAAGATCAAGCAGGACAATACAAGCCCTGTGCTTATTTTTCGAGCACATTAGATCCTGTAGCCCAGGCTCTGCCTGCGTGCCTCAAGTCAGTTGCAGCCACAGCACTAGCTATCAGACACAGTGATTCCATAGTATTAGGACATTCCTTGACAGTACAAGTTCCACACTCTGTGGAAGTTCTTTTAAACCGAACACAGACTCAGCACTTGACAATTGCACGTCTGACAGGTTATGAATTGACACTGTTCCAGCCACACATAGATATCAGACGCTGCAACGTTCTAAATCCTGCTACACTGTTACCGTCAGTTAATTCAAATCCTGCCACACACGACTGTGTGGAAGTAGTTAACATTATGACTAAGCCAAGACAAGATCTGACAGATATTCCATTACCAGATCCCGACCTGACACTTTATGTGGATGGTTCATGTATGAGAACAAGTACAGGAGAACTAGTAGCCGCGTATGCAGTGACTACTGACACTGAAGTTATTGAAACACACCGTATTGACACCCTGTCTGCTCAAGCAGCAGAGCTAGTTGCTCTGACACGAGCCTGCATACACGCCAAGAACCTGAAAGTTAATGTTTACACAGATTCACGTTATGCATTTGGAGTCGTACACGACTTTGGAGTGCTCTGGCAGGAGAGAGGTTTCATGACTTCTCATGGACTCAAGATTCAGCATGGTCTCCTTATTCAAGCTCTGTTAGATGCCATACACTTACCGACATCCATTGCTATCATGAAATGCAAAGCACATACGAAAGTTACTGACACTATTTCTCAAGGTAATGATCTAGCAGATCGCACAGCCAAGCTTACAGCACAGACACCAGACATTCCAGTTAATAAGACACCGACATACACTCCAGATCTGACTACCTGTATGACAGTTAAGGACCCCACTCAAGATTTCATAGATATCCAGTTACATGCTACTCCCGAGGAAATCAAGAAATGGTCCGAACAAGGAGGGGTCCAGACAGATCAGGGATGGGTAACGAAGGGTAAAGCCACATGGTTTCTCCCCGACTCTATGGTTCAAGTCATTATCAATACCGCACATAGTCCAGCACATTTAGGAGAAAAAGCTATGTTAGATAGTATCCAGAACATTTGGTTCAACAAGCATTTACGAGCTGCAGCCAAACAGAAAGTCCGTACCTGTATGATATGTTGTCAGTTTAATCCAGGTAAAAGTGTCCCGGTGGAACAAGGTGGATTCCAGCCCCCTGACCACCCTTTTGAAGTCCTCCAGATGGATTATATTCAGATGGAGCGATGTCGAGGTTTCAAGTATGTCCTTGTAGTTGTATGCGCTTTGTCCAGGTGGACAGAAGCATATCCAGTCCCAGATTACACAGCCGCGATCACTGCCAAGCAGTTGGTTCGTGAATTCTTCCCCCGTTATGGACTCCCTAGAGTCGTATATTCTGATAACGGCCAGCCATTCTCATCTGAGCTCATGAAACATATTTCCCTTTTGTTAGGGTACCAGTGGAAGTTCCATTGTGTACGCCATCCAGAAGCAGCCGGTCTCGTAGAGAGACATAATCAGACCCTGAAAATCCGAATTGCAAAAGTATGTAAAGAGAAGGGTGTAGACTGGCTAGTAGCTCTGCCAGTTGCTCTGTTTTATATGCGCATGGTCGCACATTCCAGATCAGGTCTGTCCCCTTATGAGGTCGTATTCGGCCGCCCCCCTAACATGTGGGGTACACCTAGACCTCGAAGTATTACCGATGTTTCAAGTAATATGCTGACAGATTACCTAGCTTCCTTGATGTCTGCCCTCAACTCTTGTCGTTCACAGGTTGCTGCCGCATTTCCAGACAATACCGAGGTGGCACCGCATGAAATCGTTCCCGGATGTATGGTTTTGGTCAGGAACTTTGATCGTTCAAGTCCGCTGGAGCCTCGCTGGAAGGAACCCCGACAGGTCCTCCTGGCCACCCGTACTGCCGTCAAGCTGGAAGGCAGGAAGGGCTGGGTCCATTTGTCACATGTGAAAAGATTTTTGGGATTGAAACCTGTTTCAAAGAACATTTCCGAGGATCTTAAAGACTGCCAAAGTACTATTCTTAAGGACTGTCCCGCAAAAGACATTGCTACGAACCCTTCCCTGTTAGAGAAAACTCCGCAACAGGAGTATAAGCTTAAACTAAGGTCTAGTAAAATAAGTCAGCCAGTTTGATTGTCTAAGTCCTTCCCTAGGTGAAACGGTTAGACCGGTTTCTGACATGTATATAATAGACCCCCACAGAGAGAGAGTTAGTGAGAACTCTAGAAGTTGCACTATTATTTTATGTTTTCTGCTATATTTCAGCATTATAATTTCCTGCACCAGTTATGCATTTTATTTGTATTTTTCAGTTTCTCATGTAAATAAGTCTGCTAATGTTACAGTAGAGCACACGTTTAGTGATCTGCCTCCTCATGAACTCTCTTATCGTCTTGCTATGCGTAATAATTCTTTTATCCGCATGTTACATTATTCACACCAGACCAGCAATGCCACAAATTGTTGGGTGTGTGGTCGACTCCCCCCTTTCCAGACACCGAAGGGAGTTCTGCCACTCTTTCCTTATCCATTTTCACATAATGGTTCGTGTGGAGCATGGTCCACGTTAACGTCATCCTCAACAGATATGTCTTTTCTGAACAGTACATGTTTCCCAGACAAGCAAGGTCTTCCCCACAGAACAGGGTTGGATCTAGAAAATGAAGTTTATAATCTAGGTAATTATTCTTCGAATTTCATGGTCCTGAATGTTCAGTCTGATTCTACTCCAGACTTACCTGCTATTTCAGTACTACCAGTCAAAGGTGAATTATGTGTCCGAAATAATGGTTCCGTACATGTAGGCCATAGTGATTGTACTACTATTGTCAAGTATAGTGACAGTAGGAAATCTATTTTCAAAGCTTCACGTCATTCTTATTTTGTTTGTGGTCAGACCGCATATGTTCGTCTGCCCCTTGATTGGGATGGTACATGTTACATTGCCTTCCTACTGCCACCAGTTTTCCTAGCCCCACCTGACTATCATAGGAATTCCCACCTAGTACATACTAGACACAAGAGAAATTTCCCGATTGTTGATTATACTGAAACTGCTCTAGAACAATACATAGATATCAATAAAGGTGTCTTCCCCTACTTAGGTACTGTCGTGAATAGTAAACTGATACGTAGATTAACCAGAACACTTGAAGCAGTAGTGATTGAGACTACTTCTGCTCTAGGTAACTTAACCGAAGAACAATCCTTTATGAGAATTGTCGTGCTCCAGAATCGTCTCGTCCTTGACGTCATACTGGCCGATAGGGGCGGGGCATGTAGAGTCATCGGATCTAGTTGCTGCATTTTCATTCCTAATAACGCACCGTCTGTTTATTCAGCTATTACCAGACTCCATAAAATTGCCCATATGTTACACCAAGATCCAGGCACCTGGACATGGTCCGGTTGGTTCTGGAATATAATTTCCGCCTGGGGATGGAAAGTATTGTCATTTCTGGGTATTGCAGTAGCGATCATATTCAGTTGCTGCCTCTGTTTACAATGTGGCCCTGCGATTTGCGGCATTTGTGCTACATCATGTGTTCCTAGTCCCAAGTCCCGTCCTAAATCCAGTTCCAAGAAAACTCGAGACGAGCAAATGATACTGTATGAAATGATAGATGGTATCATGAATATTGATGTTTCCTGATGGAAACGTAGTGACAAGGAGGGAATGTGGAAAAGTAACTTTTGCCATGTTCTGTGTCCCTACGTGTCCTCCATTTTATGTTATGTGTGCATGATTAAATATGCATATGTATCCCCATGTTTGATTAAAGACGCAATTACAGTTGTGTCCATCACTAGTATGCCAGTTTCCAGTTCTCGTGAAAGCTACGAGTATCAGGCCTATGTAAAATTACGTTGCCACGTTTCCCAGTGTGCACGTTATTTTATTGTAAAGTCCTCGTTTCTAGGCCTCAAAAGGGCCCGGACACCAGATTCAGCTCCTATCTTCTGAGTCCTCGCTGAGGAGCGATACAGCCCCCACCTGTATCCTCGACCCTTCACTTACTTCCTGCCTCACAGTGCCCGGCTCAGCCTGGCTTTGCCTCTGAGTCTGCCAAGAGTATGTTATGATTCTAGTTATCAGTCCAGCCCTCCTTCTCTGCATTCCTAAGCTACTGAATCGCATCAATAGTTTCCGTCATTGTCTAGCCTTTACGTCTCCATGTAAGAGAAATACTGCATTTAATGGTCATTTAGTATTCTTCATCACACACTACATGTAGAATAATGCATGCTCCAGTCTTAGAGTCCGTTAGCCTTTACCCCGATAACTTTTGGATTCTATCAACATGTTCTCTAAACATCAGATACTAGATACTGTTTAGGTACATGTCGCCCTGACTCTCCAGACTTCAGTCTCTGCTCCTAGCACAGAGTTCATAGCCCCCAGCTTCTCCTAGTAACACGTTATTGTCAGTTTGCGCGCACCATTAGGTTAGAGGTCCCGGCTCCTTAGGTAGCCCCCTCCATGTTTCCGCCCCATTTATGACATATTCTGTTACGTTTGCATCACATGTCTATGTATACGCCCCTGTTACACCCATTTTCACCCTTATCTTTCGCGACTGCTATTGACCACACCCACTGCTCCGCCTACTGTAATTCATTGTAATGTAACTGTTTTAGTATATATATTTGTGGACTGTTATTAAATGTTGCGCCGATTCTGATCCTGCCCCCGGCAGCGCTGCCATCCTGTTCCCGTGCAGGTTGTCCTGTTCCTGTCCTTTATGCTGTATTAAAACCTGCAAACTCCTACTACCTCGAATCTTGACTCTTATTTATTGAGCTATCTGTTATTGCTATGTCCAGTAAAACCTAGATCCGGTATTATTTATTTATATACCACACAACTCTGCCACCCCAGTTGAGACATGGCTATATGCAAATCAGTCTGACCCTGTGCTTCATGGGAACAGACCAGCCCGAACTGCCAAGCCATGTCTTCCCTGGACCGGAAACAAGCTTCCAAGGACTGGTTTCTAGCATTCCAGCCGTCTTCAGCCCGGCTTGCTTGAATCCAGTGGCAAAGTGAGCAAGGGACTCACGTCTGAGCATACCCTGCCACACTTATGGCGGCCAAAAGCAGTGCAAAAGGGGGTGGTGATGGACGGAGCATCTGAATCAATCAAACACTCACACCCAGTCAAAAGATCTGGGTTTAATCCATTACCGTTCTTTAGCCCACTTTGCCACCCCAGTTGAGACATGGCTATATGGAAACCAGTCTGACCCTGTGCCTCATGGGAACAGTCCAGCCCGAACTGCCAAGCCATGTCTTCACAGGACTGGAAACAAACTTCCGAAAACCGGTTTCTGGCATTCCAGCCATCTTCAGCCCGGCTTGCTTGAATCCAGTGGCAAAGTGAGCAAGGGACTCACGTCTGAGCATACCCTGCCACACTTATGGCGGCCAAAAGTGGTACAAAAGGGGGTGGTGATGGACGGAGCATCTGAATCAATCAAACACTCACACCCAGTCAAAAGATCTGGTTTTAATCCATCACCGTTCTTTAGCCCACTCTGCCAACCCAGTTGAGACATGGCTGTATGCAAATCAGTCTGACCCTGTGCCTCATGGGAACAGTCCAGCCCGAACTGCCAAGCCATGTCTTCCCTGGACCGGAAACAAGCTTCCCAGGACCGGTTTCTTGCATTCCAGCCGTCTTCAGCCCGGCTTGCTTGAATCCAGTGGCAAAGTGAGCAAGGGACTCACGTCTGGGCATACCCTGCCACACTTATGGCGGCCAAAAGTGGTACAAAAGGGGGTGGTGATGGACGGAGCATCTGAATCAATCAAAAACTCACAACCAGTCAAAAGATCTGGGTTTAATCCATCACCGTTCTTTAGCCCACTCTGCCACCCCAGTTGAGACATGGCTATATGCAAATCAGTTTGACCCTGTGCCTCATGGGAACAGTCCAGCCCGAACTGCCAAGCCATGTCTTCCCTGGACCGGCAACAAGCTTCCGAGGACCGGTTTCTGGCATTGCAGCCGTCTTCAGCCCGGCTTGCTTGAATCCAGTGGAAAAGTGAGCAAGGGACTCACGTCTGAGCATACCCTGCCACACTTATGGTGGCCCAAACCAGTACAAAAGGGGGTGGTGCTGGACGGGGCATCTGAATCAGTCAAACACTCACACCCAGTCAAAAGATCTGGGTTTAATCCACCACCGTTCTTTAGCCAACTGTGGAAAAGTAACTTTTGCCATGTTCTGTGTCCCTACGTGTCCTCCATCTTATGTTATGTGTGCATGATTAAATATGCATATGTATCCCCATGTTTGATTAAAGACGCAATTACAGTTGTGTCCATCACTAGTATGCCAGTTTCCAGTTCTTGTGAAAGCTACGAGTATCAGGCCTATGTAAAATTACGTTGCCACGTTTCCCAGTGTGCACGTTATTTTATTGTAAAGTCCTCGTTTCTAGGCCTCAAAAGGGCCCGGACACCAGATTCAGCTCCTATCTTCTGAGTCCTCGCTGAGGAGCGATACAGCCCCCACCTGTATCCTCGACCCTTCACTTACTTCCTGCCTCACAGTGCCCGGCTCAGCCTGGCTTTGCCTCTGAGTCTGCCAAGAGTATGTTATGATTCTAGTTATCAGTCCAGCCCTCCTTCTCTGCATTCCTAAGCTACTGAATCGCATCAATAGTTTCCGTCATTGTCTAGCCTTTACGTCTCCATGTAAGAGAAATACTGCATTTAATGGTCATTTAGTATTCTTCATCACACACTACATGTAGAATAATGCATGCTCCAGTCTTAGAGTCCGTTAGCCTTTACCCCGATAACTTTTGGATTCTATCAACATGTTCTCTAAACATCAGATACTAGATACTGTTTAGGTACATGTCGCCCTGACTCTCCAGACTTCAGTCTCTGCTCCTAGCACAGAGTTCATAGCCCCCAGCTTCTCCTAGTAACACGTTATTGTCAGTTTGCGCGCACCATTAGGTTAGAGGTCCCGGCTCCTTAGGTAGCCCCCTCCATGTTTCCGCCCCATTTATGACATATTCTGTTACGTTTGCATCACATGTCTATGTATACGCCCCTGTTACACCCATTTTCACCCTTATCTTTCGCGACTGCTATTGACCACACCCACTGCTCCGCCTACTGTAATTCATTGTAATGTAACTGTTTTAGTATATATATTTGTGGACTGTTATTAAATGTTGCGCCGATTCTGATCCTGCCCCCGGCAGCGCTGCCATCCTGTTCCCGTGCAGGTTGTCCTGTTCCTGTCCTTTATGCTGTATTAAAACCTGCAAACTCCTACTACCTCGAATCTTGACTCTTATTTATTGAGCTATCTGTTATTGCTATGTCCAGTAAAACCTAGATCCGGTATTATTTATTTATATACCACACAACTCTGCCACCCCAGTTGAGACATGGCTATATGCAAATCAGTCTGACCCTGTGCTTCATGGGAACAGACCAGCCCGAACTGCCAAGCCATGTCTTCCCTGGACCGGAAACAAGCTTCCAAGGACTGGTTTCTAGCATTCCAGCCGTCTTCAGCCCGGCTTGCTTGAATCCAGTGGCAAAGTGAGCAAGGGACTCACGTCTGAGCATACCCTGCCACACTTATGGCGGCCAAAAGCAGTGCAAAAGGGGGTGGTGATGGACGGAGCATCTGAATCAATCAAACACTCACACCCAGTCAAAAGATCTGGGTTTAATCCATTACCGTTCTTTAGCCCACTTTGCCACCCCAGTTGAGACATGGCTATATGGAAACCAGTCTGACCCTGTGCCTCATGGGAACAGTCCAGCCCGAACTGCCAAGCCATGTCTTCACAGGACTGGAAACAAACTTCCGAAAACCGGTTTCTGGCATTCCAGCCATCTTCAGCCCGGCTTGCTTGAATCCAGTGGCAAAGTGAGCAAGGGACTCACGTCTGAGCATACCCTGCCACACTTATGTCGGCCAAAAGCAGTACAAAAGGGGGTGGTGATGGACGGAGCATCTGAATCAATCAAACACTCACACCCAATCAAAAGATCTGGATTTAATCCATCACCGTTCTTTAGCCCACTCTGCCACCCCAGTTGAGACATGGCTATATGCAAATCAGTCTGACCCTGTGCCTCATGGGAACAGTCCAGCCCGAACTGCCAAGCCATGTCTTCACTGGACCGGAAACAAACTTCCGAGGACCGGTTTCTGGCATTCCAGCCATCTTCAGCCCGACTTGCTTGAATCCAGTGGCAAAGTGAGCAAGGGACTCACGTCTGAGCATACCCTGCCACACTTATGTCGGCCAAAAGCGGTACAAAAGGGGGTGGTGATGGACGGAGCATCTGAATCAATCAAACACTCACACCCAATCAAAAGATCTGGATTTAATCCATCACCGTTCTTTAGCCCACTCTGCAACCCCAGTTGAGACATGGCTATATGCAAATCAGTCTGACCCTGTGCCTCATGGGAACAGTCCAGCCCGAACTGCCAAGCCATGTCTTCACTGGACCGGAAACAAGCTTCCGAGGACCAGTTTCTGGCATTCCAGCCATCTTCAGCCCGGCTTGCTTGAATCCAGTGGCAAAGTGAGCAAGGGACTCACGTCTGAGCATACCCTGCCACACTTATGGCGGCCAAAAGTGGTACAAAAGGGGGTGGTGATGGACGGAGCATCTGAATCAATCAAACACTCACACCCAGTCAAAAGATCTGGGTTTAATCCATCACCGTTCTTTAGCCCACTCTGCCAACCCAGTTGAGACATGGCTATATGCAAAACAGTCTGACCCTGTGCCTCATGGGAACAGTCCAGCCCGAACTGCCAAGCCATGTCTTCACAGGACTGGAAACAAACTTCCGAAAACCGGTTTCTGGCATTCCAGCCATCTTCAGCCCGGCTTGCTTGAATCCAGTGGCAAAGTGAGCAAGGGACTCACGTCTGAGCATACCCTGCCACACTTATGTCGGCCAAAAGCAGTACAAAAGGGGGTGGTGATGGACGGAGCATCTGAATCAATCAAACACTCACACCCAATCAAAAGATCTGGATTTAATCCATCACCGTTCTTTAGCCCACTCTGCCACCCCAGTTGAGACATGGCTATATGCAAATCAGTCTGACCCTGTGCCTCATGGGAACAGTCCAGCCCGAACTGCCCAGCCATGTCTTCACTGGACCGGAATCAAACTTCCGAGGACCGGTTTCTGGCATTCCAGCCATCTTCAGCCCGACTTGCTTGAATCCAGTGGCAAAGTGAGCAAGGGACTCACGTCTGAGCATACCCTGCCACACTTATGTCGGCCAAAAGCGGTACAAAAGGGGGTGGTGATGGACGGAGCATCTGAATCAATCAAACACTCACACCCAATCAAAAGATCTGGATTTAATCCATCACCGTTCTTTAGCCCACTCTGCAACCACAGTTGAGACATGGCTATATGCAAATCAGTCTGACCCTGTGCCTCATGGGAACAGTGCAGCCCGAACTGCCAAGCCATGTCTTCACTGGACCGGAAACAAGCTTCCGAGGACCAGTTTCTGGCATTCCAGCCATCTTCAGCCCGGCTTGCTTGAATCCAGTGGCAAAGTGAGCAAGGGACTCACGTCTGAGCATACCCTGCCACACTTATGGCGGCCAAAAGTGGTACAAAAGGGGGTGGTGATGGACGGAGCATCTGAATCAATCAAACACTCACACCCAGTCAAAAGATCTGGGTTTAATCCATCACCGTTCTTTAGCCCACTCTGCCAACCCAGTTGAGACATGGCTATATGCAAAACAGTCTGACCCTGTGCCTCATGGGAACAGTCCAGCCCGAACTGCCAAGCCATGTCTTCCCTAGACCGGAAACAAGCTTCCGAGGACCGGTTTCTAGCATTCCAGCCGTCTTCAGCCCGGCTTGCTTGAATCCAGTGGCAAAGTGAGCAAGGGACTCACGTCTGAGCATACCCTGCCACACTTATGGCGGCCAAAAGCGGTGCAAAAGGGGGTGGTGATGGACGGAGCATCTGAATCAATCAAACACTCACACCCAGTCAAAAGATCTGGGTTTAATCCATTACCGTTCTTTAGCCCACTTTGCCACCCCAGTTGAGACATGGCTATATGGAAACCAGTCTGACCCTGTGCCTCATTGGAACAGTCCAGCCCGAACTGCCAAGCCATGTCTTCACTGGACTGGAAACAAACTTCCGAAAACCGGTTTCTGGCATTTCAGCCATCTTCAGCCCGGCTTGCTTGAATCCAGTGGCAAAGTGAGCAAGGGACTCACGTCTGAGCATACCCTGCCACACTTATGTCGGCCAAAAGCAGTACAAAAGGGGGTGGTGATGGACGGAGCATCTGAATCAATCAAACACTCACACCCAATCAAAAGATCTGGATTTAATCCATCACCGTTCTTTAGCCCACTCTGCCACCCCAGTTGAGACATGGCTATATGGTGCCTCATGGGAACAGTCCAGCCCGAACTGCCAAGCCATGTCTTCCCTGGACCGGAAACAAGCTTCCCAGGACCGGTTTCTTGCATTCCAGCCATCTTCAGCCCGGCTTGCTTGAATCCAGTGGCAAAGTGAGCAAGGGACTCACGTCTGGGCATACCCTGCCACACTTATGGCGGCCAAAAGTGGTACAAAAGGGGGTGGTGATGGACGGAGCATCTGAATCAATCAAAAACTCACAACCAGTCAAAAGATCTGGGTTTAATCCATCACCGTTCTTTAGCCCACTCTGCCACCCCAGTTGAGACATGGCTATATGCAAATCAGTTTGACCCTGTGCCTCAGGGGAACAGTCCAGCCCGAACTGCCAAGCCATGTCTTCCCTGGACCGGAAACAAGCTTCCGAGGACCGGTTTCTGGCATTGCAGCCGTCTTCAGCCCGGCTTGCTTGAATCCAGTGGAAAAGTGAGCAAGGGACTCACGTCTGAGCATACCCTGCCACACTTATGGTGGTCCAAAGCAGTACAAAAGGGGGTGGTGCTGGACGGGGCATCTGAATCAGTCAAACACTCACACCCAGTCAAAAGATCTGGGTTTAATCCACCACCGTTCTTTAGCCAACTCTGCCACCCCAGTTGAGACATGGCTATATGCAAATCAGTCTGACCCTGTGCTTCATGGGAACAGACCAGCCCGAACTGCCAAGCCATGTCTTCCCTGGACCGGAAACAAGCTTCCGAGGACTGGTTTCTAGCATTCCAGCCGTCTTCAGCCCGGCTTGCTTGAATCCAGTGGCAAAGTGAGCAAGGGACTCACGTCTGAGCATACCCTGCCACACTTATGGCGGCCAAAAGCGGTGCAAAAGGGGGTGGTGATGGACGGAGCATCTGAATCAATCAAACACTCACACCCAGTCAAAAGATCTGGGTTTAATCCATTACCGTTCTTTAGCCCACTTTGCCACCCCAGTTGAGACATGGCTATATGGAAACCAGTCTGACCCTGTGCCTCATGGGAACAGTCCAGCCCGAACTGCCAAGCCATGTCTTCACTGGACTGGAAACAAACTTCCGAAAACCGGTTTCTGGCATTCCAGCCATCTTCAGCCCGGCTTGCTTGAATCCAGTGGCAAAGTGAGCAAGGGACTCACGTCTGAGCATACCCTGCCACACTTATGTTGGCCAAAAGCAGTACAAAAGGGGGTGGTGATGGACGGAGCATCTGAATCAATCAAACACTCACACCCAATCAAAAGATCTGGATTTAATCCATCACCATTCTTTAGCCCACTCTGCCACCCCAGTTGAGACATGGCTATATGCAAATCAGTCTGACCCTGTGCCTCATGGGAACAGTCCAGCCCGAACTGCCAAGCCATGTCTTCACTGGACCGGAAACAAACTTCCGAGGACCGGTTTCTGGCATTCCAGCCATCTTCAGCCCGACTTGCTTGAATCCAGTGGCAAAGTGAGCAAGGGACTCACGTCTGAGCATACCCTGCCACACTTATGTCGGCCAAAAGCGGTACAAAAGGGGGTGGTGATGGACGGAGCATCTGAATCAATCAAACACTCACACCCAATCAAAAGATCTGGATTTAATCCATCACCGTTCTTTAGCCCACTCTGCAACCCCAGTTGAGACATGGCTATATGCAAATCAGTCTGACCCTGTGCCTCATGGGAACAGTCCAGCCCGAACTGCCAAGCCATGTCTTCACTGGACCGGAAACAAGCTTCCGAGGACCAGTTTCTGGCATTCCAGCCATCTTCAGCCCGGCTTGCTTGAATCCAGTGGCAAAGTGAGCAAGGGACTCACGTCTGAGCATACCCTGCCACACTTATGGCGGCCAAAAGTGGTACAAAAGGGGGTGGTGATGGACGGAGCATCTGAATCAATCAAACACTCACACCCAGTCAAAAGATCTGGGTTTAATCCATCACCGTTCTTTAGCCCACTCTGCCAACCCAGTTGAGACATGGCTATATGCAAATCAGTCTGACCCTGTGCCTCATGGGAACAGTCCAGCCCGAACTGCCAAGCCATGTCTTCCCTGGACCGGAAACAAGCTTCCGAGGACCGGTTTCTGGCATTCCAGCCGTCTTCAGCCCGGCTTGCTTGAATCCAGTGGCAAAGTGAGCAAGGGACTCACGTCTGGGCATACCCTGCCACACTTATGGCAGCCAAAAGTGGTACAAAAGGGGGTGGTGATGGACGGAGCATCTGAATCAATCAAACACTCACACCCAGTCAAAAGATCTGGGTTTAATCCATCACCGTTCTTTAGCCCACTCTGCCAACCCAGTTGAGACATGGCTATATGCAAATCAGTCTGACCCTGTGCCTCATGGGAACAGTCCAGCCCGAACTGCCAAGCCATGTCTTCCCTAGACCGGAAACAAGCTTCTGAGGACCGGTTTCTAGCATTCCAGCCGTCTTCAGCCCGGCTTGCTTGAATCCAGTGGCAAAGTGAGCAAGGGACTCACGTCTGAGCATACCCTGCCACACTTATGGCGGCCAAAAGCGGTGCAAAAGGGGGTGGTGATGGACGGAGCATCTGAATCAATCAAACACTCACACCCAGTCAAAAGATCTGGGTTTAATCCATTACCGTTCTTTAGCCCACTTTGCCACCCCAGTTGAGACATGGCTATATGGAAACCAGTCTGACCCTGTGCCTCATGGGAACAGTCCAGCCCGAACTGCCAAGCCATGTCTTCACTGGACTGGAAACAAACTTCCGAAAACCGGTTTCTGGCATTCCAGCCATCTTCAGCCCGGCTTGCTTGAATCCAGTGGCAAAGTGAGCAAGGGACTCACGTCTGAGCATACCCTGCCACACTTATGTCGGCCAAAGCAGTACAAAAGGGGGTGGTGATGGACGGAGCATCTGAATCAATCAAACACTCACACCCAATCAAAAGATCTGGATTTAATCCATCACCGTTCTTTAGCCCACTCTGCCACCCCAGTTGAGACATGGCTATATGGTGCCTCATGGGAACAGTCCAGCCCGAACTGCCAAGCCATGTCTTCCCTGGACCGGAAACAAGCTTCCCAGGACTGGTTTCTTGCATTCCAGCCATCTTCAGCCCGGCTTGCTTGAATCCAGTGGCAAAGTGAGCAAGGGACTCACGTCTGGGCATACCCTGCCACACTTATGGCGGCCAAAAGTGGTACAAAAGGGGGTGGTGATGGACGGAGCATCTGAATCAATCAAAAACTCACAACCAGTCAAAAGATCTGGGTTTAATCCATCACCGTTCTTTAGCCCACTCTGCCACCCCAGTTGAGACATGGCTATATGCAAATCAGTTTGACCCTGTGCCTCAGGGGAACAGTCCAGCCCGAACTGCCAAGCCATGTCTTCCCTGGACCGGAAACAAGCTTCCGAGGACCGGTTTCTGGCATTGCAGCCATCTTCAGCCCGGCTTGCTTGAATCCAGTGGAAAAGTGAGCAAGGGACTCACGTCTGAGCATACCCTGCCACACTTATGGTGGCCCAAAGCAGTACAAAAGGGGGTGGTGCTGGACGGGGCATCTGAATCAGTCAAACACTCATACCCAGTCAAAAGATCTGGGTTTAATCCACCACCGTTCTTTAGCCAACTCTGCCACCCCAGTTGAGACATGGCTATATGCAAATCAGTCTGACCCTGTGCCTCATGGGAACAGTCCAGCCCGAACTGCCAAGCCATGTCTTCACTGGACCGGAAACAAACTTCCGAGAACCGGTTTCTGGCATTCCAGCCATCTTCAGCCCGACTTGCTTGAATCCAGTGGCAAAGTGAGCAAGGGACTCACGTCTGAGCATACCCTGCCACACTTATGTCGGCCAAAAGCGGTACAAAAGGGGGTGGTGATAGACGGAGCATCTGAATCAATCAAACACTCACACCCAATCAAAAGATCTGGATTTAATCCATCACCGTTCTTTAGCCCACTATGCAACCCCAGTTGAGACATGGCTATATGCAAATCAGTCTGACCCTGTGCCTCATGGGAACAGTCCAGCCCGAACTGCCAAGCCATGTCTTCACTGGACCGGAAACAAGCCTCCGAGGACCAGTTTCTGGCATTCCAGCCATCTTCAGCCCGGCTTGCTTGAATCCAGTGGCAAAGTGAGCAAGGGACTCACGTCTGAGCATACCCTGCCACACTTATGGCGGCCAAAAGTGGTACAAAAGGGGGTGGTGATGGACGGAGCATCTGAATCAATCAAACACTCACACCCAATCAAAAGATCTGGATTTAATCCATCACCGTTCTTTAGCCCACTCTGCCACCCCAGTTGAGACATGGCTATATGCAAATCAGTCTGACCCTGTGCCTCATGGGAACAGTCCAGCCCGAACTGCCAAGCCATGTCTTCACTGGACCGGAAACAAACTTCCGAGGACCGGTTTCTGGCATTCCAGCCATCTTCAGCCCGACTTGCTTGAATCCAGTGGCAAAGTGAGCAAGGGACTGACGTCTGAGCATACCCTGCCACACTTATGTCGGCCAAAAGCGGTACAAAAGGGGGTGGTGATGGAAGGAGCCTCTGAATCAATCAAACACTCACACCCAATCAAAAGATCTGGATTTAATCCATCACCGTTCTTTAGCCCACTCTGCAACCCCAGTTGAGACATGGCTATTTGCAAATCAGTCTGACCCTGTGCCTCATGGGAACAGTCCAGCCCGAACTGCCAAGCCATGTCTTCACTGGACCGGAAACAAGCTTCCGAGGACCGGTTTCTGGCATTCCAGCCATCTTCAGCCCGGCTTGCTTGAATCCAGTGGCAAAGTGAGCAAGGGACTCACGTCTGAGCATACCCTGCCACACTTATGGCGGCCAAAAGTGGTACAAAAGGGGGTGGTGATGGACTGAGCATCTGAATCAATCAAACACTCACACCCAGTCAAAAGATCTGGGTTTAATCCATCACCGTTCTTTAGCCCATTCTGCCAACCCAGGTGAGACATGGCTATATGCAAATCAGTCTGACCCTGTGCCTCATGGGAACAGTCCAGCCCGAACTGCCAAGCCATGTCTTCCCTGGACCGGAAACAAGCTTCCGAGGACCGGTTTCTGGCATTCCAGCCGTCTTCAGCCCGGCTTGCTTGAATCCAGTGGCAAAGTGAGCAAGGGACTCACGTCTGGGCATACCCTGCCACACTTATGGCGGCCAAAAGTGGTACAAAAGGGGGTGGTGATGGACGGAGCATCTGAATCAATCAAAAACTCACAACCAGTCAAAAGATCTGGGTTTAATCCATCACCGTTCTTTAGCCCACTCTGCCACCCCAGTTGAGACATGGCTATATGCAAATCAGTTTGACCCTGTGCCTCATGGGAACAGTCCAGCCCGAACTGCCAAGCCATGTCTTCCCTGGACCGGAAACAAGCTTCCGAGGACCGGTTTCTGGCATTGCAGCCGTCTTCAGCCCGGCTTGCTTGAATCCAGTGGAAAAGTGAGCAAGGGACTCACGTCTGAGCATACCCTGCCACACTTATGGTGGCCCAAAGCAGTACAAAAGGGGGTTGTGATGGACGGAGCATCTGCATCAATCAAACACTCACACCCAGTCAAAAGATCTGGGTTTAATCCACCACCGTTCTTTAGCCCACTCTGCCACCCCAGTTGAGACATGGCTATATGCAAATAAGTCTGACCCTGTGCCTCATGGGAACAGACCAGCCCGAACTGCCAAGCCATGTCTTCCCTGGACTGGAAACAAGCTTCCGAGGACCGGTTTCTAGCATTCCAGCCGTCTTCAGCCCGGCTTGCTTGAATCCAGTGGCAAAGTGAGCAAGGGACTCACGTCTGAGCATACCCTGCCACACTTATTCTGGCCAAAAGCGGTGCATAAGGGGGTGGTGATGGACGGAGCATCTGAATCAATCAAACACTCACACCCAGTCAAAAGATCTGGGTTTAAACCATCACCGTTCTTTAGCCCACTCTGCCACCCCAGTTGAGACATGGCTATATGGAAACCAGTCTGACCCTGTGCCTCATGGGAACAGTCCAGCCCGAACTGCCAAGCCATGTCTTCACTGGACCGGAAATAAACTTCCGAGGACCGGTTTCTGGCATTCCAGCCATCTTCAGCCCGGCTTGCTTGAATCTAGTGGCAAAGTGAGCAAGGGACTCACGTCTGAGCATACCTTGCCACACTTATGTCGGCCAAAAGCGGTACAAAAGGGGGTGGCACTTATGTCGGCCAAAAGCGGTACAAAAGGGGGTGGTGATGGACGGAGCATCTGAATCAATCAAACACTCACACCCAATCAAAAGATCTGGGTTTAATCCATCACCGTTCTTTAGCCCACTCTGCCACCCCAGTTGAGACATGGCTATATGCAAATCAGTCTGACCCTGTGCCTCATGGGAACAGTCCAGCCCGAACTGCCAAGCCATGTCTTCCCTGGACCGGAAACAAGCTTCCGAGGACCGGTTTCTAGCATTCCAGCCGTCTTCAGCCCGGCTTGCTTGAATCCAGTGGCAAAGTGAGTAAGGGACTCACGTCTGAGCATACCCTGCCACACTTATGTCGGCCAAAAGCAGTACAAAAGGGGGTGGTGATGGACGGAGCATCTGAATCAATCAAACACTCACACCCAATCAAAAGATCTGGATTTAATCCATCACCGTTCTTTAGCCCACTCTGCCACCCCAGTTGAGACATGGCTATATGCAAATCAGTCTGACCCTGTGCCTCATGGGAACAGTCCAGCCCGAACTGCCAAGCCATGTCTTCACTGGACCGGAAACAAACTTCCGAGGACCGGTTTCTGGCATTCCAGCCATTTTCAGCCCGGCTTGCTTGAATCCAGTGGCAAAGTGAGCAAGGGACTCACGTCTGAGCATACCCTGCCACACTTATGTCGGCCAAAAGCGGTACAAAAGGGGGTGGTGATGGACGGAGCATCTGAATCAATCAAACACTCACACCCAGTCAAAAGATCTGGGTTTAATCCATCACCGTTCTTTAGCCCACTCTGCCAACCCAGTTGAGACATGGCTATATGCAAATCAGTCTGACCCTGTGCCTCATGGGAACAGTCCAGCCCGAACTGCCAAGCCATGTCTTCCCTGGACCGGAAACAAGCTTCCGAGGACCGGTTTCTGGCATTCCAGCCGTCTTCAGCCCGGCTTGCTTGAATCCAGTGGCAAAGTGAGCAAGGGACTCACGTCTGGGCATACCCTGCCACACTTATGGCGGCCAAAAGTGGTACAAAAGGGGGTGGTGATGGACGGAGCATCTGAATCAATCAAAAACTCACAACCAGTCAAAAGATCTGGGTTTAATCCATCACCGTTCTTTAGCCCACTCTGCCACCCCAGTTGAGACATGGCTATATGCAAATCAGGTTGACCCTGTGCCTCATGGGAACAGTCCAGCCCGAACTGCCAAGCCATGTCTTCCCTGGACCGGAAACAAGCTTCCGAGGACCGGTTTCTGGCATTGCAGCCGTCTTCAGCCCGGCTTGCTTGAATCCAGTGGAAAAGTGAGCAAGGGACTCACGTCTGAGCATACCCTGCCACACTTATGGTGGCCCAAAGCAGTACAAAAGGGGGTTGTGATGGACGGAGCATCTGCATCAATCAAACACTCACACCCATTCAAAAAATCTGGGTTTAATCCATCACCGTTCTTTAGCCCACTCTGCCACCCCAGTTGAGACATGGCTATATGCAAATCAGTCTGACCCTGTGCCTCATGGGAACAGTCCAGCCCGAACTGCCAAGCCATGTCTTCACTGGACCGGAAACAAGCTTCCGAGGACCGGTTTCTGGCATTGCAGCGGTCTTCAGCCCGGCTTGCTTGAATCCAGTGGAAAAGTGAGCAAGGGACTCACGTCTGAGCATACCCTGCCACACTTATGGTGGCCCAAAGCAGTACAAAAGGGGGTTGTGATGGACGGAGCATCTGCATCAATCAAACACTCACACCCATTCAAAAAATCTGGGTTTAATCCATCACCGTTCTTTAGCCCACTCTGCCACCCCAGTTGAGACATGGCTATATGCAAATCAGTCTGACCCTGTGCCTCATGGGAACAGTCCAGCCCGAACTGCCAAGCCATGTCTTCACTGGACCGGAAACAAGCTTCCGAGGACCGGTTTCTTGCATTCCAGCCGTCTTCAGCCCGGCTTGCTTGAATCCAGTGGCAAAGTGAGCAAGGGACTCACGTCTGAGCATACCCTGCCACACTTATTCTGGCCAAAAGCGGTGCATAAGGGGGTGGTGATGGACGGAGCATCTGAATCAATCAAACACTCACACCCAGTCAAAAGATCTGGGTTTAAACCATCACCGTTCTTTAGCCCACTCTGCCACCCCAGTTGAGACATGGCTATATGGAAACCAGTCTGACCCTGTGCCTCATGGGAACAGTCCAGCCCGAACTGCCAAGCCATGTCTTCACTGGACCGGAAATAAACTTCCGAGGACCGGTTTCTGGCATTCCAGCCATCTTCAGCCCGGCTTGCTTGAATCCAGTGGCAAAGTGAGCAAGGGACTCACGTCTGAGGAGCATACCTTGCCACACTTATGTCGGCCAAAAGCGGTACAAAAGGGGGTGGCACTTATGTCGGCCAAAAGCGGTACAAAAGGGGGTGGTGATGGACGGAGCATCTGAATCAATCAAACACTCACACCCAATCAAAAGATCTGGGTTTAATCCATCACCGTTCTTTAGCCCACTCTGCCACCCCAGTTGAGACATGGCTATATGCAAATCAGTCTGACCCTGTGCCTCATGGGAACAGTCCAGCCCGAACTGCCAAGCCATGTCTTCCCTGGACCGGAAACAAGCTTCCGAGGACCGGTTTCTAGCATTCCAGCCGTCTTCAGCCCGGCTTGCTTGAATCCAGTGGCAAAGTGAGTAAGGGACTCACGTCTGAGCATACCCTGCCACACTTATGTCGGCCAAAAGCAGTACAAAAGGGGGTGGTGATGGACGGAGCATCTGAATCAATCAAACACTCACACCCAATCAAAAGATCTGGATTTAATCCATCACCGTTCTTTAGCCCACTCTGCCACCCCAGTTGAGACATGGCTATATGCAAATCAGTCTGACCCTGTGCCTCATGGGAACAGTCCAGCCCGAACTGCCAAGCCATGTCTTCACTGGACCGGAAACAAACTTCCGAGGACCGGTTTCTGGCATTCCAGCCATTTTCAGCCCGGCTTGCTTGAATCCAGTGGCAAAGTGAGCAAGGGACTCACGTCTGAGCATACCCTGCCACACTTATGTCGGCCAAAAGCGGTACAAAAGGGGGTGGTGATGGACGGAGCATCTGAATCAATCAAACACTCACACCCAGTCAAAAGATCTGGGTTTAATCCATCACCGTTCTTTAGCCCACTCTGCCAACCCAGTTGAGACATGGCTATATGCAAATCAGTCTGACCCTGTGCCTCATGGGAACAGTCCAGCCCGAACTGCCAAGCCATGTCTTCCCTGGACCGGAAACAAGCTTCCGAGGACCGGTTTCTGGCATTCCAGCCGTCTTCAGCCCGGCTTGCTTGAATCCAGTGGCAAAGTGAGCAAGGGACTCACGTCTGGGCATACCCTGCCACACTTATGGCGGCCAAAAGTGGTACAAAAGGGGGTGGTGATGGACGGAGCATCTGAATCAATCAAAAACTCACAACCAGTCAAAAGATCTGGGTTTAATCCATCACCGTTCTTTAGCCCACTCTGCCACCCCAGTTGAGACATGGCTATATGCAAATCAGGTTGACCCTGTGCCTCATGGGAACAGTCCAGCCCGAACTGCCAAGCCATGTCTTCCCTGGACCGGAAACAAGCTTCCGAGGACCGGTTTCTGGCATTGCAGCCGTCTTCAGCCCGGCTTGCTTGAATCCAGTGGAAAAGTGAGCAAGGGACTCACGTCTGAGCATACCCTGCCACACTTATGGTGGCCCAAAGCAGTACAAAAGGGGGTTGTGATGGACGGAGCATCTGCATCAATCAAACACTCACACCCATTCAAAAAATCTGGGTTTAATCCATCACCGTTCTTTAGCCCACTCTGCCACCCCAGTTGAGACATGGCTATATGCAAATCAGTCTGACCCTGTGCCTCATGGGAACAGTCCAGCCCGAACTGCCAAGCCATGTCTTCACTGGACCGGAAACAAGCTTCCGAAGACCGGTTTCTTGCATTCCAGCCGTCTTCAGCCCGGCTTGCTTGAATCCAGTGGCAAAGTGAGCAAGGGACTCACGTCTGGGCATACCCTGCCACACTTATGGCGGTCAAAAGTGGTACAAAAGGGGGTGGTGATGGACGGAGCATCTGAATCAATCAAAAACTCACAACCAGTCAAAAGATCTGGGTTTAATCCATCACCGTTCTTTAGCCCACTCTGCCACCCCAGTTGAGACATGGCTATATGCAAATCAGTTTGACCCTGTGCCTCATGGGAACAGTCCAGCCCGAACTGCCAAGCCATGTCTTCCCTGGACCGGAAACAAGCTTCCGAGGACCGGTTTCTGGCATTGCAGCCGTCTTCAGCCCGGCTTGCTTGAATCCAGTGGAAAAGTGAGCAAGGGACTCACGTCTGAGCATACCCTGCCACACTTATGGTGGCCCAAAGCAGTACAAAAGGGGGTGGTGCTGGATGGGGCATCTGAATCAATCAAACACTCACACCCAGTCAAAAGATCTGGGTTTAATCCACCACCGTTCTTTAGCCAACTCTGCCACCCCAGTTGAGACATGGCTATATGCAAATCAGTCTGACCCTGTGCTTCATGGGAACAGACCAGCCCGAACTGCCAAGCCATGTCTTCCCTGGACCGGAAACAAGCTTCCGAGGACCGGTTTCTAGCATTCCAGCCGTCTTCAGCCCGGCTTGCTTGAATCCAGTGGCAAAGTGAGTAAGGGACTCACGTCTGAGCATACCCTGCCAAACTTATGGCGGCCAAAAGCGGTGCAAAAGGGGGTGGTGATGGACGGAGCATCTGAATCAATCAAACACTCACACCCAGTCAAAAGATCTGGGTTTAATCCATTACCGTTCTTTAGCCCACTTTGCCACCCCAGTTGAGACATGGCTATATGGAAACCAGTCTGACCCTGTGCCTCATGGGAACAGTCCAGCCCGAACTGCCAAGCCATGTCTTCACTGGACTGGAAACAAACTTCCGAAAACCGGTTTCTGGCATTCCAGCCATCTTCAGCCCGGCTTGCTTGAATCCAGTGGCAAAGTGAGCAAGGGACTCACGTCTGAGCATACCCTGCCACACTTATGTCGGCCAAAAGCAGTACAAAAGGGGGTGGTGATGGACGGAGCATCTGAATCAATCAAACACTCACACCCAATCAAAAGATCTGGATTTAATCCATCACCGTTCTTTAGCCCACTCTGCCACCCCAGTTGAGACATGGCTATATGCAAATCAGTCTGACCCTGTGCCTCATGGGAACAGTCCAGCCCGAACTGCCAAGCCATGTCTTCACTGGACCGGAAACAAACTTCCGAGGACCGGTTTCTGGCATTCCAGCCATTTTCAGCCCGGCTTGCTTGAATCCAGTGGCAAAGTGAGCAAGGGACTCACGTCTGAGCATACCCTGCCACACTTATGTCGGCCAAAAGCGGTACAAAAGGGGGTGGTGATGGACGGAGCATCTGAATCAATCAAACACTCACACCCAGTCAAAAGATCTGGGTTTAATCCATCACCGTTCTTTAGCCCACTCTGCCAACCCAGTTGAGACATGGCTATATGCAAATCAGTCTGACCCTGTGCCTCATGGGAACAGTCCAGCCCGAACTGCCAAGCCATGTCTTCCCTGGACCGGAAACAAGCTTCCGAGGACCGGTTTCTGGCATTCCAGCCGTCTTCAGCCCGGCTTGCTTGAATCCAGTGGCAAAGTGAGCAAGGGACTCACGTCTGGGCATACCCTGCCACACTTATGGCGGCCAAAAGTGGTACAAAAGGGGGTGGTGATGGACGGAGCATCTGAATCAATCAAAAACTCACAACCAGTCAAAAGATCTGGGTTTAATCCATCACCGTTCTTTAGCCCACTCTGCCACCCCAGTTGAGACATGGCTATATGCAAATCAGGTTGACCCTGTGCCTCATGGGAACAGTCCAGCCCGAACTGCCAAGCCATGTCTTCCCTGGACCGGAAACAAGCTTCCGAGGACCGGTTTCTGGCATTGCAGCCGTCTTCAGCCCGGCTTGCTTGAATCCAGTGGAAAAGTGAGCAAGGGACTCACGTCTGAGCATACCCTGCCACACTTATGGTGGCCCAAAGCAGTACAAAAGGGGGTTGTGATGGACGGAGCATCTGCATCAATCAAACACTCACACCCATTCAAAAAATCTGGGTTTAATCCATCACCGTTCTTTAGCCCACTCTGCCACCCCAGTTGAGACATGGCTATATGCAAATCAGTCTGACCCTGTGCCTCATGGGAACAGTCCAGCCCGAACTGCCAAGCCATGTCTTCACTGGACCGGAAACAAGCTTCCGAAGACCGGTTTCTTGCATTCCAGCCGTCTTCAGCCCGGCTTGCTTGAATCCAGTGGCAAAGTGAGCAAGGGACTCACGTCTGGGCATACCCTGCCACACTTATGGCGGTCAAAAGTGGTACAAAAGGGGGTGGTGATGGACGGAGCATCTGAATCAATCAAAAACTCACAACCAGTCAAAAGATCTGGGTTTAATCCATCACCGTTCTTTAGCCCACTCTGCCACCCCAGTTGAGACATGGCTATATGCAAATCAGTTTGACCCTGTGCCTCATGGGAACAGTCCAGCCCGAACTGCCAAGCCATGTCTTCCCTGGACCGGAAACAAGCTTCCGAGGACCGGTTTCTGGCATTGCAGCCGTCTTCAGCCCGGCTTGCTTGAATCCAGTGGAAAAGTGAGCAAGGGACTCACGTCTGAGCATACCCTGCCACACTTATGGTGGCCCAAAGCAGTACAAAAGGGGGTGGTGCTGGATGGGGCATCTGAATCAATCAAACACTCACACCCAGTCAAAAGATCTGGGTTTAATCCACCACCGTTCTTTAGCCAACTCTGCCACCCCAGTTGAGACATGGCTATATGCAAATCAGTCTGACCCTGTGCTTCATGGGAACAGACCAGCCCGAACTGCCAAGCCATGTCTTCCCTGGACCGGAAACAAGCTTCCGAGGACCGGTTTCTAGCATTCCAGCCGTCTTCAGCCCGGCTTGCTTGAATCCAGTGGCAAAGTGAGTAAGGGACTCACGTCTGAGCATACCCTGCCAAACTTATGGCGGCCAAAAGCGGTGCAAAAGGGGGTGGTGATGGACGGAGCATCTGAATCAATCAAACACTCACACCCAGTCAAAAGATCTGGGTTTAATCCATTACCGTTCTTTAGCCCACTTTGCCACCCCAGTTGAGACATGGCTATATGGAAACCAGTCTGACCCTGTGCCTCATGGGAACAGTCCAGCCCGAACTGCCAAGCCATGTCTTCACTGGACTGGAAACAAACTTCCGAAAACCGGTTTCTGGCATTCCAGCCATCTTCAGCCCGGCTTGCTTGAATCCAGTGGCAAAGTGAGCAAGGGACTCACGTCTGAGCATACCCTGCCACACTTATGTCGGCCAAAAGCAGTACAAAAGGGGGTGGTGATGGACGGAGCATCTGAATCAATCAAACACTCACACCCAATCAAAAGATCTGGATTTAATCCATCACCGTTCTTTAGCCCACTCTGCCACCCCAGTTGAGACATGGCTATATGCAAATCAGTCTGACCCTGTGCCTCATGGGAACAGTCCAGCCCGAACTGCCAAGCCATGTCTTCACTGGACCGGAAACAAACTTCCGAGGACCGGTTTCTGGCATTCCAGCCATTTTCAGCCCGGCTTGCTTGAATCCAGTGGCAAAGTGAGCAAGGGACTCACGTCTGAGCATACCCTGCCACACTTATGTCGGCCAAAAGCGGTACAAAAGGGGGTGGTGATGGACGGAGCATCTGAATCAATCAAACACTCACACCCAGTCAAAAGATCTGGGTTTAATCCATCACCGTTCTTTAGCCCACTCTGCCAACCCAGTTGAGACATGGCTATATGCAAATCAGTCTGACCCTGTGCCTCATGGGAACAGTCCAGCCCGAACTGCCAAGCCATGTCTTCCCTGGACCGGAAACAAGCTTCCGAGGACCGGTTTCTGGCATTCCAGCCGTCTTCAGCCCGGCTTGCTTGAATCCAGTGGCAAAGTGAGCAAGGGACTCACGTCTGGGCATACCCTGCCACACTTATGGCGGCCAAAAGTGGTACAAAAGGGGGTGGTGATGGACGGAGCATCTGAATCAATCAAAAACTCACAACCAGTCAAAAGATCTGGGTTTAATCCATCACCGTTCTTTAGCCCACTCTGCCACCCCAGTTGAGACATGGCTATATGCAAATCAGGTTGACCCTGTGCCTCATGGGAACAGTCCAGCCCGAACTGCCAAGCCATGTCTTCCCTGGACCGGAAACAAGCTTCCGAGGACCGGTTTCTGGCATTGCAGCCGTCTTCAGCCCGGCTTGCTTGAATCCAGTGGAAAAGTGAGCAAGGGACTCACGTCTGAGCATACCCTGCCACACTTATGGTGGCCCAAAGCAGTACAAAAGGGGGTTGTGATGGACGGAGCATCTGCATCAATCAAACACTCACACCCATTCAAAAAATCTGGGTTTAATCCATCACCGTTCTTTAGCCCACTCTGCCACCCCAGTTGAGACATGGCTATATGCAAATCAGTCTGACCCTGTGCCTCATGGGAACAGTCCAGCCCGAACTGCCAAGCCATGTCTTCACTGGACCGGAAACAAGCTTCCGAGGACCGGTTTCTGGCATTCCAGCCGTCTTCAGCCCGGCTTACTTCAATCCAGTGGCAAAGTGAGCAAGGGACTCACGTGTCAGCATACACTGTCACACTTATGGCGGCCAAAAGCGGTACAAAAGGGGGTGGTGATGGACGGGGCATCTGAATCAATCAAACACTCACACCCAGTCAAAAGATCTGGGTTTAATCCACCACCGTTCTTTAGCCCACTCTGCCACCCCAGTTGAGACATGGCTATATGCAAATCAGTCTGACCCTGTGCCTCATGGGAACAGACCAGCCCGAACTGCCAAGCCATGTCTTCCCTGGACTGGAAACAAGCTTCCGAGGACCGGTTTCTAGCATTCCAGCCGTCTTCAGCCCGGCTTGCTTGAATCCAGTGGCAAAGTGAGCAAGGGACTCACGTCTGAGCATACCCTGCCACACTTATGGCGGCCAAAAGCGGTGCATAAGGGGGTGGTGATGGACGGAGCATCTGAATCAATCAAACACTCACACCCAGTCAAAAGATCTGGGTTTAAACCATCACCGTTCTTTAGCCCACTCTGCCACCCCAGTTGAGACATGGTTATGTGGAAACCAGTCTGACCCTGTGCCTCATGGGAACAGTCCAGTCCGAACTGCCAAGCCATGTCTTCACTGGACCAGAAATAAACTTCCGAGGACCGGTTTCTGGCATTCCAGCCATCTTCAGCCCGGCTTGCTTGAATCCAGTGGCAAAGTGAGCAAGGGACTCACGTCTGGGCATACCCTGCCACACTTATGGCGGTCAAAAGTGGTACAAAAGGGGGTGGTGATGGACGGAGCATCTGAATCAATCAAAAACTCACAACCAGTCAAAAGATCTGGGTTTAATCCATCACCGTTCTTTAGCCCACTCTGCCACCCCAGTTGAGACATGGCTATATGCAAATCAGTTTGACCCTGTGCCTCATGGGAACAGTCCAGCCCGAACTGCCAAGCCATGTCTTCCCTGGACCGGAAACAAGCTTCCGAGGACCGGTTTCTGGCATTGCAGCCGTCTTCAGCCCGGCTTGCTTGAATCCAGTGGAAAAGTGAGCAAGGGACTCACGTCTGAGCATACCCTGCCACACTTATGGTGGCCCAAAGCAGTACAAAAGGGGGTGGTGCTGGATGGGGCATCTGAATCAATCAAACACTCACACCCAGTCAAAAGATCTGGGTTTAATCCACCACCGTTCTTTAGCCAACTCTGCCACCCCAGTTGAGACATGGCTATATGCAAATCAGTCTGACCCTGTGCTTCATGGGAACAGACCAGCCCGAACTGCCAAGCCATGTCTTCCCTGGACCGGAAACAAGCTTCCGAGGACCGGTTTCTAGCATTCCAGCCGTCTTCAGCCCGGCTTGCTTGAATCCAGTGGCAAAGTGAGCAAGGGACTCACGTCTGAGCATACCCTGCCACACTTATGTCGGCCAAAAGCAGTACAAAAGGGGGTGGTGATGGACGGAGCATCTGAATCAATCAAACACTCACACCCAATCAAAAGATCTGGATTTAATCCATCACGGTTCTTTAGCCCACTCTGCCACCCCAGTTGAGACATGGCTATATGCAAATCAGTCTGACCCTGTGCCTCATGGGAACAGTCCAGCCCGAACTGCCAAGCCATGTCTTCACTGGACCGGAAACAAACTTCCGAGGACCGGTTTCTGGCATTCCAGCCATTTTCAGCCCGGCTTGTTTGAATCCAGTGGCAAAGTGAGCAAGGGACTCACGTCTGAGCATACCCTGCCACACTTATGTCGGCCAAAAGCGGTACAAAAGGGGGTGGTGATGGACGGAGCATCTGAATCAATCAAACACTCACACCCAGTCAAAAGATCTGGGTTTAATCCATCACCGTTCTTTAGCCCACTCTGCCAACCCAGTTGAGACATGGCTATATGCAAATCAGTCTGACCCTGTGCCTCATGGGAACAGTCCAGCCCGAACTGCCAAGCCATGTCTTCCCTGGACCGGAAACAAGCTTCCGAGGACCGGTTTCTGGCATTCCAGCCGTCTTCAGCCCGGCTTGCTTGAATCCAGTGGCAAAGTGAGCAAGGGACTCACGTCTGGGCATACCCTGCCACACTTATGGCGGCCAAAAGTGGTACAAAAGGGGGTGGTGATGGACGGAGCATCTGAATCAATCAAAAACTCACAACCAGTCAAAAGATCTGGGTTTAATCCATCACCGTTCTTTAGCCCACTCTGCCACCCCAGTTGAGACATGGCTATATGCAAATCAGGTTGACCCTGTGCCTCATGGGAACAGTTTCTCAAAAAAAGAGAATTTCCCAAGGACCAGAAAGGACTGGGTCAATAGGTAATATCAAAGAAAAGATTCCTTTCTGGGTAATTATTTCACAAGGTGACCATGAGGCCTATCCGTAGCAGTTAGCTGTATTTGGCATTTGCAATTGACAAATTCAAGAAGTCTCCACACTAGGTTATTTATACTTTTTACTCAAAGTTTATTTTATAAAAATTCATATTTAGGCATTCATTTTAAATACACATTGTAATTTAACACTGTGGTCCTCTGGTACAAGTATATGTCTAATGACTAACAATTCCGTGTTACGGTTATCTAACACAGAGTCACCACTTTATAGTATGCATTCAATATTTAAAATACAATAATACAACGAATTAATAAAAGAACATTTTTCCACAGTTTAAAATGGTCCAAAAAGTCGACGCGTTTCGGTGCGTTTATTATACTGGGTGCACCTTCATCAGGACAGAATAAGTTAAAAACAGGTTTACATCTTCTTTCTGAAAAAATGAATAGAATGCATATTATTAGTGCGGAATTCCTAGTTTGAGTTTTTGTCCTAGTGGTGGGCTTAATGCTTCAAGTTTGCAACAAAATTTCCTTACTTTAAATTTAAGAAAAAGGGCGTCCTTCAAGTAGTTTTCTGGGACGTATTGTTCTTTAGTTTGTCTGGTAGCACGTGTTTATCAGTTCACGGCCGTCAGTGATCTATAATCATAATTTCCTTTTTAGTTATATTTTACATTGTTTATATTTTCAATTTACGGGTCAATTACGGTATGCTATGCTGCACTTACTTGTATTGATTATTAAAAGCATGTAATCAATGATGCGGGATTAATGATGTCTTCTCCAGGTGGCGTGTTTTTCTTAAGGTATATGCTCCTCTATGTGGTCTCGTGACAATACTCTTAAATGGAGGAAATATAACATATCTTTTAGGAGCTGAGACATATTTAGAGAATCTTGGTATCCAACATACCAGTTTTCTACCTACCGATTATGTGAATCCTGTCAGTTTTAAAGGCTTTTTGCTCATTGAGTTGGTAGTCCTGACGGTTCTAGAGTTTGTTGTCACTGCGCTCGCTTGCCAGCCTCGCTCCTTTTTTGATTCTTAAGAGCTATTCGTGGGGCATAACAGAGGTGAGGAATAGATGTTAGTTTAATGTGGACAGTTTGGACGCTGTCTTATCAGCACATTCAATCTTGAAAAATAGACACAGGCCATTATTTCCTGATAGTCTACTACAGACTTTGTTTGCGTTTATTTTAACCCTTAAAAAACAGGATAATGCGTGAGTAACAACTTATTCTCCTAGATCCCCATTTAAATTCAGAGTATCCTAGTTCCTCATTTCAATTATACGGGCACTCCTTAAGCTGTTTACCATAAGAGTTTCCCCTGACATCCCGCTAAACCGCGAGCTCACTCCTCTCTCTAACGAGCATGCTTTCATTACTCTCATTCGACTCTGCTACGTGTAACGGGGTGTCGAGAGCGTTCTTACCTCTAATCTGGCTGGTGCTTCCTTCGTGTGGCTGGCGTCCGCTTCACTGGAGATGACAACCACACGGAGGCTGCTGGGTACTATTTATACCGGTGGTAATTGGATTATTGCACCATCGGCTGCATTAATTAAGTGTTAAGTGTACCTAATGTCATCCATTACGACCATTATTGTAGTTTTTTAATCATTGTCGCTTCACCTAACCCGGGCAGAAACTGACAATGCACCGGAAGCGCTGAGTGTTCACGGTGCAAGGCGGCCATATTTGTAGTTTGTTGTCAGTGCGCAACAACTACAGAGCCAAAATTACTGGAAACAAGGCCAATATAATTGGAAGCCAAGTCTTTGTTAAGTTTACGGCGGCCATAGTTGTAGTTTGTCGTCAATGCGCGACTACAGAGATAAAGTTATCGGAGACGCGATCGATAACTATGGAAGCCACAACTTTATTTGATAAGAGCGGCCCATTGAGATATACCTATGTACCTACGCAAAAAAATGCGTGCTTGTCTTTTGTACTCAAATTCTGTGGGAAGCTAATCGTTCTCCACGGTTTTCATTAATTATATTTCCAAATTATTACCGCATTTAGTGCTATCCCAGAATTACCGGGATGTATTGTACACAGTACCTGATACCGTCGATTCTATGCGCACCATCTTGAAGGTATTTTAGTAGTTATCTCTACACATAGTATTGGCCTTCATTTGTTAAACTGCGCATGCTCTGACAAGTATAATCACATTCACATTGTGTATGCAGAGCATTCTACTACAGTTCTGTATTTATTTCTAAAACAGTAAATCTCAGTTTAACAAACAGGGGCGTGCATGCGTTTCATAATATTATCAATGCAGATGTAGGTACAATTCAATATTATTTGAAGATGTAGGTACAATTCAATATTATATATCACTCATTTTGAAAAAAAGAGAGAGAAAAAGGTCATACATCCTATGCATTATTACTGTCAAACATAGATGTCTATTGCTGTAATTATAGACGTCTCTACCGTATTAATGGCTATTATACATAACTATTTAAAGAAAAGCTACATCAAGCATGTACAATTTGTTGGCAGTTACACCGTGCTATACCATTAGTTCATCAATCACTCAAACTGCAGCTTATAACCACATTTAGTCTATCAGCTCTGAGTATTATTAGTTGTCATAGAATCCCTAGCAATATCAATTAATCCTGGACATTATCTGATTATTTTATCCCACTCTTCACGATTGTTGAGCCCTTGATAATAAGATTTAAATTTTGACATATAGAACTGTTCCCTCAGTTTGCGCTTTTTGTTGGCATCTCCACCTCTCACAGAGACTTTGATTTTTTCAAGAATGAACCATTTTAGATCGTCTAGTTTGTGGTTCTCTGCGGTCCAATGTTCAACTAGTGGTGCATTTTGCCTTTTGAGTCTTATTGCTGATCGATGTTCTGTCAGCCTCAAGCGTATTTCTCTTCCTGTTTCTCCTATGTAACATTTGTTACAGGGGCAAAGGATTAGGTATACCACATTGGAGGTCCGGCAATTTACGTGCTCGTTCATCCAATGGGTAATACCATTCACTTCCACTTTGTCAGTTTTGATGATACCTTTACAGTGTGTACAAGACCCACACGGCAGGTTTCCTCTAATGGGAGCACCATTGAGGACATTTCTCTGTCCATTTCTTTTAGGTTCTTGGTATGTATGCACTAGCTGGTTTCTAATAGTTCTATTTCTTCGAAAGGCATAAGTGGGTTTTGCTAACGGGGTGACTCCTGTTTTGTTTAATATTCCCCAATTTTTGTTTATCAGGTTCTTTACTTTGTTGCTAAAACTATTGTAATCGGATACCATGATTATATTGTTCTTCTGTTGTTTCGATTTCTCAGTTGGTTCAAAAAGGCTCTCTCGATTATAATACTTAGCACGCTTATAGGCTTGTTTTATCAAGCGTTTGGGGTAGCCTCGCAGTGTAAGTTTTTCTTTTAAAATCTGTGCATGTTTCTCATAGCTATTTCTATCACTGCAGTTTCGTCTAATTCGTAAGAATTGACTAAAAGGTATGCCATCTTTTTGGCATTTTGGGTGATAGCTGGTGTGGTGCAACAGGGTATTTCTATCTGTGGGTTTCACAAATAGTTCCACGTTTAATGCTTGGTCTTTTTCATAAATCTTAATATCTAGAAAATCCACAAGTGAATGGTATTACCCATTGGATGAACGAGCACGTAAATTGCCGGACCTCCAATGTGGTATACCTAATCCTTTGCCCCTGTAACAAATGTTACATAGGAGAAACAGGAAGAGAAATACGCTTGAGGCTGACAGAACATCGATCAGCAATAAGACTCAAAAGGCAAAATGCACCACTAGTTGAACATTGGACCGCAGAGAACCACAAACTAGACGATCTAAAATGGTTCATTCTTGAAAAAATCAAAGTCTCTGTGAGAGGTGGAGATGCCAACAAAAAGCGCAAACTGAGGGAACAGTTCTATATGTCAAAATTTAAATCTTATTATCAAGGGCTCAACAATCGTGAAGAGTGGGATAAAATAATCAGATAATGTCCAGGATTAATTGATATTGCTAGGGATTCTATGACAACTAATAATACTCAGAGCTGATAGACTAAATGTGGTTATAAGCTGCAGTTTGAGTGATTGATGAACTAATGGTATAGCACGGTGTAACTGCCAACAAATTGTACATGCTTGATGTAGCTTTTCTTTAAATAGTTATGTATAATAGCCATTAATACGGTAGAGACGTCTATAATTACAGCAATAGACATCTATGTTTGACAGTAATAATGCATAGGATGTATGACCTTTTTCTCTCTCTTTTTTTCAAAATGAGTGATATATAATATTGAATTGTACCTACATCTTCAAATAATATTGAATTGTACCTACATCTGCATTGATAATATTATGAAACGCATGCACGCCCCTGTTTGTTAAACTGAGATTTACTGTTTTAGAAATAAATACAGAACTGTAGTAGAATGCTCTGCATACACAATGTGAATGTGATTATACTTGTCAGAGCATGCGCAGTTTAACAAATGAAGGCCAATACTATGTGTAGAGATAACTACTAAAATACCTTCAAGATGGTGCGCATAGAATCGCCGGTATCAGGTACTGTGTACAATACATCCCGGTAATTCTGGGATAGCACTAAATGCGGTAATAATTTGGAAATATAATTAATGAAAACCGTGGAGAGCGATTAGCTTCCCACAGAATTTGAGTACAAAAGACAAGCACGCATTTTTTTGCGTAGGTACATAGGTATATCTCAATGGGCCGCTCTTATCAAATAAAGTTGTGGCTTCCATAGTTATCGATCGCGTCTCCGATAACTTTATCTCTGTAGTCGCGCATTGACGACAAACTACAACTATGGCCGCCGTAAACTTAACAAAGACTTGGCTTCCAATTATATTGGCCTCGTTTCCAGTAATTTTGGCTCTGTAGTTGTTGCGCACTGACAACAAACTACAAATATGGCCGCCTTGCACCGTGAACACTCAGCGCTTCCGGTGCATTGTCAGTTTCTGCCCGGGTTAGGTGAAGCGACAATGATTAAAAAACTACAATAATGGTCGTAATGGATGACATTAGGTACACTTAACACTTAATTAATGCAGCCGATGGTGCAATAATCCAATTACCACCGGTATAAATAGTACCCAGCAGCCTCCGTGTGGTTGTCATCTCCAGTGAAGCGGACGCCAGCCACACGAAGGAAGCACCAGCCAGATTAGAGGTAAGAACGCTCTCGACACCCCGTTACACGTAGCAGAGACGAATGAGAGTAATGAAAGCATGCTCGTTAGAGAGAGGAGTGAGCTCGCAGGTTTAGCGGGATGTCAGGGGAAACTCTTATGGTAAACAGCTTAAGGAGTGCCCGTATAATTGAAATGAGGAACTAGGATACTCTGAATTTAAATGGGGATCTAGGAGAATAAGTTGTTACTCACGCATTATCCTGTTTTTAAGGGTTAAAATAAACGCAAACAAAGTCTGTAGTAGACTATCAGGAAATAATGGCCTGTGTCTATTTTTCAAGATTGAATGTGCTGATAAGACAGCGTCCAAACTGTCCACATTAAACTAACATCTATTCCTCACCTCTGTTATGCCCCACGAATAGCTCTTAAGAATCAAAAAAGGAGCGAGGCTGGCAAGCGAGCGCAGTGACAACAAACTCTAGAACCGTCAGGACTACCAACTCAATGAGCAAAAAGCCTTTAAAACTGACAGGATTCACATAATCGGTAGGTAGAAAACTGGTATGTTGGATACCAAGATTCTCTAAATATGTCTCAGCTCCTAAAAGATATGTTATATTTCCTCCATTTAAGAGTATTGTCACGAGACCACATAGAGGAGCATATACCTTAAGAAAAACACGCCACCTGGAGAAGACATCATTAATCCCGCATCATTGATTACATGCTTTTAATAATCAATACAAGTAAGTGCAGCATAGCATACCGTAATTGACCCGTAAATTGAAAATATAAACAATGTAAAATATAACTAAAAAGGAAATTATGATTATAGATCACTGACGGCCGTGAACTGATAAACACGTGCTACCAGACAAACTAAAGAACAATACGTCCCAGAAAACTACTTGAAGGACGCCCTTTTTCTTAAATTTAAAGTAAGGAAATTTTGTTGCAAACTTGAAGCATTAAGCCCACCACTAGGACAAAAACTCAAACTAGGAATTCCGCACTAATAATATGCATTCTATTCATTTTTTCAGAAAGAAGATGTAAACCTGTTTTTAACTTATTCTGTCCTGATGAAGGTGCACCCAGTATAATAAACGCACCGAAACGCGTCGACTTTTTGGACCATTTTAAACTGTGGAAAAATGTTCTTTTATTAATTCGTTGTATTATTGTATTTTAAATATTGAATGCATACTATAAAGTGGTGACTCTGTGTTAGATAACCGTAACACGGAATTGTTAGTCATTAGACATATACTTGTACCAGAGGACCACAGTGTTAAATTACAATGTGTATTTAAAATGAATGCCTAAATATGAATTTTTATAAAATAAACTTTGAGTAAAAAGTATAAATAACCTAGTGTGGAGACTTCTTGAATTTGTCAATTGCAAATGCCAAATACAGCTAACTGCTACGGATAGGCCTCATGGTCACCTTGTGAAATAATTACCCAGAAAGGAACCTCATGGGAACAGTCCAGCCCGAACTGCCAAGCCATGTCTTCCCTGGACCGGAAACAAGCTTCCGAGGACCGGTTTCTGGCATTGCAGCCGTCTTCAGCCCGGCTTGCTTGAATCCAGTGGAAAAGTGAGCAAGGGACTCACGTCTGAGCATACCCTGCCACACTTATGGTGGCCCAAAGCAGTACAAAAGGGGGTTGTGATGGACGGAGCATCTGCATCAATCAAACACTCACACCCAGTCAAAAAATCTGGGTTTAATCCATCACCGTTCTTTAGCCCACTCTGCCACCCCAGTTGAGACATGTCTATATGCAAATCAGTCTGACCCTGTGCCTCATGGGAACAGTCCAGCCCGAACTGCCAAGCCATGTCTTCACTGGACCGGAAACAAGCTTCCGAGGACCGGTTTCTGGCATTCCAGCCGTCTTCAGCCCGGCTTGCTTCAATCCAGTGGCAAAGTGAGCAAGGGACTCACGTGTCAGCATACACTGTCACACTTATGGCGGCCAAAAGCGGTACAAAAGGGGGTGGTGATGGACGGGGCATCTGAATCAATCAAACACTCACACCCAGTCAAAAGATCTGGGTTTAATCCACCACCGTTCTTTAGCCCACTCTGCCACCCCAGTTGAGACATGGCTATATGCAAATCAGTCTGACCCTGTGCCTCATGGGAACAGACCAGCCCGAACTGCCAAGCCATGTCTTCCCTGGACTGGAAACAAGCTTCCGAGGACCGGTTTCTAGCATTCCAGCCGTCTTCAGCCCGGCTTGCTTGAATCCAGTGGCAAAGTAAGCAAGGGACTCACGTCTGAGCATACCCTGCCACACTTATGGCGGCCAAAAGCGGTGCATAAGGGGGTGGTGATGGACGGAGCATCTGAATCAATCAAACACTCACACCCAGTCAAAAGATCTGGGTTTAAACCATCACCGTTCTTTAGCCCACTCTGCCACCCCAGTTGAGACATGGCTATGTGGAAACCAGTCTGACCCTGTGCCTCATGGGAACAGTCCAGTCCGAACTGCCAAGCCATGTCTTCACTGGACCAGAAATAAACTTCCGAGGACCGGTTTCTGGCATTCCAGCCATCTTCAGCCCGGCTTGCTTGAATCCAGTGGCAAAGTGAGCAAGGGACTCACGTCTGAGCATACCTTGCCACACTTATGTCGGCCAAAAGCGGTACAAAAGGGGGTGGTGATGGACGGAGCATCTGAATCAATCAAACACTCACACCCAATCAAAAGATCTGGGTTTAATCCATCACCGTTCTTTAGCCCACTCTGCCACCCCAGTTGAGACATGGCTATATGCAAATCAGTCTGACCCTGTGCCTCATGGGAACAGTCCAGCCCGAACTGCCAAGCCTTGTCTTCCCTGGACTGGAAACAAGCTTCCAAGGACCGGTTTCTGGCATTCCAGCCGTCTTCAGCCCAGATTGCTTGAATCCAGTGGCAAAGTGAGCAAGTGACTCACGTCTGAGCAAACCCTTCCACACTTATGGCGGCCAAAAGCGGTACAAAAGGGGCTGGTGATGGACGGAGCATCTGAATCAATCAAACACTCACAACCAGTCAAAAGATCTGGGTTTAATCCATCACCGTTCTTTAGCCCACTCTGCCACCCCAGTTGAGACATGGCTATATGCAAATCAGTCTGACCCTGTGCCTTATGGGAACAGTCCAGCCCGAACTGCCAAGCTATGTCTTCCCTGGACCTGAAACAAGCTTCCGAGGACCGGTTTCTGGCATTCCAGCCATCTGCTGCCCGGCTTGCTGGAATCCAGTGGCAAAGTGAGCAAGGGACGCACGTCTGAGCATGCCCTGCCACACTTATGGCGGCCAAAAGCGGTACAAAAGGGGGTGGTGATGGACGGAGCATCTGAATCAATCAAACACTCACACCCAGTCAAAAGATCTGGGTTTAATCCATCACCGTTCTTTAGCCCACTCTGCCACCCCAGTTGAGACATGGCTATATGCAAATCAGTCTGACCCTGTGCCTCATGGGAACAGTCCAGCCCGAACTGCCAAGCCATGTCTTCCCTGGACCGGCACCAAGCTTCCGAGGACCGGTTTCTGGCATTCCAGCTGTCTTCAGCCCGGCTTGCTTGAATCCAGTGGCAAAGTGAGCAAGGGACTCACGTCTGAGCATACCCTGCCACACTTATGTCGGCCAAAAGCAGTACAAAAGGGGGTGGTGATGGACGGAGCATCTGAATCAATCAAAAACTCACAACCAGTCAAAAGATCTGGGTTTAATCCATCACCGTTCTTTAGCCCACTCTGCCACCCCAGTTGAGACATGGCTATATGCAAATCAGGTTGACCCTGTGCCTCATGGGAACAGTCCAGCCCGAACTGCCAAGCCATGTCTTCCCTGGACCGGAAACAAGCTTCCGAGGACCGGTTTCTGGCATTGCAGCCGTCTTCAGCCCGGCTTGCTTGAATCCAGTGGAAAAGTGAGCAAGGAACTCACGTCTGAGCATACCCTGCCACACTTATGGTGGCCCAAAGCAGTACAAAAGGGGGTTGTGATGGAAGGAGCATCTGCATCAATCAAACACTCACACCCAGTCAAAAAATCTGGGTTTAATCCATCACCGTTCTTTAGCCCACTCTGCCACCCCAGTTGAGACATGGCTATATGCAAATCAGTCTGACCCTGTGCCTCATGGGAACAGTCCAGCCCGAACTGCCAAGCCATGTCTTCACTGGACCGGAAACAAGCTTCCGAGGACCAGTTTCTGGCATTCCAGCCGTCTTCAGCCCGGCTTGCTTCAATCCAGTGGCAAAGTGAGCAAGGGACTCACGAGTCAGCATACACTGTCACACTTATGGCGGCCAAAAGCGGTACAAAAGGGGGTGGTGATGGACGGGGCATCTGAATCAATCAAACACTCACACCCAGTCAAAAGATCTGGGTTTAATCCACCACCGTTCTTTAGCCCACTCTGCCACCCCAGTTGAGACATGGCTATATGCAAATCAGTCTGACCCTGTGCCTCATGGGAACAGACCAGCCCGAACTGCCAAGCCATGTCTTCCCTGGACTGGAAACAAGCTTCCGAGGACCGGTTTCAAGCATTCCAGCCGTCTTCAGCCCGTCTTGCTTGAATCCAGTGGCAAAGTGAGCAAGGGACTCACGTCTGAGCATACCCTGCCACACTTATGGCGGCCAAAAGCGGTGCATAAGGGGGTGGTGATGGACGGAGCATCTGAATCAATCAAACACTCACACCCAGTCAAAAGATCTGGGTTTAAACCATCACCGTTCTTTAGCCCACTCTGCCACCCCAGTTGAGACATGGCTATGTGGAAACCAGTCTGACCCTGTGCCTCATGGGAACAGTCCAGTCCGAACTGCCAAGCCATGTCTTCACTGGACCAGAAATAAACTTCCGAGGACCGGTTTCTGGCATTCCAGCCATCTTCAGCCCGGCTTGCTTGAATCCAGTGGCAAAGTGAGCAAGGGACTCACGTCTTAGCATACCTTGCCACACTTATGTCGGCCAAAAGCGGTACAAAAGGGGGTGGTGATGGACGGAGCATCTGAATCAATCAAACACTCACACCCAATCAAAAGATCTGGGTTTAATCCATCACCGTTCTTTAGCCCACTCTGCCACCCCAGTTGAGACATGGCTATATGCAAATCAGTCTGACCCTGTGCCTCATGGGAACAGTCCAGCCCGAACTGCCAAGCCATGTCTTCACTGGACCGGAAACAAGCTTCCGAGGACCGGTTTCTGGCATTCCAGCCGTCTTCAGCCCGGATTGCTTGAATCCAGTGGCAAAGTGAGCAAGGGACTCACGTCTGGGCATACCCTGCCACACTTATGGCGGCCAAAAGTGGTTCAAAAGGGGGTGGTGATGGACGGAGCATCTGAATCAATCAAAAATTCACAACCAGTCAAAAGATCTGGGTTTAATCCATCACCGTTCTTTAGCCCACTCTGCCACCCCAGTTGAGACATGGCTATATGCAAATCAGTTTGACCCTGTGCCTCATGGGAACAGTCCAGCCCGAACTGCCAAGCCATGTCATCCCTGGACCGGAAACAAGCTTCCGAGGACCGGTTTCTGGCATTGCAGCCGTCTTCAGCCCGGCTTGCTTGAATCCAGTGGCAAAGTGAGCAAGGGACTCACGTCTGAGCATACCCTGCCACACTTATGGCGGCCCAAAGCAGTACAAAAGGGGGTTGTGATGGACGGAGCATCTGAATCAATCAAACACTCACACCCAGTCAAAAGATCTGGGTTTAATCCATCACCGTTCTTTAGCCCACTCTGCCACCAAGGTTGAGAGATGGCTATATGCAAATCAGTCTGACCCTGTGCCTCATGGGAACAGTCCTGCTCGAACTGCCAAGCCATGTCTTCACTGGACCGGAAACAAGCTTCCGAGGACCGGTTTCTGGCATTCCAGCCATTTTCAGCCCGATTTGCTTGAATCCAGTGGCAAAGTGAGCAAGGGACTCACGTCTGAACATACCCTGCTACACTTATGGCGGCCAAAAGCGGTACAAAAGTGAGTGGTGATGGACGGAGCATCTGAATCAATCAAACACTCACACCCAGTCAAAAGATCTGGGTTTAATCCATCACCGTTCTTTAGCCCACTCTGCCACCCCAGTTGAGACATGGCTATATGCATATCAGTCTGACCCTGTGCCTCATGGGAACAGTCCAGCCTGAACTGCCAAGCCATGTCTACCCTGGACCTGAAACAAGCTTCCGAGGACCGGTTTCTGGCATTCCAGCCGTCTTCAGCCCGGCTTGCTTGAATCCAGTGGCAAAGTGAGCAAGCGACTCACGTCTGAGCATACCCTGCCACACTTATGGCGGCCAAAAGCGGTACAAAAGGGGCTGGTGATGGACGGAGCATCTGAATCAATCAAACACTCACAACCAGTCAAAAGATCTGGGTTTAATCCATCACCGTTCTTTAGCCCACTCTGCCACCCCAGTTGAGACATGGCTATATGCAAATCAGTCTGACCCTGTGCCTCATGGGAACAGTCCAGCCCGAACTGCCAAGCCTTGTCTTCCCTGGACTGGAAACAAGCTTCCAAGGACCGGTTTCTGGCATTCCAGCCGTCTTCAGCCCGGATTGCTTGAATCCAGTGGCAAAGTGAGCAAGTGACTCACGTCTGAGCAAACCCTGCCACACTTATGGCGGCCAAAAGCGGTACAAAAGGGGCTGGTGATGGACGGAGCATCTGAATCAATCAAACACTCACACCCAGTCAAAAGATCTGGATTTAATCCATCACCGTTCTTTAGCCCACTCTGCCACCCCAGTTGAGACATGGCTATATGCAAATCAGTCTGACCCTGTGCCTCATGGGAACAGTCCAGCCCGAACTGCCAAGCCATGTCTACCCTGGACCGGCAACAAGCTTCCGAGGACCGGTTTCTGGCATTCCAGCCGTCTTCAGCCCGGCTTGCTTGAATCCAGTGGCAAAGTGAGCAAGGGACTCACGTCTGAGCATACCCTGCCACACTTATGTCGGCCAAAAGCAGTACAAAAGGGGGTGGTGATGGACGGAGCATCTGAATCAATCAAAAACTCACAACCAGTCAAAAGATCTTGGTTTAATCCATCACCGTTCTTTAGCCCACTCTGCCACCCCAGTTGAGACATGGCTATATGCAAATCAGGTTGACCCTGTGCCTCATGGGAACAGTCCAGCCCGAACTGCCAAGCCATGTCTTCCCTGGACCGGAAACAAGCTTCCGAGGACCGGTTTCTGGCATTGCAGCCGTCTTCAGCCCGGCTTGCTTGAATCCAGTGGAAAAGTGAGCAAGGGACTCACGTCTGAGCATACCCTGCCACACTTATGGTGGCCCAAAGCAGTACAAAAGGGGGTTGTGATGGACGGAGCATCTGCATCAATCAAACACTCACACCCAGTCAAAAAATCTGGGTTTAATCCATCACCGTTCTTTAGCCCACTCTGCCACCCCAGTTGAGACATGGCTATATGCAAATCAGTCTGACCCTGTGCCTCATGGGAACAGTCCAGCCCGAACTGCCAAGCCATGTCTTCACTGGACCGGAAACAAGCTTCCGAGGACCGGTTTCTGCCATTCCAGCCGTCTTCAGCCCGGATTGCTTGAATCCAGTGGCAAAGTGAGCAAGGGACTCACGTCTGGGCATACCCTGCCACACTTATGGCGGCCAAAAGTGGTACAAAAGGGGGTGGTGATGGACGGAGCATCTGAATCAATCAAAAATTCACAACCAGTCAAAAGATCTGGGTTTAATCCATCACCGTTCTTTAGCCCACTCTGCCACCCCAGTTGAGACATGGCTATATGCAAATCAGTTTGACCCTGTGCCTCATGGGAACAGTCCAGCCCGAACTGCCAAGCCATGTCATCCCTGGACCGGAAACAAGCTTCCGAGGACCGGTTTCTGGCATTGCAGCCGTCTTCAGCCCGGCTTGCTTGAATCCAGTGGCAAAGTGAGCAAGGGACTCACGTCTGAGCATACCCTGCCACACTTATGGCGGCCCAAAGCAGTACAAAAGGGGGTTGTGATGGACGGAGCATCTGAATCAATCAAACACTCACACCCAGTCAAAAGATCTGGGTTTAATCCATCACCGTTCTTTAGCCCACTCTGCCACCAAGGTTGAGAGATGGCTATATGCAAATCAGTCTGACCCTGTGCCTCATGGGAACAGTCCTGCTCGAACTGCCAAGCCATGTCTTCACTGGACCGGAAACAAGCTTCCGAGGACCGGTTTCTGGCATTCCAGCCATTTTCAGCCCGATTTGCTTGAATCCAGTGGCAAAGTGAGCAAGGGACTCACGTCTGAACATACCCTGCTACACTTATGGCGGCCAAAAGCGGTACAAAAGTGAGTGGTGATGGACGGAGCATCTGAATCAATCAAACACTCACACCCAGTCAAAAGATCTGGGTTTAATCCATCACCGTTCTTTAGCCCACTCTGCCACCCCAGTTGAGACATGGCTATATGCATATCAGTCTGACCCTGTGCCTCATGGGAACAGTCCAGCCTGAACTGCCAAGCCATGTCTACCCTGGACCTGAAACAAGCTTCCGAGGACCGGTTTCTGGCATTCCAGCCGTCTTCAGCCCGGCTTGCTTGAATCCAGTGGCAAAGTGAGCAAGCGACTCACGTCTGAGCATACCCTGCCACACTTATGGCGGCCAAAAGCGGTACAAAAGGGGCTGGTGATGGACGGAGCATCTGAATCAATCAAACACTCACAACCAGTCAAAAGATCTGGGTTTAATCCATCACCGTTCTTTAGCCCACTCTGCCACCCCAGTTGAGACATGGCTATATGCAAATCAGTCTGACCCTGTGCCTCATGGGAACAGTCCAGCCCGAACTGCCAAGCCATGTCTACCCTGGACCGGCAACAAGCTTCCGAGGACCGGTTTCTGGCATTCCAGCCGTCTTCAGCCCGGCTTGCTTGAATCCAGTGGCAAAGTGAGCAAGGGACTCACGTCTGAGCATACCCTGCCACACTTATGTCGGCCAAAAGCAGTACAAAAGGGGGTGGTGATGGACGGAGCATCTGAATCAATCAAAAACTCACAACCAGTCAAAAGATCTTGGTTTAATCCATCACCGTTCTTTAGCCCACTCTGCCACCCCAGTTGAGACATGGCTATATGCAAATCAGGTTGACCCTGTGCCTCATGGGAACAGTCCAGCCCGAACTGCCAAGCCATGTCTTCCCTGGACCGGAAACAAGCTTCCGAGGACCGGTTTCTGGCATTGCAGCCGTCTTCAGCCCGGCTTGCTTGAATCCAGTGGAAAAGTGAGCAAGGGACTCACGTCTGAGCATACCCTGCCACACTTATGGTGGCCCAAAGCAGTACAAAAGGGGGTTGTGATGGACGGAGCATCTGCATCAATCAAACACTCACACCCAGTCAAAAAATCTGGGTTTAATCCATCACCGTTCTTTAGCCCACTCTGCCACCCCAGTTGAGACATGGCTATATGCAAATCAGTCTGACCCTGTGCCTCATGGGAACAGTCCAGCCCGAACTGCCAAGCCATGTCTTCACTGGACCGGAAACAAGCTTCCGAGGACCGGTTTCTGGCATTCCAGCCGTCTTCAGCCCGGCTTGCTTCAATCCAGTGGCAAAGTGAGCAAGGGACTCACGTGTCAGCATACACTGTCACACTTATGGCGGCCAAAAGCGGTACAAAAGGGGGTGGTGATGGACGGGGCATCTGAATCAATCAAACACTCACACCCAGTCAAAAGATCTGGGTTTAATCCACCACCGTTCTTTAGCCCACTCTGCCACCCCAGTTGAGACATGGCTATATGCAAATCAGTCTGACCCTGTGCCTCATGGGAACAGACCAGCCCGAACTGCCAAGCCATGTCTTCCCTGGACTGGAAACAAGCTTCCGAGGACCGGTTTCTAGCATTCCAGCCGTCTTCAGCCCGGCTTTCTTGAATCCAGTGGCAACGTGAGCAAGGGACTCACGTCTGAGCATACCCTGCCACACTTATGGCGGCCAAAAGCGGTGCATAAGGGGGTGGTGATGGACGGAGCATCTGAATCAATCAAACACTCACACCCAGTCAAAAGATCTGGGTTTAAACCATCACCGTTCTTTAGCCCACTCTGCCACCCCAGTTGAGACATGGCTATGTGGAAACCAGTCTGACCCTGTGCCTCATGGGAACAGTCCAGCCCGAACTGCCAAGCCATGTCTTCACTGGACCGGAAACAAGCTTCCGAGGACCGGTTTCTGGCATTCCAGCCATCTTCAGCCCGGCTTGCTTGAATCCAGTGGCAAAGTGAGCAAGGGACTCACGTCTGAGCATACCCTGCCACACTTATGGCGGCCAAAAGCGGTACAAAAGGGGGTGGTGATGGACAGAGCATCTGAATCAATCAAACACTCACACCCAGTCAAAAGATCTGGGTTTAATCCATCACCGTTCTTTAGCCCACTCTGCCACCCCAGTTGAGACATGGCTATATGCAAATCAGTCTGACCCTGTGCCTCATGGGAACAGTCCAGCCCGAACTGCCAAGCCATGTCTTCACTGGACCGGAAACAAGCTTCCGAGGACCGGTTTCTGGCATTCCAGCCATCTTCAGCCCGGCTTGCTTGAATCCAGTGGCAAAGTGAGCAAGGGACTCACGTCTGAGCATACCCTGCCACACTTATGGCGGCCAAAAGCGGTACAAAAGGGGGTGGTGATGGACAGAGCATCTGAATCAATCAAACACTCACACCCAGTCAAAAGATCTGGGTTTAATCCATCACCGTTCTTTAGCCCACTCTGCCACCCCAGTTGAGACATGGCTATATGCAAATCAGTCTGACCCTGTGCCTCATGGGAACAGTCCAGCCCGAACTGCCAAGCCATGTCTTCCCTGGACCGGAAACAAGCTTCCGAGGACCGGTTTCTGCCATTCCAGCCGTCTTCAGCCCGGATTGCTTGAATCCAGTGGCAAAGTGAGCAAGGGACTCACGTCTGGGCATACCCTGCCACACTTATGGCGGCCAAAAGTGGTACAAAAGGGGGTGGTGATGGACGGAGCATCTGAATCAATCAAAAATTCACAACCAGTCAAAAGATCTGGGTTTAATCCATCACCGTTCTTTAGCCCACTCTGCCACCCCAGTTGAGACATGGCTATATGCAAATCAGTTTGACCCTGTGCCTCATGGGAACAGTCCAGCCCGAACTGCCAAGCCATGTCATCCCTGGACCGGAAACAAGCTTCCGAGGACCGGTTTCTGGCATTGCAGCCGTCTTCAGCCCGGCTTGCTTGAATCCAGTGGCAAAGTGAGCAAGGGACTCACGTCTGAGCATACCCTGCCACACTTATGGCGGCCCAAAGCAGTACAAAAGGGGGTTGTGATGGACGGAGCATCTGAATCAATCAAACACTCACACCCAGTCAAAAGATCTGGGTTTAATCCATCACCGTTCTTTAGCCCACTCTGCCACCAAGGTTGAGACATGGCTATATGCAAATCAGTCTGGCCCTGTGCCTCATGGGAACAGTCCTGCTCGAACTGCCAAGCCATGTCTTCACTGGACCGGAAACAAGCTTCCGAGGACCGGTTTCTGGCATTCCAGCCATTTTCAGCCCGATTTGCTTGAATCCAGTGGCAAAGTGAGCAAGGGACTCACGTCTGAACATACCCTGCCACACTTATGGCGGCCAAAAGCGGTACAAAAGGGAGTGGTGATGGATGGAGCATCTGAATCAATCAAACACTCACACCCAGTCAAAAGATCTGGGTTTAATCCATCACCGTTCTTTAGCCCACTCTGCCACCCCAGTTGAGACATGGCTATATGCATATCAGTCTGACCCTGTGCCTCATGGGAACAGTCCAGCCTGAACTGCCAAGCCATGTCTTCCCTGGACCTGAAACAAGCTTCCGAGGACCGGTTTCTGGCATTCCAGCCGTCTTCAGCCCGGCTTGCTTGAATCCAGTGGCAAAGTGAGCAAGCGACTCACGTCTGAGCATACCCTGCCACACTTATGGCGGCCAAAAGCGGTACAAAAGGGGCTGGTGATGGACGGAGCATCTGAATCAATCAAACACTCACAACCAGTCAAAAGATCTGGGTTTAATCCATCACCGTTCTTTAGCCCACTCTGCCACCCCAGTTGAGACATGGCTATATGCAAATCAGTCTGACCCTGTGCCTCATGGGAACAGTCCAGCCCGAACTGCCAAGCCTTGTCTTCCCTGGACTGGAAACAAGCTTCCAAGGACCGGTTTCTGGCATTCCAGCCGTCTTCAGCCCGGATTGCTTGAATCCAGTGGCAAAGTGAGCAAGTGACTCACGTCTGAGCAAACCCTGCCACACTTATGGCGGCCAAAAGCGGTACAAAAGGGGCTGGTGATGGATGGAGCATCTGAATCAATCAAACACTCACACCCAGTCAAAAGATCTGGGTTTAAACCATCACCGTTCTTTAGCCCACTCTGCCACCCCAGTTGAGACATGGCTATATGGAAACCAGTCTGACCCTGTGCCTCATGGGAACAGTCCAGCCCGAACTGCCAAGCCATGTCTTCACTGGACCGGAAATAAACTTCCGAGGACCGGTTTCTGGCATTCCAGCCATATTCAGCCCGGCTTGCTTGAATCCAGTGGCAAAGTGAGCAAGGGACTCACGTCTGAGCATACCTTGCCACACTTATGTCGGCCAAAAGCGGTACAAAAGGGGGTGGCACTTATGTCGGCCAAAAGCGGTACAAAAGGGGGTGGTGATGGACGGAGCATCTGAATCAATCAAACACTCACACCCAATCAAAAGATCTGGGTTTAATCCATCACCGTTCTTTAGCCCACTCTGCCACCCCAGTTGAGACATGGCTATATGCAAATCAGTCTGACCCTGTGCCTCATGGGAACAGTCCAGCCCGAACTGCCAAGCCATGTCTTCCCTGGACCGGAAACAAGCTTCCGAGGACCGGTTTCTTGCATTCCAGCCGTCTTCAGCCCGGCTTGCTTGAATCCAGTGGCAAAGTGAGCAAGGGACTCACGTCTGGGCATACCCTGCCACACTTATGGCGGTCAAAAGTGGTACAAAAGGGGGTGGTGATGGACGGAGCATCTGAATCAATCAAAAACTCACAACCAGTCAAAAGATCTGGGTTTAATCCATCACCGTTCTTTAGCCCACTCTGCCACCCCAGTTGAGACATGGCTATATGCAAATCAGTTTGACCCTGTGCCTCATGGGTACAGTCCAGCCCGAACTGCCAAGCCATGTCTTCCCTGGACCGGAAACAAGCTTCCGAGGACCGGTTTGTGGCATTGCAGCCGTCTTCAGCCCGGCTTGCTTGAATCCAGTGGAAAAGTGAGCAAGGGACTCACGTCTGAGCATACCCTGCCACACTTATGGTGGCCCAAAGCAGTACAAAAGGGGGTGGTGCTGGATGGGGCATCTGAATCAATCAAACACTCACACCCAGTCAAAAGATCTGGGTTTAATCCACCACCGTTCTTTAGCCAACTCTGCCACCCCAGTTGAGACATGGCTATATGCAAATCAGTCTGACCCTGTGCTTCATGGGAACAGACCAGCCCGAACTGCCAAGCCATGTCTTCCCTGGACCGGAAACAAGCTTCCGAGGACCGGTTTCTAGCATTCCAGCCGTCTTCAGCCCGGCTTGCTTGAATCCAGTGGCAAAGTGAGTAAGGGACTCACGTCTGAGCATACCCTGCCAAACTTATGGCGGCCAAAAGCGGTGCAAAAGGGGGTGGTGATGGACGGAGCATCTGAATCAATCAAACACTCACACCCAGTCAAAAGATCTGGGTTTAATCCATTACCGTTCTTTAGCCCACTTTGCCACCCCAGTTGAGACATGGCTATATGGAAACCAGTCTGACCCTGTGCCTCATGGGAACAGTCCAGCCCGAACTGCCAAGCCATGTCTTCACTGGACTGGAAACAAACTTCCGAAAACCGGTTTCTGGCATTCCAGCCATCTTCAGCCCGGCTTGCTTGAATCCAGTGGCAAAGTGAGCAAGGGACTCACGTCTGAGCATACCCTGCCACACTTATGTCGGCAAAAAGCAGTACAAAAGGGGGTGGTGATGGACGGAGCATCTGAATCAATCAAACACTCACACCCAATCAAAAGATCTGGATTTAATCCATCACCGTTCTTTAGCCCACTCTGCCACCCCAGTTGAGACATGGCTATATGCAAATCAGTCTGACCCTGTGCCTCATGGGAACAGTCCAGCCCGAACTGCCAAGCCATGTCTTCACTGGACCGGAAACAAACTTCCGAGGACCGGTTTCTGGCATTCCAGCCATTTTCAGCCCGGCTTGCTTGAATCCAGTGGCAAAGTGAGCAAGGGACTCACGTCTGAGCATACCCTGCCACACTTATGTCGGCCAAAAGCGGTACAAAAGGGGGTGGTGATGGACGGAGCATCTGAATCAATCAAACACTCACACCCAGTCAAAAGATCTGGGTTTAATCCATCACCGTTCTTTAGCCCACTCTGCCAACCCAGTTGAGACATGGCTATATGCAAATCAGTCTGACCCTGTGCCTCATGGGAACAGTCCAGCCCGAACTGCCAAGCCATGTCTTCCCTGGACCGGAAACAAGCTTCCGAGGACCGGTTTCTGGCATTCCAGCCGTCTTCAGCCCGGCTTGCTTGAATCCAGTGGCAAAGTGAGCAAGGGACTCACGTCTGGGCATACCCTGCCACACTTATGGCGGCCAAAAGTGGTACAAAAGGGGGTGGTGATGGACGGAGCATCTGAATCAATCAAAAACTCACAACCAGTCAAAAGATCTGGGTTTAATCCATCACCGTTCTTTAGCCCACTCTGCCACCCCAGTTGAGACATGGCTATATGCAAATCAGGTTGACCCTGTGCCTCATGGGAACAGTCCAGCCCGAACTGCCAAGCCATGTCTTCCCTGGACCGGAAACAAGCTTCCGAGGACCGGTTTCTGGCATTGCAGCCGTCTTCAGCCCGGCTTGCTTGAATCCAGTGGAAAAGTGAGCAAGGGACTCACGTCTGAGCATACCCTGCCACACTTATGGTGGCCCAAAGCAGTACAAAAGGGGGTTGTGATGGACGGAGCATCTGCATCAATCAAACACTCACACCCATTCAAAAAATCTGGGTTTAATCCATCACCGTTCTTTAGCCCACTCTGCCACCCCAGTTGAGACATGGCTATATGCAAATCAGTCTGACCCTGTGCCTCATGGGAACAGTCCAGCCCGAACTGCCAAGCCATGTCTTCACTGGACCGGAAACAAGCTTCCGAGGACCGGTTTCTGGCATTCCAGCCGTCTTCAGCCCGGCTTACTTCAATCCAGTGGCAAAGTGAGCAAGGGACTCACGTGTCAGCATACACTGTCACACTTATGGCGGCCAAAAGCGGTACAAAAGGGGGTGGTGATGGACGGGGCATCTGAATCAATCAAACACTCACACCCAGTCAAAAGATCTGGGTTTAATCCACCACCGTTCTTTAGCCCACTCTGCCACCCCAGTTGAGACATGGCTATATGCAAATCAGTCTGACCCTGTGCCTCATGGGAACAGACCAGCCCGAACTGCCAAGCCATGTCTTCCCTGGACTGGAAACAAGCTTCCGAGGACCGGTTTCTAGCATTCCAGCCGTCTTCAGCCCGGCTTGCTTGAATCCAGTGGCAAAGTGAGCAAGGGACTCACGTCTGAGCATACCCTGCCACACTTATGGCGGCCAAAAGCGGTGCATAAGGGGGTGGTGATGGACGGAGCATCTGAATCAATCAAACACTCACACCCAGTCAAAAGATCTGGGTTTAAACCATCACCGTTCTTTAGCCCACTCTGCCACCCCAGTTGAGACATGGTTATGTGGAAACCAGTCTGACCCTGTGCCTCATGGGACCAGTCCAGTCCGAACTGCCAAGCCATGTCTTCACTGGACCAGAAATAAACTTCCGAGGACCGGTTTCTGGCATTCCAGCCATCTTCAGCCCGGCTTGCTTGAATCCAGTGGCAAAGTGAGCAAGGGACTCACGTCTGGGCATACCCTGCCACACTTATGGCGGTCAAAAGTGGTACAAAAGGGGGTGGTGATGGACGGAGCATCTGAATCAATCAAAAACTCACAACCAGTCAAAAGATCTGGGTTTAATCCATCACCGTTCTTTAGCCCACTCTGCCACCCCAGTTGAGACATGGCTATATGCAAATCAGTTTGACCCTGTGCCTCATGGGAACAGTCCAGCCCGAACTGCCAAGCCATGTCTTCCCTGGACCGGAAACAAGCTTCCGAGGACCGGTTTCTGGCATTGCAGCCGTCTTCAGCCCGGCTTGCTTGAATCCAGATGAAAAGTGAGCAAGGGACTCACGTCTGAGCATACCCTGCCACACTTATGGTGGCCCAAAGCAGTACAAAAGGGGGTGGTGCTGGATGGGGCATCTGAATCAATCAAACACTCACACCCAGTCAAAAGATCTGGGTTTAATCCACCACCGTTCTTTAGCCAACTCTGCCACCCCAGTTGAGACATGGCTATATGCAAATCAGTCTGACCCTGTGCTTCATGGGAACAGACCAGCCCGAACTGCCAAGCCATGTCTTCCCTGGACCGGAAACAAGCTTCCGAGGACCGGTTTCTAGCATTCCAGCCGTCTTCAGCCCGGCTTGCTTGAATCCAGTGGCAAAGTGAGCAAGGGACTCACGTCTGAGCATACCCTGCCACACTTATGTCGGCCAAAAGCAGTACAAAAGAGGGTGGTGATGGACGGAGCATCTGAATCAATCAAACACTCACACCCAATCAAAAGATCTGGATTTAATCCATCACGGTTCTTTAGCCCACTCTGCCACCCCAGTTGAGACATGGCTATATGCAAATCAGTCTGACCCTGTGCCTCATGGGAACAGTCCAGCCCGAACTGCCAAGCCATGTCTTCACTGGACCGGAAACAAACTTCCGAGGACCGGTTTCTGGCATTCCAGCCATTTTCAGCCCGGCTTGTTTGAATCCAGTGGCAAAGTGAGCAAGGGACTCACGTCTGAGCATACCCTGCCACACTTATGTCGGCCAAAAGCGGTACAAAAGGGGGTGGTGATGGACGGAGCATCTGAATCAATCAAACACTCACACCCAGTCAAAAGATCTGGGTTTAATCCATCACCGTTCTTTAGCCCACTCTGCCAACCCAGTTGAGACATGGCTATATGCAAATCAGTCTGACCCTGTGCCTCATGGGAACAGTCCAGCCCGAACTGCCAAGCCATGTCTTCCCTGGACCGGAAACAAGCTTCCGAGGACCGGTTTCTGGCATTCCAGCCGTCTTCAGCCCGGCTTGCTTGAATCCAGTGGCAAAGTGAGCAAGGGACTCACGTCTGGGCATACCCTGCCACACTTATGGCGGCCAAAAGTGGTACAAAAGGGGGTGGTGATGGACGGAGCATCTGAATCAATCAAAAACTCACAACCAGTCAAAAGATCTGGGTTTAATCCATCACCGTTCTTTAGCCCACTCTGCCACCCCAGTTGAGACATGGCTATATGCAAATCAGGTTGACCCTGTGCCTCATGGGAACAGTCCAGCCCGAACTGCCAAGCCATGTCTTCCCTGGACCGGAAACAAGCTTCCGAGGACCGGTTTCTGGCATTGCAGCCGTCTTCAGCCCGGCTTGCTTGAATCCAGTGGAAAAGTGAGCAAGGGACTCACGTCTGAGCATACCCTGCCACACTTATGGTGGCCCAAAGCAGTACAAAGGGGGGTTGTGATGGACGGAGCATCTGCATCAATCAAACACTCACACCCAGTCAAAAAATCTGGGTTTAATCCATCACCGTTCTTTAGCCCACTCTGCCACCCCAGTTGAGACATGTCTATATGCAAATCAGTCTGACCCTGTGCCTCATGGGAACAGTCCAGCCCGAACTGCCAAGCCATGTCTTCACTGGACCGGAAACAAGCTTCCGAGGACCGGTTTCTGGCATTCCAGCCGTCTTCAGCCCGGCTTGCTTCAATCCAGTGGCAAAGTGAGCAAGGGACTCACGTGTCAGCATACACTGTCACACTTATGGCGGCCAAAAGCGGTACAAAAGGGGGTGGTGATGGACGGGGCATCTGAATCAATCAAACACTCACACCCAGTCAAAAGATCTGGGTTTAATCCACCACCGTTCTTTAGCCCACTCGGCCACCCCAGTTGAGACATGGCTATATGCAAATCAGTCTGACCCTGTGCCTCATGGGAACAGACCAGCCCGAACTGCCAAGCCATGTCTTCCCTGGACTGGAAACAAGCTTCCGAGGACCGGTTTCTAGCATTCCAGCCGTCTTCAGCCCGGCTTGCTTGAATCCAGTGGCAAAGTGAGCAAGGGACTCACGTCTGAGCATACCCTGCCACACTTATGGCGGCCAAAAGCGGTGCATAAGGGGGTGGTGATGGACGGAGCATCTGAATCAATCAAACACTCACACCCAGTCAAAAGATCTGGGTTTAAACCATCACCGTTCTTTAGCCCACTCTGCCACCCCAGTTGAGACATGGCTATGTGGAAACCAGTCTGACCCTGTGCCTCATGGGAACAGTCCAGTCCGAACTGCCAAGCCATGTCTTCACTGGACCAGAAATAAACTTCCGAGGACCGGTTTCTGGCATTCCAGCCATCTTCAGCCCGGCTTGCTTGAATCCAGTGGCAAAGTGAGCAAGGGACTCACGTCTGAGCATACCTTGCCACACTTATGTCGGCCAAAAGCGGTACAAAAGGGGGTGGTGATGGACGGAGCATCTGAATCAATCAAACACTCACACCCAATCAAAAGATCTGGGTTTAATCCATCACCGTTCTTTAGCCCACTCTGCCACCCCAGTTGAGACATGGCTATATGCAAATCAGTCTGACCCTGTGCCTCATGGGAACAGTCCAGCCCGAACTGCCAAGCCTTGTCTTCCCTGGACTGGAAACAAGCTTCCAAGGACCGGTTTCTGGCATTCCAGCCGTCTTCAGCCCGGATTGCTTGAATCCAGTGGCAAAGTGAGCAAGTGACTCACGTCTGAGCAAACCCTTCCACACTTATGGCGGCCAAAAGCGGTACAAAAGGGGCTGGTGATGGACGGAGCATCTGAATCAATCAAACACTCACACCCAGTCAAAAGATCTGGGTTTTATCCACCACCGTTCTTTAGCCAACTCTGCCACCCCAGTTGAGACATGGCTATATGCAAATCAGTCTGACCCTGTGCTTCATGGGAACAGACCAGCCCGAACTGCCAAGCCATGTCTTCCCTGGACCGGAAACAAGCTTCCGAGGACCGGTTTCTAGCATTCCAGCCGTCTTCAGCCCGGCTTGCTTGAATCCAGTGGCAAAGTGAGCAAGGGACTCACGTCTGAGCATACCCTGCCACACTTATGTCGGCCAAAAGCAGTACAAAAGGGGGTGGTGATGGACGGAGCATCTGAATCAATCAAACACTCACACCCAATCAAAAGATCTGGATTTAATCCATCACGGTTCTTTAGCCCACTCTGCCACCCCAGTTGAGACATGGCTATATGCAAATCAGTCTGACCCTGTGCCTCATGGGAACAGTCCAGCCCGAACTGCCAAGCCATGTCTTCACTGGACCGGAAACAAACTTCCGAGGACCGGTTTCTGGCATTCCAGCCATTTTCAGCCCGGCTTGTTTGAATCCAGTGGCAAAGTGAGCAAGGGACTCACGTCTGAGCATACCCTGCCACACTTATGTCGGCCAAAAGCGGTACAAAAGGGGGTGGTGATGGACGGAGCATCTGAATCAATCAAACACTCACACCCAGTCAAAAGATCTGGGTTTAATCCATCACCGTTCTTTAGCCCACTCTGCCAACCCAGTTGAGACATGGCTATATGCAAATCAGTCTGACCCTGTGCCTCATGGGAACAGTCCAGCCCGAACTGCCAAGCCATGTCTTCCCTGGACCGGAAACAAGCTTCCGAGGACCGGTTTCTGGCATTGCAGCCGTCTTCAGCCCGGCTTGCTTGAATCCAGTGGCAAAGTGAGCAAGGAACTCACGTCTGAGCATACCCTGCCACACTTATGGTGGCCCAAAGCAGTACAAAAGGGGGTTGTGATGGAAGGAGCATCTGCATCAATCAAACACTCACACCCAGTCAAAAAATCTGGGTTTAATCCATCACCGTTCTTTAGCCCACTCTGCCACCCCAGTTGAGACATGGCTATATGCAAATCAGTCTGACCCTGTGCCTCATGGGAACAGTCCAGCCCGAACTGCCAAGCCATGTCTTCACTGGACCGGAAACAAGCTTCCGAGGACCAGTTTCTGGCATTCCAGCCGTCTTCAGCCCGGCTTGCTTCAATCCAGTGGCAAAGTGAGCAAGGGACTCACGAGTCAGCATACACTGTCACACTTATGGCGGCCAAAAGCGGTACAAAAGGGGGTGGTGATGGACGGGGCATCTGAATCAATCAAACACTCACACCCAGTCAAAAGATCTGGGTTTAATCCACCACCGTTCTTTAGCCCACTCTGCCACCCCAGTTGAGACATGGCTATATGCAAATCAGTCTGACCCTGTGCCTCATGGGAACAGACCAGCCCGAACTGCCAAGCCATGTCTTCCCTGGACTGGAAACAAGCTTCCGAGGACCGGTTTCAAGCATTCCAGCCGTCTTCAGCCCGTCTTGCTTGAATCCAGTGGCAAAGTGAGCAAGGGACTCACGTCTGAGCATACCCTGCCACACTTATGGCGGCCAAAAGCGGTGCATAAGGGGGTGGTGATGGACGGAGCATCTGAATCAATCAAACACTCACACCCAGTCAAAAGATCTGGGTTTAAACCATCACCGTTCTTTAGCCCACTCTGCCACCCCAGTTGAGACATGGCTATGTGGAAACCAGTCTGACCCTGTGCCTCATGGGAACAGTCCAGTCCGAACTGCCAAGCCATGTCTTCACTGGACCAGAAATAAACTTCCGAGGACCGGTTTCTGGCATTCCAGCCATCTTCAGCCCGGCTTGCTTGAATCCAGTGGCAAAGTGAGCAAGGGACTCACGTCTTAGCATACCTTGCCACACTTATGTCGGCCAAAAGCGGTACAAAAGGGGGTGGTGATGGACGGAGCATCTGAATCAATCAAACACTCACACCCAATCAAAAGATCTGGGTTTAATCCATCACCGTTCTTTAGCCCACTCTGCCACCCCAGTTGAGACATGGCTATATGCAAATCAGTCTGACCCTGTGCCTCATGGGAACAGTCCAGCCCGAACTGCCAAGCCATGTCTTCACTGGACCGGAAACAAGCTTCCGAGGACCGGTTTCTGGCATTCCAGCCGTCTTCAGCCCGGATTGCTTGAATCCAGTGGCAAAGTGAGCAAGGGACTCACGTCTGGGCATACCCTGCCACACTTATGGCGGCCAAAAGTGGTTCAAAAGGGGGTGGTGATGGACGGAGCATCTGAATCAATCAAAAATTCACAACCAGTCAAAAGATCTGGGTTTAATCCATCACCGTTCTTTAGCCCACTCTGCCACCCCAGTTGAGACATGGCTATATGCAAATCAGTTTGACCCTGTGCCTCATGGGAACAGTCCAGCCCGAACTGCCAAGCCATGTCATCCCTGGACCGGAAACAAGCTTCCGAGGACCGGTTTCTGGCATTGCAGCCGTCTTCAGCCCGGCTTGCTTGAATCCAGTGGCAAAGTGAGCAAGGGACTCACGTCTGAGCATACCCTGCCACACTTATGGCGGCCCAAAGCAGTACAAAAGGGGGTTGTGATGGACGGAGCATCTGAATCAATCAAACACTCACACCCAGTCAAAAGATCTGGGTTTAATCCATCACCGTTCTTTAGCCCACTCTGCCACCAAGGTTGAGAGATGGCTATATGCAAATCAGTCTGACCCTGTGCCTCATGGGAACAGTCCTGCTCGAACTGCCAAGCCATGTCTTCACTGGACCGGAAACAAGCTTCCGAGGACCGGTTTCTGGCATTCCAGCCATTTTCAGCCCGATTTGCTTGAATCCAGTGGCAAAGTGAGCAAGGGACTCACGTCTGAACATACCCTGCTACACTTATGGCGGCCAAAAGCGGTACAAAAGTGAGTGGTGATGGACGGAGCATCTGAATCAATCAAACACTCACACCCAGTCAAAAGATCTGGGTTTAATCCATCACCGTTCTTTAGCCCACTCTGCCACCCCAGTTGAGACATGGCTATATGCATATCAGTCTGACCCTGTGCCTCATGGGAACAGTCCAGCCTGAACTGCCAAGCCATGTCTACCCTGGACCTGAAACAAGCTTCCGAGGACCGGTTTCTGGCATTCCAGCCGTCTTCAGCCCGGCTTGCTTGAATCCAGTGGCAAAGTGAGCAAGCGACTCACGTCTGAGCATACCCTGCCACACTTATGGCGGCCAAAAGCGGTACAAAAGGGGCTGGTGATGGACGGAGCATCTGAATCAATCAAACACTCACAACCAGTCAAAAGATCTGGGTTTAATCCATCACCGTTCTTTAGCCCACTCTGCCACCCCAGTTGAGACATGGCTATATGCAAATCAGTCTGACCCTGTGCCTCATGGGAACAGTCCAGCCCGAACTGCCAAGCCTTGTCTTCCCTGGACTGGAAACAAGCTTCCAAGGACCGGTTTCTGGCATTCCAGCCGTCTTCAGCCCGGATTGCTTGAATCCAGTGGCAAAGTGAGCAAGTGACTCACGTCTGAGCAAACCCTGCCACACTTATGGCGGCCAAAAGCGGTACAAAAGGGGCTGGTGATGGACGGAGCATCTGAATCAATCAAACACTCACACCCAGTCAAAAGATCTGGATTTAATCCATCACCGTTCTTTAGCCCACTCTGCCACCCCAGTTGAGACATGGCTATATGCAAATCAGTCTGACCCTGTGCCTCATGGGAACAGTCCAGCCCGAACTGCCAAGCCATGTCTACCCTGGACCGGCAACAAGCTTCCGAGGACCGGTTTCTGGCATTCCAGCCGTCTTCAGCCCGGCTTGCTTGAATCCAGTGGCAAAGTGAGCAAGGGACTCACGTCTGAGCATACCCTGCCACACTTATGTCGGCCAAAAGCAGTACAAAAGGGGGTGGTGATGGACGGAGCATCTGAATCAATCAAAAACTCACAACCAGTCAAAAGATCTTGGTTTAATCCATCACCGTTCTTTAGCCCACTCTGCCACCCCAGTTGAGACATGGCTATATGCAAATCAGGTTGACCCTGTGCCTCATGGGAACAGTCCAGCCCGAACTGCCAAGCCATGTCTTCCCTGGACCGGAAACAAGCTTCCGAGGACCGGTTTCTGGCATTGCAGCCGTCTTCAGCCCGGCTTGCTTGAATCCAGTGGAAAAGTGAGCAAGGGACTCACGTCTGAGCATACCCTGCCACACTTATGGTGGCCCAAAGCAGTACAAAAGGGGGTTGTGATGGACGGAGCATCTGCATCAATCAAACACTCACACCCAGTCAAAAAATCTGGGTTTAATCCATCACCGTTCTTTAGCCCACTCTGCCACCCCAGTTGAGACATGGCTATATGCAAATCAGTCTGACCCTGTGCCTCATGGGAACAGTCCAGCCCGAACTGCCAAGCCATGTCTTCACTGGACCGGAAACAAGCTTCCGAGGACCGGTTTCTGCCATTCCAGCCGTCTTCAGCCCGGATTGCTTGAATCCAGTGGCAAAGTGAGCAAGGGACTCACGTCTGGGCATACCCTGCCACACTTATGGCGGCCAAAAGTGGTACAAAAGGGGGTGGTGATGGACGGAGCATCTGAATCAATCAAAAATTCACAACCAGTCAAAAGATCTGGGTTTAATCCATCACCGTTCTTTAGCCCACTCTGCCACCCCAGTTGAGACATGGCTATATGCAAATCAGTTTGACCCTGTGCCTCATGGGAACAGTCCAGCCCGAACTGCCAAGCCATGTCATCCCTGGACCGGAAACAAGCTTCCGAGGACCGGTTTCTGGCATTGCAGCCGTCTTCAGCCCGGCTTGCTTGAATCCAGTGGCAAAGTGAGCAAGGGACTCACGTCTGAGCATACCCTGCCACACTTATGGCGGCCCAAAGCAGTACAAAAGGGGGTTGTGATGGACGGAGCATCTGAATCAATCAAACACTCACACCCAGTCAAAAGATCTGGGTTTAATCCATCACCGTTCTTTAGCCCACTCTGCCACCAAGGTTGAGAGATGGCTATATGCAAATCAGTCTGACCCTGTGCCTCATGGGAACAGTCCTGCTCGAACTGCCAAGCCATGTCTTCACTGGACCGGAAACAAGCTTCCGAGGACCGGTTTCTGGCATTCCAGCCATTTTCAGCCCGATTTGCTTGAATCCAGTGGCAAAGTGAGCAAGGGACTCACGTCTGAACATACCCTGCTACACTTATGGCGGCCAAAAGCGGTACAAAAGTGAGTGGTGATGGACGGAGCATCTGAATCAATCAAACACTCACACCCAGTCAAAAGATCTGGGTTTAATCCATCACCGTTCTTTAGCCCACTCTGCCACCCCAGTTGAGACATGGCTATATGCATATCAGTCTGACCCTGTGCCTCATGGGAACAGTCCAGCCTGAACTGCCAAGCCATGTCTACCCTGGACCTGAAACAAGCTTCCGAGGACCGGTTTCTGGCATTCCAGCCGTCTTCAGCCCGGCTTGCTTGAATCCAGTGGCAAAGTGAGCAAGCGACTCACGTCTGAGCATACCCTGCCACACTTATGGCGGCCAAAAGCGGTACAAAAGGGGCTGGTGATGGACGGAGCATCTGAATCAATCAAACACTCACAACCAGTCAAAAGATCTGGGTTTAATCCATCACCGTTCTTTAGCCCACTCTGCCACCCCAGTTGAGACATGGCTATATGCAAATCAGTCTGACCCTGTGCCTCATGGGAACAGTCCAGCCCGAACTGCCAAGCCTTGTCTTCCCTGGACTGGAAACAAGCTTCCAAGGACCGGTTTCTGGCATTCCAGCCGTCTTCAGCCCGGATTGCTTGAATCCAGTGGCAAAGTGAGCAAGTGACTCACGTCTGAGCAAACCCTGCCACACTTATGGCGGCCAAAAGCGGTACAAAAGGGGCTGGTGATGGACGGAGCATCTGAATCAATCAAACACTCACACCCAGTCAAAAGATCTGGATTTAATCCATCACCGTTCTTTAGCCCACTCTGCCACCCCAGTTGAGACATGGCTATATGCAAATCAGTCTGACCCTGTGCCTCATGGGAACAGTCCAGCCCGAACTGCCAAGCCATGTCTACCCTGGACCGGCAACAAGCTTCCGAGGACCGGTTTCTGGCATTCCAGCCGTCTTCAGCCCGGCTTGCTTGAATCCAGTGGCAAAGTGAGCAAGGGACTCACGTCTGAGCATACCCTGCCACACTTATGTCGGCCAAAAGCAGTACAAAAGGGGGTGGTGATGGACGGAGCATCTGAATCAATCAAAAACTCACAACCAGTCAAAAGATCTTGGTTTAATCCATCACCGTTCTTTAGCCCACTCTGCCACCCCAGTTGAGACATGGCTATATGCAAATCAGGTTGACCCTGTGCCTCATGGGAACAGTCCAGCCCGAACTGCCAAGCCATGTCTTCCCTGGACCGGAAACAAGCTTCCGAGGACCGGTTTCTGGCATTGCAGCCGTCTTCAGCCCGGCTTGCTTGAATCCAGTGGAAAAGTGAGCAAGGGACTCACGTCTGAGCATACCCTGCCACACTTATGGTGGCCCAAAGCAGTACAAAAGGGGGTTGTGATGGACGGAGCATCTGCATCAATCAAACACTCACACCCAGTCAAAAAATCTGGGTTTAATCCATCACCGTTCTTTAGCCCACTCTGCCACCCCAGTTGAGACATGGCTATATGCAAATCAGTCTGACCCTGTGCCTCATGGGAACAGTCCAGCCCGAACTGCCAAGCCATGTCTTCACTGGACCGGAAACAAGCTTCCGAGGACCGGTTTCTGCCATTCCAGCCGTCTTCAGCCCGGATTGCTTGAATCCAGTGGCAAAGTGAGCAAGGGACTCACGTCTGGGCATACCCTGCCACACTTATGGCGGCCAAAAGTGGTACAAAAGGGGGTGGTGATGGACGGAGCATCTGAATCAATCAAAAATTCACAACCAGTCAAAAGATCTGGGTTTAATCCATCACCGTTCTTTAGCCCACTCTGCCACCCCAGTTGAGACATGGCTATATGCAAATCAGTTTGACCCTGTGCCTCATGGGAACAGTCCAGCCCGAACTGCCAAGCCATGTCATCCCTGGACCGGAAACAAGCTTCCGAGGACCGGTTTCTGGCATTGCAGCCGTCTTCAGCCCGGCTTGCTTGAATCCAGTGGCAAAGTGAGCAAGGGACTCACGTCTGAGCATACCCTGCCACACTTATGGCGGCCCAAAGCAGTACAAAAGGGGGTTGTGATGGACGGAGCATCTGAATCAATCAAACACTCACACCCAGTCAAAAGATCTGGGTTTAATCCATCACCGTTCTTTAGCCCACTCTGCCACCAAGGTTGAGAGATGGCTATATGCAAATCAGTCTGACCCTGTGCCTCATGGGAACAGTCCTGCTCGAACTGCCAAGCCATGTCTTCACTGGACCGGAAACAAGCTTCCGAGGACCGGTTTCTGGCATTCCAGCCATTTTCAGCCCGATTTGCTTGAATCCAGTGGCAAAGTGAGCAAGGGACTCACGTCTGAACATACCCTGCTACACTTATGGCGGCCAAAAGCGGTACAAAAGTGAGTGGTGATGGACGGAGCATCTGAATCAATCAAACACTCACACCCAGTCAAAAGATCTGGGTTTAATCCATCACCGTTCTTTAGCCCACTCTGCCACCCCAGTTGAGACATGGCTATATGCATATCAGTCTGACCCTGTGCCTCATGGGAACAGTCCAGCCTGAACTGCCAAGCCATGTCTACCCTGGACCTGAAACAAGCTTCCGAGGACCGGTTTCTGGCATTCCAGCCGTCTTCAGCCCGGCTTGCTTGAATCCAGTGGCAAAGTGAGCAAGCGACTCACGTCTGAGCATACCCTGCCACACTTATGGCGGCCAAAAGCGGTACAAAAGGGGCTGGTGATGGACGGAGCATCTGAATCAATCAAACACTCACAACCAGTCAAAAGATCTGGGTTTAATCCATCACCGTTCTTTAGCCCACTCTGCCACCCCAGTTGAGACATGGCTATATGCAAATCAGTCTGACCCTGTGCCTCATGGGAACAGTCCAGCCCGAACTGCCAAGCCATGTCTACCCTGGACCGGCAACAAGCTTCCGAGGACCGGTTTCTGGCATTCCAGCCGTCTTCAGCCCGGCTTGCTTGAATCCAGTGGCAAAGTGAGCAAGGGACTCACGTCTGAGCATACCCTGCCACACTTATGTCGGCCAAAAGCAGTACAAAAGGGGGTGGTGATGGACGGAGCATCTGAATCAATCAAAAACTCACAACCAGTCAAAAGATCTTGGTTTAATCCATCACCGTTCTTTAGCCCACTCTGCCACCCCAGTTGAGACATGGCTATATGCAAATCAGGTTGACCCTGTGCCTCATGGGAACAGTCCAGCCCGAACTGCCAAGCCATGTCTTCCCTGGACCGGAAACAAGCTTCCGAGGACCGGTTTCTGGCATTGCAGCCGTCTTCAGCCCGGCTTGCTTGAATCCAGTGGAAAAGTGAGCAAGGGACTCACGTCTGAGCATACCCTGCCACACTTATGGTGGCCCAAAGCAGTACAAAAGGGGGTTGTGATGGACGGAGCATCTGCATCAATCAAACACTCACACCCAGTCAAAAAATCTGGGTTTAATCCATCACCGTTCTTTAGCCCACTCTGCCACCCCAGTTGAGACATGGCTATATGCAAATCAGTCTGACCCTGTGCCTCATGGGAACAGTCCAGCCCGAACTGCCAAGCCATGTCTTCACTGGACCGGAAACAAGCTTCCGAGGACCGGTTTCTGGCATTCCAGCCGTCTTCAGCCCGGCTTGCTTCAATCCAGTGGCAAAGTGAGCAAGGGACTCACGTGTCAGCATACACTGTCACACTTATGGCGGCCAAAAGCGGTACAAAAGGGGGTGGTGATGGACGGGGCATCTGAATCAATCAAACACTCACACCCAGTCAAAAGATCTGGGTTTAATCCACCACCGTTCTTTAGCCCACTCTGCCACCCCAGTTGAGACATGGCTATATGCAAATCAGTCTGACCCTGTGCCTCATGGGAACAGACCAGCCCGAACTGCCAAGCCATGTCTTCCCTGGACTGGAAACAAGCTTCCGAGGACCGGTTTCTAGCATTCCAGCCGTCTTCAGCCCGGCTTTCTTGAATCCAGTGGCAACGTGAGCAAGGGACTCACGTCTGAGCATACCCTGCCACACTTATGGCGGCCAAAAGCGGTGCATAAGGGGGTGGTGATGGACGGAGCATCTGAATCAATCAAACACTCACACCCAGTCAAAAGATCTGGGTTTAAACCATCACCGTTCTTTAGCCCACTCTGCCACCCCAGTTGAGACATGGCTATGTGGAAACCAGTCTGACCCTGTGCCTCATGGGAACAGTCCAGCCCGAACTGCCAAGCCATGTCTTCACTGGACCGGAAACAAGCTTCCGAGGACCGGTTTCTGGCATTCCAGCCATCTTCAGCCCGGCTTGCTTGAATCCAGTGGCAAAGTGAGCAAGGGACTCACGTCTGAGCATACCCTGCCACACTTATGGCGGCCAAAAGCGGTACAAAAGGGGGTGGTGATGGACAGAGCATCTGAATCAATCAAACACTCACACCCAGTCAAAAGATCTGGGTTTAATCCATCACCGTTCTTTAGCCCACTCTGCCACCCCAGTTGAGACATGGCTATATGCAAATCAGTCTGACCCTGTGCCTCATGGGAACAGTCCAGCCCGAACTGCCAAGCCATGTCTTCACTGGACCGGAAACAAGCTTCCGAGGACCGGTTTCTGGCATTCCAGCCATCTTCAGCCCGGCTTGCTTGAATCCAGTGGCAAAGTGAGCAAGGGACTCACGTCTGAGCATACCCTGCCACACTTATGGCGGCCAAAAGCGGTACAAAAGGGGGTGGTGATGGACAGAGCATCTGAATCAATCAAACACTCACACCCAGTCAAAAGATCTGGGTTTAATCCATCACCGTTCTTTAGCCCACTCTGCCACCCCAGTTGAGACATGGCTATATGCAAATCAGTCTGACCCTGTGCCTCATGGGAACAGTCCAGCCCGAACTGCCAAGCCATGTCTTCCCTGGACCGGAAACAAGCTTCCGAGGACCGGTTTCTGCCATTCCAGCCGTCTTCAGCCCGGATTGCTTGAATCCAGTGGCAAAGTGAGCAAGGGACTCACGTCTGGGCATACCCTGCCACACTTATGGCGGCCAAAAGTGGTACAAAAGGGGGTGGTGATGGACGGAGCATCTGAATCAATCAAAAATTCACAACCAGTCAAAAGATCTGGGTTTAATCCATCACCGTTCTTTAGCCCACTCTGCCACCCCAGTTGAGACATGGCTATATGCAAATCAGTTTGACCCTGTGCCTCATGGGAACAGTCCAGCCCGAACTGCCAAGCCATGTCATCCCTGGACCGGAAACAAGCTTCCGAGGACCGGTTTCTGGCATTGCAGCCGTCTTCAGCCCGGCTTGCTTGAATCCAGTGGCAAAGTGAGCAAGGGACTCACGTCTGAGCATACCCTGCCACACTTATGGCGGCCCAAAGCAGTACAAAAGGGGGTTGTGATGGACGGAGCATCTGAATCAATCAAACACTCACACCCAGTCAAAAGATCTGGGTTTAATCCATCACCGTTCTTTAGCCCACTCTGCCACCAAGGTTGAGACATGGCTATATGCAAATCAGTCTGGCCCTGTGCCTCATGGGAACAGTCCTGCTCGAACTGCCAAGCCATGTCTTCACTGGACCGGAAACAAGCTTCCGAGGACCGGTTTCTGGCATTCCAGCCATTTTCAGCCCGATTTGCTTGAATCCAGTGGCAAAGTGAGCAAGGGACTCACGTCTGAACATACCCTGCCACACTTATGGCGGCCAAAAGCGGTACAAAAGGGAGTGGTGATGGATGGAGCATCTGAATCAATCAAACACTCACACCCAGTCAAAAGATCTGGGTTTAATCCATCACCGTTCTTTAGCCCACTCTGCCACCCCAGTTGAGACATGGCTATATGCATATCAGTCTGACCCTGTGCCTCATGGGAACAGTCCAGCCTGAACTGCCAAGCCATGTCTTCCCTGGACCTGAAACAAGCTTCCGAGGACCGGTTTCTGGCATTCCAGCCGTCTTCAGCCCGGCTTGCTTGAATCCAGTGGCAAAGTGAGCAAGCGACTCACGTCTGAGCATACCCTGCCACACTTATGGCGGCCAAAAGCGGTACAAAAGGGGCTGGTGATGGACGGAGCATCTGAATCAATCAAACACTCACAACCAGTCAAAAGATCTGGGTTTAATCCATCACCGTTCTTTAGCCCACTCTGCCACCCCAGTTGAGACATGGCTATATGCAAATCAGTCTGACCCTGTGCCTCATGGGAACAGTCCAGCCCGAACTGCCAAGCCTTGTCTTCCCTGGACTGGAAACAAGCTTCCAAGGACCGGTTTCTGGCATTCCAGCCGTCTTCAGCCCGGATTGCTTGAATCCAGTGGCAAAGTGAGCAAGTGACTCACGTCTGAGCAAACCCTGCCACACTTATGGCGGCCAAAAGCGGTACAAAAGGGGCTGGTGATGGATGGAGCATCTGAATCAATCAAACACTCACACCCAGTCAAAAGATCTGGGTTTAAACCATCACCGTTCTTTAGCCCACTCTGCCACCCCAGTTGAGACATGGCTATATGGAAACCAGTCTGACCCTGTGCCTCATGGGAACAGTCCAGCCCGAACTGCCAAGCCATGTCTTCACTGGACCGGAAATAAACTTCCGAGGACCGGTTTCTGGCATTCCAGCCATATTCAGCCCGGCTTGCTTGAATCCAGTGGCAAAGTGAGCAAGGGACTCACGTCTGAGCATACCTTGCCACACTTATGTCGGCCAAAAGCGGTACAAAAGGGGGTGGCACTTATGTCGGCCAAAAGCGGTACAAAAGGGGGTGGTGATGGACGGAGCATCTGAATCAATCAAACACTCACACCCAATCAAAAGATCTGGGTTTAATCCATCACCGTTCTTTAGCCCACTCTGCCACCCCAGTTGAGACATGGCTATATGCAAATCAGTCTGACCCTGTGCCTCATGGGAACAGTCCAGCCCGAACTGCCAAGCCATGTCTTCCCTGGACCGGAAACAAGCTTCCGAGGACCGGTTTCTTGCATTCCAGCCGTCTTCAGCCCGGCTTGCTTGAATCCAGTGGCAAAGTGAGCAAGGGACTCACGTCTGGGCATACCCTGCCACACTTATGGCGGTCAAAAGTGGTACAAAAGGGGGTGGTGATGGACGGAGCATCTGAATCAATCAAAAACTCACAACCAGTCAAAAGATCTGGGTTTAATCCATCACCGTTCTTTAGCCCACTCTGCCACCCCAGTTGAGACATGGCTATATGCAAATCAGTTTGACCCTGTGCCTCATGGGTACAGTCCAGCCCGAACTGCCAAGCCATGTCTTCCCTGGACCGGAAACAAGCTTCCGAGGACCGGTTTGTGGCATTGCAGCCGTCTTCAGCCCGGCTTGCTTGAATCCAGTGGAAAAGTGAGCAAGGGACTCACGTCTGAGCATACCCTGCCACACTTATGGTGGCCCAAAGCAGTACAAAAGGGGGTGGTGCTGGATGGGGCATCTGAATCAATCAAACACTCACACCCAGTCAAAAGATCTGGGTTTAATCCACCACCGTTCTTTAGCCAACTCTGCCACCCCAGTTGAGACATGGCTATATGCAAATCAGTCTGACCCTGTGCTTCATGGGAACAGACCAGCCCGAACTGCCAAGCCATGTCTTCCCTGGACCGGAAACAAGCTTCCGAGGACCGGTTTCTAGCATTCCAGCCGTCTTCAGCCCGGCTTGCTTGAATCCAGTGGCAAAGTGAGTAAGGGACTCACGTCTGAGCATACCCTGCCAAACTTATGGCGGCCAAAAGCGGTGCAAAAGGGGGTGGTGATGGACGGAGCATCTGAATCAATCAAACACTCACACCCAGTCAAAAGATCTGGGTTTAATCCATTACCGTTCTTTAGCCCACTTTGCCACCCCAGTTGAGACATGGCTATATGGAAACCAGTCTGACCCTGTGCCTCATGGGAACAGTCCAGCCCGAACTGCCAAGCCATGTCTTCACTGGACTGGAAACAAACTTCCGAAAACCGGTTTCTGGCATTCCAGCCATCTTCAGCCCGGCTTGCTTGAATCCAGTGGCAAAGTGAGCAAGGGACTCACGTCTGAGCATACCCTGCCACACTTATGTCGGCAAAAAGCAGTACAAAAGGGGGTGGTGATGGACGGAGCATCTGAATCAATCAAACACTCACACCCAATCAAAAGATCTGGATTTAATCCATCACCGTTCTTTAGCCCACTCTGCCACCCCAGTTGAGACATGGCTATATGCAAATCAGTCTGACCCTGTGCCTCATGGGAACAGTCCAGCCCGAACTGCCAAGCCATGTCTTCACTGGACCGGAAACAAACTTCCGAGGACCGGTTTCTGGCATTCCAGCCATTTTCAGCCCGGCTTGCTTGAATCCAGTGGCAAAGTGAGCAAGGGACTCACGTCTGAGCATACCCTGCCACACTTATGTCGGCCAAAAGCGGTACAAAAGGGGGTGGTGATGGACGGAGCATCTGAATCAATCAAACACTCACACCCAGTCAAAAGATCTGGGTTTAATCCATCACCGTTCTTTAGCCCACTCTGCCAACCCAGTTGAGACATGGCTATATGCAAATCAGTCTGACCCTGTGCCTCATGGGAACAGTCCAGCCCGAACTGCCAAGCCATGTCTTCCCTGGACCGGAAACAAGCTTCCGAGGACCGGTTTCTGGCATTCCAGCCGTCTTCAGCCCGGCTTGCTTGAATCCAGTGGCAAAGTGAGCAAGGGACTCACGTCTGGGCATACCCTGCCACACTTATGGCGGCCAAAAGTGGTACAAAAGGGGGTGGTGATGGACGGAGCATCTGAATCAATCAAAAACTCACAACCAGTCAAAAGATCTGGGTTTAATCCATCACCGTTCTTTAGCCCACTCTGCCACCCCAGTTGAGACATGGCTATATGCAAATCAGGTTGACCCTGTGCCTCATGGGAACAGTCCAGCCCGAACTGCCAAGCCATGTCTTCCCTGGACCGGAAACAAGCTTCCGAGGACCGGTTTCTGGCATTGCAGCCGTCTTCAGCCCGGCTTGCTTGAATCCAGTGGAAAAGTGAGCAAGGGACTCACGTCTGAGCATACCCTGCCACACTTATGGTGGCCCAAAGCAGTACAAAAGGGGGTTGTGATGGACGGAGCATCTGCATCAATCAAACACTCACACCCATTCAAAAAATCTGGGTTTAATCCATCACCGTTCTTTAGCCCACTCTGCCACCCCAGTTGAGACATGGCTATATGCAAATCAGTCTGACCCTGTGCCTCATGGGAACAGTCCAGCCCGAACTGCCAAGCCATGTCTTCACTGGACCGGAAACAAGCTTCCGAGGACCGGTTTCTGGCATTCCAGCCGTCTTCAGCCCGGCTTACTTCAATCCAGTGGCAAAGTGAGCAAGGGACTCACGTGTCAGCATACACTGTCACACTTATGGCGGCCAAAAGCGGTACAAAAGGGGGTGGTGATGGACGGGGCATCTGAATCAATCAAACACTCACACCCAGTCAAAAGATCTGGGTTTAATCCACCACCGTTCTTTAGCCCACTCTGCCACCCCAGTTGAGACATGGCTATATGCAAATCAGTCTGACCCTGTGCCTCATGGGAACAGACCAGCCCGAACTGCCAAGCCATGTCTTCCCTGGACTGGAAACAAGCTTCCGAGGACCGGTTTCTAGCATTCCAGCCGTCTTCAGCCCGGCTTGCTTGAATCCAGTGGCAAAGTGAGCAAGGGACTCACGTCTGAGCATACCCTGCCACACTTATGGCGGCCAAAAGCGGTGCATAAGGGGGTGGTGATGGACGGAGCATCTGAATCAATCAAACACTCACACCCAGTCAAAAGATCTGGGTTTAAACCATCACCGTTCTTTAGCCCACTCTGCCACCCCAGTTGAGACATGGTTATGTGGAAACCAGTCTGACCCTGTGCCTCATGGGACCAGTCCAGTCCGAACTGCCAAGCCATGTCTTCACTGGACCAGAAATAAACTTCCGAGGACCGGTTTCTGGCATTCCAGCCATCTTCAGCCCGGCTTGCTTGAATCCAGTGGCAAAGTGAGCAAGGGACTCACGTCTGGGCATACCCTGCCACACTTATGGCGGTCAAAAGTGGTACAAAAGGGGGTGGTGATGGACGGAGCATCTGAATCAATCAAAAACTCACAACCAGTCAAAAGATCTGGGTTTAATCCATCACCGTTCTTTAGCCCACTCTGCCACCCCAGTTGAGACATGGCTATATGCAAATCAGTTTGACCCTGTGCCTCATGGGAACAGTCCAGCCCGAACTGCCAAGCCATGTCTTCCCTGGACCGGAAACAAGCTTCCGAGGACCGGTTTCTGGCATTGCAGCCGTCTTCAGCCCGGCTTGCTTGAATCCAGATGAAAAGTGAGCAAGGGACTCACGTCTGAGCATACCCTGCCACACTTATGGTGGCCCAAAGCAGTACAAAAGGGGGTGGTGCTGGATGGGGCATCTGAATCAATCAAACACTCACACCCAGTCAAAAGATCTGGGTTTAATCCACCACCGTTCTTTAGCCAACTCTGCCACCCCAGTTGAGACATGGCTATATGCAAATCAGTCTGACCCTGTGCTTCATGGGAACAGACCAGCCCGAACTGCCAAGCCATGTCTTCCCTGGACCGGAAACAAGCTTCCGAGGACCGGTTTCTAGCATTCCAGCCGTCTTCAGCCCGGCTTGCTTGAATCCAGTGGCAAAGTGAGCAAGGGACTCACGTCTGAGCATACCCTGCCACACTTATGTCGGCCAAAAGCAGTACAAAAGAGGGTGGTGATGGACGGAGCATCTGAATCAATCAAACACTCACACCCAATCAAAAGATCTGGATTTAATCCATCACGGTTCTTTAGCCCACTCTGCCACCCCAGTTGAGACATGGCTATATGCAAATCAGTCTGACCCTGTGCCTCATGGGAACAGTCCAGCCCGAACTGCCAAGCCATGTCTTCACTGGACCGGAAACAAACTTCCGAGGACCGGTTTCTGGCATTCCAGCCATTTTCAGCCCGGCTTGTTTGAATCCAGTGGCAAAGTGAGCAAGGGACTCACGTCTGAGCATACCCTGCCACACTTATGTCGGCCAAAAGCGGTACAAAAGGGGGTGGTGATGGACGGAGCATCTGAATCAATCAAACACTCACACCCAGTCAAAAGATCTGGGTTTAATCCATCACCGTTCTTTAGCCCACTCTGCCAACCCAGTTGAGACATGGCTATATGCAAATCAGTCTGACCCTGTGCCTCATGGGAACAGTCCAGCCCGAACTGCCAAGCCATGTCTTCCCTGGACCGGAAACAAGCTTCCGAGGACCGGTTTCTGGCATTCCAGCCGTCTTCAGCCCGGCTTGCTTGAATCCAGTGGCAAAGTGAGCAAGGGACTCACGTCTGGGCATACCCTGCCACACTTATGGCGGCCAAAAGTGGTACAAAAGGGGGTGGTGATGGACGGAGCATCTGAATCAATCAAAAACTCACAACCAGTCAAAAGATCTGGGTTTAATCCATCACCGTTCTTTAGCCCACTCTGCCACCCCAGTTGAGACATGGCTATATGCAAATCAGGTTGACCCTGTGCCTCATGGGAACAGTCCAGCCCGAACTGCCAAGCCATGTCTTCCCTGGACCGGAAACAAGCTTCCGAGGACCGGTTTCTGGCATTGCAGCCGTCTTCAGCCCGGCTTGCTTGAATCCAGTGGAAAAGTGAGCAAGGGACTCACGTCTGAGCATACCCTGCCACACTTATGGTGGCCCAAAGCAGTACAAAGGGGGGTTGTGATGGACGGAGCATCTGCATCAATCAAACACTCACACCCAGTCAAAAAATCTGGGTTTAATCCATCACCGTTCTTTAGCCCACTCTGCCACCCCAGTTGAGACATGTCTATATGCAAATCAGTCTGACCCTGTGCCTCATGGGAACAGTCCAGCCCGAACTGCCAAGCCATGTCTTCACTGGACCGGAAACAAGCTTCCGAGGACCGGTTTCTGGCATTCCAGCCGTCTTCAGCCCGGCTTGCTTCAATCCAGTGGCAAAGTGAGCAAGGGACTCACGTGTCAGCATACACTGTCACACTTATGGCGGCCAAAAGCGGTACAAAAGGGGGTGGTGATGGACGGGGCATCTGAATCAATCAAACACTCACACCCAGTCAAAAGATCTGGGTTTAATCCACCACCGTTCTTTAGCCCACTCGGCCACCCCAGTTGAGACATGGCTATATGCAAATCAGTCTGACCCTGTGCCTCATGGGAACAGACCAGCCCGAACTGCCAAGCCATGTCTTCCCTGGACTGGAAACAAGCTTCCGAGGACCGGTTTCTAGCATTCCAGCCGTCTTCAGCCCGGCTTGCTTGAATCCAGTGGCAAAGTGAGCAAGGGACTCACGTCTGAGCATACCCTGCCACACTTATGGCGGCCAAAAGCGGTGCATAAGGGGGTGGTGATGGACGGAGCATCTGAATCAATCAAACACTCACACCCAGTCAAAAGATCTGGGTTTAAACCATCACCGTTCTTTAGCCCACTCTGCCACCCCAGTTGAGACATGGCTATGTGGAAACCAGTCTGACCCTGTGCCTCATGGGAACAGTCCAGTCCGAACTGCCAAGCCATGTCTTCACTGGACCAGAAATAAACTTCCGAGGACCGGTTTCTGGCATTCCAGCCATCTTCAGCCCGGCTTGCTTGAATCCAGTGGCAAAGTGAGCAAGGGACTCACGTCTGAGCATACCTTGCCACACTTATGTCGGCCAAAAGCGGTACAAAAGGGGGTGGTGATGGACGGAGCATCTGAATCAATCAAACACTCACACCCAATCAAAAGATCTGGGTTTAATCCATCACCGTTCTTTAGCCCACTCTGCCACCCCAGTTGAGACATGGCTATATGCAAATCAGTCTGACCCTGTGCCTCATGGGAACAGTCCAGCCCGAACTGCCAAGCCTTGTCTTCCCTGGACTGGAAACAAGCTTCCAAGGACCGGTTTCTGGCATTCCAGCCGTCTTCAGCCCGGATTGCTTGAATCCAGTGGCAAAGTGAGCAAGTGACTCACGTCTGAGCAAACCCTTCCACACTTATGGCGGCCAAAAGCGGTACAAAAGGGGCTGGTGATGGACGGAGCATCTGAATCAATCAAACACTCACACCCAGTCAAAAGATCTGGGTTTTATCCACCACCGTTCTTTAGCCAACTCTGCCACCCCAGTTGAGACATGGCTATATGCAAATCAGTCTGACCCTGTGCTTCATGGGAACAGACCAGCCCGAACTGCCAAGCCATGTCTTCCCTGGACCGGAAACAAGCTTCCGAGGACCGGTTTCTAGCATTCCAGCCGTCTTCAGCCCGGCTTGCTTGAATCCAGTGGCAAAGTGAGCAAGGGACTCACGTCTGAGCATACCCTGCCACACTTATGTCGGCCAAAAGCAGTACAAAAGGGGGTGGTGATGGACGGAGCATCTGAATCAATCAAACACTCACACCCAATCAAAAGATCTGGATTTAATCCATCACGGTTCTTTAGCCCACTCTGCCACCCCAGTTGAGACATGGCTATATGCAAATCAGTCTGACCCTGTGCCTCATGGGAACAGTCCAGCCCGAACTGCCAAGCCATGTCTTCACTGGACCGGAAACAAACTTCCGAGGACCGGTTTCTGGCATTCCAGCCATTTTCAGCCCGGCTTGTTTGAATCCAGTGGCAAAGTGAGCAAGGGACTCACGTCTGAGCATACCCTGCCACACTTATGTCGGCCAAAAGCGGTACAAAAGGGGGTGGTGATGGACGGAGCATCTGAATCAATCAAACACTCACACCCAGTCAAAAGATCTGGGTTTAATCCATCACCGTTCTTTAGCCCACTCTGCCAACCCAGTTGAGACATGGCTATATGCAAATCAGTCTGACCCTGTGCCTCATGGGAACAGTCCAGCCCGAACTGCCAAGCCATGTCTTCCCTGGACCGGAAACAAGCTTCCGAGGACCGGTTTCTGGCATTCCAGCCGTCTTCAGCCCGGCTTGCTTGAATCCAGTGGCAAAGTGAGCAAGGGACTCACGTCTGGGCATACCCTGCCACACTTATGGCGGCCAAAAGTGGTACAAAAGGGGGTGGTGATGGACGGAGCATCTGAATCAATCAAAAACTCACAACCAGTCAAAAGATCTGGGTTTAATCCATCACCGTTCTTTAGCCCACTCTGCCACCCCAGTTGAGACATGGCTATATGCAAATCAGGTTGACCCTGTGCCTCATGGGAACAGTCCAGCCCGAACTGCCAAGCCATGTCTTTCCTGGACCGGAAACGAGCTTCCGAGGACCGGTTTCTGGCATTGCAGCCGTCTTCAGCCCGGCTTGCTTGAATCCAGTGGAAAAGTGAGCAAGGGACTCACGTCTGAGCATACCCTGCCACACTTATGGTGGCCCAAAGCAGTACAAAAGGGGGTTGTGATGGACGGAGCATCTGCATCAATCAAACACTCACACCCAGTCAAAAAATCTGGGTTTAATCCATCACCGTTCTTTAGCCCACTCTGCCACCCCAGTTGAGACATGTCTATATGCAAATCAGTCTGACCCTGTGCCTCATGGGAACAGTCCAGCCCGAACTGCCAAGCCATGTCTTCACTGGACCGGAAACAAGCTTCCGAGGACCGGTTTCTGGCATTCCAGCCGTCTTCAGCCCGGCTTGCTTCAATCCAGTGGCAAAGTGAGCAAGGGACTCACGTGTCAGCATACACTGTCACACTTATGGCGGCCAAAAGCGGTACAAAAGGGGGTGGTGATGGACGGGGCATCTGAATCAATCAAACACTCACACCCAGTCAAAAGATCTGGGTTTAATCCACCACCGTTCTTTAGCCCACTCTGCCACCCCAGTTGAGACATGGCTATATGCAAATCAGTCTGACCCTGTGCCTCATGGGAACAGACCAGCCCGAACTGCCAAGCCATGTCTTCCCTGGACTGGAAACAAGCTTCCGAGGACCGGTTTCTAGCATTCCAGCCGTCTTCAGCCCGGCTTGCTTGAATCCAGTGGCAAAGTGAGCAAGGGACTCACGTCTGAGCATACCCTGCCACACTTATGGCGGCCAAAAGCGGTGCATAAGGGGGTGGTGATGGACGGAGCATCTGAATCAATCAAACACTCACACCCAGTCAAAAGATCTGGGTTTAAACCATCACCGTTCTTTAGCCCACTCTGCCACCCCAGTTGAGACATGGCTATGTGGAAACCAGTCTGACCCTGTGCCTCATGGGAACAGTCCAGTCCGAACTGCCAAGCCATGTCTTCACTGGACCAGAAATAAACTTCCGAGGACCGGTTTCTGGCATTCCAGCCATCTTCAGCCCGGCTTGCTTGAATCCAGTGGCAAAGTGAGCAAGGGACTCACGTCTGAGCATACCTTGCCACACTTATGTCGGCCAAAAGCGGTACAAAAGGGGGTGGTGATGGACGGAGCATCTGAATCAATCAAACACTCACACCCAATCAAAAGATCTGGGTTTAATCCATCACCGTTCTTTAGCCCACTCTGCCACCCCAGTTGAGACATGGCTATATGCAAATCAGTCTGACCCTGTGCCTCATGGGAACAGTCCAGCCCGAACTGCCAAGCCTTGTCTTCCCTGGACTGGAAACAAGCTTCCAAGGACCGGTTTCTGGCATTCCAGCCGTCTTCAGCCCGGATTGCTTGAATCCAGTGGCAAAGTGAGCAAGTGACTCACGTCTGAGCAAACCCTTCCACACGTATGGCGGCCAAAAGCGGTACAAAAGGGGCTGGTGATGGACGGAGCATCTGAATCAATCAAACACTCACAACCAGTCAAAAGATCTGGGTTTAATCCATCACCGTTCTTTAGCCCACTCTGCCACCCCAGTTGAGACATGGCTATATGCAAATCAGATTGACCCTGTGCCTTATGGGAACAGTCCAGCCCGAACTGCCAAGCTATGTCTTCCCTGGACCTGAAACAAGCTTCCGAGGACCGGTTTCTGGCATTCCAGCCATCTGCTGCCCGGCTTGCTGGAATCCAGTGGCAAAGTGAGCAAGGGACGCACGTCTGAGCATGCCCTGCCACACTTATGGCGGCCAAAAGCGGTACAAAAGGGGGTGGTGATGGACGGAGCATCTGAATCAATCAAACACTCACACCCAGTCAAAAGATCTGGGTTTAATCCATCACCGTTCTTTAGCCCACTCTGCCACCCCAGTTGAGACATGGCTATATGCAAATCAGTCTGACCCTGTGCCTCATGGGAACAGTCCAGCCCGAACTGCCAAGCCATGTCTTCCCTGGACCGGCAACAAGCTTCCGAGGACCGGTTTCTGGCATTCCAGCTGTCTTCAGCCCGGCTTGCTTGAATCCAGTGGCAAAGTGAGCAAGGGACTCACGTCTGAGCATACCCTGCCACACTTATGTCGGCCAAAAGCAGTACAAAAGGGGGTGGTGATGGACGGAGCATCTGAATCAATCAAAAACTCACAACCAGTCAAAAGATCTGGGTTTAATCCATCACCGTTCTTTAGCCCACTCTGCCACCCCAGTTGAGACATGGCTATATGCAAATCAGGTTGACCCTGTGCCTCATGGGAACAGTCCAGCCCAAACTGCCAAGCCATGTCTTCCCTGGACCGGAAACAAGCTTCCGAGGACCGGTTTCTGGCATTGCAGCCGTCTTCAGCCCGGCTTGCTTGAATCCAGTGGAAAAGTGAGCAAGGGACTCACGTCTGAGCATACCCTGCCACACTTATGGTGGCCCAAAGCAGTACAAAAGGGGGTTGTGATGGACGGAGCATCTGCATCAATCAAACACTCACACCCAGTCAAAAAATCTGGGTTTAATCCATCACCGTTCTTTAGCCCACTCTGCCACCCCAGTTGAGACATGGCTATATGCAAATCAGTCTGACCCTGTGCCTCATGGGAACAGTCCAGCCCGAACTGCCAAGCCATGTCTTCACTGGACCGGAAACAAGCTTCCGAGGACCAGTTTCTGGCATTCCAGCCGTCTTCAGCCCGGCTTGCTTCAATCCAGTGGCAAAGTGAGCAAGGGACTCACGAGTCAGCATACACTGTCACACTTATGGCGGCCAAAAGCGGTACAAAAGGGGGTGGTGATGGACGGGGCATCTGAATCAATCAAACACTCACACCCAGTCAAAAGATCTGGGTTTAATCCACCACCGTTCTTTAGCCCACTCTGCCACCCCAGTTGAGACATGGCTATATGCAAATCAGTCTGACCCTGTGCCTCATGGGAACAGACCAGCCCGAACTGCCAAGCCATGTCTTCCCTGGACTGGAAACAAGCTTCCGAGGACCGGTTTCAAGCATTCCAGCCGTCTTCAGCCCGTCTTGCTTGAATCCAGTGGCAAAGTGAGCAAGGGACTCACGTCTGAGCATACCCTGCCACACTTATGGCGGCCAAAAGCGGTGCATAAGGGGGTGGTGATGGACGGAGCATCTGAATCAATCAAACACTCACACCCAGTCAAAAGATCTGGGTTTAAACCATCACCGTTCTTTAGCCCACTCTGCCACCCCAGTTGAGACATGGCTATGTGGAAACCAGTCTGACCCTGTGCCTCATGGGAACAGTCCAGTCCGAACTGCCAAGCCATGTCTTCACTGGACCAGAAATAAACTTCTGAGGACCGGTTTCTGGCATTCCAGCCATCTTCAGCCCGGCTTGCTTGAATCCAGTGGCAAAGTGAGCAAGGGACTCACGTCTTAGCATACCTTGCCACACTTATGTCGGCCAAAAGCGGTACAAAAGGGGGTGGTGATGGACGGAGCATCTGAATCAATCAAACACTCACACCCAATCAAAAGATCTGGGTTTAATCCATCACCGTTCTTTAGCCCACTCTGCCACCCCAGTTGAGACATGGCTATATGCAAATCAGTCTGACCCTGTGCCTCATGGGAACAGTCCAGCCCGAACTGCCAAGCCATGTCTTCACTGGACCGGAAACAAGCTTCCGAGGACCGGTTTCTGGCATTCCAGCCATCTTCAGCCCGGCTTGCTTGAATCCAGTGGCAAAGTGAGCAAGGGACTCACGTCTGAGCATACCCTGCCACACTTATGGCAGCCAAAAGCGGTACAAAAGGGGGTGGTGATGGACAGAGCATCTGAATCAATCAAACACTCACACCCAGTCAAAAGATCTGGGTTTAATCCATCACCGTTCTTTAGCCCACTCTGCCACCCCAGTTGAGACATGGCTATATGCAAATCAGTCTGACCCTGTGCCTCATGGGAACAGTCCAGCCCGAACTGCCAAGCCATGTCTTCCCTGGACCGGAAACAAGCTTCCGAGGACCGGTTTCTGCCATTCCAGCCGTCTTCAGCCCGGATTGCTTGAATCCAGTGGCAAAGTGAGCAAGGGACTCACGTCTGGGCATACCCTGCCACACTTATGGCGGCCAAAAGTGGTACAAAAGGGGGTGGTGATGGACGGAGCATCTGAATCAATCAAAAATTCACAACCAGTCAAAAGATCTGGGTTTAATCCATCACCGTTCTTTAGCCCACTCTGCCACCCCAGTTGAGACATGGCTATATGCAAATCAGTTTGACCCTGTGCCTCATGGGAACAGTCCAGCCCGAACTGCCAAGCCATGTCATCCCTGGACCGGAAACAAGCTTCCGAGGACCGGTTTCTGGCATTGCAGCCGTCTTCAGCCCGGCTTGCTTGAATCCAGTGGCAAAGTGAGCAAGGGACTCACGTCTGAGCATACCCTGCCACACTTATGGCGGCCCAAAGCAGTACAAAAGGGGGTTGTGATGGACGGAGCATCTGAATCAATCAAACACTCACACCCAGTCAAAAGATCTGGGTTTAATCCATCACCGTTCTTTAGCCCACTCTGCCACCAAGGTTGAGAGATGGCTATATGCAAATCAGTCTGACCCTGTGCCTCATGGGAACAGTCCTGCTCGAACTGCCAAGCCATGTCTTCACTGGACCGGAAACAAGCTTCCGAGGACCGGTTTCTGGCATTCCAGCCATTTTCAGCCCGATTTGCTTGAATCCAGTGGCAAAGTGAGCAAGGGACTCACGTCTGAACATACCCTGCTACACTTATGGCGGCCAAAAGCGGTACAAAAGTGAGTGGTGATGGACGGAGCATCTGAATCAATCAAACACTCACACCCAGTCAAAAGATCTGGGTTTAATCCATCACCGTTCTTTAGCCCACTCTGCCACCCCAGTTGAGACATGGCTATATGCATATCAGTCTGACCCTGTGCCTCATGGGAACAGTCCAGCCTGAACTGCCAAGCCATGTCTACCCTGGACCTGAAACAAGCTTCCGAGGACCGGTTTCTGGCATTCCAGCCGTCTTCAGCCCGGCTTGCTTGAATCCAGTGGCAAAGTGAGCAAGCGACTCACGTCTGAGCATACCCTGCCACACTTATGGCGGCCAAAAGCGGTACAAAAGGGGCTGGTGATGGACGGAGCATCTGAATCAATCAAACACTCACAACCAGTCAAAAGATCTGGGTTTAATCCATCACCGTTCTTTAGCCCACTCTGCCACCCCAGTTGAGACATGGCTATATGCAAATCAGTCTGACCCTGTGCCTCATGGGAACAGTCCAGCCCGAACTGCCAAGCCTTGTCTTCCCTGGACTGGAAACAAGCTTCCAAGGACCGGTTTCTGGCATTCCAGCCGTCTTCAGCCCGGATTGCTTGAATCCAGTGGCAAAGTGAGCAAGTGACTCACGTCTGAGCAAACCCTGCCACACTTATGGCGGCCAAAAGCGGTACAAAAGGGGCTGGTGATGGACGGAGCATCTGAATCAATCAAACACTCACACCCAGTCAAAAGATCTGGGTTTAATCCATCACCGTTCTTTAGCCCACTCTGCCACCCCAGTTGAGACATGGCTATATGCAAATCAGTCTGACCCTGTGCCTCATGGGAACAGTCCAGCCCGAACTGCCAAGCCATGTCTTCCCTGGACCAGCAACAAGCTTCCGAGGACCGGTTTCTGGCATTCCAGCCGTCTTCAGCCCGGCTTGCTTGAATCCAGTGGCAAAGTGAGCAAGGGACTCACGTCTGAGCATACCCTGCCACACTTATGTCGGCCAAAAGCAGTACAAAAGGGGGTGGTGATGGACGGAGCATCTGAATCAATCAAAAACTCACAACCAGTCAAAAGATCTGGGTTTAATCCATCACCGTTCTTTAGCCCACTCTGCCACCCCAGTTGAGACATGGCTATATGCAAATCAGGTTGACCCTGTGCCTCATGGGAACAGTCCAGCCCGAACTGCCAAGCCATGTCTTCCCTGGACCGGAAACAAGCTTCCGAGGACCGGTTTCTGGCATTGCAGCCGTCTTCAGCCCGGCTTGCTTGAATCCAGTGGAAAAGTGAGCAAGGGACTCACGTCTGAGCATACCCTGCCACACTTATGGTGGCCCAAAGCAGTACAAAAGGGGTTGTGATGGACGGAGCATCTGCATCAATCAAACACTCACACCCAGTCAAAAAATCTGGGTTTAATCCATCACCGTTCTTTAGCCCACTCTGCCACCCCAGTTGAGACATGGCTATATGCAAATCAGTCTGACCCTGTGCCTCATGGGAACAGTCCAGCCCGAACTGCCAAGCCATGTCTTCACTGGACCGGAAACAAGCTTCCGAGGACCGGTTTCTGGCATTCCAGCCGTCTTCAGCCCGGCTTGCTTCAATCCAGTGGCAAAGTGAGCAAGGGACTCACGTGTCAGCATACACTGTCACACTTATGGCGGCCAAAAGCGGTACAAAAGGGGGTGGTGATGGACGGGGCATCTGAATCAATCAAACACTCACACCCAGTCAAAAGATCTGGGTTTAATCCACCACCGTTCTTTAGCCCACTCTGCCACCCCAGTTGAGACATGGCTATATGCAAATCAGTCTGACCCTGTGCCTCATGGGAACAGACCAGCCCGAACTGCCAAGCCATGTCTTCCCTGGACTGGAAACAAGCTTCCGAGGACCGGTTTCTAGCATTCCAGCCGTCTTCAGCCCGGCTTTCTTGAATCCAGTGGCAACGTGAGCAAGGGACTCACGTCTGAGCATACCCTGCCACACTTATGGCGGCCAAAAGCGGTGCATAAGGGGGTGGTGATGGACGGAGCATCTGAATCAATCAAACACTCACACCCAGTCAAAAGATCTGGGTTTAAACCATCACCGTTCTTTAGCCCACTCTGCCACCCCAGTTGAGACATGGCTATGTGGAAACCAGTCTGACCCTGTGCCTCATGGGAACAGTCCAGCCCGAACTGCCAAGCCATGTCTTCACTGGACCGGAAACAAGCTTCCGAGGACCGGTTTCTGGCATTCCAGCCATCTTCAGCCCGGCTTGCTTGAATCCAGTGGCAAAGTGAGCAAGGGACTCACGTCTGAGCATACCCTGCCACACTTATGGCGGCCAAAAGCGGTACAAAAGGGGGTGGTGATGGACAGAGCATCTGAATCAATCAAACACTCACACCCAGTCAAAAGATCTGGGTTTAATCCATCACCGTTCTTTAGCCCACTCTGCCACCCCAGTTGAGACATGGCTATATGCAAATCAGTCTGACCCTGTGCCTCATGGGAACAGTCCAGCCCGAACTGCCAAGCCATGTCTTCACTGGACCGGAAACAAGCTTCCGAGGACCGGTTTCTGGCATTCCAGCCATCTTCAGCCCGGCTTGCTTGAATCCAGTGGCAAAGTGAGCAAGGGACTCACGTCTGAGCATACCCTGCCACACTTATGGCGGCCAAAAGCGGTACAAAAGGGGGTGGTGATGGACAGAGCATCTGAATCAATCAAACACTCACACCCAGTCAAAAGATCTGGGTTTAATCCATCCCCGTTCTTTAGCCCACTCTGCCACCCCAGTTGAGACATGGCTATATGCAAATCAGTCTGACCCTGTGCCTCATGGGAACAGTCCAGCCCGAACTGCCAAGCCATGTCTTCCCTGGACCGGAAACAAGCTTCCGAGGACCGGTTTCTGCCATTCCAGCCGTCTTCAGCCCGGATTGCTTGAATCCAGTGGCAAAGTGAGCAAGGGACTCACGTCTGGGCATACCCTGCCACACTTATGGCGGCCAAAAGTGGTACAAAAGGGGGTGGTGATGGACGGAGCATCTGAATCAATCAAAAATTCACAACCAGTCAAAAGATCTGGGTTTAATCCATCACCGTTCTTTAGCCCACTCTGCCACCCCAGTTGAGACATGGCTATATGCAAATCAGTTTGACCCTGTGCCTCATGGGAACAGTCCAGCCCGAACTGCCAAGCCATGTCATCCCTGGACCGGAAACAAGCTTCCGAGGACCGGTTTCTGGCATTGCAGCCGTCTTCAGCCCGGCTTGCTTGAATCCAGTGGCAAAGTGAGCAAGGGACTCACGTCTGAGCATACCCTGCCACACTTATGGCGGCCCAAAGCAGTACAAAAGGGGGTTGTGATGGACGGAGCATCTGAATCAATCAAACACTCACACCCAGTCAAAAGATCTGGGTTTAATCCATCACCGTTCTTTAGCCCACTCTGCCACCAAGGTTGAGACATGGCTATATGCAAATCAGTCTGGCCCTGTGCCTCATGGGAACAGTCCTGCTCGAACTGCCAAGCCATGTCTTCACTGGACCGGAAACAAGCTTCCGAGGACCAGTTTCTGGCATTCCAGCCATTTTCAGCCCGATTTGCTTGAATCCAGTGGCAAAGTGAGCAAGGGACTCACGTCTGAACATACCCTGCCACACTTATGGCGGCCAAAAGCGGTACAAAAGGGAGTGATGATGGACGGAGCATCTGAATCAATCAAACACTCACACCCAGTCAAAAGATCTGGGTTTAATCCATCACCGTTCTTTAGCCCACTCTGCCACCCCAGTTGAGACATGGCTATATGCATATCAGTCTGACCCTGTGCCTCATGGGAACAGTCTAGCCTCAACTGCCAAGCCATGTCTTCCCTGGACCTGAAACAAGCTTCCGAGGACCGGTTTCTGGCATTCCAGCCGTCTTCAGCCCGGCTTGCTTGAATCCAGTGGCAAAGTGAGCAAGCGACTCACGTCTGAGCATACCCTGCCACACTTATGGCGGCCAAAAGCGGTACAAAAGGGGCTGGTGATGGACGGAGCATCTGAATCAATCAAACACTCACAACCAGTCAAAAGATCTGGGTTTAATCCATCACCGTTCTTTAGCCCACTCTGCCACCCCAGTTGAGACATGGCTATATGCAAATCAGTCTGACCCTGTGCCTCATGGGAACAGTCCAGCCCGAACTGCCAAGCCTTGTCTTCCCTGGACTGGAAACAAGCTTCCAAGGACCGGTTTCTGGCATTCCAGCCGTCTTCAGCCCGGATTGCTTGAATCCAGTGGCAAAGTGAGCAAGTGACTCACGTCTGAGCAAACCCTGCCACACTTATGGCGGCCAAAAGCGGTACAAAAGGGGCTGGTGATGGACGGAGCATCTGAATCAATCAAACACTCACAACCAGTCAAAAGATCTGGGTTTAATCCATCACCGTTCTTTAGCCCACTCTGCCACCCCAGTTGAGACATGGCTATATGCAAATCAGTCTGACCCTGTGCCTTATGGGAACAGTCCAGCCCGAACTGCCAAGCTATGTCTTCCCTGGACCTGAAACAAGCTTCTGAGGACCGGTTTCTGGCATTCCAGCCATCTGCAGCCCGGCTTGCTGGAATCCAGTGGCAAAGTGAGCAAGGGACGCACGTCTGAGCATGCCCTGCCACACTTATGGCGACCAAAAGCGGTACAAAAGGGGGTGGTGATGGACGGAGCATCTGAATCAATCAAACACTCACACCCAGTCAAAGGATCTGGGTTTAATCCATCACCGTTCTTTAGCCCACTCTGCCACCCCAGTTGAGACATGGCTATATGCAAATCAGTCTGACCCTGTGCCTCATGGGAACAGTCCAGCCCGAACTGCCAAGCCATGTCTTCCCTGGACCGGCAACAAGCTTCCGAGGACCGGTTTCTGGCATTCCAGCCGTCTTCAGCCCGGCTTGCTTGAATCCAGTGGCAAAGTGAGCAAGGGACTCACGTCTGAGCATACCCTGCCACACTTATGTCGGCCAAAAGCAGTACAAAAGGGGGTGGTGATGGACGGAGCATCTGAATCAATCAAACACTCACACCCAATCAAAAGATCTGGATTTAATCCATCACCGTTCTTTAGCCCACTCTGCCACCCCAGTTGAGACATGGCTATATGCAAATCAGTCTGACCCTGTGCCTCATGGGAACAGTCCAGCCCGAACTGCCAAGCCATGTCTTCACTGGACCGGAAACAAACTTCCGGGGACCGGTTTCTGGCATTCCAGCCATCTTCAGCCCGGCTTGCTTGAATCCAGTGGCAAAGTGAGCAAAGGACTCACGTCTGAGCATACCCTGCCACACTTATGGTGGCCCAAAGCAGTACAAAAGGGGGTTGTGATGGACGGAGCATCTGCATCAATCAAACACTCACACCCAGTCAAAAAATCTGGGTTTAATCCATCACCGTTCTTTAGCCCACTCTGCCACCCCAGTTGAGACATGGCTATATGCAAATCAGTCTGACCCTGTGCCTCATGGGAACAGTCCAGCCCAAACTGCCAAGCCATGTCTTCACTGGACCGGAAACAAGCTTCCGAGGACCGGTTTCTGGCATTCCAGCCGTCTTCAGCCTGGCTTGCTTCAATCCAGTGGCAAAGTGAGCAAGGGACTCACGTGTCAGCATAGACTGTCACACTTATGGCGGTCAAAAGCGGTACAAAAGGGGGTGGTGATGGACGGGGCATCTGAATCAATCAAACACTCACACCCAGTCAAAAGATCGGGGTTTAATCCACCACCGTTCTTTAGCCCACTCTGCCACCCCAGTTGAGACATGGCTATATGCAAATCAGTCTGACCCTGTGCCTCATGGGAACAGACCAGCCCGAACTGACAAGCCATGTCTTCCCTGGACTGGAAACAAGCTTCCGAGGACCGGTTTCTAGCATTCCAGCCGTCTTCAGCCCGGCTTGCTTGAATCCAGTGGCAAAGTGAGCAAGGGACTCACGTCTGAGCATACCTTGCCACACTTATGTCGGCCAAAAGCGGTACAAAAGGGGGTGGTGATGGACGGAGCATCTGAATCAATCAAACACTCACACCCAATCAAAAGATCTGGGTTTAATCCATCACCGTTCTTTAGCCCACTCTGCCACCCCAGTTGAGACATGGCTATATGCAAATCAGTCTGACCCTGTGCTTCATGGGAACAGACCAGCCCGAACTGCCAAGCCATGTCTTCCCTGGACCGGAAACAAGCTTCCGAGGACCGGTTTCTAGCATTCCAGCCGTCTTCAGCCCGGCTTGCTTGAATCCAGTGGCAAAGTGAGCAAGGGACTCACGTCTGAGCATACCCTGCCACACTTATGGCGGCCAAAAGCGGTGCAAAAGGGGGTGGTGATGGACGGAGCATCTGAATCAATCAAACACTCACACCCAGTCAAAAGATCTGGGTTTAATCCATTACCGTTCTTTAGCCCACTTTGCCACCCCAGTTGAGACATGGCTATATGGAAACCAGTCTGACCCTGTGCCTCATGGGTACAGTCCAGCCCGAATTGCCAAGCCATGTCTTCACTGGACTGGAAACAAACTTCCGAAAACCGGTTTCTGGCATTCCAGCCATCTTCAGCCCGGCTTGCTTGAATCCAGTGGCAAAGTGAGCAAGGGACTCACGTCTGAGCATACCCTGCCACACTTATGTCGGCCAAAAGCAGTACAAAAGGGGGTGGTGATGGACGGAGCATCTGAATCAATCAAACACTCACACCCAATCAAAAGATCTGGATTTAATCCATCACCGTTCTTTAGCCCACTCTGCCACCCCAGTTGAGACATGGCTATATGCAAATCAGTCTGACCCTGTGCCTCATGGGAACAGTCCAGCCCGAACTGCCAAGCCATGTCTTCACTGGACCGGAAACAAACTTCCGAGGACCGGTTTCTGGCATTCCAGCCATCTTCAGCCCGGCTTGCTTGAATCCAGTGGCAAAGTGAGCAAGGGACTCACGTCTGAGCATACCCTGCCACACTTATGTCGGCCAAAAGCGGTACAAAAGGGGGTGGTGATGGACGGAGCATCTGAATCAATCAAACACTCACACCCAATCAAAAGATCTGGATTTAATCCATCACCGTTCTTTAGCCCACTCTGCAACCCCAGTTGAGACATGGCTATATGCAAATCAGTCTGACCCTGTGCCTCATGGGAACAGTCCAGCCCGAACTGCCAAGCCATGTCTTCACTGGACCGGAAACAAGCTTCCGAGGACCGGTTTCTGGCGTTCCAGCCATCTTCAGCCCGGCTTGCTTGAATCCAGTGGCAAAGTGAGCAAGGGACTCACGTCTGAGCATACCCTGCCACACTTATGGCGGCCAAAAGTGGTACAAAAGGGGGTGGTGATGGACGGAGCATCTGAATCAATCAAACACTCACACCCAGTCAAAAGATCTGGGTTTAATCCATCACCGTTCTTTAGCCCACTCTGCCAACCCAGTTGAGACATGGCTATATGCAAATCAGTCTGACCCTGTGCCTCATGGGAACAGTCCAGCCCGAACTGCCAAGCCATGTCTTCCCTGGACCGGAAACAAGCTTCCGAGGACCGGTTTCTGGCATTCCAGCCGTCTTCAGCTCGGCTTGCTTGAATCCAGTGGCAAAGTGAGCAAGGGACTCACGTCTGGGCATACCCTGCCACACTTATGGTGGCCAAAAGTGGTACAAAAGGGGGTGGTGATGGACGGAGCATCTGAATCAATCAAAAATTCACAACCAGTCAAAAGATCGGGGTTTAATCCATCACCGTTCTTTAGCCCACTCTGCCACCCCAGTTGAGACATGGCTATATGCAAATCTGTTTGACCCTGTGCCTCATGGGAACAGTCCAGCCCGATCTGCCAAGCCATGTCTTCCCTGGACCGGAAACAAGCTTCCGAGGACCGGTTTCTGGCATTGCAGCCGTCTTCAGCCCGGCTTGCTTGAATCCAGTGGAAAAGTGAGCAAGGGACTCACGTCTGAGCATACCCTGCCACACATATGGTGGCCCAAAGCAGTACAAAAGGGGGTTGTGATGGACGGAGCATCTGCATCAATCAAACACTCACACCCAGTCAAAAAATCTGGGTTTAATCCATCACTGTTCTTTAGCCCACTCTGCCACCCCAGTTGAGACATGGCTATATGCAAATCAGTCTCACCCTGTGCCTCATGGGAACAGTCCAGCCCGAACTGCCAAGCCATGTCTTCACTGGACCGGAAACAAGCTTCCGAGGACCGGTTTCTGGCATTCCAGCTGTCTTCAGCCCGGCTTGCTTCAATCCAGTGGCAAAGTGAGCAAGGGACTCACGTGTCAGCATACACTGTCACACTTATGGCGGCCAAAAGCGGTACAAAAGGGGGTGGTGATGGACGAGGCATCTGAATCAATCAAACACTCACACCCAGTCAAAAGATCTGGGTTTAATCCACCACCGTTCTTTAGCCCACTCTGCCACCCCAGTTGAGACATGGCTATATGCAAATCAGTCTGACCCTGTGCCTCATGGGAACAGACCAGCCCGAACTGCCAAGCCATGTCTTCCCTGGACTGGAAACAAGCTTCCGAGGACCGGTTTCTAGCATTCCAGCCGTCTTCAGCCCGGCTTGCTTGAATCCAGTGGCAAAGTGAGCAAGGGACTCACGTCTGAGCATACCCTGCCACACTTATGGCGGCCAAAAGCGGTGCATAAGGGGGTGGTGATGGATGGAGCATCTGAATCAATCAAACACTCACACCCAGTCAAAAGATCTGGGTTTAAACCATCACCGTTCTTTAGCCCACTCTGCCACCCCAGTTGAGACATGGCTATATGGAAACCAGTCTGACCCTGTGCTTAATGGGAACAGTCCAGCCCGAACTGCCAAGCCATGTCTTCACTGGACCGGAAATAAACTTCCGAGGACCGGTTTCTGGCATTCCAGCCATCTTCAGCCCGGCTTGCTTGAATCCAGTGGCAAAGTGAGCAAGGGACTCACGTCTGAGCATACCTTGCCACACTTATGTCGGCCAAAAGCGGTACAAAAGGGGGTGGTGATGGACGGAGCATCTGAATCAATCAAACACTCACACCCAGTCAAAAGATCTGGGTTTAATCCATCACCGTTCTTTAGCCCACTCTGCCACCCCAGTTGAGACATGGCTATATGCAAATCAGTCTGACCCTGTGCCTCATGGGAACAGTCCAGCCCGAACTGCCAAGCCATGTCTTCCTTGGACCGGAAACAAGCTTCCGAGGACCGGTTTCTGCCATTCCAGCCGTCTTCAGCCCGGATTGCTTGAATCCAGTGGCAAAGTGAGCAAGGGACTCACGTCTGGGCATACCCTGCCACACTTATGGCGGCCAAAAGTGGTACAAAAGGGGGTGGTGATGGACGGAGCATCTGAATCAATCAAAAATTCACAACCAGTCAAAAGATCTGGGTTTAATCCATCACCGTTCTTTAGCCCACTCTGCCACCCCAGTTGAGACATGGCTATATGCAAATCAGTTTGACCCTGTGCCTCATGGGAACAGTCCAGCCCGAACTGCCAAGCCATGTCATCCCTGGACCGGAAACAAGCTTCCGAGGACCGGTTTCTGGCATTGCAGCCGTCTTCAGCCCGGCTTGCTTGAATCCAGTGGCAAAGTGAGCAAGGGACTCACGTCTGAGCATACCCTGCCACACTTATGGCGGCCCAAAGCAGTACAAAAGGGGGTTGTGATGGACAGATCATCTGAATCAATTAAACACTCACACCCAGTCAAAAGATCTGGGTTTAATCCATCACCGTTCTTTAGCCCACTCTGCCACCCAGGTTGAGACATGGCTATATGCAAATCAGTCTGACCCTGTGCCTCATGGGAACAGTCCTGCTCAAACTGCCAAGCCATGTCTTCACTGGACCGGAAACAAGCTTCCGAGGACCGGTTTCTGGCATTCCAGCCATTTTGAGCCCGATTTGCTTGAATCCAGTGGCAAAGTGAGCAAGGGACTCACGTCTGAACATACCCTGCCACACTTATGGCGGCCAAAAGCGGTACAAAAGGGAGTGGTGATGGACGGAGCATCTGAATCAATCAAACACTCACACCCAGTCAAAAGATCTGGGTTTAATCCATCACCGTTCTTTAGCCCACTCTGCCACCCCAGTTGAGACATGGCTATATGCATATCAGTCTGACCCTGTGCCTCATGGGAACAGTCCAGCCTGAACTGCCAAGCCATGTCTTCCCTGGACCTGAAACAAGCTTCCGAGGACCGGTTTCTGGCATTCCAGCCGTCTTCAGCCCGGCTTGCTTGAATCCAGTGGCAAAGTGAGCAAGCGACTCACGTCTGAGCATACCCTGCCACACTTATGGCGGCCAAAAGCGGTACAAAAGGGGCTGGTGATGGACGGAGCATCTGAATCAATCAAACACTCACAACCATTCAAAAGATCTGGGTTTAATCCATCTCCGTTCTTTAGCCCACTCTGCCACCCCAGTTGAGACATGGCTATATGCAAATCAGTCTGACCCTGTGCCTCATGGGAACAGTCCAGCCCGAACTGCCAAGCCTTGTCTTCCCTGGACTGGAAACAAGCTTCCGAGGACCGGTTTCTGGCATTCCAGCCGTCTTCAGCCCGGATTGCTTGAATCCAGTGGCAAAGTGAGCAAGTGACTCACGTCTGAGCATACCCTGCCACACTTATGGCGGCCAAAAGCGGTACAAAAGGGGCTGGTGATGGACGGAGCATCTGAATCAATCAAACACTCACAACCAGTCAAAAGATCTGGGTTTAATCCATCACCGTTCTTTAGCCCACTCTGCCACCCCAGTTGAGATATGGCTATATGCAAATCAGTCTGACCCTGTGCCTTATGGGAACAGTCCAGCCCGAACTGCCAAGTTATGTCTTCCCTGGACCTGAAACAAGCTTCCGAGGACCGGTTTCTGGCATTCCAGCCATCTGCAGCCCGGCTTGCTTGAATCCAGTGGCAAAGTGAGCAACGGACTCACGTCTGAGCATACCCTGCCACACTTATGGCGGCCAAAAGCGGTACAAAAGGGGGTGGTGATGGACAGAACATCTGAATCAATCAAACACTCACACCCAGTCAAAAGAACTAGGTTTAATCCATCACCGCTCTTTAGCCCACTCTGCCACCCTAGTTGAGACATGGCTATATGCAAATCAGTCTGACCCTGTGACTCATGGGAACAGTCCAGCCCGAACTGCCAAGTCATGTCTTCCCTGGACCGGAAACAAGCTTCCGAGGAGCGGTTTCTTGCATTCCAGCCATCTTCAGCCAGGCTTGCTTGAATCCAGTGGCAAAGTGAGCAAGGGACTCACGTCTGAGCATACCCTGCCACACTTATGGCGGCCAAAAGCGGTACAAAAGGGGGTGGTGATGGACGGAGCATCTGAATCAATCAAACACTCACACCCAGTCAAAACATCTGGGTTTAATCCATCACCGTTCTTTAGCCCACTCTGCCACCCCAGTTGAGACATGGCTATATGCAAATCAGTCTGACCTTGTGCCTCATGGGAACAGTCCAGCCCGAACTGCCAAGCCATGTCTACCCTGGACCGGAAACAAGCTTCCGAGGACCAGTTTCTGGCATTGCAGCCGTCTTCAGCCCGGCTTGCTTGAATCCAGTGGCAAAGTGAGCAAGGGACTCACGTCTGAGCATACCCTGCCACACTGATGGTGGCCAAAAGCGGTACAAAAGGGGGTGGTGATGGACGGAGCATCTGAATCAATCAAACACTCACACCCTGTCAAAAGATCTGGGTTTAATCCATCACCGTTCTTTAGCCCACTCTGCCACCCCAGTTGAGACATGGCTATATGCAAATCAGTCTGACCCTGTGCCTCATGGGAACAGTCCAGCCCGAACTGCCAAGCCATGTCTTCCCTGGACCTGAAACAAGCTTCTGAGGACCGGTTTCTGGCATTCCAGCCATCTTCAGCCCGGCTTGCTTGAATCCAGTGGCAAAGTGAGCAAGGGACTCACGTCTGAGCATACCCTGCCACACTTATGGCGGCCAAAAGCGGTACAAAAGGGGGTGGTGATGGATGGAGGATCTGAATCAATCAAACACTCACACACAGTCAAAAGATCTGGGTTTAATCCATCACCGTTCTTTAGCCCACTCTGCCACCCCAGTTGAGAAATGGCTATATGCAAATCAGTCTGACCCTGTGCCTCATGGGAACAGTCCAGCCCGAACTGCAAAGCCATGTCTTTCCTGGACCGGCAACAAGCTTCCGAGGACCGGTTTCTGGCATTCCAGCCGTCTTCAGCCCGGCTTGCTTGAATCCAGGGGCAAAGTGAGCAAGGGACTCACGTCTGAGCATACCCTGCCACACTCATGGCGGCCAAAAGCGGTACAAAAAGGGGTGGTGATGGACGGAGCATCTGAATCAATCAAACACTCACACCCAGTCAAAAGATCTGGGTTTAATCCATCACCGTTCTTTAGCCCACTCTGCCACCCCAGTTGAGACATGGCTATATGCAAACCAGTCTGACCCTGTGCCTCATGGGAACAGTCCGGACCGAACTGCCAAGCCATGTCTTTCCTGGACCAGAAACAAGCTTCCGAGGACCGGTTTCTGGCATTCCAGCTGTCTTCAGCCCGGCTTGCTTGAATCCAGTGGCAAAGTGAGCAAGGGACTCACGTCTGAGCATTCCTTGCCACACTTATGGCGGCCAAAAGCGGTACAAAAGGGAGTGGTGATGCACGTAGCATCTGAATCCATCAAACACTCACACCAAGTCAAAAGATCTGGGTTTAATCCATCACCAGCCCACTCTGCGACCCCAGTTGAGACATGGCTATATGCAAATTAGTCTGACCCTGTGCCTCATGGGAACAGTCCAGCCCGAACTGCCAAGCCATGTCTTCCCTGGACCGGAAAAAAGATTCCAAGGACCGGTTTCTGGCATTCCAGCCGTCTTAAGCCCTGCTTGCTTGAATCCAGCAGCAAAGTGAGCAAGGGACTCACGTCTGAGCATACCCTGCCACACTTATGGCGGCCAAAAGCGGTACAAAATGGGGTGGTGATGGACGGAGCATCTGAATCAATCAAGCACTCACACCCAGTCAAAAGATCTGGGTTTAATCCATCACCGTTCTTTAGCCCACTCTGCCACCCCAGTTGAGACATGGCTATATGCAAATCAATCTGACCCTGTGCCTCATGGGAACAGTCCAGCCCGAACTGCCAAGCCATGTCTTCCCTGGACCGAAAACAAGCATCCGAGGACCGGTTTCTGGCATTCCAGCCGTCTTCAGCCCGGCTTGCTTGAATCCAGCGGCAAAGTGAACAAGGGACTCACGTCTGAGCATACCCTGCCACACTTATGGCGGCCAAAAGCGGTACAAAAGGGGGTGGTGAAGGACGGAGCATCTGAATCAATCAAACACTCACACCCAGTCAAAAGATCTGGGTTTAATCCATCACCGTTCTTTAGCCCACTCTGCCACCCCAGTTGAGACATAGCTATATGCAAATCAGTCTGACCCTGTGCCTAATGGGAACAGTCCAGCCCAAACTGCCAAGCCATGTCTTCCCTGGACCGGAAACAAGTTTCCGAGGTCCGGTTTCTGGCATTCCAGCCTTCTTCAGAAAGGCTTGCTTGAATCCAGTGGCAAAGTGAGCAAGGGACTCACGTCTGAGCATACCCTGCCACACTTATGGCGGCCAAAAGCGGTACAAAAGGGGGTGGTGATGGACGGAGCATCTGAATCAATCAAACACTCACACCCAGTCAAAAGATCTGGGTTTAATCCATCACCGTTGTTTAGCCCACTCTGCCACCTCAGTTGAGACATGGGTATATGCAAATCAGTATGGCCCTGTGCCTCATGGGAACAGTCCAGCCCGAACTGCCAAGCCATGTCTTCACTGGACCGGAAACAATCTTCCGAGGACTGGTTTCTGGCATTCCAGCCGTCTTCAGCCCGGCTTGCTTGAATCCAGTGGCAAAGTGAGTAAGGGACTCACCTCTGAGCATACCCTGCCACACGTATGGTGGCCAAAAGCGGTACAAAAGGGGGTGGTGATGGACGGAGCATCTGAATCAATCAAACACTCACACCCAGTCAAAGGATCTGGGTTTAATCCATCACCGTTCTTTAGCCCACTCTGCCACCCCAGTTGAGACATGGCTATATGCAAATCAGTCTGACCCTGTGCCTCATGGGAACAGTCCAGCCCGAACTGCCAAGCCATGTCTTCCCTGGACCGGCAACAAGCTTCCGAGGACCGGTTTCTGGCATTCCAGCCGTCTTCAGCCCGGCTTGCTTGAATCCAGTGGCAAAGTGAGCAAGGGACTCACGTCTGAGCATACCCTGCCACACTTATGTCGGCCAAAAGCAGTACAAAAGGGGGTGGTGATGGACGGAGCATCTGAATCAATCAAACACTCACACCCAATCAAAAGATCTGGATTTAATCCATCACCGTTCTTTAGCCCACTCTGCCACCCCAGTTGAGACATGGCTATATGCAAATCAGTCTGACCCTGTGCCTCATGGGAACAGTCCAGCCCGAACTGCCAAGCCATGTCTTCACTGGACCGGAAACAAACTTCCGGGGACCGGTTTCTGGCATTCCAGCCATCTTCAGCCCGGCTTGCTTGAATCCAGTGGCAAAGTGAGCAAAGGACTCACGTCTGAGCATACCCTGCCACACTTATGGTGGCCCAAAGCAGTACAAAAGGGGGTTGTGATGGACGGAGCATCTGCATCAATCAAACACTCACACCCAGTCAAAAAATCTGGGTTTAATCCATCACCGTTCTTTAGCCCACTCTGCCACCCCAGTTGAGACATGGCTATATGCAAATCAGTCTGACCCTGTGCCTCATGGGAACAGTCCAGCCCAAACTGCCAAGCCATGTCTTCACTGGACCGGAAACAAGCTTCCGAGGACCGGTTTCTGGCATTCCAGCCGTCTTCAGCCTGGCTTGCTTCAATCCAGTGGCAAAGTGAGCAAGGGACTCACGTGTCAGCATAGACTGTCACACTTATGGCGGTCAAAAGCGGTACAAAAGGGGGTGGTGATGGACGGGGCATCTGAATCAATCAAACACTCACACCCAGTCAAAAGATCTGGGTTTAATCCACCACCGTTCTTTAGCCCACTCTGCCACCCCAGTTGAGACATGGCTATATGCAAATCAGTCTGACCCTGTGCCTCATGGGAACAGACCAGCCCGAACTGACAAGCCATGTCTTCCCTGGACTGGAAACAAGCTTCCGAGGACCGGTTTCTAGCATTCCAGCCGTCTTCAGCCCGGCTTGCTTGAATCCAGTGGCAAAGTGAGCAAGGGACTCACGTCTGAGCATACCCTGCCACACTTATGGTGGCCCAAAGCAGTACAAAAGGGGGTTGTGATGGACGGAGCATCTGCATCAATCAAACACTCACACCCAGTCAAAAAATCTGGGTTTAATCCATCACCGTTCTTTAGCCCACTCTGCCACCCCAGTTGAGACATGGCTATATGCAAATCAGTCTGACCCTGTGCCTCATGGGAACAGACCAGCCCGAACTGACAAGCCATGTCTTCCCTGGACTGGAAACAAGCTTCCGAGGACCGGTTTCTAGCATTCCAGCCGTCTTCAGCCCGGCTTGCTTGAATCCAGTGGCAAAGTGAGCAAGGGACTCACGTCTGAGCATACCCTGCCACACTTATGGCGGCCAAAAGCGGTGCAAAAGGGGGTGGTGATGGACGGAGCATCTGAATCAATCAAACACTCACACCCAGTCAAAAGATCTGGGTTTAATCCATTACCGTTCTTTAGCCCACTTTGCCACCCCAGTTGAGACATGGCTATATGGAAACCAGTCTGACCCTGTGCCTCATGGGTACAGTCCAGCCCGAATTGCCAAGCCATGTCTTCACTGGACTGGAAACAAACTTCCGAAAACCGGTTTCTGGCATTCCAGCCATCTTCAGCCCGGCTTGCTTGAATCCAGTGGCAAAGTGAGCAAGGGACTCACGTCTGAGCATACCCTGCCACACTTATGTCGGCCAAAAGCAGTACAAAAGGGGGTGGTGATGGACGGAGCATCTGAATCAATCAAACACTCACACCCAATCAAAAGATCTGGATTTAATCCATCACCAATCTTTAGCCCACTCTGCCACCCCAGTTGAGACATGGCTATATGCAAATCAGTCTGACCCTGTGCCTCATGGGAACAGTCCAGCCCGAACTGCCAAGCCATGTCTTCACTGGACCGGAAACAAACTTCCGAGGACCGGTTTCTGGCATTCCAGCCATCTTCAGCCCGGCTTGCTTGAATCCAGTGGCAAAGTGAGCAAGGGACTCACGTCTGAGCATACCCTGCCACACTTATGTCGGCCAAAAGCGGTACAAAAGGGGGTGGTGATGGACGGAGCATCTGAATCAATCAAACACTCACACCCAATCAAAAGATCTGGATTTAATCCATCACCGTTCTTTAGCCCACTCTGCAACCCCAGTTGAGACATGGCTATATGCAAATCAGTCTGACCCTGTGCCTCATGGGAACAGTCCAGCCCGAACTGCCAAGCCATGTCTTCACTGGACCGGAAACAAGCTTCCGAGGACCGGTTTCTGGCATTCCAGCCATCTTCAGCCCGGCTTGCTTGAATCCAGTGGCAAAGTGAGTAAGGGACTCACGTCTGAGCATACCCTGCCACACTTATGGCGGCCAAAAGTGGTACAAAAGGGGGTGGTGATGGACGGAGCATCTGAATCAATCAAACACTCACACCCAGTCAAAAGATCTGGGTTTAATCCATCACCGTTCTTTAGCCCACTCTGCCAACCCAGTTGAGACATGGCTATATGCAAATCAGTCTGACCCTGTGCCTCATGGGAACAGTCCAGCCCGAACTGCCAAGCCATGTCTTCCCTGGACCGGAAACAAGCTTCCGAGGACCGGTTTCTGGCATTCCAGCCGTCTTCAGCCCGGCTTGCTTGAATCCAGTGGCAAAGTGAGCAAGGGACTCACGTCTGGGCATACCCTGCCACACTTATGGTGGCCAAAAGTGGTACAAAAGGGGGTGGTGATGGACGGAGCATCTGAATCAATCAAAAACTCACAACCAGTCAAAAGATCTGGGTTTAATCCATCACCGTTCTTTAGCCCACTCTGCCACCCCAGTTGAGACATGGCTATATGCAAATCTGTTTGACCCTGTGCCTCATGGGAACAGTCCAGCCCGAAATGCCAAGCCATGTCTTCCCTGGACCGGAAACAAGCTTCCGAGGACCGGTTTCTGGCATTGCAGCCGTCTTCAGCCCGGCTTGCTTGAATCCAGTGGAAAAGTGAGCAAGGGACTCACGTCTGAGCATACCCTGCCACACATATGGTGGCCCAAAGCAGTACAAAAGGGGGTTGTGATGGACGGAGCATCTGCATCAATCAAACACTCACACCCAGTCAAAAAATCTGGGTTTAATCCATCACTGTTCTTTAGCCCACTCTGCCACCCCAGTTGAGACATGGCTATATGCAAATCAGTCTGACCCTGTGCCTCATGGGAACAGCCCAGCCCGAACTGCCAAGCCATGTCTTCCCTGGACCGGAAAGAAGCTTCCGAGGACCGGTTTCTGGCATTCCAGCCATTTTGAGCCCGATTTGCTTGAATCCAGTGGCAAAGTGAGCAAGGGACTCACGTCTGAACATACCCTGCCACACTTATGGCGGCCAAAAGCGGTACAAAAGGGAGTGGTGATGGACGGAGCATCTGAATCAATCAAACACTCACACCCAGTCAAAAGATCTGGGTTTAATCCATCACCGTTCTTTAGCCCACTCTGCCACCCCAGTTGAGACATGGCTATATGCATATCAGTCTGACCCTGTGCCTCATGGGAACAGTCCAGCCTGAACTGCCAAGCCATGTCTTCCCTGGACCTGAAACAAGCTTCCGAGGACCGGTTTCTGGCATTCCAGCCGTCTTCAGCCCGGCTTGCTTGAATCCAGTGGCAAAGTGAGCAAGCGACTCACGTCTGAGCATACCCTGCCACACTTATGGCGGCCAAAAGCGGTACAAAAGGGGCTGGTGATGGACGGAGCATCTGAATCAATCAAACACTCACAACCATTCAAAAGATCTGGGTTTAATCCATCTCCGTTCTTTAGCCCACTCTGCCACCCCAGTTGAGACATGGCTATATGCAAATCAGTCTGACCCTGTGCCTCATGGGAACAGTCCAGCCCGAACTGCCAAGCCTTGTCTTCCCTGGACTGGAAACAAGCTTCCGAGGACCGGTTTCTGGCATTCCAGCCGTCTTCAGCCCGGATTGCTTGAATCCAGTGGCAAAGTGAGCAAGTGACTCACGTCTGAGCATACCCTGCCACACTTATGGCGGCCAAAAGCGGTACAAAAGGGGCTGGTGATGGACGGAGCATCTGAATCAATCAAACACTCACAACCAGTCAAAAGATCTGGGTTTAATCCATCACCGTTCTTTAGCCCACTCTGCCACCCCAGTTGAGATATGGCTATATGCAAATCAGTCTAACCCTGTGCCTTATGGGAACAGTCCAGCCCGAACTGCCAAGTTATGTCTTCCCTGGACCTGAAACAAGCTTCCGAGGACCGGTTTCTGGCATTCCAGCCATCTGCAGCCCGGCTTGCTTGAATCCAGTGGCAAAGTGAGCAACGGACTCACGTCTGAGCATACCCTGCCACACTTATGGCGGCCAAAAGCGGTACAAAAGGGGGTGGTGATGGACAGAACATCTGAATCAATCAAACACTCACACCCAGTCAAAAGAACTAGGTTTAATCCATCACCGCTCTTTAGCCCACTCTGCCACCCTAGTTGAGACATGGCTATATGCAAATCAGTCTGACCCTGTGACTCATGGGAACAGTCCAGCCCGAACTGCCAAGCCATGTCTTCCCTGGACCGGAAACAAGTTTCCGAGGTTCGGTTTCTGGCATTCCAGCCGTCTTCAGCCTGGCTTGCTTGAATCCAGTGGCAAAGTGAGCAAGGGACTCACGTCTGAGCATACCCTGCCACACTTATGGCGGCCAAAAGCGGTACAAAATGGGGTGGTGATGGACGGAGCATCTGAATCAATCAAGCACTCACACCCAGTCAAAAGATCTGGGTTTAATCCATCACCGTTCTTTAGCCCACTCTGCCACCCCAGTTGAGACATGGCTATATGCAAATCAATCTGACCCTGTGCCTCATGGGAACAGTCCAGCCCGAACTGCCAAGTTATGTCTTCCCTGGACCTGAAACAAGCTTCCGAGGACCGGTTTCTGGCATTCCAGCCATCTGCAGCCCGGCTTGCTTGAATCCAGTGGCAAAGTGAGCAACGGACTCACGTCTGAGCATACCCTGCCACACTTATGGCGGCCAAAAGCGGTACAAAAGGGGGTGGTGATGGACGGAGCATCTGAATCAATCAAACACTCACACCCAGTCAAAACATCTGGGTTTAATCCATCACCGTTCTTTAGCCCACTCTGCCACCCCAGTTGAGACATGGCTATATGCAAATCAGTCTGACCCTGTGCCTCATGGGAACAGTCCAGCCCGAACTGCCAAGCCATGTCTACCCTGGACCGGAAACAAGCTTCCGAGGACCAGTTTCTGGCATTGCAGCCGTCTTCAGCCCGGCTTGCTTGAATCCAGTGGCAAAGTGAGCAAGGGACTCACGTCTGAGCATACCCTGCCACACTGATGGTGGCCAAAAGCGGTACAAAAGGGGGTGGTGATGGACGGAGCATCTGAATCAATCAAACACTCACACCCTGTCAAAAGATCTGGGTTTAATCCATCACCGTTCTTTAGCCCACTCTGCCACCCCAGTTGAGACATGGCTATATGCAAATCAGTCTGACCCTGTGCCTCATGGGAACAGTCCAGCCCGAACTGCCAAGCCATGTCTTCACTGGACCGGAAACAAACTTCCGGGGACCGGTTTCTGGCATTCCAGCCATCTTCAGCCCGGCTTGCTTGAATCCAGTGGCAAAGTGAGCAAAGGACTCACGTCTGAGCATACCCTGCCACACTTATGGTGGCCCAAAGCAGTACAAAAGGGGGTTGTGATGGATGGAGCATCTGCATCAATCAAACACTCACACCCAGTCAAAAAATCTGGGTTTAATCCATCACCGTTCTTTAGCCCACTCTGCCACCCCAGTTGAGACATGGCTATATGCAAATCAGTCTGACCCTGTGCCTCATGGGAACAGTCCAGCCCAAACTGCCAAGCCATGTCTTCACTGGACCGGAAACAAGCTTCCGAGGACCGGTTTCTGGCATTCCAGCCGTCTTCAGCCTGGCTTGCTTCAATCCAGTGGCAAAGTGAGCAAGGGACTCACGTGTCAGCATAGACTGTCACACTTATGGCGGTCAAAAGCGGTACAAAAGGGGGTGGTGATGGACGGGGCATCTGAATCAATCAAACACTCACACCCAGTCAAAAGATCTGGGTTTAATCCACCACCGTTCTTTAGCCCACTCTGCCACCCCAGTTGAGACATGGCTATATGCAAATCAGTCTGACCCTGTGCCTCATGGGAACAGACCAGCCCGAACTGACAAGCCATGTCTTCCCTGGACTGGAAACAAGCTTCCGAGGACCGGTTTCTAGCATTCCAGCCGTCTTCAGCCCGGCTTGCTTGAATCCAGTGGCAAAGTGAGCAAGGGACTCACGTCTGAGCATACCCTGCCACACTTATGGTGGCCCAAAGCAGTACAAAAGGGGGTTGTGATGGACGGAGCATCTGCATCAATCAAACACTCACACCCAGTCAAAAAATCTGGGTTTAATCAATCACCGTTCTTTAGCCCACTCTGCCACCCCAGTTGAGACATGGCTATATGCAAATCAGTCTGACCCTGTGCCTCATGGGAACAGTCCAGCCCGAACTGCCAAGCCATGTCTTCACTGGACCGGAAACAAGCTTCCGAGGACCGGTTTCTGGCATTCCAGCCATCTTTAGCCAGGCTTGCTTGAATCCAGTGGCAAAGTGAGCAAGGGACTCACGTCTGAGCATACCTTGCCACACTTATGTCGGCCAAAAGCGGTACAAAAGGGGAAGGTGATGGACGGAGCATCTGAATCAATCAAACACTCACACCCAATCAAAAGATCTGGGTTTAATCCATCACCGTTCTTTAGCCCACTCTGCCACCCCAGTTGAGACATGGCTATATGCAAATCAGTCTGACCCTGTGCTTCATGGGAACAGACCAGCCCGAACTGCCAAGCCATGTCTTCCCTGGACCGGAAACAAGCTTCCGAGGACCGGTTTCTAGCATTCCAGCCGTCTTCAGCCCGGCTTGCTTGAATCCAGTGGCAAAGTGAGCAAGGGACTCACGTCTGAGCATACCCTGCCACACTTATGGCGGCCAAAAGCGGTGCAAAAGGGGGTGGTGATGGACGGAGCATCTGAATCAATCAAACACTCACACCCAGTCAAAAGATCTGGGTTTAATCCATTACCGTTCTTTAGCCCACTTTGCCACCCCAGTTGAGACATGGCTATATGGAAACCAGTCTGACCCTGTGCCTCATGGGTACAGTCCAGCCCGAATTGCCAAGCCATGTCTTCACTGGACTGGAAACAAACTTCCGAAAACCGGTTTCTGGCATTCCAGCCATCTTCAGCCCGGCTTGCTTGAATCCAGTGGCAAAGTGAGCAAGGGACTCACGTCTGAGCATACCCTGCCACACTTATGTCGGCCAAAAGCAGTACAAAAGGGGGTGGTGATGGACGGAGCATCTGAATCAATCAAACACTCACACCCAATCAAAAGATCTGGATTTAATCCATCACCGTTCTTTAGCCCACTCTGCCACCCCAGTTGAGACATGGCTATATGCAAATCAGTCTGACCCTGTGCCTCATGGGAACAGTCCAGCCCGAACTGCCAAGCCATGTCTTCACTGGACCGGAAACAAACTTCCGAGGAACGGTTTCTGGCATTCCAGCCATCTTCAGCCCGGCTTGCTTGAATCCAGTGGCAAAGTGAGCAAGGGACTCACGTCTGAGCATACCCTGCCACACTTATGTCGGCCAAAAGCGGTACAAAAGGGGGTGGTGATGGACGGAGCATCTGAATCAATCAAACACTCACACCCAATCAAAAGATCTGGATTTAATCCATCACCGTTCTTTAGCCCACTCTGCAACCCCAGTTGAGACATGGCTATATGCAAATCAGTCTGACCCTGTGCCTCATGGGAACAGTCCAGCCCGAACTGCCAAGCCATGTCTTCACTGGACCGGAAACAAGCTTCCGAGGACCGGTTTCTGGCATTCCAGCCATCTTCAGCCCGGCTTGCTTGAATCCAGTGGCAAAGTGAGTAAGGGACTCACGTCTGAGCATACCCTGCCACACTTATGGCGGCCAAAAGTGGTACAAAAGGGGGTGGTGATGGACGGAGCATCTGAATCAATCAAAAACTCACAACCAGTCAAAAGATCTGGGTTTAATCCATCACCGTTCTTTAGCCCACTCTGCCACCCCAGTTGAGACATGGCTATATGCAAATCTGTTTGACCCTGTGCCTCATGGGAACAGTCCAGCCCGAAATGCCAAGCCATGTCTTCCCTGGACCGGAAACAAGCTTCCGAGGACCGGTTTCTGGCATTGCAGCCGTCTTCAGCCCGGCTTGCTTGAATCCAGTGGAAAAGTGAGCAAGGGACTCACGTCTGAGCATACCCTGCCACACATATGGTGGCCCAAAGCAGTACAAAAGGGGGTTGTGATGGACGGAGCATCTGCATCAATCAAACACTCACACCCAGTCAAAAAATCTGGGTTTAATCCATCACTGTTCTTTAGCCCACTCTGCCACCCCAGTTGAGACATGGCTATATGCAAATCAGTCTCACCCTGTGCCTCATGGGAACAGCCCAGCCCGAACTGCCAAGCCATGTCTTCACTGGACCGGAAACAAGCTTCCGAGGACCGGTTTCTGGCATTCCAGCTGTCTTCAGCCCGGCTTGCTTCAATCCAGTGGCAAAGTGAGCAAGGGACTCACGTGTCAGCATACACTGTCACACTTATGGCGGCCAAAAGCGGTACAAAAGGGGGTGGTGATGGACGAGGCATCTGAATCAATCAAACACTCACACCCAGTCAAAAGATCTGGGTTTAATCCACCACCGTTCTTTAGCCCACTCTGCCACCCCAGTTGAGACATGGCTATATGCAAATCAGTCTGACCCTGTGCCTCATGGGAACAGACCAGCCCGAACTGCCAAGCCATGTCTTCCCTGGACTGGAAACAAGCTTCCGAGGACCGGTTTCTAGCATTCCAGCCGTCTTCAGCCCGGCTTGCTTGAATCCAGTGGCAAAGTGAGCAAGGGACTCACGTCTGAGCATACCCTGCCACACTTATGGCGGCCAAAAGCAGTACAAAAGGGGGTTGTGATGGACAGATCATCTGAATCAATTAAACACTCACACCCAGTCAAAAGATCTGGGTTTAATCCATCACCGTTCTTTAGCCCACTCTGCCACCCAGGTTGAGACATGGCTATATGCAAATCAGTCTGACCCTGTGCCTCATGGGAACAGTCCTGCTCAAACTGCCAAGCCATGTCTTCACTGGACCGGAAACAAGCTTCCGAGGACCGGTTTCTGGCATTCCAGCCATTTTGAGCCCGATTTGCTTGAATCCAGTGGCAAAGTGAGCAAGGGACTCACGTCTGAACATACCCTGCCACACTTATGGCGGCCAAAAGCGGTACAAAAGGGAGTGGTGATGGACGGAGCATCTGAATCAATCAAACACTCACACCCAGTCAAAAGATCTGGGTTTAATCCATCACCGTTCTTTAGCCCACTCTGCCACCCCAGTTGAGACATGGCTATATACATATCAGTCTGACCCTGTGCCTCATGGGAACAGTCCAGCCTGAACTGCCAAGCCATGTCTTCCCTGGACCTGAAACAAGCTTCCGAGGACCGGTTTCTGGCATTCCAGCCGTCTTCAGCCCGGCTTGCTTGAATCCAGTGGCAAAGTGAGCAAGCGACTCACGTCTGAGCATACCCTGCCACACTTATGGCGGCCAAAAGCGGTACAAAAGGGGCTGGTGATGGACGGAGCATCTGAATCAATCAAACACTCACAACCATTCAAAAGATCTGGGTTTAATCCATCTCCGTTCTTTAGCCCACTCTGCCACCCCAGTTGAGACATGGCTATATGCAAATCAGTCTGACCCTGTGCCTCATGGGAACAGTCCAGCCCGAACTGCCAAGCCTTGTCTTCCCTGGACTGGAAACAAGCTTCCGAGGACCGGTTTCTGGCATTCCAGCCGTCTTCAGCCCGGATTGCTTGAATCCAGTGGCAAAGTGAGCAAGTGACTCACGTCTGAGCATACCCTGCCACACTTATGGCGGCCAAAAGCGGTACAAAAGGGGCTGGTGATGGACGGAGCATCTGAATCAATCAAACACTCACAACCAGTCAAAAGATCTGGGTTTAATCCATCACCGTTCTTTAGCCCACTCTGCCACCCCAGTTGAGATATGGCTATATGCAAATAAGTCTGACCCTGTGCCTTATGGGAACAGTCCAGCCCGAACTGCCAAGTTATGTCTTCCCTGGACCTGAAACAAGCTTCCGAGGACCGGTTTCTGGCATTCCAGCCATCTGCAGCCCGGCTTGCTTGAATCCAGTGGCAAAGTGAGCAACGGACTCACGTCTGAGCATACCCTGCCACACTTATGGCGGCCAAAAGCGGTACAAAAGGGGGTGGTGATGGACAGAACATCTGAATCAATCAAACACTCACACCCAGTCAAAAGAACTAGGTTTAATCCATCACCGCTCTTTAGCCCACTCTGCCACCCTAGTTGAGACATGGCTATATGCAAATCAGTCTGACCCTGTGACTCATGGGAACAGTCCAGCCCGAACTGCCAAGCCATGTCTTCCCTGGACCGGAAACAAGCTTCCGAGGACCGGTTTCTTGCATTCCAGCCATCTTCAGCCAGGCTTGCATGAATCCAGTGGCAAAGTGAGCAAGGGACTCACGTCTGAGCATACCCTGCCACACTTATGGCGGCCAAAAGCGGTACAAAAGGGGGTGGTGATGGACGGAGCATCTGAATCAATCAAACACTCACACCCAGTCAAAACATCTGGGTTTAATCCATCACCGTTCTTTAGCCCACTCTGCCACCCCAGTTGAGACATGGCTATATGCAAATCAGTCTGACCCTGTGCCTCATGGGAACAGTCCAGCCCGAACTGCCAAGCCATGTCTACCCTGGACCGGAAACAAGCTTCCGAGGACCAGTTTCTGGCATTGCAGCCGTCTTCAGCCCGGCTTGCTTGAATCCAGTGGCAAAGTGAGCAAGGGACTCACGTCTGAGCATACCCTGCCACACTGATGGTGGCCAAAAGCGGTACAAAAGGGGGTGGTGATGGACGGAGCATCTGAATCAATCAAACACTCACACCCTGTCAAAAGATCTGGGTTTAATCCATCACCGTTCTTTAGCCCACTCTGCCACCCCAGTTGAGACATGGCTATATGCAAATCAGTCTGACCCTGTGCCTCATGGGAACAGTCCAGCCCGAACTGCCAAGCCATGTCTTCCCTGGACCTGAAACAAGCTTCTGAGGACCGGTTTCTGGCATTCCAGCCATCTTCAGCCCGGCTTGCTTGAATCCAGTGGCAAAGTGAGCAAGGGACTCACGTCTGAGCATACCCTGCCACACTTATGGCGGCCAAAAGCGGTACAAAAGGGGGTGGTGATGGATGGAGGATCTGAATCAATCAAACACTCACACACAGTCAAAAGATCTGGGTTTAATCCATCACCGTTCTTTAGCCCACTCTGCCACCCCAGTTGAGAAATGGCTATATGCAAATCAGTCTGACCCTGTGCCTCATGGGAACAGTCCAGCCCGAACTGCAAAGCCATGTCTTTCCTGGACCGGCAACAAGCTTCCGAGGACCGGTTTCTGGCATTCCAGCCGTCTTCAGCCCGGCTTGCTTGAATCCAGGGGCAAAGTGAGCAAGGGACTCACGTCTGAGCATACCCTGCCACACTCATGGCGGCCAAAAGCGGTACAAAAAGGAGTGGTGATGGACGGAGCATCTGAATCAATCAAACACTCACACCCAGTCAAAAGATCTGGGTTTAATCCATCACCGTTCTTTAGCCCACTCTGCCACCCCAGTTGAGACATGGCTATATGCAAACCAGTCTGACCCTGTGCCTCATGGGAACAGTCCGGACCGAACTGCCAAGCCATGTCTTTCCTGGACCAGAAACAAGCTTCCGAGGACCGGTTTCTGGCATTCCAGCTGTCTTCAGCCCGGCTTGCTTGAATCCAGTGGCAAAGTGAGCAAGGGACTCACGTCTGAGCATTCCTTGCCACACTTATGGCGGCCAAAAGCGGTACAAAAGGGAGTGGTGATGCACGTAGCATCTGAATCCATCAAACACTCACACCAAGTCAAAAGATCTGGGTTTAATCCATCACCGTTCTTTAGCCCACTCTGCGACCCCAGTTGAGACATGGCTATATGCAAATTAGTCTGACCCTGTGCCTCATGGGAACAGTCCAGCCCGAACTGCCAAGCCATGTCTTCCCTGGACCGGAAAAAAGATTCCAAGGACCGGTTTCTGGCATTCCAGCCGTCTTAAGCCCTGCTTGCTTGAATCCAGCAGCAAAGTGAGCAAGGGACTCACGTCTGAGCATACCCTGCCACACTTATGGCGGCCAAAAGCGGTACAAAATGGGGTGGTGATGGACGGAGCATCTGAATCAATCAAGCACTCACACCCAGTCAAAAGATCTGGGTTTAATCCATCACCGTTCTTTAGCCCACTCTGCCACCCCAGTTGAGACATGGCTATATGCAAATCAATCTGACCCTGTGCCTCATGGGAACAGTCCAGCCCGAACTGCCAAGCCATGTCTTCCCTGGACCGAAAACAAGCATCCGAGGACCGGTTTCTGGCATTCCAGCCGTCTTCAGCCCGGCTTGCTTGAATCCAGCGGCAAAGTGAACAAGGGACTCACGTCTGAGCATACCCTGCCACACTTATGGCGGCCAAAAGCGGTACAAAAGGGGGTGGTGAAGGACGGAGCATCTGAATCAATCAAACACTCACACCCAGTCAAAAGATCTGGGTTTAATCCATCACCGTTCTTTAGCCCACTCTGCCACCCCAGTTGAGACATAGCTATATGCAAATCAGTCTGACCCTGTGCCTAATGGGAACAGTCCAGCCCAAACTGCCAAGCCATGTCTTCCCTGGACCGGAAACAAGTTTCCGAGGTCCGGTTTCTGGCATTCCAGCCTTCTTCAGCCTGGCTTGCTTGAATCCAGTGGCAAAGTGAGCAAGGGACTCACGTCTGAGCATACCCTGCCACACTTATGGCGGCCAAAAGCGGTACAAAAGGGGGTGGTGATGGACGGAGCATCTGAATCAATCAAACACTCACACCCAGTCAAAAGATCTGGGTTTAATCCATCACCGTTGTTTAGCCCACTCTGCCACCTCAGTTGAGACATGGGTATATGCAAATCAGTATGGCCCTGTGCCTCATGGGAACAGTCCAGCCCGAACTGCCAAGCCATGTCTTCACTGGACCGGAAACAATCTACCGAGGACTGGTTTCTGGCATTCCAGCCGTCTTCAGCCCGGCTTGCTTGAATCCAGTGGCAAAGTGAATAAGGGACTCACCTCTGAGCATACCCTGCCACACGTATGGTGGCCAAAAGCGGTACAAAAGGGGGTGGTGATGGACGGAGCATCTGAATCAATCAAACACTCACACCCAGTCAAAAGATCTGGGTTTAATCCATCACCGTTCTTTAGCCCACTCTGCCACCCCAGTTGAGACATGGCTATATGCATATCAGTCTGACCCTGTGCCTCATGGGAACAGTCCAGCCTGAACTGCCAAGCCATGTATTCCCTGGACCTGAAACAAGCTTCCGAGGACCGGTTTCTGGCATTCCAGCCGTCTTCAGCCCGGCTTGCTTGAATCCAGTGGCAAAGTGAGCAAGCGACTCACGTCTGAGCATACCCTGCCACACTTATGGCGGCCAAAAGCGGTACAAAAGGGTCTGGTGATGGACGGAGCATCTGAATCAATCAAACACTCACAACCAGTCAAAAGATCTGGGTTTAATCCATCACCGTTCTTTAGCCCACTCTGCCACCCCAGTTGAGACATGGCTATATGCAAATCAGTCTGACCCTGTGCCTCATGGGAACAGTCCAGCCCGAACTGCCAAGCCATGTCTTCCCTGGACTGGAAACAAGCTTCAGAGGACCGGTTTCTGGCATTCCAGCCGTCTTCAGCCCGGATTGCTTGAATCCAGTGGCAAAGTGAGCAAGTGACTCACGTCTGAGCAAACCCTGCCACACTTATGGCGGCCAAAAGCGGTACAAAAGGGGCTGGTGATGGACGGAGCATCTGAATCAATCAAACACTCACAACCAGTCAAAAGATCTGGGTTTAATCCATCACCGTTCTTAAGCCCACTCTGCCACCCCAGTTGAGACATGGCTATATGCAAATCAGTCTGACCCTGTGCCTCATGGGAACAGTCCAGCCCGAACTGCCAAGCCATGTCTTCCCTGGACCGGAAACAAGATTCCGAGGACCGGTTTCTGGCATTCCAGCCGTCTGCAGCCCGGCTTGCTTGAATCCAGTGGCAAAGTGATCAAGGGACTCACGTCAGAGCATACCCTACCACACTTATGGCGGCCAAAAGCGGTACAAAAGGGGGTGGTGATGGACGGAGCATCTGAATCAATCAAACACTCACACCCAGTCAAAATATCTGGGTTTAATCCATCACCGTTCTTTAGCCCACTCTGCCACCCCAGTTGAGACATGGCTATATGCAAATCAGTATGGCCCTGTGCCTCATGGGAACAGTCCAGCCCGAACTGCCAAGCCATGTCTTCACTGGACCGGAAACAATCTTCCGAGGACTGGTTTCTGGCATTCCAGCCGTCTTCAGCCCGGCTTGCTTGAATCCAGTGGCAAAGTGAGTAAGGGACTCACCTCTGAGCATACCCTGCCACACGTATGGTGGCCAAAAGCGGTACAAAAGGGGGTGGTGATGGACGGAGCATCTGAATCAATCAAACACTCACACCCAGTCAAAAGATCTGGGTTTAATCCATCACCGTTCTTTAGCCCACTCTGCCACCCCAGTTGAGACATGGCTATATGCATATCAGTCTGACCCTGTGCCTCATGGGAACAGTCCAGCCTGAACTGCCAAGCCATGTATTCCCTGGACCTGAAACAAGCTTCCGAGGACCGGTTTCTGGCATTCCAGCCGTCTTCAGCCCGGCTTGCTTGAATCCAGTGGCAAAGTGAGCAAGCGACTCACGTCTGAGCATACCCTGCCACACTTATGGCGGCCAAAAGCGGTACAAAAGGGGCTGGTGATGGACAGAGCATCTGAATCAATCAAACACTCACAACCAGTCAAAAGATCTGGGTTTAATCCATCACCGTTCTTTAGCCCACTCTGCCACCCCAGTTGAGACATGGCTATATGCAAATCAGTCTGACCCTGTGCCTCATGGGAACAGTCCAGCCCGAACTGCCAAGCCATGTCTTCCCTGGACTGGAAACAAGCTTCAGAGGACCGGTTTCTGGCATTCCAGCCGTCTTCAGCCCGGATTGCTTGAATCCAGTGGCAAAGTGAGCAAGTGACTCACGTCTGAGCAAACCCTGCCACACTTATGGCGGCCAAAAGCGGTACAAAAGGGGCTGGTGATGGACGGAGCATCTGAATCAATCAAACACTCACAACCAGTCAAAAGATCTGGGTTTAATCCATCACCGTTCTTAAGCCCACTCTGCCACCCCAGTTGAGACATGGCTATATGCAAATCAGTCTGACCCTGTGCCTCATGGGAACAGTCCAGCCCGAACTGCCAAGCCATGTCTTCCCTGGACCGGAAACAAGCTTCCGAGGACCGGTTTCTGGCATTCCAGCCGTCTGCAGCCCGGCTTGCTTGAATCCAGTGGCAAAGTGAGCAAGGGACTCACGTCAGAGCATACCCTACCACACTTATGGCGGCCAAAAGCGGTACAAAAGGGGGTGGTGATGGACGGAGCATCTGAATCAATCAAACACTCACACCCAGTCAAAATATCTGGGTTTAATCCATCACCGTTCTTTAGCCCACTCTGCCACCCCAGTTGAGACATGGCTATATGCAAATCAGTCTGACCCTGTGCCTCATGGGAACAGTCCAGCCCGAACTGCCAAGCCATGTCTTCCCTGGACCTGAAACAAACTTCTGAGGACCGGTTTCTGGCATTCCAGCCATCTGCAGCCCGGCTTGCTGGAATCCAGTGGCAAAGTGAGCAAGGGACGCACGTCTGAGCATGCCCTGCCACACTTATGGCGGCCAAAAGCGGTACAAAAGGGGGTGGTGATGGACGGAGCATCTGAATCAATCAAACACTCACACCCAGTCAAAAGATCTGGGTTTAATCCATCACCGTTCTTTAGCCCACTCTGCCACCCCAGTTGAGACATGGCTATATGCAAATCAGTCTGACCCTGTGCCTCATGGGAACAGTCCAGCCCGAACTGCCAAGCCATGTCTTCCCTGGACCGGCAACAAGCTTCCGAGGACCGGTTTCTGGCATTCCAGCCATCTTCAGCCCGGCTTGCTTGAATCCAGGGGCAAAGTGAGCAAGGGACTGACGTCTGAGCATACCCTGCCACACTTATGGCGGCCAAAAGCGGTACAAAAGGGGGTGGTGATGGACGGAGCATCTGAATCAATCAAACACTCACACCCAGTCAAAACATCTGGGTTTAATCCATCACCGTTCTTTAGCCCACTCTGCCACCCCAGTTGAGACATGGCTATATGCAAATCAGTCTGACCCTGTGCCTCATGGGAACAGTCCAGCCCGAACTGCCAAGCCATGTCTACCCTGGACCGGAAACAAGCTTCCGAGGACCAGTTTCTGGCATTGCAGCCGTCTTCAGCCCGGCTTGCTTGAATCCAGTGGCAAAGTGAGCAAGGGACTCACGTCTGAGCATACCCTGCCACACTGATGGTGGCCAAAAGCGGTACAAAAGGGGGTGGTGATGGACGGAGCATCTGAATCAATCAAACACTCACACCCTGTCAAAAGATCTGGGTTTAATCCATCACCGTTCTTTAGCCCACTCTGCCACCCCAGTTGAGACATGGCTATATGCAAATCAGTCTGACCCTGTGCCTCATGGGAACAGTCCAGCCCGAACTGCCAAGCCATGTCTTCCCTGGACCTGAAACAAGCTTCTGAGGACCGGTTTCTGGCATTCCAGCCATCTTCAGCCCGGCTTGCTTGAATCCAGTGGCAAAGTGAGCAAGGGACTCACGTCTGAGCATACCCTGCCACACTTATGGCGGCCAAAAGCGGTACAAAAGGGGGTGGTGATGGATGGAGGATCTGAATCAATCAAACACTCACACACAGTCAAAAGATCTGGGTTTAATCCATCACCGTTCTTTAGCCCACTCTGCCACCCCAGTTGAGAAATGGCTATATGCAAATCAGTCTGACCCTGTGCCTCATGGGAACAGTCCAGCCCGAACTGCAAAGCCATGTCTTTCCTGGACCGGCAACAAGCTTCCGAGGACCGGTTTCTGGCATTCCAGCCGTCTTCAGCCCGGCTTGCTTGAATCCAGGGGCAAAGTGAGCAAGGGACTCACGTCTGAGCATACCCTGCCACACTCATGGCGGCCAAAAGCGGTACAAAAAGGGGTGGTGATGGACGGAGCATCTGAATCAATCAAACACTCACACCCAGTCAAAAGATCTGGGTTTAATCCATCACCGTTCTTTAGCCCACTCTGCCACCCCAGTTGAGACATGGCTATATGCAAACCAGTCTGACCCTGTGCCTCATGGGAACAGTCCGGACCGAACTGCCAAGCCATGTCTTTCCTGGACCAGAAACAAGCTTCCGAGGACCGGTTTCTGGCATTCCAGCTGTCTTCAGCCCGGCTTGCTTGAATCCAGTGGCAAAGTGAGCAAGGGACTCACGTCTGAGCATTCCTTGCCACACTTATGGCGGCCAAAAGCGGTACAAAAGGGAGTGGTGATGCACGTAGCATCTGAATCCATCAAACACTCACACCAAGTCAAAAGATCTGGGTTTAATCCATCACCGTTCTTTAGCCCACTCTGCGACCCCAGTTGAGACATGGCTATATGCAAATTAGTCTGACCCTGTGCCTCATGGGAACAGTCCAGCCCGAACTGCCAAGCCATGTCTTCCCTGGACCGGAAAAAAGATTCCAAGGACCGGTTTCTGGCATTCCAGCCGTCTTAAGCCCTGCTTGCTTGAATCCAGCAGCAAAGTGAGCAAGGGACTCACGTCTGAGCATACCCTGCCACACTTATGGCGGCCAAAAGCGGTACAAAATGGGGTGGTGATGGACGGAGCATCTGAATCAATCAAGCACTCACACCCAGTCAAAAGATCTGGGTTTAATCCATCACCGTTCTTTAGCCCACTCTGCCACCCCAGTTGAGACATGGCTATATGCAAATCAATCTGACCCTGTGCCTCATGGGAACAGTCCAGCCCGAACTGCCAAGCCATGTCTTCCCTGGACCGAAAACAAGCATCCGAGGACCGGTTTCTGGCATTCCAGCCGTCTTCAGCCCGGCTTGCTTGAATCCAGCGGCAAAGTGAACAAGGGACTCACGTCTGAGCATACCCTGCCACACTTATGGCGGCCAAAAGCGGTACAAAAGGGGGTGGTGAAGGACGGAGCATCTGAATCAATCAAACACTCACACCCAGTCAAAAGATCTGGGTTTAATCCATCACCGTTCTTTAGCCCACTCTGCCACCCCAGTTGAGACATAGCTATATGCAAATCAGTCTGACCCTGTGCCTAATGGGAACAGTCCAGCCCAAACTGCCAAGCCATGTCTTCCCTGGACCGGAAACAAGTTTCCGAGGTCCGGTTTCTGGCATTCCAGCCTTCTTCAGCCTGGCTTGCTTGAATCCAGTGGCAAAGTGAGCAAGGGACTCACGTCTGAGCATACCCTGCCACACTTATGGCGGCCAAAAGCGGTACAAAAGGGGGTGGTGATGGACGGAGCATCTGAATCAATCAAACACTCACACCCAGTCAAAAGATCTGGGTTTAATCCATCACCGTTGTTTAGCCCACTCTGCCACCTCAGTTGAGACATGGGTATATGCAAATCAGTATGGCCCTGTGCCTCATGGGAACAGTCCAGCCCGAACTGCCAAGCCATGTCTTCACTGGACCGGAAACAATCTTCCGAGGACTGGTTTCTGGCATTCCAGCCGTCTTCAGCCCGGCTTGCTTGAATCCAGTGGCAAAGTGAATAAGGGACTCACCTCTGAGCATACCCTGCCACACGTATGGTGGCCAAAAGCGGTACAAAAGGGGGTGGTGATGGACGGAGCATCTGAATCAATCAAACACTCACACCCAGTCAAAAGATCTGGGTTTAATCCATCACCGTTCTTTAGCCCACTCTGCCACCCCAGTTGAGACATGGCTATATGCATATCAGTCTGACCCTGTGCCTCATGGGAACAGTCCAGCCTGAACTGCCAAGCCATGTATTCCCTGGACCTGAAACAAGCTTCCGAGGACCGGTTTCTGGCATTCCAGCCGTCTTCAGCCCGGCTTGCTTGAATCCAGTGGCAAAGTGAGCAAGCGACTCACGTCTGAGCATACCCTGCCACACTTATGGCGGCCAAAAGCGGTACAAAAGGGTCTGGTGATGGACGGAGCATCTGAATCAATCAAACACTCAAAACCAGTCAAAAGATCTGGGTTTAATCCATCACCGTTCTTTAGCCCACTCTGCCACCCCAGTTGAGACATGGCTATATGCAAATCAGTCTGACCCTGTGCCTCATGGGAACAGTCCAGCCCGAACTGCCAAGCCATGTCTTCCCTGGACTGGAAACAAGCTTCAGAGGACCGGTTTCTGGCATTCCAGCCGTCTTCAGCCCGGATTGCTTGAATCCAGTGGCAAAGTGAGCAAGTGACTCACGTCTGAGCAAACCCTGCCACACTTATGGCGGCCAAAAGCGGTACAAAAGGGGCTGGTGATGGACGGAGCATCTGAATCAATCAAACACTCACAACCAGTCAAAAGATCTGGGTTTAATCCATCACCGTTCTTAAGCCCACTCTGCCACCCCAGTTGAGACATGGCTATATGCAAATCAGTCTGACCCTGTGCCTCATGGGAACAGTCCAGCCCGAACTGCCAAGCCATGTCTTCCCTGGACCGGAAACAAGATTCCGAGGACCGGTTTCTGGCATTCCAGCCGTCTGCAGCCCGGCTTGCTTGAATCCAGTGGCAAAGTGATCAAGGGACTCACGTCAGAGCATACCCTACCACACTTATGGCGGCCAAAAGCGGTACAAAAGGGGGTGGTGATGGACGGAGCATCTGAATCAATCAAACACTCACACCCAGTCAAAATATCTGGGTTTAATCCATCACCGTTCTTTAGCCCACTCTGCCACCCCAGTTGAGACATGGCTATATGCAAATCAGTATGGCCCTGTGCCTCATGGGAACAGTCCAGCCCGAACTGCCAAGCCATGTCTTCACTGGACCGGAAACAATCTTCCGAGGACTGGTTTCTGGCATTCCAGCCGTCTTCAGCCCGGCTTGCTTGAATCCAGTGGCAAAGTGAGTAAGGGACTCACCTCTGAGCATACCCTGCCACACGTATGGTGGCCAAAAGCGGTACAAAAGGGGGTGGTGATTGACGGAGCATCTGAATCAATCAAACACTCACACCCAGTCAAAAGATCTGGGTTTAATCCATCACCGTTCTTTAGCCCACTCTGCCACCCCAGTTGAGACATGGCTATATGCATATCAGTCTGACCCTGTGCCTCATGGGAACAGTCCAGCCTGAACTGCCAAGCCATGTATTCCCTGGACCTGAAACAAGCTTCCGAGGACCGGTTTCTGGCATTCCAGCCGTCTTCAGCCCGGCTTGCTTGAATCCAGTGGCAAAGTGAGCAAGCGACTCACGTCTGAGCATACCCTGCCACACTTATGGCGGCCAAAAGCGGTACAAAAGGGGCTGGTGATGGACAGAGCATCTGAATCAATCAAACACTCACAACCAGTCAAAAGATCTGGGTTTAATCCATCACCGTTCTTTAGCCCACTCTGCCACCCCAGTTGAGACATGGCTATATGCAAATCAGTCTGACCCTGTGCCTCATGGGAACAGTCCAGCCCGAACTGCCAAGCCATGTCTTCCCTGGACTGGAAACAAGCTTCAGAGGACCGGTTTCTGGCATTCCAGCCGTCTTCAGCCCGGATTGCTTGAATCCAGTGGCAAAGTGAGCAAGTGACTCACGTCTGAGCAAACCCTGCCACACTTATGGCGGCCAAAAGCGGTACAAAAGGGGCTGGTGATGGACGGAGCATCTGAATCAATCAAACACTCACAACCAGTCAAAAGATCTGGGTTTAATCCATCACCGTTCTTAAGCCCACTCTGCCACCCCAGTTGAGACATGGCTATATGCAAATCAGTCTGACCCTGTGCCTCATGGGAACAGTCCAGCCCGAACTGCCAAGCCATGTCTTCCCTGGACCGGAAACAAGCTTCCGAGGACCGGTTTCTGGCATTCCAGCCGTCTGCAGCCCGGCTTGCTTGAATCCAGTGGCAAAGTGAGCAAGGGACTCACGTCAGAGCATACCCTACCACACTTATGGCGGCCAAAAGCGGTACAAAAGGGGGTGGTGATGGACGGAGCATCTGAATCAATCAAACACTCACACCCAGTCAAAATATCTGGGTTTAATCCATCACCGTTCTTTAGCCCACTCTGCCACCCCAGTTGAGACATGGCTATATGCAAATCAGTCTGACCCTGTGCCTCATGGGAACAGTCCAGCCCGAACTGCCAAGCCATGTCTTCCCTGGACCTGAAACAAGCTTCCGAGGACCGGTTTCTGGCATTCCAGCCATCTGCAGCCCGGCTTGCTGGAATCCAGTGGCAAAGTGAGCAAGGGACGCACGTCTGAGCATGCCCTGCCACACTTATGGCGGCCAAAAGCGGTACAAAAGGGGGTGGTGATGGACGGAGCATCTGAATCAATCAAACACTCACACCCAGTCAAAAGATCTGGGTTTAATCCATCACCGTTCTTTAGCCCACTCTGCCACCCCAGTTGAGACATGGCTATATGCAAATCAGTCTGACCCTGTGCCTCATGGGAACAGTCCAGCCCGAACTGCCAAGCCATGTCTTCCCTGGACCGGCAACAAGCTTCCGAGGACCGGTTTCTGGCATTCCAGCCATCTTCAGCCCGGCTTGCTTGAATCCAGGGGCAAAGTGAGCAAGGGACTGACGTCTGAGCATACCCTGCCACACTTATGGCGGCCAAAAGCGGTACAAAAGGGGGTTGTGATGGACAGAGCATCTGAATCAATCAAACACTTACACCCAGTCAAAAGATCTGGGTTTAATCCATCACCGTTCTTTAGCCCACTCTGCCACCCCAGTTGAGACATGGCTATATGCAAATCAGTTTGACCCTGTGCCTCATGGGAACAGTCCAGCCCGAACTGCCAAGCCATGTCTTCCCTGGACCGGAAACAAGCTTCCGAGGACCGGTTTCTGGCATTGCAGCCGTCTTCAGCCCGGCTTGCTTGAATCCAGTGGCAAAGTGAGCAAGGGACTCACGTCTGAGCATACCCTGCCACACTTATGGCGGCCTAAAGCAGTACAAAAGGGGGTTGTGATGGATGGAGCATCTGAATCAATCAAACACTCACACCCAGTCAAAAGATCTGGGTTTAATCCATCACCGTTCTTTAGCCCACTCTGCCACCCCAGTTGAGACATGGCTACATGCAAATCAGTCTGACCCTGTGCCTCATGGGAACAGTCCAGCCCGAACTGCCAAGCCATGTCTTCCCTGGACTGGAAACAAGTTTCCGAGGAAAGGTTTCTGGCATTCCAGCCGTCTTCAGCCCGGCTTGCTTGAATCCAGTGGCAAAGTGAGCAAGGGACTCACGTCTGAGCATACCCTGCCACACTTATGGCGGCCAAAAGCGGTACAAAAGGGGGTGGTGATGGACAGAACATCTGAATCAATCAAACACTCACACCCAGTCAAAAGAACTGGGTTTAACCCATCACCGCTCTTTAGCCCACTCTGCCACCCCAGTTGAGACATGGCTATATGCAAATCAGTCTGCTCCTGTGACTCATGGGAACAGTCCAGCCCGAACTGCCAAGCCATGTCTTCCCTGGACCGGAAACAAGCTTCCGAGGACCGGTTTCCGGCATTCCAGCCATCTTCAGCCAGGCTTGCTTGAATCCAGTGGCAAAGTGAGCAAGGGACTCACGTCTGAGCAAACCCTGCCACACTTATGGCGGCCAAAAGCGGTACAAAAGGGGATGTGATGGACGGAGCATCTGAATCAATCAAACACTCACACCCAGTCAAAAGATCTGGGTTTAATCCATCACCGTTCTTTAGCCCACTCTGCCACCCCAGTTGAGACATGGCTATATGCAAATCAGTCTGACCCTGTGCCTCATGGGAACAGTCCAGCCCGAACTGCCAAGCCATGTCTTCCCTGGACCGAAAACAAGCATCCGAGAACCGGTTTCTGGCATTCAAGCCGTCTTCAGCCCGGCTTGCTTGAATCCAGCGGCAAAGTGAGTAAGGGACTCACGTCTGAGCATACCCTGCCACACTTATGGCGATCAAAAGCGGTACAAAAGGGGGTGGTGATGGACGGAGCATCTGAATCAATCAAACACTCACACCCAGTCAAAAGAACTGGGTTTAATCCATCACTGTTCTTTAGCCCACTCTGCCACCCCAGTTGAGACATGGCTATATGCAAATCAGTCTGACCCTGTGCCTAATGGGAACAGTCCAGCCCGAACTGCCAAGCCATGTCTTCCCTGGACCGGAAACAAGTTTCCGAGGACCGGTTTCTGGCATTCCAGCCTTCTTCAGCCTGGCTTGCTTGAATCCAGTGGCAAAGTGAGCAAGTGTCTCACGTCTGAGCATACCCTGCCACACTTATGGCGGTCAAAAGCAGTACAAAGGGGGCTGGTGATGGACGGAGCATCTGAATCAATCAAACACTCACAACCAGTCAAAAGATCTGGGTTTAATCCATCACCGTTCTTTAGCCCACTCTGCCACCCCAGTTGAGACATGGCTATATGCAAATCAGTCTGACCCTGTGCCTCATGGGAACAGTCCAGCCCGAACTGCCAAGCCATGTCTTCCCTGGACCGGAAACAAGCTTCCGAGGACCGGTTTCTGGCATTGCAGCCGTCTTCAGCCCGGCTTGCTTGAATCCAGTGGCAAAGTGAGCAAGGGACTCACGTCTGAGCATACCCTGCCACACTTATGGCGGCCTAAAGCAGTACAAAAGGGGGTTGTGATGGATGGAGCATCTGAATCAATCAAACACTCACACCCAGTCAAAAGATCTGGGTTTAATCCATCACCGTTCTTTAGCCCACTCTGCCACCCCAGTTGAGACATGGCTATATGCAAATCAGTCTGACCCTGTGCCTCATGGGAACAGTCCAGCCCGAACTGCCTAGCTATGTCTTCACTGGACCGGAAACAAGCTTCCGAGGACCGGTTTCTGGCATTCCAGCCGTCTTCAGCCCGGCTTGCTTGAATCCAGTGGCAAAGTGAGCAAGGGACTCACGTCTGAGCATACCCTGCCACACTTATGGTGGCCAAAAGCGGTACAAAAGAGGGTGGTGATGGATGGAGCATCTGAATAAATCAAACACTCACACCCAGTCAAAAGATCTGGGTTTAATCCATCACCGTTCTTTAGCCCACTCTGCCACCCCAGTTGAGACATGACTACATGCAAATCAGTCTGACCCTGTGCCTCATGGGAACAGTCCAGCCCGAACTGCCAAGCCATGTCTTCCCTGGACTGGAAACAAGTTTCCGAGGAAAGGTTTCTGGCATTCCAGCCGTCTTCAGCCCGGCTTGCTTGAATCCAGTGGCAAAGTGAGCAAGGGACTCACGTCTGAGCATACCCTGCCACACTTATGGCGGCCAAAAGCGGTACAAAAGGGGGTGGTGATGGACAGAACATCTGAATCAATCAAACACTCACACCCAGTCAAAAGAACTGGGTTTAACCCATCACCGCTCTTTAGCCCACTCTGCCACCCCAGTTGAGACATGGCTATATGCAAATCAGTCTGACCCTGTGACTCATGGGAACAGTCCAGCCCGAACTGCCAAGCCATGTCTTCCCTGGACCGGAAACAAGCTTCCGAGGACCGGTTTCCGGCATTCCAGCCATCTTCAGCCAGGCTTGCTTGAATCCAGTGGCAAAGTGAGCAAGGGACTCACGTCTGAGCAAACCCTGCCACACTTATGGCGGCCAAAAGCGGTACAAAAGGGGATGTGATGGACGGAGCATCTGAATCAATCAAACACTCACACCCAGTCAAAAGATCTGGGTTTAATCCATCACCGTTCTTTAGCCCACTCTGCCACCCCAGTTGAGACATGGCTATATGCAAATCAGTCTGACCCTGTGCCTCATGGGAACAGTCCAGCCCGAACTGCCAAGCCATGTCTTCCCTGGACCGAAAACAAGCATCCGAGAACCGGTTTCTGGCATTCAAGCCGTCTTCAGCCCGGCTTGCTTGAATCCAGCGGCAAAGTGAGTAAGGGACTCACGTCTGAGCATACCCTGCCACACTTATGGCGATCAAAAGCGGTACAAAAGGGGGTGGTGATGGACGGAGCATCTGAATCAATCAAACACTCACACCCAGTCAAAAGAACTGGGTTTAATCCATCACTGTTCTTTAGCCCACTCTGCCACCCCAGTTGAGACATGGCTATATGCAAATCAGTCTGACCCTGTGCCTAATGGGAACAGTCCAGCCCGAACTGCCAAGCCATGTCTTCCCTGGACCGGAAACAAGTTTCCGAGGACCGGTTTCTGGCATTCCAGCCTTCTTCAGCCTGGCTTGCTTGAATCCAGTGGCAAAGTGAGCAAGTGTCTCACGTCTGAGCATACCCTGCCACACTTATGGCGGTCAAAAGCAGTACAAAGGGGGCTGGTGATGGACGGAGCATCTGAATCAATCAAACACTCACAACCAGTCAAAAGATCTGGGTTTAATCCATCACCGTTCTTTAGCCCACTCTGCCACCCCAGTTGAGACATGGCTATATGCAAATCAGTCTGACCCTGTGCCTCATGGGAACAGTCCAGCCCGAACTGCCAAGCCATGTCTTCCCTGGACCGGAAACAAGCTTCCGAGGACCGGTTTCTGGCATTGCAGCCGTCTTCAGCCCGGCTTGCTTGAATCCAGTGGCAAAGTGAGCAAGGGACTCACGTCTGAGCATACCCTACCACACTGATGGTGGCCAAAAGCGGTACAAAAGGGGGTGGTGATGGACGGAGCATCTGAATCAATCAAACACTCACACCACGTCAAAAGATCTGGGTTTAATCCATCACCGTTCTTTAGCCCACTCTGCCATCCCAGTTGAGACATGGCTATATGCAAATCAGTCTGACCCTGTGCTTCATGGGAACAGTCCAGTCCGAACTGCCAAGCCATGTCTTCACTGGACCAGAAACAAGCTTCCGAGGACCGGTTTCTGGCATTCCAGCCGTCTTCGGCCCGGCTTGCTTGAATCCAGTGGCAAAGAGAGCAAGGGTCTCACGTCTGAGCATACCCTGCCACACTTATGGTGGCCAAAAGCGGTACAAAAGGGGGTGGTGATGGACGGAGCATCTGAATCAATCAAACACACACACCCAGTCAAAAGATCTGGGTTTAATCCATCACCGTTCTTTAGCCCACTCTGCCACCCCAGTTGAGACATGGCTATATGCAAATCAGTCTGACCCTGTGCCTCATGGGAAAAGTCCAGCCCGAACTGCCAAGCCATGTCTTCCCTGGACCGGAAACAAGCTTCCGAGGACCGGTTTCTGGCATTCCAGCCGTCTTCAGCCCGGCTTGCTCGAATCCAGTGGCAAAGTGAGCAAGGGACTCACGTCTGAGCATACCCTGCCACACTTATGGCGGCCAAAAGCGGTACAAAAGGGGGTGGTGATGGACGGAGCATCTGAATCAATCAAACACTCACACCCAGTCAAAATATCTGGGTTTAATCCATCACCGTTCTTTAGCCCACTCTGCCACCCCAGTTGAGACATGGCTATATGCAAATCAGTCTGACCCTGTGCCTCATGGGAACAGTCCAGCCCGAACTGCAAAGCCATGTCTTTCCTGGACCGGCAACAAGCTTCCGAGGACCGGTTTCTGGCATTCCAGCCGTCTTCAGCCCGGCTTGCTTGAATCCAGGGGCAAAGTGAGCAAGGGACTCACGTCTGAGCATACCCTGCCACACTCATGGCGGCCAAAAGCGGTACAAAAAGGGGTGGTGATGGACGGAGCATCTGAATCAATCAAACACTCACACCCAGTCAAAAGATCTGGGTTTAATCCATCACCGATCTTTAGCCCACTCTGCCACCCCAGTTGAGACATGGCTATATGCAAACCAGTCTGACCCTGTGCCTCATGGGAACAGTCCGGACCGAACTGCCAAGCCATGTCTTCCCTGGACCAGAAACAAGCTTCGGAGGACCGGTTTCTGCCATTCCAGCTGTCTTCAGCCTTGCTTGCTGGAATCCAGTGGCAAAGTGAGCAAGGGACTCACGTCAGAGCATTCCTTGCCACACTTATGGCGGCCAAAAGCGGTACAAAAGGGAGTGGTGATGGACGTAGCATCTGAATCAATCAAACACTCACACCAAGTCAAAAGATCTGGGTTTAATCCATCACCGTTCTTTAGCCCACTCTGCGACCCCAGTTGAGACATGGCTATATGCAAATTAGTCTGACCCTGTGCCTCATGGGAACAGTCCAGCCCGAACTGCCAAGCCATGTCTTCCCTGGACCGGAAACAAGATTCCAAGGACCGGTTTCTGGCATTCCAGCCGTCTTCAGCCCGGCTTGCTTGAATCCAGCGGAAAAGTGAGCAAGAGACTCACGTCTGAGCATACCCTGCCACACTTATGGCGGCCAAAAGCGGTACAAAATGTGGTGGTGATGGACGGAGCATCTGAATCAATCAAGCACTCACACCCAGCCAAAAGATCTGGGTTTAATCCATCACCGTTCTTTAACCCACTCTGCCACCCCAGTTGAGACATGGCTATATGCAATTCAGTCTGACCCTGTGCCTCATGGGAACAGTCCAGTCCGAACTGCCACGCCATGTCTTCCCTGGACCGGAAACAAGCTTCCGAGGACCGGTTTCTGGCATTCTAGCCGTCTTCAGCCCAGCTTGCTTGAATCCAGTGGCAAAGTGAGCAAGGGACTCACGTCTGAGCATACCCTGCAACACTTATGGCAGCCAAAAGCGGTACAAAAGGGGGTGGTGATGGACGGAGCACCTGAATCAATCAAACACTCACACACAGTCAAAAGAACTGGGTTTAATCCATCACCGTTCTTTAGCCCACTCTGCCACCCCAGTTGAGACATGGCTATATGCAAATCAGTCTGACCCTGTGCCTCATGGGAACAGTCCAGCCCGAACTGCCAAGCCATGTCTTCCCTGGACCGAAAACAAGCATCCGAGGACCGGTTTCTGGCATTCCAGCCGTCTTCAGCCCGGCTTGCTTGAATCCAGCGGCAAAGTGAGCAAGGGACTCACGTCTGAGCATACCCTGCCACACTTATGGCGGCCAAAAGCGGTACAAAAGGGGATGTGATGGACGGAGCATCTGAATCAATCAAACACTCACACCCAGTCAAAAGATCTGGGTTTAATCCATCACTGTTCTTTAGCCCACTCTGCCACCCCAGTTGAGACATGGCTATATGCAAATCAGTCTGACCCTGTGCCTCATGGGAACAGTCCAGCCCGAACTGCCAAGCCATGTCTTCCCTGGACCGAAAACAAGCATCAGAGGACCGGTTTCTGGCATTCCAGCCGTCTTCAGCCCGGCTTGCTTGAATCCAGCGGCAAAGTGAGCAAGGGACTCACGTCTGAGCATACCCTGCCACACTTATGGCGATCAAAAGCGGTACAAAAGGGGGTGGTGATGGACGGAGCATTTGAATCAATCAAACACTCACACCCAGTCAAAAGAACTGGGTTTAATCCATCACTGTTCTTTAGCCCACTCTGCCACCCCAGTTGAGACATGGCTATATGCAAATCAGTCTGACCCTGTGCCTAATGGGAACAGTCCAGCCCGAACTGCCAAGCCATGTCTTCCCTGGACCGGAAACAAGTTTCCGAGGACCGGTTTCTGGCATTCCAGCCTTCTTCAGCCTGGCTTGCTTGAATCCAGTGGCAAAGTGAGCAAGTGTCTCACATCTGAGCATACCCTGCCACACTTATGGCGGTCAAAAGCAGTACAAAGGGGGCTGGTGATGGACGGAGCATCTGAATCAATCAAACACTCACAACCAGTCAAAAGATCTGGGTTTAATCCATCACCGTTCTTTAGCCCACTCTGCCACCCCAGTTGAGACATGGCTATATGCAAATCAGTCTGATCCTGTGCCTCATGGGAACAGTCCAGCCCGAACTGCCAAGCCATGTCTTCCCTGGACCGGAAACAAGCTTCCGAGGACCGGTTTCTGGCATTGCAGCCGTCTTCAGCCCGGCTTGCTTGAATCCAGTGGCAAAGTGAGCAAGGGACTCACGTCTGAGCATACCCTACCACACTGATGGTGGCCAAAAGCGGTACAAAAGGGGGTGGTGATGGACGGAGCATCTGAATCAATCAAACACTCACACCCCGTCAAAAGATCTGGGTTTAATCCATCACCGTTCTTTAGCCCACTCTGCCATCCCAGTTGAGACATGGCTATATGCAAATCAGTCTGACCCTGTGCTTCATGGGAACAGTCCAGTCCGAACTGCCAAGCCATGTCTTCACTGGACCGGAAACAAGCTTCCGAGGACCGGTTTCTGGAATTCCAGCCGTCTTCGGCCCGGCTTGCTTGAATCCAGTGGCAAAGAGAGCAAGGGTCTCACGTCTGAGCATACCCTGCCACACTTATGGTGGCCAAAAGCGGTACAAAAGGGGGTGGTGATGGACGGAGCATCTGAATCAATCAAACACTCACACCCAGTCAAAAGATCTGGGTTTAATCCATCACCGTTCTTTAGCCCACTCTGCCACCCCAGTTGAGACATGGCTATATGCAAATCAGTCTGACCCTGTGCCTTATGGGAAAAGTCCAGCCCGAACTGCCAAGCCATGTCTTTCCTGGACCGGAAACAAGCTTCCGAGGACCGGTTTCTGGCATTCCAGCCGTCTTCATCCCGGCTTGCTCGAATCCAGTGGCAAAGTGAGCAAGGGACTCACGTCTGAGCATACCCTGCCACACTTATGGCGGCCAAAAGCGGTACAAAAGGGGGTGGTGATGGACGGAGCATCTGAATCAATCAAACACTCACACCCAGTCAAAATATCTGGGTTTAATCCATCACCGTTCTTTAGCCCACTCTGCCACCCCAGTTGAGACATGGCTATATGCAAATCAGTCTGACCCTGTGCCTCATGGGAACAGTCCAGCCCGAACTGCCAAGCCATGTCTGCCCTGGACCTGAAACAAGCTTCTGAGGACCGGTTTCTGGCATACCAGCCATCTTCAGCCTGGCTTGCTTGAATCCAGTGGCAAAGTGAGCAAGGGACTCACGTCTGAGCATACCCTGCCACACTTATGGCGGCCAAAAGCGGTACAAAAGGGGGTGGTGATGGATGGAGGATCTGAATCAATCAAACACTCACACACAGTCAAAAGATCTGGGTTTAATCCATCACCGTTCTTTAGCCCACTCTGCCACCCCAGTTGAGACATGGCTATATGCAAATCAGTCTGACCCTGTGCCTCATGGGAACAGTCCAGCCCGAACTGCAAAGCCATGTCTTTCCTGGACCGGCAACAAGCTTCCGAGGACCGGTTTCTGGCATTCCAGCCGTCTTCAGCCCAGCTTGCTTGAATCCAGGGGCAAAGTGAGCAAGGGACTCATGTCTGAGCATACCCTGCCACACTCATGGCGGCCAAAAGCGGTACAAAAAGGGGTGGTGATGGACGGAGCATCTGAATCAATCAAACACTCACACCCAGTCAAAAGATCTGGGTTTAATCCATCACCGTTCTTTAGCCCTCTCTGCGACCCCAGTTGAGACATGGCTATATGCAAATTAGTCTGACCCTGTGCCTCATGGGAACAGTCCAGCCCGAACTGCCAAGCCATGTCTTCCCTGGACCGAAAACAAGCATCCGTGGACCGGTTTCTGGCATTCCAGCCGTCTTCAGCCCGGCTTGCTTGAATCCAGCGGCAAAGTGAGCAAGGGACTCACGTCTGAGCATACCCTGACACACTTATGGCGGCCAAAAGCGGTACAAAAGGGGGTGGTGATGGACGGAGCATCTGAATCAATCAAACACTCACACTGTGGTAAATAAATAATTAATTACCGGTACTATTTTTGAATATATTAACAATAACAGATAGCTCAATAAATAAGAGGCAGGATCCGATGTATCCGAGTTGAACAGGCTTTATTCAGGCAAAGGGGAAGGGACTGGAACGGGACAGCCTGAAATAAAATAGGAAGGAAGGAAGGAAGGAAGGAAGGCAGCTGCACCCGTTTCATCACAATTCAACATATATATAGTAAGACATTTCTATTACATTACATACAGTAGGCGTAACTATGACAAACGTAAGATAAGAAGACATGGGCGTGAAGAGAAGGCATGCACAGGGCGTGTACGTAGACATGTGATGTGAACGTCACAGAAGTGTCATAAAGTGGGCGGAAACATGGAGGGGGCTACCTGAGTAGCTGGGACCTTTAACCTAGTGGTGCGCGCAAACGGGCAATGACGTGTTACCGGGGAAAACTGGGGGCTATGACTTCTGCACTAGAAGAGGAGACTAAAGTCTGCGGTGTCAGGACGACATGTACCTATAGCATATCTTGTATCTGGTGTTTGGAGTACATGTTGATAGAATCTAAAAGTTATCAGGGCAAAGGCTACTTGACACTAAGGCTGGTGCATGCATATATTCTTCATGTATGGCGTGTACTATGAATCTTCTAGGAATATTAATACAGTAATTCTCTTGCATGGAGACAGAAAGACTAGACTATAGCTGAAGCTGTTTATGCGGTTCTTTAGCTTAGGAATGTGAAGACGGAGAGCTGAACTGATAACTAGAGGCATAACATATTCTTGGCAGACAGGCAGGCAGAGCCAGGCCGGGCACCGTGCTGCGCGGCAGGAAGTAAGTGAAGGGTCAGGGATGCAGGTGGGGGCTGCATCGCTCCTCGGAGTGGGTTCAGGAGACTGGAGCTTGGATCTGGTGTCCGGGCCCTTTTGAGGCCTAATACTCGTTGCTTTCACAGGAACTGGAAACTGGCATACTAAAGTTGGACACAACTATAATTGCGTCTTTAATCGATCATAGGGGAATATATGCATATCGATCATGCACAAATGACATAGGATGTGGAACACGTAGGCACACATGACAAGGCAAAATTCAATTTTCCTCATTCCCTCCTTGTGCCCTACGTTTCCATCAGGAAACATCAATATTCATGATACCATCTATCTGTTCATATAGCATCATTTGCTCGTCTCGAATTGTCTTGGAACGGGACTTTGGACTAGGAATACAAGAGGTAGCACACAAGCCGCAAATCGCAGGGCCACATTGTAAACAGAGGCAGCAACTGAATATGATCATTACTGCTATACCTAGGAATGACAATACTTTCCATCCCCAGGCAGATATTATACTCCAGAGCCAACCGGACCATGTCCAGGTGCCTGGATTCTGGTGTAACTGATGGGCAATTTTAAGAAGTCTGGTTATAGCTGAATAAACAGACGGCGTGTTATTAGGAATGAAAATGCAGCAACTAGATCCGATGACTCTACAAGCTCCTCCCCTATCGGCCAGTATGACGTCAAGGACGAGACGATTTTGGAGCACGACAAATCTCATAGCAGATTGTTCTTCAGTTAAGTTACCTAGAGCGGAAGTAGTCTCATTCACTACTGCTTCAAGGGTTCTGGTTAGCCTACGTATTAATTTACTATTCTGGACAGGGCCTATGAAGAAAAAGAAACCTTTATTGAAGTCTTGATATTGTTCTAAGGCAGTTTCAGTTTGATCGACAATTGGGGACTCGATCTCCCTTCTATGTCTAACGTGTACTAGATGTGTGTTTCTGTGATAATCGGATGGGGCTAGGAAAACTGGTGGCAGTAGGAAGGCAATATAACATGTTCCATCCCAATCTAGGGGCAGACGTACATATGCGGTCTGACCGCACACAAAATAAGAATGACGTGAGGCTTTGAAAATAGATTTCCCACTGTCACTATACTCGACCATAGTAGTACAATCACTATGTCCTACATGTGCAGAACCATTCTTTCTGACACATAATTCGCCTTTAACTGGTAGAACTGAAATAGCAGGCAAATCTGGAGTAGTTTCGGACTGAACATTCAGAACCATGAAATTCGAGGAATAATTACCTAAATCATATACTTCATTTTCTAGATCTAACCCTGTTCTATGGGAAAGACCTTGCTTGTCTGGGAAACATGTTCTATTCAGAAGGGACATATCATTTGAGGATGACGTTAACGTGGACCATGCTCCACATGATCCATTGTGTGAAAACGGATAGGGAAAGAGTGGCAGAACTCCCTTCGATGTCTGGAAAGGGGGGAGTCGACCACACACCCAACAATTAGTGGCATTGCTGGTCTGGTGTGAATAGTGCAGCATTCGGATAAAAGTATTATTACGCATAGCAAGACGATATGATAACTCGTGAGGAGGCAGGTCACTAAATGTGTGCTCTACTGTAACATTAGAAAACATATGTACATGTGAAATAGGAAAACATAAATGTACAGCATAACTTATGCAAGTAACCATAAGACTCAGAAATAATAGAAAAAACAGAGTAATGATACATCTCTTAGAGTTTTGACTAACTCTCTCACTGTGTGGGTCTATCTCATACATGTCAGGAACCTGTCTAACCGTTTCACCCGAGAGGGACTTAGACAATTAAACTGGCTGACTTACTAGACCTCAACTTTGTTTTATACTCCTGCTGCGGAGTTTTCTCTAACAAGGGAAGTTTAGATTCAGTGTCTGGGCAGTCCTTGAGAACGGGGCAGTCTTTGAGAAAAGTTTTTGCTTTAAGTCCATGGAATTTCTTGACGTGGCTCACGTGTAGCCACCCTTTTCTGTTTTCGACTTTCACTGCTGTCCGGGTGGTGAGAAGAACAAGGCGGGGCTCCTTCCAGCGGGGCTCCAGCGGACTTGAACGATCAAAATTTCTCACAAGGACGAAGTCACCTGGAACGACCTCGTGCGGTTTCACTTCGGTGTTGTCTGGAAAAGCAGCGGCAACCTGTGAACGACAAGATTGTAGTGCAGACATCAAGGCGGCCAAATAATCTGTCAGCATATTACTGTCAACATCGGTAATTGTACGTGGTCTAGGTGTACCCCACATATTTGGGGGACGACCAAACACTATCTCATATGGAGATAGACCTGAACGGGAATGAGCGACCATTCTCATATAAAAAAGGGCGACTGGCAGGGCTACCATCCAATCTACGCCTTTTTCTGCGCATACTTTGGCGATGCGGATTTTCAGAGTCTGGTTATGTCTCTCTACGAGACCGGCTGCTTCAGGATGGCGTACACAATGGAACTTCCACTGGTACCCTAACAGAAGGGAAACTTGTTTCATGAGCTCGGATGAGAATGGCTGGCCGTTATCTGAATACACGACCCTAGGTAATCCATAGCGGGGGAAATACTCACGAACCAACTGCCTGGCAGTGGTCGCGGCTGTGTAATCTGGAACTGGATATGCTTCTGTCCACCTGGACAAAGCGCATACAACTACGAGAACATACTTGAAACCTCGACATCGCTCCATCTGAATATAATCCATCTGGAGGACTTCAAAAGGGTGGTCAGGAGGATGGAATCCACCTTGTTCCACCGGGATACCTTTACCTGGATTGAACTGACAACAGATCATGCAGGTACGCACTTTCTGTTTGGCTGCTGCTCGTAAATGCTTGTTGAACCAGAGGTTCTGAATACTGTCTAACATGGCTTTTTCTCCTAAGTGTGCTGGACTATGTGCGGTGTTAATAATGACTTGAACCATAGAGTCGGGGAGAAACCATGTGGCTTTTCCCTTTGTCAACCATCCTTGATCTGTCTGGACCCCTCCTTGTTCGGACCATTTCTTGATTTCATCTGGGGTAGCATGTAACTGTATATCTAGTACGTCTTGTGTAGGGTCCTTAACGGTCATACAAGTAGTCTGATCTGGAATGTGTGTCGGTGTCGTGTTAACTGGAATGTCTGGAGTCTGGGCTGTGAGCTTGGCTGTTCGATATGCCAGGTCGTTACCCTGGGAAATGATGTCAGTGACTTTCGTATGTGCCTTGCACTTCATGATAGCGATAGCTGTCGGTAAATGTATTGCATCTAACAGAGCTTGAATGAGGGGGCCATGCTGAATCTTGGTTCCATGAGAAGTCATAAAACCTCTTTCTTGCCAGAGTACTCCAAAGTCGTGTACGACTCCGAATGCATAACGTGAATCTGTGTATATGTTAACTTTCAGGTTCTTGGCACGTATGCATGCTTGGGTCAGAGCGACAAGCTCTGCTGCTTGAGCAGACAGGGTGTCTATACGATGTGTTTCTATAACTTCGGTTTCAGTAGTCACTGCATACGCGGCTACTAGTTCTCCTGTACTCGTTCTCATACATGAACCATCCACATAAAGTGTCAGGTCAGGATTAGGTAATGCAATGTCTGTCAAGTCTTGTCTTGGCTTTGTCGTAGTGTTAACAACTTCCACACAGTCATGTGTGGCAGGATTTGGGGTAACTGACGGTAACAGTGTAGCTGGATTTAAAATGTTGCAGCGTCTGATTTCTATGTGTGGCTGAAACAGTGTCAGTTCATAACCTGTTAAACGTGCAATTGTCAAGTGCTGGGTCTGTGTTCGGTTTAAAAGAACTTCCACGGAGTGTGGAACTTGTACTGTCAGGGAATGTCCTAACACTATGGAATCACTTTGTCTGATAGCTAGTGCTGTGGCTGCAACTGACTTGAGGCACACAGGCAGAGCCTGGGCTACTGGATCTAATGTGCTGGAAAAATAAGCACAGGGCTTGTATTGTCCTGCTTGATCTTGTGTGAGAACAGATAATGCAGTACCATCACGTTCAGTAACAAAAAGTGTAAAAGGCTTACTGTAGTTTGGTGTTGCTAGAACAGGTGCATTACATAAAGCTTTCTTTAACTCATTGAAAACAAGTGTGTGTTCCTGGGTCCAAGGGAGGACAGTCGATACGGCTGCCTTCTGTGTCGTTAACTGTATCAGTGGCTTGGCTAGAAATGCATACTGAGGAATCCATTGTCTGCAATAAGAAGTGAGGCCGATAAAAGCTCGTACCTCCTTCTGAGTCTTGGGCTGTGGAAGATGTGCTATTAACTGGATACGGTCAGGTGTCAACTGCCTACCCCTCTTGGACAGTAAGTGTCCTAGGTAGACCACTTGCTGGACACAGAATTGCAATTTGGAAGGGGACACCTTGTGCCCCATCTCGGCCAGAAAATACAAGACCGTAAGTGACGCACGTTCGCAGTCACGTTCAGAACGGGCTGTGATCAATAGATCATCGACATACTGGAGCAGAGCAGTGTCAGTTGGCATGTGAATATTGTCTAGTTGTCTTTTAAGCGCTTGACTGTAAATACTAGGACTTTCTGTGAAACCTTGAGGAGCTCGTGTAAATTTATAGCTCCTTCCATTTAAACAGAATCCGAAAAGGAACTGACTGTCTGGATGAATGGGGACACTAAAAAATGCGTTCTTGAGATCAATAACGGTAAAGAATGTGGCTTCAGAATCAATGGCTGTCAATAGGGAAGAAATGTCTGGAACCACTGGGTACTGGGGTATGATACATTTATTAAGTTCTCGAAGGTCAATCACTAATCGATAAACTGGAGGTGCATTTGGATCAGTACGTTTCAGAATCGGAATGATAGGAGAATTACATACATTGGAGTCAGTTTCTACAACTACTCCTTGAGCAATAAGCTCGTCAATAATTTTGGATAAGGCTGCTACAGCCTCAGAGGGCAATTTGTACTGTCGGATTCGTGGTAATACAACACCTTTCTTCAGAGTGACACGATGGGGTGTGATATGCATACAACCTACATCAGTTGGACCTTGCGCCCATAAATGCTGTGGTACATTCAATAATCTTGGATCAAAATCACGTAATACATAATGACCTTTAAAATCTCGCAGAAACAGTCGCACCCCTTCTGGGGAGCAGCATATAACTGCTCCTAATTCTTTCAGAGTTCTAATGCCTAATACATTTTCTGGACATGATTTCGTGAGTAACAAGTCTGTAGTTCGGGACAATGGACCGACTTCTAGAGTAACTGGTTTCGATATTTCATTAACAATAGGCTTTCCTGAAAATCCAAGGGAAACATTTCTATAGCCTGAGAGCGGAGCCCCTGGAACCTCGTCATGACTGATGGTAGTCCTACTTGCCCCTGTATCAATCAGAAACTTTCTGTCTTTCCCTAATACTTGACTGTGTACATAGGGACCCTCTTGATCTACAGGAATCTCGATGAGAGGCAAGCCTACCTCCCTCTCTAGGCTGTTTCATGAATACGGCTGATAATCTGGATACTCTGACTGTGCATACTGGTACATCTGCTGTGTAACGTGCTGTGTGGCAGCTATAGGCTGCGGTACTGTAACTGTCTGTTGTGCATTCTGCGGTGGCTGGGAAGTCTGTGAAACTTGTTCTTGTCTATGCGGACGTGGTCTTTCTTTCGTCTTACCTGTAGCTATGTTGTGTTTCAGAACTGCACATTCGTTTATATAATGACCTGGCTGTTTACAGTAATTGCATGTCCCTTTAACGGGAGCTGTCGGAGGACTGGCTTGATTCGGACCCCTCTTCTGACTGTCTTGTGGAACAGATTGTGCAACTAATACTTTCATTTTCGTGTCTTTCATACGTCTCTTTTCGTGTTCCTGCTCCTCCCTGATTCTGTTCTGGTGGTACTGTAGCATCTGGAGCATTTGTGACGGAGTATTAGCTTGCCAGGTACTTTCGACTTTCAGTACTCTATTTTTAACTTGTGGACTTGAATTCTCGACTAGTTTGGTAACAAAAAGATGGGGATACGATTCACTACTTGTTTTCAGACCACTATTAATAATGAAACATTTCTCAAATCTAGAATAAAAATCACTAGTATCTTCATCTTGTTTCTGTTTACAGGCTGAGATGGCATCCCAATCTTCCTTTTTCGTGGCTAGTAATCTTGGCAAGACTTGTATTAACAATTCGGGCAAAGCTTTAGCTTTATCCCCAAGACCGGTACCTGGTACTCGTGTATTATCTTCAGTTTCTAATGCGGTCCAATCTATCTTTTTCTCTCCCACCTCCCATTCTTTTTCTTTAAGTTTTTCATATATGCCCGCAGGCAACAGGACCTTTAACATTTTAATAATATCAGGATACGTGTATTCTCCCATACGGAGCATGTCCTTTAATTCACGGTGAAACCCTGCTGGATCTTTATCGTGACAAGGTATTAACTTTTTCATTTCCAGAAGTTCTATTTTCGTGATAGGGGTGTAAACAAATACTCGTTCTAGACCACCCCCCTCTCCCTTAACTGGATGTACTTCTCGTAACGGATTCTGTCTGTCTATGTAGAATGATTTTCTTACTGGAGGTGGGACAGGAACAAAATGTGGATTCAAGAACGTTCTGTATTTGTGGCGCTGTTCTAGTATGACACTAATTAAATCGGTACCTAGACCTTTCCATCTGTTTTGGAGTAACTCGTTCAATATATCATGTGGAGGACCTGGATCAGAATGTTGTTCCTCATACAATGTAATGAGGTGTTGGATCATATACGTACCCACCAGACGCTGCTCGGCTGGGGGCAGTTTTAGAAACATTTGGGCCACTATTTCATCTGGAAACGTGATAGAATCACTAGTCCATCGTACTGCTGATCGGGCTAGTTCTTGTTCATGCATGGTACTAGGCTCGCTATAACCTATTCGTGATTTCAGAATTTTATCGGTGGCCTGGAATACTTGTTCAAGAGAACACTGTTCTGGTACTGGAGGAGGAAAAACTTTCTTGTAATCTAGGCGTGAATGTCGGTCGGAAAGTCTAGTTCTACCTACATACGCTATTCTGGAGGGATTCTCGCTGTCTACCTCTTCACTGGAAGAGTCATTCTCTTTCTCGGTTGCTCTTTTTGCTTCCTCCTTCTGGTGTATACTTATAATTTCCTTACGAATTTTCTTGTACATACTTTCTATACTACCTAGTGTCTTGTGTTTTCCCTCGGCTATATTGTCACTCCACTTAGTCAGACCTTTCATCTCGTCTTTGTCTTTATCAGGATAATCTTGTTCTCTTATTAAACAGTTAATCAAGAACTGTAAAATCATATGTTGAATCTCGGCTTTTCTGTGTGCCATAGCTTCGTGAATACTTCCTGGATTCTCTCCTGTACGGACAAAACGATATATTCTGTCTAGATGATCCTTCGTGTCGGGCAGGGTGACCAAAAAGTTGGCAACCAGTCTTAAACGTACTGAATATAATACCATGTGATCTTCGCCTGGGACTGGATCATATATACAGTCGGTAAGAAGTCTCTTGAGGTCTGCGTATGTAGCCACCTTTGGCGTACGCTGTAACGCTGCGTCTCGCGGCGTCAGTCGTCTTACTTGAGGCGGGGTGATAGGAGCACCTCCCCCCGCACCTCCTGAACTGGAATCGTCAGTTAATACTGTACGTGCTGGCAGAGTGACTGGCAAAATGGGTACATTTAATGTGGGCTGGTCCGGGGGCACTGGCACATTAACTTGACCCCCGGGACCAGTGGCTGGAGGAACAGGAATTACATTATTTACAGGATGCGGAGGGTGAACAGGCGGAATACGATTTGCATATTCTGGGACTGTGTCGTCCAAATAGGACGAAAGAAAAATTTCAGCTGCAGTCGGTTTATGACGTAGCTTAATCGGGACCAATGGTGGCGGTAGATTACAGGGTGCTTCCGGGGTTGCCTTCGGCAAGCCCTCGGCAAGAAGAGGATACATACCTTTAATAAGGGCATTTCTCTGTCTGTCTGACTGTTCTGCTCTCACTCGTTCACCTTCTTCAATTAATTCCCTTTCTTGGGCTTTTTCTGAGGATTCCCTACTTAATTCTGCTTTTCTGAATTCTTTTTCGGTTCTTCTATGAGATTCTTTGCACCATAACTCGATGGCATCTTTCTGGGACTGTCTGGCTTTCTTTTTCCATAATGCTTCTTCTACTCTCATGATGCACTCGGCATCCCATGTACCTGATACGGGCCATCTATATTTCTCTTCTAGTTCCTTGGTATAGTCCGCCCATAAGTCTTGATATATTATGGCATCTAAGCCATACTTGTGATACATAAAATGTCCTGGACTGTCCCTAGGAGGGACAGGAACTGCTTCTTCGAGTAACCCTTTTCTGGTCTTTAACTGACGTAATTTCGAGAACAGAGGCATTTCGGTAATACACTTGGAACACAATACACAATAATCACAGTAATAATATGGCAAACAAATCACTCATACCCCGACATAGAAATACATTAAAAACAGTTCGAACAGAAATACTACCTGGTACACTGAAAACAGAACACATGAATTTCTCGAGAACGAAACTTACTAGAATTACTGGATGCACTGCTAAAACAGTACAGAACATACCGGTCCCATAAAGAGACACGTCATACCGTACCCACCTAGGTGAATACTTCGGACTGGATCTGTGTACCCAAACCCAACGGACCAGGAACAAACTAATGATCCTGTCTAGATACTTCCCCCGCGACGGTACTCACCGGGAAGCAGAAACTGGAAGGCGTCGGACTGGACTGGACTGCTACGACGTCGGACTTCGAACTTCGGACAGGTGGGCCTCCGGATACTTCGGACCTTGACTCTCGGCTTGGGCTCTGGTCGGGACGAACCACATTCCACACCGCTTCGTCTGGATGCCGGACCGCAGTCTCCGTCTCCTCCGTGGGCCTGAGGGAGACTTGAAGCAGAAATATCTGCCGGTGCGCAGTAGAGTTCCGTCACGGCTGCAGAGGGTCAGGGGACCTGCGTACATCGCCAGCGCGTGAGGAAGGGGCACGTCCCTGTTCGGGCGCCATTTATGTGGTAAATAAATAATTAATTACCGGTACTATTTTTGAATATATTAACAATAACAGATAGCTCAATAAATAAGAGGCAGGATCCGATGTATCCGAGTTGAACAGGCTTTATTCAGGCAAAGGGGAAGGGACTGGAACGGGACAGCCTGAAATAAAATAGGAAGGAAGGAAGGAAGGAAGGAAGGCAGCTGCACCCGTTTCATCACAATTCAACATATATATAGTAAGACATTTCTATTACATTACATACAGTAGGCGTAACTATGACAAACGTAAGATAAGAAGACATGGGCGTGAAGAGAAGGCGTGCACAGGGCGTGTACGTAGACATGTGATGTGAACGTCACAGAAGTGTCATAAAGTGGGCGGAAACATGGAGGGGGCTACCTGAGTAGCTGGGACCTTTAACCTAGTGGTGCGCGCAAACGGGCAATGACGTGTTACCGGGGAAAACTGGGGGCTATGACTTCTGCACTAGAAGAGGAGACTAAAGTCTGCGGTGTCAGGACGACATGTACCTATAGCATATCTTGTATCTGGTGTTTGGAGTACATGTTGATAGAATCTAAAAGTTATCAGGGCAAAGGCTACTTGACACTAAGGCTGGTGTATGCATATATTCTTCATGTATGGCGTGTACTATGAATCTTCTAGGAATATTAATACAGTAATTCTCTTGCATGGAGACAGAAAGACTAGACTATAGCTGAAGCTGTTTATGCGGTTCTTTAGCTTAGGAATGTGAAGACGGAGAGCTGAACTGATAACTAGAGGCATAACATATTCTTGGCAGACAGGCAGGCAGAGCCAGGCCGGGCACCGCGCTGCGCGGCAGGAAGTAAGTGAAGGGTCAGGGATGCAGGTGGGGGCTGCATCGCTCCTCGGAGTGGGTTCAGGAGACTGGAGCTTGGATCTGGTGTCCGGGCCCTTTTGAGGCCTAATACTCGTTGCTTTCACAGGAACTGGAAACTGGCATACTAAAGTTGGACACAACTATAATTGCGTCTTTAATCGATCATAGGGGAATATATGCATATCGATCATGCACATATGACATAGGATGTGGAACACGTAGGCACACATGACAAGGCAAAATTCAATTTTCCTCAACACCCAGTCAAAAGATCTGGGTTTAATCCATCACCGTTCTTTAGCCCATTCTGCCACCCCAGTTGAGACATAGCTATATGCAAATCAGTCTGACCCTGTGCCTAATGGGAAAAGTCCAGCCCGAACTGCCAAGCCATGTCTTCCCTGGACCGGAAACAAGTTTCCGAGGTCCGGTTTCTGGCATTCCAGCCTTCTTCAGCCTGGCTTGCTTGAATCCAGTGGCAAAGTGAGCAAGGGACTCACGTCTGAGCATACCCTGCCACACTTATGGCGGCCAAAAGCGGTACAAAAGGGGGTGGTGATGGACGGAGCATCTGAATCAATCAAACACTCACACCCAGTCAAAAGATCTGGGTTTAATCCATCACCGTTGTTTAGCCCACTCTGCCACCCCAGTTGAGACATGGCTATATGCAAATCAGTATGGCCCTGTGCCTCATGGGAACAGTCCAGTCCGAACTGCCACGCCATGTCTTCCCTGGACCGGAAACAAGCTTCCGAGGACTGGTTTCAGGCATTCTAGCCGTCTTCAGCCCGGCTTGCTTGAATCCAGTGGCAAAGTGAGCAAGGGACTCACGTCTGAGCATACCCTGCCACACTTATTGCGGCCAAAAGCGGTACAAAAGGGGGTGGTGATGGACGGAGCACCTGAATCAATCAAACACTCACACCCAGTCAAAAGAACTGGGTTTAATCCATCACCGTTCTTTAGCCCACTCTGCCACCCCAGTTGAGACATGGCTATATGCAAATCAGTCTGACCCTGTGCCTCATGGGAACAGTCCAGCCCGAACTGCCAAGCCATGTCTTCCCTGGACCGAAAACAAGCATCCGAGGACCGGTTTCTGGCATTCCCGCCGTCTTCAGCCCGGCTTGCTTGAATCCAGCGGCAAAGTGAGCAAGGGACTCACGTCTGAGCATACCCTGCCACACTTATGGCGGCCAAAAGCGGTACAAAAGGGGGTGGTGATGGACGGAGCATCTGAATCAATCAAACACTCACACCCAGTCAAAAGATCTGGGTTTAATCCATCACCGTTGTTTAGCCCACTCTGCCACCTCAGTTGAGACATGGGTATATGCAAATCAGTATGGCCCTGTGCCTCATGGGAACAGTCCAGTCCGAACTGCCAAGCCATGTCTTCACTGGACCGGAAACAATCTTCCGAGGACTGGTTTCTGGCATTCCAGCCGTCTTCAGCCCGGCTTGCTTGAATCCAGTGGCAAAGTGAGCAAGGGACTCACGTCTGAGCATACCCTGCCACACTTATGGCGGCCAAAAGCGGTACAAAAGGGGGTGGTGATGGACTGAGCATCTAAATCAATCAAACACTCACACCCAGTCAAAAGATCTGGGTTTAATCCATCACCGTTCTTTAGCCCACTCTGCCACCCCAGTTGAGACATGGCTATATGCAAATCAGTCTGACCCTGTGCCTCATGGAAACAGTCCTGCTCGAACTGCCAAGCCATGTCTTCACTGGACCGTAAACAAGCTTCCGAGGACCGGTTTCTGGCATTCCAGACATTTTCAGCCCGATTTGCTTGAATCCAGTGGCAAAGTGAGCAAGGGACTCACGTCTGAACATACCCTGCCACACTTATGGCGGCCAAAAGCGGTACAAAAGGGAGTGGTGATGGACGGAGCATCTGAATCAATCAAACACTCACACCCAGTCAAAAGATCTGGGTTTAATCCATCACCGTTCTTTAGCCCACTCTGCCACCCCAGTTGAGACATGGCTATATGCATATCAGTCTGACCCTGTGACTCATGGGAACAGTCCAGCCTGAACTGCCAAGCCATGTCTTCCCTGGACCTGAAACAAGCTTCCGAGGACCGGTTTCTGGCATTCCAGCCGTCTTCAGCCCGGCTTGCTTGAATCCAGTGGCAAAGTGAGCAAGCGACTCACGTCTGAGCATACCCTGACACACTTATGGCGGCCAAAAGCGGTACAAAAGGGGCTGGTGATGGACGGAGCATCTGAATCAATCAAACACTCACAACCAGTCAAAAGATCTGGGTTTAATCCATCACCGTTCTTTAGCCCACTCTGCCACCCCAGTTGAGACATGGCTATATGCAAATCAGTCTGACCCTGTGCCTCATGGGAACAGTCCAGCCCGAACTGCCAAGCCATGTCTTCCCTGGACTGGAACTGCAAACACAACAATGATGGACAGAATGTGGATCAATGTCATACATTCACCCCAGTCCAAAGATCTGGGCCCAAATCCATCGTTTTTCCACTTCACACCACCCTGGGTTAGACAATGGCGATATGCAAATCAGCGCTGACCCTGTGCCCCATGGGATGCTTGTTTCCGTTCTGGGAAGGACATGGCTTTTGTAGTTCGGACTGGACTGTTCCCATGGGGCACAGGGTCAGCGCTGATTTGCATATCGCCATTGTCTAACCCAGGGTGGTGTGGAGTGGAAAAACAATGGATTTGGGCCCAGATCTTTGGACTGGGGTGAATGTGTGACATTGATCCACATTCTGTCCATCATTGTTGTGTTTGCAGGTACCGCTCTAAGTGTACTGGGGATGCTCAGACGTGAGTCCCAGGCACTCCACACCACTGGAATCAAGCTAGCCGGGCTGATGAGAGGTGTTACCTCGAAACCGGGCCGGTCCTCGGATGCTTGTTTCTTTTCTGGGAAGGACATGGCTTTTGTAGTTCGGACTGGACTGTTCCCATGGGGCACAGGGTCAGCGCTGATTTGCATATCGCCATTGTCTAACCCAGGGCGGTGTGGAGTGGAAAAACGATGGATTTGGGCCCAGATCTTTGGACTGGGGTGAATGTGTGACATTGATCCACATTCTGTCCATCATTGTTGTGTTTGCAGGTACCGCTCTAAGTGTACTGGGGATGCTCAGACGTGAGTCCCAGGCACTCCACACCACTGGAATCAAGCTAGCCGGGCTGATGAGAGGTGTTACCTCGAAACCGGGCCGGTCCTCGGATGCTTGTTTCCGTTCTGGGAAGGACATGGCTTTTGTAGTTCGGACTGGACTGTTCCCATGGGGCACAGGGTCAGCGCTGATTTGCATATCGCCATTGTCCAACCCAGGGTGGTGTGGAGTGGAAAAACGATGGATTTGGGCCCAGATCTTTGGACTGGGGTGAATGTGTGACATTGATCCACATTCTGTCCATCATTGTTGTGTTTGCAGGTACCGCTCTAAGTGTACTGGGGATGCTCAGACGTGAGTCCCAGTCACTCCACACCACTGGAATCAAGCTAGCCGGGCTGATGAGAGGTGTTACCTCGAAACCGGGCCGGTCCTCGGATGCTTGTTTCTGTTCTGGGAAGGACATGGCTTTTGTAGTTCGGACTGGACTGTTCCCATGGGGCACAGGGTCAGCGCTGATTTGCATATCACCATTGTCTAACCCAGGGTGGTGTGGAGTGGAAAAACGATGCATTTGGGCCCAGATCTTTGGACTGGGGTGAATGTGTGACATTGATCCACATTCTGTCCATCATTGTTGTGTTTGCAGGTACCGCTCTAAGTGTACTGGGGATGCTCAGACATGAGTCCCAGGCACTCCACACCACTGGAATCAAGCTAGCCGGGCTGATGAGAGGTGTTACCTCGAAACCGGGCCGGTCCTCGGATGCTTGTTTCCGTTCTGGGAAGGACATGGCTTTTGTAGTTCGGACTGGACTGTTCCCATGGGGCACAGGGTCAGTGCTGATTTGCATATCGCCATTGTCTAACCCAGGTTGGTGTGGAGTGGAAAAACGATGGATTTGGGCCCAGATCTTTGGACTGGGGTGAATGTGTGACATTGATCATCATTCTGTCCATCATTGTTGTGTTTGCAGTTACCGCTCAAAGTGTACTGGGGATGCTCAGACGTGAGTCCCAGGCACTCCACACCACTGGAATCAAGCTAGCCGGGCTGATGAGAGGTGTAACCTCGAAACCGGGCCGGTCCTCGGATGCTTGTTTCCGTTCTGGGAAGGACATGGCTTTTGTAGTTCGGACTGGACTGTTCCCATGGGGCACAGGGTCAGCGCTGATTTGCATATCGCCATTGTCTAACCCAGGGTGGTGTGGAGTGGAAAAACGATGGATTTGGGCCCAGATCTTTGGACTGGGGTGAATGTGTGACATTGATCCACATTCTGTCCATCATTGTTGTGTTTGCAGGTTCCCTGGACTGGAAACAAGCTTCCGAGGACCCGTTTCTGGCATTCCAGCCGTCTTCAGCCCGGATTGCTTGAATCCAGTGGCAAAGTGAGCAAGTGACTCACGTCTGAGCAAACCCTGCCACACATATGGCGGCCAAAAGCGGTACAAAAGGGGCTGGTGATGGACGGAGCATCTAAATCAATCAAACACTCACAACCAGTCAAAAGATCTGGGTTTAATCCATCACCGTTCTTTAGCCCACTCTGCCACCCCAGTTGAGACATGGCTATATGCAAATCAGTCTGACCCTGAGCCTCATGGGAACAGTCCAGCCCGAACTGCCAAGCCATGTCTTCCCTGGACCGGAAACAAGCTTCCGAGCACCGGTTTCTGGCATTCCAGCCGTCTTCAGCCCGGCTTGCTTGAATCCAGTGGCAAAGTGAGCAAGGGACTCACGTCTGAGCATACCCTGCCACACTTATGGCGGCCAAAAGCGGTACAAAAGGGGGTGGTGATGGACTGAACATCTGAATCAATCAAACACTCACACCCAGTCAAAAGATCTGGGTTTAATCCATCACCGTTCTTTAGCCCACTCTGCCACCCCAGTTGAGACATGGCTATATGCAAATCAGTCTGACCCTGTGCCTCATGGGAACAGTCCTGCTCGAACTGCCAAGCCATGTCTTCACTGGACCGGAAACAAGCTTCCGAGGACCGGTTTCTGGCATTCCAGACATTTTCAGCCCGATTTGCTTGAATCCAGTGGCAAAGTGAGCAAGGGACTCACGTCTGAACATACCCTGCCACACTTATGGCGGCCAAAAGCGGTACAAAAGGGAGTGGTGATGGACGGAGCATCTGAATCATTAAAACACTCACACCCAGTCAAAAGATCTGGGTTTAATCCATCACCGTTCTTTAGCCCACTCTGCCACCCTAGTTGAGACATGGCTATATGCATATCAGTCTGACCCTGTGCCTCATGGGAACAGTCCAGCCTGAACTGCCAAGCCATGTCTTCCCTGGAACTGAAACAAGCTTCCGAGGACCGGTTTCTGGCATTCCAGCCGTCTTCAGCCCGGCTTGCTTGAATCCAGTGGCAAAGTGAGCAAGCGACTCACGTCTGAGCATACCCTGCCACACTTATGGCGGCCAAAAGCGGTACAAAAGGGGCTGGTGATGGACGGAGCATCTGAATCAATCAAACACTCACAACCAGTCAAAAGATCTGGGTTTAATCCATCACCGTTCTTTAGCCCACTCTGCCACCCCAGTTGAGACATGGCTATATGCAAATCAGTCTGACCCTGTGCCTCATGGGAACAGTCCAGCCCGAACTGCCAAGCCATGTCTTCCCTGGACTGGAACTGCAAACACAACAATGATGGACAGAATGTGGATCAATGTCATACATTCACCCCAGTCCAAAGATCTGGGCCAAAATCCATCGTTTTTCCACTCCACACCACCCTGGGTTAGACAATGGCGATATGCAAATCAGCGCTGACCCTGTGCCCCATGGGATGCTTGTTTCCGTTCTGGGAAGGACATGGCTTTTGTAGTTCGGACTGGACTGTTCCCATGGGGCACAGGGTCAGCGCTGATTTTCATATCGCCATTGTCTAACCCAGGGTGGTGTGGAGTGGAAAAACGATGGATTTGGGCCCAGCTCTTTGGACTGGGGTGAATGTGTGACATTGATCCACATTCTGTCCATCATTGTTGTGTTTGCAGGTACCGCTCTAAGTGTACTGGGGATGCTCAGACGTGAGTCCCAGGCACTCCACACCACTGGAATCAAGCTAGCCGGGCTGATGAGAGGTGTTACCTCGAAACCGGGACGGTCCTCGGATGCTTGTTTCCGTTCTGGGAAGGACATGGCTTTTGTAGTTCGGACTGGACTGTTCCCATGGGGCACAGGGTCAGCGCTGATTTGCATATCGCCATTGTCTAACCCAGGGTGGTGTGGAGTGGAAAAACGATGGATTTGGGCCCAGATCTTTGGACTGGGGTGAATGTGTGACATTGATCCACATTTTGTCCATCATTGTTGTGTTTGCAGGTACCGCTCTAAGTGTACTGGGGATGCTCAGACGTGAGTCCCAGGCCCTCCACACCACTGGAATCAAGCTAGCCGGGCTGATGAGAGGTGTTACCTCGAAACCGGGCCGGTCCTCGGATGCTTGTTTCCGTTCTGGGAAGGACATGGCTTTTGTAGTTCGGACTGGACTGTTCCCATGGGGCACAGGGTCAGCGCTGATTTGCATATGCCATTGTCTAACCCAGGGTGGTGTGGAGTGGAAAAACGATGGATTTGGGCCCAGATATTTGGACTGGGGTGAATGTGTGACATTGATCCACATTCTGTTCATCATTGTTGTGTTTGCAGGTACCGCTCTAAGTGTACTGGGGATGCTCAGACGTAAGTCCCAGGCACTCCACACCACTGGAATCAAGCTAGCCGGGCTGATGAGAGGTGTTACCTCGAAACCGGGCCGGTCCTCGGATGCTTGTTTCCGTTCTGGGAAGGACATGGCTTTTGTAGTTCGGACTGGACTGTTCCCATGGGGCACAGGGTCAGCGCTGATTTGCATATCGCCATTGTCTAACCCAGGGTGGTGTGGAGTGGAAAAACGATGGATTTGGGCCCAGATCTTTGGACTGGGGTGAATGTGTGACATTGATCCACATTCTGTCCATCATTGTTGTGTTTGCAGGTACCGCTCTAAGTGTACTGGGGATGCTCAGACGTGAGCCCCAGGCACTCCACACCACTGGAATCAAGCTAGCCGGGCTGATGAGAGGTGTTACCTCGAAACCGGGCCGGTCCTCGGATGCTTGTTTCCGTTCTGGGAAGGACATGGCTTTTGTAGTTCGGACTGGACTGTCCCATGGGGCACAGGGTCAGCGCTGATTTGCATATCGCCATTGTCTAACCCAGGGTGTTGTGGAGTGGAAAAACAATGGATTTGGGCCCAGATCTTTGGACTGGGGTGAATGTGTGACATTGATCCACATTCTGTCCATCATTGTTGTGTTTGCAGGTACCGCTCTAAGTGTACTGGGGATGCTCAGACGTGAGTCCCAGGCACTCCACACCACTGGAATCAAGCTAGCCGGGCTGATGAGAGGTGTTACCTCGAAACCGGGCCGGTCCTCGGATGCTTGTTTCCGTTCTGGGAAGGACATGGCTTTTGTAGTTCGGACTGGACTGTTCCCATGGGGCACAGGGTCAGCGCTGATTTGCATATCGCCATTGTCTAACCCAGGGTGGTGTGGAGTGGAAAAACGATGGATTCGGGCCCAGATCTTTGGACTGGGGTGAATGTGTGACATTGATCCACATTCTGTCCATGGGTTTAATCCATCACCGTTCTTTAGCCCACTCTGCCACCCCAGTTGAGACATGGCTATATGCAAATCAGTCTGACCCTGTGCCTCATGGGAACAGTCCAGCCCGATCTGCCAAGCCATGTCTTCCCTGGACCGGAAACAAGCTTCCGAGGAACGGTTTCTGGCATTCCAGCCGTCTGCAGCCCGGCTTGCTTGAATCCAGTGGCAAAGTGAGCAAGGGACTCACGTCAGAGCATACCCTGCCACACTTATGGCGGCCAAAAGCGGTACAAAAGGGGGTGGTGATGGACGGAGCATCTGAATCAATCAAACACTCACACCCAGTCAAAATATCTGGGTTTAATCCATCACCGTTCTTTAGCCCACTCTGCCACCCCAGTTGAGACCTGGCTATATGCAAATCAGTCTGACCCTGTGTGAGAAGTTGGCCTGATATATGATGCTCACTAGTTCTAGTGATCACCTTGTATCATGCCAAGCAACCCTTATGGTACAGGCTGTAAAGTCAACCTTATAGACAAGCTATCCTAGGGGTAGCATGGACTAAGCAGTCTTAGGCTAAACTCTGTAAAGGCATGTGAAGCAAGCTGTTTTACCATATACAATCCCTTGAATACCAAATGAAAGGACACCACACAGATATATATTGAAAATATATATAGATTTATTACTACAAATATCCCTGATACTCTGTATGAGCACAGAAGCAAATGCGTTAAAACAAAACACAGTTAAAATACACAAAAGTTGCACAATATGGATGAGCCCTAGGGGCCACCTAAACCATATACTAAAATAGTGGTATAAGAACCACTATGGAGAAAGTGAAGAGGCCTAGGGCCTGGGGAATCGCTGGAGCTGTTCGGGACTAACAGTGAAGAAGTCGGGAAAGGCCCGCGGGACTCGGGTGCAGTGTTTAAAGTGCACGCACTCACCAATGCAAAGTCTATGGTGCGTAAAAAGTACAAAGTTAGTTATAAAGGAACCTTCCGAGTGACCTAGAAAGCTGAAACTTGAGACACAGACACTAGAGGTGTGTATCAGTGTGGGAACACCGGCGGAGCTGAGTTACCTCACCCACAGGAAGCGGGTGCATAGGGTCGAAGTAGTGTCGGGTTTCGTCACGCAGGTCGATGGTGCTTGAAGCTGAAGATGCTGCAGGCGGCTCGATGTGAAGAGTTCCGGTGGATCCAAGGGTGGATCTGAAGAGGTGAAGACCTGAAAGCAGAGGGGACAATGTTCAAAGTCGCTAGCCAGTGACTACCGTGGAACCAGAGTGGAACCAGGCGATGTCGGGTGCAAACAGGCGTCGAGGTGTAGCTTCTCTCTACAGCCACGTGGACACGAGGGGTCAAAGACGTCCAGGAGTCGGGCACGAGCTGTCGCATGCAGGCTTCTCGCTGTTGGCGGTGTCCGCGACTTGATAGAAGCAAACAGACCTTGGCTAATGCAAGCCATGCAGGAATCAAGAAAGGCTTGTCACTCGGACCAGCAAGGTCAGAGCGGGTGCTCCTTTTCACAGGAGCAAGGGCAAGTCTGGAGCAACCAGACCTGCAGTAAAAGTTGTAGGTTTCGTCGCCAAGATGGCCGCTAGCCACGTGGCAAGTGGCCGGGATGGCGTGTCGAGTGGCATGATGCAAAAAGGCCCCACGCAGATCGTGGAGATGCTGGGGGGCTGATCTTTGGTGCAAGGGCTGCTCGAGGTTGGGGCTTCTCAAACCCCAAAGCACAGCGTCGAGGGTGCCTCTGATGCTGTGCAGTCAGCGTCTCGGGGGTCTTCCAAGATGTCCGGTCCCACGTCTCTCGGTGCCTCCATGGGTCCCTTCTTTGCAGGGACTGTGGATCGGGCGGTGAGAAGTCTGGAAGTCTGGGTCTTGTCAGGCTCTGGGCTCGGGCTCCGGCGGGAGGCGGCGGCAAAGCAGACGTCGAGTTGCTGGTTGGTGCCTGTGTTCACAGGGTGGTCACTCCTTGGCCACAAGGGAGATTCTCTTCCGTCTTCTGTGCAGCAGAATGTCGAAGTCCAGTCTTCTTCTTTATTTCAAGTTGATTCAGGATGATCTGAAGTCTCAGGACACAGCTCCCACTCTTATTCGAATCTGGGGGGCCGGATCACCTACTAGGTCCCTCCTCTGGGTGGAACCAGGAAGGGGGTGGTTACACCCCCTTTCCTTTGTCCAGTTTCGCGCCAGGACTGGGGCTGGAAAGCCCCAGCACCGGTTTGAACTGGCCTATGCACAGGGACACCTTGTGTGCCCCAGGCATGTCTGTTTCTTTTCAGCCCTGTCCTACCCAATACACAAAATCCTGTCTGGGGTGGTGCTAGCACCTCCCCAGGCAGGAAACCCTTTGTCCAAGCTGCCCTCGCTGGAAGGGTCTCCCAGCAGCAGGAGGTCAGACTTGTGTCTGTGGTGGCAGCATCCATTTTGTGATGCTAAGGCTCTGTTTAACTTTAACCGGGGTTCAGGCTAGGTACATGTCGTGTCCCTCTAGAAGGGTGGAATGCTACCCCCGTCGCCAGAACTGGCGAGGGGGTAGTATTCCAATTCGTATGACACCTTACTCGACATGTTTTGATAAAGCCAAACCTAAGATAGCATTTAACCGCGAGGATTATAATGCACTTAAGAGTATATGGTATGGCAATATCATGGAACAGCTAAAGGACATGGTTCCGAAAGCTGCAGACAGGCTCAGCTCATGCCAGAGCACCATCTCACATATTTCCAAGCACTCTGCCTCCAGGATTGATGAGGCCTTCCATAGGAGTGACTGATAGGAACATATGTGTCCATTTTGGGTTAGGTATAGGCATACTACACCTAAGTAAGGGGTGGTTACACCGACTTACCCCAGCTGAGTGATCAGCCAGTTGTGTCAAATATGGAGGCCAGGCCAGGGGTGGCACAATACATGCTGCAGCCCCTGGTAGGCCTTGGAAGCACCTATGCCCTGGGTACCTGGGTACACTGTTACAGGGACCAATAAGGTGAACCAGTTCCAATTTTGTTATGCACCTAAAGTACATGGGTTACAATTTAGAGAGAGAACAGCAGGCTGTGGGTCTGATTAGCAGGCCCACAGCCACATTAAGTCATAAACCAGTGAAGCAAAAAGCAAAAATTTGGGGTGACCATAGGATAGCAGACCCTACTCTCCTACACAACCCCCCCCCCCCCAAACGCAGGGACATTAGACTAACCTTGACCAGTTGTGTCTTCATGTTCTAAGTGGAAGTACCTGGAGAGACCATCTGCATTACCATGGTCAGTCCCTGGGCGGTGCTCCACTGTAAAGTCCATCCCCTGTAGGGAAATGGACCACCTGAGCAGTTTGGGGTTTTCACCCTTCATCTGATTAAGCCATAAGAGGGGCTTATGGTCGGTCTGAATCTTGAAGTGAGTGCCAAACAAGTATGGTCTCAACTTCTTCAGGGCCCACACCACAGCAAAGGCCTCCCTCTCAATGGCTGACCAACGTTTCTCTCTGGGGGTCAGCCTTCTGCTAATGAAAGCAATGGGCTGGTCTTGACCATCTACATTAAGTTGTGAAAGCACAGCTCCCACTCCCAACTCAGAAGCATCTGTTTGGACAATAAACTCTCTTGAGTAGTCAGGACTCTTCAGGATAGGTGCAGAGCACATGGCCTTCTTCAGGTCATCAAATGCCTTTTGACAGTATTCTGTCCACTGAACCTTTTGGGCATCTTCTTGGATGTCAGATCATTAAGAGGAGTCACAATGGACCCATAGTTCTTAACAAACTTCCTGTAGTACCCAGTCAGGCCCAAGAAAGCTCTGACCTGAGTCTGGGTAGTTGGAGGAGTCCAGTCCTTTATGGTCTGAATCTTACTCTCCAGTGGTTGAACTTGGCCTCCACCCACAAGGTGGCCCAAGTACACAACCTTACTCTGCCCTATCTGGCACTTGGTTGCCTTGATAGTGAGGCCTGCCTTTTGCAGAGCCTCTAGCACTTCCTTCAGGTGGACCAGGTGATCCTCCCAGGTGGAGCTAAAGACAGCAATATCATCCAGATATGCTGCACAAAAGTCATCCAACCCAGTAAGGACTTGATTCACCAACCTTTGGAAGGTGGCAGGTGCATTTTTCAAACCAAAGGGCATCACCACAAATTGGTAATGCCCACTGGGGGTAGAAAATGCTGTCTTGGCTTTAGACTCCTCAGCTAACCTGATTTGCCAGTAGCCAGCTGTCAAGTCGAATGTGCTCAAATACTTGGCAGAAGCCAATTTGTCTATGAGCTCATCTGCTCTTGGGATTGGGTGTGCATCTGTCCTAGTGACAGCATTGAGTCCTCTGTAGTCCACACAGAACCTCATCTCTCTCTTCCCATCTTTGGTGTGAGGTTTGGGGACCAGAACCACTGGGCTAGCCCAGGGGCTCTCTGAAGGCTCAATGACACCTAACTCCAGCATCTTTTGTACCTCAGCCTTGATACAGTCTCTGACATGGTCAGGCTGCCTGTAAATTTTGTTCTTTACAGGAAGACTATCACCAGTGTCCACCACATGGGTACACCAGTTAGTCTGACAGGGTGTCAGGGAGAACATATGTCGAAATGACTGCAAAACCTGTCTACAGTCATGTTGCTGATGTTCAGTGAGGCTGCCATCTAAGGCCACACCATCAACTGAGCCATCCTCAGGGTTCTGAGTCAGCAGGTCTGGGAGAGGGTCACTCTCTTCCTCCTGCCCCTCATCTGTAGCCATGAGCAAGCCCATGTCTGCCCTGTCAACATATGCTTTCAGCCTGTTAACATGGAGCACCCTGTAAGGGCTCCTGGGAGTTCCAAGGTCCACCAAGTAGGTAACCTCTCCCTTTTTCTCCATGATTGTATGGGGTCCAGACCATCTGTCTTGGAGTGCTGCTGGGGCCACTGGCTCCAACACCCATACCTTCTGTCCAGGCTGGTACTCAGTCAGGACAGCCTTTTGGTCATGCCAGGCTTTCTGTAAAGCCTGGCTAGCCTCAAGGTTTTTGGAGGCCTTCTCCATATACTCAGCCATCCTGGAGCGGAGACCAAGTACATAGTCCACTATGTCTTGCTTGGGCTTTTTGAGAGGTAACTCCCATCCTTCCCTCACCAGACATAGGGGTCCTCTTACAGGATGTCCAAACAACAACTCAAAGGGGCTGAAGCCAACTCCTTTTTGTGGGACCTCTCTGTAAGCAAACAGAAGGCAGGGCAGAAGGATATCCCATCTTCGCCTGAGCTTCTCAGGTAATCCTTTGATCATGCCCTTTAGGGTCTTGTTGAATCTCTCAACAAGTCCATTGCATTGTGGATGATAGGGAGTGGTGAACTTATAGTTAACACCACATTCCTTCCACATAGCTGTCAAGTAACCTGACATGAAGTTTGCACCTCTATCAGATACTACCTCCTTAGGAAACCCCACTTTGGAGAAAACTCCAAGTAAGGCCCTGGCCACAACAGGAGCTGTTGTGGTCCTAAGTGGAATTGCCTCTGGGTACCTGGTGGCATGGTCCACCACCACCAGTATGAATCTGTGCCCAGACGCTGTAGGGGGATCCATTGGACCAACAATGTCAATCCCCACTCTTTCAAAGGGCACCCCCACCACAGGTAGTGGTATTAGGGGGGCCTTTGTGGTACCACCTGCTTTGCCACTTGCTTGGCAGGTTACACAGGAGCGACAAAACTCCTTTGTATCTTCTGACATGTGAGGCCAGTGAAAGTGACAGACAAGTCTGTCCCATGTTTTGTTCTGGCCTAGGTGTCCTGCTAAGGGAATATCGTGTGCCAAGGTAAGAAGGAAGCCCCTAAATTGCAGAGGTATGACCAACCTCCTGGTTGTACCAGGCTTGGGGTCTCTACCCTCTGAATAAAGGAGCCCATCATCCCAATAAACCTTATGGGTACCTTGAGCATTCCCAGCAGCCTCAGCAGCAGCCTGCTGTCTGAGGGGTTCAAGAGAAGGACAGGATAACTGAGCCTGCCCCAAGTCTGCCCTAGAAGGTCCCCCTGTCCCCAGAAACTCAACCTGATCAGGTTCAAGTTCTATAGGGACAGTTCCTTCAGGGGTCTCAGAATCATCTTCCTGTGAAGGCTGATCCTCACTTGTAGGCATTTGGGAAGGCACAGCCTTTGCCCTCCTGTTCCTTGTCTTGGAAGGTACTTGGTCCATTGTTCCAGGATCCAAGACCTGAGGTTCAGAGAGGCACTTTTTGGCCTGTGACCTGGTCACAGCAAGGACATGTGATGATATCCCTAACATCTCTGCATGAGTCCTGTACTCAACTTCTGACCATAGAGAGCTCTCCAGGTCATTGCCCAACAAACATTCTACTGGGAGATCAGCACTAACCACAACTCTTTTTAGGCCAGTTACCCCTCCCCAGGAAAAGTTAACAATTGCCACACTATGTGTAGTAGTGACATTGCTGGCATTGGTCACCAGGTAATTATCACCTGATATGTACTGTCCAGGGTCCACAAAGCTAGGCGTCACCATAGTGACACTGGCACATGTGTCCCTGTATGCTTGAGCCACTTTTTCATTAATTAATGGTGTCTGTCTGTACTTGCCCAAATTATTGAGACTGACAGTAGGGGAGAAATCAATCTCCCCATCACAGATCAGAACAGCCTGTGTGGGGACTCTGACTAGGTCAGAATCTCCATCAGTTCCCAAGGTGATACCCACTACCCCCTTAGTCTGTGGTCCAACACTGCCAACTGTACTAGTGGGTGCAGGTGCCTTAGGGGCTGCAGTGTTGGTGGCTCCACCCTTTTTACAATCACTTGTCCAGTGAGTGGTGTTTTTGCAAAAGCTACACCAGGGTTTTCTTTGACCTTCTTTCTTCTTCTTCTTGGAAGGTTGGGACCCACCCTCAGTATTAGTTTGGGGCCCTGTTGAAGACTTCTGGTCTTTAGCTTTCTGCTCCCCACCCTTCTGGTCTGTTTTCTTTTGGTCACCACCCTGGTTCTGGTTCTGGTTCTTTTGCTTAACTCTGGTTCTAACCCATTTGTCTGCCCTCTTTCCCAATTCTTGGGGAGAGGTTAGATCTGAGTCAACCAAATGTTGATGCAACTGCTGGTTCTGACAGTTATTTAAAATCTGTTCTCTCATAAGCAAATTGTACAATCCTTCATAGTCTGTAACCTTACTTCCCAGCAACCAGCCCTCCAGAGCCTTAGTGGCACATTCAACAAATTCAGACCAGTCCTGAGTCTGTGTCTTCTGGGTATCTCTGAACATTAACCTGTACTGTTCAGTGGTTAAGCCTAACCCATCAATCAGAGCACTCTTCAGGACCAGGTAGTTTCTAGACTCCCCATCACTAACTGTGAGGAGTCTGTCTCGGCCTCTACCTTCAAAGGAGAGCCACAAGATTGCTGCCCACTGCTCCTGAGGAACCTGCTGTACTTTGCAAGCTCTCTCAAGTGCAGTCATCCACTTGTGGATATCATCCCCAGCTTTGTAGGGGGGCACAATCTTACTCAGGTTTCTATTGTCATAGGACCTGTCTTTATCCTTAGGGATAGTGCTGCCACCAGTGGAATCTGATCCACTCTCTCTAGGCTGCCTTGCTCTAGCAAGTTTCTCTTTGGCCAGGGCAACTTCTAATTCTTGTCTCTGGATCCTAAGTTCAGCCTCTCTCATTTTGGCCTCATGTTCCCTTCTCTGAGGGCTAGTCAACTCCCTTCTGGAGTTGCCATGAGAACCTCTAGAAACATGGGAAGTATTGGATTCACCTGAGTGATTCCTCCTCCTCCTATGCTCCTGGTTAAGTCCATTTGGGGGTCTGAATGGGTTGGACCCACCTTCAGTCCCAAATAAGCTTAAGTTAGCCTGGTTAAGCCTGCTGACTAACACCTGGCTAGTCCCATCATCAGATTCACTCTCTTCCTCCTCCTTCTCTTCTTCTTCCTCAGGCTGAGTATTCCCAGGGGTCTGGTTTTCCTCATCTACCTGAACTACAGGGACAGGGGCATCAGAGTTATAATCTTCAGTGGGGGATCCTCCATCTCCAGTCCCTGAGGGGCCTGGTTTGGAGTCCCTTAGAGCTTCAGACTGGTCTAAAAGCTCTCTGAGGTGTCCTGCTGTAGGAGAAGGACCTGTTTTGATTCCTCTCATGGAACACAGTTGCCTCAGTTCCTTAAATGGAAAGGTAGCAAATTTGGATGGTGCCCTTGGAAGGTCACTCTCAACAGAGATGAGTCCAGTGGATCCCTCTGCTCCAGACATTGCTCTAGTGTGGTGGATGTGTTGCAATCTACCTACACTGGTGTTTTCCTACAAAACCTATCTAGTAGTTGTAGTCAGGGTGTGCTACTCCCTATCCTCTACAACAACTAAGTTCAGTAGAACTTAAGTATATCTAGTCTTGTTTTAGTGTACCTATCAGGTACCTGTATGATCTTTCAAATGATATTTTCAAAGATTGTAATGGTAAAACAACAGCAAGCTCAAATCCCAATCCGCTGCTCACCAATGTGAGAAGTTGGCCTGATATATGATGCTCACTAGTTCTAGTGATCACCTTGTATCATGCCAAGCAACCCTTATGGTGCAGGCTGTAAAGTCAACCTTATAGACAAGCTATCCTAGGGGTAGCATGGACTAAGCAGTCTTAGGCTAAACTCTGTAAAGGCATGTGAAGCAAGCTGTTTTACCATATACAATCCCTTGAATACCAAATGAAAGGACACCACACAGATATATATTGAAAATATATATAGATTTATTACTACAAATATCCCTGATACTCTTTATGAGCACAGAAGCAAATGCGTTAAAACAAAACACAGTTAAAATACACAAAAGTTGCACAATATGGATGAGCCCTAGGGGCCACCTAAACCATATACTAAAATAGTGGTATAAGAACCACTATGGGGAAAGTGAAGAGGCCTAGGGCCTGGGGAATCGCTGGAGCTGTTCGGGACTAACAGTGAAGAAGTCGGGAAAGGCCCGCGGGACTCGGGTGCAGTGTTTAAAGTGCACGCACTCACCAATGCAAAGTCTATGGTGCGTAAAAAGTACAAAGTTAGTTATAAAGGAACCTTCCGAGTGACCTAGAAAGCTGAAACTTGAGACACAGACACTAGAGGTGTGTACCAGTGTGGGAACACCGGCGGAGCTGAGTTACCTCACCCACAGTAAGCGGGTGCATAGGGTCGAAGTAGTGTCGGGTTTCGTCACGCAGGTCGATGGTGCTTGGAGCTGAAGATGCTGCAGGCGGCTCGATGTGAAGAGTTCCGGTGGATCCAAGGGTGGATCTGAAGAGGTGAAGACCTGAAAGCAGAGGGGACAATGTTCAAAGTCACTAGCCAGTGACTACCGTGGAACCAGAGTGGAACCAGGCGATGTCGGGTGAAAACAGGCGTCGAGGTGTAGCTTCTCTCTGCAGCCACGTGGACACGAGGGGTCGAAGACATCCAGGAGTCGGGCACGAGCTGTCCCATGTAGGCTTCTCGCTGTTGGCGTTGTCGGCGACTTGATAGAAGCAAACAGACCTTGGCTAATGCAAGCCATGCAGGAATCAAGAAAGGCTTGTCACTCGGACCGGCAAGGTCAGAGCGGGTGCTCCTTTTCACAGGAGCAAGGGCAAGTCTGGAGCAACCAGACCTGCAGTGAAAGTTGTAGGTTTCGTCGCCAAGATGGCCCCTAGCCACGTGGCAAGTGGCCGGGATGGCGCGTTGAGTGGCACGATGCAAAAAGGCCCCACGCAGATCGTGGAGATGGTGGGGGGCTGATCTTTGGTGCAAGGGCTGCTCGAGGTTGGGGCTTCTCAAACCTCAAAGCACAGCGTTGAGGGTGCCTCTGATGCTGCGCAGTCAGCGTCTCGGGGGTCTTCCAAGATGTCCGGTCCCACGTCTCTCGGTGCCTCCATGGGTCCCTTCTTTGCAGGGACTGTGGATCGGGCGGTGAGAAGTCTGGGAGTCTGGGTCTTGTCAGGCTCTGGGCTCGGGCTCCGGCGAGAGGCGGCGGCAAAGCAGACGTCGAGTTGCTGGTTGGTGCCTGTGTTCACAGGGTGGTCACTCCTTGGCCACAAGGGAGATTCTCTTCCGTCTTCTGTGCAGCAGAATGTCGAAGTCCAGTCTTCTTCTTTATTTCAAGTTGATTCAGGATGATCTGAAGTCTCAGGACACAGCTCCCACTCTTATTCGAATCTGGGGGGCCGGATCACCTACTAGGTCCCTCCTCTGGGTGGAACCAGGAAGGGGGTGGTTACACCCCCTTTCCTTTGTCCAGTTTCACGCCAGGACTGGGGCTGGAAAGCCCCAGCACCGGTTTGAACTGGCCTATACACAGGGACACCTTGTGTGCCCCAGGCATGTCTGTTTCTTTTCAGCCCTGTCCTACCCAATACACAAAATCCTGTCTGGGGTGGTGCTAGCACCTCCCCAGGTAGGAAACCCTTTGTCCAAGCTGCCCTCGCTGGAAGGACTCCCAGCAGCAGGAGGTCAGACTTGTGTCTGTGGTGGCAGCATCCATTTTGTGATGCTAAGGCTCTGTTTAACTTTAACCGGGGTTCAGGCTAGGTACATGTCGTGTCCCTCTAGAAGGGTGGAATGCTACCCCCGTCGCCAGAACTGGCGAGGGGGTAGTATTCCAATTCGTATGACACCTTACTCGACATGTTTTGATAAAGCCAAACCTAAGATAGCATTTAACCGCGAGGATTATAATGCACTTAAGAGTATATGGTATGGCAATATCATGGAACAGCTAAAGGACATGGTTCCGAAAGCTGCAGACAGGCTCAGCTCATGCCAGAGCACCATCTCACATATTTCCAAGCACTCTGCCTCCAGGATTGATGAGGCCTTCTATAGGAGTGACTGATAGGACATATGTGTCCATTTTGGGTTAGGTATAGGCATACTACACCTAAGTAAGGGGTGGTTACACCGACTTACCCCAGCTGAGTGATCAGCCAGTTGTGTCAAATATGGAGGCCAGGCCAGGGGTGGCACAATACATGCTGCAGCCCCTGGTAGGCCTTGGAAGCACCTATGCCCTGGGTACCTGGGTACACTGTTACAGGGACCAATAAGGTGAACCAGTTCCAATTTCGTTATGCACCTAAAGTACATGGTTTACAATTTAGAGAGAGAACAGCAGGCTGTGGGTCTGATTAGCAGGCCCACAGCCACATTAAGTCATAAACCAGTGAAGCAAAAAGCAAAAATTTGGGGTGACCATAGGATAGCAGACCCTACTCTCCTACACCCTGTGCCTCATGGGAACAGTCCAGCCCGAACTGCCAAGCCATGTCTTCCCTGGACCTGAAACAAGCTTCCGAGGACCGGTTTCTGGCATTCCAGCCATCTGCAGCCCGGCTTGCTGGAATCCAGTGGCAAAGTGAGCAAGGGACGCACGTCTGAGCATGCCCTGCCACACTTATGGCGGCCAAAAGCGGTACAAAAGGGGGTGGTGATGGACGGAGCATCTGAATCAATCAAACACTCACACCCAGTCAAAAGATCTGGGTTTAATCCATCACCGTTCTTTAGCCCACTCTGCCACCCCAGTTGAGACATGGCTATATGCAAATCAGTCTGACCCTGTGCCTCATGGGAACAGTCCAGCCCAAACTGCCAAGCCATGTCTTCCCTGGACCGGCAACAAGCTTCCGAGGACCGGTTTCTGGCATTCCAGCCATCTTCAGCCCGGCTTGCTTGAATCCAGGGGCAAAGTGAGCAAGGGACTGACGTCTGAGCATACCCTGCCACACTTATGGTGGCCAAAAGCGGTACAAAAGGGGGTTGTGATGGACAGAGCATCTGAAACAATCAAACACTTACACCCAGTCAAAAGATCTGGGTTTAATCCATCACCGTTCTTTAGCCCACTCTGCCACCCCAGTTGAGACATGGCTATATGCAAATCAGTTTGACCCTGTGCCTCATGGGAACAGTCCAGCCCGAACTGCCAAGCCATGTCTTCCCTGGACCGGAAACAAGCTTCCGAGGACCGGTTTCTGGCATTGCAGCCGTCTTCAGCCTGGCTTGCTTGAATCCAGTGGCAAAGTGAGCAAGGGACTCACGTCTGAGCATACCCTGCCACACTTATGGCGGCCTAAAGCAGTACAAAAGGGGGTTGTGATGGATGGAGCATCTGAATCAATCAAACACTCACACCCAGTCAAAAGATCTGGGTTTAATCCATCACCGTTCTTTAGCCCACTCTGCCACCCCAGTTGAGACATGGCTATATGCAAATCAGTCTGACCCTGTGCCTCATGGGAACAGTCCAGCCCGAACTGCCTAGCCATGTCTTCACTGGACCGGAAACAAGCTTCCGAGGACCGGTTTCTGGCATTCCAGCCGTCTTCAGCCTGGCTTGCTTGAATCCAGTGGCAAAGTGAGCAAGGGACTCACGTCTGAGCATACCCTGCCACACTTATGGTGGACAAAAGCGGAACAAAAGGGGGTGGTGATGGATGGAGCATCTGAATAAATCAAACACTCACACCCAGGCAAAAGATCTGGGTTTAATCCATCACCGTTCTTTAGCCCACTCTGCCACCCCAGTTGAGACATGGCTACATGCAAATCAGTCTGACCCTGTGCCTCATGGGAACAGTCCAGCCCGAACTGCCAAGCCATGTCTTCCCTGGACTGGAAACAAGTTTCCCAGGACAGGTTTCTGGCATACCAGCCGTCTTCAGCCCGGCTTGCTTGAATCCAGTGGCAAAGTGAGCAAGGGACTCACGTCTGAGCATACCCTGCCACACTTATGGCGGCCAAAAGCGGTACAAAAGGGGGTGGTGATGGACGGAGCATCTGAATCAATCAAACACTCACACCCAGTCAAAAGATCTGGGTTTAATCCATCACAATTCTTTAGCCCACTCTGCCACCCCAGTTTAGACATGGCTATATGCAAATCAGTCTGACCCTGTGCCTCATGGGAACAGTCCAGCCCGAACTGCCAAGCCATGTCTTCCCTGGACCGGAAACAAGCTTCCGAGCACCGGTTTCTGGCATTCCAGCCGTCTTCAGCCCGGCTTGCTTGAATCCAGTGGCAAAGTGAGCAAGGGACTCACGTCTGAGCATATCCTGCCACACTTAAGGCGGCCAAATGCGGTACAAAAGGGGGTGGTGATGGACAGAACATCTGAATCAATCAAACACTCACACCCAGTCAAAAGAACTGGGTTTAATCCATCACCGCTCTTTAGCCCACTCTGCCACCCCAGTTGAGACATGGCTATATGCAAATCAGTCTGACCCTGTGACTCATGGGAACAGTCCAGCCCGAACTGCCAAGCCATGTCTTCCCTGGACCGGAAACAAGCTTCCGAGGACCGGTTTCCGGCATTCCAGCCATCTTCAGCCAGGCTTGCTTGAATCCAGTGGCAAAGTGAGCAAGGGACTCACGTCTGAGCATACCCTGCCACACTTATGGCGGCCAAAAGCGGTACAAAAGGGGATGTGATGGACGGAGCATCTGAATCAATCAAACACTCACACCCAGTCAAAAGATCTGGGTTTAATCCATCATCGTTCTTTAGCCCACTCTGCCACCCCAGTTGAGACATGGCTATATGCAAATCAGTCTGACCCTGTGCCTCATGGGAACAGTCCAGCCCGAACTGCCAAGCCATGTCTTCCCTGGACCGAAAACAAGCATCCGAGGACCGGTTTCTGGCATTCCAGCCGTCTTCAGCCCGGCTTGCTTGAATCCAGCGGCAAAGTGAGCAAGGGACTCACGTCTGAGCATACCCTGCCACACTTATGGCGATCAAAAGTGGTACAAAAGGGGGTGGTGATGGACGGAGCATCTGAATCAATCAAACACTCACACCCAGTCAAAAGAACTGGGTTTAATCCATCACTGTTCTTTAGCCCACTCTGCCACCCCAGTTGAGACATGGCTATATGCAAATCAGTCTGACCCTGTGCCTAATGGGAACAGTCCAGCCCGAACTGCCAAGCCATGTCTTCCCTGGACCGGAAACAAGTTTCCGAGGACCGGTTTCTGGCATTCCAGCCTTCTTCAGCCTGGCTTGCTTGAATCCAGTGGCAAAGTGAGCAAGTGTCTCACGTCTGAGCATACCCTGCCACACTTATGGCGGTCAAAAGCGGTACAAAGGGGGCTGGTGATGGACGGAGCATCTGAATCAATCAAACACTCACAACCAGTCAAAAGATCTGGGTTTAATCCATCACCGTTCTTTAGCCCACTCTGCCACCCCAGTTGAGACATGGCTATATGCAAATCAGTCTGACCCTGTGCCTCATGGGAACAGTCCAGCCGGAACTGCCAAGCCATGTCTTCCATGGACCGGAAACAAGCTTCCGAGGACCGGTTTCTGGCATTGCAGACGTCTTCAGCCCGGCTTGCTTGAATCCAGTGGCAAAGTGAGCAAGGGACTCACGTCTGAGCATACCCTGCCACACTGATGGTGGCCAAAAGCGGTACAAAAGGGGGTGGTGATGGACGGAGCATCTGAATCAATCAAACCTCACACCCAGTCAAAAGATCTGGGTTTAATCCATCACCGTTCTTTAGCCCACTCTGCCATCCCAGTTGAGACATGGCTATATGCAAATCAGTCTGACCCTGTGCTTTATGGGAACAGTCCAGCCCGAACTGCCAAGCCATGTCTTCACTGGACCGAAAACAAGCTTCCGAGTACCGGTTTCTGGCATTCCAGCCGTCTTCGGCCCGGCTTGCTTGAATCCAGTTGCAAAGAGAGCAAGGGTCTCACGTCTGAGCATACCCTGCCACACTTATGGTGGCCAAAAGCGGTACAAAAGGGGGTGGTGATGAACGGAGCATCTGAATCAATCAAACACTCACACCCAGTCAAAAGATCTGGGTTTAATCCATCACCGTTCTTTAGCCCACTCTGCCACCCCAGTTGAGACATGGCTATATGCAAATCAGTCTGACCCTGTGCCTCATGGGAAAAGTCAAGCCCGAACTGCCAAGCCATGTCTTCCCTGGACCGGAAACAAGCTTCCGAGGACTGGTTTCTGGCATTCCAGCCGTCTTCAGCCCGGCTTGCTCGAATCCAGTGGCAAAGTGAGCAAGGGACTCACGTCTGAGCATACCCTGCCACACTTATGGCGGCCAAAATCGGTACAAAAGGGGGTGGTGATGGACGGAGCATCTGAATCAATCAAACACTCACACCCAGTCAAAATATCTGGGTTTAATCCATCACCGTTCTTTAGCCCACTCTGCCACCCCAGTTGAGACATGGCTATATGCAAATCAGTCTGACCCTGTGCCTCATGGGAACAGTCCAGCCCGAACTGCCAAGCCATGTTTTCCCTGGACCTGAAACAAGCTTCTGAGGACCGGTTTCTGGCATTCCAGCCATCTTCAGCCCGGCTTGCTTGAATCCAGTGGCAAAGTGAGCAAGGGACTCACGTCTGAGCATACCCTGCCACACTTATGGCGGCCAAAAGCGGTACAAAAGGGGGTGGTGATGGATGGAGGATCTGAATCAATCAAACACTCACACACAGTCAAAAGATCTGGGTTTAATCCATCACCGTTCTTTAGCCCACTCTGCCACCCCAGTTGAGACATGGCTATATGCAAATCAGTCTGACCCTGTGCCTCATGGGAACAGTCCAGCCTGAACTGCAAAGCCATGTCTTTCCTGGACCGGCAACAAGCTTCCGAGGACCGGTTTCTGGCATTCCAGCCGTCTTCAGCCCGGCTTGCTTGAATTCAGGGGCAAAGTGAGCAAGGGACTCACGTCTGAGCATACCCTGCCACACTCATGGCGGCCAAAAGCGGTACAAAAAGGGGTGGTGATGGACGGAGCATCTGAATCAATCAAACACTCACACCCAGTCAAAAGATCTGGGTTTAATCCATCACCGATCTTTAGCCCACTCTGCCACCCCAGTTGAGACATGGCTATATGCAAACCAGTCTGACCCTGTGCCTCATGGGAACAGTCCGGACCGAACTGCCAAGCCATGTCTTCCCTGGACCAGAAACAAGCTTCCGAGGACCGGTTTCTGCCATTCCAGCTGTCTTCAGCCCGGCTTGCTTGAATCCAGTGGCAAAGTGAGCAAGGGACTCACGTCTGAGCATTCCTTGCCACACTTATGGCGGCCAAAAGCGGTACAAAAGGGAGTGGTGATGGACGTAGCATCTGAATCAATCAAACACTCACACCAAGTCAAAAGATCTGGGTTTAATCCATCACCGTTCTTTAGCCCACTCTGCGACCCCAGTTGAGACATGGCTATATGCAAATTAGTCTGACCCTGTGCCTCATGGGAACAGTCCAGCCCGAACTGCCAAGCCATGTCTTCCCTGGACCGGAAACAAGATTCCAAGGACCGGTTTCTGGCATTCCAGCCGTCTTCAGCCCGGCTTGCTTGAATCCAGCAGCAAAGTGAGCAAGGGACTCACGTCTGAGCATATCCTGCCACACTTATGGCGGCCAAAAGCGGTACAAAATTTGGTGGTGATGGACGGAGCATCTGAATCAATCAAGCACTCACACCCAGCCAAAAGATCTGGGTTTAATCCATCACCGTTCTTTAACCCACTCTGCCACCCCAGTTGAGACATGGCTATATGCAAATCAGTCTGACCCTGTGCCTCATGGGAACAGTCCAGTCCGAACTGCCACGCCATGTCTTCCCTGGACCGGAAACAAGCTTCCGAGGACCGGTTTCTGGCATTCTAGCCGTCTTCAGCCCGGCTTGCTTGAATCCAGTGGCAAAGTGAGCAAGGGACTCACGTCTGAGCATACCCTGCCACACTTATGGCGGCCAAAAGCGGTACAAAAGGGGGTGGTGATGGACGGAGCACCTGAATCAATCAAACACTCACACACAGTCAAAAGAACTGGGTTTAATCCATCACCGTTCTTTAGCCCACTCTGCCACCCCAGTTGAGACATGGCTATATGCAAATCAGTCTGACCCTGTGCCTCATGGGAACAGTCCAGCCCGAACTGCCAAGCCATGTCTTCCCTGGACCGAAAACAAGCATCCGAGGACCGGTTTCTGGCATTCCAGCCGTCTTCAGCCCGGCTTGCTTGAATCCAGCGGCAAAGAGAGCAAGGGACTCACGTCTAAGCATACCCTGCCACACTTATGGCGGGCAAAAGCGGTACAAAAGGGGGTGGTGATGGACGGAGCATCTGAATCAATCAAACACTCACACCCAGTCAAAAGATCTGGGTTTAATCCATCACCGTTCTTTAGCCCACTCTGCCACCCCAGTTGAGCCATAGCTATATGCAAATCAGTCTGACCCTGTGCCTAATGGGAACAGTCCAGCCCGAACTGCCAAGCCATGTCTTCCCTGGACCGGAAACAAGTTTCCGAGGACCGGTTTCTGGCATTCCAGCCTTCTTCAGCCTGGCTTGCTTGAATCCAGTGGCAAAGTGAGCAAGTGTCTCACGTCTGAGCATACCCTGCCACACTTATGGCGGTCAAAAGCGGTACAAAGGGGGCTGGTGATGGACGGAGCATCTGAATCAATCAAACACTCACAACCAGTCAAAAGATCTGGGTTTAATCCATCACCGTTCTTTAGCCCACTCTGCCACCCCAGTTGAGACATGGCTATATGCAAATCAGTCTGACCCTGTGCCTCATGGGAACAGTCCAGCCCGAACTGCCAAGCCATGTCTTCCATGGACCGGAAACAAGCTTCCGAGGACCGGTTTCTGGCATTGCAGCCGTCTTCAGCCCGGCTTGCTTGAATCCAATGGCAAAGTGAGCAAGGGACTCACGTCTGAGCATACCCTGCCACACTGATGGTGGCCAAAAGCGGTACAAAAGGGGGTGGTGATGGACGGAGCATCTGAATCAATCAAACCTCACACCCAGTCAAAAGATCTGGGTTTAATCCATCACCGTTCTTTAGCCCACTCTGCCATCCCAGTTGAGACATGGCTATATGCAAATCAGTCTGACCCTGTGTTTTATGGGAACAGTCCAGCCCGAACTGCCAAGCCATGTCTTCACTGGACCGAAAACAAGCTTCCGAGTACCGGTTTCTGGCATTCCAGCCGTCTTCGGCCCGGCTTGCTTGAATCCAGTGGCAAAGAGAGCAAGGGTCTCACGTCTGAGCATACCCTGCCACACTTATGGTGGCCAAAAGCGGTACAAAAGGGGGTGGTGATGAACGGAGCATCTGAATCAATCAAACACTCACACCCAGTCAAAAGATCTGGGTTTAATCCATCACCGTTCTTTAGCCCACTCTGCCACCCCAGTTGAGACATGGCTATATGCAAATCAGTCTGACCCTGTGCCTCATGGGAAAAGTCAAGCCCGAACTGCCAAGCCATGTCTTCCCTGGACCGGAAACAAGCTTCCGAGGACTGGTTTCTGGCATTCCAGCCGTCTTCAGCCCGGCTTGCTCGAATCCAGTGGCAAAGTGAGCAAGGGACTCACGTCTGAGCATACCCTGCCACACTTATGGCGGCCAAAATTGGTACAAAAGGGGGTGGTGATGGACGGAGCATCTGAATCAATCAAACACTCACACCCAGTCAAAATATCTGGGTTTAATCCATCACCGTTCTTTAGCCCACTCTGCCACCCCAGTTGAGACATGGCTATATGCAAATCAGTCTGACCCTGTGCCTCATGGGAACAGTCCAGCCCGAACTGCCAAGCCATGTTTTCCCTGGACCTGAAACAAGCTTCTGAGGACCGGTTTCTGGCATTCCAGCCATCTTCAGCCCGGCTTGCTTGAATCCAGTGGCAAAGTGAGCAAGGGACTCACGTCTGAGCATACCCTGCCACACTTATGGCGGCCAAAAGCGGTACAAAAGGGGGTGGTGATGGATGGAGGATCTGAATCAATCAAACACTCACACACAGTCAAAAGATCTGGGTTTAATCCATCACCGTTCTTTAGCCCACTCTGCCACCCCAGTTGAGACATGGCTATATGCAAATCAGTCTGACCCTGTGCCTCATGGGAACAGTCCAGCCCGAACTGCAAAGCCATGTCTTTCCTGGACCGGCAACAAGCTTCCGAGGACCGGTTTCTGGCATTCCAGCCGTCTTCATCCCGGCTTGCTTGAATTCAGGGGCAAAGTGAGCAAGGGACTCACGTCTGAGCATACCCTGCCACACTCATGGCGGCCAAAAGCGGTACAAAAAGGGGTGGTGATGGACGGAGCATCTGAATCAATCAAACACTCACACCCAGTCAAAAGATCTGGGTTTAATCCATCACCGATCTTTAGCCCACTCTGCCACCCCAGTTGAGACATGGCTATATGCAAACCAGTCTGACCCTGTGCCTCATGGGAACAGTCCGGACCGAACTGCCAAGCCATGTCTTCCCTGGACCAGAAACAAGCTTCCGAGGACCGGTTTCTGCCATTCCAGCTGTCTTCAGCCCGGCTTGCTTGAATCCAGTGGCAAAGTGAGCAAGGGACTCACGTCTGAGCATTCCTTGCCACACTTATGGCGGCCAAAAGCGGTACAAAAGGGAGTGGTGATGGACGTAGCATCTGAATCAATCAAACACTCACACCAAGTCAAAAGATCTGGGTTTAATCCATCACCGTTCTTTAGCCCACTCTGCGACCCCAGTTGAGACATGGCTATATGCAAATTAGTCTGACCCTGTGCCTCATGGGAACAGTCCAGCCCGAACTGCCAAGCCATGTCTTCCCTGGACCGGAAACAAGATTCCAAGGACCGGTTTCTGGCATTCCAGCCGTCTTCAGCCCGGCTTGCTTGAATCCAGCAGCAAAGTGAGCAAGGGACTCACGTCTGAGCATATCCTGCCACACTTATGGCGGCCAAAAGCGGTACAAAATTTGGTGGTGATGGACGGAGCATCTGAATCAATCAAGCACTCACACCCAGCCAAAAGATCTGGGTTTAATCCATCACCGTTCTTTAACCCACTCTGCCACCCCAGTTGAGACATGGCTATATGCAAATCAGTCTGACCCTGTGCCTCATGGGAACAGTCCAGTCCGAACTGCCACGCCATGTCTTCCCTGGACCGGAAACAAGCTTCCGAGGACCGTTTTCTGGCATTCTAGCCGTCTTCAGCCCGGCTTGCTTGAATCCAGTGGCAAAGTGAGCAAGGGACTCACGTCTGAGCATACCCTGCCACACTTATGGCGGCCAAAAGCGGTACAAAAGGGGGTGGTGATGGACGGAGCACCTGAATCAATCAAACACTCACACACAGTCAAAAGAACTGGGTTTAATCCATCACCGTTCTTTAGCCCACTCTGCCACCCCAGTTGAGACATGGCTATATGCAAATCAGTCTGACCCTGTGCCTCATGGGAACAGTCCAGCCCGAACTGCCAAGCCATGTCTTCCCTGGACCGAAAACAAGCATCCGAGGACCGGTTTCTGGCATTCCAGCCGTCTTCAGCCCGGCTTGCTTGAATCCAGCGGCAAAGAGAGCAAGGGACTCACGTCTAAGCATACCCTGCCACACTTATGGCGGGCAAAAGCGGTACAAAAGGGGGTGGTGATGGACGGAGCATCTGAATCAATCAAACACTCACACCCAGTCAAAAGATCTGGGTTTAATCCATCACCGTTCTTTAGCCCACTCTGCCACCCCAGTTGAGACATAGCTATATGCAAATCAGTCTGACCCTGTGCCTAATGGGAACAGTCCAGCCCGAACTGCCAAGCCATGTCTTCCCTGGACCGGAAACAAGTTTCCGAGGTCCGGTTTCTGGCTTTCCAGCCTTCTTCAGCCTGGCTTGCTTGAATCCAGTGGCAAAGTGAGCAAGGGACTCACGTCTGAGCATACCCTGCCACACTTATGGCGGCCAAAAGCGGTACAAAAGGGGGTGGTGATGGACGGAGCATCTGAATCAATCAAACACTCACACCCAGTCAAAAGATCTGGGTTTAATCCATCACCGTTGTTTAGCCCACTCTGCCACCCCAGTTGAGACATGGCTATATGCAAATCAGTATGGCCCTGTGCCTCATGGGAACAGTCCAGCCCGAACTGCCAAGCCATGTCTTCACTGGACCGGAAACAATCTTCCGAGGACTGGTTTCTGGCATTCCAGCCGTCTTCAGCCCGGCTTGCTTGAATCCAGTGGCAAAGTGAGTAAGGGACTCACGTCTGAGCATACCCTGCCACACTTATGGTGGCCAAAAGCGGTACAAAAGGGGGTGGTGATGGACGGAGCATCTGAATCAATCAAACACTCACACCCAGTCAAAAGATCGGGGTTTAACCCATCACCGTTCTTTAACCCACTCTGCCACCCCAGTTGAGACATGGCTATATGCAAATCAGTCTGAACCTGTGCCTCATGGGAACAGTCCAGCCCGAACTGCCAAGCCATGTCTTTCCTGGACCGGAAACAAGCTTCCGAGGACCGGTTTCTTGCATTCCAGCCGTCTTCAGCCCGGCTTGCTTGAATCCAGTGGCAAAGTGAGTAAGGGACTCACGTCTGAGCATACCCTGCCGCACTTATGGCGGCCAAAAGTGGTACAAAAGGGGGTGGTGATGGACTGAGCATCTGAATCAATCAAACACTCACACCCAGTCAAAAGATCTGGGTTTAATTCATCACCGTTCTTTAGCCCCCTCTGCCACCCCAGTTGAGACATGGCTATATGCAAATCAGTCTGACCCTGTGCCTCATGGGAACAGTCCAGCCCGAACTGCCAAGCCATGTCTTCCCTGGACCGGAAACAAGCTTCTGAGGACCGGTTTCTGGCATTCCAGCCGTCTTCAGCCCGGCTTGCTTGAATCCAGTGGCAAAGTGAGCAATGGACTCACGTCTGAGCATACCCTGCCACACTTATGGCGGCCAAAAGCGGTACAAAAGAGGGTGGTGATGGACGGAGCATATGAATAAATCAAACACTCACACCCAGTCAAAATATCTGGGTTTAATCCATCACCGTTCTTTAGCCCACTCTGCCACCCCAGTTGAGACATGGCTATATGCAAATCAGTCTGACCCTGTGCCACATGGGAACAGTCCAGCCTGAACTGCCAAGCCATGTCTTCCCTGGACCAGCAACAAGCTTCCGAGGACCGGTTTCTGGCATTCCAGCCCGGCTTGCTTGAAACCTGGGGCAAAGTGAGCTAGGGACTCACGTCTGAGCATACCCTGCCACACTTATGGCGGCCAATAGCGGTACAAAAAGGGGTGGTGATGGACGGAGCATCTGAATCAATCAAACACTCACACCCAGTCAAAAGATCTGGGTTTAATCCATCACCGTACTTTAGCCCACTCTGCCACCCCAGTTGAGACATGGCTATATGCAAACCAGTCTGACCCTGTGCCTCATGGGAACAGTCCAGCCCGAACTGCCAAGCCATGTCTTCCCTGGACCGGCAACAAGCTTCCGAGGACCGGTTTCTGGCATTCCAGCCCGGCTTGCTTGAATCCAGGGGCAAAATGAGCAAGGGACTCACGTCTGAGCATACCCTGCCACACTTATGGCGGCCAAAAGCGGTAAAAAAAGGGGTGGTGATGGACGGAGCATCTGAATCAATCAAACACTCACACCCAGTCAAAAGATCTGGGTTTAATCCATCACCGTTCTTTAGCCCACTCTGCCACCACAGTTGAGACATGGCTATATGCAAACCAGTCTGACCCTGTGCCTCATGGGAACAGTCCAGCCCAAACTGCCAAGCCATGTCTTCCCTGGACCAGAAACAAGCTTCCGAGGACCGGTTTCTGGCATTCCAGCTGTCTTCAGCCCGCTTTGCTTGAATCCAGTGTCAAAGTGATCAAGGGACTCACGTCTGAGCATTCCCTGCCACACTTATGGCGGCAAAAAGCGGTACAAAAGGGAGTGGTGATGGACGGAACATCTGAATCAATCAAACACTCACACCCAGTCAAAATATCTGGGTTTAATCCATCACCGTTCTGTAGCCCAACTGCCACCCCAGTTGAGACATGCATATATGCAAATTAGTCTGACCATGTGCCTCATGGGAAATGTCCAGCCCGAACTGCCAAGCCATGTCTTCCCTGGACCGGAAACAAGATTCCAAGGACCGGTTTCTGGCATTCCAGCCCTCTTCAGCCCGGCTTGCTTGAATCCAGCGGCAAAGTGAGCAAGGGACTCACGTCTAAGCATACCCAGCCACACTAATGGCGGCCAAAAGCAGTACAAAAGGGGGTGGTGATGGTCGGAGCATCTGAATCAATCAAACACTCACACCCAGTCAAATGATCTGGGTTTAATCCATCACCGTTCTTTAGCCCACTCTGCCACCCCAGTTGAGACATGGCTATATGCAAATCAGTCTGACCCTCTGCCTCATGGGAACAGTCCAGCCCGAACTGCCAAGCCATGTCTTTCCTGGACCGGAAACAAGCTTCCGAGGACCGGTTTCTTGCATTCCAGCCGTCTTCAGCCCGGCTTGCTTGAATCCAGTGGCAAAGTGAGTAAGGGACTCACGTCTGAGCATACCCTGCCGCACTTATGGCGGCCAAAAGCGGTACAAAAGGGGGTGGTGATGGACTGAGCATCTGACTCAATCAAACACTCACACCCAGTCAAAAGATCTGGGTTTAATCCATCACCGTTCTTTAGCCCACTCTGCCACCCCAGTTGAGACATGGCTATATGCAAATCAGTCTGACCCTGTGCCTCATGGGAACAGTCCAGCCCGAACTGCCAAGCCATGTCTTCCCTGGACCGGAAACAAGCTTCTAAGGACCGGTTTCTGGCATTCCAGCCGTCTTCAGCCCGGCTTGCTTGAATCCAGTGGCAAAGTGAGCAAGGGACTCACGTCTGAGCATACCCTGCCACACTTATGGCGGCCAAAAGCGGTACAAAAGAGGGTGGTGATGGACGGAGCATATGAATAAATCAAACACTCACACCCAGTCAAAATATCTGGGTTTAATCCATCACCGTTCTTTAGCCCACTCTGCCACCCCAGTTGAGACATGACTATATGCAAATCAGTATAACCCTGTGCCTCATGGGAACAGTCCAGCCTGAACTGCCAAGCCATGTCTTCCCTGGACCGGCAACAAGCTTCCGAGGACCGGTTTCTGGCATTCCAGCCCGGCTTGCTTGAATCCAGGGGCAAAGTGAGCAAGGGACTCACGTCTGAGCATACCCTGCCACACTTATGGCGGCCAATAGCGGTACAAAAGGGGGTGGTGATGGATGGAGGATCTGAATCAATCAAACACTCACACACAGTCAAAAGATCTGGGTTTAATCCATCACCGTTCTTTAGCCCACTCTGCCACCCCAGTTGAGACATGGCTATATGCAAATCAGTCTGACCCTGTGCCTCATGGGAACAGTCCAGCCCGAACTGCAAAGCCATGTCTTCCCTGGACCAGAAACAAGCTTCCGAGGACCGGTTTCTGGCATTCCAGCTGTCTTCAGCCCGGTTTGCTTGAATCCAGTGTCAAAGTGAGCAAGGGACTCACGTCTGAGCATTCCCTGCCACACTTATGGCAGCAAAAAGCGGTACAAAAGGGAGTAGTGATGGACGGAACATCTGAATCAATCAAACACTCACACCCAGTCAAAATATCTGGGTTTAATCCATCACCGTTCTGTAGCCCAACTGCCACCCCAGTTGAGACATGCATATATGCAAATTAGTCTGACCATGTGCCTCATGGGAAATGTCCAGCCCGAACTGCCAAGCCATGTCTTCCCTGGACCGGAAACAAGATTCCGAGGACCGGTTTCTGGCATTCCAGCCCTCTTCAGCCCGGCTTGCTTGAATCCAGCAGCAAAGTGAGCAAGGGACTCACGTCTAAGCATACCCAGCCACACTAATGGCGGCCAAAAGCAGTACAAAAGGGGGTGGTGATGGTCGGAGCATCTGAATCAATCAAACACTCACACCCAGTCAAATGATCTGGGTTTAATCCATCACCGTTCTTTAGCCCACTCTGCCACCCCAGTTGAGACATGGCTATATGCAAATCAGTCAGACCCTGTGCCTCATGGGAACAGTCCAGTCCGATCTGCCACGCCATGTCTACACTGGACCGGAAACAAGCTTCCGAGGACCGGTTTCTGGCATCCCAGCCGTCTTCAGCCCGGCTTGCTTGAATCCAGCGGCAAAGTGAGCAAGGGACTCACGTCTGAGCATACCCTGCCACACTTTTGGCGATCAAAAGTGGTACAAAAGGTGGTGGTGATGGACGGAGCATCTGAATCAATCAAAGACTCACACCCAGTCAAAAGAACTGGGTTTAATCCATCACTGTTCTTTAGCCCACTCTGCCACCCCAGTTGAGACATGGCTATATGCAAATCAGTCTGACCCTGTGCCTAATGGGAACAGTCCAGCCCGAACTGCCAAGCCATGTTTTCCCTGGACCGGAAACAAGTTTCCGAGGACAGGTTTCTGGCATTCCAGCCTTCTTCAGCCTGGCTTGCTTGAATCCAGTGGCAAAGTGAGCAAGTGTCTCACGTCTGAGCATACCCTGCCACACTTATGGCGGTCAAAAGCGGTACAAAGGGGGCTGGTGATGGACGGAGCATCTGAATCAATCAAACACTCACAACCAGTCAAAAGATCTGGGTTTAATCCATCACCGTTCTTTAGCCCACTCTGCCACCCCAGTTGAGACATGGCTATATGCAAATCAGTCTGACCCTGTGCCTCATGGGAACAGTCCAGCCCGAACTGCCAAGCCATGTCTTCCCTGGACCGGAAACAAGCTTCCGAGGACCGGTTTCTGGCATTGCAGCCGTCTTCAGCCCGGCTTGCTTGAATCCAGTGGCAAAGTGAGCAAGGGACTCACGTCTGAGCATACCCTGCCACACTGATGGTGGCCAAAAGCAGTACAAAAGGGGGTGGTGATGGACGGAGCATCTGAATCAATCAAACACTCACACCCAGTCAAAAGATCTGGGTTTAATCCATCACCGTTCTTTAGCCCACTCTGCCATCCCAGTTGAGACATGGCTATATGCAAATCAGTCTGACCCTGTGCTTCATGGGAACAGTCCAGCCCGAACTGCCAAGCCATGTCTTCACTGGACCGAAAACAAGCTTCCGAGTACCGGTTTCTGGCATTCCAGCCGTCTTCGGCCCGGCTTGCTTGAATCCAGTGGCAAAGAGAGCAAGGGTCTCACGTCTGAGCATACCCTGCCACACTTATGGTGGCCAAAAGCGGTACAAAAGGGGGTGGTGATGGACGGAGCATCTGAATCAATCAAACACTCACACCCAGTCAAAAGATCTGGGTTTAATCCATCACCGTTCTTTAGCCCACTCTGCCACCCCAGTTGAGACATGGCTATATGCAAATCAGTCTGACCCTGTGCCTCATGGGAAAAGTCCAGCCCGAACTGCCAAGCCATGTCTTCCCTGGACCGGAAACAAGCTTCCGAGGACCGGTTTCTGGCATTCCAGCCGTCTTCAGCCCGGCTTGCTCGAATCCAGTGGCAAAGTGAGCAAGGGACTCACGTCTGAGCATACCCTGCCACACTTATGGCGGCCAAAAGCGGTACAAAAGGGGGTGGTGATGGACGGAGCATCTGAATCAATCAAACACTCACACCCAGTCAAAATATCTGGGTTTAATCCATCACCGTTCTTTAGCCCACTCTGCCACCCCAGTTGAGACATGGCTATATGCAAATCAGTCTGATCCTGTGCCTCATGGGAACAGTCCAGCCCGAACTGCCAAGCCATGTCTTCCCTGGACCTGAAACAAGCTTCTGAGGACCGGTTTCTGGCATTCCAGCCATCTTCAGCCCGTCTTGCTTGAATCCAGTGGCAAAGTGAGCAAGGGACTCACGTCTGAGCATACCCTGCCACACTTATGGCGGCCAAAAGCGGTACAAAAGGGGGTGGTGATGGATGGAGGATCTGAATCAATCAAACACTCACACACAGTCAAAAGATCTGGGTTTAATCCATCACCGTTCTTTAGCCCACTCTGCCACCCCAGTTGAGACATGCCTATATGCAAATCAGTCTGACCCTGTGCCTCATGGGAACAGTCCAGCCCGAACTGCAAAGCCATGTCTTTCCTGGACCGGCAACAAGCTTCCGAGGACCGGTTTCTGGCATTCCAGCCGTCTTCAGCCCGGCTTGCTTGAATCCAGGGGCAAAGTGAGCAAGGGACTCACGTCTGAGCATACCCTGCCACACTCATGGCGGCCAAAAGCTGTACAAAAAGGGGTGGTGATGGACGGAGCATCTGAATCAATCAAACACTCACACCCAGTCAAAAGATCTGGGTTTAATCCATCACCGATCTTTAGCCCACTCTGCCACCCCAGTTGAGACATGGCTATATGCAAATTAGTCTGACCCTGTGCCTCATGGGAACAGTCCAGCTCGAACTGCCAAGCCATGTCTTCCCTGGACCGGAAACAAGATTCCAAGGACCGGTTTCTGGCATTCCAGCCGTCTTCAGCCCGGCTTGCTTGAATCCAGCAGCAAAGTGAGCAAGGGACTCACGTCTGAGCATACCCTGCCACACTTATGGCGGCCAAAAGCGGTACAAAATGTGGTGGTGATGGACGGAGCATCTGAATCAATCAAGCACTCACACCCAGTCAAAAGATCTGGGTTTAATCCATCACCGTTCTTTAACCCACTCTGCCACCCCAGTTGAGACATGGCTATATGCAAATCAGTCTGACCCTGTGCCTCATGGGAACAGTCCAGTCCGAACTGCCACGCCATGTCTTCCCTGGACCGGAAACAAGCTTCCGAGGACCGGTTTCTGGCATTCTAGCCGTCTTCAGCCCGGCTTGCTTGAATCCAGTGGCAAAGTGAGCAAGGGACTCACGTCTGAGCATACCCTGCCACACTTATGGCGGCCAAAAGCGGTACAAAAGGGGGTGGTGATGGACGGAGCACCTGAATCAATCAAACACTCACACACAGTCAAAAGAACTGGGTTTAATCCATCACCGTTCTTTAGCCCACTCTGCCACCCCAGTTGAGACATGGCTATATGCAAATCAGTCTGACCCTGTGCCTCATGGGAACAGTCCAGCCCGAACTGCCAAGCCATGTCTTCCCTGGACCGAAAACAAGCATCCGAGGACCGGTTTCTGGCATTCCAGCCGTCTTCAGCCCGGCTTGCTTGAATCCAGCGGCAAAGTGAGCAAGGGACTCACGTCTGAGCATACCCTGCCACACTTATGGCGGCCAAAAGCGGTACAAAAGGGGGTGGTGATGGACGGAGCATCTGAATCAATCAAACACACACACACAGTCAAAAGATCTGGGTTTAATCCATCACTGTTCTTTAGCCCACTCTGCCACCCCAGTTGAGACATAGCTATATGCAAATCAGTCTGACCCTGTGCCTCATGGGAAAAGTCCAGCCCGAACTGCCAAGCCATGTCTTCCCTGGACCGGAAACAAGCTTCCGAGGACCGGTTTCTGGCATTCCAGCCGTCTTCAGCCCGGCTTGCTCGAATCCAGTGGCAAAGTGAGCAAGGGACTCACGTCTGAGCATACCCTGCCACACTTATGGCGGCCAAAAGCGGTACAAAAGGGGGTGGTGATGGACGGAGCATCTGAATCAATCAAACACTCACACCCAGTCAAAATATCTGGGTTTAATCCATCACCGTTCTTTAGCCCACTCTGCCACCCCAGTTGAGACATGGCTATATGCAAATCAGTCTGATCCTGTGCCTCATGGGAACAGTCCAGCCCGAACTGCCAAGCCATGTCTTCCCTGGACCTGAAACAAGCTTCTGAGGACCGGTTTCTGGCATTCCAGCCATCTTCAGCCCGGCTTGCTTGAATCCAGTGGCAAAGTGAGCAAGGGACTCACGTCTGAGCATACCCTGCCACACTTATGGCGGCCAAAAGCGGTACAAAAGGGGGTGGTGATGGATGGAGGATCTGAATCAATCAAACACTCACACACAGTCAAAAGATCTGGGTTTAATCCATCACCGTTCTTTAGCCCACTCTGCCACCCCAGTTGAGACATGCCTATATGCAAATCAGTCTGACCCTGTGCCTCATGGGAACAGTCCAGCCCGAACTGCAAAGCCATGTCTTTCCTGGACCGGCAACAAGCTTCCGAGGACCGGTTTCTGGCATTCCAGCCGTCTTCAGCCCGGCTTGCTTGAATCCAGGGGCAAAGTGAGCAAGGGACTCACGTCTGAGCATACCCTGCCACACTCATGGCGGCCAAAAGCTGTACAAAAAGGGGTGGTGATGGACGGAGCATCTGAATCAATCAAACACTCACACCCAGTCAAAAGATCTGGGTTTAATCCATCACCGATCTTTAGCCCACTCTGCCACCCCAGTTGAGACATGGCTATATGCAAATTAGTCTGACCCTGTGCCTCATGGGAACAGTCCAGCTCGAACTGCCAAGCCATGTCTTCCCTGGACCGGAAACAAGATTCCAAGGACCGGTTTCTGGCATTCCAGCCGTCTTCAGCCCGGCTTGCTTGAATCCAGCAGCAAAGTGAGCAAGGGACTCACGTCTGAGCATACCCTGCCACACTTATGGCGGCCAAAAGCGGTACAAAATGTGGTGGTGATGGACGGAGCATCTGAATCAATCAAGCACTCACACCCAGTCAAAAGATCTGGGTTTAATCCATCACCGTTCTTTAACCCACTCTGCCACCCCAGTTGAGACATGGCTATATGCAAATCAGTCTGACCCTGTGCCTCATGGGAACAGTCCAGTCCGAACTGCCACGCCATGTCTTCCCTGGACCGGAAACAAGCTTCCGAGGACCGGTTTCTGGCATTCTAGCCGTCTTCAGCCCGGCTTGCTTGAATCCAGTGGCAAAGTGAGCAAGGGACTCACGTCTGAGCATACCCTGCCACACTTATGGCGGCCAAAAGCGGTACAAAAGGGGGTGGTGATGGACGGAGCACCTGAATCAATCAAACACTCACACACAGTCAAAAGAACTGGGTTTAATCCATCACCGTTCTTTAGCCCACTCTGCCACCCCAGTTGAGACATGGCTATATGCAAATCAGTCTGACCCTGTGCCTCATGGGAACAGTCCAGCCCGAACTGCCAAGCCATGTCTTCCCTGGACCGAAAACAAGCATCCGAGGACCGGTTTCTGGCATTCCAGCCGTCTTCAGCCCGGCTTGCTTGAATCCAGCGGCAAAGTGAGCAAGGGACTCACGTCTGAGCATACCCTGCCACACTTATGGCGGCCAAAAGCGGTACAAAAGGGGGTGGTGATGGACGGAGCATCTGAATCAATCAAACACACACACACAGTCAAAAGATCTGGGTTTAATCCATCACTGTTCTTTAGCCCACTCTGCCACCCCAGTTGAGACATAGCTATATGCAAATCAGTCTGACCCTGTGCCTAATGGGAACCGTCCAGCCCGAACTGCCAAGCCATGTCTTCCCTGGACCGGAAACAAGTTTCTGAGGTCCGGTTTCTGGCTTTCCAGCCTTCTTCAGCCTGGCTTGCTTGAATCCAGTGGCAAAGTGAGCAACGGACTCACGTCTGAGCATACCCTGCCACACTTATGGCGGCCAAAAGCGGTACAAAAGGGGGTGGTGATGGACGGAGCATCTGAATCAATCAAACACTCACACCCAGTCAAAAGATCTGGGTTTAATCCATCACCGTTGTTTAGCCCACTCTGCCACCCCAGTTGAGACATGGCTATATGCAAATCAGTATGGCCCTGTGCCTCATGGGAACAGTCCAGCCCGAACTGCCAAGCCATGTCTTCACTGGACCGGAAACAATCTTCCGAGGACTGGTTTCTGGCATTCCAGCCGTCTTCAGCCCGGCTTGCTTGAATCCAGTGGCAAAGTGAGTAAGGGACTCACGTCTGAGCATACCCTGCCACACTTATGGTGGCCAAAAGCGGTACAAAAGGGGGTGGTGATGGACGGAGCATCTGAATCAATCAAACACTCACACCCAGTCAAAAGATCTGGGTTTAACCCATCACCGTTCTTTAACCCATTCTGCCACCCCAGTTGAGACATGGCTATATGCAAATCAGTCTGACCCTGTGCCTCATGGGAACAGTCCAGCCTGAACTGCCAAGCCATGTCTTTCCTGGACCGGAAACAAGCTTCCGAGGACCGGTTTCTTGCATTCCAGCCGTCTTCAGCCCGGCTTGCTTGAATCCAGTGGCAAAGTGAGTAAGGGACTCACGTCTGAGCATACCCTGCCGCACTTATGGCGGCCAAAAGCGGTACAAAAGGGGGTGGTGATGGACTGAGCATCTGAATCAATCAAACACTCACACCCAGTCAAAAGATCTGGGTTTAATCCATCACCGTTCTTTAGCCCACTCTGCCACCCCAGTTGAGATATGGCTATATGCAAATCAGTCTGACCCTGTGCCTCATGGGAACAGTCCAGCCCGAACTGCCAAGCCATGTCTTCCCTGGACCGGAAACAAGCTTCTGAGGACCGGTTTCTGGCATTCCAGCCGTCTTCAGCCCGGCTTGCTTGAATCCAGTGGCAAAGTGAGCAAGGGACTCACGTCTGAGCATACCCTGCCACACTTATGGCGGCCAAGAGCGGTACAAAAGAGGGTGGTGATGGACGGAGCATATGAATAAATCAAACACTCACACCCAGGCAAAATATCTGGGTTTAATCCATCACCGTTCTTTAGCCCACTCTGCCACCCCAGTTGAGACATGGCTATATGCAAATCAGTCTGACCCTGTGCCTCATGGGAACAGTCCAGCCTGAACTGCCAAGCCATGTCTTCCCTGGACCGGCAACAAGCTTCCGAGGACCGGTTTCTGGCATTCCAGCCCGGCTTGCTTGAATCCAGGGGCAAAGTGAGCAAGGGACTCACGTCTGAGCATACCCTGCCACACTTATGGCGGCCAATAGCGGTAAAAAAAGGGGTGGTGATGGACGGAGCATCTGAATCAATCAAACACTCACACCCAGTCAAAAGATCTGGGTTTAATCCATCACCGTACTTTAGCCCACTCTGCCACCCCAGTTGAGACATGGCTATATGCAAACCAGTCTGACCCTGTGCCTCATGGGAACAGTCCAGCCCGAACTGCCAAGCCATGTTTTCCCTGGACCGGCAACAAGCTTCCGAGGACCGGTTTCTGGCATTCCAGCCCGGCTTGCTTGAATCCAGGGGCAAAGTGAGCAAGGGACTCACGTCTGAGCATACCCTGCCACACTTATGGTGGCCAAAAGCGGTACAAAAAGGGGTGGTGATGGACGGAGCATCTGAATCAATCAAACACTCACACCCAGTCAAAAGATCTGGGTTTAATCCATCACCGTTCTTTAGCCCACTCTGCCACCACAGTTGAGACATGGCTATATGCAAACCAGTCTGACCCTGTGCCTCATGGGAACAGTCCAGCCCGAACTGCCAAGCCATGTCTTCCCTGGACCAGAAACAAGATTCCGAGGACCGGTTTCTGGCATTCCAGCTGTCTTCAGCCAGGTTTGCTTGAATCCAGTGTCAAAGTGAGCAAGGGACTCACGTCTGAGCATTCCCTGCCACACTTATGGCGGCAAAAAGCGGTACAAAAGGGAGTGGTGATGGACGGAACATCTGAATCAATCAAACACTCACACCCAGTCAAAATATCTGGGTTTAATCCATCACCGTTCTGTAGCCCAACTGCCACCCCAGTTGAGACATGCATATATGCAAATTAGTCTGACCATGTGCCTCATGGGAAATGTCCAGCCCGAACTGCCAAGCCATGTCTTCCCTGGACCGGAAACAAGATTCCGAGGACCGGTTTCTGGCAATCCAGCCCTCTTCAGCCCGGCTTGCTTGAATCCAGCGGCAAAGTGAGCAAGGGACTCACGTCTAAGCATACCCAGCCACACTAATGGCGGCCAAAAGCAGTACAAAAGGGGGTGGTGATGGTCGGAGCATCTGAATCAATCAAACACTCACACCCAGTCAAATGATCTGGGTTTAATCCATCACTGTTCTTTAGCCCACTCTGCCACCCCAGTTGAGACATGGCTATATGCAAATCAGTCTGACCCTGTGCCTCATGGGAACAGTCCAGCCCGAACTGCCAAGCCATGTCTTTCCTGGACCGGAAACAAGCTTCCGAGGACCGGTTTCTTGCATTCCAGCCGTCTTCAGCCCGGCTTGCTTGAATCCAGTGGCAAAGTGAGCAAGGGACTCACGTCTGAGCATACCCTGCCACACTTATGGCGGCCAAAAGCGGTACAAAAGAGGGTGGTGATGGACGGAGCATATGAATAAATCAAACACTCACACCCAGTCAAAATATCTGGGTTTAATCCATCACCGTTCTTTAGCCCACTCTGCCACCCCAGTTGAGACATGGCTATATGCAAATCAGTCTGACCCTGTGCCTCATGGGAACAGTCCAGCCTGAACTGCCAAGCCATGTCTTCCCTGGACCGGCAACAAGCTTCCGAGGACCGGTTTCTGGCATTCCAGCCCGGCTTGCTTGAATCCAGGGGCAAAGTGAGCAAGGGACTCACGTCTGAGCATACCCTGCCACACTTATGGCGGCCAATAGCGGTACAAAAAGGGGTGGTGATGGACGGAGCATCTGAATCAATCAAACACTCACACCCAGTCAAAAGATCTGGGTTTAGTCCATCACCGTACTTTAGCCCACTCTGCCACCCCAGTTGAGACATGGCTATATGCAAACCAGTCTGACCCTGTGCCTCATGGGAACAGTCCAGCCCGAACTGCCAAGCCATGTCTTCCCTGGACCAGAAACAAGCTTCCGAGGACCGGTTTCTGGCATTCCAGCTGTCTTCAGCCCGGTTTGCTTGAATCCAGTGTCAAAGTGAGCAAGGGACTCACGTCTGAGCATTCCCTGCCACACTTATGGCGGCAAAAAGCGGTACAAAAGGGAGTGGTGATGGACGGAACATCTGAATCAATCAAACACTCACACCCAGTCAAAATATCTGGGTTTAATACATCACCGTTCTGTAGCCCAACTGCCACCCCAGTTAAGACATGCATATATGCAAATTAGTCTGACCATGTGCCTCATGGGAAATGTCCAGCCCGAACTGCCAAGCCATGTCTTCCCTGGACCGGAAACAAGATTCCGAGGACCGGTTTCTGGCATTCCAGCCCTCTTCAGCCCGGCTTGCTTGAATCCAGCGGCAAAGTGAGCAAGGGACTCACGTCTAAGCATACCCAGCCACACTAATGGCGGCCAAAAGCAGTACAAAAGGGGGTGGTGATGGTCGGAGCATCTGAATCAATCAAACACTCACACCCAGTCAAATGATCTGGGTTTAATCCATCACCGTTCTTTAGCCCACTCTGCCACCCCAGTTGAGACATGGCTATATGCAAATCAGTCAGACCCTGTGCCTCATGGGAACAGTCCAGTCCGATCTGCCACGCGATGTCTACACTGGACCGGAAACAAGCTTCCGAGGACCGGTTTCTGGCATTCCAGCCATCTTCAGCCCGGCTTGCTTGAATCCAGTGGCAAAGTGAGCAAGGGACTCACGTCTGAGCATACCCTGCCACACTTATGGTGGACAAAAGCGGTACTAAAGGGGGTGTTAATGGACGGAGCATCTGAATCAATCAAACACTCACACCCAGTCAAAAGATCTGGGTTTAATCCATCACCATTCTTTAGCCCACTCTGCCACCCCAGTTGAGACATGGCTATATGCAAATCAGTCTGACCCTGTGCCTCATGGGAACAGTCCAGCCCGAACTGCCAAGCCATGTCTTCCCTGGACCGGCAACAAGCTTCCGAGGACCGGTTTCTGGCATTCCAGCACGGCTTGCTTGAATCCAGGGGCAAAGTGAGCAAGGGACTCACGTCTGAGCATACCCTGCCACACTTATGGCGGCCAAAAGCGGTACAAAAAGGGGTGGTGATGGACGGAGCATCTGAATCAATCAAACACTCACACCCAGTCAAAAGATCTGGGTTTAATGAATCACCGTTCTTTAGCCCACTCTGCCACCCCAGTTGAGACATGGCTATATGCAAACCAGTCTGACCCTGTGTCTCATGGGAACAGTCCAGCCCGAACTGCCAAGCCATGTCTTCCCTGGACCGGCAACAAGCTTCCGAGGACTGGTTTCTGGCATTCCAGACCGGCTTGCTTGAATCCAGGGGCAAAGTGAGAAAGGGACTCACGTCTGAGCATACCCTGCCACACTTATGGCGGCCAAAAGCGGTACAAAAAGGGGTGGTGATGGACGGAGCATCTGAATCAATCAAACACTCACACCCAGTCAAAAGATCTGGGTTTAATCCATCACCGTTCTTTAGCCCACACTGCCACCACAGTTGAGACATGGCTATATGCAAACCAGTCTGACCCTGTGCCTCATGGGAACAGTCCAGCCCAAACTGCCAAGCCATGTCTTCCCTGGACCAGAAACAAGCTTCCGAGGACCAGTTTCTGGCATTCGAGCTGTCTTCAGCCCGGTTTGCTTGAATCCAGTGTCAAAGTGAGCAAGGGACTCACGTCTGAGCATTCCCTGCCACACTTATGGCGGCAAAAAGCGTTACAAAAGGGAGTGGTGATGGACGGAGCATCTGAATCAATCAAACACTCACCCCCAGTCAAAAGATCTGGGTTTAATCCATCACCGTTCTTTAGCCCACTCTGCCACCCCAGTTGAGACATGGCTATATGCAAATCAGTCTGACCCTGTGCCTCATGGGAACAGTCCAGCCCAAACTGCCAAGCCATGTCTTCCCTGGACCGGAAACAAGTTTCCGAGGTTCGGTTTCTGGCATTCCAGCCGTCTTCAGCCTGGCTTGCTTGAATCCAGTGGCAAAGTGAGCAAGGGACTCACGTCTGAGCATACCCTGCCACACTTATGGCGGCCAAAAGCGGTACAAAAGGGGGTGGTGATGGATGGAGCATCTGAATCAATCAAACACTCACCCCCAGTCAAAAGATCTGGGTTTAATCCATCACCGTTCTTTAGCCCACTCTGCCACCCCAGTTGAGACATGGCTATATGCAAATCAGTATGGCCCTGTGCCTCATGGGAACAGTCCAGCCCGAACTGCCAAGCCATGTCTTCACTGGACCGGAAACAATCTTCCGAGGACTGGTTTCTGGCATTCCAGCCGCCTTCAGCCCGGCTTGCTTGAATCCAGTGGCAAAGTGAGTAAGGGACTCACGTCTGAGCATACCCTGCCACACTTATGGTGGCCAAAAGCGGTACAAAAGGGGGTGGTGATGGATGGAGCATCTGAATCAATCAAACACTCACACCCAGTCAAAAGATCTGGGTTTAACCCATCACCCTTCTTTAACCCACTCTGCCACCCCAGTTGAGACATGGCTATAGGCAAATCAGTCTGACCCTGTGCCTCATGGGAACAGTCCAGCCCGAACTGCCAAGCCATGTCTTTCCTGGACCGGAAACAAGCTTCTGAGGACCGGTTTCTTGCATTCCAGCCGTCTTCAACCCGGCTTGCTTGAATCCAGTGGCAAAGTGAGCAAGGGACTCACGTCTGAGCATACCCTGCCACACGTATGGCGGCCAAAAGCGGTACAAAAGGGGGTGGTGATGGACGGAGCATCTGAATCAATCAAACACTCACACCCAGTCAAAAGATCTGGGTTTAATCCATCACCGTTCTTTAGCCCACTCTGCCACCCCAGTTGAGACATGGCTATATGCAAATCAGTCTGACCCTGTGCCTCATGGGAACAGTCCAGCCCGAACTGTCAAGCCATGTCTTCCCTGGACCGGAAACAAGCTTCCGAGGACCGGTTTCTGGCATTCCAGCCGTCTTCAGCCCGGCTTGCTTGAATCCAGTGGCAAAGTGAGCAAGGGACTCACTTCTGAGCATACCCTGCCACACTTATGGCGGCCAAAAGCGGTACAAAAGGGGGTGGTGATGGACGGAGCATATGAATCAATCAAACACTCACACCCAGTCAAAATATCTGGGTTTAATCCATCACCGTTCTTTAGCCAACTCTGCCACCCCAGTTGAGACATCGCTATATGCAAATCAGTCTGACCCTGTGCCTCATGGGAACAGTCCAGCCTGAACTGCCAAGCCATGTCTTCCCTGGACCGGCAACAAGCTTCCGAGGACCGGTTTCTGGCATTCCAGCCCGGCTTGCTTGAATCCAGGGGCAAAGTGAGCAAGGGACTCACGTCTGAGCATACCCTGCCACACTTATGGCTGCCAAAAGCGGTACAAAAAGGGGTGGTGATGGACGAAGCATCTGAATCAATCAAACACTCACACTCAGTCAAAAGATCTGGGTTTAATCCATCACCGTTCTTTAGCCCACTCTGCCACCCCAGTTGAGACATGGCTATATGCAAACCAGTCTGACTCTGTGTCTCATGGGAACAGTCCAGCCCGAACTGCCAAGCCATGTCTTCCCTGGACCGGCAACAAGCTTCCGAGGACCGGTTTCTGGCATTCCAGCCCGGCTTGCTTGAATCCAGGGGCAAAGTGAGCAAGGGACTCACGTCTGAGCATACCCTGCCACACTTATGGCGGCCAAAAGCGGTACAAAAAGGGGTGGTGATGGACGGAGCATCTGAATCAATCAAACACTCACAGCCAGTCAAAAGATCTGGGTTTAATCCATCACCGTTCTTTAGCCCACACTGCCACCACAGTTGATACATGGCTATATGCAAACCAGTCTGACCCTGTGCCTCATGGGAACAGTCCAGCCCAAACTGCCAAGCCATGTCTTCCCTGGACCAGAAACAAGCTTCCGAGGACCAGTTTCTGGCATTCGAGCTGTCTTCAGCCCGGTTTGCTTGAATCCAGTGTCAAAGTGAGCAAGGGACTCACGTCTGAGCATTCCCTGCCACACTTATGGCGGCAAAAAGCGGTACAAAAGGGAGTGGTGATGGACGGAGCATCTGAATCAATCAAACACTCACCCCCAGTCAAAAGATCTGGGTTTAATCCATCACCGTTCTTTAGCCCACTCTGCCACCCCAGTTGAGACATGGCTATATGCAAATCAGTCTGACCCTGTGCCTCATGGGAACAGTCCAGCCCAAACTGCCAAGCCATGTCTTCCCTGGACCGGAAACAAGTTTCCGAGGTTCGGTTTCTGGCATTCCAGCCGTCTTCAGCCTGGCTTGCTTGAATCCAGTGGCAAAGTGAGCAAGGGACTCACGTCTGAGCATACCCTGCCACACTTATGGCGGCCAAAAGCGGTACAAAAGGGGGTGGTGATGGATGGAGCATCTGAATCAATCAAACACTCACACCCAGTCAAAAGATCTGGGTTTAATACATCACCGCTGTTTAGCCCACTCTGCCACCCCAGTTGAGACATGGCTATATGCAAATCAGTATGGCCCTGTGCCTCATGGGAACAGTCCAGCCCGAACTGCCAAGCCATGTCTTCACTGGACCGGAAACAATCTTCAGAGGACTGGTTTCTGGCATTCCAGCCGCCTTCAGCCCGGCTTGCTTGAATCCAGTGGCAAAGTGAGTAAGGGACTCACGTCTGAGCATACCCTGCCACACTTATGGTGGCCAAAAGCGGTACAAAAGGGGGTGGTGATGGACGGAGCATCTGAATCAATCAAACACTCACACCCAGTCAAAAGATCTGAGTTTAACCCATCACCGTTCTTTAACCCACTCTGCCACCCCAGTTGAGACATGGCTATAGGCAAATCAGTCTGACCCTGTGCCTCATGGGAACAGTCCAGCCCGAACTGCCAAGCCATGCCTTCCCTGGACCGGAAACAAGCTTCCGAGGACCGGTTTCTGGCATTCCAGCCGTCTTCAGCCCGGCTTGCTTGAATCCAGTGGCAAAGTGAGCAAGGGACTCACGTCTGAGCATACCCTGCCACACTTATGGCGGCCAAAAGCGGTACAAAAGGGGGTGGTGATGGATGGAGCATATGAATCAATCAAACACTCACACCCAGTCAAAATATCTGGGTTTAATCCATCACCGTTCTTTAGCCCACTCTGCCACCCCAGTTGAGACATGGCTATATGCAAATCAGTCTGACCCTGTGCCTCATGGGAACAGTCCAGCCTGAACTGCCAAGCCATGTCTTCCCTGGACCGGCAACAAGCTTCCGAGGACCGGTTTCTGGCATTCCAGCCCGGCTTGCTTGAATCCAGGGGCAAAGTGAGCAAGGGACTCACGTCTGAGCATACCCTGCCACACTTATGGCGGCCAAAAGCGGTACAAAAAGGGGTGGTGATGGACGGAGCATCTGAATCAATCAAACACTCACACCCAGTCAAAAGATCTGGGTTTAATGAATCACCGTTCTTTAGCCCACTCTGCCACCCCAGTTGAGACATGGCTATATGCAAACCAATCTGACCCTGTGCCTCATGGGAACAGTCCAGCCCGAACTGCCAAGCCATGTCTTTCCTGGACCGGCAACAAGCTTCCGAGGACTGGTTTCTGGCATTCCAGCCCGGCTTGCTTGAATCCAGGGGCAAAGTGAGCAAGGGACTCACGTCTGAGCATACCCTGCCACACTTATGGAGGCCAAAAGCGGTACAAAAAGGGGTGGTGATGAACGGAGCATCTGAATCAATCAAACACTCACACCCAGTCAAAAGATCTGGGTTTAATCCATCACCGTTCTTTAGCCCACACTGCCACCACAGTTGAGACATGGCTATATGCAAACCAGTCTGACCCTGTGCCTCATGGGAACAGTCCAGCCCGAACTGCCAAGCCATGTCTTCCCTGGACCAGAAACAAGCTTCCGAGGACCGGTTTCTGGCATTCCAGCCGTCTTCAGCCCGGCTTGCTTGAATCCAGCGGCAAAGTGAGCAAGGGCCTCACGTCTAAGCATACCCAGCCACACTTATGGCGGCCAAAAGCAGTACAAAAGGGGGTGGTGATGGTCGGAGCATCTGAATCAATCAAACACTCACACCCAGTCAAAATATCTGGGTTTAATCCATCACCGTTCTTTAGCCCACTCTGCCACCCCAGTTGAGACATGGTTATATGCAAATCAGTCAGACCCTGTGCCTCATGGGAACAGTCCAGTCCGAACTGCCACGCCATGTCTACACTAGACCGGAAACAAGCTTCCGAGGACCGGTTTCTGGCATTCCAGCCATCTTCAGCCCGGCTTGCTTGAATCCAGTGGCAAAGTGAGCAAGGGACTCACGTCTGAGCATACCCTGCCACACTTATGGTGGCCAAAAGCGGTACAAAAGGGGGTGGTGATGGATGGAGCATCTGAATCAATCAAACACTCACACCCAGTCAAAAGATCTGGGTTTAACCCATCACCCTTCTTTAACCCACTCTGCCACCCCAGTTGAGACATGGCTATAGGCAAATCAGTCTGACCCTGTGCCTCATGGGAACAGTCCAGCCCGAACTGCCAAGCCATGTCTTTCCTGGACCGGAAACAAGCTTCCGAGGACCGGTTTCTTGCATTCCAGCCGTCTTCAACCCGGCTTGCTTGAATCCAGTGGCAAAGTGAGCATGGGACTCACGTCTGAGCATACCCTGCCACACTTATGGCGGCCAAAAGAGATACAAAAGGGGGTGGTGATGGACGGAGCATCTGAATCAATCAAACACTCACACCCAGTCAAAAGATCTGGGTTTAATCCATCACCGTTCTTTAGCCCACTCTGCCACCCCAGTTGAGACATGGCTATATGCAAATCAGTCTGACCCTGTGCCTCATGGGAACAGTCCAGCCCGAACTGCCAAGCCATGTCTTCCCTGGACCGGAAACAAGCTTCCGAGGACCGGTTTCTGGCATTCCAGCCGTCTTCAGCCCGGCTTGCTTGAATCTAGTGGCAAAGTGAGCAAGGGACTCACTTCTGAGCATACCCTGCCACACTTATGGCGGCCAAAAGCGGTAGAAAAAGGGGGTGGTGATGGACGGAGCATATGAATCAATCAAACACTCACACCCAGTCAAAATATCTGGGTTTAATCCATCACCGTTCTTTAGCCCACTCTGCCACCCCAGTTGAGACATGGCTATATGCAAATCAGTCTGACCCTGTGCCTCATGGGAACAGTCCAGCCTGAACTGCCAAGCCATGTCTTCCCTGGACCGGCAACAAGCTTCCGAGGACCGGTTTCTGGCATTCCAGCCCGGCTTGCTTGAATCCAGGGGCAAAGTGAGCAAGGGACTCACGTCTGAGCATACCCTGCCACACTTATGGCTGCCAAAAGCGGTACAAAAAGGGGTGGTGATGGACGGAGCATCTGAATCAATCAAACACTCACACTCAGTCAAAAGATCTGGGTTTAATCCATCACCGTTCTTTAGCCCACTCTGCCACCCCAGTTGAGACATGGCTATATGCAAACCAGTCTGACCCTGTGTCTCATGGGAACAGTCCAGCCCGAACTGCCAAGCCATGTCTTCCCTGGACCGGCAACAAGCTTCCGAGGACTGGTTTCTGGCATTCCAGCCCGGCTTGCTTGAATCCAGGGGCAAAGTGAGCAAGGGACTCACGTCTGAGCATACCCTGCCACACTTATGGCGGCCAAAAGAGATACAAAAGGGGGTGGTGATGGACGGAGCATCTGAATCAATCAAACACTCACACCCAGTCAAAAGATCTGGGTTTAATCCATCACCGTTCTTTAGCCCACTCTGCCACCCCAGTTGAGACATGGCTATATGCAAATCAGTCTGACCCTGTGCCTCATGGGAACAGTCCAGCCCGAACTGCCAAGCCATGTCTTCCCTGGACCGGAAACAAGCTTCCGAGGACCGGTTTCTGGCATTCCAGCCGTCTTCAGCCCGGCTTGCTTGAATCCAGTGGCAAAGTGAGCAAGGGACTCACTTCTGAGCATACCCTGCCACACTTATGGCGGCCAAAAGCGGTAGAAAAAGGGGGTGGTGATGGACGGAGCATATGAATCAATCAAACACTCACACCCAGTCAAAATATCTGGGTTTAATCCATCACCGTTCTTTAGCCCACTCTGCCACCCCAGTTGAGACATCGCTATATGCAAATCAGACTGACCCTGTGCCTCATGGGAACAGTCCAGCCTGAACTGCCAAGCCATGTCTTCCCTGGACCGGCAACAAGCTCCGAGGACCGGTTTCTGGCATTCCAGCCCGGCTTGCTTGAATCCAGGGGCAAAGTGAGCAAGGGACTCACGTCTGAGCATACCCTGCCACACTTATGGCTGCCAAAAGCGGTACAAAAAGGGGTGGTGATGGACGGAGCATCTGAATCAATCAAACACTCACACTCAGTCAAAAGATCTGGGTTTAATCCATCACCGTTCTTTAGCCCACTCTGCCACCCCAGTTGAGACATGGCTATATGCAAACCAGTCTGACCCTGTGTCTCATGGGAACAGTCCAGCCCGAACTGCCAAGCCATGTCTTCCCTGGACCGGCAACAAGCTTCCGAGGACTGGTTTCTGGCATTCCAGCCCGGCTTGCTTGAATCCAGGGGCAAAGTGAGCAAGGGACTCACGTCTGAGCATACCCTGCCACACTTATGGCGGCCAAAAGCGGTACAAAAAGGGGTGGTGATGGACGGAGCATCTGAATCAATCAAACACTCACACCCAGTCAAAAGATCTGGGTTTAATCCATCACCGTTCTTTAGCCCACACTGCCACCACAGTTGAGACATGGCTATATGCAAACCAGTCTGACCCTGTGCCTCATGGGAACAGTCCAGCCCAAACTGCCAAGCCATGTCTTCCCTGGACCAGAAACAAGCTTCCGAGGACCAGTTTCTGGCATTCGAGCTGTCTTCAGCCCGGTTTGCTTGAATCCAGTGTCAAAGTGAGCAAGGGACTCACGTCTGAGCATTCCCTGCCACACTTATGGCGGCAAAAAGCGGTACAAAAGGGAGTGGTGATGGACGGAGCATCTGAATCAATCAAACACTCACCCCCAGTCAAAAGATCTGGGTTTAATCCATCACCGTTCTTTAGCCCACTCTGCCACCCCAGTTGAGACATGGCTATATGCAAATCAGTCTGACCCTCTGCCTCATGGGAACAGTCCAGCCCAAACTGCCAAGCCATGTCTTCCCTGGACCGGAAACAAGTTTCCGAGGTTCGGTTTCTGGCATTCCAGCCGTCTTCAGCCTGGCTTGCTTGAATCCAGTGGCAAAGTGAGCAAGGGACTCACGTCTGAGCATACCCTTCCACACTTATGGCGGCCAAAAGCGGTACAAAAGGGGGTGGTGATGGATGGAGCATCTGAATCAATCAAACACTCACACCCAGTCAAAAGATCTGGGTTTAATACATCACCGTTGTTTAGCCCACGCTGCCACCCCAGTTGAGACATGGCTATATGCAAATCAGTATGGCCCTGTGCCTCATGGGAACAGTCCAGCCCGAACTGCCAAGCCATGTCTTCACTGGACCGGAAACAATCTTCAGAGGACTGGTTTCTGGCATTCCAGCCGCCTTCAGCCCGGCTTGCTTGAATCCAGTGGCAAAGTGAGTAAGGGACTCACGTCTGAGCATACCCTGCCACACTTATGGTGGCCAAAAGCGGTACAAAAGGGGGTGGTGATGGACGGAGCATCTGAATCAATCAAACACTCACACCCAGTCAAAAGATCTGAGTTTAACCCATCACCGTTCTTTAACCCACTCTGCCACCCCAGTTGAGACATGGCTATAGGCAAATCAGTCTGACCCTGTGCCTCATGGGAACAGTCCAGCCCGAACTGCCAAGCCATGCCTTCCCTGGACCGGAAACAAGCTTCCGAGGACCGGTTTCTGGCATTCCAGCCGTCTTCAGCCCGGCTTGCTTGAATCCAGTGGCAAAGTGAGCAAGGGACTCACGTCTGAGCATACCCTGCCACACTTATGGCGGCCAAAAGCGGTACAAAAGGGGGTGGTGATGGACGAAGTATATGAATCAATCAAACACTCACACCCAGTCAAAATATCTGGGTTTAATCCATCACCGTTCTTTAGCCCACTCTGCCACCCCAGTTGAGACATGGCTATATGCAAATCAGTCTGACCCTGTGCCTCATGGGAACAGTCCAGCCTGAACTGCCAAGCCATGTCTTCCCTGGACCGGCAACAAGCTTCCGAGGACCGGTTTCTGGCATTCCAGCCCGGCTTGCTTGAATCAGGGGCAAAGTGAGCAAGGGACTCACGTCTGAGCATACCCTGCCACACTTATGGCGGCCAAAAGCGGTACAAAAAGGGGTGGTGATGGACGGAGCATCTGAATCAATCAAACACTCACACCCAGTCAAAAGATCTGGGTTTAATGAATCACCGTTCTTTAGCCCACTCTGCCACCCCAGTTGAGACATGGCTATATGCAAACCAATCTGACCCTGTGCCTCATGGGAACAGTCCAGCCCGAACTGCCAAGCCATGTCTTTCCTGGACCGGCAACAAGCTTCCGAGGACTGGTTTCTGGCATTCCAGCCCGGCTTGCTTGAATCCAGGGGCAAAGTGAGCAAGGGACTCACGTCTGAGCATACCCTGCCACACTTATGGAGGCCAAAAGCGGTACAAAAAGGGGTGGTGATGAACGGAGCATCTGAATCAATCAAACACTCACACCCAGTCAAAAGATCTGGGTTTAATCCATCACCGTTCTTTAGCCCACACTGCCACCACAGTTGAGACATGGCTATATGCAAACCAGTCTGACCCTGTGCCTCATGGGAACAGTCCAGCCCGAACTGCCAAGCCATGTCTTCCCTGGACCAGAAACAAGCTTCCGAGGACCGGTTTCTGGCATTCCAGCCGTCTTCAGCCCGGCTTGCTTGAATCCAGCGGCAAAGTGAGCAAGGGACTCACGTCTAAGCATACCCAGCCACACTTATGGCGGCCAAAAGCAGTACAAAAGGGGGTGGTGATGGTCGGAGCATCTGAATCAATCAAACACTCACACCCAGTCAAAAGATCTGGGTTTAATCCATCACCGTTCTTTAGCCCACTCTGCCACCCCAGTTGAGACATGGTTATATGCAAATCAGTCAGACCCTGTGCCTCATGGGAACAGTCCAGTCCGAACTGCCACGCCATGTCTACACTAGACCGGAAACAAGCTTCCGAGGACCGGTTTCTGGCATTCCAGCCATCTTCAGCCCGGCTTGCTTGAATCCAGTGGCAAAGTGAGCAAGGGACTCACGTCTGAGCATACCCTGCCACACTTATGGCGGACAAAAGCGTTACAAAAGGGGGTGGTAATGGACGGAGCATCTGAATCAATCAAACACTCACACCCAGTCAAAAGATCTGGGTTTAATCCATCACCGTTCTTTAGCCCACTCTGCCACCCCAGTTGAGACATGGCTATATGCAAATCAGTCTGACCCTGTGCCTCATGGGAACAGTCCAGCTCGAACTGCCAAGCCATGTCTTCACTGGACCGGAAACAAGCTTCCGCGGACCGGTTTCTGGCATTCCAGCCGTCTTCAGCCCGGCTTGCTTGAATCCAGTGGCAAAGTGAGCAAGGGACTCACGTCTGAGCATACCCTGCCACACTTATGGTGGCCAAAAGCGGTACAAAAGGGGGTGGAGATGGATGGAGCATCTGAATAAATCAAACACTCACACCCAGTCAAAAGATCTGGGTTTAATCCATCACCGTTCTTTAGCCCACTCTGCCACCCCAGTTGAGACATGGCTATATGCAAATCAGTCTGACCCTGTGCCTCATGGGAACAGTCCAGCCCGAACTGCCAAGCCATGTCTTCCATGGACCGGAAACAAGCTTCCGAGGAACGGTTTCTGGCATTCCAGCCGTCTTCAGCCCGGCTTACTTGAATCCAGTGGCAAAGTGAGAAAGGGACTCACGTCTGAGCATTCCATGCCACACTTATGGCGGCCAAAAGCGGTACAAAAGGGGGTGGTGATGGACGGAGCATCTGAATAAATAAAAAACTCACACCCAGTCAAAAGATCTGGGTTTAATCCATCACCGTTCTTTAGCCCACTCTGCCACCCCAGTTGAGACATGGCTATATGCAAATCAGTCTGACCCTGTGCCTCATGGGAACAGTCCAGCCCGAACTGCCAAGCCATGTCTTCCCTGGACCGGCAACAAGCTCCCGAGGACCGGTTTCTGGCATTCCAGCCCGGCTTGCTTGAATCCAGGGGCAAAGTGAGCAAGGGACTCACGTCTGAGCATACCCTGCCACACTTATGGCAGCCAAAAGCGGTACAAAAGGGGGTGGTGATGGACGGAGCATCTGAATCAATCAAACACTCACACCCAGTCAAAAGATCTGGGTTTAATCCATCACCGTTGTTTAGCCCACTCTGCCACCCCAGTTGAGACATGGCTATATGCAAATCAGTAGGGCCCTGTGCCTCATGGGAACAGTCCAGCCCGAACTGCCAAGCCATGTCTTCACTGGACCGGAAATAATCTTCCGAGGACTGGTTTCTGGCATTCCAGCCGTCTTCAGCCCGGCTTGCTTGAATCCAGTGGCAAAGTGAGTAAGGGACTCACGTCTGAGCATACCCTGCCACACTTATGGTGGCCAAAAGCGGTACAAAAGGGGGTGGTGATGGACGGAGCATCTGAATCAATCAAACACTCACACCCAGTCAAAAGATCTGGGTTTAATACATCACCGTTCTTTAGCCCACTCTGCCACCCCAGTTGAGACATGGCTATATGCAAATCAGTCTGACCCTGTGCCTCATGGGAACAGTCCAGCCCGAACTGCCAAGCCATGTCTTCCCTGGACCGGAAACAAGCTTCCGAGGACCGGTTTCTGGCATTCCAGCCGTCTTCAGCCCGGCTTGCTTGAATCCAGTGGCAAAGTGAGCAAGGGACTCACGTCTGAGCATACCCTGCCACACTTATGGCGGCCAAAAGCGGTACAAAAGGGGGTGGTGATGGACGGAGCATATGAATCAATCAAACACTCACACCCAGTCAAAATATCTGGGTTTAATCCATCACCGTTCTTTAGCCCACTCTGCCACCCCAGTTGAGACATGGCTATATGCAAATCAGTCTGACCCTGTGCCTCATGGGAACAGTCCAGCCTGAACTGCCAAGCCATGTCTTCCCTGGACCGGCAACAAGCTTCCGAGGACCGGTTTCTGGCATTCCAGCCCGGCTTGCTTGAATCCATGGGCAAAGTGAGCAAGGGACTCATGTCTGAGCATACCCTGCCACACTTATGGCTGCCAAAAGCGGTACAAAAAGGGGTGGTGATGGACGGAGCATCTGAATCAATCAAACACTCACACCCAGTCAAAAGATCTGGGTTTAATCCATCACCGTTCTTTAGCCCACTCTGCCACCCCAGTTGAGACATGGCTATATGCAAACCAGTCTGACCCTGTGTCTCATGGGAACAGTCCAGCCCGAACTGCCAAGCCATGTCTTCCCTGGACCGGCAACAAGCTTCCGAGGACTGGTTTCTGGCATTCCAGCCCGGCTTGCTTGAATCCAGGGGCAAAGTGAGCAAGGGACTCACGTCTGAGCATACCCTGCCACACTTATGGCGGCCAAAAGCGGTACAAAAAGGGGTGGTGATGGACGGAGCATCTGAATCAATCAAACACTCACACCCAGTCAAAAGATCTGGGTTTAATCCATCACCGTTCTTTAGCCCACACTGCCACCACAGTTGAGACATGGCTATATGCAAACCAGTCTGACCCTGTGCCTCATGGGAACAGTCCAGCCCAAACTGCCAAGCCATGTCTTCCCTGGACCAGAAACAAGCTTCCGAGGACCAGTTTCTGGCATTCGAGCTGTCTTCAGCCCGGTTTGCTTGAATCCAGTGTCAAAGTGAGCAATGGACTCATGTCTGAGCATTCCCTGCCACACTTATGGCGGCAAAAAGCGGTACAAAAGGGAGTGGTGATGGACGGAGCATCTGAATCAATCAAACACTCACCCCCAGTCAAAAGATCTGGGTTTAATCCATCACCGTTCTTTAGCCCACTCTGCCACCCCAGTTGAGACATGGCTATATGCAAATCAGTCTGACCCTGTGCCTCATGGGAACAGTCCAGCCCAAACTGCCAAGCCATGTCTTCCCTGGACCGGAAACAAGTTTCCGAGGTTCGGTTTCTGGCATTCCAGCCGTCTTCAGCCTGGCTTGCTTGAATCCAGTGGCAAAGTGAGCAAGGGACTCACGTCTGAGCATACCCTGCCACACTTATGGCGGCCAAAAGCGGTACAAAAGGGGGTGGTGATGGATGGAGCATCTGAATCAATCAAACACTCACCCCCAGTCAAAAGATCTGGGTTTAATCCATCACCGTTCTTTAGCCCACTCTGCCACCCCAGTTGAGACATGGCTATATGCAAATCAGTATGGCCCTGTGCCTCATGGGAACAGTCCAGCCCGAACTGCCAAGCCATGTCTTCACTGGACCGGAAACAATCTTCCGAGGACTGGTTTCTGGCATTCCAGCCGCCTTCAGCCCGGCTTGCTTGAATCCAGTGGCAAAGTGAGTAAGGGACTCACGTCTGAGCATACCCTGCCACACTTATGGTGGCCAAAAGCGGTACAAAAGGGGGTGGTGATGGACGGAGCATCTGAATCAATCAAACACTCACACCCAGTCAAAAGATCTGGGTTTAACCAATCACCCTTCTTTAACCCACTCTGCCACCCCAGTTGAGACATGGCTATAGGCAAATCAGTCTGACCCTGTGCCTCATGGGAACAGTCCAGCCCGAACTGCCAAGCCATGTCTTTCCTGGACCGGAAACAAGCTTCCGAGGACCGGTTTCTTGCATTTCAGCCGTCTTCAACCCGGCTTGCTTGAATCCAGTGGCAAAGTGAGCAAGGGACTCACGTCTGAGCATACCCTGCCACACTTATGGCGGCCAAAAGCGGTACAAAAGGGGGTGGTGATGGACGGAGCATCTGAATCAATCAAACACTCACACCCAGTCAAAAGATCTGGGTTTAATCCATCACCGTTCTTTAGCCCACTCTGCCACCCCAGTTGAGACATGGCTATATGCAAATCAGTCTGACCCTGTGCCTCATGGGAACAGTCCAGCCCGAACTGCCAAGCCATGTCTTCCCTGGACCGGAAACAAGCTTCCGAGGACCGGTTTCTGGCATTCCAGCCGTCTTCAGCCGGCTTGCTTGAATCCAGTGGCAAAGTGAGCAAGGGACTCACTTCTGAGCATACCCTGCCACACTTATGGCGGCCAAAAGCGGAACAAAAGGGGGTGGTGATGGACGGAGCATATGAATCAATCAAACACTCACACCCAGTCAAAATATCTGGGTTTAATCCATCACTGTTCTTTAGCCCACTCTGCCACCCCAGTTGAGACATGGCTATATGCAAATCAGTCTGACCCTGTGCCTCATGGGAACAGTCCAGCCTGAACTGCCAAGCCATGTCTTCCCTGGACCGGCAACAAGCTTCCGAGGACCGGTTTCTGGCATTCCAGCCCGGCTTGCTTGAATCCAGGGGCAAAGTGAGCAAGGGACTCACGTCTGAGCATACCCTGCCACACTTATGGCTGCCAAAAGCGGTACAAAAAGGGGTGGTGATGGACGGAGCATCTGAATCAATCAAACACTCACACTCAGTCAAAAGATCTGGGTTTAATCCATCACCTTTCTTTAGCCCACTCTGCCACCCCAGTTGAGACATGGCTATATGCAAACCAGTCTGACCCTGGGTCTCATGGGAACAGTCCAGCCCGAACTGCCAAGCCATGTCTTCCCTGGACCGGCAACAAACTTCCGAGGACTGGTTTCTGGCATTCCAGCCCGGCTTGCTTGAATCCAGGGGCAAAGTGAGCAAGGGACTCACGTCTGAGCATACCCTGCCACACTTATGGCGGCCAAAAGCGGTACAAAAAGGGGTGGTGATGGACGGAGCATCTGAATCAATCAAACACTCACAGCAAGTCAAAAGATCTGGGTTTAATCCATCACCGTTCTTTAGCCCACACTGCCACCACAGTTGAGACATGGCTATATGCAAACCAGTCTGACCCTGTGCCTCATGGGAACAGTCCAGCCGAAACTGCCAAGCCATGTCTTCCCTGGACCAGAAACAAGCTTCCGAGGACCAGTTTCTGGCATTCGAGCTGTCTTCAGCCCGGTTTGCTTGAATCCAGTGTCAAAGTGAGCAAGGGACTCACGTCTGAGCATTCCCTGCCACACTTATGGCGGCAAAAAGCGGTACAAAAGGGAGTGGTGATGGACGGAGCATCTGAATCAATCAAACACTCACCCCCAGTCAAAAGATCTGGGTTTAATCCATCACCGTTCTTTAGCCCACTCTGCCACCCCAGTTGAGACATGGCTATATGCAAATCAGTCTGACCCTGTGCCTCATGGGAACAGTCCAGCCCAAACTGCCAAGCCATGTCTTCCCTGGACCGGAAACAAGTTTCCGAGGTTCGGTTTCTGGCATTCCAGCCGTCTTCAGCCTGGCTTGCTTGAATCCAGTGGCAAAGTGAGCAAGGGACTCACGTCTGAGCATACCCTGCCACACTTATGGCGGCCAAAAGCGGTACAAAAGGGGGTGGTGATGGATGGAGCATCTGAATCAATCAAACACTCACACCCAGTCAAAAGATCTGGGTTTAATACATCACCGTTGTTTAGCCCACTCTGCCACCCCAGTTGAGACATGGCTATATGCAAATCAGTATGGCCCTGTGCCTCATGGGAACAGTCCAGCCCGAACTGCCAAGCCATGTCTTCACTGGACCGGAAACAATCTTCAGAGGACTGGTTTCTGGCATTCCAGCCGCCTTCAGCCCGGCTTGCTTGAATCCAGTGGCAAAGTGAGTAAGGGACTCACGTCTGAGCATACCCTGCCACACTTATGGTGGCCAAAAGCGGTACAAAAGGGGGTGGTGATGGACGGAGCATCTGAATCAATCAAACACTCACACCCAGTCAAAATATCTGGGTTTAATCCATCACTGTTCTTTAGCCCACTCTGCCACCCCAGTTGAGACATGGCTATATGCAAATCAGTCTGACCCTGTGCCTCATGGGAACAGTCCAGCCTGAACTGCCAAGCCATGTCTTCCCTGGACCGGCAACAAGCTTCCGAGGACCGGTTTCTGGCATTCCAGCCCGGCTTGCTTGAATCCAGGGGCAAAGTGAGCAAGGGACTCACGTCTGAGCATACCCTGCCACACTTATGGCTGCCAAAAGCGGTACAAAAAGGGGTGGTGATGGACGGAGCATCTGAATCAATCAAACACTCACACTCAGTCAAAAGATCTGGGTTTAATCCATCACCTTTCTTTAGCCCACTCTGCCACCCCAGTTGAGACATGGCTATATGCAAACCAGTCTGACCCTGTGTCTCATGGGAACAGTCCAGCCCGAACTGCCAAGCCATGTCTTCCCTGGACCGGCAACAAACTTCCGAGGACTGGTTTCTGGCATTCCAGCCCGGCTTGCTTGAATCCAGGGGCAAAGTGAGCAAGGGACTCACGTCTGAGCATACCCTGCCACACTTATGGCGGCCAAAAGCGGTACAAAAAGGGGTGGTGATGGACGGAGCATCTGAATCAATCAAACACTCACAGCAAGTCAAAAGATCTGGGTTTAATCCATCACCGTTCTTTAGCCCACACTGCCACCACAGTTGAGACATGGCTATATGCAAACCAGTCTGACCCTGTGCCTCATGGGAACAGTCCAGCCGAAACTGCCAAGCCATGTCTTCCCTGGACCAGAAACAAGCTTCCGAGGACCAGTTTCTGGCATTCGAGCTGTCTTCAGCCCGGTTTGCTTGAATCCAGTGTCAAAGTGAGCAAGGGACTCACGTCTGAGCATTCCCTGCCACACTTATGGCGGCAAAAAGCGGTACAAAAGGGAGTGGTGATGGACGGAGCATCTGAATCAATCAAACACTCACCCCCAGTCAAAAGATCTGGGTTTAATCCATCACCGTTCTTTAGCCCACTCTGCCACCCCAGTTGAGACATGGCTATATGCAAATCAGTCTGACCCTGTGCCTCATGGGAACAGTCCAGCCCAAACTGCCAAGCCATGTCTTCCCTGGACCGGAAACAAGTTTCCGAGGTTCGGTTTCTGGCATTCCAGCCGTCTTCAGCCTGGCTTGCTTGAATCCAGTGGCAAAGTGAGCAAGGGACTCACGTCTGAGCATACCCTGCCACACTTATGGCGGCCAAAAGCGGTACAAAAGGGGGTGGTGATGGATGGAGCATCTGAATCAATCAAACACTCACACCCAGTCAAAAGATCTGGGTTTAATACATCACCGTTGTTTAGCCCACTCTGCCACCCCAGTTGAGACATGGCTATATGCAAATCAGTATGGCCCTGTGCCTCATGGGAACAGTCCAGCCCGAACTGCCAAGCCATGTCTTCACTGGACCGGAAACAATCTTCAGAGGACTGGTTTCTGGCATTCCAGCCGCCTTCAGCCCGGCTTGCTTGAATCCAGTGGCAAAGTGAGTAAGGGACTCACGTCTGAGCATACCCTGCCACACTTATGGTGGCCAAAAGCGGTACAAAAGGGGGTGGTGATGGACGGAGCATCTGAATCAATCAAACACTCACACCCAGTCAAAAGATCTGAGCTTAACCCATCACCGTTCTTTAACCCACTCTGCCACCCCACTTGAGACATGGCTATAGGCAAATCAGTCTGACCCTGTGCCTCATGGGAACAGTCCAGCCCGAACTGCCAAGCCATGCCTTCCCTGGACCAGAAACAAGCTTCCGAGGACCGGTTTCTGGCATTCCAGCCGTCTTCAGCCCGGCTTGCTTGAATCCAGTGGCAAAGTGAGCAAGGGACTCACGTCTGAGCATACCCTGCCACACTTATGGCGGCCAAAAGCGGTACAAAAGGGGGTGGTGATGGACGGAGCATATGAATCAATCAAACACTCACACCCAGTCAAAATATCTGGGTTTAATCCATCACCGTTCTTTAGCCCACTCTGCCACCCCAGTTGAGACATGGCTATATGCAAATCAGTCTGACCCTGTGCCTCATGGGAACAGTCCAGCCTGAACTGCCAAGCCATGTCTTCCCTGGACCAGCAACAAGCTTCCAAGGACTGGTTTCTGGCATTCCAGCCCGGCTTGCTTGAATCCAGGGGCAAAGTGAGCAAGGGACTCACGTCTGAGCATACCCTGCCACACTTATGGCGGCCAAAAGCGGTACAAAAAGGGGTGGTGATGGACGGAGCATCTGAATCAATCAAACACTCACACCCAGTCAAAAGATCTGGGTTTAATCCATCACTGTTCTTTAGCCCACTCTGCCACCCCAGTTGAGACATGGCTATATGCAAACCAGTCTGACCCTGTGCCTCATGGGAACAGTCCAGCCCGAACTGCCAAGCCATTTCTTCCCTGGACCGGCAACAAGCTTCCGAGGACCGGTTTCTGGCATTCCAGCCCGGCTTGCTTGAATCCAGGGGCAAAGTGAGCAAGGGACTCACGTCTGAGCATACCCTGCCACACTTAAGGCGGCCAAAAGCGGTACAAAAAGGGGTGGTGATGAACGGAGCATCTGAATCAATCAAACACTCACACCCAGTCAAAAGATCTGGGTTTAATCCATCACCGTTCTTTAGCCCACACTGCCACCACAGTTGAGCCATGGCTATATGCAAACCAGTCTGACCCTGTGCCTCATGGGAACAGTCCAGCCCGAACTGCCAAGCCATGTCTTCCCTGGACCAGAAACAAGCTTCCGAGGACCGGTTTCTGGCATTCCAGCTGTCTTCAGCCCGGTTTGCTTGAATCCAGTGTCAAAGTGAGCAAGGGACTCACGTCTGAGCATTCCCTGCCACACTTATGGCGGCAAAAAGCGGTACAAAAGGGAGTGGTGATGGACGGAGCATCTGAATCAATCAAACACTCACACCCAGTCAAAATATCTGGGTTTAATCCATCACCGTTCTGTAGCCCAACTGCCACCCCAGTTGAGACATGCCTATATGCAAATTAGTCTGACCATGTGCCTCATGGGAACTGTCCAGCCCGAACTGCCAAGCCATGTCTTCCCTGGACCGGAAACAAGATTCCGAGGACCGGTTTCTGGCATTCCAGCCGTCTTCAGCCCGGCTTGCTTGAATCCAGCGGCAAAGTGAGCAAGGGACTCACGTCTAAGCATACCCAGCCACACTTATGGCGGCCAAAAGCAGTACAAAAGGGGGTGGTGATGGTTGGAACATCTGAATCAATCAAACACTCACACCCAGTTAAAAGATCTGGGTTTAATCCATCACCGTTCTTTAGCCCACTCTGCCACCCCAGTTGAGACATGGCTATATGCAATTCAGTCAGACCCTGTGCCTCATGGGAACAGTCCAGTCCGAACTGCCACGCCATGTCTACACTGGACCGGAAACAAGCTTCCGAGGACCGGTTTCTGGCATTCCAGCCATCTTCAGCCCAGCTTGCTTGAATCCAGTGGCAAAGTGAGCAAGGGACTCACGTCTGAGCATACCCTGCCACACTTATGGTGGCCAAAAGCGGTACAAAAGGGGGTGGAGATGGATGGAGCATCTGAATAAATCAAACACTCACACCCAGTCAAAAGATCTGGGTTTAATCCATCACCGTTCTTTAGCCCACTCTGCCACCCCAGTTGAGACATGGCTATATGCAAATCAGTCTGACCCTGTGCCTCATGGGAACAGTCCAGCCCGAACTGCCAAGCCATGTCTTCCATGGACCGGAAACAAGCTTCCGAGGACCGGTTTCTGGCATTCCAGCCGTCTTCAGCCCGGCTTACTTGAATCCAGTGGCAAAGTGAAAAAAGGACTCACGCCTGAGCATACCCTGCCACACTTATGGCGGCCAAAAGCGGTACAAAAGGGGGTGGTGATGGACGGAGCATCTGAATCAATCAAACACTCACACCCAGTCAAAAGATCTGGGTTTAATCCATCACCGTTCTTTAGCCCACTCTGCCACCCCAGTTGAGACATGGCTATATGCAAATCAGTCTGACCCTGTGCCTCATGGGAACAGTCCAGCCCGAACTGCCAAGCCATGTCTTCACTGGACCGGAAACAAGCTTCTGAGGACTGGTTTCTGGCATTCCAGCCGTCTTCAGCCCGGCTTGCTTGAATCCAGTGGCAAAGTGAGCAAGGGACTCACGTCTGAGCATACCCTGCCACACTTATGGTGGCCAAAAGCGGTACAAAAGGGGGTGGTGATGGATGGAGCATCTGAATCAATCAAACACTCACACCCAGTCAAAAGATCTGGGTTTAATCCATCACCGTTCTTTATCCCACTCTGCCACCCCAGTTTAGACATGGCTATATGCAAATCAGTCTGACCATGTGCCTCATGGGAACAGTCCAGCCCGAACTGCCAAGCCATGTCTTCCCTGGACCGGAAACAAGCTTCCGAGGACCGGTTTCTGGCATTCCAGCTGTCTTCAGCCCGGCTTGCTTGAATCCAGTGGCAAAGTGAGCAAGGGACTCACGTCTGAGCATACCCTGCCACACTTAAGGCGGCCAAAAGCGGTACAAAAAGGGGTGGTGATGAACGGAGCATCTGAATCAATCAAACACTCACACCCAGTCAAAAGATCTGGGTTTAATCCATCACCGTTCTTTAGCCCACACTGCCACCACAGTTGAGCCATGGCTATATGCAAACCAGTCTGACCCTGTGCCTCATGGGAACAGTCCAGCCCGAACTGCCAAGCCATGTCTTCCCTGGACCAGAAACAAGCTTCCGAGGACCGGTTTCTGGCATTCCAGCTGTCTTCAGCCCGGTTTGCTTGAATCCAGTGTCAAAGTGAGCAAGGGACTCACGTCTGAGCATTCCCTGCCACACTTATGGCGGCAAAAAGCGGTACAAAAGGGAGTGGTGATGGACGGAGCATCTGAATCAATCAAACACTCACACCCAGTCAAAATATCTGGGTTTAATCCATCACCGTTCTGTAGCCCAACTGCCACCCCAGTTGAGACATGCCTATATGCAAATTAGTCTGACCCTGTGCCTCATGGGAACTGTCCAGCCTGAACTGCCAAGCCATGTCTTCCCTGGACCGGAAACAAGATTCCGAGGACCGGTTTCTGGCATTCCAGCCATCTTCAGCCCAGCTTGCTTGAATCCAGTGGCAAAGTGAGCAAGGGACTCTCGTCTGAGCATACCCTGCCACACTTATGGTGGCCAAAAGCGGTACAAAAGGGGGTGGAGATGGATGGAGCATCTGAATAAATCAAACACTCACACCCAGTCAAAAGATCTGGGTTTAATCCATCACCGTTCTTTAGCCCACTCTGCCACCCCAGTTGAGACATGGCTATATGCAAATCAGTCTGACCCTGTGCCTCATGGGAACAGTCCAGCCCGAACTGCCAGGCCATGTCTTCACTGGACCGGAAACAAGCTTCTGAGGACTGGTTTCTGGCATTCCAGCCGTCTTCAGCCCGGCTTGCTTGAATCCAGTGGCAAAGTGAGCAAGGGACTCACGTCTGAGCATACCCTGCCACACTTATGGTGGCCAAAAGCGGTACAAAAGGGGGTGGTGATGGATGGAGCATCTGAATAAATCAAACACTCAAACCCAGTAAAAAGATCTGGGTTTAATCCATCACCGTTCTTTAGCCCACTCTGCCACCCCAGTTGAGACATGGCTAAATGCAAATCAGTCTGACCCTGTGCCTCATGGGAACAGTCCAGCCCGAACTGCCAAGCCATGTCTTCCCTGGACTGGAAACAAGCTTCCGAGGACCGGTTTCTGGCATTCCAGCCGTCTTCAGCCCGGCTTGCTTGAATCCAGTGGCAAAGTGAGCAAGGGACTCACGTCTGAGCATACCCTGCCACACTAATGGCGGCCAAAAGCGGTACAAAAGGGGGTGGTGATGGACGGAGCATCTGAATCAATCAAACACTCACACCCAGTCAAAAGATCTGGGTTTAATCCATCACCGTTCTTTAGCCCACTCTGCCACCCCAGTTGAGACATGGCTATATGCAAATCAGTCAGACCCTGTGCCTCATGGGAACAGTCCAGTCCGAACTGCCACGCCATGTCTACACTGGACCGGAAACAAGCTTCCGAGGACCGGTTTCTGGCATTCCAGCCATCGTCAGCCCGGCTTGCTTGAATCCAGTGGCAAAGTGAGCAAGGGACTCACGTCTGAGCATACCCTGCCACACTTATGGCGGACAAAAGCGGTACAAAAGGGGGTGGTAATGGACGGAGCATCTGAATCAATCAAACACTCACACCCAGGCAAAAGATCTGGGTTTAATCCATCACCGTTCTTTAGCCCACTCTGCCACCCCAGTTGAGACATGGCTAGATGCAAATCAGTCTGATCCTGTGCCTCATGGGAACAGTCCAGCCCGAACTGCCAAGCCATGTCTTCCCTGGAACGGCAACAAGCTTCCAGGGAACGGTTTCTGGCATTCCAGCCGTCTTTACCCCGGCTTGCTTGAATCCAGGGGCAAAGTGCGCAAGGGACTCACGTCTGAGCATACCCTGCCACACTTATGGCGGCCAAAAGCGGTACAAAAGGGGGTGGTGATGGACGGAGCATCTGAATCAATCAAACACTCACACCCAGTCAAAAGATCTGGGTTTAATCCATCACCGTTCTTTATCCCACTCTGCCACCCCAGTTTAGACATGGCTATATGCAAATCAGTCTGACCATGTGCCTCATGGGAACAGTCCAGCCCGAACTGCCAAGCCATGTCTTCCATGGACCGGAAACAAGCTTCCGAGGACCGGTTTCTGGCATTCCACCTGTCTTTAGCCCGGCTTGCTTGAATCCAGTGGCAAAGTGAGCAAGGGACTCACGTCTGAGCATACCCTGCCACACTTATGGCGGCCAAAAGCGGTACAAAAGGGGTGGTGATGGACAGAGCATCTGAATCAATCAAACACTCACATCCAGTCAAAACATCTGGGTTTAATCCATCACCGTTCTTTAGCCCACTCTGCCACCCCAGTTGAGACATGGCTAGATGCAAATCAGTCTGATCCTGTGCCTCATGGGAACAGTCCAGCCCGAACTGCCAAGCCATGTCTTCCCTGGAACGGCAACAAGCTTCCAGGGACCGGTTTCTGGCATTCCAGCCGTCTTTACCCCGGCTTGCTTGAATCCAGGGGCAAAGTGCGCAAGGGACTCACGTCTGAGCATACCCTGCCACACTTATGGCGGCCAAAAGCGGTACAAAAGGGGGTGGTGATGGACGGAGCATCTGAATCAATCAAACACTCACACCCAGTCAAAAGATCTGGGTTTAATCCATCACCATTCTTTAGCCCACTCTGTCACCCCAGTTGAGACATGGCTATATGCAAATCAGTCTGACCCTGTGCCTCATGGGAACAGTCCAGCTCGAACTGCCAAGCCATGTCTTCACTGGACCGGAAACAAGCTTCCGAGGACCGGTTTCTGGCATTCCAGCCATCTTCAGACCGGCTTGCTTGAATCCAGTGGCAAAGTGAGCAAGGGACTCACGTCTGAGCATACCCTGCCACACTTATGGTGGCCAAAAGCGGTACAAAAGGGGGTGGAGATGGATGGAGTATCTGAATAAATCAAACACTCACACCCAGTCAAAAGATCTGGGTTTAATCCATCACCGTTCTTTCGCCCACTCTGCCACCCCAGTTGAGACATGGCTATATGCAAATCAGTCTGACCCTGTGCCTCATGGGAACAGTCCAGCCCGAACTGCCAAGCCATGTCTTCCATGGACCGGAAACAAGCTTCCGAGGACCGGTTTCTGGCATTCCAGCCGTCTTCAGCCCGGCTTGCTTGAATCCAGTGGCAAAGTGAGAAAGGGACTCACGTCTGAGCATACCCTGCCACACTTATGGCGGACAAAAGCGGAACAAAAGGGGGTGGTGATGGACGGAGCATCTGAATCAATCAAACACTCACACCCAGTCAAAAGATCTGGGTTTAATCCATCACCGTTCTTTAGCCCACTCTGCCACCCCAGTTGAGACATGGCTATATGCAAATCAGTCTGACCCTGTGCCTCATGGGAACAGTCCAGCCCGAACTGCCAAGCCATGTCTTCCCTGGACCGGCAACAAGCTTCCGAGGACCGGTTTCTGGCATTCCAGCCCGGCTTGCTTGAATCCAGGGGCAAAGTGAGAAAGGGACTCACTTCTGAGTATACCGTGCCACACTTATGGCGGCCAAAAGCGGTACAAAAAGGGGTGGTGATGGACGGAGCATCTGAATCAATCAAACACTCACACCCAGTCAAAAGATCTGGGTTTAATCCATCACCGTTCTTTAGCCACCTCTGCCACCACAATTGAGACATGGCTATATGCAAACCAGTCTGACCCTGTGCCTCATGAGAACAGTCCAGCCCGAACTGCCAAGCCATGTCTTCCCTGGACCAGAAACAAGCTTCCGAGGACCGGTTTCTGGCATTCCAGCTGTCTTCAGCCCGGTTTGCTTGAATCCAGTGTCAAAGTGAGCAAGGGAATCACGTCTGAACATTCCCTGCCACACTTATGGCGGCAAAAAGAGGTACAAAAGGGAGTGGTGATTGACGGAGCATCTGAATCAATCAGACACTCACACCCAGTCAAAATATCTGGGTTTAATCCATCACCGTTCTGTAGCCCAACTGCCACCCCAGTTGAGACATGCCTATATGCAAATTAGTCTGACCCTGTGCCTCATGGGAACTGTCCAGCCCGAACTGCCAAGCCATGTCTTCCCTGGACCGGAAACAAGATTCCGAGGACCGGTTTCTGGCATTCCAGCCGTCTTCAGCCCGGCTTGCTTGAATCCAGCGGCAAAGTGAGCAAGGGACTCACGTCTAAGCATACCCAGCCACACTTATGGCGGCCAAAAGCAGTACAAAAGGGGGTGGTGATGGTCGGAGCATCTGAATCAATCAAACACTCACACCCAGTCAAAAGATCTGGGTTTAATCCATCACCGTTCTCTAGCCCACTCTGCCACCCCACTAGAGACATGGCTATATGCAAATCAGTCAGACCCTGTGCCTAATGGGAACAGTCCAGTACGAACTGCCACGCCATGTCTACACTGGACCGGAAACAAGCTTCCGAAGACCGGTTTCTGTCATTCCAGCCATCTTCAGCCCGGCTTGCTTGAATCCAGTGGCAAAGTGAGCAAGGGACTCATGTCTGAGCATACCCTGCCACACTTATGGCGGACAAAAGCGGTACAAAAGGGGGTGGTAATGGACGGAGCATCTGAATCAATCAAACACTCACCCAGTCAAAAGATCTGGGTTTAATCCATCACCGTTCTTTAGCCCACTCTGCCACCCCAGTTGAGACATGGCTATATGCAAATCAGTCTGACCCTGTGCCTCATGGGAACAGTCCAGCCCGAACTGCCAAGCCATGTCTTCCATGGACCGGAAACAAGCTTCCGAGGACCGGTTTCTGGCATTCCAGCCGTCTTCAACCCGGCTTACTTGTATCCAGTGGCAAAGTGAGCAAGGGACTCACGTCAGAGCATACCCTGCCACACTTATAGCGGCCAAAAGCGGTACAAAAGGGGGTGGTGATGGACGGAGCATCTGAATCAATCAAACACTCACACCCAGTCAAAAGATCTGGGTTTAATCCATCACCGTTCTTTAGCCCACTCTGCCACCCCAGTTGAGACATGGCTATATGCAAATCAGTCTGACCCTGTGCCTCATGGGAACAGTCCAGCCCAAACTGCCAAGCCATGTCTTCCCTGGACCTGAAACAAGCTTCCGAGGACCGGTTTCTGGCATTCCAGCCATCTGCAGCCCGGCTTGCTTGAATCCAGTGGCAAAGTGAGCAAGGGACTCACGTCTGAGCATGCCCTGCCACACTTATGGCGGCCAAAAGCGGTACAAAAGGGGGTGGTGATGGACGGAGCATCGGAATCAATCAAACACTCACACCCAGTCAAAAGATCTGGGTTTAATCCATCACCGTTCTTTAGCCCACTCTGCCACCCCAGTTGAGACATGGCTATATGCAAATCAGTCTGACCCTGTGCATCATGGGAACAGTCCAGCCCGAACTGCCAAGCCATGTCTTTCCTGGCCCGGCAACAAGCTTTCGAGGACCAGTTTCTGGCATTCCAGCCGTCTTCAGCCCGGCTTGCTTGAATACAGGGGCAAAGTGAGCAAGGGACTCACGTCTGAGCATACCCTGCCACACTTATGGCGGCCTAAAGCAGTACAAAAGGGGGTTGTGATGGACGGAGCATCTGAATCAATCAAACACTCACACCCAGTCAAAAGATCTGGTTTTAATCCATCACCCTTCTTTAGCCCACTCTGCCACCCCAGTTGAGACATGGCTTTATGCAAATCAGTCTGAGCCTGTGCCTCATGGGAACAGTCCAGCCCGAACTGCCAAGGCTTGTCTTCACTGGACCGGAAACAAGCTACCGAGGACCGGTTTCTGGCATTCCAGCCGTCTTCAGCCCGGCTTGCTTGAATCCAGTGGCAAAGTGAGCAAGGGACTCACGTCTGAGCATACCCTGCCACACTTATGGTGGCCAAAAGCGGTACCAAAGGGGGTGGTGATGGATGGAGCATCTGAATAAATCAAACACTCACACCCAGTCAAAAGATCTGGGTTTAATCCATCACCGTTCTTTAGCCCACTCTGCCACCCCAGTTGAGACATGGCTATATGCAAACCAGTCTGACCCTGTGCCTCATGGGAACAGTCCAGCCCGAACTGCCAAGCCATGTCTTCACTGGACCGGAAACAAGCTTCCGAGGACTGTTTCTGGCATTCCAGCCATTTTCAGCCCGGCTTGCTTGAATCCAGATTCAAAGTGAGCAAGGGACTCACGTCTGAACATACCCTGCCACACTTATGGCGGCCAAAACTGGTACAAAAGTGGGTGGTGATGGACGGAGCTTCTGTATCAATCAAACACTCACACCCAGTCAAAAGATCTGGGTTTAATCCATCACCGTTCTTTAGCCCACTCTGCCACCCCAGTTGAGACATGGCTATATGCAAATCAGTCTGACCCTGTGCATCATGGGAACAGTCCAGCCTGAACTGCCAAGCCATGTCTTCCCTGGCCCGGCAACAAGCTTCCGAGGACCAGTTTCTGGCATTCCAGCCGTCTTCAGCCCGGCTTGCTTGAATACAGGGGCAAAGTGAGCAAGGGACTCACGTCTGAGCATACCCTGCCACACTTATGGCGTCCAAAAGCGGTACAAAAGGGGGTTGTGATGGACGGAACATCTGAATCAATCAAACACTCACACCTAGTCAAAAGATCTGGGTTTAATCCATCACCGTTCTTTAGCCCACTCTGCCACCCCAGTTGAGACATGGCTATATGCAAATCAGTTTGACCCTGTGCCTCATGGGAACAGTCCAGCCCGAACTGCCAAGCCATGTCTTCCCTGGACCGAAAACAAGCTTCCGAGGACCGGTTTCTGGCATTGCAGCCGTCTTCAGCCCGGCTTGCTTGAATCCAGTGGCAAAGTGAGCAAGGGACTCACGTCTGAGCATACCCTGCCACACTTATGGTGGCCTAAAGCAGTACAAAAGGGGGTTGTGATGGACGGAGCATCTGAATCAATCAAACACTCACACCCAGTCAAAAGATCTGGTTTTAAACCATTACCCTTCTTTAGCCCACTCTGCCACCCCAGTTGAGACATGGCTATATGCAAATCAGTCTGAGCCTGTGCCTCATGGGAACAGTCCAGCCCGAACTGCCAAGGCTTGTCTTCACTGGACCGGAAACAAGCTACCCAGGACCGGTTTCTGGCATTCCAGCCGTCTTCAGCCCGGCTTGCTTGAATCCAGTGGCAAAGTGAGCAAGGGACTCACGTCTGAGCATACCCTGCCACACTTATGGTGGCCAAAAGCGGTACAAAAGGGGGTGGTGATGGATGGAGCATCTGAATAAATCAAACACTCACACCCAGTCAAAAGATCTGGGTTTAATCCATCACCGTTCTTTAGCCCACTCTGCCACCCCAGTTGAGACATGGCTATATGCAAACCAGTCTGACCCTGTGCCTCATGGGAACAGTCCAGCCCGAACTGCCAAGCCATGTCTTCACTGGACCGGAAACAAGCTTCCGAGGACCGTTTCTGGCATTCTAGCCATTTTCAGCCCGGCTTGCTTGAATCCAGTGGCAAAGTGAGCAAGGGACTCACGTCTGAACATACCCTGCCACACTTATGGCGGCCAAAAGTGGTACAAAAGGGGGTGGTGATGGACGGAGCATCTGTATCAATCAAACACTCACACCCAGTCAAAAGATCTGGGTTTAATCCATCACCGTTCTTTAGCCCACTCTGCCACCCCAGTTGAGACATGGCTATATGCATATCAGTCTGACCCTGTGCCTCATGGGAACAGTCCAGCCCGAACTGCGAAGCCATGTCTTCCCTGGACCGGAAACAAGCTTCCGAGGACCGGTTTCTGGCATTCCAGCCGTCTTCAGCCGGGCTTGCTTGAATCCAGTGGCAAAGTGAACAAGTGACTCACGTCTGAGCATACCCTGCCACACTTATGGCGGCCAAAAGTGGTACAAAAGGGGCTGGTGATGGACGGAGCATCTGAATCAATCAAAAACACTCACAACCAGTCAAAAGATCTGGGTTTAATCCATCACCGTTCTTTAGCCCATTCTGCCACCCCAGTTGAGACATGGCTATATGCAAATCAGTCTGACCCTGTGCCTCATGGGAACAGTCCAGCCCGAACTGCCAAGCCATGTCTTCCCTGGACCGGAAACAGGCTTCCAAGGAAAGGTTTCTGGCATTCCAGCCGTCTTCAGCCCGGCTTGCTTGAATCCAGTGGCAAAGTGAGCAAGGGACTCACGTCTGAGCATACCCTGCCACACTTATGGCGGCCAAAAGTGGTACAAAAGGGGGTGGTGATGGACGGAGCATCTGAATCAATCAAACACTCACACCCAGTCAAAATATCTGGGTTTAATCCATCACCGTTCTTTAGCCCACTCTGCCACCCCAGTTGAGACATGGCTATATGCAAATCAGTCTGACCCTGTGCCTCATGGGAACAGTCCAGCCCGAACTGCCAAGCCATGTCTTCCCTGGACCTGAAACAAGCTTTTGAGGACCGGTTTCTGGCATTCCAGCCATCTGCAGCCCGGCTTGCTTGAATGCAGTGGCAAAGTGAGCAAGGGACTCACGTCTGAGCATGCCCAGCCACACTCATGGCGGCCAAAAGCGGTACAAAAGGGGGTGGTGATGGACGGAGCATCTGAATCAATCAAACACTCACACCCAGTCAAAAGATCTGGGTTTAATCCATCACCGTTCTTTAGCCCACTCTGCCACCCCAGTTGAGACATGGCTATATGCAAATCAGTCTGACCCTGTGCATCATGGGAACAGTCCAGCCCGAACTGCCAAGCCATGTCTTCCCTGGCCCGGCAACAAGCTTCCGAGGACCAGTTTCTGGCATTCCAGCCGTCTTCAGCCCGGCTTGCTTGAATACAGGGGCAAAGTGAGCAAGGGACTCACGTCTGAGCATACCCTGCCACACTTATGGCGGCCAAAAGCGGTACAAAAGGGGGTTGTGATGGACGGAGCATCTGAATCAATCAAACACTCACACCTAGTCAAAAGATCTGGGTTTAATCCATCACCGTTCTTTAGCCCACTCTGCCACCCCAGTTGAGACATGGCTATATGCAAATCAGTTTGACCCTGTGCCTCATGGGAACAGTCCAGCCCGAACTGCCAAGCCATGTCTTCCCTGGACCGAAAACAAGCTTCCGAGGACCGGTTTCTGGCATTGCAGCCGTCTTCAGCCCGGCTTGCTTGAATCCAGTGGCAAAGTGAGCAAGGGACTCACGTCTGAGCATACCCTGCCACACTTATGGCGGCCTAAAGCAGTACAAAAGGGGGTTGTGATGGACGGAGCATCTGAATCAATCAAACACTCACACCCAGTCAAAAGATCTGGTTTTAATCCATCACCCTTCTTTAGCCCACTCTGCCACCCCAGTTGAGACATGGCTATATGCAAATCAGTCTGAGCCTGTGCCTCATGGGAACAGTCCAGCCCGAACTGCCAAGGCTTGTCTTCACTGGACCGGAAACAAGCTACCGAGGACCGGTTTCTGGCATTCCAGCCGTCTTCAGCCCGGCTTGCTTGAATCCAGTGGCAAAGTGAGCAAGGGACTCACGTCTGAGCATACCCTGCCACACTTATGGTGGCCAAAAGCAGTACAAAAGGGGGTGGTGATGGATGGAGCATCTGAATCAATCAAACACTCACACCCAGTCAAAAGATCTGGGTTTAACCCATCACCCTTCTTTAACCCACTCTGCCACCCCAGTTGAGACATGGCTATAGGCAAATCAGTCTGACCCTGTGCCTCATGGGAACAGTCCAGCCCGAACTGCCAAGCCATGTCTTTCCTGGACCGGAAACAAGCTTCTGAGGACCGGTTTCTTGCATTCCAGCCGTCTTCAACCCGGCTTGCTTGAATCCAGTGGCAAAGTGAGCAAGGGACTCACGTCTGAGCATACCCTGCCACACGTATGGCGGCCAAAAGCGGTACAAAAGGGGGTGGTGATGGACGGAGCATCTGAATCAATCAAACACTCACACCCAGTCAAAAGATCTGGGTTTAATCCATCACCGTTCTTTAGCCCACTCTGCCACCCCAGTTGAGACATGGCTATATGCAAATCAGTCTGACCCTGTGCCTCATGGGAACAGTCCAGCCCGAACTGTCAAGCCATGTCTTCCCTGGACCGGAAACAAGCTTCCGAGGACCGGTTTCTGGCATTCCAGCCGTCTTCAGCCCGGCTTGCTTGAATCCAGTGGCAAAGTGAGCAAGGGACTCACTTCTGAGCATACCCTGCCACACTTATGGCGGCCAAAAGCGGTACAAAAGGGGGTGGTGATGGATGGAGCATCTGAATAAATCAAACACTCACACCCAGTCAAAAGATCTGGTTTTAAACCATTACCCTTCTTTAGCCCACTCTGCCACCCCAGTTGAGACATGGCTATATGCAAATCAGTCTGAGCCTGTGCCTCATGGGAACAGTCCAGCCCGAACTGCCAAGGCTTGTCTTCACTGGACCGGAAACAAGCTACCCAGGACCGGTTTCTGGCATTCCAGCCGTCTTCAGCCCGGCTTGCTTGAATCCAGTGGCAAAGTGAGCAAGGGACTCACGTCTGAGCATACCCTGCCACACTTATGGTGGCCAAAAGCGGTACAAAAGGGGGTGGTGATGGATGGAGCATCTGAATAAATCAAACACTCACACCCAGTCAAAAGATCTGGGTTTAATCCATCACCGTTCTTTAGCCCACTCTGCCACCCCAGTTGAGACATGGCTATATGCAAACCAGTCTGACCCTGTGCCTCATGGGAACAGTCCAGCCCGAACTGCCAAGCCATGTCTTCACTGGACCGGAAACAAGCTTCCGAGGACCGTTTCTGGCATTCTAGCCATTTTCAGCCCGGCTTGCTTGAATCCAGTGGCAAAGTGAGCAAGGGACTCACGTCTGAACATACCCTGCCACACTTATGGCGGCCAAAAGTGGTACAAAAGGGGGTGGTGATGGACGGAGCATCTGTATCAATCAAACACTCACACCCAGTCAAAAGATCTGTGTTTAATCCATCACCGTTCTTTAGCCCACTCTGCCACCCCAGTTGAGACATGGCTATATGCATATCAGTCTGACCCTGTGCCTCATGGGAACAGTCCAGCCCGAACTGCGAAGCCATGTCTTCCCTGGACCGGAAACAAGCTTCCGAGGACCGGTTTCTGGCATTCCAGCCGTCTTCAGCCGGGCTTGCTTGAATCCAGTGGCAAAGTGAACAAGTGACTCACGTCTGAGCATACCCTGCCACACTTATGGCGGCCAAAAGTGGTACAAAAGGGGCTGGTGATGGACGGAGCATCTGAATCAATCAAAAACACTCACAACCAGTCAAAAGATCTGGGTTTAATCCATCACCGTTCTTTAGCCCATTCTGCCACCCCAGTTGAGACATGGCTATATGCAAATCAGTCTGACCCTGTGCCTCATGGGAACAGTCCAGCCCGAACTGCCAAGCCATGTCTTCCCTGGACCGGAAACAGGCTTCCAAGGAAAGGTTTCTGGCATTCCAGCCGTCTTCAGCCCGGCTTGCTTGAATCCAGTGGCAAAGTGAGCAAGGGACTCACGTCTGAGCATACCCTGCCACACTTATGGCGGCCAAAAGCGGTACAAAAGGGGGTGGTGATGGACGGAGCATCTGAATCAATCAAACACTCACACCCAGTCAAAATATCTGGGTTTAATCCATCACCGTTCTTTAGCCCACTCTGCCACCCCAGTTGAGACATGGCTATATGCAAATCAGTCTGACCCTGTGCCTCATGGGAACAGTCCAGCCCGAACTGCCAAGCCATGTCTTCCCTGGACCTGAAACAAGCTTTTGAGGACCGGTTTCTGGCATTCCAGCCATCTGCAGCCCGGCTTGCTTGAATGCAGTGGCAAAGTGAGCAAGGGACTCACGTCTGAGCATGCCCAGCCACACTCATGGCGGCCAAAAGCGGTACAAAAGGGGGTGGTGATGGACGGAGCATCTGAATCAATCAAACACTCACACCCAGTCAAAAGATCTGGGTTTAATCCATCACCGTTCTTTAGCCCACTCTGCCACCCCAGTTGAGACATGGCTATATGCAAATCAGTCTGACCCTGTGCATCATGGGAACAGTCCAGCCCGAACTGCCAAGCCATGTCTTCCCTGGCCCGGCAACAAGCTTCCGAGGACCAGTTTCTGGCATTCCAGCCGTCTTCAGCCCGGCTTGCTTGAATACAGGGGCAAAGTGAGCAAGGGACTCACGTCTGAGCATACCCTGCCACACTTATGGCGGCCAAAAGCGGTACAAAAGGGGGTTGTGATGGACGGAGCATCTGAATCAATCAAACACTCACACCTAGTCAAAAGATCTGGGTTTAATCCATCACCGTTCTTTAGCCCACTCTGCCACCCCAGTTGAGACATGGCTATATGCAAATCAGTTTGACCCTGTGCCTCATGGGAACAGTCCAGCCCGAACTGCCAAGCCATGTCTTCCCTGGACCGAAAACAAGCTTCCGAGGACCGGTTTCTGGCATTGCAGCCGTCTTCAGCCCGGCTTGCTTGAATCCAGTGGCAAAGTGAGCAAGGGACTCACGTCTGAGCATACCCTGCCACACTTATGGCGGCCTAAAGCAGTACAAAAGGGGGTTGTGATGGACGGAGCATCTGAATCAATCAAACACTCACACCCAGTCAAAAGATCTGGTTTTAATCCATCACCCTTCTTTAGCCCACTCTGCCACCCCAGTTGAGACATGGCTATATGCAAATCAGTCTGAGCCTGTGCCTCATGGGAACAGTCCAGCCCGAACTGCCAAGGCTTGTCTTCACTGGACCGGAAACAAGCTACCGAGGACCGGTTTCTGGCATTCCAGCCGTCTTCAGCCCGGCTTGCTTGAATCCAGTGGCAAAGTGAGCAAGGGACTCACGTCTGAGCATACCCTGCCACACTTATGGTGGCCAAAAGCAGTACAAAAGGGGGTGGTGATGGATGGAGCATCTGAATCAATCAAACACTCACACCCAGTCAAAAGATCTGGGTTTAACCCATCACCCTTCTTTAACCCACTCTGCCACCCCAGTTGAGACATGGCTATAGGCAAATCAGTCTGACCCTGTGCCTCATGGGAACAGTCCAGCCCGAACTGCCAAGCCATGTCTTTCCTGGACCGGAAACAAGCTTCTGAGGACCGGTTTCTTGCATTCCAGCCGTCTTCAACCCGGCTTGCTTGAATCCAGTGGCAAAGTGAGCAAGGGACTCACGTCTGAGCATACCCTGCCACACGTATGGCGGCCAAAAGCGGTACAAAAGGGGGTGGTGATGGACGGAGCATCTGAATCAATCAAACACTCACACCCAGTCAAAAGATCTGGGTTTAATCCATCACCGTTCTTTAGCCCACTCTGCCACCCCAGTTGAGACATGGCTATATGCAAATCAGTCTGACCCTGTGCCTCATGGGAACAGTCCAGCCCGAACTGTCAAGCCATGTCTTCCCTGGACCGGAAACAAGCTTCCGAGGACCGGTTTCTGGCATTCCAGCCGTCTTCAGCCCGGCTTGCTTGAATCCAGTGGCAAAGTGAGCAAGGGACTCACTTCTGAGCATACCCTGCCACACTTATGGCGGCCAAAAGCGGTACAAAAGGGGGTGGTGATGGACGGAGCATATGAATCAATCAAACACTCACACCCAGTCAAAATATCTGGGTTTAATCCATCACCGTTCTTTAGCCAACTCTGCCACCCCAGTTGAGACATCGCTATATGCAAATCAGTCTGACCCTGTGCCTCATGGGAACAGTCCAGCCTGAACTGCCAAGCCATGTCTTCCCTGGACCGGCAACAAGCTTCCGAGGACCGGTTTCTGGCATTCCAGCCCGGCTTGCTTGAATCCAGGGGCAAAGTGAGCAAGGGACTCACGTCTGAGCATACCCTGCCACACTTATGGCTGCCAAAAGCGGTACAAAAAGGGGTGGTGATGGACGAAGCATCTGAATCAATCAAACACTCACACTCAGTCAAAAGATCTGGGTTTAATCCATCACCGTTCTTTAGCCCACTCTGCCACCCCAGTTGAGACATGGCTATATGCAAACCAGTCTGACTCTGTGTCTCATGGGAACAGTCCAGCCCGAACTGCCAAGCCATGTCTTCCCTGGACCGGCAACAAGCTTCCGAGGACCGGTTTCTGGCATTCCAGCCCGGCTTGCTTGAATCCAGGGGCAAAGTGAGCAAGGGACTCACGTCTGAGCATACCCTGCCACACTTATGGCGGCCAAAAGCGGTACAAAAAGGGGTGGTGATGGACGGAGCATCTGAATCAATCAAACACTCACACCCAGTCAAAAGATCTGGGTTTAATCCATCACCGTTCTTTAGCCCACACTGCCACCACAGTTGATACATGGCTATATGCAAACCAGTCTGACCCTGTGCCTCATGGGAACAGTCCAGCCCAAACTGCCAAGCCATGTCTTCCCTGGACCAGAAACAAGCTTCCGAGGACCAGTTTCTGGCATTCGAGCTGTCTTCAGCCCGGTTTGCTTGAATCCAGTGTCAAAGTGAGCAAGGGACTCACGTCTGAGCATTCCCTGCCACACTTATGGCGGCAAAAAGCGGTACAAAAGGGAGTGGTGATGGACGGAGCATCTGAATCAATCAACCACTCACCCCCAGTCAAAAGATCTGGGTTTAATCCATCACCGTTCTTTAGCCCACTCTGCCACCCCAGTTGAGACATGGCTATATGCAAATCAGTCTGACCCTGTGCCTCATGGGAACAGTCCAGCCCAAACTGCCAAGCCATGTCTTCCCTGGACCGGAAACAAGTTTCCGAGGTTCGGTTTCTGGCATTCCAGCCGTCTTCAGCCTGGCTTGCTTGAATCCAGTGGCAAAGTGAGCAAGGGACTCACGTCTGAGCATACCCTGCCACACTTATGGCGGCCAAAAGCGGTACAAAAGGGGGTGGTGATGGATGGAGCATCTGAATCAATCAAACACTCACACCCAGTCAAAAGATCTGGGTTTAATACATCACCGTTGTTTAGCCCACTCTGCCACCCCAGTTGAGACATGGCTATATGCAAATCAGTATGGCCCTGTGCCTCATGGGAACAGTCCAGCCCGAACTGCCAAGCCATGTCTTCACTGGACCGGAAACAATCTTCAGAGGACTGGTTTCTGGCATTCCAGCCGCCTTCAGCCCGGCTTGCTTGAATCCAGTGGCAAAGTGAGTAAGGGACTCACGTCTGAGCATACCCTGCCACACTTATGGTGGCCAAAAGCGGTACAAAAGGGGGTGGTGATGGACGGAGCATCTGAATCAATCAAACACTCACACCCAGTCAAAAGATCTGAGTTTAACCCATCACCGTTCTTTAACCCACTCTGCCACCCCAGTTGAGACATGGCTATAGGCAAATCAGTCTGACCCTGTGCCTCATGGGAACAGTCCAGCCCGAACTGCCAAGCCATGCCTTCCCTGGACCGGAAACAAGCTTCCGAGGACCGGTTTCTGGCATTCCAGAAGTCTTCAGCCCGGCTTGCTTGAATCCAGTGGCAAAGTGAGCAAGGGACTCACGTCTGAGCATACCCTGCCACACTTATGGCGGCCAAAAGCGGTACAAAAGGGGGTGGTGATGGACGGAGCATATGAATCAATCAAACACTCACACCCAGTCAAAATATCTGGGTTTAATCCATCACCGTTCTTTAGCCCACTCTGCCACCCCAGTTGAGACATGGCTATATGCAAATCAGTCTGACCCTGTGCCTCATGGGAACAGTCCAGCCTGAACTGCCAAGCCATGTCTTCCCTGGACCGGCAACAAGCTTCCGAGGACCGGTTTCTGGCATTCCAGCCCGGCTTGCTTGAATCCAGGGGCAAAGTGAGCAAGGGACTCACGTCTGAGCATACCCTGCCACACTTATGGCGGCCAAAAGCGGTACAAAAAGGGGTGGTGATGGACGGAGCATCTGAATCAATCAAACACTCACACCCAGTCAAAAGATCTGGGTTTAATGAATCACCGTTCTTTAGCCCACTCTGCCACCCCAGTTGAGACATGGCTATATGCAAACCAATCTGACCCTGTGCCTCATGGGAACAGTCCAGCCCGAACTGCCAAGCCATGTCTTTCCTGGACCGGCAACAAGCTTCCGAGGACTGGTTTCTGGCATTCCAGCCCGGCTTGCTTGAATCCAGGGGCAAAGTGAGCAAGGGACTCACGTCTGAGCATACCCTGCCACACTTATGGAGGCCAAAAGCGGTACAAAAAGGGGTGGTGATGAACGGAGCATCTGAATCAATCAAACACTCACACCCAGTCAAAAGATCTGGGTTTAATCCATCACCGTTCTTTAGCCCACACTGCCACCACAGTTGAGACATGGCTATATGCAAACCAGTCTGACCCTGTGCCTCATGGGAACAGTCCAGCCCGAACTGCCAAGCCATGTCTTCCCTGGACCAGAAACAAGCTTCCGAGGACCGGTTTCTGGCATTCCAGCCGTCTTCAGCCCGGCTTGCTTGAATCCAGCGGCAAAGTGAGCAAGGGCCTCACGTCTAAGCATACCCAGCCACACTTATGGCGGCCAAAAGCAGTACAAAAGGGGGTGGTGATGGTCGGAGCATCTGAATCAATCAAACACTCACACCCAGTCAAAATATCTGGGTTTAATCCATCACCGTTCTTTAGCCCACTCTGCCACCCCAGTTGAGACATGGTTATATGCAAATCAGTCAGACCCTGTGCCTCATGGGAACAGTCCAGTCCGAACTGCCACGCCATGTCTACACTAGACCGGAAACAAGCTTCCGAGGACCGGTTTCTGGCATTCCAGCCATCTTCAGCCCGGCTTGCTTGAATCCAGTGGCAAAGTGAGCAAGGGACTCACGTCTGAGCATACCCTGCCACACTTATGGTGGCCAAAAGCGGTACAAAAGGGGGTGGTGATGGATGGAGCATCTGAATCAATCAAACACTCACACCCAGTCAAAAGATCTGGGTTTAACCCATCACCCTTCTTTAACCCACTCTGCCACCCCAGTTGAGACATGGCTATAGGCAAATCAGTCTGACCCTGTGCCTCATGGGAACAGTCCAGCCCGAACTGCCAAGCCATGTCTTTCCTGGACCGGAAACAAGCTTCCGAGGACCGGTTTCTTGCATTCCAGCCGTCTTCAACCCGGCTTGCTTGAATCCAGTGGCAAAGTGAGCATGGGACTCACGTCTGAGCATACCCTGCCACACTTATGGCGGCCAAAAGAGATACAAAAGGGGGTGGTGATGGACGGAGCATCTGAATCAATCAAACACTCACACCCAGTCAAAAGATCTGGGTTTAATCCATCACCGTTCTTTAGCCCACTCTGCCACCCCAGTTGAGACATGGCTATATGCAAATCAGTCTGACCCTGTGCCTCATGGGAACAGTCCAGCCCGAACTGCCAAGCCATGTCTTCCCTGGACCGGAAACAAGCTTCCGAGGACCGGTTTCTGGCATTCCAGCCGTCTTCAGCCCGGCTTGCTTGAATCCAGTGGCAAAGTGAGCAAGGGACTCACTTCTGAGCATACCCTGCCACACTTATGGCGGCCAAAAGCGGTAGAAAAAGGGGGTGGTGATGGACGGAGCATATGAATCAATCAAACACTCACACCCAGTCAAAATATCTGGGTTTAATCCATCACCGTTCTTTAGCCCACTCTGCCACCCCAGTTGAGACATGGCTATATGCAAATCAGTCTGACCCTGTGCCTCATGGGAACAGTCCAGCCTGAACTGCCAAGCCATGTCTTCCCTGGACCGGCAACAAGCTTCCGAGGACCGGTTTCTGGCATTCCAGCCCGGCTTGCTTGAATCCAGGGGCAAAGTGAGCAAGGGACTCACGTCTGAGCATACCCTGCCACACTTATGGCTGCCAAAAGCGGTACAAAAAGGGGTGGTGATGGACGGAGCATCTGAATCAATCAAACACTCACACTCAGTCAAAAGATCTGGGTTTAATCCATCACCGTTCTTTAGCCCACTCTGCCACCCCAGTTGAGACATGGCTATATGCAAACCAGTCTGACCCTGTGTATCATGGGAACAGTCCAGCCCGAACTGCCAAGCCATGTCTTCCCTGGACCGGCAACAAGCTTCCGAGGACTGGTTTCTGGCATTCCAGCCCGGCTTGCTTGAATCCAGGGGCAAAGTGAGCAAGGGACTCACGTCTGAGCATACCCTGCCACACTTATGGCGGCCAAAAGAGATACAAAAGGGGGTGGTGATGGACGGAGCATCTGAATCAATCAAACACTCACACCCAGTCAAAAGATCTGGGTTTAATCCATCACCGTTCTTTAGCCCACTCTGCCACCCCAGTTGAGACATGGCTATATGCAAATCAGTCTGACCCTGTGCCTCATGGGAACAGTCCAGCCCGAACTGCCAAGCCAAGTCTTCCCTGGACCGGAAACAAGCTTCCGAGGACCGGTTTCTGGCATTCCAGCCGTCTTCAGCCCGGCTTGCTTGAATCCAGTGGCAAAGTGAGCAAGGGACTCACTTCTGAGCATACCCTGCCACACTTATGGCGGCCAAAAGCGGTAGAAAAAGGGGGTGGTGATGGACGGAGCATATGAATCAATCAAACACTCACACCCAGTCAAAATATCTGGGTTTAATCCATCACCGTTCTTTAGCCCACTCTGCCACCCCAGTTGAGACATCGCTATATGCAAATCAGTCTGACCCTGTGCCTCATGGGAACAGTCCAGCCTGAACTGCCAAGCCATGTCTTCCCTGGACCGGCAACAAGCTTCCGAGGACCGGTTTCTGGCATTCCAGCCCGGCTTGCTTGAATCCAGGGGCAAAGTGAGCAAGGGACTCACGTCTGAGCATACCCTGCCACACTTATGGCTGCCAAAAGCGGTACAAAAAGGGGTGGTGATGGACGGAGCATCTGAATCAATCAAACACTCACACTCAGTCAAAAGATCTGGGTTTAATCCATCACCGTTCTTTAGCCCACTCTGCCACCCCAGTTGAGACATGGCTATATGCAAACCAGTCTGACCCTGTGTCTCATGGGAACAGTCCAGCCCGAACTGCCAAGCCATGTCTTCCCTGGACCGGCAACAAGCTTCCGAGGACTGGTTTCTGGCATTCCAGCCCGGCTTGCTTGAATCCAGGGGCAAAGTGAGCAAGGGACTCACGTCTGAGCATACCCTGCCACACTTATGGCGGCCAAAAGCGGTACAAAAAGGGGTGGTGATGGACGGAGCATCTGAATCAATCAAACACTCACACCCAGTCAAAAGATCTGGGTTTAATCCATCACCGTTCTTTAGCCCACACTGCCACCACAGTTGAGACATGGCTATATGCAAACCAGTCTGACCCTGTGCCTCATGGGAACAGTCCAGCCCAAACTGCCAAGCCATGTCTTCCCTGGACCAGAAACAAGCTTCCGAGGACCAGTTTCTGGCATTCGAGCTGTCTTCAGCCCGGTTTGCTTGAATCCAGTGTCAAAGTGAGCAAGGGACTCACGTCTGAGCATTCCCTGCCACACTTATGGCGGCAAAAAGCGGTACAAAAGGGAGTGGTGATGGACGGAGCATCTGAATCAATCAAACACTCACCCCCAGTCAAAAGATCTGGGTTTAATCCATCACCGTTCTTTAGCCCACTCTGCCACCCCAGTTGAGACATGGCTATATGCAAATCAGTCTGACCCTCTGCCTCATGGGAACAGTCCAGCCCAAACTGCCAAGCCATGTCTTCCCTGGACCGGAAACAAGTTTCCGAGGTTCGGTTTCTGGCATTCCAGCCGTCTTCAGCCTGGCTTGCTTGAATCCAGTGGCAAAGTGAGCAAGGGACTCACGTCTGAGCATACCCTGCCACACTTATGGCGGCCAAAAGCGGTACAAAAGGGGGTGGTGATGGATGGAGCATCTGAATCAATCAAACACTCACACCCAGTCAAAAGATCTGGGTTTAATACATCACCGTTGTTTAGCCCACGCTGCCACCCCAGTTGAGACATGGCTATATGCAAATCAGTATGGCCCTGTGCCTCATGGGAACAGTCCAGCCCGAACTGCCAAGCCATGCCTTCCCTGGACCGGAAACAAGCTTCCGAGGACCGGTTTCTGGCATTCCAGCCGTCTTCAGCCCGGCTTGCTTGAATCCAGTGGCAAAGTGAGCAAGGGACTCACGTCTGAGCATACCCTGCCACACTTATGGCGGCCAAAAGCGGTACAAAAGGGGGTGGTGATGGACGAAGTATATGAATCAATCAAACACTCACACCCAGTCAAAATATCTGGGTTTAATCCATCACCGTTCTTTAGCCCACTCTGCCACCCCAGTTGAGACATGGCTATATGCAAATCAGTCTGACCCTGTGCCTCATGGGAACAGTCCAGCCTGAACTGCCAAGCCATGTCTTCCCTGGACCGGCAACAAGCTTCCGAGGACCGGTTTCTGGCATTCCAGCCCGGCTTGCTTGAATCCAGGGGCAAAGTGAGCAAGGGACTCACGTCTGAGCATACCCTGCCACACTTATGGCGGCCAAAAGCGGTACAAAAAGGGGTGGTGATGGACGGAGCATCTGAATCAATCAAACACTCACACCCAGTCAAAAGATCTGGGTTTAATGAATCACCGTTCTTTAGCCCACTCTGCCACCCCAGGTGAGACATGGCTATATGCAAACCAATCTGACCCTGTGCCTCATGGGAACAGTCCAGCCCGAACTGCCAAGCCATGTCTTTCCTGGACCGGCAACAAGCTTCCGAGGACTGGTTTCTGGCATTCCAGCCCGGCTTGCTTGAATCCAGGGGCAAAGTGAGCAAGGGACTCACGTCTGAGCATACCCTGCCACACTTATGGAGGCCAAAAGCGGTACAAAAAGGGGTGGTGATGAACGGAGCATCTGAATCAATCAAACACTCACACCCAGTCAAAAGATCTGGGTTTAATCCATCACCGTTCTTTAGCCCACACTGCCACCACAGTTGAGACATGGCTATATGCAAACCAGTCTGACCCTGTGCCTCATGGGAACAGTCCAGCCCGAACTGCCAAGCCATGTCTTCCCTGGACCAGAAACAAGCTTCCGAGGACCGGTTTCTGGCATTCCAGCCGTCTTCAGCCCGGCTTGCTTGAATCCAGCGGCAAAGTGAGCAAGGGACTCACGTCTAAGCATACCCAGCCACACTTATGGCGGCCAAAAGCAGTACAAAAGGGGGTGGTGATGGTCGGAGCATCTGAATCAATCAAACACTCACACCCAGTCAAAAGATCTGGGTTTAATCCATCACCGTTCTTTAGCCCACTCTGCCACCCCAGTTGAGACATGGTTATATGCAAATCAGTCAGACCCTGTGCCTCATGGGAACAGTCCAGTCCGAACTGCCACGCCATGTCTACACTAGACCGGAAACAAGCTTCCGAGGACCGGTTTCTGGCATTCCAGCCATCTTCAGCCCGGCTTGCTTGAATCCAGTGGCAAAGTGAGCAAGGGACTCACGTCTGAGCATACCCTGCCACACTTATGGCGGACAAAAGCGTTACAAAAGGGGGTGGTAATGGACGGAGCATCTGAATCAATCAAACACTCACACCCAGTCAAAAGATCTGGGTTTAATCCATCACCGTTCTTTAGCCCACTCTGCCACCCCAGTTGAGACATGGCTATATGCAAATCAGTCTGACCCTGTGCCTCATGGGAACAGTCCAGCTCGAACTGCCAAGCCATGTCTTCACTGGACCGGAAACAAGCTTCCGCGGACCGGTTTCTGGCATTCCAGCCGTCTTCAGCCCGGCTTGCTTGAATCCAGTGGCAAAGTGAGCAAGGGACTCACGTCTGAGCATACCCTGCCACACTTATGGTGGCCAAAAGCGGTACAAAAGGGGGTGGAGATGGATGGAGCATCTGAATAAATCAAACACTCACACCCAGTCAAAAGATCTGGGTTTAATCCATCACCGTTCTTTAGCCCACTCTGCCACCCCAGTTGAGACATGGCTATATGCAAATCAGTCTGACCCTGTGCCTCATGGGAACAGTCCAGCCCGAACTGCCAAGCCATGTCTTCCATGGACCGGAAACAAGCTTCCGAGGAACGGTTTCTGGCATTCCAGCCGTCTTCAGCCCGGCTTACTTGAATCCAGTGGCAAAGTGAGAAAGGGACTCACGTCTGAGCATTCCATGCCACACTTATGGCGGCCAAAAGCGGTACAAAAGGGGGTGGTGATGGACGGAGCATCTGAATAAATAAAAAACTCACACCCAGTCAAAAGATCTGGGTTTAATCCATCACCGTTCTTTAGCCCACTCTGCCACCCCAGTTGAGACATGGCTATATGCAAATCAGTCTGACCCTGTGCCTCATGGGAACAGTCCAGCCCGAACTGCCAAGCCATGTCTTCCCTGGACCGGCAACAAGCTCCCGAGGACCGGTTTCTGGCATTCCAGCCCGGCTTGCTTGAATCCAGGGGCAAAGTGAGCAAGGGACTCACGTCTGAGCATACCCTGCCACACTTATGGCAGCCAAAAGCGGTACAAAAGGGGGTGGTGATGGACGGAGCATCTGAATCAATCAAACACTCACACCCAGTCAAAAGATCTGGGTTTAATCCATCACCGTTGTTTAGCCCACTCTGCCACCCCAGTTGAGACATGGCTATATGCAAATCAGTAGGGCCCTGTGCCTCATGGGAACAGTCCAGCCCGAACTGCCAAGCCATGTCTTCACTGGACCGGAAACAATCTTCCGAGGACTGGTTTCTGGCATTCCAGCCGTCTTCAGCCCGGCTTGTTTGAATCCAGTGGCAAAGTGAGTAAGGGACTCACGTCTGAGCATACCCTGCCACACTTATGGTGGCCAAAAGCGGTACAAAAGGGGGTGGTGATGGACGGAGCATCTGAATCAATCAAACACTCACACCCAGTCAAAAGATCTGGGTTTAATACATCACCGTTCTTTAGCCCACTCTGCCACCCCAGTTGAGACATGGCTATATGCAAATCAGTCTGACCCTGTGCCTCATGGGAACAGTCCAGCCCGAACTGCCAAGCCATGTCTTCCCTGGACCGGAAACAAGCTTCCGAGGACCGGTTTCTGGCATTCCAGCCGTCTTCAGCCCGGCTTGCTTGAATCCAGTGGCAAAGTGAGCAAGGGACTCACGTCTGAGCATACCCTGCCACACTTATGGCGGCCAAAAGCGGTACAAAAGGGGGTGGTGATGGACGGAGCATATGAATCAATCAAACACTCACACCCAGTCAAAATATCTGGGTTTAATCCATCACCGTTCTTTAGCCCACTCTGCCACCCCAGTTGAGACATGGCTATATGCAAATCAGTCTGACCCTGTGCCTCATGGGAACAGTCCAGCCTGAACTGCCAAGCCATGTCTTCCCTGGACCGGCAACAAGCTTCCGAGGACCGGTTTCTGGCATTCCAGCCCGGCTTGCTTGAATCCATGGGCAAAGTGAGCAAGGGACTCATGTCTGAGCATACCCTGCCACACTTATGGCTGCCAAAAGCGGTACAAAAAGGGGTGGTGATGGACGGAGCATCTGAATCAATCAAACACTCACACCCAGTCAAAAGATCTGGGTTTAATCCATCACCGTTCTTTAGCCCACACTGCCACCACAGTTGAGACATGGCTATATGCAAACCAGTCTGACCCTGTGCCTCATGGGAACAGTCCAGCCCAAACTGCCAAGCCATGTCTTCCCTGGACCAGAAACAAGCTTCCGAGGACCAGTTTCTGGCATTCGAGCTGTCTTCAGCCCGGTTTGCTTGAATCCAGTGTCAAAGTGAGCAAGGGACTCATGTCTGAGCATTCCCTGCCACACTTATGGCGGCAAAAAGCGGTACAAAAGGGAGTGGTGATGGACGGAGCATCTGAATCAATCAAACACTCACCCCCAGTCAAAAGATCTGGGTTTAATCCATCACCGTTCTTTAGCCCACTCTGCCACCCCAGTTGAGACATGGCTATATGCAAATCAGTCTGACCCTGTGCCTCATGGGAACAGTCCAGCCCAAACTGCCAAGCCATGTCTTCCCTGGACCGGAAACAAGTTTCCGAGGTTCGGTTTCTGGCATTCCAGCCGTCTTCAGCCTGGCTTGCTTGAATCCAGTGGCAAAGTGAGCAAGGGACTCACGTCTGAGCATACCCTGCCACACTTATGGCGGCCAAAAGCGGTACAAAAGGGGGTGGTGATGGATGGAGCATCTGAATCAATCAAACACTCACCCCCAGTCAAAAGATCTGGGTTTAATCCATCACCGTTCTTTAGCCCACTCTGCCACCCCAGTTGAGACATGGCTATATGCAAATCAGTATGGCCCTGTGCCTCATGGGAACAGTCCAGCCCGAACTGCCAAGCCATGTCTTCACTGGACCGGAAACAATCTTCCGAGGACTGGTTTCTGGCATTCCAGCCGCCTTCAGCCCGGCTTGCTTGAATCCAGTGGCAAAGTGAGTAAGGGACTCACGTCTGAGCATACCCTGCCACACTTATGGTGGCCAAAAGCGGTACAAAAGGGGGTGGTGATGGACGGAGCATCTGAATCAATCAAACACTCACACCCAGTCAAAAGATCTGGGTTTAACCAATCACCCTTCTTTAACCCACTCTGCCACCCCAGTTGAGACATGTCTATAGGCAAATCAGTCTGACCCTGTGCCTCATGGGAACAGTCCAGCCCGAACTGCCAAGCCATGTCTTTCCTGGACCGGAAACAAGCTTCCGAGGACCGGTTTCTTGCATTCCAGCCGTCTTCAACCCGGCTTGCTTGAATCCAGTGGCAAAGTGAGCAAGGGACTCACGTCTGAGCATACCCTGCCACACTTATGGCGGCCAAAAGCGGTACAAAAGGGGGTGGTGATGGACGGAGCATCTGAATCAATCAAACACTCACACCCAGTCAAAAGATCTGGGTTTAATCCATCACCGTTCTTTAGCCCACTCTGCCACCCCAGTTGAGACATGGCTATATGCAAATCAGTCTGACCCTGTGCCTCATGGGAACAGTCCAGCCCGAACTGCCAAGCCATATCTTCCCTGGACCGGAAACAAGCTTCCGAGGACCGGTTTCTGGCATTCCAGCCGTCTTCAGCCGGCTTGCTTGAATCCAGTGGCAAAGTGAGCAAGGGACTCACTTCTGAGCATACCCTGCCACACTTATGGCGGCCAAAAGCGGAACAAAAGGGGGTGGTGATGGACGGAGCATATGAATCAATCAAACACTCACACCCAGTCAAAATATCTGGGTTTAATCCATCACTGTTCTTTAGCCCACTCTGCCACCCCAGTTGAGACATGGCTATATGCAAATCAGTCTGACCCTGTGCCTCATGGGAACAGTCCAGCCTGAACTGCCAAGCCATGTCTTCCCTGGACCGGCAACAAGCTTCCGAGGACCGGTTTCTGGCATTCCAGCCCGGCTTGCTTGAATCCAGGGGCAAAGTGAGCAAGGGACTCACGTCTGAGCATACCCTGCCACAGTTATGGCTGCCAAAAGCGGTACAAAAAGGGGTGGTGATGGACGGAGCATCTGAATCAATCAAACACTCACACTCAGTCAAAAGATCTGGGTTTAATCCATCACCTTTCTTTAGCCCACTCTGCCACCCCAGTTGAGACATGGCTATATGCAAACCAGTCTGATCCTGTGTCTCATGGGAACAGTCCAGCCCGAACTGCCAAGCCATGTCTTCCCTGGACCGGCAACAAACTTCCGAGGACTGGTTTCTGGCATTCCAGCCCGGCTTGCTTGAATCCAGGGGCAAAGTGAGCAAGGGACTCACGTCTGAGCATACCCTGCCACACTTATGGCGGCCAAAAGCGGTACAAAAAGGGGTGGTGATGGACGGAGCATCTGAATCAATCAAACACTCACAGCAAGTCAAAAGATCTGGGTTTAATCCATCACCGTTCTTTAGCCCACACTGCCACCACAGTTTAGACATGGCTATATGCAAACCAGTCTGACCCTGTGCCTCATGGGAACAGTCCAGACGAAACTGCCAAGCCATGTCTTCCCTGGACCAGAAACAAGCTTCCGAGGACCAGTTTCTGGCATTCGAGCTGTCTTCAGCCCGGTTTGCTTGAATCCAGTGTCAAAGTGAGCAAGGGACTCACGTCTGAGCATTCCCTGCCACACTTATGGCGGCAAAAAGCGGTACAAAAGGGAGTGGTGATGGACGGAGCATCTGAATCAATCAAACACTCACCCCCAGTCAAAAGATCTGGGTTTAATCCATCACCGTTCTTTAGCCCACTCTGCCACCCCAGTTGAGACATGGCTATATGCAAATCAGTCTGACCCTGTGCCTCATGGGAACAGTCCAGCCCAAACTGCCAAGCCATGTCTTCCCTGGACCGGAAACAAGTTTCCGAGGTTCGGTTTCTGGCATTCCAGCCGTCTTCCGCCTGGCTTGCTTGAATCCAGTGGCAAAGTGAGCAAGGGACTCACGTCTGAGCATACCCTGCCACACTTATGGCGGCCAAAAGCGGTACAAAAGGGGGTGGTGATGGATGGAGCATCTGAATCAATCAAACACTCACACCCAGTCAAAAGATCTGGGTTTAATACATCACCGTTGTTTAGCCCACTCTGCCACCCCAGTTGAGACATGGCTATATGCAAATCAGTATGGCCCTGTGCCTCATGGGAACAGTCCAGCCCGAACTGCCAAGCCATGTCTTCACTGGACCGGAAACAATCTTCAGAGGACTGGTTTCTGGCATTCCAGCCGCCTTCAGCCCGGCTTGCTTGAATCCAGTGGCAAAGTGAGTAAGGGACTCACGTCTGAGCATACCCTGCCACACTTATGGTGGCCAAAAGCGGTACAAAAGGGGGTGGTGATGGACGGAGCATCTGAATCAATCAAACACTCACACCCAGTCAAAAGATCTGAGCTTAACCCATCACCGTTCTTTAACCCACTCTGCCACCCCACTTGAGACATGGCTATAGGCAAATCAGTCTGACCCTGTGCCTCATGGGAACAGTCCAGCCCGAACTGCCAAGCCATGCCTTCCCTGGACCGGAAACAAGCTTCCGAGGACCGGTTTCTGGCATTCCAGCCGTCTTCAGCCCGGCTTGCTTGAATCCAGTGGCAAAGTGAGCAAGGGACTCACGTCTGAGCATACCCTGCCACACTTATGGCGGCCAAAAGCGGTACAAAAGGGGGTGGTGATGGACGGAGCATATGAATCAATCAAACACTCACACCCAGTCAAAATATCTGGGTTTAATCCATCACCGTTCTTTAGCCCACTCTGCCACCCCAGTTGAGACATGGCTATATGCAAATCAGTCTGACCCTGTGCCTCATGGGAACAGTCCAGCCTGAACTGCCAAGCCATGTCTTCCCTGGACCAGCAACAAGCTTCCAAGGACCGGTTTCTGGCATTCCAGCCCGGCTTGCTTGAATCCAGGGGCAAAGTGAGCAAGGGACTCACGTCTGAGCATACCCTGCCACACTTATGGCGGCCAAAAGCGGTACAAAAAGGGGTGGTGATGGACGGAGCATCTGAATCAATCAAACACTCACACCCAGTCAAAAGATCTGGGTTTAATCCATCACTGTTCTTTAGCCCACTCTGCCACCCCAGTTGAGACATGGCTATATGCAAACCAGTCTGACCCTGTGCCTCATGGGAACAGTCCAGCCCGAACTGCCAAGCCATTTCTCACCTGGACCGGCAACAAGCTTCCGAGGACCGGTTTCTGGCATTCCAGCCCGGCTTGCTTGAATCCAGGGGCAAAGTGAGCAAGGGACTCACGTCTGAGCATACCCTGCCACACTTAAGGCGGCCAAAAGCGGTACAAAAAGGGGTGGTGATGAACGGAGCATCTGAATCAATCAAACACTCACACCCAGTCAAAAGATCTGGGTTTAATCCATCACCGTTCTTTAGCCCACACTGCCACCACAGTTGAGCCATGGCTATATGCAAACCAGTCTGACCCTGTGCCTCATGGGAACAGTCCAGCCCGAACTGCCAAGCCATGTCTTCCCTGGACCAGAAACAAGCTTCCGAGGACCGGTTTCTGGCATTCCAGCTGTCTTCAGCCCGGTTTGCTTGAATCCAGTGTCAAAGTGAGCAAGGGACTCACGTCTGAGCATTCCCTGCCACACTTATGGCGGCAAAAAGCGGTACAAAAGGGAGTGGTGATGGACGGAGCATCTGAATCAATCAAACACTCACACCCAGTCAAAATATCTGGGTTTAATCCATCACCGTTCTGTAGCCCAACTGCCACCCCAGTTGAGACATGCCTATATGCAAATTAGTCTGACCCTGTGCCTCATGGGAACTGTCCAGCCCGAACTGCCAAGCCATGTCTTCCCTGGACCGGAAACAAGATTCCGAGGACCGGTTTCTGGCATTCCAGCCGTCTTCAGCCCGGCTTGCTTGAATCCAGCGGCAAAGTGAGCAAGGGACTCACGTCTAAGCATACCCAGCCACACTTATGGCGGCCAAAAGCAGTACAAAAGGGGGTGGTGATGGTTGGAACATCTGAATCAATCAAACACTCACACCCAGTTAAAAGATCTGGGTTTAATCCATCACCGTTCTTTAGCCCACTCTGCCACCCCAGTTGAGACATGGCTATATGCAATTCAGTCAGACCCTGTGCCTCATGGGAACAGTCCAGTCCGAACTGCCACGCCATGTCTACACTGGACCGGAAACAAGCTTCCGAGGACCGGTTTCTGGCATTCCAGCCATCTTCAGCCCAGCTTGCTTGAATCCAGTGGCAAAGTGAGCAAGGGACTCACGTCTGAGCATACCCTGCCACACTTATGGTGGCCAAAAGCGGTACAAAAGGGGGTGGAGATGGATGGAGCATCTGAATAAATCAAACACTCACACCCAGTCAAAAGATCTGGGTTTAATCCATCACCGTTCTTTAGCCCACTCTGCCACCCCAGTTGAGACATGGCTATATGCAAATCAGTCTGACCCTGTGCCTCATGGGAACAGTCCAGCCCGAACTGCCAAGCCATGTCTTCCATGGACCGGAAACAAGCTTCCGAGGACCGGTTTCTGGCATTCCAGCCGTCTTCAGCCCGGCTTACTTGAATCCAGTGGCAAAGTGAAAAAAGGACTCACGTCTGAGCATACCCTGCCACACTTATGGCGGCCAAAAGCGGTACAAAAGGGGGTGGTGATGGACGGAGCATCTGAATCAATCAAACACTCACACCCAGTCAAAAGATCTGGGTTTAATCCATCACCGTTCTTTAGCCCACTCTGCCACCCCAGTTGAGACATGGCTATATGCAAATCAGTCTGACCCTGTGCCTCATGGGAACAGTCCAGCCCGAACTGCCAAGCCATGTCTTCACTGGACCGGAAACAAGCTTCTGAGGACTGGTTTCTGGCATTCCAGCCGTCTTCAGCCCGGCTTGCTTGAATCCAGTGGCAAAGTGAGCAAGGGACTCACGTCTGAGCATACCCTGCCACACTTATGGTGGCCAAAAGCGGTACAAAAGGGGGTGGTGATGGATGGAGCATCTGAATCAATCAAACACTCACACCCAGTCAAAAGATCTGGGTTTAATCCATCACCGTTCTTTATCCCACTCTGCCACCCCAGTTTAGACATGGCTATATGCAAATCAGTCTGACCATGTGCCTCATGGGAACAGTCCAGCCCGAACTGCCAAGCCATGTCTTCCCTGGACCGGAAACAAGCTTCCGAGGACCGGTTTCTGGCATTCCAGCTGTCTTCAGCCCGGCTTGCTTGAATCCAGTGGCAAAGTGAGCAAGGGACTCACGTCTGAGCATACCCTGCCACACTTAAGGCGGCCAAAAGCGGTACAAAAAGGGGTGGTGATGAACGGAGCATCTGAATCAATCAAACACTCACACCCAGTCAAAAGATCTGGGTTTAATCCATCACCGTTCTTTAGCCCACACTGCCACCACAGTTGAGCCATGGCTATATGCAAACCAGTCTGACCCTGTGCCTCATGGGAACAGTCCAGCCCGAACTGCCAAGCCATGTCTTCCCTGGACCAGAAACAAGCTTCCGAGGACCGGTTTCTGGCATTCCAGCTGTCTTCAGCCCGGTTTGCTTGAATCCAGTGTCAAAGTGAGCAAGGGACTCACGTCTGAGCATTCCCTGCCACACTTATGGCGGCAAAAAGCGGTACAAAAGGGAGTGGTGATGGACGGAGCATCTGAATCAATCAAACACTCACACCCAGTCAAAATATCTGGATTTAATCCATCACCGTTCTGTAGCCCAACTGCCACCCCAGTTGAGACATGCCTATATGCAAATTAGTCTGACCCTGTGCCTCATGGGAACTGTCCAGCCTGAACTGCCAAGCCATGTCTTCCCTGGACCGGAAACAAGATTCCGAGGACCGGTTTCTGGCATTCCAGCCATCTTCAGCCCAGCTTGCTTGAATCCAGTGGCAAAGTGGGCAAGGGACTCTCGTCTGAGCATACCCTGCCACACTTATGGTGGCCAAAAGCGGTACAAAAGGGGGTGGAGATGGATGGAGCATCTGAATAAATCAAACACTCACACCCAGTCAAAAGATCTGGGTTTAATCCATCACCGTTCTTTAGCCCACTCTGCCACCCCAGTTGAGACATGGCTATATGCAAATCAGTCTGACCCTGTGCCTCATGGGAACAGTCCAGCCCGAACTGCCAAGCCATGTCTTCCATGGACCGGAAACAAGCTTCCGAGGACCGGTTTCTGGCATTCCAGCCGTCTTCAGCCCGGCTTACTTGAATCCAGTGGCAAAGTGAAAAAGGGACTCACGTCTGAGCATACCCTGCCACACTTATGGCGGCCAAAAGCGGTACAAAAGGGGGTGGTGATGGACGGAGCATCTGAATCAATCAAACACTCACACCCAGTCAAAAGATCTGGGTTTAATCCATCACCGTTATTTAGCCCACTCTGCCACCCCAGTTGAGACATGGCTATATGCAAATCAGTCTGACCCTGTACCTCATGGGAACAGTCCAGCCCGAACTGCCAGGCCATGTCTTCACTGGACCGGAAACAAGCTTCTGAGGACTGGTTTCTGGCATTCCAGCCGTCTTCAGCCCGGCTTGCTTGAATCCAGTGGCAAAGTGAGCAAGGGACTCACGTCTGAGCATACCCTGCCACACTTATGGTGGCCAAAAGCGGTACAAAAGGGGGTGGTGATGGATGGAGCATCTGAATAAATCAAACACTCAAACCCAGTAAAAAGATCTGGGTTTAATCCATCACCGTTCTTTAGCCCACTCTGCCACCCCAGTTGAGACATGGCTAAATGCAAATCAGTCTGACCCTGTGCCTCATGGGAACAGTCCAGCCCGAACTGCCAAGCCATGTCTTCCCTGGACTGGAAACAAGCTTCCGAGGACCGGTTTCTGGCATTCCAGCCGTCTTCAGCCCGGCTTGCTTGAATCCAGTGGCAAAGTGAGCAAGGGACTCACGTCTGAGCATACCCTGCCACACTAATGGCGGCCAAAAGCGGTACAAAAGGGGGTGGTGATGGACGGAGCATCTGAATCAATCAAACACTCACACCCAGTCAAAAGATCTGGGTTTAATCCATCACCGTTCTTTATCCCACTCTGCCACCCCAGTTTAGACATGGCTATATGCAAATCAGTCTGACCATGTGCCTCATGGGAACAGTCCAGCCCGAACTGCCAAGCCATGTCTTCCCTGGACCGGAAACAAGCTTTCGAGGACCGGTTTCTGGCATTCCACCTGTCTTCAGCCCGGCTTGCTTGAATCCAGTGGCAAAGTGAGCAAGGGACTCACGTCTGAGCATACCCTGCCACACTTATGGCGGCCAAAAGCGGTACAAAAGGGGTGGTGATGGACAGAGCATCTGAATCAATCAAACACTCACATCCAGTCAAAACATCTGGGTTTAATCCATCACCGTTCTTTAGCCCACTCTGCCACCCCAGTTGAGACATGGCTAGATGCAAATCAGTCTGATCCTGTGCCTCATGGGAACAGTCCAGCCCGAACTGCCAAGCCATGTCTTCCCTGGAACGGCAACAAGCTTCCAGGTACCGGTTTCTGGCATTCCAGCCGTCTTTACCCCGGCTTGCTTGAATCCAGGGGCAAAGTGCGCAAGGGACTCACGTCTGAGCATACCCTGCCACACTTATGGCGGCCAAAAGCGGTACAAAAGGGGGTGGTGATGGACGGAGCATCTGAATCAATCAAACACTCACACCCAGTCAAAAGATCTGGGTTTAATCCATCACCGTTCTTTAGCCCACTCTGCCACCCCAGTTGAGACATGGCTATATGCAAATCAGTCAGACCCTGTGCCTCATGGGAACAGTCCAGTCCGAACTGCCACGCCATGTCTACACTGGACCGGAAACAAGCTTCCGAGGACCGGTTTCTGGCATTCCAGCCATCGTCAGCCCGGCTTGCTTGAATCCAATGGCAAAGTGAGCAAGGGACTCACGTCTGAGCATACCCTGCCACACTTATGGCGGACAAAAGCGGTACAAAAGGGGGTGGTAATGGACGGAGCATCTGAATCAATCAAACACTCACACCCAGGCAAAAGATCTGGGTTTAATCCATCACCGTTCTTTAGCCCACTCTGCCACCCCAGTTGAGACATGGCTAGATGCAAATCAGTCTGATCCTGTGCCTCATGGGAACAGTCCAGCCCGAACTGCCAAGCCATGTCTTCCCTGGAACGGCAACAAGCTTCCAGGGAACGGTTTCTGGCAGTCCAGCCGTCTTTACCCCGGCTTGCTTGAATCCAGGGGCAAAGTGCGCAAGGGACTCACGTCTGAGCATACCCTGCCACACTTATGGCGGCCAAAAGCGGTACAAAAGGGGGTGGTGATGGACGGAGCATCTGAATCAATCAAACACTCACACCCAGTCAAAAGATCTGGGTTTAATCCATCACCGTTCTTTATCCCACTCTGCCACCCCAGTTTAGACATGGCTATATGCAAATCAGTCTGACCATGTGCCTCTTGGGAACAGTCCAGCCCGAACTGCCAAGCCATGTCTTCCATGGACCGGAAACAAGCTTCCGAGGACCGGTTTCTGGCATTCCACCTGTCTTCAGCCCGGCTTGCTTGAATCCAGTGGCAAAGTGAGCAAGGGACTCACGTCTGAGCATACCCTGCCACACTTATGGCGGCCAAAAGCGGTACAAAAGGGGTGGTGATGGACAGAGCATCTGAATCAATCAAACACTCACATCCAGTCAAAACATCTGGGTTTAATCCATCACCGTTCTTTAGCCCACTCTGCCACCCCAGTTGAGACATGGCTAGATGCAAATCAGTCTGATCCTGTGCCTCATGGGAACAGTCCAGCCCGAACTGCCAAGCCATGTCTTCCCTGGAACGGCAACAAGCTTCCAGGGACCGGTTTCTGGCATTCCAGCCGTCTTTACCCCGGCTTGCTTGAATCCAGGGGCAAAGTGCGCAAGGGACTCACGTCTGAGCATACCCTGCCACACTTATGGCGGCCAAAAGCGGTACAAAAGGGGGTGGTGATGGACGGAGCATCTGAATCAATCAAACACTCACACCCAGTCAAAAGATCTGGGTTTAATCCATCACCATTCTTTAGCCCACTCTGTCACCCCAGTTGAGACATGGCTATATGCAAATCAGTCTGACCCTGTGCCTCATGGGAACAGTCCAGCTCGAACTGCCAAGCCATGTCTTCACTGGACCGGAAACAAGCTTCCGAGGACCGGTTTCTGGCATTCCAGCCATCTTCAGACCGGCTTGCTTGAATCCAGTGGCAAAGTGAGCAAGGGACTCACGTCTGAGCATACCCTGCCACACTTATGGTGGCCAAAAGCGGTACAAAAGGGGGTGGAGATGGATGGAGTATCTGAATAAATCAAACACTCACACCCAGTCAAAAGATCTGGGTTTAATCCATCACCGTTCTTTCGCCCACTCTGCCACCCCAGTTGAGACATGGCTATATGCAAATCAGTCTGACCCTGTGCCTCATGGGAACAGTCCAGCCCGAACTGCCAAGCCATGTCTTCCATGGACCGGAAACAAGCTTCCGAGGACCGGTTTCTGGCATTCCAGCCGTCTTCAGCCCGGCTTGCTTGAATCCAGTGGCAAAGTGAGCAAGGGACTCACGTCTGAGCATACCCTGCCACACTTATGGCGGCCAAAAGCGGTACAAAAGGGGGTGGTGATGGACGGAGCATATGAATCAATCAAACACTCACACCCAGTCAAAATATCTGGGTTTAATCCATCACCGTTCTTTAGCCCACTCTGCCACCCCAGTTTAGACATGGCTATATGCAAATCAGTCTGACCCTGTGCCTCATGGGAACAGTCCAGCCTGAACTGCCAAGCCATGTCTTCCCTGGACCGGCAACAAGCTTCCGAGGACCGGTTTCTGGCATTCCAGCCCGGCTTGCTTGAATCCATGGGCAAAGTGAGCAAGGGACTCATGTCTGAGCATACCCTGCCACACTTATGGCTGCCAAAAGCGGTACAAAAAGGGGTGGTGATGGACGGAGCATCTGAATCAATCAAACACTCACACCCAGTCAAAAGATCTGGGTTTAATCCATCACCGTTCTTTAGCCCACTCTGCCACCCCAGTTGAGACATGGCTATATGCAAATCAGTCAGACCCTGTGCCTCATGGGAACAGTCCAGTCCGAACTGCCACGCCATGTCTACACTGGACCGGAAACAAGCTTCCGAGGACCGGTTTCTGGCATTCCAGCCATCGTCAGCCCGGCTTGCTTGAATCCAATGGCAAAGTGAGCAAGGGACTCACGTCTGAGCATACCCTGCCACACTTATGGCGGACAAAAGCGGTACAAAAGGGGGTGGTAATGGACGGAGCATCTGAATCAATCAAACACTCACACCCAGGCAAAAGATCTGGGTTTAATCCATCACCGTTCTTTAGCCCACTCTGCCACCCCAGTTGAGACATGGCTAGATGCAAATCAGTCTGATCCTGTGCCTCATGGGAACAGTCCAGCCCGAACTGCCAAGCCATGTCTTCCCTGGAACGGCAACAAGCTTCCAGGGAACGGTTTCTGGCAGTCCAGCCGTCTTTACCCCGGCTTGCTTGAATCCAGGGGCAAAGTGCGCAAGGGACTCACGTCTGAGCATACCCTGCCACACTTATGGCGGCCAAAAGCGGTACAAAAGGGGGTGGTGATGGACGGAGCATCTGAATCAATCAAACACTCACACCCAGTCAAAAGATCTGGGTTTAATCCATCACCGTTCTTTATCCCACTCTGCCACCCCAGTTTAGACATGGCTATATGCAAATCAGTCTGACCATGTGCCTCTTGGGAACAGTCCAGCCCGAACTGCCAAGCCATGTCTTCCATGGACCGGAAACAAGCTTCCGAGGACCGGTTTCTGGCATTCCACCTGTCTTCAGCCCGGCTTGCTTGAATCCAGTGGCAAAGTGAGCAAGGGACTCACGTCTGAGCATACCCTGCCACACTTATGGCGGCCAAAAGCGGTACAAAAGGGGTGGTGATGGACAGAGCATCTGAATCAATCAAACACTCACATCCAGTCAAAACATCTGGGTTTAATCCATCACCGTTCTTTAGCCCACTCTGCCACCCCAGTTGAGACATGGCTAGATGCAAATCAGTCTGATCCTGTGCCTCATGGGAACAGTCCAGCCCGAACTGCCAAGCCATGTCTTCCCTGGAACGGCAACAAGCTTCCAGGGACCGGTTTCTGGCATTCCAGCCGTCTTTACCCCGGCTTGCTTGAATCCAGGGGCAAAGTGCGCAAGGGACTCACGTCTGAGCATACCCTGCCACACTTATGGCGGCCAAAAGCGGTACAAAAGGGGGTGGTGATGGACGGAGCATCTGAATCAATCAAACACTCACACCCAGTCAAAAGATCTGGGTTTAATCCATCACCATTCTTTAGCCCACTCTGTCACCCCAGTTGAGACATGGCTATATGCAAATCAGTCTGACCCTGTGCCTCATGGGAACAGTCCAGCTCGAACTGCCAAGCCATGTCTTCACTGGACCGGAAACAAGCTTCCGAGGACCGGTTTCTGGCATTCCAGCCATCTTCAGACCGGCTTGCTTGAATCCAGTGGCAAAGTGAGCAAGGGACTCACGTCTGAGCATACCCTGCCACACTTATGGTGGCCAAAAGCGGTACAAAAGGGGGTGGAGATGGATGGAGTATCTGAATAAATCAAACACTCACACCCAGTCAAAAGATCTGGGTTTAATCCATCACCGTTCTTTCGCCCACTCTGCCACCCCAGTTGAGACATGGCTATATGCAAATCAGTCTGACCCTGTGCCTCATGGGAACAGTCCAGCCCGAACTGCCAAGCCATGTCTTCCATGGACCGGAAACAAGCTTCCGAGGACCGGTTTCTGGCATTCCAGCCGTCTTCAGCCCGGCTTGCTTGAATCCAGTGGCAAAGTGAGAAAGGGACTCACGTCTGAGCATACCCTGCCACACTTATGGCGGACAAAAGCGGAACAAAAGGGGGTGGTGATGGACGGAGCATCTGAATCAATCAAACACTCACACCCAGTCAAAAGATCTGGGTTTAATCCATCACCGTTCTTTAGCCCACTCTGCCACCCCAGTTGAGACATGGCTATATGCAAATCAGTCTGACCCTGTGCCTCATGGGAACAGTCCAGCCCGAACTGCCAAGCCATGTCTTCCCTGGACCGGCAACAAGCTTCCGAGGACCGGTTTCTGGCATTCCAGCCCGGCTTGCTTGAATCCAGGGGCAAAGTGAGCAAGGGACTCACTTCTGAGTATACCGTGCCACACTTATGGCGGCCAAAAGCGGTACAAAAAGGGGTGGTGATGGACGGAGCATCTGAATCAATCAAACACTCACACCCAGTCAAAAGATCTGGGTTTAATCCATCACCGTTCTTTAGCCACCTCTGCCACCACAATTGAGACATGGCTATATGCAAACCAGTCTGACCCTGTGCCTCATGAGAACAGTCCAGCCCGAACTGCCAAGCCATGTCTTCCCTGGACCAGAAACAAGCTTCCGAGGACCGGTTTCTGGCATTCCAGCTGTCTTCAGCCCGGTTTGCTTGAATCCAGTGTCAAAGTGAGCAAGGGAATCACGTCTGAACATTCCCTGCCACACTTATGGCGGCAAAAAGAGGTACAAAAGGGAGTGGTGATTGACGGAGCATCTGAATCAATCAGACACTCACACCCAGTCAAAATATCTGGGTTTAATCCATCACCGTTCTGTAGCCCAACTGCCACCCCAGTTGAGACATGCCTATATGCAAATTAGTCTGTCCCTGTGCCTCATGGGAACTGTCCAGCCCGAACTGCCAAGCCATGTCTTCCCTGGACCGGAAACAAGATTCCGAGGACCGGTTTCTGGCATTCCAGCCGTCTTCAGCCCGGCTTGCTTGAATCCAGCGGCAAAGTGAGCAAGGGACTCACGTCTAAGCATACCCAGCCACACTTATGGCGGCCAAAAGCAGTACAAAAGGGGGTGGTGATGGTCGGAGCATCTGAATCAATCAAACACTCACACCCAGTCAAAAGATCTGGGTTTAATCCATCACCGTTCTCTAGCCCACTCTGCCACCCCACTAGAGACATGGCTATATGCAAATCAGTCAGACCCTGTGCCTAATGGGAACAGTCCAGTACGAACTGCCACGCCATGTCTACACTGGACCGGAAACAAGCTTCCGAAGACCGGTTTCTGTCATTCCAGCCATCTTCAGCCCGGCTTGCTTGAATCCAGTGGCAAAGTGAGCAAGGGACTCACGTCTGAGCATACCCTGCCACACTTATGGCGGACAAAAGCGGTACAAAAGGGGGTGGTAATGGACGGAGCATCTGAATCAATCAAACACTCACCCAGTCAAAAGATCTGGGTTTAATCCATCACCGTTCTTTAGCCCACTCTGCCACCCCAGTTGAGACATGGCTATATGCAAATCAGTCTGACCCTGTGCCTCATGGGAACAGTCCAGCCCGAACTGCCAAGCCATGTCTTCCATGGACCGGAAACAAGCTTCCGAGGACCGGTTTCTGGCATTCCAGCCGTCTTCAACCCGGCTTACTTGTATCCAGTGGCAAAGTGAGCAAGGGACTCACGTCAGAGCATACCCTGCCACACTTATAGCGGCCAAAAGCGGTACAAAAGGGGGTGGTGATGGACGGAGCATCTGAATCAATCAAACACTCACACCCAGTCAAAAGATCTGGGTTTAATCCATCACCGTTCTTTAGCCCACTCTGCCACCCCAGTTGAGACATGGCTATATGCAAATCAGTCTGACCCTGTGCCTCATGGGAACAGTCCAGCCCAAACTGCCAAGCCATGTCTTCCCTGGACCTGAAACAAGCTTCCGAGGACCGGTTTCTGGCATTCCAGCCATCTGCAGCCCGGCTTGCTTGAATCCAGTGGCAAAGTGAGCAAGGGACTCACGTCTGAGCATGCCCTGCCACACTTATGGCGGCCAAAAGCGGTACAAAAGGGGGTGGTGATGGACGGAGCATCGGAATCAATCAAACACTCACACCCAGTCAAAAGATCTGGGTTTAATCCATCACCGTTCTTTAGCCCACTCTGCCACCCCAGTTGAGACATGGCTATATGCAAATCAGTCTGACCCTGTGCATCATGGGAACAGTCCAGCCCGAACTGCCAAGCCATGTCTTTCCTGGCCCGGCAACAAGCTTTCGAGGACCAGTTTCTGGCATTCCAGCCGTCTTCAGCCCGGCTTGCTTGAATACAGGGGCAAAGTGAGCAAGGGACTCACGTCTGAGCATACCCTGCCACACTTATGGCGGCCTAAAGCAGTACAAAAGGGGGTTGTGATGGACGGAGCATCTGAATCAATCAAACACTCACACCCAGTCAAAAGATCTGGTTTTAATCCATCACCCTTCTTTAGCCCACTCTGCCACCCCAGTTGAGACATGGCTTTATGCAAATCAGTCTGAGCCTGTGCCTCATGGGAACAGTCCAGCCCGAACTGCCAAGGCTTGTCTTCACTGGACCGGAAACAAGCTACCGAGGACCGGTTTCTGGCATTCCAGCCGTCTTCAGCCCGGCTTGCTTGAATCCAGTGGCAAAGTGAGCAAGGGACTCACGTCTGAGCATACCCTGCCACACTTATGGTGGCCAAAAGCGGTACCAAAGGGGGTGGTGATGGATGGAGCATCTGAATAAATCAAACACTCACACCCAGTCAAAAGATCTGGGTTTAATCCATCACCGTTCTTTAGCCCACTCTGCCACCCCAGTTGAGACATGGCTATATGCAAACCAGTCTGACCCTGTGCCTCATGGGAACAGTCCAGCCCGAACTGCCAAGCCATGTCTTCACTGGACCGGAAACAAGCTTCCGAGGACTGTTTCTGGCATTCCAGCCATTTTCAGCCCGGCTTGCTTGAATCCAGATTCAAAGTGAGCAAGGGACTCACGTCTGAACATACCCTGCCACACTTATGGCGGCCAAAACTGGTACAAAAGTGGGTGGTGATGGACGGAGCTTCTGTATCAATCAAACACTCACACCCAGTCAAAAGATCTGGGTTTAATCCATCACCGTTCTTTAGCCCACTCTGCCACCCCAGTTGAGACATGGCTATATGCAAATCAGTCTGACCCTGTGCATCATGGGAACAGTCCAGCCTGAACTGCCAAGCCATGTCTTCCCTGGCCCGGCAACAAGCTTCCGAGGACCAGTTTCTGGCATTCCAGCCGTCTTCAGCCCGGCTTGCTTGAATACAGGGGCAAAGTGAGCAAGGGACTCACGTCTGAGCATACCCTGCCACACTTATGGCGTCCAAAAGCGGTACAAAAGGGGGTTGTGATGGACGGAACATCTGAATCAATCAAACACTCACACCTAGTCAAAAGATCTGGGTTTAATCCATCACCGTTCTTTAGCCCACTCTGCCACCCCAGTTGAGACATGGCTATATGCAAATCAGTCTGAGCCTGTGCCTCATGGGAACAGTCCAGCCCGAACTGCCAAGGCTTGTCTTCACTGGACCGGAAACAAGCTACCCAGGACCGGTTTCTGGCATTCCAGCCGTCTTCAGCCCGGCTTGCTTGAATCCAGTGGCAAAGTGAGCAAGGGACTCACGTCTGAGCATACCCTGCCACACTTATGGTGGCCAAAAGCGGTACAAAAGGGGGTGGTGATGGATGGAGCATCTGAATAAATCAAACACTCACACCCAGTCAAAAGATCTGGGTTTAATCCATCACCGTTCTTTAGCCCACTCTGCCACCCCAGTTGAGACATGGCTATATGCAAACCAGTCTGACCCTGTGCCTCATGGGAACAGTCCAGCCCGAACTGCCAAGCCATGTCTTCACTGGACCGGAAACAAGCTTCCGAGGACCGTTTCTGGCATTCTAGCCATTTTCAGCCCGGCTTGCTTGAATCCAGTGGCAAAGTGAGCAAGGGACTCACGTCTGAACATACCCTGCCACACTTATGGCGGCCAAAAGTGGTACAAAAGGGGGTGGTGATGGACGGAGCATCTGTATCAATCAAACACTCACACCCAGTCAAAAGATCTGGGTTTAATCCATCACCGTTCTTTAGCCCACTCTGCCACCCCAGTTGAGACATGGCTATATGCATATCAGTCTGACCCTGTGCCTCATGGGAACAGTCCAGCCCGAACTGCGAAGCCATGTCTTCCCTGGACCGGAAACAAGCTTCCGAGGACCGGTTTCTGGCATTCCAGCCGTCTTCAGCCGGGCTTGCTTGAATCCAGTGGCAAAGTGAACAAGTGACTCACGTCTGAGCATACCCTGCCACACTTATGGCGGCCAAAAGTGGTACAAAAGGGGCTGGTGATGGACGGAGCATCTGAATCAATCAAAAACACTCACAACCAGTCAAAAGATCTGGGTTTAATCCATCACCGTTCTTTAGCCCATTCTGCCACCCCAGTTGAGACATGGCTATATGCAAATCAGTCTGACCCTGTGCCTCATGGGAACAGTCCAGCCCGAACTGCCAAGCCATGTCTTCCCTGGACCGGAAACAGGCTTCCAAGGAAAGGTTTCTGGCATTCCAGCCGTCTTCAGCCCGGCTTGCTTGAATCCAGTGGCAAAGTGAGCAAGGGACTCACGTCTGAGCATACCCTGCCACACTTATGGCGGCCAAAAGCGGTACAAAAGGGGGTGGTGATGGACGGAGCATCTGAATCAATCAAACACTCACACCCAGTCAAAATATCTGGGTTTAATCCATCACCGTTCTTTAGCCCACTCTGCCACCCCAGTTGAGACATGGCTATATGCAAATCAGTCTGACCCTGTGCCTCATGGGAACAGTCCAGCCCGAACTGCCAAGCCATGTCTTCCCTGGACCTGAAACAAGCTTTTGAGGACCGGTTTCTGGCATTCCAGCCATCTGCAGCCCGGCTTGCTTGAATGCAGTGGCAAAGTGAGCAAGGGACTCACGTCTGAGCATGCCCAGCCACACTCATGGCGGCCAAAAGCGGTACAAAAGGGGGTGGTGATGGACGGAGCATCTGAATCAATCAAACACTCACACCCAGTCAAAAGATCTGGGTTTAATCCATCACCGTTCTTTAGCCCACTCTGCCACCCCAGTTGAGACATGGCTATATGCAAATCAGTCTGACCCTGTGCATCATGGGAACAGTCCAGCCCGAACTGCCAAGCCATGTCTTCCCTGGCCCGGCAACAAGCTTCCGAGGACCAGTTTCTGGCATTCCAGCCGTCTTCAGCCCGGCTTGCTTGAATACAGGGGCAGAGTGAGCAAGGGACTCACGTCTGAGCATACCCTGCCACACTTATGGCGGCCAAAAGCGGTACAAAAGGGGGTTGTGATGGACGGAGCATCTGAATCAATCAAACACTCACACCTAGTCAAAAGATCTGGGTTTAATCCATCACCGTTCTTTAGCCCACTCTGCCACCCCAGTTGAGACATGGCTATATGCAAATCAGTTTGACCCTGTGCCTCATGGGAACAGTCCAGCCCGAACTGCCAAGCCATGTCTTCCCTGGACCGAAAACAAGCTTCCGAGGACCGGTTTCTGGCATTGCAGCCGTCTTCAGCCCGGCTTGCTTGAATCCAGTGGCAAAGTGAGCAAGGGACTCACGTCTGAGCATACCCTGCCACACTTATGGCGGCCTAAAGCAGTAAAAAAGGGGGTTGTGATGGACGGAGCATCTGAATCAATCAAACACTCACACCCAGTCAAAAGATCTGGTTTTAATCCATCACCCTTCTTTAGCCCACTCTGCCACCCCAGTTGAGACATGGCTATATGCAAATCAGTCTGAGCCTGTGCCTCATGGGAACAGTCCAGCCCGAACTGCCAAGGCTTGTCTTCACTGGACCGGAAACAAGCTACCGAGGACCGGTTTCTGGCATTCCAGCCGTCTTCAGCCCGGCTTGCTTGAATCCAGTGGCAAAGTGAGCAAGGGACTCACGTCTGAGCATACCCTGCCACACTTATGGTGGCCAAAAGCGGTACAAAAGGGGGTGGTGATGGATGGAGCATCTGAATAAATCAAACACTCACACCCAGTCAAAAGATCTGGGTTTAATCCATCACCGTTCTTTAGCCCACTCTGCCACCCCAGTTGAGACATGGCTATATGCAAACCAGTCTGACCCTGTGCCTCATGGGAACAGTCCAGCCCGAACTGCCAAGCCATGTCTTCACTGGACCGGAAACAAGCTTCCGAGGACCGTTTCTGGCATTCCATCCATTTTCAGCCCGGCATGCTTGAATCCAGTGGCAAAGTGAGCAAGGGACTCACGTCTGAACATACCCTGCCACACTTATGGCGGCCAAAAGTGGTACAAAAGGGGGTGGTGATGGACGGAGCATCTGTATCAATCAAACACTCACACCCAGTCAAAAGATCTGGGTTTAATCCATCACCGTTCTTTAGCCCACTCTGCCACCCCAGTTGAGACATGGATATATGCATATCAGTCTGACCCTGTGCCTCATGGGAACAGTCCAGCCCGAACTGCGAAGCCATGTCTTCCCTGGACCGGAAACAAGCTTCCGAGGACCGGTTTCTGGCATTCCAGCCGTCTTCAGCCGGGCTTGCTTGAATCCAGTGGCAAAGTGAACAAGTGACTCACGTCTGAGCATACCCTGCCACACTTATGGCGGCCAAAAGCGGTACAAAAGGGGCTGGTGATGGACGGAGCATCTGAATCAATCAAACACTCACAACCAGTCAAAAGATCTGGGTTTAATCCATCACCGTTCTTTAGCCCATTCTGCCACCCCAGTTGAGACATGGCTATATGCAAATCAGTCTGACCCTGTGCCTCATGGGAACAGTCCAGCCCGAACTGCCAAGCCATGTCTTCCCTGGACCGGAAACAGGCTTCCGAGGAAAGGTTTCTGGCATTCCAGCCGTCTTCAGCCCGGCTTGCTTGAATCCAGTGGCAAAGTGAGCAAGGGACTCACGTCTGAGCATGCCCAGCCACACTCATGGCGGCCAAAAGCGGTACAAAAGGGGGTGGTGATGGACGGAGCATCTGAATCAATCAAACACTCACACCCAGTCAAAAGATCTGGGTTTAATCCATCACCGTTCTTTAGCCCACTCTGCCACCCCAGTTGAGACATGGCTATATGCATATCAGTCTGACCCTGTGCATCATGGGAACAGTCCAGCCCGAACTGCCAAGCCATGTCTTCCCTGGCCCGGCAACAAGCTTCCGAGGACCAGTTTCTGGCATTCCAGCCGTCTTCAGCCCGGCTTGCTTGAATACAGGGGCAAAGTGAGCAAGGGACTCACGTCTGAGCATACCCTGCCACACTTATGGCGGCCAAAAGCGGTACAAAAGGGGGTTGTGATGGACGGAGCATCTGAATCAATCAAACACTCACACCTAGTCAAAAGATCTGGGTTTAATCCATCACCGTTCTTTAGCCCACTCTGCCACCCCAGTTGAGACATGGCTATATGCAAATCAGTTTGACCCTGTGCCTCATGGGAACAGTCCAGCCCGAACTGCCAAGCCATGTCTTCCCTGGACCGAAAACAAGCTTCCGAGGACCGGTTTCTGGCATTGCAGCCGTCTTCAGCCCGGCTTGCTTGAATCCAGTGGCAAAGTGAGCAAGGGACTCACGTCTGAGCATACCCTGCCACACTTATGGCGGCCTAAATCAGTACAAAAGGGGGTTGTGATGGACGGAGCATCTGAATCAATCAAACACTCACACCCAGTCAAAAGATCTGGTTTTAATCCATCACCCTTCTTTAGCCCACTCTGCCACCCCAGTTGAGACATGGCTATATGCAAATCAGTCTGAGCCTGTGCCTCATGGGAACAGTCCAGCCCGAACTGCCAAGGCTTGTCTTCACTGGACCGGAAACAAGCTACCGAGGACCGGTTTCTGGCATTCCAGCCGTCTTCAGCCCGGCTTGCTTGAATCCAGTGGCAAAGTGAGCAAGGGACTCACGTCTGAGCATACCCTGCCACACTTATGGTGGCCAAAAGCGGTACAAAAGGGGGTGGTGATGGATGGAGCATCTGAATAAATCAAACACTCACACCCAGTCAAAAGATCTGGGTTTAATCCATCACCGTTCTTTAGCCCACTCTGCCACCCCAGTTGAGACATGGCTATATGCAAACCAGTCTGACCCTGTGCCTCATGGGAACAGTCCAGCCCGAACTGCCAAGCCATGTCTTCACTGGACCGGAAACAAGCTTCCGAGGACCGTTTCTGGCATTCCAGCCATTTTCAGCCCGGCATGCTTGAATCCAGTGGCAAAGTGAGCAAGGGACTCACGTCTGAACATACCCTGCCACACTTATGGCGGCCAAAAGTGGTACAAAAGGGGGTGGTGATGGACGGAGCATCTGTATCAATCAAACACTCACACCCAGTCAAAAGATCTGGGTTTAATCCATCACCGTTCTTTAGCCCACTCTGCCACCCCAGTTGAGACATGGATATATGCATATCAGTCTGACCCTGTGCCTCATGGGAACAGTCCAGCCCGAACTGCGAAGCCATGTCTTCCCTGGACCGGAAACAAGCTTCCGAGGACCGGTTTCTGGCATTCCAGCCGTCTTCAGCCGGGCTTGCTTGAATCCAGTGGCAAAGTGAACAAGTGACTCACGTCTGAGCATACCCTGCCACACTTATGGCGGCCAAAAGCGGTACAAAAGGGGCTGGTGATGGACGGAGCATCTGAATCAATCAAACACTCACAACCAGTCAAAAGATCTGGGTTTAATCCATCACCGTTCTTTAGCCCATTCTGCCACCCCAGTTGAGACATGGCTATATGCAAATCAGTCTGACCCTGTGCCTCATGGGAACAGTCCAGCCCGAACTGCCAAGCCATGTCTTCCCTGGACCGGAAACAGGCTTCCGAGGAAAGGTTTCTGGCATTCCAGCCGTCTTCAGCCCGGCTTGCTTGAATCCAGTGGCAAAGTGAGCAAGGGACTCACGTCTGAGCATACCCTGCCACACTTATGGCGGCCAAAAGCGGTACAAAAGGGGGTGGTGATGGACGGAGCATCTGAATCAATCAAACACTCACACCCAGTCAAAATATCTGGGTTTAATCCATCACCGTTCTTTAGCCCACTCTGCCACCCCAGTTGAGACATGGCTATATGCATATCAGTCTGACCCTGTGCCTCATGGGAACAGTCCAGTCCGAACTGCCAAGCCATGTCTTCCCTGGACCTGAAACAAGCTTCCGAGGACCGGTTTCTGGCATTCCAGCCATCTGCAGCCCGGCTTGCTTGAATGCAGTGGCAAAGTGAGCAAGGGACTCACGTCTGAGCATGCCCTGCCACACTTATGGCGGCCAAAAGTGGTACAAAAGGGGGTGGTGATGGACGGAGCATCTGAATCAATCAAACACTCACACCCAGTCAAAAGATCTGGGTTTAATCCATCACCGTTCTTTAGCCCACTCTGCCACCCCAGTTGAGACATGGCTATATGCAAATCAGTCTGACCCTGTGCCTCATGGGAACAGTCCAGCCCGAACTGCCAAGCCATGTCTTCCCTGGCCCGGCAACAAGCTTCCGAGGACCAGTTTCTGGCATTCCAGCCGTCTTCAGCCCGGCTTGCTTGAATACAGGGGCAAAGTGAGCAAGGGACTCACGTCTGAGCATACCCTGCCACACTTATGGCGGCCAAAAGCGGTACAAAAGGGGGTTGTGATGGACGGAACATCTGAATCAATCAAACACTCACACCTAGTCAAAAGATCTGGGTTTAATCCATCACCGTTCTTTAGCCCACTCTGCCACCCCAGTTGAGACATGGCTATATGCAAATCAGTTTGACCCTGTGCCTCATGGGAACAGTCCAGCCCGAACTGCCAAGCCATGTCTTCCCTGGACCGAAAACAAGCTTCCGAGGACCGGTTTCTGGCATTGCAGCCGTCTTCAGCCCGGCTTGCTTGAATCCAGTGGCAAAGTGAGCAAGGGACTCACGTCTGAGCATACCCTGCCACACTTATGGCGGCCTAAAGCAGTACAAAAGGGGGTTGTGATGGACGGAGCATCTGAATCAATCAAACACTCACACCCAGTCAAAATATCTGGGTTTAATCCATCACCGTTCTTTAGCCCACTCTGCCACCCCAGTTGAGACATGGCTATATGCAAATCAGTCTGACCCTGTGCCTCATGGGAACAGTCCAGCCCGAACTGCCAAGCCATGTATTCCCTGGACTGGAAACAAGCTTCCGAGGAACGGTTTCTGGCATTCCAGCCGTCTTCAGCCCGGCTTGCTTGAATCCAGGGGCAACGTGAGCAAGGGACTCACGTCTGAGCATACCCTGCCACACTTATGGCGGCCAAAAGTGGTACAAAAGGGGGTGGTGATGGATGGAGCATCTGAATCAATCAAACACTCACACCCAGTCAAAAGATCTGGGTTTAATCCATCACCGTTCTTTAGCCCACTCTGCCATCCAAGTTGAGACATGGCTATATGCAAATCAGTCTGACCCTGTGCCTCATGGGAACAGTCCAGTCTGAACTGCCACGCCATGTCTTCCCTGGACCGGAAACAAGCTTCCGAGGACCGGTTTCTAGCATTCCAGCCGTCTTCAGCCCGGCTTGCTTGAATCCAGTGGCAGAGTGAGCAATGGACTCACGTCTAAGCATACCCTGCCACACTTATGGTGGCCAAAAGCGGTACAAAAGGGGGTGGTGATAGACGGAGCATCTGGATCAATCAAACACTCACACCCAGTCAAGAGATCTGGGTTTAATACATCACCATTCTTTAGCCAACTCTGCCACCCCAGTTTAGACATGGCTATATGCAAATCAGTCTGACCCTGTGCCTCATGTGAACAGTCCAGCCCGAACTGTCAAGTCATGTCTTCCCTGGACTGGAAACAAGCTTCCGAGGACCGGTTTCTGGCATTCCAGCCGTCTTCAGCCCGGCTTGCTTGAATCCAGTGGCAAAGTGAGCAAGGGACTCACATCTGAGCATACCCTGCCACACTTATGGCGGCCAAAAGCGGTACAAAAGGGGGTGGTGATGGACGGAGCTTCTGAATCAGTCAAACACTCACACCCAGTCAAAAGATCTGAGTTTAATCCATCACCATTCTTTAGCCCACTCTGCCACCCCAGTTGAGACATGGCTATATGCAAATCAGTCTGACCCTGTGCCTCATGGGAACAGTCCAGCCCGAACTGCCAAGCCATGTCTTCCCTGGACCTGAAACAAGCTTCCGAGGACCAGTTTCTGGCATTCCAGCCGTCTTCAGCCCGGCTTGCTTGAATACAGGGGCAAAGTGAGCAAGGGACTCACGTCTGAGCATACCCTGCCACACTTATGGCGGCCAAAAGCGGTACAAAAGGGGGTTGTGATGGACGGAACATCTGAATCAATCAAACACTCACACCTAGTCAAAAGATCTGGGTTTAATCCATCACCGTTCTTTAGCCCACTCTGCCACCCCAGTTGAGACATGGCTATATGCAAATCAGTTTGACCCTGTGCCTCATGGGAACAGTCCAGCCCGAACTGCCAAGCCATGTCTTCCCTGGACCGAAAACAAGCTTCCGAGGACCGGTTTCTGGCATTGCAGCCGTCTTCAGCCCGGCTTGCTTGAATCCAGTGGCAAAGTGAGCAAGGGACTCACGTCTGAGCATACCCTGCCACACTTATGGCGGCCTAAAGCAGTACAAAAGGGGGTTGTGATGGACGGAGCATCTGAATCAATCAAACACTCACACCCAGTCAAAAGATCTGGTTTTAATCCATCACCCTTCTTTAGCCCACTCTGCCACCCCAGTTGAGACATGGCTATATGCAAATCAGTCTGAGCCTGTGCCTCATGGGAACAGTCCAGCCCGAACTGTCAAGGCTTGTCTTCACTGGACCGGAAACAAGCTACCGAGGACCGGTTTCTGGCATTCCAGCCGTCTTCAGCCCGGCTTGCTTGAATCCAGTGGCAAAGTGAGCAAGGGACTCACGTCTGAGCATACCCTGCCACACTTATGGTGGCCAAAAGCGGTACAAAAGGGGGTGGTGATGGATGGAGCATCTGAATAAATCAAACACTCACACCCAGTCAAAAGATCTGGGTTTAATCCATCACCGTTCTTTAGCCCACTCTGCCACCCCAGTTGAGACATGGCTATATGCAAACCAGTCTGACCCTGTGCCTCATGGGAACAGTCCAGCCCGAACTGCCAAGCCATGTCTTCACTGGACCGGAAACAAGCTTCCGAGGACCGTTTCTGGCATTCCAGCCATTTTCAGCCCGGCTTGCTTGAATCCAGTGGCAAAGTGAGCAAGGGACTCACGTCTGAACATACCCTGCCACACTTATGGCGGCCAAAAGTGGTACAAAAGGGGGTGGTGATGGACGGAGCATCTGTATCAATCAAACACTCACACCCAGTCAAAAGATCTGGGTTTAATCCATCACCGTTCTTTAGCCCACTCTGCCACCCCAGTTGAGACATGGCTATATGCATATCAGTCTGACCCTGTGCCTCATGGGAACAGTCCAGCCCGAACTGCGAAGCCATGTCTTCCCTGGACCGGAAACAAGCTTCCGAGGACCGGTTTCTGACATTCCAGCCGTCTTCAGCCGGGCTTGCTTGAATCCAGTGGCAAAGTGAACAAGTGACTCACGTCTGAGCATACCCTGCCACACTTATGGCGGCCAAAAGCGGTACAAAAGGGGCTGGTGATGGACGGAGCATCTGAATCAATCAAACACTCACAACCAGTCAAAAGATCTGGGTTTAATCCATCACCGTTCTTTAGCCCATTCTGCCACCCCAGTTGAGACATGGCTATATGCAAATCAGTCTGACCCTGTGCCTCATGGGAACAGTCCAGCCCGAACTGCCAAGCCATGTCTTCCCTGGACCGGAAACAGGCTTCTGAGGAAAGGTTTCTGGCACTCCAGCCGTCTTCAGCCCGGCTTGCTTGAATCCAGTGACAAAGTGAGCAAGGGACTCACGTCTGGGCATACCCTGCCACACTTATGGCGGCCAAAAGCGGTACAAAAGGGGGTGGTGATGGACGGAGCATCTGAATCAATCAAACACTCACACCCAGTCAAAAGATCTGGTTTTAATCCATCACCCTTCTTTAGCCCACTCTGCCACCCCAGTTGAGACATGGCTATATGCAAATCAGTCTGAGCCTGTGCCTCATGGGAACAGTCCAGCCCGAACTGCCAAGGCTTGTCTTCACTGGACCGGAAACAAGCTACAGAGGACCGGTTTCTGGCATTCCAGCCGTCTTCAGCCCGGCTTGCTTGAATCCAGTGGCAAAGTGAGCAAGGGACTCACGTCTGAGCATACCCTGCCACACTTATGGTGGCCAAAAGCGGTACAAAAGGGGGTGGTGATGGATGGAGCATCTGAATAAATCAAACACTCACACCCAGTCAAAAGATCTGGGTTTAATCCATCACCGTTCTTTAGCCCACTCTGCCACCCCAGTTGAGACATGGCTATATGCAAACCAGTCTGACCCTGTGCCTCATGGGAACAGTCCAGCCCGAACTGCCAAGCCATGTCTTCACTGGACCGGAAACAAGCTTCCGAGGACCGTTTCTGGCATTCCATCCATTTTCAGCCCGGCATGCTTGAATCCAGTGGCAAAGTGAGCAAGGGACTCACGTCTGAACATACCCTGCCACACTTATGGCGGCCAAAAGTGGTACAAAAGGGGGTGGTGATGGACGGAGCATCTGTATCAATCAAACACTCACACCCAGTCAAAAGATCTGGGTTTAATCCATCACCGTTCTTTAGCCCACTCTGCCACCCCAGTTGAGACATGGATATATGCATATCAGTCTGACCCTGTGCCTCATGGGAACAGTCCAGCCCGAACTGCGAATCCATGTCTTCCCTGGACCGGAAACAAGCTTCCGAGGACCGGTTTCTGGCATTCCAGCCGTCTTCAGCCGGGCTTGCTTGAATCCAGTGGCAAAGTGAACAAGTGACTCACGTCTGAGCATACCCTGCCACACTTATGGCGGCCAAAAGCGGTACAAAAGGGGCTGGTGATGGACGGAGCATCTGAATCAATCAAACACTCACAACCAGTCAAAAGATCTGGGTTTAATCCATCACCGTTCTTTAGCCCATTCTGCCACCCCAGTTGAGACATGGCTATATGCAAATCAGTCTGACCCTGTGCCTCATGGGAACAGTCCAGCCCGAACTGCCAAGCCATGTCTTCCCTGGACCGGAAACAGGCTTCCGAGGAAAGGTTTCTGGCATTCCAGCCGTCTTCAGCCCGGCTTGCTTGAATCCAGTGGCAAAGTGAGCAAGGGACTCACGTCTGAGCATACCCTGCCACACTTATGGCGGCCAAAAGCGGTACAAAAGGGGGTGGTGATGGACGGAGCATCTGAATCAATTAAACACTCACACCCAGTCAAAATATCTGGGTTTAATCCATCACCGTTCTTTAGCCCACTCTGCCACCCCAGTTGAGACATGGCTATATGCATATCAGTCTGACCCTGTGCCTCATGGGAACAGTCCAGTCCGAACTGCCAAGCCATGTCTTCCCTGGACCTGAAACAAGCTTCCGAGGACCGGTTTCTGGCATTCCAGCCATCTGCAGCCCGGCTTGCTTGAATGCAGTGGCAAAGTGAGCAAGGGACTCACGTCTGAGCATGCCCTGCCACACTTATGGCGGCCAAAAGTGGTACAAAAGGGGGTGGTGATGGACGGAGCATCTGAATCAATCAAACACTCACACCCAGTCAAAAGATCTGGGTTTAATCCATCACCGTTCTTTAGCCCACTCTGCCACCCCAGTTGAGACATGGCTATATGCAAATCAGTCTGACCCTGTGCCTCATGGGAACAGTCCAGCCCGAACTGCCAAGCCATGTCTTCCCTGGCCCGGCAACAAGCTTCCGAGGACCAGTTTCTGGCATTCCAGCCGTCTTCAGCCCGGCTTGCTTGAATACAGGGGCAAAGTGAGCAAGGGACTCACGTCTGAGCATACCCTGCCACACTTATGGCGGCCAAAAGCGGTACAAAAGGGGGTTGTGATGGACGGAACATCTGAATCAATCAAACACTCACACCTAGTCAAAAGATCTGGGTTTAATCCATCACCGTTCTTTAGCCCACTCTGCCACCCCAGTTGAGACATGGCTATATGCAAATCAGTTTGACCCTGTGCCTCATGGGAACAGTCCAGCCCGAACTGCCAAGCCATGTCTTCCCTGGACCGAAAACAAGCTTCCGAGGACCGGTTTCTGGCATTGCAGCCGTCTTCAGCCCGGCTTGCTTGAATCCAGTGGCAAAGTGAGCAAGGGACTCACGTCTGAGCATACCCTGCCACACTTATGGCGGCCTAAAGCAGTACAAAAGGGGGTTGTGATGGACGGAGCATCTGAATCAATCAAACACTCACACCCAGTCAAAATATCTGGGTTTAATCCATCACCGTTCTTTAGCCCACTCTGCCACCCCAGTTGAGACATGGCTATATGCAAATCAGTCTGACCCTGTGCCTCATGGGAACAGTCCAGCCCGAACTGCCAAGCCATGTATTCCCTGGACTGGAAACAAGCTTCCGAGGAACGGTTTCTGGCATTCCAGCCGTCTTCAGCCCGGCTTGCTTGAATCCAGGGGCAACGTGAGCAAGGGACTCACGTCTGAGCATACCCTGCCACACTTATGGCGGCCAAAAGTGGTACAAAAGGGGGTGGTGATGGATGGAGCATCTGAATCAATCAAACACTCACACCCAGTCAAAAGATCTGGGTTTAATCCATCACCGTTCTTTAGCCCACTCTGCCATCCAAGTTGAGACATGGCTATATGCAAATCAGTCTGACCCTGTGCCTCATGGGAACAGTCCAGTCTGAACTGCCACGCCATGTCTTCCCTGGACCGGAAACAAGCTTCCGAGGACCGGTTTCTAGCATTCCAGCCGTCTTCAGCCCGGCTTGCTTGAATCCAGTGGCAGAGTGAGCAATGGACTCACGTCTAAGCATACCCTGCCACACTTATGGTGGCCAAAAGCGGTACAAAAGGGGGTGGTGATAGACGGAGCATCTGGATCAATCAAACACTCACACCCAGTCAAGAGATCTGGGTTTAATACATCACCATTCTTTAGCCAACTCTGCCACCCCAGTTTAGACATGGCTATATGCAAATCAGTCTGACCCTGTGCCTCATGTGAACAGTCCAGCCCGAACTGTCAAGTCATGTCTTCCCTGGACTGGAAACAAGCTTCCGAGGACCGGTTTCTGGCATTCCAGCCGTCTTCAGCCCGGCTTGCTTGAATCCAGTGGCAAAGTGAGCAAGGGACTCACATCTGAGCATACCCTGCCACACTTATGGCGGCCAAAAGCGGTACAAAAGGGGGTGGTGATGGACGGAGCTTCTGAATCAGTCAAACACTCACACCCAGTCAAAAGATCTGAGTTTAATCCATCACCATTCTTTAGCCCACTCTGCCACCCCAGTTGAGACATGGCTATATGCAAATCAGTCTGACCCTGTGCCTCATGGGAACAGTCCAGCCCGAACTGCCAAGCCATGTCTTCCCTGGACCTGAAACAAGCTTCCGAGGACCAGTTTCTGGCATTCCAGCCGTCTTCAGCCCGGCTTGCTTGAATACAGGGGCAAAGTGAGCAAGGGACTCACGTCTGAGCATACCCTGCCACACTTATGGCGGCCAAAAGCGGTACAAAAGGGGGTTGTGATGGACGGAACATCTGAATCAATCAAACACTCACACCTAGTCAAAAGATCTGGGTTTAATCCATCACCGTTCTTTAGCCCACTCTGCCACCCCAGTTGAGACATGGCTATATGCAAATCAGTTTGACCCTGTGCCTCATGGGAACAGTCCAGCCCGAACTGCCAAGCCATGTCTTCCCTGGACCGAAAACAAGCTTCCGAGGACCGGTTTCTGGCATTGCAGCCGTCTTCAGCCCGGCTTGCTTGAATCCAGTGGCAAAGTGAGCAAGGGACTCACGTCTGAGCATACCCTGCCACACTTATGGCGGCCTAAAGCAGTACAAAAGGGGGTTGTGATGGACGGAGCATCTGAATCAATCAAACACTCACACCCAGTCAAAAGATCTGGTTTTAATCCATCACCCTTCTTTAGCCCACTCTGCCACCCCAGTTGAGACATGGCTATATGCAAATCAGTCTGAGCCTGTGCCTCATGGGAACAGTCCAGCCCGAACTGTCAAGGCTTGTCTTCACTGGACCGGAAACAAGCTACCGAGGACCGGTTTCTGGCATTCCAGCCGTCTTCAGCCCGGCTTGCTTGAATCCAGTGGCAAAGTGAGCAAGGGACTCACGTCTGAGCATACCCTGCCACACTTATGGTGGCCAAAAGCGGTACAAAAGGGGGTGGTGATGGATGGAGCATCTGAATAAATCAAACACTCACACCCAGTCAAAAGATCTGGGTTTAATCCATCACCGTTCTTTAGCCCACTCTGCCACCCCAGTTGAGACATGGCTATATGCAAACCAGTCTGACCCTGTGCCTCATGGGAACAGTCCAGCCCGAACTGCCAAGCCATGTCTTCACTGGACCGGAAACAAGCTTCCGAGGACCGTTTCTGGCATTCCAGCCATTTTCAGCCCGGCTTGCTTGAATCCAGTGGCAAAGTGAGCAAGGGACTCACGTCTGAACATACCCTGCCACACTTATGGCGGCCAAAAGTGGTACAAAAGGGGGTGGTGATGGACGGAGCATCTGTATCAATCAAACACTCACACCCAGTCAAAAGATCTGGGTTTAATCCATCACCGTTCTTTAGCCCACTCTGCCACCCCAGTTGAGACATGGCTATATGCATATCAGTCTGACCCTGTGCCTCATGGGAACAGTCCAGCCCGAACTGCGAAGCCATGTCTTCCCTGGACCGGAAACAAGCTTCCGAGGACCGGTTTCTGACATTCCAGCCGTCTTCAGCCGGGCTTGCTTGAATCCAGTGGCAAAGTGAACAAGTGACTCACGTCTGAGCATACCCTGCCACACTTATGGCGGCCAAAAGCGGTACAAAAGGGGCTGGTGATGGACGGAGCATCTGAATCAATCAAACACTCACAACCAGTCAAAAGATCTGGGTTTAATCCATCACCGTTCTTTAGCCCATTCTGCCACCCCAGTTGAGACATGGCTATATGCAAATCAGTCTGACCCTGTGCCTCATGGGAACAGTCCAGCCCGAACTGCCAAGCCATGTCTTCCCTGGACCGGAAACAGGCTTCTGAGGAAAGGTTTCTGGCACTCCAGCCGTCTTCAGCCCGGCTTGCTTGAATCCAGTGACAAAGTGAGCAAGGGACTCACGTCTGGGCATACCCTGCCACACTTATGGCGGCCAAAAGCGGTACAAAAGGGGGTGGTGATGGACGGAGCATCTGAATCAATCAAACACTCACACCCAGTCAAAATATCTGGGTTTAATCCATCACCGTTCTTTAGCCCACTCTGCCACCCCAGTTGAGACATGGCTATATGCATATCAGTCTGACCCTGTGCCTCATGGGAACAGTCCAGCCCGAACTGCCAAGCCATGTCTTCCCTGGACCTGAAACAAGCTTCCGAGGACCGGTTTCTGGCATTCCAGCCATCTGCATTCCGGCTTGCTTGAATGCAGTGGCAAAGTGAGCAAGGGACTCACGTCTGAGCATGCCCTGCCACACTTATGGCGGCCAAAAGTGGTACAAAAGGGGGTGATGATGGACGGAGCATCTGAATCAATCAAACACTCACACCCAGTCAAAAGATCTGGGTTTAATCCATCACCGTTCTTTAGCCCACTCTGCCACCCCAGTTGAGACATGGCTATATGCAAATCAGTCTGACCCTGTGCCTCATGGGAACAGTCCAGCCCGAACTGCCAAGCCATGTCTTCCCTGGCCCGGCAACACGCTTCCGAGGACCAGTTTCTGGCATTCCAGCCGTCTTCAGCCCGGCTTGCTTGAATACAGGGGCAAAGTGAGCAAGGGACTCACGTCTGAGCATACCCTGCCACACTTATGGCGGCCAAAAGCGGTACAAAAGGGGGTTGTGATGGACGGAACATCTGAATCAATCAAACACTCACACCTAGTCAAAAGATCTGGGTTTAATCCATCACCGTTCTTTAGCCCACTCTGCCACCCCAGTTGAGACATGGCTATATGCAAATCAGTTTGACCCTGTGCCTCATGGGAACAGTCCAGCCCGAACTGCCAAGCCATGTCTTCCCTGGACCGAAAACAAGCTTCCGAGGACCGGTTTCTGGCATTGCAGCCGTCTTCAGCCCGGCTTGCTTGAATCCAGTGGCAAAGTGAGCAAGGGACTCACGTCTGAGCATACCCTGCCACACTTATGGCGGCCTAAAGCAGTACAAAAGGGGGTTGTGATGGACGGAGCATCTGAATCAATCAAACACTCACACCCAGTCAAAAGATCTGGTTTTAATCCATCACCCTTCTTTAGCCCACTCTGCCACCCCAGTTGAGACATGGCTATATGCAAATCAGTCTGAGCCTGTGCCTCATGGGAACAGTCCAGCCCGAACTGCCAAGGCTTGTCTTCACTGGACCGGAAACAAGCTACCGAGGACCGGTTTCTGGTATTCCAGCCGTCTTCAGCCCAGCTTGCTTGATTCCAGTGGCAAAGTGAGCAAGGGACTCACGTCTGAGCATACCCTGCCACACTTATGGTGGCCAAAAGCGGTACAAAAGGGGGTGGTGATGGATGGAGCATCTGAATAAATCAAACACTCACACCCAGTCAAAAGATCTGAGTTTAATCCATCACCGTTCTTTAGCCCACTCTGCCACCCCAGTTGAGACATGGCTATATGCATATCAGTCTGAGCCTGTGCCTCATGGGAACAGTCCAGCCCGAACTGCCAAGCCATGTCTTCCCTGGACCGAAAACAAGCTTCCGAGGACCGGTTTCTGGCATTGCAGCCGTCTTCAGCCCGGCTTGCTTGAATCCAGTGGCAAAGTGAGCAAGGGACTCACGTCTGAGCATACCCTGCCTCACTTATGGCGGCCAAAAGCGGTACAAAAGGGGGTGGTGATGGACGGAGCATCTGAATCAATCAAACACTCACACCCAGTCAAGAGATCTGGGTTTAATACATCACCATTCTTTAGCCAACTCTGCCACCCCAGTTTAGACATGGCTATATGCAAATCAGTCTGACCCTGTGCCTCATGTGAACAGTCCAGCCCGAACTGTCAAGTCATGTCTTCCCTGGACCGGAAACAAGCTTCCGAGGACCGGTTTCTGGCATTCCAGCCGTCTTCAGCCCGGCTTGCTTGAATCCAGTGGCAAAGTGAGCAAGGGACTCACATCTGAGCATACCCTGCCACACTTATGGCGGCCAAAAGCGGTACAAAAGGGGGTGGTGATGGACGGAGCTTCTGAATCAGTCAAACACTCACACCCAGTCAAAAGATCTGAGTTTAATCCATCACCGTTCTTTAGCCCACTCTGCCACCCAGTTGAGACATGGCTATATGCAAACCAGTCTGACCCTGTGCCTCATGGGAACAGTCCAGCCCGAACTGCCAAGCCATGTCTTCACTGGACCGGAAACAAGCTTCCGAGGACCGTTTCTGGCATTCCAGCCATTTTCAGCCCGGCTTGCTTGAATCCAGTGGCAAAGTGAGCAAGGGACTCACGTCTGAACATACCCTGCCACACTTATGGCGGCCAAAAGTTGTACAAAAGGGGGTGGTGATGGACGGAGCATCTGAATCAATCAAACACTCACACCCAGTCAAAATATCTGGGTTTAATCCATCACCGTTCTTTAGCCCACTCTGCCACCCCAGTTGAGACATGGCTATATGCAAATCAGTCTGACCCTGTGCCTCATGGGAACAGTCCAGCCCGAACTGCCAAGCCATGTCTTCCCTGGACCTGAAACAAGCTTCCGAGGACCGGTTTCTGGCATTCCAGCCATCTGCAGCCCGGCTTGCTTGAATCCAGTGGCAAAGTGAGCAAGGGACTCACGTCTGAGCATGCCCTGCCACACTTATGGCGGCCAAAAGCGGTACAAAAGGGGGTGGTGATGGACGGAGCATCTGAATCAATCAAACACTCACACCCAGTCAAAAGATCTGGGTTTAATCCATCACCGTTCTTTAGCCCACTCTGCCACCCCAGTTGAGACATGGCTATATGCAAATCAGTCTGACCCTGTGCATCATGGGAACAGTCCAGCCCGAACTGCCAAGCCATGTCTTCCCTGGCCCGGCAACAAGCTTCCGAGGACCAGTTTCTGGCATTCCAGCCGTCTTCAGCCCTGCTTGCTTGAATACAGGGGCAAAGTGAGCAAGGGACTCACGTCTGAGCATACCCTGCCACACTTATGGCGGCCAAAAGCGGTACAAAAGGGGGTTGTGATGGACGGAACATCTGAATCAATCAAACACTCACACCTAGTCAAAAGATCTGGGTTTAATCCATCACCGTTCTTTAGCCCACTCTGCCACCCCAGTTGAGACATGGCTATATGCAAATCAGTTTGACCCTGTGCCTCATGGGAACAGTCCAGCCCGAACTGCCAAGCCATGTGTTCCCTGGACCGAAAACAAGCTTCCGAGGACCGGTTTCTGGCATTGCAGCCGTCTTCAGCCCGGCTTGCTTGAATCCAGTGGCAAAGTGAGCAAGGGACTCACGTCTGAGCATACCCTGCCACACTTATGGCGGCCTAAAGCAGTACAAAAGGGGGTTGTGATGGACGGAGCATCTGAATCAATCAAACACTCACACCCAGTCAAAAGATCTGGTTTTAATCCATCACCCTTCTTTAGCCCACTCTGCCACCCCAGTTGAGACATGGCTATATGCAAATCAGTCTGAGCCTGTGCCTCATGGGAACAGTCCAGCCCGAACTGCCAAGGCTTGTCTTCACTGGACCGGAAACAAGCTACCGAGGACCGGTTTCTGGCATTCCAGCCGTCTTCAGCCCGGCTTGCTTGTATCCAGTGGCAAAGTGAGCAAGGGACTCACGTCTGAGCATACCCTGCCACACTTATGGTGGCCAAAAGCGGTACAAAAGGGGGTGGTGATGGATGGAGCATCTGAATAAATCAAACACTCAAACCCAGTCAAAAGATCTGGGTTTAATCCATCACCGTTCTTTAGCCCACTCTGCCACCCCAGTTGAGACATGGCTATATGCAAACCAGTCTGACCCTGTGCCTCATGGGAACAGTCCAGCGCGAACTGCCAAGCCATGTCTTCACTGGACCGGAAACAAGCTTCCGAGGACCGTTTCTGGCATTCCAGCCATTTTCAGCCCGGCTTGCTTGAATCCAGTGGCAAAGTGAGCAAGGGACTCATGTCTGAACATACCCTGCCACACTTATGGCGGCCAAAAGTGGTACAAAAGGGGGTGGTGATGGACGGAGCATCTGTATCAATCAAACACTCACACCCAGTCAAAAGATCTGGGTTTAATCCATCACCATTCTTTAGCCCACTCTGCCACCCCAGTTGAGACATGGCTATATGCATATCAGTCTGACCCTGTGCGTCATGGGAACAGTCCAGCCCGAACTGCCAAGCCATGTCTTCACTGGACCGGAAACAAGCTACCGAGGACCGGTTTCTGGCATTCCAGCCGTCTTCAGCCCGGCTTGCTTAAATCCAGTGGCAAAGTGAGCAAGGGACTCACGTCTGAGCATACCCTGCCACACTTATGGTGGCCAAAAGCGGTACAAAAGGGGGTGGTGATGGATGGAGCATCTGAATAAATCAAACACTCACACCCAGTCAAAAGATCTGGGTTTAATCCATCACCGTTCTTTAGCCCACTCTGCCACCCCAGTTGAGACATGGCTATATGCAAATCAGTCTGACCCTGTGCCTCATGGGAACAGTCCAGCCCGAACTGCCAAGCCATGTCTTCTCTGGACCTGAAACAAGCTTCCGAGGACCGGTTTCTGGCATTCCAGCCATCTTCAGCCCGGCTTGCTTGAATCCAGTGGCAAAGTGAGCAAGGGACTCACGTCTGAGCATACCCTGCCACACTTATGGTGGCAAAAAGTGGTACAAAAAGGGGTGGTGATGGACGGAGGATCTGAATCAATCAAACACTCACACCCTGTCAAAAGATCTGGGTTTAATCCATCACCGTTCTTTAGCCCACTCTGCCACCCCAGTTGAGACATGGCTATATGCAAATCAGTCTGACCCTGTGCCTCATGGGAACAGTCCAGCCCGAACTGCCAAGCCATGTCTTCCCTGGACCGGCAACAAGCTTCCGAGCACCGGTTTCTGGCATTACAGCCGTCTTCAGCCCGGCTTGCTTGAATCCAGGGGCAAAGTGAGCAAGGGACTCACGTCTGAGCATACCCTGCCACACTTATGGCGGCCAAAAGCGGTACAAAAAGGGGTGGTGATGGACGGAGCATCTGAATCAATCAAACACTCACACCCAGTCAAAAGATCTGGGTTTAATCCATCACCGTTCTTTAGCCCACTCTGCCACCCCAGTTGAGACATGGCTATATGCAAACCAGTCTGACCCTGTGCCTCATGGGAACAGTCCGGACCGAACTGCCAAGCCATGTCTTCCCTGGACCAGAAACAAGCTTCCGAGGACCGGTTTCTGGCATTCCAGCTGTCTTCAGCCCGGCTTGCTTGAATCCAGTGGCAAAGTGAGTAAGGGACTCACGTCTGAGCATTCCTTGCCACACTTATGGTGGCCAAAAGCGGTACAAAAGGGAGTGGTGATGGACGTAGCATCTGAATCAATCAAACAGTCACACAAGTCAAAAGATCTGGGTTTAATCCATCACCGTTCTTTAGCCCACTCTGCGACCCCAGTTGAGACATGGCTATATGCAAATTAGTCTAACCCTGTGCCTCATGGGAACAGTCCAGCCCGAACTGCCAAGCCATGTCTTCCCTGTACCGGAAACAAGATTCCAAGGACCGGTTTCTTTTTTTTTTTTTTTTTTTTTTTATCCTCATATTGCGAAAATTTTATGTATTTTGGAAAGTTTGATTTCTACCTCTGAAGCTTTCCTTTTTGTACCGTCACTGCCCAATGGTCTCTCTTTACTTGGGAGTTTTCCCTTGTCTTGCTTGATCAGAGGAGAACCTTTTCCATTTACATATTAACATATCTGTAGTCGAGAGGGAGGGAGCTAGCCACCTAGGCTACTTCTATGAGTATCATACTCATAACACAGAATACGCTTTCGCATTAATCATAGGACAGTGTGTTACGCCCGATCCTCGGAGGTCAGATGTTTCTCCATGATTTCCCAATACTTGAACCTCTTACTAGTTTTTCCCCTTCTGTCTAATTTATTTATTTTGATAACTGAGTTTAACCACTCTACATGTGTCGGGGGATGAGGACCTATCCACTTACTGCAGATCTCCCTTCTAGCTATCACCATTAGTACAAAGAGTAATTTTGCTTCCATTACTGTTAGTTTAGCTACCCCCGTTGTGTTATCAATCCCGAAGAGAATAAGAGTTGTACTTACATTTAGATGTTTTTGAAATATTGAATTCAACGTCTTACCAACTCCTTCCCAAAATGTTCTCAAAGATGGGCAGCTCCAGAACATATGGACATCATCCGCCTTCTCTTCCCCACATTTAGGGCATTTTCTGATTCCCGCATTTTTAAATTTTGAAAGCTTTTTCGGTGTCCAATAGGCTCTATGCAGGGTATACAGATGATTTCTTTTTAGTGCCACTGTTTTTAATGTTGACCAACATTTCTCTATGGAATCTTCCCATATATTTACTAGATCTTCTGAAGCCAGGTCTTTTCCCCAGATTTGCTCCACCATCTGGGAGCTTTCCTCTTCATTTTCTATAAAAGTCCAATACCATTTTGCTACCTCCTTCTTTATGGGTAAGATTTTTATCATTTCTTTTTCAACGGTCTTGTTTTCTTTATCGTACTTTGGTAGTGTCTTTGCCCAGCTGTTTAGTTGATAAAATTTGAATTTTGATATTCTTCTATTGGAGATCTTATTCAGTTCTTCCCATGATATTAATGTTGTTCCATTTAAAAGTTGACCCCAATATTCGATGTTACATTGTTTTAAGGGGGTAGCCATGACATCTTTTAAACAGTCCGGAGTTCCGGGAGAGTTCCAAATCGGTGCCATTGCACTATAATAGGGGATTTTTAAGATCAATCTGATTTGTATCCAGAGTTTAGCCGCCTCCTTCAGAACTTTTAGCTTAATTTTCTTGAAGTACTTTTGGTGACCAAATTTGAAAAGAAAATGATCCTCAGCTTCTGTCATTCCTTTCAAATATTTCGGGTAATATTGGTGTATTCTTAGAAGAGACCGAATGTTTTTAAATTGAAATGCTCTGCAGTATTCTGTTAAGTCGGGACTTGCTATTCCTCCTTTCTCTTTTTTTCTCCTAAGTTTTTTCCAGGATATTCTAATTCCCTTGGAGGCCCATATAAAACTTGCTATTTCCCCTTGCAGCCTTTTTAGCTCGGTTTTTTTAAAATCCAAAGGAATAGTGTTAAATAGGAAGGTATATTTTGGGAGTATACTCATTTTTATGATATTAGACCTCCCTATAAAGCTTAAAGGAAGGCTAGACCATACTTTAAGCAATTTTCGCACCTCTCGAGCTACTTTATTCAGATTGTTTTGTGTTATTTTGTTAAGGTTTTGATTAACCAAGATCCCTAGATATCTTATCTCTTCCTTTATGTTGGGGCTGTTAAACTGTGTGTTCCATGTCATTATTTCTGTTTTTTCATGGTTAACTAAGTATCCTGAAACTTCCCCGAATTTGCTGATTATTTTTTCTATCGCTGGTTTGGATTTTACATATTCATCTGTAAATAGCATCAAATCATCTGCATAGAGAGCCAGCTTTTTCTCCCATCCTTGGTATTCAAAGGACCTGGCATTCCAGCCATCTGCAGCCCGGCTTGCTTGAATGCAGTGGCAAAGTGAGCAAGGGACTCACGTCTGAGCATGCCCTGCCACACTTATGGCGGCCAAAAGCGGTACAAAAGGGGGTGGTGATGGACGGAGCATCTGAATCAATCAAACACTCACACCAAGTCAAAAGATCTGGGTTTAATCCATCACCGTTCTTTAGCCCACACTGCCACCACAGTTGAGCCATGGCTATATGCAAACCAGTCTGACCCTGTGCCTCATGGGAACAGTCCAGCCCGAACTGCCAAGCCATGTCTTCCCTGGACCAGAAACAAGCTTCCAAGGACCGGTTTCTGGCATTCCATCCGTCTTCAGCCGGCTTGCTTGAATCCAGTGGTAAAGTGAGTAAGGGACTCACGTCTGAGCATTCCTTGCCACACTTATGGCAGCCAAAAGCGGTACAAAAGGGAGTGGTGATGGACGTAGCATCTGAATCAATCAAACACTCACACAAGTCAAAAGATCTGGGTTTAATCCATCACCGTTCTTTAGCCCACTCTTCCACCCCAGTTGAGACATGGCTATATGCAAATCAGTCTGACCCTGTTCCTCATGGGAACAGTCCAGCCCGAACTGCCAAGCCATGTCTTCTCTGGACCTGAAACAAGCTTCCGAGGACCGGTTTCTGGTTTTCCAGCCATGTCTTCCCTGGACCGGCAACAAGCTTCAGAGGACCGGTTTCTGGCATTCCAGCCGTCTTCAGCCCGGCTTGCTTGAATCCAGGGGCAAAGTGAGCAAGGGACTCACGTCTGAGCATACCCTGCCACACTTATGGCGGCCAAAAGCGGTACAAAAAGGGGTGGTGATGGACGGAGCATCTGAATCAATCAAACACTCACACCCAGTCAAAAGATCTGGGTTTAATCCATCACCGTTCTTTAGCCCACTCTGCCACCCCAGTTGAGACATGGCTATATGCAAACCAGTCTGACCCTGTGCCTCATGGGAACAGTCCGGACCGAACTGCCAAGCCATGTCTTCCCTGGACCAGAAACAAGCTTCCGAGGACCGGTTTCTGGCATTCCAGCTGTCTTCAGCCTGGCTTGCTTGAATCCAGTGGCAAAGTGAGTAAGGGACTCACGTCTGAGCATTCCTTGCCACACTTATGGCGGCCAAAAGCGGTACAAAAGGGAGTGGTGATGGACGTAGCATCTGAATCAATCAAACACTCACACAAGTCAAAAGATCTGGGTTTAATCCATCACCGTTCTTTAGCCCACTCTGCGACCCCAGTTGAGACATGGCTATATGCAAATTAGCCCGAACTGCCAAGCCATGTCTTCCCTGGACCGGAAACAAGATTCCAAGGACCGGTTTCTGGCATTCCATCCGTCTTCAGCCGGCTTGCTTGAATCAAGCGGCAAAGTGAGCAAGGGACTCACGTCTGAGCATACCCTGCCACACTTATGGCGGCCAAAAGCGGTACAAAATGGGGTGGTGATGGATGGAGCATCTGAATCAATCAAGCACTCACACCCAGTCAAAAGATCTGGGTTTAATCCATCAACGTTCTTTAGCCCACTCTGCCACCCCAGTTGAGACATGGCTATATGCAAATCAGTCTGACCCTGTGCCTCATGGGAACAGTCCAGTCCGAACTGCCACGCCATGTCTTCCCTGGACCGGAAACAAGTTTCCGAGGACCGGTTTCTGGCATTCTAGCCGTCTTCAGCCCGGCTTGCTTGAATCCAGTGGCAAAGTGAGCAAGGGACTCACGTCTGAGCATACCCTGCCACACTTATGGCGGCCAAAAGCGGTGCAAAAGGGGGTGGTGATGGACGGAGCACCTGAATCAATCAAACACTCACACCCAGTCAAAAGAACTGGGTTTAATCCATCACCGTTCTTTAGCCCACTCTGCCACCCCAGTTGAGACATGGCTATATGCAAATCAGTCTCACCCTGTGCCTCATGGGAACAGTCCATCCCGAACTGCCAAGCCATGTCTTCCCTGGACCGGAAACATGCTTCCGAGGACCGGTTTCTGGCATTCCAGCCGTCTTCAGCCGGGCTTGCTTGAATTCAGTGGCAAAGTGAGCAAGGGACTCACGTCTGAGCATACCCTGCCACACTTATGGCGGCCAAAAGCGGTACAAAAGGGGGTGGTGATGGATGGAGCATCTGAATCAATCAAACACTCACACCCAGTCAAAAGATCTGGGTTTAATCCATCACCGTTCTTTAGCCCACTCTGCCACCCCAGTTGAGACATGGCTATATGCAAACCAGTCTGACCCTGTGCCTCATGGGAACAGTCCGGACCGAACTGCCAAGCCATGTCTTCCCTGGACCAGAAACAAGCTTCCGAGGACCGGTTTCTGGCATTCCAGCTGTCTTCAGCCTGGCTTGCTTGAATCCAGTGGCAAAGTGAGTAAGGGACTCACGTCTGAGCATTCCTTGCCACACTTATGGCGGCCAAAAGCGGTACAAAAGGGAGTGGTGATGGACGTAGCATCTGAATCAATCAAACACTCACACAAGTCAAAAGATCTGGGTTTAATCCATCACCGTTCTTTAGCCCACTCTGCGACCCCAGTTGAGACATGGCTATATGCAAATTAGTCTAACCCTGTGCCTCATGGGAACAGTCCAGCCCGAACTGCCAAGCCATGTCTTCCCTGGACCGGAAACAAGATTCCAAGGACCGGTTTCTGGCATTCCATCCGTCTTCAGCCGGCTTGCTTGAATCAAGCGGCAAAGTGAGCAAGGGACTCACGTCTGAGCATACCCTGCCACACTTATGGCGGCCAAAAGCGGTACAAAATGGGGTGGTGATGGATGGAGCATCTGAATCAATCAAGCACTCACACCCAGTCAAAAGATCTGGGTTTAATCCATCAACGTTCTTTAGCCCACTCTGCCACCCCAGTTGAGACATGGCTATATGCAAATCAGTCTGACCCTGTGCCTCATGGGAACAGTCCAGTCCGAACTGCCACGCCATGTCTTCCCTGGACCGGAAACAAGTTTCCGAGGACCGGTTTCTGGCATTCTAGCCGTCTTCAGCCCGGCTTGCTTGAATCCAGTGGCAAAGTGAGCAAGGGACTCACGTCTGAGCATACCCTGCCACACTTATGGCGGCCAAAAGCGGTGCAAAAGGGGGTGGTGATGGACGGAGCACCTGAATCAATCGAACACTCACACCCAGTCAAAAGAACTGGGTTTAATCCATCACCGTTCTTTAGCCCACTCTGCCACTCCAGTTGAGACATGGCTATATGCAAATCAGTCTCACCCTGTGCCTCATGGGAACAGTCCATCCCGAACTGCCAAGCCATGTCTTCCCTGGACCGGAAACATGCTTCCGAGGACCGGTTTCTGGCATTCCAGCCGTCTTCAGCCGGGCTTGCTTGAATTCAGTGGCAAAGTGAGCAAGGGACTCACGTCTGAGCATACCCTGCCACACTTATGGCGGCCAAAAGCGGTACAAAAGGGGGTGGTGATGGATGGAGCATCTGAATCAATCAAACACTCACACCCAGTCAAAAGATCTGGGTTTAATCCATCACCGTTCTTTAGCCCACTCTGCCACCCCAGTTGAGACATGGCTATATGCAAATCAGTATGACCCTGTGCTTCATGGGAACAGTCCAGCCCGAACTGCCAAGCCATGTCTTCACTGGACCGGAAACAAGCTTCCAAGGACTGGTTTCTGGCATTCCAGCCGTCTTCAGCCCGGCTTGCTTGAATCCAGTGGCAAAGTGAGTAAGGGACTCACGTGTGAGCATACCCTGCCACACTTATGGTGGCCAAAAGCGGTACAAAAGGGGGTGGTGATGGACGGAGCATCTGAATCAATCAAACACTCACACACAGTCAAAAGATCTGGGTTTAATCCATCACCGTTCTTTAACCCACTCTGCCACCCCAGTTGAGACATGGCTATATGCAAATCAGTCTGACCCTGTGCCTCATGGGAAACGTCCAGCCCGAACTGCCAAGCCATGTCTTTCCTGGACCGGAAACAAGCTTCCGAGGACCGGTTTCTTGCATTCCAGCCGTCTTCAGCCCGGATTGCTTGAATCCAGTGGCAAAGTGAGCAAGGGACTCACGTCTGAGCATACCCTGCCACACTTATGGCGGCCAAAAGCGGTACAAAAGGGGGTGGTGATGGACGGAGCATCTGAATCAATCAAACACTCACACCCAGTTAAAAGATCTGGGTTTAATCCATCACCGTTCTTTAGCCCACTCTGCCACCCCAGTTGAGACATGGCTATATACAAATCCGTCTGACCCTGTGCCTCATGGGAACAGTCCAGCCCGAACTGCCAAGCCATGTCTTCCCTGGACCGGAAACAAGCTTCCGAGGACCGGTTTCCTGCATTCCAGCCGTCTTCAGCCCGGCTTGCTTGAATCCAGTGGCAAAGTGAGCAAGGGACTCACGTCTGAGCATACCCTGCCACACTAATGGTGGCCAAAAGCGGTACAAAAGGGGGTGGTAATGGACGGAGCATCTGAATCAATCAAACACTCACACCCAGTCAAAATATCTGGGTTTAATCCATCACCGTTCTTTAGCCCACTCTGCCACCCCAGTTGAGACATGGCTATATGCAAATCAGTCTGACCCTGTGCCTCCTGGGAACAGTCCAGCCCGAACTGCCAAGCCATGTCTTCCCTGGACCGGCAACAAGCTTCCGAGGACCGGTTTCTGGCATTCCAGCCCGGCTTGCTTGAATCCAGGGGCAAAGTGAGCAAGGGACTCACGTCTGAGCATACCCTGCCACACTTATGGCGGCCAAAAGCGGTACAAAAAGGGGTGGTGATGGATGGAGCATCTGAATCAATCAAACACTAACACCCAGTCAAAAGATCTGGGTTTAATCCATCACTGTTCTTTAGCCCACTCTGCCACCCCAGTTGAGACATGGCTATATGCAAACCAGTCTGACCCTGTACCTCATGGGAACAGTCCTGCCCGAACTGCCAAGCCATGTCTTCCCTGGACCAGAAACAAGCTTCTGAGGACCGGTTTCTGGCATTCCAGCTGTCTTCAGCCCGGTTTGCTTGAATCCAGTGTCAAAGTGAGCAAGGGACTCACGTCTGAGCATTCCCTGCCACACTTATGGCGGCAAAAAGCGGTACAAAAGGGAGTGGTGATGGACGGAGCATCTGAATCAATCAAACACTCACACCCAGTCAAAAGATCTGGGTTTAATCCATCACCGTTCTGTAGCCCAACTGCCACCCCAGTTGAGACATGGCTATATGCAAATTAGTCTGACCCTGTGCCTCATGGGAACTGTCCAGACCGAACTGCCAAGCCATGTCTTCCCTGGACCGGAAACAAGATTCCGAGGACCGGTTTCTGGCATTCCAGCCGTCTTCAGCCCGGCTTGCTTGAATTCAGCGGCAAAGTGAGCAAGGGACTCACGTCTAAGCATACCCAGCCACACTTATGGCGGCCAAAAGCAGTACAAAAGGGGGTGGTGATGGTCGGAGCATCTGAATCAATCAAACACTCACACCCAGTCAAAAGATCTGGGTTTAATCCATCACCGTTCTTTAGCCCACTCTGCCACCCCAGTTGAGACATGGCTATATGCAAATCAGTCTGACCCTGTGCCTCATGGGAACAGTCCAGTCCGAACTGCCACGCCATGTCTTCCCTGGACCGGAAACAAGCTTCCGAGGACCGGTTTCTAGCATTCCAGCCGTCTTCAGTCCGGCTTGCTTGAATCCAGTGGCAAAGTGAGCAAGGGACTCACATCTGAGCATACCCTGCCACACTTATGGCGGCCAAAAGCGGTACAAAAGGGGGTGGTGATGGACGGAGCACCTGAATCAATCAAACACTCACACCCAGTCAAAAGAACTGGGTTTAATCCATCACCGTTCTTTAGCCCACTCTGCCACCCCAGTTGAGCCATGGCTATATGCAAATCAGTCTGACCCTGTGCCTCATGGGAACAGTCCAGCCCGAACTGCCAAGCCATGTCTTCCCTGGACCAAAAACAAGCATCCGAGGACCGGTTTCTGGCATTCCAGCCATCTTCAGCCCGGCTTGCTTGAATCCAGCGGCAAAGTGAGCAAGGGTCTCACGTCTGAGCATACCCTGCCACACTTATGGCGGCCAAAAGCTGTACAAAAGGGGGTGGTGATGGACGGAGCATCTGAATCAATCAAACACTCACACCCAGTCAAAAGATCTGGGTTTAATCCATCACCGTTCTTTAGCCCACTCTGCCACCCCAGTTGAGACATGGCTATATGCAAATCAGTCTGACCCTGTGCCTCATGGGAACAGTCCAGCCCGAACTGCCAAGCCATGTCTTCCATGGACCAGAAACAAGCTTCCGAGGACCGGTTTCTGGCATTCCAGCCGTCTTCAGCCCGGCTTACTTGAATCCAGTGGCAAAGTGAGCAAGGTCACGAGACGAGCATAACATACACTGAACAACGCATATCAGAGGCTGAAGATACTAAGACTCGCATCCAAAGCACAGTGATGCAGATAGACAAGCTACTAAATAGTATAGCTGCCAAGAATGAGGATATTGAAGCGAGAAGCAGAAGGAACAGCATCTGCAGACTGTGAATACCGGAAAATATCAACACGGGCAAACTGGAGGAATACATCGAGATGTTGCTGCTGGCGGTGACAGGGGCAGAATCTCTGTCCCCTCACTTCATTGTCCAAAAAGCCCATCGATGCCTTGGGCCGAAGCCACCCCCTGGAAGCACTCCCAGACCCATCATTGCGCGCCTACTGAATTACAGGGATAGAGATGTGGCCCTAAAGGTGGCGAGAGAGAAGAAACAACTGCACTTCAAGGGGGTGCCCTTTACCATGTACCCTGATTTCACTACACATGTCCAAGAAGAGCGACGCTAATTCCTCCATGCACTACAAAAGCTAAGACAGGCCCAAAATAATTATTCCCTTCTCTATCCCGCACGCCTCCGGGTCACGTACCAAGGTAAACAAATGTTCTACACAAAGCCTTAACAAGTTGAAGAATTCCTAAAACAGCTCAAGAGACAAAAGACCTCAACCTCCACACCAGAAGATTCTCCAAGATCACACTCACCGAACACAGACTGATGGATACCAGGACAGATGGATCCTTGTTCTTTTCTCACTAATAAAAGTGGACATTGCATTGCTGCAGCTCGACGGACACTTGCACAACATGATTCCACATCCCTGGAATGCATGAAGGTGGGGGCAAGACCTACCTTCTGATGGCTGGGACACAAAGTCCAAAGGCAACCAGGCACCCTCGAAGCCCATTAAGGGACTTGCTTGACAGCACAGACACCCCTGAACGGCAAAAGGTACCCTTGGGCCACCCAGCAGAACTTCCCCCTAAGGGAGATCCCCTTTTCAGGTTCACTCTGGTCGCTGACTAGAGAAGTTCAAAGTAATGGTTTGTTTACTGGGTACTAGGGAGGTGGGAGGATTGAATGTAACTGGCATGATTGGGATGCTTCAGTGGGAGGGGGAGGTAGGGTTATGGGTTAATAAATGCTTTAACAAGCGTAACCTACAGCACTTCTTTTGGAATGGTAACTCTCTAATTGTTCGATTTTTACTATGTACAGCTTTGCAATATAGCAGATACTGCATTACAAGAGGGTATGGTGGACCCGGCGGATAAATCCCAACTGAGAATAATGTCCTGGAACGTCTGGGGCTTAGGGGACACGAGAAAACGCAGTCAGATCTTAGCCTATTTAGACCATCAACAGATAAGTATTGTTCTGCTTCAAGAGACCCACATTAACCCACAATCCCCAGCCATGTTTGCTAGCAAGTGGGCGGAAAGTAGACTATTGTCCTCATATTCGTCTTATGCTTGCGGCACAGCTATATTATTAAAAAAACAGACACCTTTCGCACTGGCAGGTGCGATAACGGATCTCCAAGGGAGATATGTAATAATATGGGGACTCTTGGGCAGGGATTCAGTCATGATAGCAAACTGTTATGGCCCTCATGTAGACACTCCTGAGTTCTTTACTAACATCTGGGGAAAAAGAAGCTAATGTAGGATCCACCCGTATAATTTGGGGCGGGGACTTTAACAAAGCCCTTAGACCGGCTCTGGATAGGTCCAAAACTGCTGCACACCATTATAATAACTCTCAAGCAGTGTTGCAGGGAATACTAGACGTGGGGGGTCTGATAGACAGTTGGAGCTATACACGCTCACAGGTTAACGAAGGCACGCATTTCACAATATATGCTGGGACATGGGCTCGCCTACATTATTGTCTTCTCTCAAGGGGCCTGGGACCGGTTATTCAGGATGTCATACATCCTGTCAGAACATTTTCCGATCACTGCTCCGTGAAGCTTACGCTCATACCTCCAGGATATGATAAACCCAGACCTAGCTGGAGGTTACAGCCTAATGCCCTGCTGGATGCGGTTTTTCATAGTGAACTGGGGGGAAGAGATCCAGGACTTCTTCCTAAGAAACAAGGGGTCAGTGGACAGTGTGGAGACAATATGGGAGGCCTTCAAGGCCACAATCAGAGGGTTCTGTGTCTCAAAAAATGTTTGTGTGCTTAGGGATATAGAGGGAACACTCAGGAAATTGGAAAAAGGCCTGAAGATGTTAGAGGTACGGATGAGGATGGGGAAAACAGGACAGGTGCAGAATGATTTCCGGGAGAAACTGTCAGAATATGAGGATGCTGCGGCGCAAGAGGCAAGATTCAGGGGACGATATTGGGTGGCCCGCAGATACGGTGAAGGTGAATGGCCAGGAAAAGCATTAGCTGAAGTGACTAGGCCCCCTCGTTTCTCAGCTCACGTACTAGAAATTAAAGGGCCTGGGTAGATAGTGCAGGGGTACACAATTGACATTCATGAAACATTCACCTCGCATTATAATACTCTATATACCACACAGCGAAATGGATCAGTGGACCTAGATAGCTTCCTGAGAGATGTGGAACTTGGGTGGCTAAGCGATACACAGAAGGAATTCCTATGCATCCCTTTTGAGTTGAACAAAATCAGAGAGGTGATAACGCAGCTGAAAAATGGGAAGGCACTGGGCCTATACGGCATCTCTTTGAATTCTATAAAAATGATATTGATATTATGGCTCCAGTTCTTAAAGAAGTATATGAGGAATCCTTAGAAATTGGTTCTGCTCCCCCCTCGATGAGGGAAGCACTGGTTACAACCCTCTTGAAATCCGACAAGCCCCCTGATTCCTGCAACTCCTACAGACCGCTGTTGCTTATAAATTGTGACAAAAAAATATTAGCTAAGGTCCTGGCTAACCAGTTAACTCTTTTAATGGATAAGCTTATCCTTCCTGATCAGTCAGGTTTTGTCCCCGGGCGAGCCAACACCCATAACATTCGCACCTTGTTCTTCTTGCTCCAGAACGTAACACCTGAATTCCCACTAGCTGCAGTTTTTTTAGATGACACTAAGGCGTTTGACTCTGTGGAGTGGGTTTATCTCTTCGGGGTACTAATGAATGAATGAATGAAGGGAGTCTTTCATCGCGCAACTTAGCCCAAGGGCATCAAGGCGCCTAAGCTGGTCATGTAATTTACAGACACCAATAAGAGCATTTACAGATATACCTCAGAAAAAAAGAAGGGTTTTCAATGCTTTATGGAACAAAGCGGGTGAAGGTTGCCCTCGAAGTTCAGGGGAGAGGGAGTTCCATAACCTCGGTACAACCGTACAGAATGCTCTACCTCCCCACTTTGCTCTTACAAACCTGGGGACCTCAATAAGATTTTATTAGAGGAACGGAGGGATCAACTAGGAGAGTAGAGATGTATAAGTGACCCAAGACCCTCAGCACCTGTACCGTGGAGAGCCCCATGGGCAAGACAGAGAATCTTAAAAGAGATCCTGGACTCAATGGGAAGCCAATGTAGGCTTCTACGGGCTACAGTGGTTGAGGCCAGTCTAGGTAAATTTAGGACCATCTTTGCCGCCGTGTTCTGGACCATCTGAAGACGATGTATAAGGCTTTTGTTAATGCCCACATAAAGGGCATTACAGTAGTCCAGTCTTGAGGAAACTAATGCCACGGTGGCCTGTTTCCGGGCATCAGGGGAGAGATAATGGACAATTTTTCTAAGAACCCTAATAACACCACAGCAGGTGGAGACAGTCCTACTGACCTGACGGTCAAAGGAAAGAGTAGTGTCTATTAACACCCCTAGGTTCTTAGCAAACTGGCGGGGAGGAGGGAAGTCTCCAAGAGAGGCAGGCCACCAATCGTTTGACCAAATATCCTGACTACCCCCAAATATCAGCCCCTCCGTTTTCTCCCCATTTAGCTTCAGGAAGTTCTGTACCATCCACTGCGACACAGCCTCCATGCAGTTCCTGAAGTTCAGAGCCGATTCCTTCACGGGCTGTGTAAGGGAAACCATTATTTGGGTGTCGTCAGCGTACGACAGAACTTTCAGCCCAAATGATCTAACTACCCTGGCAAGAGGTGTCACATAGATGTTGAATAATAGAGGACTCAGGGAAGAGACCTGAGGGACCCCACAATGCACAGGCTTGGGGGCAGAAAGAAACTGGCCCAGCTTTACTCTCTGTTCCCTCTCATTAGGAAAAGATGCCAGCAGACTCAGTGCAGGACCTCCGACCCCTATATCCCTATGGCGGGTTGTCAGAATAGATGGATATAGGGTGTCAAAAGCCGCCGTCTGGTCTAACAGGACCAAAAGAGTGGTATGGCCCTTATAGACCTGGGAGCGGATGTTATTAACAACTGCCGTAAGGGCGGTCTCAGTGCTATGGGAGCTCCTAAAGCCATGCTGGGAAATATCCAAAAGGGCAGAATCCCGGAGGAAGGAGCTAAGATGCCAATTGAGATGAGATTCCAGCATCTTTGCAGGAGCAGGGAGGAGGGAAATAGGGCGGAAGATTTTCAAAACCCCTGGGTCTAGAGTAGATTTTTTTAGAAGGGGTTTAACAACCGCCATCTTCCAAGGAGATGGAAACACTCCCTCCGAAATTGCGCGATTCATAACATTCATGAGAGGAGGGATGACTGCCTCCCGACAGGCCTTCAAAACTTTAAGTGGGCAGGAGTCTAACGGAGAGCCCGATTTAATGTTATCCAAGAGCTGATTCATCAGCTCAGGAGTGAGAAGGGGGAAGGACAGGAAACTCGAGGGGTGTACACCGGACAAGCTCTGGCCTCTGACAGGGGCAGCATTAATGGGAGGGGCCATACCTAGATTTAGGGATTCAAGGGAGCTGTAGATGTCCACGATCTTTGAATGGAAAAAGACCGAGATGTTATCGCACAACTCCTGAGATTCCACTATGGAATCAACTGCCTGAGGAGAGGATAAGGAATCAATGATTTTAAAAAGATCTCTAGGAGAGGTAAGGGAGGCAGTGATTTTTTGAGAAATAGGCCCTTCTTTCCTCTACAATAGCCAGCTTATACTCCTTTAAACAGAGTTTATGTTGTTCCTTCTCTGAAGGATCCAGCTGAGTCCTCCAGCGTATGGGCTTCCCTCCTCTGTTCATCTCCTGGATCAGATTACTATACCAACAGCCTACTGCCAAAATGTTGATCAATGGTCATCTTTCCCCCTTGTTTTTCATTACGCAAGGCACCCAGCAGGGATGCTTTCTATCTCCACTCCTATTTGCCATAGCGTTTGAGCCACTGGCATCCAGGCTTCCTCAACGCCACCAGGACAAGGCTTTATTTTGTTGCTTATATGAAATTTTGTTATCCCTTTATGCAGATGACGTTACTCTATATGTTAGGAATCCTCAAAAAAACATCAACCCCCTATTACGGGAATTCATTGTCTTTGGTAGGCTATACGGGGTTAGTATTAACTGGGGGAAGTCTCAGGTTTTTCCTCTGACACCTGCGGTTACTAGATTTGCTCCCGACTTCCCATTGGAATGGTGCGATACCGACCTTCGCTACCTGGGTATACAGCTGTACAGAGACAGAGAAAACATCATACGTCTCAATTATGGCACGGCTATCACACAACTTACCAGCAATGTTACTTGCAGGATTTCTCTACCTCTCTCACTCACAGGCCTCGCTTCCCTAATACAAATGGTTGTTCTCCAGCAGTTCTTATATCTCTTCATGAATATACGTAACAACCCTGGTCCCTATTTTTTTCAAGCTCTTTGCACTGAATTACTTAGATTGCTTTGGGGAGGTAAGCAGCCTAGGCTCAAATGGTACACACTCACGAGACCCTATGCTCAAGGCGGCTTTGATATCCCAGCTAAGCTCATTATGCTTATTATTGTATCAACCCTCCAGATACATGCCGCAGGTGGCTACAGAGGATTGGCTCGCTGACCCCATTCCTTTGGATGGTATGATACATGCCCCAATTCAAACTCGCCCAACATCACCCACCACGGTCACAGGCATGGTTGACACATGGAACCGTATCACAGACCTTCTTGATTCCCCCTTGTTACATTCATTGCGGCTTCCACTGTCCTATCATCCCTGCGTGCTACTGTTGCAGAAAAAGGGATTTCACAAATTATGTGAACGGATTAATATTACTAAATGGGGTGACCTTTTTCACGATGGCATATTCCGCTCTTCAGACCAGTTATTCCAGGGGATTCAACCCTAGCTTCTAGATTTTTTCCTATATGTTCGACTCAGACAGGGAGTTCGGTCGGTTATCCCAGACTTCCCGCGGGAGCCCACAAACCTTACCCCGTTACACCAAATGTTAGGGTCCTTGATGGAAAACACCTAGAATCTGGACTCTATAACAGCATACGCACACAACAAACGGAGGCTACTAGCCCAACCCAAACACACACTGGAATGTGGTACTAGAGAGGGAGGTGACTGACGAACAATGGACATATTGTTGTCTCCAAACTTCACAAATTTGTGCTAGTTGTAGACTGCAGGTAATACACTATAAATTCCTGCACCGCCTGTACTATACACCTGCCCAAAATTATAGATTTAAACTTTCTGATAATGATCAATGTAAGAGATGTAGAAGGCCAGGAGCTGGATTCATACATTCAGCATGGGAATGCCCAAAGGTACAGGAGTTCTGGGAGCAAGTCTTTGAGGCACTTGAGAAAATGATGAATAGCACACTGGAGAGAGATCCCTTGATGGCGCATTTGGGCTATACCGCACAGATACCCAAGTCATATCGCAAGTTCCTTGCCATGCCGTTCCTACTGGCCAAGCGCAGGGTAGCCTGCAGGTGGGGCAGGGGACGAGCTCCGAAATTCAAGGACTGGCTAGAAGACCTGCTCTATTGTCAGAAGCAACTGACTGCTTATGCTGAAAAGCTTCCACATGCTTTTAGGCCCAACGACATATAGGGTCCTCTCCAAAGCTATCTCCTCATGCGAGACTCGGATGGGTGGGATACTCCCCTTCTGGACATTCCATTATCATTGTTCTATGCTCTGAGGTTTTCTGCTTCGCCACTGCTGCTTGAGGTTTCGGGACGTGCGATTTACGTGAGATGTAAGTAATATGGTGCTGCATGCCTTTCTGAAATGTACCCCTAATGTTCCAAATGCACTTCTATTGCATTATTCTCGAACGATGTAGCCTTGCTGTAATTGTATGCTATCCAGGATTTGTCCACCTGATGTTTTAGTATTGCAAAGAGATTAGTGACATCACTATGCCAGACAAACACATGTCAACCTTATGGCTATCAAAAGCTGTAATGTTTTTAACACATGATGAAAATTATTAAATAAAAGATTTTTTCCTGGGTGCAAAATTCAAATTTCTTCTACTCTGAGCTTACTCATAAAAAGACAGAGACACAACTGAGACTTCATCCACTGGCTATCTGACCTTGTGGAGCTATAGCTTGCTGCTATGAACCACTAAAGATTTTGGGATTACATTATTTAGACTAAATCCAAAGGCGAACCCTTCAGCTTGTTCAAACCTGATTACAGTAACCGTCCCACATTCCATCATGGTCGGCCTCAAATCATGTCTATGTCCAAGTCCTTGTGACTAGTGTACCATAGTTGTTGCTTCATGCTTTTTGGTGCTATTTTTATTTAAAACTTTGAAAATTGCTGTTCTCATTATTAGGTTTGTGGCATTTTTGTATCATGTTATTTATTTATTAAATTGCACTCTATTTTTACGAATTGCTTTGGGATTGTTATTATGTTGTATTTTGACTTTATTACTGTTTTGGGTACTGCATAAATACTTTAAACATTACCTCTAAGTTAAGGGCCTTTGCCATGTGCCATGGTTACCATAGTGTTGAGCCAAGACCAAGGTAATTTCTTGACTTTAGTAATTCACCCTGACAAGGATTGTGTTTGTTGCATAAAGTGAATAGTCTACTCCATAACTAATAACCCAATTTCTCAGTAATATACTCCTCACTGTGGGTATACTTGGAGTGGGAATAGTAAATCTGACATCTCCAACATTCAACACATTCCCTTTATACCTATGTTGGAAGGAAAATAGTATTTTTTTATGTAACCTACTCAAAACCCAACTCTTTCTTAAAGGTGGCAAACTTTGGAGGGGGAATCGTAAATTTAAAAATCCCAAAGGTCAACAGTTTACCAGTGTGGCTAAATATGGACTGGGAATAGTGATTTTGACTTCCTAAAAGTCCATAGTTTTCTCCAATATGTCTAACTTTGAGATGAGAATAGCTAATTTGCACTTCCCAAAGTCTAACACATTCTCAAATGTGGCTATGTTTAGAGTGGGGTTAGTAAACCTGATCTTCCCAAAGTCCAATACGTTTCTGAATGTTTCAACATTTGGCGTGAGAATAATAAAGCTGGCCTTCCCGAAGTCCAAACTTTGCCCAGTGTAGATAAGTTTGAAATGGAAACAGTAAATCTTATCTTGCAAAAGTTCTTCAATACTTCTCAATTTGGTAAATTTGGAGCGGGAATAGTAATGATAGTACAATGGGTTTAGTATATATTAGAAAGTAGTTTTAGAAATCCCAGCATTTTCAACCTCAAAATGGCTTCCTACACCAGTCTTCAATTGTTTAATACTTTGGATCAATGTTCAATTTGCAGCCTCAGAAGTTAAACAGTGTGCATCACAGCACTGTTCACTTTCTGGTTTTGCCATCATCTTTGCCACCACTGAGGCCATGGATCACAAAGATAGTGCCAGGGGTTGCAAGGTACAAGCCAGGGTTTGTATCTGCATCCCCTCGTGTCTCATAAATGAAGTCCAAGTTTTTGACCCAAACGGCGCTGGTTAGCCTGTGAAAATTGCAGTTCAATATAGCCCTGCATGCTGAAAATGTATGTTGTTTGTCCATTTCAAGCAAATCACTTGATCATTGCATCCGTTCAAAGTCAGATTTATTGCTACTATTCTCAATATAACTTTTTTCAATCACACCCTGCAATGATTGCTGAGCAGCCAGATATCCTCCTTGGTAGATCAGGGCTCTCTTTGTGCATTTTGCTTTTGTTTACTGTGCAATTCATAGTTTTGAGTTATGTGGGTCGTGTAGCAGAACAAGAAAATTTGCAAGTACATCATGCAGCCAGAAAGGTGGAATCTGTCAGTAATGCTGTCAGATTCTGAGTAGGCTTAAGATCAACCAGCATAAAACAGTAGTGTTCAACTCTAATTAAATATAATTATTGAGCAAAAGAAAGTGGTAATCTAAAGTAACTTGCAAAACTAACTTCTTTTAATTCAGACAATAACATTCTGCAAATGTCAATCATTATCGTGCTTTTGTTGTTGCTTTATTTTCTAAGAAGTGTACTTACCTAATTTAATTATCATGCAATCATTATGCACAGAAATGTAGATAGAATAGCCAAATAAATAACCTGTTTTTTCTAACATTATTTCCATAAAATAATAGCTAGCCTTTGCATCTTTTTTTAAAAAGGAAAAGAGTAGAAGAAATCGTCGAAGAAAGCAATTGTTGCAGCACAATGAATCTGAACAGCCTATTCATGTTGGCAGGGGTTGGCAATCCTATAGGAAGCATCACTGAATTCTTGGACACAATCCTTGACTTAAACCTTCTCCCTTGGACCATATCCAGTTTAAGATTATCTTTAGCAATTTCAATTTGTGGCTCAATGGAGCAAAATGAAAACAAGCACTAGCTTTGCTTCAAAATGTGCAGGCATTAGTTTTCAGCAGATGTTTAATGCAGTGGGGCATGCATTGGACTCAGTTAAATTGTTACGGATATCCGGAACAGCGGTATTCCAAGTGCCATATGCTACAAACCACTTGTTAAATCGTGTTCCACTATAATGTAATTTCAAAAACATTGTAGATCACAAATATGATGCCTAAAATATCTTGATGTCAAGATTATTGTAGATAGAATGTCACAGGTAAAAATATAATTTTTACGATTTTTTAAATAATATTTCCTTTAAAAATGTAATTGACTATTATATTGAGATATTTAATTGTGCAATTTTTACATATCAGTCTGAATAATAAAGAATTGTAAATTTGTTTTAGTTTTAGATTAATATTTACAAATTGTTTTATTATTATTTATACACACATTTTTATAGAATATGTGTATTTTGTTATTTGGGAAGCCTTGTTTTAAAACTACCACACTAAATAACAACACAAGGTAAGGCTTTCCAAATAACAAAAATACATATTTTATGAATATGTGTGTATAAATAATAATAAAAAAATAAGTAATTGTTTTTATAAGGATATTCAGATTAGGTGACCGATTATGATGTCAGTAGGAAAGCCTCCGACCGCAGGTCAGATGCTTTCTGACCGACATTTCCGGTTTCAATTCCTAGCGCCTAATAACATTGTAGGCTGTAAGAATTGAAACTGACTGGTCATTCCGCTGGATTCTGGCTTAAGAAGCCCATCGGCCAGTCGGAGGTCCCAACATAATCCCTGAGGACGGTGTTTCCGCTGTCAGGATTACGATGTCAGTTTCTGACAGTCTATCCATGTTGTGCCTTCCGACATGGAAAGCCTGTCGGAAAGCAACATTAGGGCTCCCATTCAGGGCCCCCATTCCTCCATGCCCTCCGGTTCTCCCATGTAAATCACTGCACTGTGTGGCAGGCACCTTGAGATGCTTGCCAAATGGTGCAGGGATTAACAGAATTTCTAATTTCTCCATGGGAGCTTGTGCAACGACCGGTTTATGAAAGTGGAGAAATGGGAGAATGCGGCCACACTATATGCGGTCGCATTGTAATGGTGGTGTCAGGACCCCCGACCGGAGGTCAATCCGTCCCAAGTCCACGTCCACCCGACATCGTAATTAGGCCCTGTGTTGTTGAAATTTATTGGAACTCTAGAATAGAACATAGATATGAGCATAAAGGGGAGACAGTAGCGCACATGCTTCAAGATGGCTGCTGCGCTGTGAGCTCCATCTCATTCCTTCCAGATGACGACAATTCTGACAGGGCTGAGGAGTTTTTTGCATTTCTGGATGTTGGAAATCATATTAGAGGGTGGCTAGGATCAAGCGGTAAAGGTTTTCTTTGCTTTGGTGCTTGTTTGCAGAAGTGAGGCTCACTTAAAGAGTTTGTTTGACCTCCTCACACAGCAACCCGCATTTCTCTGAAAAGAGTGGTTAGCAGCCTCTGATTTTTTCAGTCACACCCGCCTCTTCCTTCATCTCACTCCTTCTTAAAGGGTTTGACTCATATGAGCTTAAACGGGATTTGCCTTTGATGTTCAGCTTGTTTGAACACTGGCACTGATGAACTTGTACTCATTACAAATGTTTTTTTCTTCTCAGTCTGCCTGCTGCTTTATACACATACAACTTTATTATAAGAGTAATACCTCCTACTCCAACTTTATTTAAAACGTATTCACTTAGCTAACGTTAATCTTTTGTACTCTCTGGACACTGCAGCACTTAGTATTTGTCCAGTTCAACCTGATTGTTCTAACTGGTGTTACTTATATACATTCTCTTTAATCAACCACGCCAAGTATTATATTAATAACTCTTCATTTGCAAGCAATACAATGGAAGCCAAAGCATCATTAGCTCACACTAATAAAAGAAAGCAAACTGCTTTCCCTCCACCAACCAAATCCAAAGTAGTAGAATTGCAAGGTGTGTTCTTGACCAAACTTTTGGAAGAAACCCAAATGATTCACCTTAATATAAACGCTATCTGTCCGGACATTAAACATATCCACGGATAGATTGCATATCTTTTCACGAAAATCTCAGATAATGACATGAAAATAAGGATTAACTCAAAAGCAATTTTTGTTATAACTCCTTTACTCCACCAGATTTCTCCTATACAAGCGTCCATTATACGTTTGGAAAACAAAAATCACCAATATGACCTATGTATGTCCCTGAAAATTTTTAAGGTCAAAGCTGCAGACTCGATTTGGAATCCACTCTACCTCAAATGCTTAATATTACATATCCAGAACAATTTGAAAATGGTCAGGCTCACCATGGGCCATATATATCAAGCCTTTTGCGAATCGCAGAGGTCGAAATTCGCAGAATTTCGGCCTTTGCGAATCGTAAACGGCCTTTTTGCATGTTTTGGGATGTATGAAATATTTGCAAAATAAGGAATAGCAAAGATTTGCGATTCCTTAAATGCTATGTATGTAGCATTTTTGGGTTGCGAATTATGGTTAAGAATTCGCAAATTACCACCAACTTGTAGTTGATGGTAACTTGCGAATTCTTCAAAAAATGCCCAATTTGGCATTTTTGAAGGTGGCATGTGATGCACACACATGCCCATAGGGCATGTATGTGCGCCATATGCACACACATGTACATTTAAGGGGTGCAGCAGGGTGTCTTTGAGACACTCCTGCACCCTTGAAATCATTCTCAAATTGCGATTAGCAAATTGCGAATTCGCAATTTGAGAATTATTTCGCAAGCATTCCTATGGGCCTCCTGGCCCATAGGAATGCATTGGAAATTATTCCTTAATTGCGAATTCGCAATGTGCGAATTCGCAAATAAGGAAGATTAAGGAATTGCTAAAAAATAGCGAATTTCTTCATACATACCATTTTGCGATTCCTAAATAGCGATTCCTTAAAAATCGCTATTTAGGAATCGCAAAAGGGTTTGTTGATACATATGGCCCCATGTCCCTTCTCATCCTAAACCACATCAAAATAAGCCAAGACCAATTATATTTAAAGTTCTATGACATCACCATCTCCTCCATATCTGAAAGTCTGTAAGAGAAATTCCAGTATTCCTCATTGAAGGCAACAGTGTTTTCATTCATCAGGATTTTTATTTATCAGGTTGATTGGTTATACGGCAAGGAGGAGGTGCATGGAGGAGGAGTATGGAAAGAGCTGCAGCTGTGGGAGCCAAGCGGAGCAGGCTGTGGTGACACCAGACTGTGGTAACGGCAGTAACAACTCCTACTTACTGCTTCCTCGTAGCCCGCAACGCCTCCCACAACCTCACACTGCCTCATATCACCTGAAATAGAATCCAACACAGGGAGGTGCCAGTGGTGTAGACCCATGTTGCAGCCCCCTGCAGCGCCCGCTCAAGTCGCTATCGAGTGCTGCTGACCCTGCTATACCCCAGCCAGCCAGTGAGTGAGCAGAAGGGAGCAAGTGACCAAAGAAGAAATGGCAGCAACCAGTGAGCGAAGTTGGAAACTGGCACAGAGAGCACAGAGCGAAACTGGCACAGAGAGCACAGAGAACTGAGAAGCGATATGAAGGAGGAATATTCACAGGAACAGTGGAAGAGCAGGTGTAATTGGCCTAGGCCCCGCTTCAGTTGGTTTGAGCCATAAGCTCGTAGAAGCGGCTCAACCAGGATCCGGTGCCGCTTGTAGCCTAGGTGTGCTCACCCCTGAACCGTGCCTATCGGTGTCCCCGTTGCCTGTGCACCACTTTTGGACCCTGTCAGCTCCAACGTCAACTGCCAGCAACGGCTAAGTAGTGCCACATAAACAACAACACTGGAGTTGTAAGGGTACAATGAGGTACTCACAGAGGAGCCTGTGTGGAGCCTGCTGCCAAGCTTGCCGAGCCTGCTATGTTGCTCTTTCCTAGAGCAGGCAACATCAGCCCTAGAGAAAGCAAGCAAGTAACGAGCCAAGTGCGTCCACATTGTGCCCACCTTCTAAGGTACCTTTTATAATACCTTTTCATGGCACTGTATGAGCCACTTACTTCAACTTCCTTCCCTTACCTGCTTTCACTGGACAAAACAACTCAACACTTCAGGGTCCCTCAGCACTGTGTGTCCATTCCCTCCCCCATCTCCCAGTTGAAGGTCAGCAGCCCCTCTTGCACTTCTTCAAAAAGATCTTTATGGTAGATAGTGCAAGTGCCCTATCAAGAGGCAGGGGTGTGCCCTCCACCCACTGTAGCCAAGGGCAGTTGAGGAAAGCACCCAAGAACTAAAAAATCAGGACATATTGTACCCTGCTCTGCAAACAGGGATTACCCCAGATAGCAATGGAGTCACCAGTTTGGGGGCCGGGCAGGCTGAAGTCGAGATGGATGCACTCAAGAAGGCAGATGGCACACTGACCTCAACGGCTCTCAATCAGCGCTTTTGTCATCAATCTCCCCTAGGTGGCAGCACCACTCCACAACCACTCACAAGTTGCCATGTTAAGAAGAGCACCTCATTCTGAACGCTCTGGAGTAGTCCACTCATACGAGTCGCTGAATGAAATACCTAAATCATCTCCTAATTGCGAAGAGCAAGGTCGCCAATCCAGAGTTCATTCACACCTGGTAGCCTCCCCTGATCTGAGTAAAAATCGGAGACATGTGCGGACTGCCCCTTTAGCCCTCCCATCTGGGAACTTACAGCCTGATTCATGTACGGGCCGTTTTGCGTGTCCCTAATAGCGAATCATAGCGACTCGCTATTGAGGAAACGCAAAACGGCATTCATGTACTTTTCGGGGAAAAAATAGCGACTCGCACGCGGGCGCTAAAGCCGTTAGCGACCAACTAAAAACGCAGAAAAATCGCTATTCCCGGCTACCTGCGACCGGGACTCGCATTCTCGCGTGATCGGGAAAACGGGAAGACGCATTCCCAGCACCGTGATGACATCACATCCAGGAAGCAGGCAGTTCCCACCCCCAAACACCACAGTGACGCTATCCTACGAGTGAGCACGTCGGAAAGCAGACGCCTAACCAGCGATAGCGACTCCAGAAACGCCTGAAATAGCGACCGCCATGTCTGAGGAACCTGTCCCTGGCCCCAGCAACAGCGCAGGACGAAAGCGCAAGCTCAAGTTCTCAGAGCAGGAGCTCGAGAACCTAATTGAAGGGGTGGTGGCCAACCATGACCGGCTCTTTGGTACCAACTCCAGAAAGGTCCCAGAGCAGGACAAGCGGAGGATCTGGTTGGGTATAGCCTCCAGCGTCAACTCGGTGGGTGTGGCCGATAGGTCCTTGGAGGAGCTAAAGAAGCGCTGGTACGACCTCCGAGGTCGTGCCAAGGAGAAGGTGGCGGAGCGCCTTGGTGAGGCATCGGGCACTGGAGGTGGCGGACCGACAGTCCCACCCAACACACCCCTGGAGGACCAGGTTGAGAACACCTTGGAGAGGGAGGCGTGCATTGGTGTGACCCCTCTGGACTCCTCCCGCCCCACCCAAGACACCCAAGGTAAGTGGCATGCGACTGCGACCCTGTCCCCTATGACCGTCCCTGACCAAATAGGCTCACTCATTGGCCCTTAGTCATGCCTATGTTGTGCATCAGGAAATGCCCTGAAGCATTGTGGGAGATGTAGTATGTCCACAATGTAGTAGTACCACAATGCAGCCAGAAAGGTTCCAAAGTACGCAAATCCACAGCCATCCAGGGAATGTCACCCAGCATGCATGTAACATCTGCACGTCTGACAGTCACATGCAACTAATGAGTATCCACTTACCCTCACAGGTGGCGCAGATAGCAGCGACAGCGAGAGGCTGCAGATTGATGAGGAGGCCCAGGAGGAGGACTCACAACCCGAAACACAGGCACCAGCCCCTGCCGCTGCACCAACACCAGCAGCCAGGCCCCCCACCATACCTGCTCCTGCATCTGCCGCTGCACCAACACCAGCAGCCAGGCCCCCCACCGTTGTGGCCCCTGCAACTAGCATCCCACCGGCAGCCAAGGCCAGGCCCCCCACCGTAGCTGCATCTGGATCTGCCGCACCACCCGCAGCCAAGGCCAGGCCCCCCACCGTAGCTGCATCTGGATCTGCCGGCCCACCGGCAGCCAGAGCCAGGCACCCCACCAATGTGCCTCCAGTTCCTGCCGCACCAGCAACACCTGCTGCGACACCACCTGCAGCTCGTGCAACGAGATCTGGGCCTGCGACAGCGGCAACACAGCGGCCGATCAGCAGGAGGGGCAATGGGCATCTCCATGCCTGTATGAGCGTCGAGCGGCGCATGCTCAGAATCCACCAGCGCCAGTCGCAGCAGCAAGGGGCCATCCAGCTCCAGCTGCACAAAATTGGCCGCAATGTGGCGGGAGTTGGAGACAAGATGGACCGCATGACGGCGGCCATGTGCCGCATGACTGCAGCCATGGAGGATAACACTGCTGCGCTCATCAAGCACCGCAGTGTAGCAAGCAGGCGCCACCACCAGCTAATGAGCCGGCTGTCGTCCTATAGTAGGTCGAATTATGTGGCAGCAAATGCCACCACCCAGTTGTCGCGGCGCTCTCTCAACCAGCAGCACCAACTGGTCCAGTGCTGCGAGGACATAACACGTGTCCTGGAGCACCTAACCACCGCCGTGACGGCACTTCACACACCTGTGCTACCGGCCACTGTAGGGGGAGACGATGCCAGTGAGGGTGCCTCCAGCATGAGCAGCCAATCTGCCACGCAGGTCCCGCCACCTAGGCGCAGCACCAGGGCAACGCCTGGTACAGCTGCCCAGGATGAGGATGAGCCTCACAGGCGCCTGGGCATTACGCGCCGGAGGCGCCTTTGACACTGTCTGAGGGACACTGCCACAGGCTGACGCTAAGCCTGCCAAGAACCTTCTTCACACTGCAGTATGCAGGAATACTGTAATTTGTAAATAGTTGAAACCATGACCTTTTTTCTTGTGAATGAAACAAATACATTTATTTTGCTGCACACATTAGCCTTGTGTAATCATTACATTTTGCATGCAATTGTGATATGTGGGTTGGGGGAAGTGGGTGGGCTAGAAATTGTTCGCTGTGATGTGGTTGCGACGTCCGTGGCCTTCAGCTGGGTTCCCCCGCGTGCATGGTGCGCATGTGCTGGTGGCCGGTCGTCCCCCTCAGATTCACTGCCTGAGATGTCAACAGGTATCCGGCGCTTGGTTGCAATGTTATGAAGCATTGCACAGACAGCCACAATGCGGCAGCAAGCTGCAGGACTATAATACATCGCCCCACCTGTCTTGTGCAGAATACGGAACCTGCTCTTGAGCAGGCCAAATGTCCTTTCTATACAGTTCCTTGTCCGGATGTGCGCAACATTGTAGCGCCGTTGCTGAGGTGTGGCAGGGTTGAGGTAAGGGGTCAGGAGGTATTCCCGTAGGGCGTAGCCACTGTCACCTGAATGAGAGGAGCAGATGTTGATTGCCTGTGCAGCGCAGTTACTTCATAGCAATGTGACATTGTCGACAAAGTGTACTTACCAAGTAGGTGTCCTTCCCCAAACTCTCCCCTGAGCAGTCGTGTGTGGAGTCCGCTGTGCCTGAAGATAAAGGAGTCATGGGTACTCCCTGGGTACTGGGCCACAATGTCAGTGATGATGGTCTTGGCATTGCAGACCATCTGTATGTTGAGGGAGTGGTAGGACTTCCTGTTGCGGTACATATACTCCGTGGCAGCTGGTGGGCAGATGGCGACGTGGGTACAGTCTATGCAGCCGAGGACATGGGGAAAATGGGCGACATTGTAAAATTGTAGTTTTGTCAGGTCCAATTCCTGTTGGCTCGTGGGAAATGTGATGTGGCGGTGGAGCTGGCTGAGCATGGCGTCAACAAAAGTGTGGAGGCAGCGTGACATGGTGGGCTGGGATATCCCCCCAGCAGAGGCTACTATGCCCTGCAAACTGCCGGAGGCCAGGAGGTGCAGGCTGCACAATACCTGCACATGTGTGGGCACAGAATTGTTTCGCCTTGTTGGGTGCTGCATGATGGGGTCGAGTTCTTGTATCAGCCAGGTGATCATTTCCCCATTCAGCCTGTATTTAGCATAAATCTGTTCTCTGGTTTGGCCCAGCAAGGTGACCCGCTGCCGGTAAATCCTTTCCTGCCTCATGCGTCTCCTCCGTGCTGCTCGCTGTAGCCTTCGCCGCCTCACCACCATGTACATCCCTGGCATTGTGGAACGCCTAATGCTGCTGCTGAATGTCCTTATGTGTGATTGGTCAGGCCTGGACCTGTTGGGGATTGGCCAACAGTTTTTCAAATTTTACTTAATCATGGCTTTTATGGTTACCACCTGCTTTGAGTTGTCCTTAAATTGCGCCGCACAAACGTGCGAATTTGCGCTTTTTCGCTATTGTATTTATTTCATGAATGCCGATTGAGACAATATTGCGTTTCGCTATTCATTTCGCAGATTCCGTGGTTGGTCGCTATTTCCGTATCGCTAATGCTCGACTACCCGGAGTCTGCGACTATTATAGCGTAATCGCTATTTAAATCGCTATTCTGTGTTTGCGAATTCGCTATTTCGTACTTGAATGCCGATTCCGTGTTTTGCACCTGCAATTGCATTTTCGCAGCCATTGCGGGCGCTATTTCGCTTCATGAATCAGGCTGATAATTCCACTCTCACCTGCAAAACCATTTAGCCTGGAATGCTCAGGAAGCACAGAACTAACTTAAGACAAAATGCTAAATGTATTACCATTTTGGTATTCACAGAAGGCTCTTACTCATTTTGATGTTCACAGAAGGCACTTACTCATTTTGGTATTCACAGAAGTTAGGAGTCCTAACTTTAGGACTCCTAAATGCCTTCTGTGAATACCGAAAGTCTTACAATTAGGATTTTTCTCAGTTTAGTAGTAGTAAAGTTAGGACTCCTTACTTTAGGACTCCTAAATGCCTTCTGTGAATACCGAAAGTCTTAAAATTATGATTTTTCTTCGTTTAGTAGTAGTAAAGTTAGGACTCCTAACTTTAGGACTCCTAAATGCCTTCTTTGAATATCAAAAGTCTTAAAATTAGGATTTTTCTCCGTTTAGGAGTAGTAAAGTTAGGACCCCAAGATCAGGTGGCATGGAACTAAACAATTAATCCCTTCTGAAACTGTCACTCTTTTTTACAGAGCGCACCCATAGCCCTTGCTCGCAAAGCAAACCTGCTCCAGAAATGTCTACAGCTTTCCCCAAAGGAATCTGGACTCAACTGTTGCAGGCACTTCAGTCCACTGTTTCTGCACTAAACTATCAATCCGATAAATTTGACCTTCAAGTCAACCTCTGGAATTTGCTAGCTGTCTTCATGGCAGGGATTGATTGCAAGCTTGACGATTTAAATAAACAAATTTTCAGAGCACACACCACGACCAACTTCATGCAGTCTTTCTACTGCTGTTCTTCTATTATAGACAGTCTGGCCTCTCTTCTGACCTTCCTCAACACCATCTTGTCCAAAATCAAGGACTGATTGATAGTCCTAGACAGTGGCAACAAACTGCCTGTGCATGTCCTCCCAAAACTCTTGCAGCCCACAACATCCAAATCACTGACGTGTATATTTTGTCCATCAGTTCCAGTCCAGAACTTGCAGCCCCTTGCTGATGACTAATCCATCTGTGACCGCCAACGTTACCAATACCGGACATGAGTAGACCCTGATTGTCCTCCTGTGAGTACATACTAACAATCAATAAGTTCAACTCCTGAGCTGGCAGGGGCTCCACCCTTGCCACCTTCGGCAATGGACACTATGTCAGTGGCTCAGATCACTTCTGGAATCACCACCGCAGATGGACTCCAGCAGTCACACTCCCTCAGCAAGAGGAATATAAAAGACTCTACAAACAAAAAAACAAGACAAGTAGCAACTGCACCTCCACCCACAACCTGTTTCCACTGTTTGCAAACTCGAGAACTGGATCTGCCTTGACCAATGGTATGGAAAGTGCCCCTCACTTGTCATCACATGACCGACCCTTGACCATACTAAGGGCAAAGTGCCTGCTGACTCTAGTTTAGTTTAGTTTCTTTTTTTAATTTATAGTGCACAACATTTACCCAAAGAGGGTTTCCCTGTGCATAGGATGGTTCAAGAATGAAAGACAGGTGGACAAGGCAGTTACTTGTTGAAAAGCCAAGTTTTTAATGACTTGCGGAACTGTGTGTAATTAGTTTTGTTGCGGAGTATTGTGGGTCGGGAGTTCCAGATTGCGGGACCATGATAGGAAAAGGCCTTGCCGCCCAGGTTAGTTTGAATTAAGGGACAATAAAACTCCCTTGGGTGGCAGAACGGAGATTTTGTGAAGGGAGGTAAGGACTAACCAAGGACTGGAGATAGCGAGGAGCACAGCAGGATTAAATTTTGTGCATGTAACTCAGTGCCTTGAATTTAATTCTGTTCTCAATTTTAAGCCAGTGCAGCTTGCGTCTGTAGGTCGCAATGGAGGTGGCTTTAGGGACTCTGCACAGAAGTTTAACAGCGGCGTTTTTCTGGTGGATTCCGGTAGCATCCAACAGATTTTCCTTAACCATTTGAGAATGGTGAAGCAGGTTGCTGCAACTTTGATGGATTGAGGATGCATGCTAAGTGAGCCATCGATTGTGATGCCCAGCTTTTTAACTTGGGAGGAAGGAGATGGAAGATCACCCCTTTCGTTTGGCCAATGTTGAAGGTTCCATAGATCTTTTTTCTTTCCCAATGCCAGAATCTCAGTTTTCTCTCCATTTAGCTTAAGAAAATGTTGCTGCATCCAGAGAGCTATTTTGTTTAAGCCAGTTTTGAGAGTCGATGGATCATTAGTTTTGTGAGAGGACAGGGAGAAAATAATTTGAGAATTGTCGGAATAGGAAAAGAGGGATAGTCCTGATTTTTCTGCTACCTCAGCCAGTGGTGTAACATAGAGATTAAATAACAAGGGGCTGAGGATAGAACCCTGAGTAACTCCATGGGCAAAAGAGTGGGTTTCGGAGCAGGCTGACTGAGATAAAACTTGGAAGGTTTGTTTAGCAAGGAAGGCAGTGAGACAGTTTAAGGTTTGCCCCCTTATGCCTTTTAACCGGAGTGTGTTAATTAGCACAGTATGTGACACCGTATTGAAAGCAGTGCTCTAATGCACCACCAGCAGGTTCCCCTGGCAAAGGGCACAGTCAACCACCCAGACAACCCAGTGCAAGCCAAGAAACAGCAATGTCAATGTCACCTCTTGCAGGCCACAGTGCAAAAACCAAGGCCTCCCTGTTGATCAATCCAGGTTCCTCATTATGGTCAACTGTGACCCCTCACAGGTCAGGAAGGATGAGCTCCAAGTGGTGATTACAATGCCTTTTCAATCCCGAGCCTTCAGTCAGTTATACCTCATACAATTGCCTACCCAGCCAGTCCAGGATCTGCCCAAGACACACGGCCTTCTACAGCAAGTATCTCTGTAATCAAGTACCAAGCTACTTTTTACTCTGGAATGTCACTCGCAGGATCCCCACAATATTCTAAACAGGGAGAACATTCTAAGGTTACTGACGGCTGTCCCAGAGCTGAGTGACTTTGAGCCAGGTGATATCACATCAATTGAATTTCTCCCCTTAAGGGATTCCTAACTATAAACATGATACATTAGCGAACTTTGTCTTTCCAGTTTTGGTATAGTTAATTCTGTCTAGATCCAAGGCATTTAACTCATGGGTTAATAAAAACAGTCTCTTTCAAGTGACTGGCTATCCAACATTTCTGGAAAAATCTCAGGCCCCAACAGAGATGTCCAGGAAGGAGCCTTATTCAATTTCATAAAAATGCTCTGGGGCGCACAATTATAATCAGCAACGAATCAATAACAGAAGCAATCGACCCTTCACGATACAATTGGAACTGGCTCCTCTCTTTCTTGTCCCATGGATGTTCTAACTGAACTTATCCCTCATCACCCTTGCGCTGCAAGCCATTACTGATAACTCTTTGCTCCTGGAATATCAATGGCCTCCCACATACATTACAGTCTCTCAACTAACCCGCTTTCTTAAATGGTCATGATATAATAGCCCTGCAGGAAACATGGGCTGAGCAGAGTTGATCGATCATGGGATTCATCAAGCATTGGAAGCCGGCCCTGAGAGAGCATAAGCTTGGCAGATCAAAGGGTGGTCTGTCCATATACACCTCAGTAAACTGCAAGAGAGCTTTGACCTGAAAAAGTTTCAACAGAGGTGGCTGCAAGGAATCAAAATCAGCAAATTGAGATCACAGCACCCCCTCTTGTTGATTGACGTTTATGTCAGCCCAAGTGCAAGGGAGTGCAAGAAAGAATGATCCTGTGCTAATTGGCCAGGAATTACCCCCAAGCAGACTGTATACTAACTAGGGACTTCAACACTAACCTTTCCCAAAACCACCTAGAGGATCTAGATAAAATCTACATGTGGACCCCAACGAATATCTTTGAACAAACTAGGTGAGGGGCTGTCAACTTTGCCCACTAGGAGAGCTCCTGGTCCTACAACTCAACACTGGGGGCTTTAAAGTATTGAACTGTACTTTCCCACAAGACACACCACCAAACTGGTCAAGAACCAATGGAACAACCTGTTCTTACCTTGATAACACTATATGCAATATAGATATGTTACCCTTAGTAGAAAGCTGCAGCATTTTTCCGCTCACAGAGCGAGATCACCATCCTCAAACCACTATAATAATTGTTGACTTGTCTTATCGTGCTCCGGCCTGCCGGCCAAACTTTTGTTGCACATTCGAGTTGTACTAATATTTAAAAATATATCTTTTATTAGTTTTTATATTGGCTAGGTACCACAAATTTAGAATCAGAAAACAGCATCTGTACTTTGTGACATATAACAGTACTTATGTCATGGTAATAATCAAAAATGTACCAACTGTTCCTGAGTTACTATAATTTTATGCAAGTTCACGCATAATGCAAAATGGCATACATAGCAGCTGTGATCACCTTTCATGAGCAAAACTTATTTTGCACTGAAAGTTGATATGAGTGCAAGCGGAAAACATTTTGAGTTGGTGAGTGCTATGATTAGGCTGTGGGGTTTTAGGCTTAAACCTATAAAAACTGATAAAACCCCACTGAAAGAAAAATAGCCCTCACCGGTGAAAACATATAAACACTGAAAAAACACCTGCACAACCACAAACTAAATGCCATTCAAAGAAAGGAAACAGAAAGGAAAAGAATCATTTTGTTCTTACTGAAGGGGTCAATAAAATGTAACTTTGTTATACAAGCTAGCAGTAAGAAAGACTGGCTAACATTATTCAGCTTGAGTTTGTTTTTTTCTTTCTTTGTACTTTTTTCAATTTTTTTGCCTTTGGTCTAAAGATGCTGGGTTTAGTTTCACGTTTTAGGTTTAGTTTAAATATTTTATAAACTGTAGAGAATCAGGACATATCAAATTCACATTTGATATTTTGACTGCATTTGATTCTTTCAATGTTAGGTAAAATGGCTAGTTTCATAAAAATCTTTCCTAATATGCGTCATCACATCTACCCACAGAGAATGGGTAAACACCCTTAAAACATCAGACCATAGTTTCTAGTGGGTCAGTATTGATAGTAGGTGAATTGCCAACACCTCAGGCTTTAAACATTAAATGCAAGGTATAGTGACAAGTATATATATCACCAAGCATCTGGGATAATGGTGAAAACGTGACACCAGGCTTTTGGAAAACATGGAACACATTGTTATTATGCTCTGCCAAAAAGGTTCTTTCCAAGTTCAACAAAGATTGAAGTGATATTGTTTGTATTTGTAGTGATTCAGCTACGTATATAAAAAATGTGTGTGATGACCTGTCAAAATTGATACCCGAGCTGAAGTGATTCGCTGTAGGAGATCCTTGCCACTTGTTAGATGGTATGCTGAAAGCATCGGATGCTATTGACTTTTAAGTCCATTCTGGTGCACTGTTTTCTTATGCCCAAGAACTAAAATGCTAATAATTATCATTTTGTGCTTTATGTGGCATCAAAGAAAGAGTCATCCCAACTGTGCCCCTTAGCTGACGGTTCTCAGCCCAAGGGGCTATGAATGCTGAGAGGGCCTTTTCACAGAAGTTTACATGGGAAGGAAAGCGCGAGCGCACATGACCAAGACTCACTGAAGAAGTATTGTAAGGTGTGCTACAATGAGATTAATTTGCAAAAATCTCTTTGGACCTCATATACACTATACCTACACTGTCTATATACCATGTTCTTTCAGTGCAGAGAGCAAGCAATTATAAAAGCAAAACATTCCATAAACACCGGAAAAACACTTCTTCTGTTGTTTTTAGTGGCGTTGAAAATGTGTAACCACTGATAACAACTGTTTTTTAAGATATTGAAAACACTGAAAAAAAAAACACCAGAATTTACCAAAAATAGAAACTGAAAACAGGACAGCCTAGCTATGATGTAGAGACGTCGATGACAAGACCCCTCAGATACTGCATGGGTGGTCTGAAAGTTGCCCCTACAGGTGTTGAGTAATTGGATAGTCCTCCATGTTGCTTAGGACCAAGTAAATAAAGGGAACCCAAGCTGGTGGCTCGCAGTTAATCACAGAGCAGTCTGGTGTCCTGTATATCACTCGTCCCTGCACCTGCTGCCCCGCACAATGCACACTCAAGGGATCAGGCCCTGAGGGACAATGCAACAATTAGCAATGAGTAGCAAGGACTGCAGCACCAGCACAGTGCCTTACTGTGTGCCCACTTCATACCTGCCAATTTGCAGAACAATTTCACAGTGTGAGGAGGGGGCAGGGGCTTGAAAGCTGCATGGCCTAATGCTGTGAAGTACCATTGAGGCACTTTTGAACCTCAACCCAACCCCAAGCCCCCTCCTCTTCCCCCCCCAAAAAAACTGGCTGAGGCTGGTGCTGATGCCTTGGAGTTTTTCACACCCCCTAATGGATGTCGGCAGTTCAAAGCATTGGAAAACAAGCTGGAAGAACCATAATACAGTGGTTTTCAGTTCATTTCGCTGCTACCGTGTGATATCTGCTTGTCACCAAATGACTGGATAACCTGATATTGTGTGTCACACGGTGGTACCATGTGAGTTTGCAGGTATGCCACCTTGCTATGCCTGCCGCTCTAGCCCTGAGACTCTCTGCCATACAGCATGGTGCGGCACACCTGCTGGCATGTGGTGCACCCTTTCTAAGGGCCCCGTTCCTGCGTAAGGGCACGAGGTAGTCTGCATACGATGGCGCCGGCTTGCCTGGAGTGCCCTCTGATAAAAATCGACATCAAGGCCTGACGCAGATGCCTCATGAAGCCAGATGACAGGGCTCAAGAACCTAGCCCTCTCTCCTCCGGCAGACTGGCCTGAAGTGCGTGCTGTGGTCTGCAAGTGGCCTGAAGGTGAGTTTTCATCATGTCTGTTTGCCATGTTTAGGTGTGCTGCATGCCTCCCCTCTTTCTCTCCAACAACCATCTGCACCAACAAGGGGGTAATGACCACACACCTGTATCTTCAACCAGCTGGGATCACGAACAGCTACGCCACCAGAGGGGGAGATATTGGCTGCGTTCGCATGCCTGCACTTTCAGGCTAGAAACTTACAGCACTGTGGCATCTCACTACATCATAAGGAAGGGAAGCAAAGGACAGCTGTACAACATTCGGACTCTATGCCACATCACCTAGTTTTTCTTTCCCACCAAAACATCAAGCATCAACTTTAGATTGTCTGCACTTTTCCCAACATTGCATTTGTCCTTATCATGGAACCATTAATGGTGAAGTCTTTGCATCTTCCCACGTAACAAAATAGAAAATGTGTGTGGAGAGATTGGAAACCTACTTCACAACTGTGGGCAAAAAGGAGGACATGATGCATTCCATGCTTCGATACCTTATAGAGGTCAATATTTATAAGATATCAGTGAATGTCACCATAGCGGAACCACCCCGAATGTATGCAAAGCTCACGGTGCATATTGAACCGCTGGCAAATCCAGACTGCAAGCGCTTACTCTGAAAGACTCAGTCGACACTTTCCATGCATAACTTAAGGCCCTCACCAGAACGTGCACTCTGCCTGAGGCAGATAATGAAATTCACCTCCAATTCATTTAAGGATGCTCCTTTAGGAAACCGAGGGGGCAGATACTCCAGGTTCCAAACATGACTATGGCAAACATCCTAATGCTAGAGCACTCCAAAGAGCTAATAAAAACACAATCTGCTCACATGGGTGCTATCTTCATAATTCGTTGAAGATGGAACTTGTCAACCAGGTCTCATGGACCATATCAGAAAAAACAATGGATGCCCAAAGCCACCACCGAATTTCAAAACCTGCCACTAATGTGGAGGCCAGTATCCTCATAAAGACCACTGCCTTGTGTGGTGTACTGATTGTTTTCTTGAAGGTGTGTTCCTCAACATCAATGTGAATGGGGCCGAAGATGAAGTCAAGAAAGCGGTGGAAGTCCCTGCGATACTGGAGGAAAATGGAGACATGGACAATGATGACTTTGAAGGCTTAGTCCATGTAATACAGGCAGTCTAGCCAGAGAAGTTCCACAGTAGAAGCGCAAACCAATGTACCATCACAATAGAAGGACATTCACTGCCAGTGCTGATTGACAAGTGGGGCCTCGATCAACATCCTAGCCCAGACCCAGTTCCAGGCCATTCTGGACTGACCACCACCTCACCAAACAAATACTAAGGTATTTATCTTCAGCACAACCATGCCATTTCTGCTTGCTGGTGTCTTTACAATGGACATTCCCAATGTCACAAAGTCGACATGAGTGAAGGTTTACAAAGGGAGGCACCGGAATGCTATTTAGTTGTCAGATGGCAGAACAGTTACAATTGGCATTCAGTGTCCACACTACCAACATGGCAATGCTCCTTGATAGTTTCACACCTCTGCTTTAAGGAATTGGCTGAAAAGCAGAATGATTCATCTGCACATTGATGATGATTCAATCAGTTGCTCTATGCATCCGGTAGGTGGCCTTTAACCTAAGACCCAAATTGGAAAAGGTGTTGAGGAAACTTGAACAAGCAGACATAATCGAAGCCATACATGGCCGCACCCTATGGATATCACTGATCGTCGGAGCAAAGAAGCCAAAGAATCCTGGCAATGTCCGGATGTGTATTGACATGCCACTACCCAACTTGGCCTTAACACAGAAACAAGTATAGGACTATTGCTCGAATGTGAGTTTATCTTGAAAAAACAAAGACAAACACTTCAGATGAGAGAACAGTTACAGAATCGGGTCTGCGGACTGTCTCAGAGTTCAAACAATTTAACCACCATTATATACATTTCTTGGAGCATCATAAAACAATTCATAGATCCTTTTTTGGAAGAGGAATGTGTGCCTAGTCATGGAACTTAAATTACTCCCACCTGATTACACATGTAGTTGGGTCTCAACCTTGCATGGACACAATTAGGGCTAGTGAGTTACGTGTCCATATGTCCAGCATGGGGAGCACATGATCAGTGTGTGTGCTGTGTGTGCTGTGCTCTGATTGGCTATGTGTTCCTAACTTAATGTGGCATGTACATTAATGATGGTTGGAGAATGGATGCTCCTCCATCCATGTGCGTTAATTGGGAACAATCTACCTGGAGCATTTTGTTGTTGCTGCCTATCTGTTGGATTAATCTGGGCTTTTCCCATTCGTGTGTTTGTTATGCTAGTAACGTGCCACACCACATGTAATCTGTCAATCAGTTGCCTCAGGCCTAGGTCGCAGGACCTGCCTAACCACTTATTTCTGACTCAGGGTTGATGGAGAGGTCATATTGGGAGGTTTAAGCAGATTCTTTTTTGACCCTGCTCACATTGCTTGTTCTTGCTTTTTAACATGCACGTTTGTCGTTCTTTTAAAAAAAACTGTAATGGAAAACTAAAATTGATGACTTGCTGCTCCTAATGTTGGTGTTACCGGGGCTGTGACTAGGTCACTCCCTATACTGCTTCCCACCCAATAGGAGGGTTGGACGTCAGCTGGGAGCGGGACGGAGCCCTTGATGCCGGAACAGGCTTTAAATTCATGACTGCGGCGTGAACGCTCTTTTAAGCAGATTCTTTTGTGTCCCTGTTCACTTTGCTTATTCTTGCTTTTTAAACTGCACGTTCGTCGTTCTTTTAAAAAATGTTTTTATTGAAAACTGAAATTGATCACTTGCTGCTCTTAATGTTGGTGCTACCCGGGCTGTGACTAGGTCACTCTCTATACTGCATCCCACCCAATAGGATGGTTGGACATCAGCTGGGAGGGGGGCGCAGCCCTCGACACCGGAACAGACTTTAAATTCATGCATGCGACGCAAGCGCTCGTTTAAGTAGATTTTTTTGTGGCCCTGCTCACTTTGCTAATTCTTGCTTTTTAACCTGCACGTTAGTCGTTCTTTTTAAAAAAAACTGTAATTGAAAATTGAATTTGCTGAAAAGCAGAATAATTCATCTGCACATTGATGATGATGCAATGAGTTGCATTATGCATCCAGTAGGTGGCCTTTAACCTTAGACCCAAAGTGGAGTAGGCATTGAGGAAACTTGAAGAAGCAGACATAATTGAAGCCATACTTTGCTGCACCCTATGAGTATCACTTATCGTCGGAGCAAAGAACCCCAAGAAACCTGGCAATGTTCGCATGTGTATTGACATGCTGCTACCCAACTTGGCCTTAACAGAGAAAGACGTATAGGACTATTGCTCGAATGTGAGTTTACCTTGAAAAAATCGCCGGAGCAAAGAACCCCAAGAAACCTGGCAATGTCCGCATGTGTATTGACATGCTGCTACCGAACTTGGCCTTAACAGAGAAACACGTATAGGACTATTGCTCGAATGTGAGTTTACCTTGAAAAAATAAAGACAAACACTTCAGATGGGAGAAAAGTTATAGAAGCAGGTCTGCGGTCTGTCTGAGAGTTCAAACAATTTAACCACCATTATATACATTTCTTGGAGCATCATAAACAATTCATAGATCCTTTTTAGGAAGAGGAATGTGGGCCTAGTCATGGAGTCATAAATTACTCCCACCTGATTACATATGCAGTTGGGTCTCAACTTTGCATGGACACAATTAGGGCTAGTGAGTTACTTGTCCGTATGTCCAGCATGGGGAGCACATGATCAGTGTGTGTGATGTGTGTGCTGTGCTATGATTGGCTATGTGTTCCTAACTTAATTTGGCATGTACATTTATGATGGTTGGATAACGGATGCTCCGCCATCCATGTGCGTTAATTGGGAACAATATCCCTGGAGCATTTTGTTGTTGCTGCCTATCTGTTAGATTAATCTGGGCTTTTCCCGTTCGTGTGTTTGTTCTGCTAGTAACGTGCCACACCACATGTGATCTGTCAATCAGTTGCCTCAGGCCTAGGTCGCAGGGCGTGCCTAAACACTTATTTCTGACTCAGTGTTGATGGAGAGGTCATATTGGGAGGTTTAAGCAGATTCTTTTTTGACCCTGCTCACATTGCTTGTTCTTGCTTGTTAACTTGCAGGTTTGTCGTTCTTTAAAAAAAAACTGTAATGTAAAACTGAAATTGATGACTTGCTGCTCTTAATGTTGGTGCTACCGGGGCTGTGACTAGGTCACTCACTATACTGCTTCCCACCCAATAAGAGAATTGGATGTCAGCTGGGAGGGGGGCGGAGCCCTTGACTCAGGAACAGGATTTAAATTCCTGTCTGCGGCATGAGCGCTCTTTTAAGCAGATTCTTTTGTGACCCTGCACACTCTGCTTATTCTTGCTTTTTAACCTGCACGTTCGTCGTTCTTTTTGAAAAAACTGTAATTGAAAACTGAAATTGATCATTTGCTGCTCTTAATGTTGGTGCTACCGGGTCTGTGACTACGTCACTCCCTATACTGCTTCCCACCCAATAGGAGGGTTAGACGTCAGCTGGAAGCAGGCGAAGCCCTTGACGCCGGACCAGGCTTTAAATTCATGCCTGTGGCTCAAGCTCTCGTTTAAGCAGATTCTTTTGTGACTCTGCTCACGTAGCTTATTCTTGCTTTTTAACCGGCACGTTTGTCATTTAAAAAAAAAACCTGTAATTGAAAACTGAAACTGATCACTTGCTTCTCTTAATGTTGGTGCTACCGGGGCTGTGACTATGTCACTCCCTATGCTGCTTCCCACCCAATAGGAGGGTTGGATGTCAGCTGGGAGGGGGGCGGAGCCCTTGACTCAGGAACAGGATTTAAATTCCTGTCTGCGGCATGAGCGCTCTTTTAAGCAGATTCTTTTGTGACCCTGCACACTCTGCTTATTCTTGCTTTTTAACCTGCACGTTCGTCGTTCTTTTTGAAAAAACTGTAATTGAAAACTGAAATTGATCATTTGCTGCTCTTAATGTTGGTGCTACCGGGTCTGTGACTACGTCACTCCCTATACTGCTTCCCACCCAATAGGAGGGTTAGACGTCAGCTGGAAGCAGGCGAAGCCCTTGACGCCGGACCAGGCTTTAAATTCATGCCTGTGGCTCAAGCTCTCGTTTAAGCAGATTCTTTTGTGACTCTGCTCACGTAGCTTATTCTTGCTTTTTAACCGGCACGTTTGTCATTTAAAAAAAAAAACCTGTAATTGAAAACTGAAACTGATCACTTGCTTCTCTTAATGTTGGTGCTACCGGGGCTGTGACTATGTCACTCCCTATGCTGCTTCCCACCCAATAGGAGGGTTGGATGTCAGCTGGGAGGGGAGCGGAGCCCTTGATGCCGGAACAGGCTTTAAATTCATTGCTGCGGTGCCAGCGCTTGTTTAAGCAGATTATATTTATTACCCTGCTCACTTTTCTTATTCTTGCTTTTTAACCTGCATATTCGTCGTTCTTTTAAAAAAAACTGTAATTGAAAGCTGAAATTGATCACTTGCTGCTCTTAATGTTGGTGTTACCGGGGCTGTGACTAGGTCACTCCCTATACTGCTTCCCACCCAATAGGAGGGTTTAACGTCAGCTGGGTGGGGTGCGGAGCTCGAGGCAGGAACAGGCTTTAAATTAATGCCTGCGGAGCGAGCGCTTGTTTAAGCAGATTCTTTAGTGACCCTGCTCACTTTGCTTATTCTTGCTTTTTAACCTGCACATTCATTGTTCTTTAAAAAAAAACTGTAATTGAAAACTGAAATTGATCACATGCTCCTCTTAATATTGGTGCTACCGGAGTTGTGAATAGGTCAATCCCTCTACTGCTACCCACCCATTAGGAGGATTGGACGTCAGCTGGGAGGGGGCGGAGCCCTTGACTCAGGAACAGGATTTAAATTCATGCCTGCGGAGCGGGCGCTCTTTTAAGCAGATTCTTTTGTGACCCTGCTCACTTAGCTTATTCTTGCTTTTTAACCTGCACGCTCGTCGTTCTTTTTGAAAAAAACTGTAATTGAAAACTGAAATTGATCATTTGCTGCTCTTAATGTTGGTGCTACCGGGGCTGTGACTAGGTCACTCCCTATACTGTTTCCCACCCAATAGGAGGGTTGGACGTCACCTGGGAGGGGGGCAGAGCCCTTGACTCCAGAACAGGCTTTAAATTTATGCCTGCCGCACGAGCGCTCGTTTAAGCAGTTTTTTTGTGACTCTGCTCACTTTACTTACTCTTGCTTTTTAACATGCACGTTCGTCGTTCTGTGAAAAAAACTATAATTGAAAACTGAAATTGATCACTTGCTACTCTTAATGTTGGTGTTTCCGGGGCAGTGATTCCGTCACTCCCTATACTGCTTCCCACCCAATAGGAGGGTTAAACGTCAGTTGGGAGCAGGCAAAGCCCTTGACGCCGGAACAGGCTTTAAATTCATGCCTGTGGCTCAAGCTCTCGTTTAAGCAGATTCTTTTGTGACCCTGCTCACTGAGCTTATTCTTGCTTTTGAACCGGCACGTTTGTCGTTTAAAAAAAAAAACCTTTAATTGAAATTTGAAATTGATCGCTTGCTGCTCTTAATGTTGGTGCTACCGGGGCTGTGACTATGTCACTCCCTATGCTGCTTCCCACCCAATAGGAGGGTTGGATGTCAGCTGGGACGGGGGCGGAGCCCTTGATGCCGGAACAGGCTTTAAATTCATGCCTGAGGTGTGAGCGCTCGTTTAAGCAGATTCTTTTGTAACCCTGCTCACTTTGCTTATACTTGCTTTTTAACTTGCACGTTCATCGTTCTTTTAAAAAAAACTGTAATTGAAAACTGAAATTGATCACTTGCTGCTCTTTATGTTGGTGTTACTGGGGCTGTGACTAGTTCACTCCCTACACTGCTTCTCACCCAATAGAAGGGTTGAACATCAGCTGGGAGGGCGGCGGAGCCCTTTTTCGCTGGAACAGGCTTTAAATTCATGCCTGCGGCACCAGCGCTCATTTTAGCAGATTCTTATGTGACCCTGCTCACTTTGCTTATTCTTGCTTTTTAACCTGCACGTTTGTCGTTCTTTTAAAAAAAAAAAAAATTGAAAACTGAAATTGATCACTTGCTGCTCTTTATGTAGGTGTTACCGGGGCTGTGACTAGGTCACTCCCTATACTGCTTCCCACCCAATAAGAGGGTTAACCTGCATGTTTGTCTTTGAAGCGGGCACGTGCAGGCACGCCACAGGCGCACCCCAGACAAGCCCATCTGTGCCCGTCCGTGCCCGTCCGGTCCCTTCTGGGACAGGCTTTAAATTCATGCCTGCGGAGAGAGCGCGCATCGGACGTGCTGCAGGCGCGCCTAAGGCAAGCCTGTCTGCGCCCGTCCACGCCAGGCCAGGGCATGAGGCAGGCCACTCTGCCCTTAAATATCATTACTCAGCGGCTAGTCTTAAAAATAAGACATCTAAAAAGGTACAACTGCTAGAAACTCATCTGCTACAAAAATTGCAAAACCTGGAGATATTATACCGTAATCCTAGACCTCACACCCTCACCACTAACATAGGTGAACAACTCTTAAGCCTGACAGCCCCGCCCACATATGTTATGAATACAGGCCAGAACAAACGACTAGTTCAAAATCTGAATGTGATGTATCTTAACACGAGCTCAATGGTCAAGCATCAGCTGTAAATCTTTAACATACTGACTACTGACTCTCCTGAGTTGTTACTGTTGACTGAAACGTGGCTCATGGAGGAATCTTCCCCTGAGATCCTAACAGCTCTTCCGGACAATTATTTGCTTTATCACACCAACAGACTGCCAGGGAAAAGAGGGGGTGGAGTGGCGGCTGTTATAAAAAAACAACTACATGTCTCCACTATGCATCACCTTGAACTGCCATCAGTTGACTCATTAGTAATCATATTGGACCTACTCAGCAGTACCCTTTTGTGTGTGATATTGTATAGACCCCCTAAATCTATGCCAGATTTTCCCAAAGCTCAAGCAAATCATATTGCGTCCCTGTCTACAGACTATGATAAAGTTTTGGTTGTAGGTGATCAGATCTATTGGGCCAATGAGGCAGATGAGGGAACTTTGTCTAAGGAACTTACGGAGTCCCTCACTAGCCTCAATCTTATCCAACATGTTCATTTCCCCACGCACACTGGAGGCCACACTCTTGACCAAGTGTTGTCTACTAATGTTACCATACACAACTTGATAACTCAAGATTGCATTTGGTCAGATCACTATATCATTAGCTTTAAACTAAATATTCTGTCACTATTAAAACAGTCATTCTCCTCTAGAAGCACGTTCAGAAATTGGAACAGGGTTGATCTGAAAGCGTTCCTGGATACTCTCTCCTCCGAGCAGATTATCAAATGGCAAAGAAAGGCATTTAACATCCATGCTCCCCTTCAGACTAAATACTCTCGCCTTAAGCAACATGAAGCGTCCAAATGGTTTACTAAGGAGTTGGGAGTCCTAAAACTTCAAGTACGCCAAGCCGAACATAAATGGTAGCAATTATACTCCATAGAGGCCAAAACAAAATATTTAGCAAAACTAATGGAGTACAAAATAGCTATTGTGGAGGAAAAAAGAGCTTTCTTTACCAACTAACTACTCAAATCTGATAATAGCTCCAGGACATTTTCAGGATTGTGAAAGAACTTTCCAATCCTAGCTCTGTGGCCTCACCAGTTAAAGCCACCCAGGAACTATGCAACAATCTGAATTCATTTTTGTTGAAAAAAAAATCTAAATTCTATTGCAGCAATAATAATACTGAAGACAGTGAGGTGCCCCCCAATCCTTAGTTCTTAGACACCTTTCCCATGCTAGATATGAAATGCTTTCTGGAACTGGTAGCGAAGGTTAAATCCGGCTCCCCTAAGGAGGAATGCCATGTTAACATAAAGAAAGCAATCTTTTGGGCTTTCCCCGATACCTTTATTGAGGTATTCAATCTTTCCCTGTCTCAGGGAACAGTACCATCAGCCTTTAAGGAAGCGGTAGTTATTCCACTTAAAACCAAGGTTTAGTTTTTAATAAGCTGGAAAACTGCCGACCCATTTCACTGCTTCAGTTTCCAGCACAATTATTGGAAACTCATGTGGCATCCTGTCTCAGTTCATTTTTAGAAGCATCAAAGTTTTTGGACACCCATCAGGCGGGTTTCCATCCTGCACATCCCACCGAATCTGTGATCCTGTCTGTCCTGGATGACCTTAAAGGACAGGCTGACATTGATCAACACATTACAAGATCGATCAATGAATCCCTATGGTTACCAAAGTCCAATGCTACGAGAAAGCCCAAATGACGGTTTGACTCAAAGTGTACAAAGGCATACTCTGCTTTGAAAAGAATGTCCCATAGTATCCCTAGAAACCTGATAGCATTAAGAGAGGCGAGGAAGGCATAAAGGGGTGTTAAAAGTAGAGCTCTGGCATACCCTCTACAAAACCACTGAGTCCAAGGACGGGACGGGCTTTTGGAGGGCCGTAAGGGCACCCTTCCTGGAGCCGGAGGACACCCCTACCACTGAAATACCGATCATGGAAGAGCAATGGGTGGAACATTATACAAAAAATTTTAAGTAACAACAACATCGTAAATGCTGTAGAAATTCTAAACAAGGGAGGTGACGAAAGTATACCACCACGTCTGGCAATCGTGAACGACCTCCAAATTACTTTGGATGACGTAAACAGGGCAATTATGCAAGAAAGGGGGGCAAGGCCCTGGCCCGATGGGATTCCCGTAGATCTATACAAAAGCAATTTAGAACTATGAGGCCGAATACTCACACAAGTAATTACGACCAGTTGCTCTCTTAAGCACATAGAGACTTGGTCGGAATCCATTTTAGTTCCCATCTTCAAAAAGGGAAATAGACAAGATCCCACATGTTACCGATCAATATCTTTGTTAGATACCTCGACGAAAATAGTGGGGCGGATAGTATTAGAGAGATTACAAGACTGGGCCGAGGAAAACAAAATACTATCAGACTTACAATTCGGATTTTGTAGGGGACTGGGCACCGTCTAACAAAGCCTTAACTTGAGCATTCTTATTGGTAAATGCACTTGTCTAAAGAAAGAAAGGCTATTCTTAGCGTTTGTTGACTTAACCGCATCCTTTGACTGCGTAATACAGGAGAGGCTGTGGGGAGTCCTACGGGATTTGGGGGTGAACAATATTATTTAATATTTCCTGAAACATCTTTACCAGAATGCCAATGGCAGAGTTCGATATGGTCTCAACGGAGAATGCGCAGTACCTTTTCCAATTATGAAGGGGGTCAGGCAAGGGTGCGTGCTGGCCCCCTTTCTTTTTAATCTGTATGCAAACGGTTTAGAACAAGCACTGACGAAAGCGGGACAAGACTACCCCATGATAAAAGGGCAAGCTATACCGGCAATAATATATGCAGACGATGCCTTCCTGATTTGTTGCATCCAAGTGGGCCTATCAAGAATATTGGATGGTTTTGCAGCATTTACACGTGCCCTAGGTCTAAGGCTGAACACATCAAAAACGTTTATCATGAGGTGTGGCACAGGTAGTAATAAATGCAGAGATATGTTCATTGACAAACAAGGAATACATTTTATCAATAGTTTTAGTTATTTGGGAATATTATTTGATTAGAAAGATATATGGGTCCAGGCCGTGCAGATGAGAAAACTTGCTTTTATGAAAACTACAGCAGCCCTAGTCAAGTTTTCAAAAAAATTAGGAATGAGGCCCCTGCAAGTCCTACTACAAATCTATAGGGCTAAATGTGTATCGACAGCTTTGTATGGCACGTGAGTGTGAGGACATTGTAACATCTAACCTTTACAAACGGTTGAGAATCAGTTCCTAAGATATATCCTGGCCCTCCTGAGTAGCGCATTATCATATGTCTGTCACACGGAACTGGGGGTTCCATTCTTAACAGATTTAATTAAAATAGAACCAATTATGATCTGGTACAGGATATGGAGCTGCGAGGAAACCGATTTGAATCAGGAGATTTTAACTAATGTTTTGGGAATGACTGGTGTGTTAAAAATGAAATGGTTAAAATGTGTCCAGGACTTTTTGTGTGATCTAGGATACCCTGAGTTTTATAATGAGGCAAGCACAGGAGCTGAAAGTTAAATGTTTATCATTACTTGAATCATGTTGACTATCAGAAGAAATTGCTAAGTAAGTATTGCACCATCAGATGATAGTAACAACCTTCAGCATCCAACTTTATCTCATTTTAGTGCGTGGCCAATATGACTGTTGGTAACAAAATTTCGATTAGACATATTTCACTTTATAATCAGTTTCCCCAATATGAATGAATGAGTAGGGGTGATGCAGTTATGCCCCTTTGATAACACGTCCGAGCAAACGACAATTCATGTGGCTTTTTTTTATAAATTTTATAACCTACAAAGGAAAAAATGGTTAGTGCCACTTTTAAAGAAGCTTGCTTTTAGAAGATGCCGACCGGCGTTTTTAGCTTTACAATTTTTAGAAAATGAATTTATGATGAAAATGAATTTATGATATGGATTTTAACACATTTTCTGAAAAGGGTGATAAAATGTAGGAAGTCGATAATAGTGTGATAAACTATCTGCATTACAATTTCATCTCTACGGGTAAGGAGCCGACGTTTGTTAAATGTTGAATACCTATGTATTTCATGATGTGCTTTTACGATTCTCTTGTACAGAAATCGAATAAAGTTTGTTTACTTACTTACTTACCTGGACATAGCACACTACTGGCTTGCACGCAAACAAAGGCAACATTGAAGATTGGTCTACGCTGTTTAAGGTTAAGGATAAAAGCGGAATGCATTCCTCCGTTTTCTTCTAGTACTTTTAGAAGGTTGGCATCTTCTTGACAGCCGTTTGGTGTCTGCGGCCTGTCTCTGGGTCACATGACTGGATGTGGGTGAGAGTTGGCTTTGTGTATTTCTCCTAGACAACCACACACAACATGGAGCTTCGGTGTGCCTAGATGGGCCGTCATTGGCAAGATCATAGGGAGTAGCTGGACACAGCCCCACCTATACTTGAATAGACTATGTCCTGCCTTCCCGCAAAGGGCCTAATGACCCTGCATTGTCACTTCAGTGACCTTGGAGCAATGCAGGGGAGGCAGGAAACTCCATGCACTTCAAAGCCACAATCTAGAGGCTTCTCTCACCTTTCAGAACTCAGGCACCAAGGCATAAACGAAGGGCCTCAGACACAATTCTTTAGTGCACTTCTGGACCTGTGGATTCTTTGTCAGGAAGAAGGACTGCTGTGGTGCTGAAAGGACTCCCACTCTGCTGGGAAGCTTTTTTGAGAAACTGCTGCTCTTTTGTGCGCTGACCAGCTGTCTGATGCTCTCTTGTCTGAGACCTGCAATCTCATCTTGAACCTAGGACCCAAGAGTGACTCCAAGGGCTAGTCTGCTGGCCTCCTGATCTGATCCTCAAGGACATAAAA